>NC_073696.1:194478497-195718497 GCF_029784165.1 Wyeomyia smithii
GGCTGCAGTTTCGAAGAAGGCAGCCCAGTTGCATCCAGCCGGTTCTTTGGGATCAGGAAAAATCTATGTCAGGTGGATTGGCCGATAGTAACGGTGTGGTTTAGTTTCGCATAATATTCGTGCGGCTCTTAACCTACTTTGGGTCAGATCCGCAGATCCGCCTGACGGGACTGTAGGGGATATGATGCAATGCAGGCAGAATGGATTAATTTGATTTATCTCAGGTAGTAAATTATCATAGGCATTGAGCACTGGATCCGTTGAAGTTACCGAGTAGCCTCTCAGGTGAGCAGATCTTCCTTTTGCGATTCTTCTGCCTGAACGGGTCTCTAGGGGAGGGTACGTATGGTCTTATCTTACAGCCCGTTGACGTGTGTCTGGCCGGTTAGCGTTTCCAGCCAAACGAGTAGGAAGCGCATTTCGCTGCTGACAGAATCACAGGTCGTAAATAGATTGCATCCGAGAATTGATGAGCATGACCAATGTGGCACTTTGTATGCCATAGATGGGATCTGGATTGTTCCCATGAATGTCTGCCGAGCCGTGGGGAGGAAAAGCAATGACATTTCAAATGGAATGTTATATTATCGAATTATTCCTCTTTAAGATTGATACACAAGATTTTGGCAAGCTTTAGTATGAAACGGTGATGGGTGACGTAATTCAATGTATATGTTAACACGTTTGAATGATTGATTTCTGAATGGTCTGGAAAATCGGCTCTATATTAAAATTCACCGCAGACGTTTATTATTTCGGCAAATATTGAATAGTGGCTAATGTTAACTTTGATACTGGATAAAATTTATTGCAAGCGGCAGTCTGTAGAAATAAACGATAATTTTAAGAATAAATATCTTAGTGTTGTAGCACTCGGTATAATTTACACAACGTGTTCTGTTGTCAAACTACTTTTCAAATAGGTTCAATCACTAGTGAGGATTACGATTTTGCTAATAATTAGATTAGATCTCAGTCGCTAAATGAGTAAATAATCAAACATGAGTGTAATTGATTTGAATGAAACTTGGTATTTGTTTTCGATCAAAGGACACTAAATAGTTTCACAGGTAAGACTATTTTGACTCAAGCGTTACTTTTCAGAATGCACAACGGTCCAGAAACCGAATGCAGGGAAAATTTGGATCTAGAGTTCAATACTCTATAGAAAAACTTTCTTATATAAAGTTCTTACATATAGTTATGCGCTTATTTTAATGAAATCGAATTATTTCACTGAAATTAGAAACCTAACATTGTATCTTTGCAGATACAGAAAAACTCCCCCTTAATTTGAAAAAAAAAACTTTGTAGAAAAACGCCTTACAAGACAGATGAGAAAATTCATATGTTTGTTTCGTTCAATTGGACTAAATCTATTCTAACCATTTCTTAAAACTATTGAATTACTGGTACGAACACTTAGATTGAGGTACAAAATATTGCAAATTTTATCACTAATTACGACTAGAACACTTTGGAAATAATTTGGGGTTCTTTTACTCAACAACGAACATGCTCAGAAATAAGAGTAAGAGAATGGGTGATAAAATGGATACGCCAAATCTCTCAATTTTCCACAATTAAACACTAAAATCATGAGTTGACCGCGCACATTAACTAAGCTATCAAAGATTGCTACAAAAAATAAGCGAAGTATTTTTCAGTTTGCTTAAGAATTTTTAAAAAGCGTTTTTTTGGGAGCAAAATGGACGTGTGGGTAAAATGAACATAGGGAGGTGGTAATATAAACACCTTGGACGTAAAAATGAGTTATCGCTTTATTGGCAATAAAATGTTGTTGCATAGCACGTAACACAGTTATGTATTCATCAAGTGTTTTATTTTTACCGTTTGTCATAGGATCAATAACAATATACGACCTTATCCGCAAGAAACTGGAAAATGGTGGAGGTTAGTTTTACGGACATCCTGCATCCAACGGCATGTTTAGTCGCGGCCATCTGTTCATCGGTCTATGTTTTCCTTTGCGTTTTTCTTATATAAACGCAAAGCATTCTGAATTTAGAACGAAAATTTGCACATTTTTTTACCACTACTATGGGCTGTTCATTTTACCCTCATAGTACGTATTATTGAGAATACTTTAATATGTTGAGGAAATCATTCAAACAATTACCAACCTTTGATGGATTCAGCTGGTTAGTAGTTTGAATACAAATATTTGCACAAAAACCCTAAAAAAACTGTTTTACACTAAAACAAACGTTATTTCCCGTGAGCCAAAACAAACATCAACACCATGAATGTCCACGTGTCTTGTGTTACTATGTTTAACTGTTACATGGGCAGCCAAACTAGACTCAAATGATGAAGAATGATGAAGTTTGTATTATATTTTAACGTAATAGTCAAGATTTAAACAGGTGTCCATTTTACCATCTCTGTTCATTTTACCCCTCAATTCCCCTACCGTAAACCGGGGTAACTTTTATCACTCTAACTATTTTTTGAATTGGTGATAAAAAACGCTCGTAGAGCATGAGGTTTGTTGTAATCTTCACTGATGGTCAGATATGTCCACATTGCTACTATTCAAACATTTCCTGTTATTTAAAGAGTGTTTCTCATACTAAAATATGACTTGAAAACAAACTGCAAGCTACGATTTACAAAATTTTCTTTAATATTACTCCCAGATTAGTTCTTTAGACAAAAAAATATCAATGCAACGATTTGTATGATCATTCTTACAATTTTTTTATGATTATTCTTACAACTTTTTTCAAAGGCAATGAGCGTTTTTTCTTCTTAACGACAACTCAACACGGCACGTAACATGAAACTTTGGACCATTGCTGGAATAATTTTGAAAAAAAAAGTTCACTCACCGCTCAATGCAAAGAAAAATCGCCGGAGAGCTTCGCACAAGAAAATCATCAACGATATTTGGTCTAAAAGTTCATGAAAAGACCATATGAGAATCAGTTTCAGCTGGCATCGTAGAGAATAGTTTTGTCTCCATCTCACATGCGAGCGAAACGCAACCGCCTTTTCTGCGTTCTGCGTTGACCCATATTGATAATCGGTTTGGATATTTTTCGTTTCACCGCTCGGGCGAGAATTTTGTTAGAAGTTGTTTTGTTTGGAAGTCTTACAGACTCGACGTGCATCTCTGGCTGTGACAGCAATTAGATTCGAGCTTTTGAGCAAAGTATAATAACCGAAACCAAAGTGAACAGTCTAAAATCGAAAAGCTGTAGAAGAGAGTGAACTGCCGTGCGTAATTGTGATTATGCACAAATCATAAACATGCACTTATTTACCATTTGCATTTGACCTTAAATAAAACTATCCCAGCGGAGAGAAATGACTTTCCAACTCTTATTGCTCATAAACTCAGTTTGGATTGTCATCTGCGACTATAAACTCCTGCATTAGAACCACCCATAAGCCCCTTCAGTGCAATAGTCGTCAACGAAATGTATACAATCAGTCATCTGGTTGAAGAGCGGGTAGAGATCGGGATATTTTGTCGAACAATATCACGAATCATTTCATGATATTTCAGTGGCCGTCGGGAGCGGCTTCGGACCCGATGACCCCGAACCAGTGCCTTTCCGCAGTTTTTTAGGCTGTAGACACTTAGTACCGGTGTTTGGGGACACCAAGTCGTCCGACCGCTGACGCTTGACGGCGACTTGATTTGTTTGAGCAAGCTGCTCTGTCGGAAGGAGGGCCAGCTTCCTGGCTTCTTCGTACGAGAGACCGGAGCGAAGATTTTTGCTCAGTCGCCGCCTTTGCGCATTTGAAAGTCGCTTGACAAGGGGTGCTGATGATTCGGGTTTCCCTTCGTCATCGGGCCTTGTCTCTGGACCGGGAACTAAGTCCATTTGACTTTCGTCATTCCCTTGTGGAGAAAGTAGGATTAAGGATGAAGCAGAGGGTCCTCCGTCCAGCGATTCGCTGTCGAGGTTGAAATCATCCTCATGCTCCATCTCCTCCGTTCTTCCCGGTGCGTTTGTTTTTATAGGACTACGCTCCGATAAGTCCATGGGTTCCGGCAAAGAAAGACTGCCGGTGGCCGAATTTTGTGAAGTTTTGTCGTTCATAAAATTCCCACGAGTCGCTGGGTAAAGAAGAGTCCGCTGCATCAGTGACCCGCGTGATGCAGTAAGGGCTAATTACTGTGAAGGGTGCCCTGGTGCTCCACAGGCTCCGTTAGAGGCTGGGTATTTCTTAAAATGTATACAATCAGTCATCTGGTTGAAGAGCGGGTAAAGATCGGTGTATTTCGTCGAACAATATCACGAATCATTTCATGATATTTCAGCTACGATAAATGCTCTTGGTATATCATGAGCGAATGTGATGTAAAGAGATGTGAAACGTGCGACAGAAAGTTCGGAAGCGAAAACGTATCGCATTTAAAAAACGATATTTCGCTGACAATTCCAACACTGCTTTTTGGACAATTGGATGAGCCATACTCCACATGGACAAGGCTTTGGTGTTTTTAGACCCATTTCTTTCTCCGACAATTTTTCATATATATTCTAAAAATTTCGTATTAATATTGGACATTCGACAACACAAACTATTTACGTGGAATGTGAATGGCCTCCATATTGCTCCTCATAATTATAAACTCATTAAAGTCAGTTTAGACCAGCGGTTCTCAACCTGGGGTACGCGTGCCCCAGGGGGTACTCGAAAGCCTTCAGGGGGTACGCGAAAGAAAAATCAGTAATGGCCGACAAACAATTTTTTCTCTAAAATATATAATTTGTTTTTCAATCTTGCTCTTAAAACATTGTAGCAATCAAACAAACCATAGTTCAATTTGAAACTCAAACAAGACTACCACAAGATGATCTGCCACTACTCTCTTCCACTCTGCGAAAACATTCCAAGCCAGGGGGTACAATCGATATGAAAAATATCGCCAAGGGGTACGGGAGCAAAACAAAGTTTGAGAACCGCTAGTTTAGACTATTCAAATCTGTTAAGGCAGCAAAGTTACACTCTATATTCTTCGAAACAATGAAGTGATCAAGGTCACCCCGGAATGATGATTGATGTAGAAATTTTTAAGCATATTCAAAATCACCAGAAAAATTGCTGAACTTTTGAAGTAGTAACTAGATTATGATCAATGCATGCTCATTTAAAAAAAAAATCAATCAATCAAGTGTTCAGTATATTCTTAAAATATTTAAGATATTCAAAAAAAGTGATCAGAGTCACCCCAGTTTACGGTATGTGTATATAACCTATTGCTCTTTTTTTAATTTTTGTATTAATTATGCATGCTAAGTTCTATTGAAAATGGCGTCGAAATAGGAAGCATTGCACAACCTAAGTAACACTGTTAGTCTTCAATAAGTTTAAATAATTGATACATAACAAATCTCGTCACTGGTGCAATAACGTACAAACTTTTATACAACTTGTTAACAACTCAAAGAGCTCTAGGGGTGGAGCCAAAATAACACATATATTTAACTTCAAATGAATTGTTCACACGACTTATATAAAAAGAATTATACATCAAAAAATGCATCAAAACGTAAAAATGCAAAGCCTGCTATGTTTTTTCCAACAACCATCCGCTATTTATCAACATGACATAAATGAACTCACGTTAAAGTTGTTTAGTTCCATGATTTTATAAGTTTCTGCAAATTTCTGCAAAAAAATTTAACCCTTTCCGACCGAGCCCACACAATTGTGTAGGTAAAACATGACGGATAACCAAACCTGAATCAAAGCAATTCCTATATAAAATCACTTGCTTGCTCTGGTTTTTTATTTTTCGTAGCAGCTGCGATGTTGACACTAGCGTTGTAAGCATTAAAACAATGAATAAGACTTTCAAAAAGCGAGAGAGAAGGTTTTGTTTATGTCATCTTCTACCTACGCAATTATATGGACCCGGTCGGAAAAGGTTAACTGCCGTGTGTGCAGAGCACATGGACAATTCAATTGGTGGTAATCTGGCCGTGGGATGTGTTGGGAAACGGCAGAGAATCGACAATTACTCGTCAGAAGTTAATATTATGGCAGGAAAAATTGATAGAAACCTAATTATCTTAAAATAAAGTCTGCTGTATCATATATAAACGGTCTGATGTTGTTTAAAAGTTCACGGGAAGAATCAGTACATCCTTTAATAGGACGGTGCACAAGACCATACGGCGAATGTCGTTCAAGTGTGGAGTCGGGAAAATTTGACTGATTTTCTTGATAAGACTTTATGGCATTTCAGCTTCCCGGACCCTAATCCTCAGGACCTTTATGTATGATCGTGCATGCTGGTCGAGTAGGGCGAACAAAAGTGAGCACTACGGACCTACTTAAAAGCTTATATACGAAATCTGAGACATAATCCCGATGGACCACGTGCGTGCCGCTTTTTTTGAAAAACATTTCTAGCGCGTCCAGACAGCACAAAAGGGCTCCTAGCTAATCCGTCGCAAAATTGATTCAGGAAAAAATAACTTGTATTTTCATTTTTTTAATACATTCTTAAAGTGTATTCGAACTTATAGAACACCCTGTAACTGCTGAAACTTTTGTTCCAAAATCATTGTTTTTGCTGAGCATTAATTTGTTAATCGATAACTATATCAAAAAAACTATTGCTTTTCTATATTTGGCTATCATTTATATTTGATTGAGTTAAAGAATGTTATTTTCGCAAAAATATTGAAAGCGGTCAATTTTTTGTCAGCCATATTTCAACGATAAGAACCGAAAGTTCAACTATTTCCAGATATATATTATAGTTTCAAACATACATTCGAGGGCCATTTTTTTTAGAAAGACAATTGATTAAATTTTATGGTTCATTGAAAATGTATTTTTCTACAGAATTTCAACAATTTTTTTAAACTGTCGAAAATAACCCACAGTTGGAAACAACAAACAATTTTTTGACCGCTTTATGAACCTTCTTCTTATTTTTTTTTAATTCAACTCAAATAGTTGCATGCATATTCGCGATAATTACACTGGTCGACAAAATTAAAAACAAGTGTATTCCAAAAACTCGACCCGAAATAAATGAAAGATTACAGCTATTCAACAATTCTATGAATTTTGGTGCCCCTAGTCATTACCGAAACGCGTAAACTTACGTGAGAGGATCGTATAGAAGTTGCTCGCCGGGCTCGTCGCTTTAACGTTATGTTTACGAGGAAACTCATTTTAGTCTCTGAAAAAACGGTAAGGCGTCGTACACAAATTACGTATCGCTAAAAACATAGATTTCAGACCCCCTCCCCCCCTATGTAACGATAAGTAACGTTTGATATGACTCCCCCCCCCCTAAAATTACGTAACGCTGCACAACCTGTCCCCCCCCGTCCAAATTTGCAATTTTGAGCAAACATCACAGTTACGTAACGATCTCAACTACTCCCCCTCCCTCCTATGTAACAATAAGTAAAGCCGACTTAAGCCCCCCCCCCCCCTTCATGCGTTACGTTATTTGTGTACGACGCCTAATGACTAGGGACACCAGAATTCCAGGAATGGTTGAATAGCTATAATCTTTCATTTTTTCTCGGTTTGAGCTTTTGGAGTGCACCTGTGTTGACCAGTGTAATTAGTGAAAATCGATGAATACCATTCACCTTAATATGAGTTAAAATAACATTCAATTGAAAGAAAATACATAAACTTGCTTTTGACGTATAATAACGTCGAACGGCGCCATTCTGGAATCGGGGTGCAAACTAAAATACCGGAAACGTCGAGAGCGTCACAAATTCTGTCAAATTTCAAATGCTTATAACTCATTCAGTTTTCAACGGACATCCTTCTTTCTTGATGCAACGAATAAATAGCTACGCCACAATAAAAATGAGAAAAGTAGTGATTTAACGATGCTAACTTTAGAACTATTGAAAAATGTCGAGCCATGTTTGGGACGCAAATTTTGAGCAATCAGAGCTGGAAACAACGGCAAATATCATCCACTATGGGTATTTTTGGAACGATGATGATATCTAGAAACGAAAATCAACCCCAGATAAATTTCGACATAGTGACTTCCGGTCTCCGTAAAACAGCACAAAATGGTCGTATACAACCAACCAAATTTCTATTGGCATGACTTACGGTTTTCGGAAAACCCGGAAATTATTTTGAAGTGCAAGATTATAAACTGTTGAAAACGACCAAATACAGCCTAATATAAGTACTTCCTGAATCAGGACGCTGCCCAGAGACCTAGTATCGATCAAAAAGGCAAACTTTGAAATCTATGGTTGCAACCTGCAAAACAGCTAAAAAAGATAAATACCCCCTAATACGGGTTATTTCGGAATCAAAGTGATGTTCTGAGTCCAGAGATCGACTCTAAATCACCTTCCGGTTTCCGATTAAAGTAAATCATAATATGAAATGGAGAAGATGTCTAGAGATCGGATATCAACACCAAACTTCATTTAGAAATCCAAGTTGGTGACTTCCTGTACCTGGCAAACAGCCGAGAATGGCCGAATGGTCATCTAATGAGTATTTTCGGAACCAGGATGATATTCAGAGGCAGTATAGTTATTATAAAAACGATATTTTCGATCAAAATTACGATAAATTAAAAGTTGTAAGAAAGGAAAAGAAAAATCCCACCGAAAAACAATTTCAGCGAATACTTCAAAAAAACTCACAGGACTTTTGTCGTTACTGCTGTGCTCAATTTTGTGACTCTCGCTATTATTCCTGTTTAGGGATTGTGAGATCACCATGCGATTAAAATAAAATTAAGTTTTAATGTCAAGAAAACTCATGTAGGATCTACATAGTTAATACGCAACTTAAAAAAAGTCCAGGATGGAGAAATAACAAATATTTTTATATGGTAGATTAATTCTAATTCTAATTCAAACATTTTTCAAAACATTTGTATTCTGATGATTATTTTAAAAAAATGCAGAGAGCCATTTTGGATTAAAAAGCTCTTGATAGTTAACATTCTAAAAACATCGGTTTTCGAGTTATTTCTAATTTAAGCTCGGAAAATTATAATTATTTAGGAAAATACACGTTTTTCTTAATTTGTCCGTAGTTCTCCAGCAAAAACCATATGTTCATTGGAATGCTTGATCAAAAATAAACAATAACATAAACATAAAAAATCTAGAAATACCAAAGTTAGTAATGAATATAAAGTAAAACTAGTCTGGCTCATCTTATACAATCTGAAAATTAGTTGAAAAATTTGCTCGAAAATTTTGAAATTGCCTTTCACTGCGGGCCATTAGCAATATGCAATTTACTCGTAATTAACTCGATAATCACATCACGTTGCCATCACCATCGCGCGACGTCAAGCTAAGCTATTAGCTTGACTGCTTGCTGGTTGCTGCTGCTGCTTATACTCCACGTGCCTCGCGCCGGATAATTTCTGATAGACCATAAATCGATCTCCCACAGCTAGTGAGTCACATTCTTCCCTAATAGCATCGAACAAGCCGCCGACGGTGATTTCCTGGTAACGCGATGTGATTGCCAACTTTCGGACGAACTCTCACTAGAAAATTGAAAAACCGATTGGTTTCAGCTGGCGACAGGCACCTTCACCCGTGCCTAAGACTCATTGCAACCCGGGCAGGTCCAAAGAAAATTGGCTGTGGTGATCGATCAGTTGGATGGTAAAAGTATCCAGTGGAGGGCTTCCGCATTAAAAGGAAATTGAAAAAAAAAACACGTTTCACGAGTGTTAAAAATTGTGTACGGTTATAGATAGCGTTCGGAGTGACTGTCGCCACGAAACCGCTAGGTTTGAAAATCCAATTTAATATTTATCGGGAATTAATATTTCATTATACTTAATTTGTAATAAGACGGTTTTTCTTAAAAAAAATATTTGGATTCAGAAAAATGAAACCATGTTTCGATCTGGAAAAGCGTTTAGTTTCTCTAACAAGTCCAATTTTGTAGATGATCTCAAAATAGGTACAATACCAAAAATAATCTTGAATAGTGAAAAAAAAAAACTATTTGACAACCTATGACACAATTTTCATCAACAGCTCCAAAAAGAGCGTACAAGCTGATTCAACCATTAACAAAAAGTCGAATGTCCGCCTCCGAATAGAACAAAATAGTAGTGATGAAATTTGTGCTGACCCCCTTAGAAGCCGCCAAATCGATCCAGCCAGCATAATGTACTTCACCTTTGCAGTGAAATTAAACCTGTTTCTCATTAAAGGTAAAATTTGACACGGAACACTATTTTATTTTCAGCCTTCAAATATTTTTTGGCACCAAATCCTAACGCGCGGGAGCCAGTTTTAAATCAGATAAAATAGTGCGTAAACATGGAACAAATCACCAAACAAGCCAATTACCATTTTCTTAGAATTTTCTTATGCATCCGACAAAACCCATCACCCAGCAGAGATTTATTTTTCAACATTCCAGCCATTTATCGCAACTTGTAGACGTTAATTGGTTGTCATTCATTTCCATTGTCCGCTGCGTTGATCAAGTATTACACTCAGAAGCGGCATTACAAAGGCAACAAAAGACAACTTAATGGAAAGGTAACGTTTCCCGAAATCTCGAAAGATGCGTCAAGACACCGCAGGGTAGCTAACCGCTTTGACAACAGCGCTAGGAGAGCGACACACTCACCGTCAGGTTTATCAACAATTTGAATGACTCACAAGTGTTCTTTTGTGTTTCGTGAATATAATTTATGGAGAAGTTGCTTGGTAGCATCTGTTGTTATCGATGGATGGATCTGATCGATAGAAAATTCAAATTCATTTAACCGTACTCGACATGATATTTTTTTAATAGGTTAAGTACGCTTTGCCCGCTTCGGCATAAACCAGTCATTGATTTCGGAGAAAGATAAGCTAGTTGAATCAGTTCTAAGATGTAACAGCTTCCCGCCGTCATTTCGATTATTCAATTCTGTACGCGTTTCGCCCCTGGAAAGTACCACCATAACATCATAATTATGCGTCGATCAATTTCTCACTCGTCACCGGTACGTGCAAACAAAGTTACCAAGGTACCCAGCGGTTAGTTGACGGCTGCTGAGCTAATCGCACCCAGTTATCAATCAGTTACGCGCAACTTTACTAACGTCATCGTCACTCATCGGCTTCCGCTTTACAGACCTACGGCACAGCACGGACAACAGCCACAGCATCCCACCGGTATTTGCAAGGTATATGCCAGTATGCCTATGGTCTAGTCTGTGATCAATCGGTTACGAAAGTGACGCAGCAGCCGAGCTAACAGACATTTACTCACTAACTGTATTATGCAAGATGCGCGTCGACGAATCAAGAAAAAAAAGCCGCACTGCCGCGCTGGTATTCATCCTATAAAGGAGAAAGGAACGCTGCTAACAAATTTGGTTCCGCTCTAACTTCGGCTCCGGTAGAAAAGTCTTGACCGGGGGCATTTGATCAAACTGGATCATTGTCTGCGTGCGGTCAACATGCCGACCTTTCCTTTTGGTTGAAAGAAAAAACACGGGATAGGGTTGGCGTGTAAATGCTACTCTCACGATCACTTTCATTGATGGTGTGGCTGATGGCGGCTGACAGGCCAAAATAGAAGAAACCAAAAAAAGAGCGCTCTATGAAGAGGCTTCCAATTGAAAGACTTTTTACGATCAAATCTGAAGGGTACACGGTGTTGTGCGCGTTGATATTATGTAGTGTGGTGTTATTCAACTGCATTAGAGTATTAACTTCGTTTTTTTTTTGTTCGATCGGTGATTGGACCGAATCTGCGGCAGCATAGTTTTCGGTAGGGAATTGTCTCAACTCGGTCACGCCTCTTATAGTTACGCAACGTAATATCGATGACCAATTGATTAAGGGGAGTTCGTTTTTTCGCGATTAACTGAGACAATCCGTCTACATAAATACGTCGCCTTACGTGGCTGCCATTGTTAATTTTTGCGCCACCGTGAACTTTTGTCGCTTGGGGTGTCGTACTTCTGTCCGTTAGTTGCAGTTATAGCTGCGCTTATAAATTAACATTACCACCTTCCAATCTAAGCAGCTATTCTATTGCAAGAAAATTTAACAATTATAATTGTTATTTACAAGCTTATTTACTTTTCACTTTTATGGCGTCAGATCATAGAGATCCTACGCCGAATTCACAATAAGCCTCCATAGAACTCGGTCTTGGGCTGCTTCTCACCAGTCGCCTCTTACACCCGCTGTCATCATCGTCGACAGCACACATCCAACGCGTGCGAGGTCTGCCTCGGGGTCATCGAACTCTATCCAAGTCTCTGCTGAAAACTATCATTGCCGGTCACTCGTCCGCCATACGAGCTACGTGACTAGCCCACTGTAACCTACCACGTTTCATCAGCTTGACAATATCGGTGTGTTTGTATACTTCGTACAGATAGTAGTCAGGCGCTTGCGCCACACTCAGTTTTTTGTTTGCCACCGAGTATTGTTAACAGGATTATAGGCTAGAAGTCCTCAAGCGCTCGCCGATCGGCCTTCTTCCACGTCCACGATTCTTGTCTGTAGAGCGCCAACTTCCTGCGGATCTTCTCTTCTGAGAACTCTAAAGGCCTCACCCACAGCTCTACCGTTAACACCGATGGTATCGATGTCAACCGAAAATCCTAGATCATGTGAGACTTTGTGTGGTACCGCTCCCCCGCACACCTGCCATTTGTACAGCATCTTCTGTCCTGTAGCTTGATGTAAAACCGTCAAGAGTCGCACAACTCAATTCAATCAGTTTTGTTGGGAAACCACGCATAATCTGCAACTACTCGTTGCGTTTCACTGAGTCGAACGCCGCCTTGAAGTCTACAAAGAGGATGTATTCTCGAAACTTGTTGAAAACTTGTGTCAAGACCAACATCTGATCCCGCTGTTAACCGCACTGGTACTCTCTAACAACGGCCTCAGTCTACGAAACAGATTGCGGGAATAAGAAAATTACGCGGTATTGAGGAGTTTTATGCCTCGATAGTTGTTACAGCCGAGCCTGTGTCTCTTTTTATTGATAAGGACCTTCCAACAAGTTCGTAGATAGTTTCTCTCAGGTGAGTTTCACTGAAGAGCCACTCACTCTCGACTTCGAAAAGTTCGACGGGTAACCCATCCTTCACAGCGGCTTCGTGATTCTTCAGCTCTCCACGTGATTGGCGGATTCAGAGCTTATTCAACCACCCCAATTTATCTTCTGTTCCTCTCCAGAACTCTGCCTTCATCACCATTCAACAACACTTTCCGACGCCTGGTCACGTGCGACTTCTCGGTAATCAGGTTCCCTTCTTGTCATTACACATGGCAGGAAGTGATATGATCCGGTTTCCGTTATCACTGTATAGAAGCTCTTCGTGTTGTGCCTGGTGAAGCGTGTGTTTATATTGTTTAGGGCGGAAAAATCTCTTTTTGGACAGGTATAGCTGCTCGCGGGAGAGCATCTGATGCTTCACACGGTTTGCTGCTCCGTCACTTCTAATCACTCAGCATCAAACCACCCACTACGCGTGGTTTCCACTGCCATGCCTATCACTTCTCGCGATATTTAATTGAGCTCATCATGGATGTGCTTCCACTGCTCGTTCAGGTCCACTTAACTGGTTCATTAATCTGTCCATCAATTTTCCTAGTGTTCTCTGCAGCAACACTTTCCGTTGATAGCCTCTGGATTTTCAGACGTATCTTCCTCTTGGATCTCGATTTGAATAGGTTGAACAGCCAGGTGCGAATCTTGCCTACCACGAGATAGTGATCTGAATCGTTATTCGGCCTCCGAAAATGCGGTACATCGTTGATGTCTGAAAAGTGCCTGTCGTCAATCCGCATGTAGTGGATCTGGGAGCAGGCCTTCCCATTGGGGTGTTTCCAGGTGTGCTTTCAAATGACCCGACATGCAAAATAGGCACTACGTAAGGCCGTTTCCCTGGTCGCAACGGAGTCCACTAGCCTCAAATCGTAGTCGTTGGTGACAGAATAGAGGCTTGGTTGTAGAGTGGAAGCTATCAATAACAGAGCAAAATAAGTTCTCGAGTCCGACTGGTGTGTTCATATCTCTAGCAACGATCTTCATATCGTGTTGGGGGCACTCTCCATAGATATTCTCCTGGAGCTCGTAGAACTCATCTTTTACGTCGTCGGTTTCATCGTCTATCGTGCCGTACACGTTGAGAATCTGCTCTTCATCTTCAATACACATAGACGATCGTTGATGGGTTGATAGTTTATTGACCTAATGACACCCTTCATTTGGTTTCCACCACTGCAGTAGATGTGATACTTCAGAGAAGGTGAGGTCTACCGCCCGGAATTCACATTCTTCGGTTTTTGACCTGCGCGCCTCATGTATAACTGCTACCTTCACTTTTATCTTTCGCTGCTCTCTCAAGACTCTCGCACGTGCTGGTTCGAGTAGAGTTCTAACGTTTCAAATGCCAAGTTTTAAATCGCAGTCTTTTTTCGTTTGTTAAAGTCTATACCGATTGTTCAGATTTGCATTGTTGTCTGGATTGTTCACAGTATACTTGTTTCAGTGTGCTGCCTCACCTGGGCCGCGATGTCTAGCCTCGCGACGAAACTGTTTAGACTGTGAATGGTGAGACATCGCATTTCACAGTTAGGCCGTTCGATCCGGATCAGTCACTACTTGAGCCGTCCCTGACTTGGGAAACAGACGCTTAGACAAGCTGCCCTCCAAGTAGAACGGCCTTCTTCTCCGTCAGCATACGACCATGTTCCCGTCAACTCACCGATCTTCTCTTGGTTGCTCGTATCTCAGTCGATACCACGTGAAGGTGGGCATGCTTGTCGTTCTCCTCGGTATGTGGAAAGAGCGGTGAAAAAATTCACCGCGCACTTCTCTTACAGTATGTGCCTGCGTGTAGTAATGCTATCACCACACTGCTTCTTTCTCCACTCCAAAGTGTTTCAACCAGCTTACAGAGAGACAAACACACTTCCGCTCACCCCACATCTGGTACAAACAAAAGGGGGGAATCACTTTACAGAGAATACGCAGAACAACACCACAGCATTCACTGGCGAGTAATCCGGAAAGTGAAAAAAAATCCTACTGGGCAAAAGTGTAGCCTTCGTGTAGCTACACTGCGAAAACGAATTCGACATAAGTAAACTCGACCGGCACGAGCAACGCAGTCTATTTTTTTTCTCCCAATCTCTTTTCCTCTCCTGTCATGCTCAAGAAACTGTAAAATGCACCGCAGATAGCTCTGCTGTGTAATAATTGTGCGTAATGTCTATGCGTGTTGTTTCCGCAGTGCAAGTATGTTCTCCTGCACTCTAGAGATTTTTTGAGGAGAGAAGACAAGCATGATGGTAGAGATAGGAGTTGCTAGGCAGTATGCTTTGCACCACACTGGGGTTTATTTTATGCCCCTCAGTACGGGTTGTATTACTAGTATGCTCTGCCCTTCTGTTTACTTGCTTTACATTGTTAGCCGACGAACAGTGTACCGGTCCAGCTTCTTCTGTGTTGGGCAGCCGTTCTCCAATCACCTCGTACACCAGCAGATTGTGCGTCTTCCTCCACCGCGCACATCCACCGAGTAGGAGACCTACCTTAGAGTCCAAGACCTCTTTCTGGTTCTCTGCTGAAGATAGTTTTTGGGGCTCTTTTGTCAGACATTCTGGCTACAAGTCCATCCTACTGAAACCTGCCACGTTGTATTACTTTCACTATATCAGCACATTTGTTTACCTGGTACAACTCGTGATTCATCCGCCTGCGTCACTTTCCACATCTTCCAATTTACCGCCAAGTATCAATTGCAGGAATTTACGCTCAAAAACTCCGAGCATTCGTAGATCAACTTCCCTCAGCGTTCATGCTTCATGGAAGGACATGGCTGCAACCGTCGGTTTATTGGTAAGAAGGTTACCATCCTTGTCATTTCACTTCACTGGCACAGAAAAATTCATACTTTAGACTCTGTGGAATGTTCTACAGAAGCTCCGCACGTCGTTTCATCTTTCATCTTCTCGGCTCTCAGCATCTCAGCATCAAACCACGCTGTATTCCACAAGTCGCACCTACCTTCCTCTCCACCGTGAAATTTACTACTATCCATTGATCCAGCCCTCTGGCGTATTCTTCTGCCACGCCATTTGTTTTCAACCGCTGTATGCTGAAACGTCCTCTCTGTGCGAGTTTTCAGCACGTTCGACAACCGTACGTCGATCTTACAAACGACAAGATAATGATCAGAGTCGATGTTTTGACCCCGGAAAGACCTAACATCCGAAAAGTGCCGAGCTTCAATCGATCTGGGAGTAGGCTTCTCCAGTGTTTTTCCGAATATTCAAACGTGTAAAATAGAAGCTACATGTGGCCATTCTTCGGGCCGCAGCTAACGTTATCAGCCGTTTTCATTGGTTGACGAATAAAGGATATGTCTTCCAATGACCGGACGAAAGAATTCCTCCCTACCAACCATCTCTTATGACGACTTCAACGTCGTCGTGGCACTTCACAGGGTCAGTTGTCTTCTTCCACCTCACACAGTTATATGGGTTGTTCTTCCACCCACACGTTATATGGATTGTTCCCAGTTGTCTTCTGATCCATCTCATGGTCGCAGTCGGATTTTCGACGACGACGGCGCGCAAAATTCTCTAGAGATTTTCTTTTTGTTTCGATGACATCTCAATAACCACTGGACCAATTGTTATGAAATTTTGCACTTGTAAATAATACACTCCAAACTAGTTATACCCAGCTTTTCATCCATTTTTATCCACGGATAAAAAAGTTACACACGGACAAAAATGGTGCACGTTTTTCGAGTACAAGCCTTGGACGATCGTTAATGGACCTCCACCTTATAACACGCTTAATTTGATTCTCTAAGAGCACAAAACCGACGCCCCGTTCCGCTCTGCCGCCGCCACTGCAGTAGGTGTAATACCTAATAGAAGTGCCCCTAGTCAGATTTGCCACCCGGAATTCACGTTCTCCGCATTTTGACCAACACACCTCTTGTATGGCTGCTACCTTTACATTTACCTCCCGCAGTTCTCTGGCCAAGACACCCGCGCGTGCTAATTCAAGCAAAGTGCTAACATTCAAAGCGTAAAGTTTCCAATCGTTGTCCGTTTTCATTTAAGGTTAAGGTCTATACGGAATATTCCGATTATCATTATTCTCTGAAGTGTTCGTAGCAGAGCCTAACAAATTCATTTTCAATTGACAATTATTATAGTGACGCTTCGACCCGTCGCTTTCGATTGAAAATCTTTTGTATCTTTTGTTTCATGTGAGTCACATGAAAACTACTCGGAAGCTCTTGCTTTGAGTTTGACTGAAGGGCTGGAAGCTGATACAAATGGGTTTCAATTGAAAGAAAAGATTATCACCGTCACTCTCACATGACGATTCTCAATCGAAATTGACAATGAGCGCTAACGGAGACAGGGGGCTTCCACACAGTACTTTGCGCAAATATATGGACGAGGGAGAAAAGAAAACCGTGACGATATGAAACGGAGAACACCAAAACCAGTTTCACAATCTGAAGTTGTTACGCAGCGTCAGTGATCGACAGCGAAAAAATTACGAAATTTTGATCGGAATTCGCGTGACGTATTTATCTGATCCCATTGCCGTTTTAACTGCGGCTTGCGCTAAGAGAAAACAATCATCAAACGACGCGATGCGGTGCTAGTTTCAATTGAGACGCTGAAAGAAAGGAAAGAGTCTTTTTCTCCGTCACTCTCTCCGTCAATTGATATAGTCATTAGTTTCATTTGGAACGATCTGATGAACAACAGACGGGAAAGAGAGAAACAAGTGATTCGATGACAGCAGCCGGAAGGAATCAAGTGAAAATGAAACTGTTCAAATCGAAGTGACAGCGCAGAATAATCAGTTTCATTGTTTTGTTTCGAAAATGTTGAGCCCTGGTTCGTAGTATATGTGTTCTAACATGTTGCCTTATTAAGACTGCAGTGCCCAGTGTCGCGAAGGGGCTGCCGTCTTGAGTTTATCTGGCAAGACACCGCGTTTAATAGTTTAACCATCCGCTCCGGATTAGTCGCTGCTTGAGCCGCCCCTGTCTCCCCACCATTAACTCTTCCTTAACGATGAAATCTAACCTTTGCGTGACTTCCTCTTAACAAAAAAAAGGCCCTCTTCTAATGAAACTGACCAGAAGGACGCCCAACTAAAATGCCCCAGAGATTAATAATTGGTGATATTTGGCAGGAGGAACGAGGCTCGGAGCAAATATCGTGTAGAAAGAAAGGGTAAAATCACATTACACACAAGCACGGATAAAATAAGAAGCAAGCCATTTCTCAATAGCGATATTACTAATGAAAGATTCGCGGGATACAGCAGACACACGGGCAAATTTCACAATAGATCAACGATTCTAATCACAGTGAGAAAATCCATAAAGGAAAAAAACTGTTCTGGACTACACTAAGGTCTATTTGATGCCAACTTGTACGGGTTGTGTTGTTAATCATGAAATTAGGACGACGCCGGAAGCCAGAACACGCCTTTTCAAACGTTACGATCATTAGATACACAAACTAATTCAATACTAGTTTTCTTCTCTTAAACAGGGTTAACGTCGTATGTAATAGGTAATTTATTTTGGGTGTAAATAATTATTGAACCTTTCGTTCCGAGGGGATCGCCGGGGCAAAATTTTATAGTCTCTGATTGCAGGTGTTATGCTCATGTTGTACACTGAGACAATGGGAAGTTCATGCCTTCGAACAATATTATATTTAATTCAAATTTAAAGACGACTAGATCATGGAATTTCAAGGGAAATACGGTTGTACACTGAACGAAAAACGGTACAACTTTATATCCCCTGAGGAAGGCCAAATCCAAAGGCCTAAACGTCGGACATACGACATAATAGCGTTTTGATACACTCCTAAGACTGAAAGAGCCGTGTTTCCCTTGAAATTATATTTAATTTCTGTTTTGACCTTCATGTTACATGATTAACGGTTTTTACAATATAATAACTATCCTCTTCCACTGCATTTGCCTTTGAACTTCGAGTTAAAATGGTGAAATTATTAAAATACTTCAAAACCATCCAGAACTAAGCTGTTGATGAGTTGATGAGTCTATTGATATATCATTAGACTCCAATGAATTTCATTGCCTCATATGACTTCATTCATGTCATTTATGGCAGATATTGTATAGATAAACATCACTGCTGAAGATGTTGTGCCAAATTCTTGTGTTTTCAACAGTATGGTCGTAACATGTACAGTTCGCCTCTCAATAACTTTTGCTAAACGCTCATTAACTGTAATTGAAATTATTACTTGGGATTCCGTTTTTTTGCAGCCCAATTTTTGTGTCAATTGACCTCAAAGGTAATTTTAAGCCTGAGTCAAATCACTTAACCATTCAAATTATCGCCTACTTAATCGTTCAAATAATTGCATTTTGATGAACAAGCACCGTGAAGTTTTTTCAGTTTGATTTTGAATGTCTTTAAATTATGTAAATGAATTGTTACCTGTGCCCATTTTTAGACACGTTTGGACAATCAGATGTGAAAATTATGGCTACATTTATTTCGCAGAACAATCAGTGAAAACAAGAAATTACACAACTCATTATGGGAGTTTTTCTTTGATTTGACTAGGTTTATTTTGTTTAACTTTATGCATAAAAGAGACGAAAAAACTACCTAGGTTTACTTTTTGCAAATGGTATCATTCATCCATTATTTGACCGCATCTATCGACCGAAATCCCATAAAAAAACTCTTAGTTTGCGAAAGTCACAAATGCCCTAGTAACAATATTGGTTTAATCAAAGTTTTACAGCGCCTAATACAGCCAGAACAGCGATATAAAACTTTGATAGAACCAGTTTTGTTACTTGGGATGAGAACCGGAAAAAAAATGTCCAATGTTGCAAGATTCTTAAACCAATGGAAAATTTGACATATATGTTGCTAGCAACCTCGTCAAATTAACGAAGCTTTGCAGAGATCACGTGCCTTGTATATGTTTGGTTTGAATTCGAGAATACTAGGACATTCGGAAACAATACAATAGTATTATCCTATAAAAGAAGAATCAAAACAAAGAATCAAATCAAAGTTGCTAGATTTAACCAATGGAATGTTTATATTTCATGAAGGGCTAGAGCTGTTTATTACTCAGATGTAGAACTAATCATTTTGTATGATGTCATGGCGTTTATAAAGCATGATGGGCATGTGCGAGCTTTCACGCCTGCGGTTTGCTTCTCTGTTATCACAAGGTCAGTTACATTCACCACCCCAACGCCCTACCATGAACTGACGGAGCGGCGCTTTGTTGTAGATGCCAAGAAGCCACTGATTTTAGAAAAAGATTTTTATAAATTTGTCCTTCTGTCGATTAGGTAAATTGCCTCATCAGTCGGAGGTGGTTTTTGATAATTTTTTCGAGGTAAAAAACGAGAAATAATCTCTTGCCTGTATTTTAAAGTAAGTTTGAACACGAGGAAGAAATGTTGATACAGTGCAGTTACATCTTATGGTGCAACTTACTTAAAGATCTTCAAGCTGCATTGACAAAAACAAGAGTCTAAACGGAAAGAAACAAATTGCTTCTTTTAATCAAGATTATACTTTTTTTATTATTTCCAGATTCCAAATTGTCCTCTGGTTGAGATAAAATAAAAGTAGCTTTATTTTGAGACTCTCATACCGTGACCACCTCGGCCGGTGAAATTGGCAAATTCCGCAAACAATTTGTGCCGTTCAAAATATGCAAATCATTTTCCACTGCCAGCAAAACCCCAGCAATTTCACCCCGCTGTGACCGTTTTGACATCTGAACTTTACTGTCGAGTACCTTTATTCCTCGGTTGTACGCTAACTTTCATTATTAGCGCATCTTCACATTGGAATAACACTGCACGAACCTGTGCCCTACAGGCCAAACACACACACTACAAACCGCGTTCCCCTCCCCGTCCTACAATGTCAGTAACTTTTCATGCCGTAAAATATACGTAATGGCAGCGACCGCGCCGCCACCGCCGTCTGCGCATACAGCAGAGGCAACCTCACGAGAAAGACATGAACGGCTTCAACACAACGAACCGGCTCACTTTGCCGGTTATTTGACTGTGCTGATGCTGCCCGTTGTGTCGGCATAAACAAAAACAGTCCCTGATGATGCCAGTCAGTCAGACAAGCCGGCAGTCGGTTGTTACGGGCTGCCGGTTTAACGGCCATTGAAAAGTGAATTGGAATTCGATAAAAGAAGCATCGAAACGAAAGTGAAAGCAATTCTCGTTTTCTTTCTTCTGGTCATCGGGTGCCTGACGTCGTCGTCTCTTCTGCCTGGAAGTTATGTTCACACTGGCACCTTGCAACTAAATGGCAAACCGCGCTCTTGCTCCCCGCTAGGGATAAACTAGCTTACCCTTAATTTCTGCTCACATTGCCAACAGGGCGAACAAGTATCATATGTGCTTTTCTTAACAAAACTTAACGATTTGTTTTGCTATTAAATTGATTTGGAAACTACGATATATGGTTGATGAGGTTACGTCAAACCATACTAGGCGTTACCTCATCCAAGATCAGTCCTCGAGCCGATCGTTTTTAGTGCTTGGTAAGAAACATTCGGCGGCGTGAAACAGAACCGATAATCAAAATATTATAAATAATAACTCCAATACGGCATGACCCCGATGGTGTAGAGGTAAGCATCTTGTCGAGCTTTGAACAAAAAATGGATTAAAAGCTACAAATAAGGACCCCGACAGGTTCGATAATAAACAAAAATCGAATAGCAACCGAAACTACAAGGTTTCAACGTTTTACCAACTGCTAGGTGATTACACTTCAGCGCTATTATGCATGTTGATAGGCACGCGGCTTCATTGCGCGTCCGCGGCGTATCGACAACTGGCTGTGAGTGATTAAGTCTGGCCATAACTCGAGCCAAACCTGTTATCAGCGGTGAAGGTAATTGGTTTTCATTGACTGTGCCGTCGCTCGTCTATTGGTCGCTATCCTGTCGGGTAAGACGAGGTTTTTGTTTAAGTGACGAACGAAAGGCAGCGATTATTGCATTACTGTGTACGCTTTATAACATGCAGAGTTACGTGAGTTTTTATGGATTTTTTTAATACACTGGGATAGAAATTCTTATCATGGGGAGAAATAGTCAGCTCTTGGCTGATGGTGAATGGGGGCTTTCACTTTTACCGGTTCTTGTTGTGATGGTGGCAACGAGATACTATTGTATAAACCACGCACTAGTAGTTTCTTGAAAATGTGCTTGCAATTAAATGTTTCTTGAGAAATTTAGATTAATTGAAAGAGTGGAGCCAATTTAATATATTTGCAAGGCATTGCGTGAAGTTTAAAAAAAAGGTGAGCAAAAGCATTGCTTAAACTCATGCAAACCAAATTATGAATTTCGAAAAATTATGCAACGTAATATGTATTTATTTGATTGAGGGTTTTTGGTTTTAATGCTATTTGTTCTTAGCATCTAGTTTGCAATGTTTCTACCGGTAACGCATTGTGGTCCAAAGGGCCAAAAATGGAACATAATTCATTAGCTCCTTCTGCCTTCATCTTAGTTTAATTGTGTCTTCGGAACAATTGTTTGTATTGAAGACCCGCATAATCTCAAATCTATTTAAAGTTTTCTATGATAATAATAGAATAATAGTAATTTTGTTATGTTAAAATGTACATGAATGGTTTAATCGGCAGAGTTTGGGACAAGTAAAAATATTAAACTTTGCTGAATAAAACTTTTCTTTGGGTACAGAGTTATAGAGTATTTCATATCAAAGTTACTTAAAATTAAAGTGCTTCAACCTAGTTTTGGTAAAGCATACAATAGAGATTGCTCTTGTACTACTGATTCGATACGGTTTAAATGTGTATCATGATACGGCGACCAGACAATGCTACAATGTTCCAGCAGAGGTCTGATGTGTGCAACGTTCAATGTTTTTATTGTGTATGGATTTTGGGAGTGCAAGCTGAAACTTTCAATAAATTCGAGCATATTGCCTGACTACATCTGTAACGTAGCCAGGAATTTGTTTAGTAGGGGGGATGAGGTAATAAAAGAGTGAATTTCGAGAATTTTGAAGATAGAGACAGACATGAGTGGGGTAGAATATTAAAGAGAGAGAACAGTAGAGAACAACATAAAAGAATAGATGTGTTTCTGCTGTCATTGACGATACCGCTTACCGTGCAACGCACTTGCTGTTCAAATAAACCGTTCAGCCACTGGTTAGTTCGAGAAAAACAATCGAATTGCTATTTATCACATGATATAAACAGTAGAGTGCCAATGAAAATCGACTTTTGGAATTTCGTTTAGCGGTCAAAAATGTTGTCTGATTGAATAAAGCTCTCATGCAAAATTCTAGCAGGCTTTCTCCAGAACCAGCCAGGTATTGTCGCAAAATTGCATTCCCACAGACAGACATACATTCGATGCAAATTTTCGTTGCATTGTCTTGTCGCTATTTCCAAAATAAAATAATGATTCGGAAAAGTGATTTATTTTTCTCCGGTGTATCCGGTGTAGGTTAGGTTTAAATAGAATTTTGTTTAATAAAATCCATCTAACAGACATCCAAAAGACTTGGTTCCAAGCGGTCGCTATTTTCTCTGGATTAACTTAGCCTTTGCAATTTGATATCCGGAAGTCGTGCCTCAAATCAGTCAAAGTTTTGCTTTGTTTTGTAAATGTATATAGGGTAATCGCTCCATTGTTCATCTCAACAGCTTGGTGCACCTATGTTCATCTTATTTCTCTCATTTGTCCAATTTACCGTCAAATTTCTACAAATTTTTGAGAGCAAATCTATTTGCTTTTCGATTTTCTCAAGTGGCTGAAAGTTTTACGTTGAAAATATGGTAAAATTTGACGACAAATTGATCAAAAAGGCGTGATGAAATGAATACAGGTACTGAGGAGCGGTTACCCTAATCGTCGAGATTTGGTGTTGTCTCTTAAAAAAACATTGAATCAACTTTATGAAAGTCAGGAAGTTTTTGAGCTGGAAAATTCTACCAGGAAGTTTATTTTTTCGTCAAAATTTTTTTAGAGGCTTGGTGTAGCCTCAAAGTTTCTAATAGTTTGAAATAAAATTTCGATCTCGACAGTTTGATAAACTACTGTCTGCGCATTTTTTCTTCGGTGAAAAAGGTGAAACTTTGCCAACTTTGAGGCTCCACATGCCAAGTACGATTAGGCTGGAATTTTGCGAAATGTACCAGTTATGGCTTGAACCAGTTGTAGCCTATGGTGCACTTGCCATAACTGGCTCACCTACCCTACAATGTTAATGTAATGGTCAAGAAAAGTTAATTTGGTGTTTGCTTTTTATCTTATACTATGTTTCCTAGTAAACGAAATAGAATTACTTTCTCTCTCAGGCTTTTCATGCACCAAGTGTGTAAGTTATAAACTCCACCTTGAGATACTCCGTAATACGTAATTCATGAAAAAAATCAATCCCATATATCAAAATGTTCAGCACATTTGCAGCATGCTCTACACCGTTTACAAATGAGATAAACGGTAGCGGTCCTAGATGAGAACCTTGTGGTACACCGGATGTAACATTCACCTCTGATAACAAGCTGCACAGTTTGAAACAAAAGTTTAAAACTTTCGATGTGGCTGAAGCTTTGCACAGATGTTCCTATGGACTTAAGATACCATTTTGGGCTATTGGTAATTCTAGTGTTTTTTTTTTTTTAAATCGCGAATCATTTTTAAAAAGAGTTCATGTAAAAAGATAGATGGTTACAAATATCTTAGAGCCAAACCCGTTTACGTGATTGATGTGAAATCTTCGGTAAAGCTGTAGATAATAATTCTGTCTTTCCAGAAAAAACTATACAGCACAAAGGAATTTTTTTCAAGAGAATTAAAAAAATTTATATAATCATAAAAACTACAAACAAGCTCAGGATTGACGATCATTCGATCTGTTCGATCTGTTCGTCTGTCTGTCTGTCTGTCTGTCTGTCTGTCTGTCTGTCTGTCTGTCTGTCTGTCTGTCTGTCTGTCTGTCTGTCTGTCTGTCTGTCTGTCTGTCTGTCTGTCTGTCTGTCTGTCTGTCTGTCTGTCTGTCTGTCTGTCTGTCTGTCTGTCTGTCTGTCTGTCTGTCTGTCTGTCTGTCTGTCTGTCTGTCTGTCTGTCTGTCTGTCTGTCTGTCTGTCTGTCTGTCTGTCTGTCTGTCTGTCTGTCTGTCTGTCTGTCTGTCTGTCCGTCTGTCTGTCTGTCTGTCTGTCTGTCTGTCTGTCTGTCTGTCCGTCTGTCTGTCTGTCTGTCTGTCTGTCTGTCCGTCTGTCTGTCTGTCTGTCTGTCTGTCTGTCTGTCTGTCTGTCTGTCTGTCTGTCTGTCTGTCTGTCTGTCTGTCTGTCTGTCTGTCTGTCTGTCTGTCTGTCTGTCTGTCTGTCTGTCTGTCTGTCTGTCTGTCTGTCTGTCTGTCTGTCTGTCTGTCTGTCTGTCTGTCTGTCTGTCTGTCTGTCTGTCTGTCTGTCTGTCTGTCTGTCTGTCTGTCTGTCTGTCTGTCTGTCTGTCTGTCTGTCTGTCTGTCTGTCTGTCTGTCTGTCTGTCTGTCTGTCTGTCTGTCTGTCTGTCTGTCTGTCTGTCTGTCTGTCTGTCTGTCTGTCTGTCTGTCTGTCTGTCTGTCTGTCTGTCTGTCTGTCTGTCTGTCTGTCTGTCTGTCTGTCTGTCTGTCTGTCTGTCTGTCTGTCTGTCTGTCTGTCTGTCTGTCTGTCTGTCTGTCTGTCTGTCTGTCTGTCTGTCTGTCTGTCTGTCTGTCTGTCTGTCTGTCTGTCTGTCTGTCTGTCTGTCTGTCTGTCTGTCTGTCTGTCTGTCTGTCTGTCTGTCTGTCTGTCTGTCTGTCTGTCTGTCTGTCTGTCTGTCTGTCTGTCTGTCTGTCTGTCTGTCTGTCTGTCTGTCTGTCTGTCTGTCTGTCTGTCTGTCTGTCTGTCTGTCTGTCTGTCTGTCTGTCTGTCTGTCTGTCTGTCTGTCTGTCTGTCTGTCTGTCTGTCTGTCTGTCTGTCTGTCTGTCTGTCTGTCTGTCTGTCTGTCTGTCTGTCTGTCTGTCTGTCTGTCTGTCTGTCTGTCTGTCTGTCTGTCTGTCTGTCTGTCTGTCTGTCTGTCTGTCTGTCTGTCTGTCTGTCTGTCTGTCTGTCTGTCTGTCTGTCTGTCTGTCTGTCTGTCTGTCTGTCTGTCTGTCTGTCTGTCTGTCTGTCTGTCTGTCTGTCTGTCTGTCTGTCTGTCTGTCTGTCTGTCTGTCTGTCTGTCTGTCTGTCTGTCTGTCTGTCTGTCTGTCTGTCTGTCTGTCTGTCTGTCTGTCTGTCTGTCTGTCTGTCTGTCTGTCTGTCTGTCTGTCATGAAAATTTGTATGTAGGGAGTTTAGGGCCGGGTAAGTTTATTATGATGATTCTGGAACAAAAATGAAACACAAATTCCTGCATAGAGGACCATGCATGAACGACGTTGCTTTTTTCTAGGTTTTGTTGATCGTAGTATTTCATCACAAAAAATCAAACCTCATTCAGATGATAACGCAATGAAATGAAACAGATATTTCAACCAATTTTCCTGGAAAACAGCCTAAAATGATCGGTATGAAGCACGGCAGACTATAGACGCCATTTTAAAACAGGCAAAAATGGCCGAATACTACTCAATATCGGCATTTCCGGAGCCAAAATAATACCCAGATACCAGAAATGGATTCCACATGCCATTTTAAATCCAAGATAGTGACTTCAAAAACTCGAAATTATCAAAAGCTCCAAATGACATCTTCAACCTTTAAAATATTCTTTGAATGATAGTTTATATTGTGAACTGAGCGAAGTATGATCAAAATTGGTACTTTGGCCAAATTTATTCGTTACAATAAAAATGAAACGAAGAGTTGAAACAAGATCACAAACGCTTTTCGGTATTACTTTTTCAGAGTTTGCAATGGTTACATAAATGAATATCTCCTCCAAGTAAACGGATGATCAATAATTTTTCACTACCGCTAACGCATACTGAAAATGGTACAGGCTTTTGTTAACTGTCATGAAATGACAGACACACTAATAAAATGCAAAAGTTACAACAAGTGTTCCTTTTTTTGTGGCCCTGAGGTTATTCAGCTAGTTTGACAATGATTGGGTTTTCTCAAAAATGGCTCATCAAAGTGAAACAAATAAATCGATAATCAATTTCCGATTACCTAGTTAAGACAAAGTAGTTCCGGTTTCGATCACCTTGAACAATAGGTGGTATATTGGTATATTGTTTAATCATATGACAAACTATCCCCCGTAGGGGCACAGCGGGTTACATTACAACTTGTATTCTTCGATCCGAGAAAAAAGAAACCGCTTCCAACGTTCCAGCTCATACGAGCCCACCCAATCGGATCCGATAGTTTCACAATCAAGACAAGAAAAGATCATACCAGCTCATTCATCTTCTCATGTCAAGCTAAAAGCTACGATTTATGAGCTCACACATGTCGCCTTTTGTGCAAAATTAGTAAGTGTGATGGACATCAACTTTTGGTTTTGATTAATATGCTCATATTTAAGCAAACCACAACTAGCTTTCCTTGAATATTTTCGATTCATTTTATGACATCTCGTATTTGCTGTCCACTTTTTTCACTGCTCGCCGAACTTGCAGTTGTTGTGCACCTGTCAAGATTGGGAAACGTGCGTTGTCCGCATTTCAACCGGCACTAATGATGTGTAGCGCACTATCGAACACAGCAATCTGAACGTTCTAAAAACCTTGGGCTGATCTGCAGGCCAGTTTGTCCCGGAATGACCGCACACAAACCGGCACAGAACCTTTCTAGGACTGACGTTACACTTTTTTTGCTGATTTCGATTAATTATCACATGCGGCACAGACAATCGAGATTTTTTATTAATGTTGCATTTTCCGCAATCGTAAGCTGAACTTGTACAGCCGAATGGAACCAAATGCAAAAAGGTTTACCAAGTTGCATGCCGCAGAGCAGTAGCGACAAAAATAACTAGAGTTCACCATAAAGGGAAGTGCTAACTTATTTCGGTTGCTGATCCGTTGTGCAAGGCCTGTCAGAAATAGCCTTCCGAAGGTTATCGATTCATTAATTATATGGTTCAAGTGGGAGTAATAAGCTTTTAATAGCAATATAATGACAAGTGTTGTTATTATATCAGAACAACATTTTTCTGCGACGATTCAACCAAATTTTCACCTATTACGTTTTATCCCAATCTGGAAAAAAGAATTAGGGCTGACCCAATTACAATTTAGTGCAAACAACGATAAAACAAACAAAACAACTCTCAAGAAGGTTGAGATTCACTTTCCCACAACAGCTCTTCTCCGGGCACACCGCTAAGTCCGCACTGAGTGTATGTATCATGATGGTAATCCAGCGATGCAACTCAAAGAGACCGCACAGCTGTAAAGACTCTTGATTTAGTTCAACAATACTTCCAGCGATTACCAGACGCTGGCTGTAGAGAATCAATGATTTGGCAAATTTCTCAACCTCCACTCCGTTTGAGATGTGTTTTCTGCTATTTAGCAGAGCCGAATAATCTGGATCCATAAAACACAATTCAGAAAGCGCAAAATGTATCCCAAACGGTTCGCCGAACAAGCCAGCAGAGTACCTTTTTCTCAACCCAATTTTCTATCATTCTCACCCGCGGAAGTGCCAATCAACACAAAAAGATCCACAAGCTCAAACCCACTTATAACTACATGTGCTTATAGAACAACCGCACTGTGCGGTTAACTGGCTGAGCTGGCCGCGGGGATGAGAGCATCAAGGAAAAACACTTGCGTATGCTAAGTGTGTATAAGCCAATGCTCATTTAAATAATAGTTTCGTGCATCTTTTCGCATTACCATACCTCCAGCAAAGAAACCGGACAGGTTCTACGAAATCCGGCCCGTCCGATCTGCATAGCGTATTGATTGATTACTTCATCGATACCTACCGAGTGGCGGCTGCACTGTTCATCGCTCGCTTACCACCCAGAGTGTGGGTGGAAGAAGTGCTCAATCTTCGCCGAATTTTGTAACTTACTTGCGTGCGGTTTGCTGCAAATGCGATGCATACGTGCGTTTGATTCCATTTCAATTTCGGAGGAAAAATTGGGTAATTAAATCCACTGACGCCGTGTCGGGTGTGTAGGCAGACTTCCAATATACCGAAGTTTGGGCGATTTTTTTCCGAAAGTGAGCATAATTACTCCCGCAAATATTGCCACTGATCACGGTTTTGAGCGCCATCGCTATGGTTGATGGTTTAAAACGATGATAAAACAAATTTCATCCATCACAGTGAAAGTTGCTGCTCTAAAACTCCGATTAAAATGGATTACTGCAATTTTAAAATCCATCATTATTTTGTTTTAGCAATTATCTATGTAATTTGAGAGTATTTTAGTTGCTTCTTCTTGCGTTTTTTCATATGGCCGATTCGTTTGTGCGTATGGATGTTAAAACACATGAGAGAATTTGTGGATTTTATAGCATAGAGTTTGCTTCGCACTATGTCTTGAACTTTCGAACATATTATTGGAAAGTATGATATCTCCCAAACAGTGCATTAATTTTTTTATTGTACGTTGAAAACTAATCATACATAATATTAACCTCCAAACTATATTAAAGTTTGTCGATTTTAATGAATACATACCTTAAGCATTGTGAAGGATTCTTTGGTTGTTTCGTATTGCGTAGTTAACATTTTTTAGTCATTTCCCATACTTGAGTGGTATTCAGTCTTTTTGGGCTGTTTTCCAAATACCGGGAGTCGTTATTTTAGAATTCAAAATGATGTCCGGGGTAGATTTTAAATTTATGTGCATCATCTCAATTACTGAAATAGGTACCCGTATTTGTGTTCGGTTGTTTTGTGCTGTTTTCCAGAGAGCGAATGTCGCCATCATAGAATTCAAAATGGGATGTGGGGCCAATTTTTAGCCTCTAGGCATCATTCTAATTCCGGAAATACAGACACTAAATAATATTCGGACATTTCAGGCTGTTTCCAGGAAACCGGAAGCCGTCGTCTTGGACTTCAAAATGGCATGTAGGGTCAACCTCTGGGTATCATTCAAGTTTAGGAAATACTCAATCCGGCCATTTTGAACTGTTTTACAGAAATCAGAAGTATAAAACTGCTTGGCTTCTGTGCATCATCCCGATTATTTTAAACTGTTTTCCAAAAAGCTAGTTGAAGTATGTGTTTCATCTGTGTGACCATCTTCCCTCTCAAGTCGGAAGGGGTGTCAAACCATCATTGAAATGTTTCTTGTACTCTAAAATGCTAACTTCCATTGGCTTGATTAGTTCTCGAGTTTTGTAGAAATTTGAGCTTCATTTCTATGAAAGCCCTCCCTTCCAGAAGCGGGAAAGGTATAGAACTCCCGTAGAAATATTTATTGCCCCCAAAAATCTCCACATGTCAAATTTAGTCCCATTTGCTGCTTGATTAGTTCCTGCCCAGGGCAATATCATTTCTTTAGATATTGCCATTTACGACGCAAGTGAGAAACAGATGCCAAATAGTTGTTTTTTAATTCGCTATATGTCAGTATTTTTTGTTTTGTTTATGCATGCTCGGGTATGTTCAAAATGGCGTCGAAGCAAGAAATATTGCGCTTGTACCGTTCTAACTGACCTGCACAAAAATTTCGGTAGACAGTTCATGATAAACCATTTTGAGAGCGAAAATCTCCGGTTTCGACTGTATATAATTTCCTGCAAACCTCAACATGAATTCACCGAGAAGGTAGGGGAAGAAGAGCCAAAATTATGGAAAAAGAGGTTTCATCCATTCTCTCGATATTTTTTTCTTCATACACATTTTCTCCTCTACTTGCTAGGGATGTGCGATACTTTTTCGATACCACAGGCATCGATATTTATCTTTCGATATATCTAGTATTTGTTTGGCATCGATAAATAATTAAACGATATTATTGGTTATCGATATACTTTTATCTGATACACCGAAAATATCGGAAAAATTTGTGCGAGGACGAGCAAAAACAGAGGCGGATATTGTTTACCTTCGTCGATACACAAACCTTGAATGTTCTCTACAGGATAAGATTTTTTGAACTAATCAAAATTTTAGTAATTTTTCACACGGAGAGGACTGACAATTTCAGATATTGATCGGTGTTTTGTGTTGAATGATTCAAAATATCTTTCATCGAACAATCAAACGTCAATCGAGAGCGCTAGCTCATTTTTGTTTTGATTGCCACTCGCTCGCAAGCCAAGCTGTCAAACTCCCCGGACGAACACATAAGATTCGCATGGATTCCCTAGGATTACTCCCATTGGAATCGTGAAGCGTCCTCGATAAGGAATCCTGAAAAAGGAATCCTCAGGAATGCCCTGTCTATGGGGTTAGGATTCTTGAATGAGAATCGTGTAATGAGAATCCTTCAGATGCCCTAGGATTCCTCACATTGGAATCGTGAATCATCCTTGATAAGGAATCCTGAAAAGGAATCTTTAAGACTGCCCTGTCAATGGGATTAGGATTCATGAATGAGAATCATGTAATGGGAATCTTTCGGATTCCCTAGGATTCCTCACATTGAAATCGTGAAGCATCCTTGATGAGGAATTCTGAAAAAGGAATCCTCAGGAATGCCCCGTCTATGGGGCTAGGATTCTTGACTGAGAATCGTGTGATAAGAATCCGTCGGATTCCCTAGGATTCCTCACATGGAAATCGTGAAGCATCCTTGATGAGGAATTCTGAAAAAGGAATCCTCAGGAATGTCCTGTATATGGTGCTAGGATTCTTGAATGAGAATCGTGTAATGAGAATCCTTCAGATTCCCTAGGATTCCTTACATTGGAATCGTGAATCGCCCTTGATAAAAAATCCTGAAAAGAAATCCTCAAGACTGCCCTGTCAATGAGATAAGGATTCATGAATGAGAATCATGTTATGGGAATCTTTCGGATTCTCTAGGATTCCTCACATTGAAATCGTGAAGCATCTATGGGGCTAGGATTCTTGAGGAAGAATCGTGTTAGGAGAATTCTTAGGATACGAAACCTTTCACTTCAACCGTTATGTGCCCGACGGGGTTTTTGGGCACTCCAAATTATAGTACTTGTAACTTTTGCAATTTTCATTCGATACTTGATACTTGATATGATACTTGTAGCACCAAAAGATTCAGTAACTCATCTACTTTCAAATCAGCGTTAGCAGTGCCCCGAAGAAAATCTCTCATAGTCGGATATCCGGTTTGTCAGGGATATATTCCGAAACTGGGGAATTATATGTATATTTGAACAGTATCTTACAATTAATGGTTCAAAGTTCTTAAAATTACTTCCACTGGCCATTTGCTAGCTTTTGAGTGTTTAAGTAATATGGCTTTAACATAGTCCTTCCGGAATAGATTCCAGAGGGGCTTCTATTGCCGATAGAAACCATTAAATAAAACAAGGTTGAATACCATTCAAGATGAGTATTTTCAGGACCGGAATGATGCGCCGAGACCGGAAAACGACCTCAGACGCCATTTTGATTTCCTTAATGGTGAATACCGGTGTCTGAAAAATAACAAAATCTGGTCGAATACCTCCCAAAATGAGTATTTCCGGATGCGTAATGATGCCCAGAGACCAGAAATTAACTCCAGACGCCATTTTAGATTCAATGTAGTGACTCCCGGTTTCTGGAAAAGGCCAAAAATTTCCGAATATCACCCGATATGGGTATTTCCGGAATCGGGATGATACCCAGAGACCGAAAAAACGACCCAGACGCCATTTTGAGTTCTAAAATGTCGTCTGGAATCTATTTCCGGTCTCTGGGCATTATTCCGATTCCGGAAATACTCATATTGGGAGGTATTCGGCCAGATATTTATATTTCTCAGAGTCTGGTAGTCACCTTTTCAGAATTTAACATGGCGTCCGAGGTCGTTTTTCGGTCTAGGGGCATCATCCCGGTTTCAAATATACCAATATTGGATAATATTTAACCTTGTTTTATTTAATTGTTTCGAGGGCATATCATCAAAATACCCAAAACCATACAAATGACCTGTTAAAGTAATTTCATGTATCTTGAACCAACAATTGTTAGATTTTGTCCAAATATTCATGAAATTCCTCAGTTTTTGGAATAACGGATTCCCGGGAATGAGAAAATTCCTGGGCACCGCTGACGCTAATTTGTAAGTAGATAAGTTACTGGATCTTTTGGTGCCATCGAAACCAAATGAAAATCACAAGAGATATAAGAATTTCGTATTCGAAGAATTCTCATAACACGATTTTCACCTAAGAATCCCAGTCCCATTTACAAGGCATTCTTGAGGATTCTTTCGTCAGGATCCCTTATTGCGGACGCTTTGCGATTCCAATGTGAGGAATCCCATGGAATCTATGCGAAACCTATGGGTGTGACTAACGTATATATGAGTTTATTCTAATCGGGACGTCAGTCCTCAATAAAGAGATAAGGTTATTTATAGCATTTTTGTAGAACATTTCGACTTTCTAAAAAATTGTTTAACATATTTGTTAAAATGCATAGTTATCCATCACATGTAAAAACGCCAATATCTCAGCCCCCAGATAAGATATCAAGGATCTTTTTTCATGTAAATTTTCGTCTTGAATCCCGCTTTGCAATAAAAATTTCAATTATTGATCAAAAATTTTTTTAGTATGTTTTTTGAAGGGTTTTATCTAAAAATTATGAGAAAAATTCACTTTTTTGTGATGTGTAACTATGCATTTTAACAAATATGTTAAAAAATTTTTTAGAAAGTCGAAATGTTCTACAAAAATGCTAAAAATAACCTCATCTCTCAATTTAGGGCTGAGCACCTTGACTTTTTCTACATCTTTTTTTTTGGGACACCCTTGACTAACTGCCCACACTTATTTTCTCTGTGTGAACTCATCACTGCGTCCAGAGACATTTGATCTATTGTAATATTGCCCAGGTGTCGAAGGGCATTTCAGTCGTACAGTTTATTTTCACAATCATCGTGTGCGTGGAGTAAACAATCGTTAAAGTTCAATTTTTCACTGTATATGACGCACCCGAGGGCGCTGAGTGACACAGTTTTCATATGGCCATTGAGCAATTGATTCCACTTTCAATGTGTGTGCGGATGAGCTTTTCACTAGACTCATGATCTGTCAAGCGTTATTCGCCAGCGAAACCATCACACTTCGCTCTCTCAACAGCAGATGGTATGATGCTCATTGAATGTGAATTCACAGTTGTTGAGAGGGGAACAAATTTTTTTTCTTCAATGTCGAATTCGTTCTGCGGTGTAGCTACACGAGGACTGCACTATTGCCCTGTAGGCGTTTTTTTAAACTTTCCGGACCGCTAAACATCGCATCCGAATTCTGGTGTGACGTATAAATCAACGATGTCTCCAAACAAGGTTTGTGTCGTGTCATGGGTCCGGAATTTTCTCTATCAGTTCTCTAGACGTTCTAATCAACTCAGTCTGCAACCAAATCAGTAGCCAGTCTCAACCAGACGTAGGGGCGATTCAATCAAAGTTCCCTGACGTCTCCACTAGCAGTATGGGACCGTGCTGCAAAACCAAAGTCAATCTGCCACTACGAGGAAATCCTAGGCCGATATTCCGGCTGAAACGTCCCGTGTCCTACAGCATGTAGGGTGCCATCGAAAAGGAAATCCAACGACTGCATCAACTTGGCGAGCTAAAACCGGTTGATTACTTCGAGTGGGCGGCGCCAATAGTGGTCGTCCAGAAGCCGAACTAACGGATTCGCATCTGTGCGGATTTCTCTACGCGTTTTTACGACGTCCTCAAGTCGAACCAATATCAGCTATCGCTGCCTGAGGATATTTTTGCGAAGATGTCGGTACTTCAGCCATATCGACCTCTTTATTGCCTACCTACAGGTGCAGGTGGGTAAAAGCTGCCAAAACCTCCTCACCATCAACACCAACAAGGGGCTCTATCATTTCACTCACTTATCTCCTGGCATCAAATCAGCTCCGGGGCGTTTCAGCAACTGGTAGACGCAATGCTCACTGGACTCAAAAGCACCAGTGTTTACTCAAACGATGTCTTGTTGGAAGCCGAACAGAAGAGGAGCACAATCGAAGCCTCGGGTCTTAATCGTATCCAGGAGTACGGATTCACTGTGCGAATCGGGGAATGCAGCTTCAGAATGCGCCATAAGGGGATAGATCTTGAATGGCGATGGCATCCGACCGGATCCAGACAAGGTCGCCACCATTGCCAACATGCCACCACCAATCGATCTGCCGTCGCTGAGATCGTATTTAGGAACCGTAAATTACTATGGCAAGTACGTTCCTGAAATGCGGGAGCAACGGTATCCCATTGACCAACTTCTGAAAGCCGCAACCAAGTGGGAATAGAACAAGGCGTATCAAGACTCTTTCGATCGCTTTAACGAACTGCTGATGTCTCTGCTGGTGCTGACCCACTACAATCCCCAGCTGGACATCGTGGTGTCTGCCAACGCGTCTTCAATTGGTACCGGGCCTAGAATTGCACACTGGTTTCCCGATAGCACTATGAAGGCAATCTTTCGCGCCTCGAAAAGCCTAACCCCAGCTGAAACATATTACAGCCAAATCGAGAAAGAGGGGTTGACCTTGATCTTAGCTGTAGCTCGCTCCCATCGAATGCTTTTCGGAAGACACTTAACGGAGACAGACCACAAACCGTTCTTGGCCATATTCGGATCGAAAAACGGTATCCACGTTTATACCGCCAACAGGCTGCAACGTTGAGCGCTGACTCTTCTCCTATACGACTTCTCCATCGAATACTTGTCGACCGATAGTTTTGGCTACGTAAACCTTCTGTTGAGGCTGATAAACACGCACATTCGTCCTGATGAGGAGTACGTGAGAGCATCGATCGAGCTGAAAAGTGCGTTCCACGATGTCGTTCATCAATTGCTGGAAGCAGCGTTACCAACCCTCCAGTTTCTCCTGGATATCTACAGTTTTTTTTTTTGGCACGCCAGCGAAACAGCTAAAGGTTTCATATCTCCAGTTTTTAAAAAAAGTTCCAGTTTTATCCAGCATTCTATTCGTCACCTTATTTATTGAATTCATTCCCCTTAAATGTATGGTCTTTTCAATATTTCGTGCATTCATGCTCTTCAGTTTTCTGGCTTAAACCGAATTTCAGTTGCATCCTCAAAATTTCGAGTACACCGAACTTTATTCCTAGTAACTATAATCTCCATCAGTTAAAAATCAAAATAGCAATGCATTGTCTCTTTCACCCTTTTTGTTTACAGTAAAGTCTTTTTTGCACGGTTTTTTTCCACGGTTCTTTTTCACGACGATTTTCCAAATAACGCGATTTTTTTACGTCGTTTTCTCAAATAACGCGGTTTTATTTTACACGGTTTTTTTTTGCACGATTTTTCGTCTTCGTGTAAAATTGTTACAGTAAGTAACAGTAACAGTAACAGACTATAGTAGGCTGTTTTTTACACAGTTTTATTTTTACACGGTTTTATTTTACACGGTTCTTTTTTACGACGTTTTTCCGAATAACACAGTTTCTTTTACGACGTTTTTCCAAATAACGCGGTTTTTTACACGTTTTTTTACTATATAGGAAAAAATACGGTGCAATATATGTATATAATTGTTATTTACGCAACTTTTTGAACCGAAAATCAAACAAATTTCAGCAGAAGCTTCAAATTTTTATATCCAGCTTTCTCCAGTTTTTTATTTTGGATTCCTCCAGTTTTTCTTGAAAAATGGTTGGCATCGCTGGCGGATCCTGTTCTCCAAAACGTTCCCCAGCACGTCCACGTCACCGACTCATGCCAGCAATTCTACCTTCGTGAAGACGGACTGTCAGTCATTTCCGGTTGCCTTGTCTACGGTGAGCGACTGGTCATTCATCGAAGTACCAAAAGAAGGTCCTCCAGTAGCTGCACAAGGGCCATCCAGGTGTCGAGCAAATGAGAGCGGTCACGCGAAACTACGTATATTAGCCTGGAATCGACGAGTGCATTGCCAAACTTGTTATTTCCTGTACCGAGTGTGCTCGGGTTGCCAAAACCAACACTAGAGCCAACTTGTAGTCCTGACCCGTACCCGAAAAGCCCTGGTAGAGGCTGCCTATTGATTACGCTTATCCTGACGGTTGGTACTACCTCATCCTAGTTGATGCATGCTCGAAATGGTCGGAGGTCGCCAGAGCTCGTCAAACGATACATCAGCTACCATTGAAATTCTGGGAGGCCCCTTCGTTTGCTTTGGAAACCCGAAGACACAGATTAGCGACAATGAACGCCAGTTCATCAGCGGGCAGTTCGAAGGGTTCTGCGACACCAAAGGCATACTGCATCTGAAGCCCCCTTTCCACCCACAATCCAGTGGACTTGCAGGAAGATTCTGCATTTCACATGCAGCATCACCCGTACAACCGCAGGCATGGAAGTAAAGAAATCAGGTACAATTCTAAGGACCTGGTCAGGAACAAGGTTTTGAAAGAACAACAATTGGAGCTAGAAAGCTGGCCAGAGTGTCGAACGCATTGAGAACGTGATCTACTACGTTTGGTTGGAGCATAAGAAGACGCTAATCCGATCGCACCGTAACCAGCTACGTAAGCGATGTGAGTCGCATGAAGCCGGAACAGCTGAAGAGAGGCAGCCTACACAAGTCCCACTCGACATTTTAATAGAGTCTTGGGGCCTGAATCGAAGTCCGGCAGACGAAACAGAATCGATCCTCCAATCGAATTCGTATGCGCCTCCCGGAAACAAGCCAGTGCAACCAGATGGACTGTCCTCGAACTCCAATACTCGCCCCAATCGGAAACAGAAACTGCAACGACAACCGTTAGTAACTCGTCAATCCTCACACAGCCAGAGGCGTCCCATGCATTGTACAAGTACACATACACATGTGCTATTTATTATACCTCGTTACACTTCGTTAATTTTTGAATAAAGCTTTATTTTCTCATGTTGTGTGTAATCGCGAGTTTATTATCGCAACACAAACGTTCTTGAACGACTACTCGACTCTATTTGTACCCAAAACACGCAACCCAACTAATCTACCTAAGTGTCACCCAATCGACACTTCCTTCCAACGAACTGCAAACCGTTGATTGGTAGAATAAAGAGATGCATTCGAAAAGTTGACGTGAAGGCCGTGTCGCTACGGTTTCTAGTTGTCACCTGTTATGTTCAAGTTTTATGAAGAGGAAAGAAATTTTCAACTCCTTTTTTATTTTAAAATTTAGTACTTGTTTTACTGCAAATAAGATTTCTTACGGTGAATTTATGCCCTGTAAAAACACTATTGATTCCCTACAACTCGTTTCAAAAAAGTTTTTCCATACAACTAAAGGTTTTCAAGCTACAATGCATTTTATAAAATTGCTCTTGAATCTTAAGAATTCCTCCACCTGTAAAAGTTTTACAACATGTACCATAAACTAATAATATACTATTCCAATCGGAAAACTTCAGCAAAAAATATTTAAATATTGCAATACAAATAACAATATTATTCTAATACAGCTAGCTACGGTTATGAAATACGTTTTCATCAAACGTTATAACATTTTTTATAGTTGACATAATGATTGATCGTTATAAAAAAGCCTTTTTTCAATTATAGTGATTATTTCCCTTAAGAAATCTATATTTACGCTTTAAGTTTGAAAAATATTTTTTTTTAAATTAGCAAAATGTTTATAATAATGAGGTTTTTTCTTTATTTTCTAGGTACGTATACAAACTAAAAGCAGTCAGGTAATCCCCAGAAATGAAAATTGGCGATACTTGGTAGAAGAAACGAGGCTTGATGCAGTAGAGCAGGGAGCGTAATAGGAAGGGTAAAAATAAACACACAAGCACGGATAAATTAAAAGCATATTACTTACTCTCAACTTGAGAGTCTCAAAAGTGTTTTTGAGCATGTCAGAAGTTCGAAATACACACGTACACACCAATCGATACTTGAGTTATATAAGAATCAAAATTTCGTAGAGAACTCAAGATCAAGATTTTCATAAAAGAGTAATGATAAGTGTATACAAATGAAAATCATCAATATATTAATTTCGTTGAATATTTTGACTCCAGAATTTCGATGTTCATCAGCGTTGAACTTTTTTTTTTAACTTAACAATTTATCAAAATGTTGAATAAGTTGCTGTCTTCAAATTCAAATTAACACCTGAGGTCGATTTTAGGCCTCTAGGTTTCATTCCGATTCCGGAAAAACTTCCATTAGGGTGTATTTGGTGATTTTGGGCTGTTTTGCAGAAACCAGAAATTGTCATCTTGGAATTAAAAATTAAAACAAAGTCGCAACATTATATGATAAAATTTGGATGTTGGGGTTCATCTTAAGCCCGGAACAAAATACTAAAACAGTATTTGACCTATTTTAAATATGGCTCGGAATGCAGAACAAAACAACTCCGTTTTTTTTTTTTCATCCAAATTCACTAACCGCTAGATGTGCCATACGCCGTACAAGTCTGCGGCATTTCTCGATCAGAGAAAAATCCCTACCATGCAAATCTAACTTACTAGCTGCTAACATTAGCGCAGCATTCGCTTTATGCTATCGGTGGCACGAATAACCCTGACACGAGTGCAGTTTAATAACTCATCTTCATCCAGAAGGCATACGGACCGTAATTTGCTTACGGTACCGAACCTAATTCTTTAGTGCACTCGTTCAATATCACTCAACCTACTTCTACGTCCCGGTGCTGCGACTACGGCTGCTTCTGACGATCCCGTGGAGCCGGTCGTCGTGGCCGACAAGAGCGCTGCAAGTGGCTAAGGCGGCACCGCGCCAAAGCACGCCGGCAGGGATAATGCCAACCGAAAACGAACGGTTACCGTCAACACCTGCCTTGGTAACACACTTTCCACCCAGTCGCGTCCATCGTGCACCGGGTTTCTCTGAAGGCTCGGCTCGGCCGGCATAGTTTCCCGGCAGCAGATGCAACCTCACTGCCCTTGTTGTTGGTGAACAGACGCAATTCGTTCCAGAAATGGCACACTTCTTCTGTATCATTCGCCCGATGGAGATTGCACAAAACCCCGAACGTATTTTGTTCGCACTGTGCCGTCTGGCCATTGACAGATATTCTTGTGCTTTGTTCCTACTGCACGAAATCAATCTGAACGTTTGGATCAGTTCCGCGGAAGTACTAACATATGACGTTGGGGTTTGGGTGCTGTTTTGAAACATTGTATGTTGGATAGAAAGAATCAACTTTTTTACGTATGTTTGTACGACTGGAATGTAGTGCGCTGTATAATGGAATTTTTCAATTCCCATTCTTTATCAGTGGACGTACGAAACATTTAAAAACGCTAGATGTTTAACCCAGCAAACTCAAAGAGCTGAAGCTTGTACTGCTTGGTTTGTGCTGACTCACATGGTGCAAACGATAAAAATGACGACTGTCTTATAAAAAGCGTTCAAATCGTATTTACGTGTGCAACCATACCTGAGATAATGTACTGGACTGTTGAGTCCATCCTTATTACGTGCTAGAATATTTTTATTGTTCCATTCATACTCACACCCATCAGAAAGAAAATTGATTCTGTTCTGCAAAATTATAACGGTTTGCAGGAAATCATGCCCACTGCATTAACACATTTTAGAGAACATAATGTCAAGGCAATCTCGTTTCTGAACCCCTCTCCTTGGATACAATTCTCATTCCCATGCAAAAATTTTGTGATACATTCTCCGGAAAACTATATAGGAAGTGCCATAAAACATTCCAATTTCTTCACCCACAATTCGATAAATAACCGTGATCATAGGCTCGGCACAAATACCCAAAAGAAACCTTTCTTTGAAGCTTAATTTATAAATACCCGTTAATCGCGTAATTCGGAATCACGGATAAGAGTGCAGTGCAGGAATGCAAATCGTAAAAATAACATTCACAACCGACGGAGGCATGGTAACACAGAGAGGCTAGTAGAAAGAGAAAAAACAGAACGGAGTGAAATGGAACGATGATTCGTAAAGAGCATCGCTTCACGCTCAAGTTGCAATCATTCGAATAAAGAAAGGAATAATTTGCAATTATTGTGCAATAGAAGGAAATCAAGTTTGAAGCATGCTGATGAGAGTTTCCGCTGCACCTAAGCCACGCTTGTAAGACTAACCAGCGCGCAGCGTTTGTCGTTAGCATTTCTCCGGCCGCGAAGGGGAAAGAAATTTAAAGAGCTTGCATCCGATCATTCATGTTAATTTACAAATTAGTATAACCGCAGTGTGAATACCAATTGTATACTCGAAGTTTTTAGATTTACAAACACGAATCAGATATTATAGATCCAGGGCTGATGATGGTATTTAGTTTTAACCAGGTGAAGTTTAATTCACGAAGCATGAAATGAAGTTGTACCAATTTGTTTGGATATAATTTTGTCAAACCTGGTTTGATCATTTTGCGTTTTATATTTCACAATAACACTCTGCACGTCGGCAGCGTTCAAACAAACTGTCCTAGATTTATCTTCAATCAATTTTCCACAGAATCAGACTTTAATGGTCTGTGACTATATCGAATGATGGTTGGTTTGATTTATTTAAATTCACCTTGAAGGTGCTACCGAGCCTCAGCAGAGACAGCCGGTGGCCCAAAACGTGGAATCTAGATTGCACGTTCCAATATCATTATGCCTGCAAGTTTAATTCTCATTTTCAAATGCAGAACCTGCCTCAAAAAAATTCAAAAAATAAAATAAAAGCCATTGAATTATTTGATTATCTTACATTCACATCGCTCTTTTAAATAAAAAATAATTCTAAAAAAAGAGTATCTTGAAAAAAAATTAATAAAACTTTCTACATGATGTGTTTAAGAGCTTTTCATTTGAAGAAATAAATAGTACTATCAATAATACACTTTTTTCCATTATATACAGTCGAATCCCTCTATAATGAGACTTTTTATAGTTAAAAATCTCCTATAGCGACATTCTCAACAGTCCCTTCTGTTTTATACTAAAATTCTTCATTTTATTGTGACATTTCGCTATCACGACCTTCCTCTATATATCTTGTATATTTTTGATCAAGCATTCCACTGAACGTATGGTTTTTGCTGGAGAACCATGGACAAATTAAGAAAAACGTGTATTTTCCAAAATATTATTAATTTTTCGCGCTTAAATTTAAAATAACTCTAAAACCAATGCCTTTAGAATGTTTACTACCAAGAGCTTTTTGATTCAAAATGACTCGCTGCATCTTTTAAAAACATCAGAATAAAAATATTTTGAAAAATGTTTGAATTAGAATTTTCATAAAAAAAATTAATCTACCATAAAAAAATTATTAAAAAAATTGCGTATTAACGTCAAGTTTCTTTAAAAAAAAATTCAACTCTTTTTTTTTTTAAACTAAAATTTAGTGTTTATTTCTATTAATTTTTTTTTTGTCAAAAAAAAATTTTTTTGTACAGTGGATATTTTTCTATGGTGCATTTTTAATTCCCTACAACTCATTTTCAGACAGTTTTTCCATACAACCAACGGTTTCTAGACTACAATGCTTCGAATAAAACCTATGCCGAAAGGCATACGCCCTTTTAGAATGTAACTCATGGGTATAAAAAATCTCTCCATCTGTGAAAAATGCTCAGTTTGCTAAGCCAAATACGTGTGCAAAGTTTCATTCAAATCAAAAATGGTCGATATTCGACCATAGGTCATTTGGCGCGATCTAGTTCGATAGTAGTTTGGGACAGTCTACTTCATTGTTCAGGAACATAGCGACAAATGTTGCCTGCTGAATCTTCCGTCGTCGAGCTAGGGTGTTAAGATTGATTAGCTTGCACCGATCACCGTATGGAGGCGAATTCTGTAGGTCACGCCAAGGCAGATTTCTCAAAGCAATTCGAACAAATCTCTATCGTAAACTCCAGATCAGTTGATGTGGAAGCCAAACAGCTGACTTTTAGCCTTAGCAATGACGGCCGATCGAGTTTCTTATCCATTGTCACACCCAAGTCATTCATCTCTTCAACTCTGTTGAGCACGACTCCATCGATATGGTAGTAGAACATTTTAGGCTGCGAGCTCCGATGAAATGTCATTACAGAGCATTTAGGGATGCCATATCCAGTAACTGCTGCAAACGACGACAGTCTTCTATACACTTCACGGCGAAATATAGTTCTAGGTCATCCGCATATATAAGCTTACATCTATCACCAAGCAAAATACTAACATCGTTTAAAAATATTGTGAAAAGCAGCGGTCCCAAGTTACTTCCTTGAGGTACACCACTCAAGTTAATGAACGGAGTTGAGCTGCACGCTCCCAATTTCACCCGAAGTGATCGATCACACAGGTATGAGCTAAGCCATGTAACTAAGCTGTCAGAGGCACAAAGGAGATTAATTTTGCGCAATAATATACGATGGTCAATTTCGTCAAATGCGGCATTCAAATCCGTATAAACCACGTCCACTTGGCATTTTGCTTCCAGTTGTGTAAAACAAGTATGCGTAAATTCCAATAAATTCGTGGTAACCGATCGTCCAGGCATAAAACCATGCTGGTCTGTAGAGATATAACACTTCATTCCAGCTAGAAGACTTCGATTGACAATAATTTCAAATAATTTCGATGCTGCCGAGAGATTTGTAATTCCATGGTAGTTACGGATATTACTTTTATCTCCACTTTTGAACACTAGAACCAGAAATGATTGTTTCTATATTTTCGGAAATTTACGCTGTTCGAATGAGCTATTAAAAATTAGGCAGAGTGGGGAAACTAATGCGGCAATACATCGACGGAACACAACGGCTGGTATCCCATCAGGTCCGGGAGAAAAAGAATTTTTGAGCTTATTGGTCGCAGCAGTGATCATCGATTGCGTGATCTCGAACGGGTCTACATTGATAATATCAGCAACAAGCTTTAGTTGATGTTCCCAACTACAGCTTGTTCAACCTCGTGATCAGAAGCGATGTTTGGTGCAAACACAGAACGAAGAATTTAACGAACTGTTCACATGTATCAGCATCAGAATTCGATTTTTCGCCGTCAAGAAATGTTGTTGGAGGAATGGCAGTATATTTCCTTTTTAAGTTAACAAAATTCCAGAAGGACTTGGGATTACGCTTTAAACTTGATTGAACTTTCAACACATACGATTTGTACAAGCTCCTGTTCAATTTCCGATAAGCATCGCCAATTGAACGAAATACATTTTTCGATTCATATGAGCGGTATCGTCGGAGTCGTCGCTGATTGGTATTACGCATCAGTTTCAGCTTTCGTAACTCAGCTGTACTCCAAGCAGGTTACAGAGGGGGGCTACGAACAGGCACGTTAAGTAACACCCAATCCGAAATATGCCTACAAAAGCTTTCAGCTGTATCATCCGCGTTATTCGAAGATTCGTAATATTCATTGTTTAGCTGCGTGAAGTATTTTTATTTTGTCAAGCAGATTTTTCTTTGTTTTCGACATTTATTGTTACAATTTTGAGTGAGCTCGGTTTACCTAGAAAAATAAAAAAGAAGCACGTTAAAATATGTAACTGTGTAAAAACTATACGAAATCTTTAAAGAATCTGTAGAAGTAATAGAATACAGGGAAGGAGTAGAGTAACAAAATAATTACTTTATCGAATTATTCGCTAGAAGGCACTATAACTGACATTTGATAGCCTTTTTTTTTCAAAAACAGGTATTCGGGATAGTTTTCTTATTTAAATAACTTGATAATAGTTATAATGCATGCAATCTTGTGTGACAACCAATGTTATCATTCTGTGCCGAACACGCGTCAGTATCGGACGTGTTTGGTGATCGCTCCGATTAGGGATACCATTCGTCCTGATTTAGCAGGACATGTCCTGATTTAGCAGGACATGTCCTGATTTTGAAGTCCTAATTGGGCGTCCTGATTTATTTTTTATATTTCAGCATTTGTCCTGATTTTCTTTAGATATTTGACTTTGTTGTGTGGCAATAAGCAGAATTTTTCAGAATTGCTCAATAAGTGTTTTCGATTTCAGGTCGCAACGCTCACTGCGATCGAAATTTTTCATTGGTTGAATCTCACTAGAGTAATAAAACGAATCTTTCACGCGTTGACCGTTACCATTAAGCATCTGGCATGCGTTAAGTTTAAGTTGAAACACTTAACGTGTGTTGAATTTTTCAAGTATCTAAAAACAAAGCAAAGCCTTGGTGCTACATTCCGTATCGGAACTCGACCTTCTGTTTATTATACACAGACTTCGCAGCCAACTGTTGAGTGTACAGGACAATTGCGGGGCTAGCGCTACGATCCTACTGACACTAACAGTCTCTCTCGAGCCGAGACTCGAACCTACGACGACTGGCTTGTTAGGCCAGCATCGTACCTCGAGACCAGCTGGGAGATGCTAATGCGTAATAATTCAAAGTGGTTCGATTAAAGTGGATCGTCAGAGATACACTCAGATTTTTTACTAGGTATTTTTCTACACGGATTTTCGAATTAACGGTTTTTTCACGCGGATGTTTAAATTGAAGGATTTTCAAATTAAGCGTTTTTATACACGGATTTCTTTATTAACGCGTTTTTCCACAAGGTACGTATCCCCGCTTAGAAAAATTGAGTAAATCAAATACTAAGTATTATATTTGCCCATACTTCGAAGAAAAGAATGACTAAGTTAAATTTGTGCCCACAAAAGGTGTCTTGATTTCTAACTTCGACCAGATGGTATCCCTAGCTCCGATAGAATATAAAACAAAAGAAGTGTGAGCAAGTGTTGGCATTGTTTGCCTGGTCGAGTGGAATTAAATCGAGTTCAAGGTCGCCCGCCTTTGTGCAACTGTTTCGCATCGTGATTGCCAGCTGGTGCGTAAGCCGATTGTGCTACAGCAGTGGACACAAAAGAGGAAAAAGAAGAAGCCATCAGTTGACAGGGAGCAGTGTCGCTGTGCAGAGTGATCTCACACCCGGCTCGCTGCTGGTGGCTGTTTGGTGCTGCTGTATTGGTGCTGCTGGCTGTAACGGCTGCAACTTCGAACGATCGGACAACCAACCTTACTGGAAGGGAGAAGTAAAAAGGTACGTGCTCTTGTCAACGCTAATGCGCTAGACTTAGCGGGATGGATGTAGATCCCTCGCCTCCCGCGCCACCATCCCCGAACCCCTCTGACCCTGACCCTTTTGTTACCCCCTCCCCTGTTCATTCTTCAGTCCCCCCTCGCCCCAGGCTTTACCCAGACGGAGCCCAGGGCAGCTATACTGTCTATTTTCGGCCAAAGGCGGGACCGAAATCGAAACAGTTGAACCTCTTGCAGATTTCTAAAGACCTGACGAAGGAGTACAAGGGCGTGACCGAAATTTCCAAGGTCCGACCTAACAAGCTCCGTGTCGTGGTCAGTAATCTAAAAGAGGCCAACGATATAGCTTGCTCTGAGCTCTTCACACGAGAGTATCGCGTTTACATACCCGCTCGAGACGTGAAGATCGACGGTGTCATAACCGATTCGAGTCTGTCCGTCGAGTGTATATTGGAAAGTGCCAAAGGGTGCTTTAAGAACAAAACATGTCCCGATGTAAAGGTGCTCGACTGCAAGCAACTGCGGTCAGCATCGATCATCGGTGGCAAAACAGTATACACTCCGTCAGACTCGTTTCGAGTTACGTTCGCCGGGTCAGCACTACCAAGCCACGTCTCGATCCACCGGGTTCGTCTCCCTGTGCGATTATATGTGCCTCGCGTCATGAACTGCCTGAATTGTAAGCAGTTAGGCCACACCGCCGCCTACTGCTGCAATAAGGCACGTTGTGGCAAGTGTGGGGAGAATCATGCGGATGATTCCTGCAGTAAAAATGCTGAAAAATGCATTCACTGTGGGGAGAGTCAGCATGAGCTCTCGACATGTGCGGTGTACATGCAGCGCAGGGATAAAATAAAGAGGTCTCTCAAAGAGCGTTCGAAGCGTTCGTACGCTGAGATGCTAAAGAAGACCGTTACCACTTCTCCCATTACATCAAACCCTTTTGATCTGAAGTCCTCTGATGAAACCGATTCTGACGATTCACCTACGGGAACAATTTACGCCAATCCTGGGGAGTCTAGAAAGAGGAAAAATATTTCCTCTCCTAAACTTCCCAGAAAAGGTCCTAAGATTTCTCAAAGTGTAATGAAAGTTACAAAAAAACCAAACAGTGCTGCGGAAAAACCGAAGCAAACTCCTCCTGGGCTTGCAAATTTAAAGTCCCAGAAGGACTTCCCAGCACTGCCAGGAACATCTAAAACCCCAGTTGCTCCTTTTACACTCCCAGTTGATGAAACAAACTCTGGCTTAGTGAAATTTTCTAACATTGTGGACTGGAATTTTGAAACTTTCAATGTACCCGATCCAATTAAAATTTTTCTTACAGCATTCCTCCCAACAGTTAGATCATTTTTGAAGCAGTTGACTGCCCAATGGCTCCTCCTTGCAGCGATTGTATCCTTCGATGCCTAATTTATCTTCGTACATGAAGGATTCTATCTCTGTCTTACAGTGGAATTGTAGAAGTATTTTACCAAAAATTGATTCGTTTAAAGTTTTGATAAATAAAAACAAATGCGATGTATTTTCCCTTTGTGAAACTTGGCTTACTTCAAATATTGATCTCAACTTCCATGATTTTAATATTATTCGCCTTGATCGAGACACCCCATATGGAGGAGTACTTTTAGGGATTAAAAAGTGCTATTCTTTCTATCGTATTAACCTCCCCTCGATTCCAAGCATCGAAGTTGTCGCATGTCAAATGACAATCCAAGGTAAAGAGCTTTGTATTGCCTCAATATATATTCCTCCCAGAGCACAGGTTGGGCAACGGCTGCTCTTTGATTTAATAGAACTTCTTCCCTCGCCACGTTTGATTTTGGGAGACTTCAACTCTCATGGTGTGGCTTGGGGTTCCCCTTACAATGATAACCGCTCCTCTTTAATCTATAACCTTTGCGATGACTTCGACATGACTATTTTAAACAATGGTTGAAATGACACGTATCCCGAAACCTCCAGCGCGCCCAAGCGCTTTGGATCTATCATTATGTTCGACGTCGCTACGGTTGGATTGCACATGGAAGGTAATCCTCGATCCTCACGGTAGCGACCATTTGCCTATTCTTATTTCAATTACTAACGGGTCAACTCGCATGCGATCAATTGACATTCCTTATGACCTCACACGGAATGTCGATTGGAAGTTATACGAGGAAATGATTTCAAAAGCGGTCGAGTCGATTCAACATCATCCACCACTTGAAGAATACAACCTCCTCGCGGGCTTGATTCTCGACGCCGCGTTGCAAGCCCAAACGAAGAAATATCTCGGCGTAACGATCAAAGAACGGCCTCCCACTCCGTGGTGGGACCAAGAGTGCTCCGATGTCTACACGCAAAGATCTGACGCGTTTTTGGCCTTCCAGAAGGGAGGTATACCTGGCGACTATTTACGGTATTCGGAGCTTGATACCAAGCTTTAAAGTTTGGCTGAAGCAAAGAAACGCGGATATTGGCGTCGGTTCGTGAACGAGACGTCGAGGGAGACATCGATGAGCACTCTTTGGAACACAGCCCGAAGAATGCGGAATCGCGTAACGGTTAACGAAAGCGAGGAGTCTTCAAGTCGGTGGATATTTGATTTTGCCAGGAAAGTATGTCCGGACTCTGTTCCTGAGCAAAATATTGTTCGCGATGCGTCTCCGGGCCACGACGCGATAGAATCACCTTTTACGATGGCAGAATTTTCAGTTGCCCTCCTGTCCTGTAATAATAACGCGCCTGGGTTAGATAGAATCAAATTCAACTTGTTGAAGAATCTACCCGGCAATGCCAAGAGGCGCTTGTTGAACTTGTTCAATAAGTTCCTGGAGCAAAACATTGTACCGCAGGATTGGAGGCAAGTGAAGGTGATCGCCATCCAAAAACCAGGGAAACCAGCTTCTGATCACAACCCTTATAGGCCGATTGCAATGCTATCCTGTATCCGGAAATTGATGGAAAAAATGATACTCCGTCGTTTAGACCTTTGGGTCGAATCAAATGGTCTACTTTCAGATACTCAATTTGGCTTTGATTGTCTTGCGTTGCTTTCAACAGATATTCAGCTGGCGTATGCTCGCAAAGAACAAATGGCGTCTGCGTTCTTGGACATTAAGGGGGCTTTTGATTCCGTTTCTATTGACATTCTTTCGGGTAAACTTCACCGACAAAGATTTTCTCCAATTTTGAACAATTTTTTGCACAATTTGTTGCCCGAAAAGCACATGCATTTTACGCACGGCGATTTGGCAACTTTTCGAATTAGCTACATGGGTATTCCCCAGGGCTCATGCTTAAGCCCCCTTCTTTACAATTTTTATGTAAATGACATCGACGAATGTCTGGCAAATTCATGCACGATAAGACAACTTGCAGACGACAGTGTAATCTCTGTTACAGGAGCCAAAGCTGCCGATTTGCAAGGACCATTGCAAGATACCTTGGACAATTTGTCTGCTTGGGCTTTACAGCTAGGTATCGAATTCTCTCCGGAGAAGACTGAGATAGTAGTTTTTTCTAGGAAGCATGAACCTGCTCAGCTTCAAACACAATTAATGGGTAAAACGATTTCTCAGGTTTTGGTACACAAATATCTCGGTGTCTGGTTCGACTCTAAAGGCACCTGGGGTTGTCACGTTAGGTATCTGATGAAAAAATGTCAACAAAGAGTGAATTTTCTTCGTACAATAACCGGATCGTGGTGGGGAGCCCACCCAGGAGACCTCATAAGGCTTTACCAAACAACGATATTGTCTGTAATTGAGTACGGGTGTTTCTGCTTCCGCTCCGCAGCAAACATACATTTGATCAAACTGGAGCGAATACAATATCGTTGTTTGCGCATCGCCTTGGGTTGCATGCAATCGACCCATGCGATGAGTTTGGAGGTCTTAGCCGGAGTACTACCATTGAAAAACCGCTTCTGGAACCTGTCTTCTCGTATTCTTATCAAATGTGAGGTCTTGAACCGTCCCGTGATTGAAAATTTTGAAAGGTTATTCGAACTTTATTCTCAAACCCGTTTTATGACATTGTATTTCAATCACATGTCCCAAAATATTGACCCTTCTTCGAATATTCCAAATCGTGTCGACTTATCAAATACTTCTGATTCTACTGTGTTTTTCGATACATCCATGATAGAAAAAACTCGTGGAATCCCGGATCATTTACGCGTGCAGCAGATCCCCAAAATTTTTTCCAATAAATATCGAAACATCAACTGCGACAATATGTTCTACACTGACGGATCACTTCTTGATGGGTCCACTGGCTTCGGTATCTTCAATAACAATTTAACCGTCTCCCATAAGCTCGATAATCCTGCTTCTGTTTACGTCGCAGAATTAGATGCAATTCAGTACACCCTAGGGATTATCGAAAAAATGCCCACGGACCATTATTTCATCTTTACGGACAGTCTCAGTTCCATTGAGGCTCTCCGATCGATGAAAGATGTTAAGCACTCTCCGTATTTCCTGGGGAAAATACGGGAACATCTGAGTACTTTATCCGAAAAATCGTATCAGATTACCTTTTCGTGGATCCCTTCTCACTGCTCGATACCGGGTAATGAGAAAGCGGACTCTTTGGCTAAGGTGGGCGCAACAAACGGTGATATTTAGGAAAGACCAATTGCCTTTAATGAATTTTTCGCATTTGTACGTCAGAATACGATCATCAGTTGGCAAAATTCTTGGACCAAGGGGGAACTGGGAAGGTGGTTACATTCCATAATCCCCAAGGTATCGACGAACCCGTGGTTCAAGGGGTTGGATGTAGGTCGGGATTTCATTTGCGTGATGTCCCGGCTTATGTCCAATCACTATAGATTTGACGCGCATCTCCGTCGTGTTGGGCTCGGGGAGAGTGGTATCTGTGCCTGTGGTGAAGGTTATCACGACATAGAGCACGTTGTTTGGTCATGCCCTGTGCACCGTGACGCCAGGTCTAAATTGATAGTTTCCCTCCAGGCCGAGGGTAGACAGCCGGCTGTTCCTGTTGGTGATGTCTTGGCGAGCCGTGACCTATCCTAAATGTCCCTTATATACGTTTTCCTGAAATCCATCCACGCCCCAGTTTAGTCCTATCCCCTTCCGCCTACATCCAACCAAACGACAAGAACACGTTAAGACCCCGGATCCGGAAACAGCAATCAGACCCGCACGATACTCTCAAGGCCCGAGGGAGACAACCCAATATGCCAGTCCGTAATATCTTGGCCCAGCAGCGGAACATATTCAATATGCTGCTTACCTATAGCAATGGAAAACCATCAAACGACAAACCAGTGCTTTAATGCAAAACATTCTAGCTTTAAGTTAGATTTAGTTTCAGCTCGTAGTCGGCAGCGAGGATAAAAAATTTGCTTTTAGTTATTAAGATACTTTAGAAAGTAAGCTACCAGATATAATTGGCGCCGTTAAACATTAAATTGTATTTGTGCCGTGTCAAATAAATTACAGATGAAGAAAAAAAACCAACGTTATCAGCGAAGTATAATTCTTTCAGAACAGAGGCAGTCGTCTTAAACCGATTTGGAGTTTGCAAAAAAAATACAATTTGCAACGCGCTTAATTGTATTTCATATTGGGGTTGAAGTATCTCACAACTTTTTCCCTTCCTTGTCGATATATAGGTACATAGGATTTGTCCATAAAAATGCATAATGCATAGCAGCAGCGACTGAAAACCAATTGACAGGTGCCGTGCAAGGGTCCTTAAATTTAACATTGATTCCATTTCCAAATCCAACAAATTGTTTATCATATACAATATAGCTCGCAACCAAAAAAACCATTTCAAAATTTCCTTTCATAAATATGCGCTAAACTTCAAAGTCAAGAGAGGCAAACGTTTACAAAACCTTCATCGGCTTAACCATGCTTCCACCCTTGTTCTTTTCTGCAAACAAGCGAATTGCCAAATTTTGGCTGTTTTACTCAATTTTCATCTCATTTTTTGGCACAACAGACATCGATGCCAGTTCAAAGTAAACAGCGCAGAGAATATCTCATTGGCAGAGTCCGCCTCGTCGTTAGTGTTAAGCAATACCACCACATCACAAACATCCATCATCCACAAACATATGATTTGATGATCATGATGATTTCGATGTGTTTTATCCGTTAATCGGAGGCCAATTATCGTGCGCTAAATGGTCTGGCAAATGCATCGCTCATAAGCAGAGCTGCTAATGTGAATATTAGACAATAAAAAGAAAGAAACCGTTAGGTATTGACCTGAAAGGTCAGTAATGTGAAAAGATTAGGAGAGTGTGAGATGATGTAAAAATAAATTGAGCTTACAAAGTGTTACTTTAAATGGTGAACCGTTTTTTTTTTTGCTCTCATTTGTTCATTCAATTTCGAAGATGATTCATGGCATTTGTCAAACTAACTAAAGTAGGACTTGTAAACTCAATTCAAAATCTCAATTTGATCGAACCCATTAAAAGAAGTTACAAAAAGTTAATCCAATCATTTTATCGTAAACTATGGATACATGTTAGACATTATCTCAACACCTACAAAGTTTCCGTCCGTCTTATGAATTGAACGGAGCTAATCACAGGTCAAACTTACGTGATAGTTAACATAGGAACACTGAGGCCTGCACAAAACGAAGTACCATTGCATAACACGAAACGCATACAATTTCCGCACTAACAAGTGTTACTCAACGCATTTGTAGCATTCTTTTCCATTTGGAGTTAATTAATACGAGCGGCTAACCGCGGCACCAGTAGTCACCAATAAATACTAAAAAATCGTTCATCATAATTGCTCAACCCTGCGCCACACATCAGCCATCGACAGCGCAGCCTGGTAAAAAAGCACCGAGAGTTACGTGCAAGTACTTACACCAATAGCCAGGTACCCATCCGGCAATCAACCGACGACTTAGTAGCCTATTTGAAGTTACGACATCCCTTTCCAGGGCAACAAGAGGTATGCTGCGGTGCACACCAGAAAGGCGAAAAAAGCGTTACACGGCTGTCCTTACCGCGATCCGGCAGTCTAAAAATCCCGTTCGTACTTTCCATTTCACTCCGAAAGCTCCCAAAAGTGAAGACAGCGATAGAAACAAGACACTGCTGCTGGGTGCTGATTAACGCACCGGAGTTAATGCGGCAGTGTTACAGTCCAGCAGTGGGAAGCAGTATCAAGCTTACAACCGCAGGCGTCTGGAGAGCAGTTGTACATACAAACAGCTGGTGAGTGCTTCCTATAACGTTCACTCAGTAGGAAAATTGAGCTGTTTAAGCCGCGGTATGGTGAAACATCATACTCATCACCAGGCACCGTAGATAATCATCACAGGCACCGCGAGGTGGAACTGTGGCTCCCAGCTGCTTATGATAACTATGGTTAGACTCCATGGAAATGAAACGATAGGAAGTAATCACTTGATCGAGTTGTTGGTAGGAACCCCGTTGCAAAAGGTGGTAAAACTTGGCTGCTTATCAGATTGAAAGCAATGATATTGTATGAATAGCGATAGCCACTAAATTAGCCTTCCGTTGAATTATGAATTAGCCGGATACCCCATCCATCTCCACAATCAACCGTAATGATAGGTTAGGCTGATAGCGAATTAAGATAGTGCTATTTTGTTTTGTGCTCGGTGCGAGCGTTGTAAGTAATAGAATGATATGCTGCGCATATTTGAATGCTCACGGTAGTCTATGAGCAGCAGTGACAGTTGAAACGGGATAACGGGGGGATTCGCTCCAAACAATTGGTCTGTCTTTTTGTTCGGAAGTAAGTTAGCCTTCTGGTACAAGTTTTTTGTTTATTATGAGCTATTTTGGCCCTAGAAAGATAGTTTGCGTCAATTAGACTCCACGCTTTAAGTGACATGTTATTTGTTTGTTAAATGACTTTAAATTCATGAATCGATCAGATGCCAGAATAAAATTATCTTTCCAGGGTAAGTCGATTTTAAACAAAAGGTCTTGATTATATGCGGAAGAACCTTCCAAATATGAAAATATTATTATTTTGTGTCGCAGGTTTGAAGTGTAAGCGGGGAACCGCTGTTTTTATCGAACTGTTTTTTCTCCTGTCCAAACTTACATTAAATACTAATATGTGTCACTTTTTCACTACAAATAAAAATTAAGAAAATACATCTTTTTGTACAACTTCCATATCGTATTGGCAGCCGAAAGGTTTTGGCGGTAGATACAGACAGCCAGATTCTTTGCTACCGGGTACTACAATGCGGTTTGAAAAAAGGCTGGTTCGTCACCGTGTATAAAGGAATCATTAGCTGCATCAGCTGCAACGCAACGTTTATTTATTGCCCATACTGTTGAAGTTCGCCCATTTTCAAAATAGCTCATTCTATCAGCTTCGTTGCGTAACGTAATGTCATTCCCTTCACTTTATAAGTAGAATGTGCGAAAACCCAATCTCTCGTTTCGTATTGGCAGACGGTAGATACAAACGGCTAGGACAAAGCGCTTTTAGTAAAGCGGAACTACAATTCGTTGTTTCGTGTTGCGCCAACCAGAGTAAAGTGCTCGCAATAATATTCGTCTGTAGTGTACAAGCGACTTTGGTATTACAATATATTCATGATGTATGATATTATATTCCTTTCGATTCTTAGGTTTATTTAACTGAAGAATTCATTCATTCATTTATTTTGTTATTGAAATAACATTTTAAGTTTTTTTTTCATTTGAGTAAATTCGGTTTAACAACATGAGAAATTATAATAATTTTATATTCTCCGCATTGAAAATCACAAAGATTCATTATCTCGGTATTTTTTCTTAAAACTAGATATCATTACCTTTAATTTGATCCAAAAAGATCGTAAATCGATCAGCTAGTTCAACAGTTATGACTTGTTGCAAAAAAAAAATCTAATAAATATATTTTATGGTCACCCTATTTCGAAGCTGTTCGCCCAAACAAACCGAAAAAAATATAAACTTGATTTTTTTCGGCGAAGATCAATTCCTGTAATTTTAGGCACAATTAAATCAATTTAGGTGACCAATCCCGAAATAGGGTGTCATCAAATCGCCTTCATGCGATATGTTATATTTTCAAAACTTTATAACTTTTGAACCAGTTGATCCTTTTAAATCAAATTAAGGGGAAATGTTTCTAGTTTTGAGAAAAAATACCGAAAAATCAAATTTGTGTGCTTTTACCGCGAAGAATATAAAATAATTATGGAATGGAATGGAATGGCTAAATTTTTCGACCTAAATTTCTATTTTTAACAACGGCTTTTACCCGTGAACACACAAGTTCATTAGGCAGACAGTATGTGCAGTGAGGAAAGCGAAAAATAAGCGAACTGGAAATATGATACAGATTTGGAAAAATACACCGCATCCCGACGGGACTTGAACTCGCAATCTCCCTGTCTCCGGCATGGTGTTTTGATCAATTAAACTACAGGGGACGGTGGTACTGTTCCTTAATCTATATCGTATCACATTCCACTGTCGACTTATTCTATTGCTCATCCGTTGTTGTGTCGCACTTGCAAGCACGACTCAGACTGACTTTGGTCTCGACCACACAGGTCTATAAGAGCTATCAGCATCAGCTGACTCTTCTGTGTGTGATGAGACATTCCTTTCAGTCTATAAATAACGCTTGCACAGCAGTGTGTGTACTTAGGGATGAGCAATAGAATAAGTCGGCAGCGGAATGTGATACGATATAGACTGTGGAACAGTACCACCGTCCCCCGTAGTTTAATTGGTCAAAACACGATGCCGGAGACAGGGAGATTGCGGGTTCAAGTCCCGTCGGGATGCGGTATATTTTTCCAAATCTGTATCATATTTCCAGTTCGCTTATTTTTCGCTTTCTTTACTGCACATACTGTCTGCTGGAATGGAATAGAATTAAGAAAGCTCCAAAACTTAGCCATCAAGAAAATTGGTTTTTCAATTCTCCATCCTGAACGTTATATAATTTTTTTTTACAACTTCAAGTTTATTCAAAAATAAATTAGGAAAATCCAACTCCTATTTCTTTCAAAATTAGACTAAGTGTTTATTTAGAAATTTTGGGAGTCTACAATCTGTTTTAAACAAGGCGCCATGAGTTCCCTACAATTTATTCTCAGACAGATACAAGGAGAGGTTTTTGAGTTACAATGCTTTAAAAAAAAGCCTATGCCAGAATACTTACGTTCTTTAAGATAATTACTCATGAGTCTAAAAAAAATCCACTAGTGAAAAATACTCAAATTTCAAAGTTATACGTAGGGAGCTTCGTAGTCGTTTTTTGACAGAGTCTGCTTTGACAAGCGGGTGGTCCTGAGCTCGACTCTTAGTAGAATCAGGCAGCAAGGCTCGGAGAAGTAAGCGTGAAAAGGAAGGACATACACACTAGCACGAATAATAATGATCATGTCCCTAACTCTCAATAATGCTATTGCTAATAACAGAATTTTGAGGTACAGCAAACACCTCTCCGGGTTCCGGGTGGAATACACTAAACACCCTTCCGGGTGTTCAAGGTCAATGTTGTCGCAGTGATGAGTCCATACAGGAAAAAAGTCAAATACGTGTGCAAAATTTCATTCAAGTCAAAAATGGTCAATTCATTTTTTTTTTTTCATATGGTCAATTCAATTTCCATATATTCATATATTCGTTAGATGGGCTTGCTCCCTAATGAAATTAAGTCCTTCTGTTGTCAAAATGAAACTCAGTCCATCTGTTATCAAAACATTTTACGTATTTTCGTATAAAAGTTGTAACTGGACTAACCTATTGAAAATTTGTCTCAGGTAATTTCTGGACAAAAGCATCATAATTTTGAAAGGTTGAACACACTCTCTTTCGGCTGCAGACACTTACTGTAAAACCTTATTCGGCGATGATTTTTCCTATTGATTTGATTGAAAATTGAACAAATTCACGATACAACCTACCACCATAGAAAAGTTTTTTTTTGTTTTGTTGTTTTTGAGTTTTTGTAGCTTCCCAATAGGTAAATTGTAATTGAAAAACTACGAAACGCGTACTTCAGACCAAACTGGATTATCTCAGTTTTTGTTTTTAAAATCGTCTGTCAGGAAGTCCGGTTACATAGAGTAAAATGTGAAATGAGAATCTAAAAACGGAAAAGGGAAAAATATGTCCAATTTCAAATGCTACAGAGAATTGTAATTTGATTATTCGAACTATTGAATATTGTCAAATCTTGTTAAAACGCAGATTTTAACCATTGATTGGTCGCTTGATGCCTGCTTTCCCAAGCACGGTCTACGGGATTATATACCTAGTAAACCAGCAATAGTAGCGGCAGTGGGTGCTAACAGCGGCAGTGGGAGCAGCGCCGGCGATAGATGCAGCGGAACTACTTTCTCTAGTATAAAGCTGCTTTCATGCGCTAGCGGCAACATCAGCGATAGGTGCATTGCACTTCCCCCAGTGAAAAGCTTTGCCGTATTTTGGCAACACTTAAACAGGGAAGGAGGCAATCAAAATCTGTCGATCGTAAAATTTCAGTCTGAAAACAGCTTTCCACTGTGTTATCAGAGAAGTTCCTGGTTCCTACCGTGTGTTAGATAGCACAGAGATGCGATTGGCATCATATCCTATAGTAAATTAAACAACAAATTGTCCATTTGAGGACAAATTAACACTAAATTTGAAGAGGAGTAACTCCACAAAAAATACCGGGCAATTAATTTAATCGACCATTTTTGATTTATATATTGAATATTTTTAGAGCCTAAACAATTTGTTTGATCGGTGTGGCGTCTTCGGCAAAGTTGTAGTGTTGTTTGTAGATAATAATTTTGTCATTTCAAAAAAATATACACTCTAAAAAATTGAAAAAAAGTTACAAGAAAAATTAAAAATAATGATCTAAAAAAGGTCACATTTTAAAAATCTAATTTTTTTATAAGAACTACAACAGATTACCCTAAAAATGGAGGCTATCCGATCATGGAGGAATCAAGAAAAAAAAGTTATAATATTCAGAAAAATGCAAAAATGCTATGTTTCAGCCAAATAAAAAAAAATTGAATAGCGGTAGTGTTAGCGGCAGTGACCAACTTTCCGTGCCGGCTTCCGGCTCAAATCGTTTTATTATGGGATGGATGGTTTCTTCGGTGAACAAAAAATGGTCAAAATTGGAAAATAGATCATTTGACATGCAATGGCTCCAATGTGAAAATTTGCCCCATACAAGCCAAACCTCGAACTACTCTATGGTGTTACTGCGAAATACAAAAATCCCTTCTTCGTATTTAATTTAGACTTAATTGAATGCGTTAGAATATGCCATAACAGAACAATCAACCAAGCAATCATTTCAGCAGAAATATCTTCCCATTCGCTTTTTTTTGCTCATTCTTGTGAAACAAGCAAACTTAATCTTGTGTCATAAAATTGTCACCCTACTGTGACCCGATTGCGCCATTGTAGAAACATCGTATACACAAGTCCACTAGCACCATGCGCTGCATTCCGTAGCCCTTGAAAAGAAAAACAACTCACATGGTCAATATTTGCCATCTTCGTTTACGCACAAATAGCGAAGAGTCACCGATTGCTGCTGGTGCTGGTGCTGCTGCTTGCCGAATGATATAATCCAACTTTATATTTTAGTAGGTAATGTTGACTCGTTCCCGTCCGTAATGGCTTTAGTCTCTGCATTTCAACATTACCTCTCGAGTATAGTTTTACCACATCCAGTCTTCAGGAAGGTACGTTTTGTGAAGTGATCAAATATTTATAGACCTGCTGAACTCTCGCGGCTTGGTACATAATAAAATCTTTATCTACTGGCGATTCGTGAAAGTGTGTATTACGACGTTAAGGTAAGCACGCATGACTTTCAAAAAGTGCTTCACCTTCTGCAGAAAATATGTTGAAGTTTATGATGTTTAAACTACCGAACCGATATCCAATAAATTTCGTACAAAAAAGTTCCTTACTGGATACCCGTCTCTGTGACTTTAATTTTATTCTATCTCATTAGCCTAAGCATCCAGAGAATTTGTACTTCTAATTCAATCGCTGTAGCAGTTTGGATCACCAAAAAAAATTGCTTTTTACGCAGTGGAATAAAATTAAATTGAAAATCTGATAGGTTCTGGTATGTTTACATTCCACACTTGAGCCCGTTCATTTGGTTAGATTTTACATCAAGACAATGTTGAAACTATTGCTGACCAACACGAGTAAGCTTTAAAAAAAAACGTTGCGTCAAGTTGACACCTTTTTGCTGCCTAATTAATATTTCGTCGACAGATTAATATTGTTTTCTACGACATATTATCGAGATACGTAGTTGTCGTATAGTAAGCTAGAAGGCGCAGTAACGCGAGCCAGGTATCAACTAGTACTGCAATACTGGAGAAATTCTACAACTTTTCCCAACAAAGTTGCCCCAACCATGCTTTCATGCGAGATCAACTCAGCCCCGGCAGTACTAGCCACGTATGCTGCAACCAGAAACTACTGCCGCCAATCGCATGTTGTGCAATGAAGAATTTAGCATAGCAAACAACGATCTAATCTAGTTACACGATAATCATTCTAAACCCGATTAACATATAAGTTTACGTACTCTCACTTTCGGTCTCACCGTCCGTCGTCGCCGCTGTAGGTTGTTCGGTCTGGTTGCTGTCTGTCGGAGATCGATAGACCTGGCTGAGCCGAGCCGTCCGTCAGCTGCTGCGCTCGTTTTCACACACCGAACGGAAGTCAAAGGTTTGCATACGACCGCAGCACCAGCAGTGGCGCACAGAGTGAATACATAATGACTAACACTTTTGCTCTTACTTCATGCCTATCAAGATCCGCGTGTCGTTGACCATTAGGTTAAACGCGAACAGGTTAGCGCAAGCTGGAGGTAATATGCATTGAGTGCATATTACGCAAAGTATTAGCACGCCGTCTAATGACCGCACCGGCTGTCACTTCACGACCGATGTGAACGTGGCTGAGGAATCTGGAAGCAATTAGGTTGGGCTTGACAATGTTACATAACAGAAGCGTCCGAGCGCTGATGGGGCTGTTTGCTTGTAGAACTTTAGTGATTTCCGCAGTTTTTGGTGAAACTAGTTATTTCCATTTTATAGGATTGGATAATTCTTATTATTCGAATGTTGAATTATTTACAGTTCTTTACAGTTTTTGTTTTCTTTTGAATTCAAAGAAAATAGCTTAAATAAGCAATTCCACAAAAACGGTTTATCAATTCAATCGACCATGTTTGATTGGGCTGAAGCTTTACTTACATTTTTCTATGGGCAAAAAATGCCATTTGGTGCTATTGGGAACACGAATAATTTTTGAGAAGCTATTTAAAAATGCTGTTTTGGGAGGGTATTGCTAATTGAAAAAAATTCTAGAGCCAAAACGGTTTGATTGATCGGTGTGACGCCTTCGGCTCATTATTTATCTGTGCTTGTGTGTGATATGATTTTACCCTTCCTTCACGCTTACTGTTCTACTATACCGAGCCTCGTTCCTTCTGCCAAATCTCGCCAATTATAACTCTCTGTAGAAGTTTCGTTGTTCGTCTTTTTGGTCATTTTTTTCAAAAGAGGGGTTTATTTTATTAAGAGTAATTTACTATGAAATTATAAAGAGTGTTATAGATTCACAGCTCTTCTAACCCGGATGTTGATCACAATAGATCTGCTATCAATGGGCACAGTGGTCCAATAAGGCAAAGAGTGGAACTTAATTCCATAGCGCCTTTCACCTTCATGCTGGCTTAAAAGCGCCTTCGGAACAATTGTTCGTATGAATGACCCGCATAATCGCAAATTGTCAAAAATATGAAAAATTTACTATATTAGAAATTAAAAAAATACTTTTTTGTGTTAAGAGATAGAAGAATAGTTTAGTATGTTAGAATAGTTTTAGTATGTTACAGTAGGTTTTCATATATCAAATATACTAACTCTTTTGTGTTAAGAGATACAGGAATGGTTTATTCGTCGAAGTTTTAGAACGTGAAAAAATATGAAACTTTTCTGAACAAATGAAAATCCTATCTTCTTTGGGTAAAGAGTATATTCTATGTTTTTTGAACTTAACTTTTATTAGTTACATTTTTCAAGAAAACGTTGTTTTAAAGAAGCAAAACACACGTTTCTGTTGAATGCCACACATCTCCAGAACTTATCCTAACAAAGTTGTAGCACATTTCAGCATATTTTCTCGATAAATTTAACAACGTATAGAATAAAGATTAGGTGGATTAGGACGAATGGAACTTATAACAGTTTTGAGCACTCAAGCTAAAAAGAATTGATATCATGATTCTGCTTGCCCATTTTTACTTTATACGTTCTTACTTACTTACTTACTTACTTACTTACTTACTTACTTAGATGGCCGTACGTCCTAAGACATGGCCTGCATAACGTGGTTCCGCCAATTCACTCGGTCCATGGCTGCCTGCCTCCAGTTTCGCGGGCACCCGGTACTTTGCAGATCGTGCTCCATCTGGTCCACCCATCTCGCTCGTTGTGCCCCTCGCCTTCTCGTTTCCGCCGGATTTGAAGCGAACACCAATTTTGCAGGGTAGCTATCCGGCATTCTAGCTACATGCCCTGCCCAGCGTATCCTTCCAGCTTTAGCCACTTTCTGAATACTGGGTTCACCGTAGAGGCGCGCAAGCTCGTGGTTCATCCTACGCCTCCACACTCCGTTCTCCTGCACACCGCCAAAGATGGTTCTTAGCACCCGACGTTCAAAAACTCCGAGTGCTCGCAAGTCCTACTCGAGCATTGTCCACGTCTCATGCCCGTAGAGAACGACCGGCCTTATTAGCGTTTTGTACAGGATACACTTGGTGCGAAGACTCAGATTATGCGACCGTAGTTTTTTATGGAGCCCATAGTAGGCACGACTTCCACTGATAATACGTCTCCTTATCTCCCGGCTGGTATCGTTATTCTCAGTTACCAGAGAGCCGAGGTACACAAACTCGTCGACCACCTCGAACTCATCCCCGTCGATTGTTACCGTATTGCCTAGGCGTGCCCTGTCGTGCTCGGACCCACCTGCAAGCATATACTTAGTTTTTGACGTATTAATCTTCAGTCCGATCCTATCTACTTCACGTTTCATCTTGTCGGAGCCCCCTGTGAGACTCGAATGGGTCCGACGTTCCACCCGAAATTCTCACACAACACTTCACATCCTCGATCGTAGCCTTACTCAGTCTTGTCAGCTTCCCCGGGAAGCCGTTTTCGTCTAGAATTTTCCATAGCTCTTGTCGGTTTATTGAATCGTATGCGGCTTTAAAATCGACGAAAAGATGGTGTGTAGGGACTCTAAACTCACGGCACTTTTGGAGGATCTGTCGCATTGTAAAGATTTGGTCAGTTGTAGACCGTCCTTCCATGAAGCCGGCCTGATAGCTTCCTACAAACCTGCTGGCTAATGGTGACAGGCGTTGGAAGATGACCTGGGAAACACTTTGTAGGCGGCATTCAGGACTGTGATCGCTCGATAGTTCTCGCAGTCTAGTTTGTCGCCCTTTTTGTATATGGGGCAGATAACCCCTTCTTTCCACTCCTCCGGTAGCTGTTCTGTTTCCCAGATCTCGACGATCAGCCGATGCAGCGAGCTAGCCAGTTTGTTGGGGCCCATCTTAATAAGCTCAGCTCCGATGCCGTCTTTTCCGGCCGCTTTGTTGTTCTTGAGCTGCCGGATCGCATCCTTAACTTCGCTTATTGTGGGGGTTGGCACATCTTCGTCGTTCGTTGCACCGACCACGTCTTCTCCGCTCCTGTTGAGGTCTCCTGCGTGCACGCCATTCAGGTGTTCATCGTAGTGCTGCTTCCACCTTTCGATCACCTCACGATCATCCGTCAAAATGCCTCCATTCTTATCCCTACACATTTCGGCTCGTGGGACAAAGCCTCTGCGGGATCCGTTGAGTTTTTGGTAGGACTTTCGTGTTTCGTGTGTGCGGTGCAGCTGCTCGAGTTTTTAACATTCCTCCTCTTCCTGGCGACGCTTTTTTTTCCTTGAAGAGTTGGACTTGCTGCCTCCGTTTCAGTCTATATCGCTCCACATTCTGAAGGGTGGCTCTACGCAGCATTGTTGCCCGCGCTGCGTTCTTCTCGTCCAAAATCTGCCGGCATTCTTCGTCAAACCACTCGTTACGTCGATTCGGTTGCACGTGTCCCAGGACTTCCTCCGCAGCACTGCTGATAGCTGTTTTCACGGCATTCCAGCGATCCCCTAGAGGGGCTTCTTGTAGCTCTCCCTCTTCTGGCAGTGCAGCTTCGAGCGATGACGCGTACTGTGTTGCGATGTCGTGTTGCTTCAGTCGCGCGAGATTATACCGTGGCGGGCGACGGTACCGTATGTTATTCACAACGGATAGTTTTTGGCGTATCTTAACCATCACTAGGTAGTGATCCGAATCGATGTTAGCGCCTCTATGTGATCTGACATCGATAATGTCCGAGAAGTGCCGACCATCTATCAAAACGTCGTCGATTTGTGTTTCTGTTCTATTCGGTGATCTCCAGGTGAGTCTATGGTGGAGGCTATGCTGAAAGAAGGTGCTACGTATGGCCATGTTCTTGGAGGTGGCGAAGTCTATTAGTCTGAGGCCATTTTCATTCGTCAGCTGATGTGCACTGAATCGTCCAATCATCGATCTGTACTCCTCCTCCTGGCCAACCTGAGCGTTGTAATCACCTATGATGATCTTGACATCATGTTTTGGACAGCGGTCATATTCACTCTCCAACTGCGCGTAGAATTCGTCCTTGTCGTCATCGGTACTTCCGAGGTGTGGGCTATGCACGTTGATAATACTAATGTTGAAGAAACGGCCTTTGATCCTCAACCTGCACATTCTAGGGCTGATTGGCCACCACCCGATCAGCTCATGTGTGCTTCCACAACTCTGGTAGATGGTGTGACCATCACTGTACGTACGCACTATCGTCCCCTTCCAGCATACCTCCTGCAGCGCTACGATGTTGAACTTGCGGGTCTTCAATTCCACGGAAAGCACGCGGGTACTTCCTAGGAAGTTGAGAGATCGGCAGTTCCATGTTCCGAGAATCCAATCGTTAGTCCGTTTTCGTTGCCTAGGTCTTAGCCGACTTAACGTTATTGCGTTCGTTGCTGTTGTTTTTTAATGGTGCGGGCTTGCAAGGCCAGCGACCAACCCCACTATGTCGCAGGAGGGCCATCGTAGTGCCATTGTTTAGAGTCCCGGGCACTACCAGGACTTGAGATACGTTCTTAAAGTTATCGAAAAAATAAGCTTAAACATGCTATAACTTTGTAAGGAAAAGTCCTGGAGATGTGTGGCCTTCAACAAAAACGTATGTTTTGTATGTCCAAATGCTTCTCTAGAATAACGTTTTTTTGTAAAATGTAACTAACAAAAGTTAAGTGCAAAAAAATTTACTTTTAAGTAACTTTTACAGAAAATACTCTGTAACTCTGTACCCAATGAAGATAGGATTTTCATTTGTTCAGCAAAGTTTCATATTTTTTTACGTTCTAAAACTTTGCCAAATAAACCATTCCTCTATCTCTTAACACAAAAAGTAAGTATTATAATATGGAAACCTACTTTAACATATGCTCGTCGTACTCTAATATGGGTGAATTGGGAAAAATGGAACCTGAAGGAGTTTATAGTACTTAAGCTTAACTGCAAGGAAAAGTATTGATATCATGATTACACTTGCCCCTTTTTAACCTATAAGTTGTTAAAGTTATCGGAAAAATAAGCTAAAATATGATATAACTTTGTAAGGTAAAGTCCCGGAGATTTATGGTCTATGGCAAAAATGTGTGTTTTGTGTGTCCTAACAATTCCTCCGAACAACATTTTCGTGTAAAATGCAACTAAAGAAAGTTAAGTACAAAAAACTAACTTTTAAGTATGTTCCCTTTAATATACATTATAACTTTGTACCGAAAAAAGATAGGATTTTCATTTGGTAAACAAAGTTACATATATTTGAGTTTTCTACAGTTTTGATGAATAAACTATTCTTCTGTTCCTTAGTACAAAAAAGTTAATTTTATTTATTTTTAGTATAGTAAACTTTTTATATTTTTTGACAAATTGTGATTTTGCGGGTCGTTCATGAAAACAATTGTTACGAAGACACTTTTAAGCTAGGATGAAGGTGAAAGGCGCTATGGAATCAGGTTCCACTTTTTGCCTTATTGGACCACTGTGCAGTGGTCCTATAAAACAGCGGTTCTCAACAACATTTTGAGAAAAATCATACTACCAAACATTTTATTTCTCATTATTTTGCGAAATTTTTCCAAATATTAAAAGTAAAACATGGGTCATTCCATTTCAAGTGCGTTCACTTCATGTCAACGACCTTCTCAAATTTGGATCAAACTTTGGTGGCTATTGAATCACCCCTCGCTCTGTTGTTGAATCCTGATATGATAGAAGGGCCTGATACATTATTTTCGAAACCATTAATCAAGAAAGAAAACAAAAATCAGTTTTAGGTGCCAGTGTTGCCAAATATGTTTTTCTGCATTTGTAAAATTAAATTACATATTTCGAATAATGCAGGCCCGGATTTAAGGAGGGAGGGCGAAGGGGGCAAATGCCCAAGGCCTTTCGACACAAGTCCTGGGCCAGACGTGAAGACAGAGTGGTGACCTTTTTTTGCTCGTCACCTTCCAACGAAGCGTTAAGTTATTTCAAAATTTAAAATTTTCATACCTCGTTTTTTACGAAAATATCTGCCCCGGGCCCTCCACCACCTAAATCCAACCCTGGACAAATGAATTCATGTTTTAGCTTATTTTTTTGAATTATTTGAATTTTTTTTTTTGAATTCAAAAAAAATTGTATGGACCGTGGACTTTAGCCAACCCCCCTCCCCCCCTCCAAAGCTGTCCACGTGGTATGTGGATGGCCCCTTACAAATTTGACAACTTCATCATATTTCTAGAAAAATTTTACACAAAAAACGCTGATCACTCAGAGGTATGAGCAAAACTCGAGTTACAGAATTTCAATAAATTGAAAAAGAAAATGATCTTTTTTTACGTAGAACTACGTCCGCTACATAGATAAAATGATATTAATGGAAAGAAGCCAAATTTATACCGTTTTGAAAGCTTATTAGTTAGTTTGTCTTCAACTGATTTACTTCTTTCTTGCAGTAATCACGTACACATATTCGCCAAAATGTAGAAAATTTGTTGTGTGATTAAGCGAACTACTGTACTATTGAAAATTGTCAAGCCTTGTTGGAACGAAAATTACGTCCTTTGATTGGTCTCTCGTAGACTTTTCATAAAAAGGTCGACAGAATTGTATATCTGAGAATGTACTCTATGAGCTAAAAAAGCGCCTACATCTGGTCAAACTTGGTAGATGGTGGGACGAACCGTATCAGCTGACTTTCCGAATTTGCTTTCGGCTCAAACAAATCACTAGCCGGTAGGTCACACTTCTCAGAAGTCATGCGGTAGCAACAAACATTTCGATTCGCCGGTTTGGGGATTCGGCCGATAGTATTTCAACAGCTCGTTTGCACAAAAATTCTTATGTATAGCATCGCCACATGTTTATACTTTGAATGTTCATTCGTTGTTATTTTATTCATGTTTAGCTGGCAACAATTAGTACAGCATCGTCGTAGACAAGTACGAGTATTGATGCCATCGTGATGGTTTGGTATATTGCTTGGTTTAAATAGTTGGATAGATCTGGAATTTTTTGCTGATTACAGACATTTATTTCGTACTCCAGTACGGCACAAAACGCGCAAATTGTCTCTTACTCCAAGTGTTGCAGTATTACTTTGAAATGTTGTATTATTCTCATACAGTAGACTCCTAGGTTTATTTAATGACGAGTTTCTTAATTCGAGAAAGCAATAGTAGACTTTATAACTCATCAATGAAACACTCTCAAGAATGCATTTGTTGATGTGCGTAGCTCTACGTCAGTTATGCGGTAGTGTCTTGAATATCACCTCCCACTTTTTTATAACACTGTATATTTTCGCATTTCGAAAATGAGTCAAGGAATCCAAAATAGTTAAGCGGCAGTGTTCCCAGATAGGATATACAGGTTGGACTCGATTATATAGAGACTCCATTATATATTGACTCGATTATATATGATTCAATTATATATAATTTTAGACTCGATTATATATAAATAGAAGCAAAAAATCTTTTTTCTTTAATTTCAAATATGACTTATCTAAAGCTCATATATCGTAAGAGAATATCTACAAAATACGTAAGGGACCATCCACATACCACGTGGAGAGCTTGGGGGGGGGGGGGTTTGTGGAATGTCCACGGTCCTTACAAAAAAAAAAGAATTTATGTGGGCATTTGTCCACGGGGGGGGGGGGGGGTAATAATCGTTAAAAATCTGTCCACGTGGTATGTGGATGGCCCCTAACGCTTGATTAAAAGGGGAAAAAAAAGAAAAAATATAATTTTAAAAATTGTTCAAAAATATATAAAATAAAAAAAATTAAAATACTAAAATAAAAATACCTAAATAAAAATAATTTCAAAAATAAAAAAAAATATTTTAAAAAAAATATTTTTTTAAAATTTTAGAAATTAAATACAAACAAGTGGACAAATCTACATATACAGTCATACCTCGATATAAGGCAACTTTATTTTTATTTTCGTTACGTTATATAGAGTTACGTTATATCGAGTTACGTTATATCTAAAACTTTCTAAGTAATACGATGAAACTATTGTCCGCGCCAGGACACTCTCTCCGATAGTCAGAAAACCAAACTGAATCCAAGATGTGGACTGTATAAAAAATTCAAACTCTTCTAGTCTTGACAAAGACTTTTTCAATTAACTCTTCGCTGGCTACTGCTTGGCTGTTCGGGGAAATAAGGAACACTGTGCGTCTCGAGTAGATTGTTTATTCCATCGCATTGGAGTTATTGTTAGGAACTGATAACTTCTAATGAAGACGGCAGTCGGCAACTGCGCCTCTTATATAGGTGAACCGATGCCGAATTAATTTGTCAAGAAGAAGAAAAAAGAACAATTTTTGTTGTAATTATTGTTTTGCTGCTTGCGTACGCAACAATTATATAATTTGAAATCATAATATACCGTTTTGACTCAAACTTAGAACAGTCTCAAATTTCAAACACTTCGGAATAAAAATCGCATTATTGTAGCTAGAGTAATCAAAAGTATGAATATTATATACCATTCCGTTCCTTTTTTTTTTTTTTTTTTTTTTAAGGGGGGATTTGTTAGTAGCTTAAGTATTTATGATAAATATTAGTAAATAATGAGTATGTGTGTCCAATCACAAATGGTGACTTCTCAACACTGTTAGAAATTTGTAATTTTAATTGTTAGGATTTGTTTGCTTTCGCAATTAGGACTTATCATTCGTAGGGATTTAAACCTACTTGTCAGAAAAGGGGAAGTAAACTTACAACTAACTTAATTGCTAACTTATTGGCTATAAAGAGAGCTTATCGTAGCAATTGAGGATTGCAACGATTTTTGTCGAAAATTGTTAATAATTTTATTTGACATAGCTTCTAATGGTTCAACACCAGTAAGTCTATGTAATTCGAGTGTACCAAACCAAGGAGGACGCTTCAAAATCATTTTCAGAATTTTATTCTGAATCCTTTGGAGCGTTTTCTTCCTTGTTGAACAGCAACTTGACCAGATCGGTACAGCATAAAGCATTGCTGGTCTAAAAATTTGTTTGTAAATCAAAAGTTTGTTCTTTAAACAAAGTTTAGAATTCCTGTTAATGAGAGGATATAAACATCTCGTATATTTGATGCACTTGGCTTGTATACTCTCAATGTGCTCTTTGAAAATAAGTTTTTTATCATAAATTAGTCCCAAGTACTTAACCTTGTCGGACCAACTTAAAATAACCCCATTCATCTTGACAACGTGATTATTGTTTGGCTTGAGGAAAGAAGCCCTAGGCTTATGCGGAAAAATTATCATTTGAGTTTTAGAAGCATTGGGAGAGATTTTCCACTTTTGCAAGTAGGAAGAAAAAATATCTAAACTTTTCTGCAATCGACTGCATATGACACGAAGACTTTTTCCTTTTACGGAAATGCTTGTGTCATCGCAGAACAATGACTTTGTGCATCCTGGAGGCAAATCAGGAAGATCTGAAGTGAATATGTTGTACAGGACTGGACCCAAGACTGAACCTTGAGGTACACCTGCTCTGACAGGAAATCTATCAGATTTTGAATTCTGATAGACAACCTGCAGAGTTCGATCAGTAAGATAATTTTTTAAAATTTTGATTAGGAAAATTGGAAAATTAAAAGTTTGCAATTTCGCAATCAAACCTTTATGCCAAACACTGTCGAATGCTTTTTCTATGTCTAAAAGAGCAGCTCCAGTGGAATAACCTTCAGATTTGTTAGCTCGTATCATATTAGTAACTCTGAGCAATTGATGAGTTGTGGAATGCCCATGGCGAAATCCAAACTGTTCATTTGCAAAAATTGAATTTTCGTTGATGTGTGACATCATTCTGTTAAGAATAATTCTCTCAAACAGTAGACTCCTAGGTTTATTTAATGACGAGTTTCTTAATTCGAGAAAGCAATAGTAGACTTTATAACTCATCAATGAAACACTCTCAAGAATGCATTTGTTGATGTGCGTAGCTCTACGTCAGTTATGCGGTAGTGTCTTGAATATCACCTCCCACTTTTTTATAACACTGTATATTTTCGCATTTCGAAAATGAGTCAAGGAATCCAAAATAGTTAAGCGGCAGTGTTCCCAGATAGGATATACAGGTTGGACTCGATTATATAGAGACTCCATTATATATTGACTCGATTATATATGATTCAATTATATATAATTTTAGACTCGATTATATATAAATAGAAGCAAAAAATCTTTTTTCTTTAATTTCAAATATGACTTATCTAAAGCTCATATATCGTAAGAGAATATCTACAAAATACGTAAGGGACCATCCACATACCACGTGGAGAGCTTGGGGGGGGGGGGGGTTTGTGGAATGTCCACGGTCCTTACAAAAAAAAAAGAATTTATGTGGGCATTTGTCCACGGGGGGGGGGGGGTAATAATCGTTAAAAATCTGTCCACGTGGTATGTGGATGGCCCCTAACGCTTGATTAAAAGGGGAAAAAAAAGAAAAAATATAATTTTAAAAATTGTTCAAAAATATATAAAATAAAAAAAATTAAAATACTAAAATAAAAATACCTAAATAAAAATAATTTCAAAAATAAAAAAAAATATTTTAAAAAAAATATTTTTTTAAAATTTTAGAAATTAAATACAAACAAGTGGACAAATCTACATATACAGTCATACCTCGATATAAGGCAACTTTATTTTTATTTTCGTTACGTTATATAGAGTTACGTTATATCGAGTTACGTTATATCTAAAACTTTCTAAGTAATACGATGAAACTATTGTCCGCGCCAGGACACTCTCTCCGATAGTCAGAAAACCAAACTGAATCCAAGATGTGGACTGTATAAAAAATTCAAACTCTTCTAGTCTTGACAAAGACTTTTTCAATTAACTCTTCGCTGGCTACTGCTTGGCTGTTCGGGGAAATAAGGAACACTGTGCGTCTCGAGTAGATTGTTTATTCCATCGCATTGGAGTTATTGTTAGGAACTGATAACTTCTAATGAAGACGGCAGTCGGCAACTGCGCCTCTTATATAGGTGAACCGATGCCGAATTAATTTGTCAAGAAGAAGAAAAAAGAACAATTTTTGTTGTAATTATTGTTTTGCTGCTTGCGTACGCAACAATTATATAATTTGAAATCATAATATACCGTTTTGACTCAAACTTAGAACAGTCTCAAATTTCAAACACTTCGGAATAAAAATCGCATTATTGTAGCTAGAGTAATCAAAAGTATGAATATTATATACCATTCCGTTCCTTTTTTTTTTTTTTTTTTTTTTAAGGGGGGATTTGTTAGTAGCTTAAGTATTTATGATAAATATTAGTAAATAATGAGTATGTGTGTCCAATCACAAATGGTGACTTCTCAACACTGTTAGAAATTTGTAATTTTAATTGTTAGGATTTGTTTGCTTTCGCAATTAGGACTTATCATTCGTAGGGATTTAAACCTACTTGTCAGAAAAGGGGAAGTAAACTTACAACTAACTTAATTGCTAACTTATTGGCTATAAAGAGAGCTTATCGTAGCAATTGAGGATTGCAACGATTTTTGTCGAAAATTGTTAATAATTTTATTTGACATAGCTTCTAATGGTTCAACACCAGTAAGTCTATGTAATTCGAGTGTACCAAACCAAGGAGGACGCTTCAAAATCATTTTCAGAATTTTATTCTGAATCCTTTGGAGCGTTTTCTTCCTTGTTGAACAGCAACTTGACCAGATCGGTACAGCATAAAGCATTGCTGGTCTAAAAATTTGTTTGTAAATCAAAAGTTTGTTCTTTAAACAAAGTTTAGAATTCCTGTTAATGAGAGGATATAAACATCTCGTATATTTGATGCACTTGGCTTGTATACTCTCAATGTGCTCTTTGAAAATAAGTTTTTTATCATAAATTAGTCCCAAGTACTTAACCTTGTCGGACCAACTTAAAATAACCCCATTCATCTTGACAACGTGATTATTGTTTGGCTTGAGGAAAGAAGCCCTAGGCTTATGCGGAAAAATTATCATTTGAGTTTTAGAAGCATTGGGAGAGATTTTCCACTTTTGCAAGTAGGAAGAAAAAATATCTAAACTTTTCTGCAATCGACTGCATATGACACGAAGACTTTTTCCTTTTACGGAAATGCTTGTGTCATCGCAGAACAATGACTTTGTGCATCCTGGAGGCAAATCAGGAAGATCTGAAGTGAATATGTTGTACAGGACTGGACCCAAGACTGAACCTTGAGGTACACCTGCTCTGACAGGAAATCTATCAGATTTTGAATTCTGATAGACAACCTGCAGAGTTCGATCAGTAAGATAATTTTTTAAAATTTTGATTAGGAAAATTGGAAAATTAAAAGTTTGCAATTTCGCAATCAAACCTTTATGCCAAACACTGTCGAATGCTTTTTCTATGTCTAAAAGAGCAGCTCCAGTGGAATAACCTTCAGATTTGTTAGCTCGTATCATATTAGTAACTCTGAGCAATTGATGAGTTGTGGAATGCCCATGGCGAAATCCAAACTGTTCATTTGCAAAAATTGAATTTTCGTTGATGTGTGACATCATTCTGTTAAGAATAATTCTCTCAAACAGTTTACTTATTGAAGAAAGCAAACTGATTGGTCGATAACTTGAAACTTCAGCTGGGTTCTTATCCGGTTTTAAAATGGGAGTAATTTTTGCATTTTTCCATAATTTGGGAAAATATGCAATTTTGAAGCAGCAATTGAAAATTTTCACTAAAAATTCCATTGTGCTCTCAGGGAGATGTTTGATTAGTATATTAAAGATTCCATCGTCACCAGGTGCTTTCATATTTTTTAAATTTTTAATAATTGATTTAATCTCAATCAAGTTAGTTTCAATTATTTCTGCAGGTAAAAAATTCTGGGAAGAAATTAAATCAAATTGACGTGTGACTTCATTTTCAATTGGACTCACAAAATTCAAATTTGAGTTATGAACACTCTCAAACTGCTGAGCAAGTCTTTGAGCCTTTTGTTCATTGGATACAAGAAAACGTTCACCATCTTTTAAAACTGGAATAGGCTTTAAAGGTTTCTTAAGAATCTTCGACAGCTTCCAAAATGGTTTTGAATATGGTTTTAATTTTTCAACTTCAGTCTCAAAATTTTGATTTCTCAGAAGAGTAAATCTATGTTTAATCTCTTTCTGTAAATCTTTATAAATAGTTTTAAAAACAGGGTCACGAGAACGTTGATATTGACGTCTGCGGACATTTTTCAAACGAATTAGAAGTTGAAGATTTTCGTCAATTATTGATGAATCAAATTTCACTTGAGCCTTTGGAACAGAATAATTCCTGGCATCAACAATTGCACATTTTAATGCTTCCAAAGCGGAATCAATATTCACTTCGTTTTGCAAATCAAGCTCATTATTGAAATTTCTCTCAATATGAGTTTTGTATCTTTCCCAATTAGCCTTGTTATAATTAAAAACAGAGCTCATAGGGTTTAAAACTGATTCATGTGATAAAGAAAAAGTTATTGGAAGATGGTCAGAATCAAAGTCAGCATGTGTGATCAAATCACTACATACATGACTTTGATCTGTTAGCACCAAATCAATTGTTGAAGGGTTTCTTACAGAAGAAAAGCATGTAGGACTATTCGGAGACAAAATAGAATAGTATCCTGAAGAACAATCATTGAATAAAATTTTGCCATTGGAATTACTTTGAGAATTATTCCATGAACGATGTTTAGCGTTAAAATCGCCGATTATGAAAAATTTCGAACGATTTCTGGTGAGTTTTTGTAAATCACCTTTAAAATAATTTTTGAGCTCGCGTGTGCATTGAAATGGTAAATATGCTGCGGCAATAAATAAAATCCCAAGTTCAGTTTGAACTTCAATTCCCAAAGTTTCAATAACTTTCGTCTCAAGATGGGGAAGAGCACGATGTTTGATTCGGCGATGAATAACAATTGCAACTCCACCGCCGGAACCCTGAATCCTATCATATCTATGAACCACGTAATTGGGATCATATTTCAATTTTATGTTAGGTTTCAAAAATGTTTCAGTAATAATTGCAATATGCACATTATTTACTGTTAGAAAATTAAAAAGCTCATTCTCATTGGCCTTCAATGAGCGAGCATTCCAATTTAATATTTTAATTGTTTTATTTAAAATCATTGCTAAATTTTAAATTAGAAACAATTTTAATAGTAAAATTTGTGCCTATTTGAATGGCTTCAAACATTGATTTTGCCTGCAACATGGCGTTCATAAGATCGAACATTGCCTGTTGCAAAAAAGAAAGTTTACCTGCCGTAATAGGCCCCAGGCAGTTGACATTAGAAAAAATATTTTCGGCAGCAATATTAGCTGGAGTAATAGGTGTACAATTATTTTCTAGCGTGTTTTGCTTACCCATATTAACGGTCATTTTCGAACTACCAACACTAGGCGGTATAATGTTCGAACTACCTGTAACCTGTGCATAAGTTAAACGGGTATGCAAAGGAGTAGGTAAACTATGCGTCACTGGTACGCTTGGAGAATTTTGTTTTGAAGTTGGTTTTAATTGAGAAATTGAATTTTGTTTACCTTGCCTTGCCTTAACAATTGCTAAACGGACTGGGCATTGATAAAAATTCGACATATGGTTGCCGTTACAATTCGCACAGCGAAAATTTTTACTCTCTTTCACAGGACATGTGTCCTTTTTGTGAGAAGAGTCTCCACAATTAAGACATTTTTGGTCCATGTTACAGAATTTGGAACCATGGCCATAACGTTGGCAAGTACGGCATTGGGTGATATGCTTTTCACCTCCGCCATACTTCCTATAAATTTCCCACTTTACACGCACATTATACAAAGCATGTGCTTTTTCAAAAAATTTTAAGTTGTTAACCTCATTGCGGTTAAAATGAATTAAATAATTAACAAGGGAAATTCCAGTTCTCTGACTGTTTTCGCCTCGTGATTTTTGTTTCATTAGAATTACTTGGGTAGGGGCTATGCCAAGTAATTCTGTTAAAGTAAGTTTGATCTCATCAACGGTTTGATCGTTGGTGAGACCTTTCAAGACAACCTTGAACGGCTTGGCGTTCTTGGTGTCATATGTAAAAAATTTGTACATCTTGTCAGTCAAATACTGAACAAGACGATCACGACCCTTTACTGAGTCGGCTAATAAGCGGCATTCACCTCTACGGCCAATTTGATAGGTAACTTTAACGTCAGAAACAAACGTTGAAAGTTCCTTTTTGAATATATTAAATTCAGAAGAAATAGTTACCACAATAGGTGGAACTTTCTCCTTTTTTAAAAATTTTATATTTTGTATAGTTTCATTATTGGTAACTTCCATTTCACCAGCTTCATGCTCAAGCAAAATATCAAAAGGATTGTCACTACAGACACTCGAAGTGTCAGAAAGAGATGCCTCTCTTTTCCTCCCCGCAGCGATGCGAGGTTTCTTTTTCCGTCCAGCCATTTCAGGTGATACGAAAAAAGTTAAAACAAATGTTAAATTCAAAAGTTGGTAGTCTTGAGAAAGACTGATGGGAAATAACTTTCAGGTAGTCTTTAAAAGACACACTGACAAAACACAAATTTTGAAGCTATAGGCAGTCAAAGACCAGTCCACAAGCAACCGAAAAAACGTCTGATCTGTAGGACAGTTCAAGACGCACTGTGGCCATTCCGTTCCTCGGAATGTCTTTTACCCAGTGATGTATAACTCTCCACTGTAGGACCACTTCCAGGGAACCAGCAGGCGTAAAAAAGTGACAGTCAGTGTTGAGACGGTTTGCCTATCTATCTGTTAGTGATTACAATGAAGTGATCGGAATTAGAATCAGAGCCGAGTTCTAAATTTTCGTTAATTTAATAAACAAAACATGCTTGAATCTATATAAATAGTACTTAATTGCAATAAAAATAAAATAACGACGAGAAAATTCATTTTTTTTTGTTGATTTTTTAGTGCGAGAAGTTACATCATAGCCTAAGTGCTCGAAATTTGATGCAATACAGTACTGTTGTCGAATAAATTTGCCGAAAAATACGAATTAATTTTTGGCATAGTTTAAAAAAAATGCTTTAACTCGATTGTTGATTGATGAGTGTTTTTCAGGTGAAATTTTCTCAGGAATGCCATAAAATTATTATATTTAAAATCAAAATGTACTCATTTGTCGAAAAATGCAATTTAATTTTTGAAATACAAAAAGACATATCTGGCGACACTGCTGCTCAAAATTGATTTTTTTATTTCTTGACTATTTTTTTGAAAACATTATTTTTATTGGAATTCAAAATTTTATGATAAATAAGGCATCGTACGCAAATTGCGTAACGCATGAGGGAGGAGTGGCTTCTGAGTCTGCGTCACTTATCGTTCCATAGGGGGAATGGGGGTTATTTGTTAGTTACGTAACTGTGCTGTTTTGTAAATTATAAATTTGAGGGGGTCATGTTGTTCAGCGTTACGTAATTTTAGAGAGAAGAGTCATATCGAACGTTACTCATTCTTACCTAAGAGGGGAAGGGAGTCTGGAATTACTATTATCAAAAAAAGAAGGGAGACCCCACGGGATAGGGGAGATTCAATCGGTACTAAAATTGGTATATTTGGATAGTGACCTTATATGAACAATTTCCTAAGCTTCGAGCAAAATCAGAGAAAAATGTTGACACTTTTGTCCTTTTTTTGTGCACTTGAGAAGGAATGACTCAAGTAAAAAAGTTGCTCTTCAAAATACCTGTGGTTTTTTTATGTTTCAGTGCGTATTTTCTGAAAAAAATGTTCAATTATAAAATATATATTTTTGAATGGGGTTTTTACGTATCATTTGCAGCGAATTTGTTGCGAAATTATTATCTTCTTTATCTAATCAATTTTGCAATGAATTGAATTCTGTACTTAAAAGGGAAGCACGCTCGCGCCGCTCGCAAAGATTTGCAGTGTTTGACAAGAAAGAAACCGATCGTTCATTTCCGTTATGAGTTAGCTTCACGCGCAACATTGTTCGATTCCGTTACTTAACACGGTGACACAACCCTGCCTTTCCGTTGCAGTCGTGGAGATGCAGAGGCAAACTCGGTCCTTGACATAAAACAATTGTTACAGCTCCTTCCTTACAAGGTTGTAACCGATCTGTACAAAGCGGAAGCCACTGAATTGATGTACACTACTCGCCATAAATCTGGAATCGCTTTACTGAGTTGTGCAACACCCAGTTTGAATATTGCTACACCACCTGAGCAACTTTTCTGAAAACCACAACGCTCTAGGCTTAGAGATAGAATTACATAAATCTGCTCATTTTAGTTGTTGCTAAGCTTTTCGGGGTGTCGCAATATTCAAACTGGGTGTTGGAATACTCAGTAAGGCGATTCCAAACTTATGGCGGGTAGTGTACATTGAAAATAGTAAACATATACGTAGTTCTTTGTGCAACTTAACTAACTCAGATCTATCACGGCGGAGCCACTACGAAATGTGTCGCCGTCAAGCTCAAGATCTATTTTGTATTTTTAGGAGGAGCAATCTGCCCGGACGAACACATACGATTCGCATAGATTCTCTAGGATTCCTCACATTGGATTCGTGAGCGTCCTTGAAAAGGATTCCTGAAAAAAGAATCCTCAGGAATGCTCTGTATATGGCTCTAGGATTCTAGAATAAGAATCCTGAGTGGGAATCCTCCGGATCGTGTTTGCGATTCCTTTCACGATTCCGTCACCGAGTTTAATGTATCCTGATTCTTACGTAGGATTCTCTGCGTGTTAGTAAGGGTGGATTAGGATTGCTTTTTCAAAATGTTCGTTTAAAGTGGAACTCCCTACTCGAGTTTTGCAAGATAATTTTCTTGAAAATCATTGAAATTACGTATGTAAAATTTTGATCGATTGTTTGCACCGCTGACGTATTCATAGAGTAGCAATTCGAGCGCTATTTATCAGGTGGAAGCTTACATTTTTACACTCAAAATCGTCAGGTCAGAAGATACCGAACCTAATAATTATATGGAAAAAAGCCACTTTCCAGTTCCACCTTAAAAGGGGCACCTCATCAGTCGGAAGTTGTTTTTCCTAATTTTTTTCGAGTTGGAAAAAGCGGGAGATGGTGAAAGAAATATTCAAAATGGCGAACCAATTTCGTATAGCGGCTCGTTTTGGTGTTTACGATTACAAAAAATAACTAATTTGTATGAACAGCTTATACAAAATTACATCCGGTACAAACATAGTTAAAATAGCATCTATTCCATCACAAATTTAAATAAACTTTTGTTTTCAATGTTTTTTATCACTTTTTCGCAAGGACGTAGTGAAAAAAGAGCATGTCGCTTTCCTCACCATAAAAAAATGAGGACAAACCTCCTTTTTGAAGCCACTGATGAGGAGAATCTCTTAACATTCAGTGACACATAACATAATAACAATAATTCAATTAGTTAGTTGTAAACCTAAAAATTAAAGGTAATAATTTCTCTAAAGTCAATATTAACAAACAGTTAAATAAGGCATACATTTTATTCTAGAAGTAACACATGTGCCTCACGACTAGGTGGAAAACATAAAAATATCTTTATAGCACTTTACACCAGCATAGACTCAAATCAAATGCAGTGACAAGTTGGTCACCCCCTTTAAGCTACTAAACCATTTGGTATTTCAATGATTTATAACAATAATTATACAGCAATTAAACCGTGCTATATATGTTTATAAGTATAAAATGTTGCTTGGCAAATACCTGCTCGCGCGTCGGAAAAAGATTTGGCTAGAGTGAAAAGAGCAGCCAGCAGAATATGAATACTATTTCGCGTCTGATGAAAGCAAGCTGGTAAAATTTATGGCAGAACTAAGTTCGCCTAATAGGGCATAATGATCGTTTAATATGTTTGCGGCTGCGGATTTGCTCTGCGCGGTGGTGCGCCTGCTCTATTGACACCCTACTAGGGCCCCAGCATTGAATGGCCCCAGCGCGCGGTGCGGTGCGACCACAACATTGCAACGTAGCATGTATAATGTGCCTCTACGGTTCGAGCCTACGGCCCTGGACGGCAGCGCAGGTGACTTAATCTTTCTCTTTGCGTCTGTTTACCAAAGCGGTTTATGACGTGAGACCGGAGACCCTCTGGTCAATTAAAGTTCATTCATCTCCTCGTAATGAGGAGATCGCTCGTTACGAAAACATTATGTTATTGAACAATTCAGCAGTGAATGCGATTTTGGCTCAAATTTCAATTTTGTAACCGAATGCGATTGTCTCGTTTCGATTCATCCCTTTCGTCCACTGGCTGTAGTCAAATGCGATGGTGTGTAAATTTATTAATAATATCTGACTAATACGACTACAAACTGGCATTGTAGTTTTTTGAACCATTTCATTCTTCTGATCATAGTGACAGAATTTATTTTCTCACCATGTTCAAATGATATCGATTATGTAAACTGTCAATCATTCACCTGCACGAAGCACACATGGTTTTGTACCTGCTACAGTGTTGTGACGGGAGACGTAGAACAAACAGCGACTCGCTACAGTTTCAAAGCATGGCATGTCTATCACGTTTGCAACTCAGATTAGTCATTTCAGAGCTTAGTATACTTTTCTGACACGTTGATTTACATATTCTACAGATATAGTTTGGGGTTCAACACCGCACCGACCAGCACAAATAGCTGCCGGCGCTAAACAGTTTAACCGATACAACAAGTACATTTCACACGATGAGTTTTACACCTTTTCGAAGTTTAAGAGACTCAGTTGCTCGGAGCCACCCGTACCGGTTTGCCTTCCGAACTGAATTTTTTTAGGCAATTTTGTTGTAACTTCACAGGCTGTTTGCATGTTGTTGCAAATCATAGTTTAAATTTTGGTGTACAACAAGTCAAATGAAGGGCCGTGTCGCTACCGATTGGAATCCAAAACGATGGTCTGCGCAACACGCTTTTAGGAGGATTAGTAAACAGAGTAATGATATGCTGCCCAATAGTGATATCGCTGAAGGGCAGCTGCGGCTCGATTGAAATCGATAGATCGAATACAGGGTTAGCCGTATATCGTGGGATTTACAGAATCGGTTGATGCAATATGCCTCAGAGTTGTGGGACAATTTAAACGATGAGAAGAGTTTCTACGAGAGGGGTGATTATTATTTACACCATAGTTTAGTCACCGATTGGAACAAGTTCTGAGTGACCTGAGGCAGGGTATTAAATTATTAGTCGGTTATGAAACTTGGAAGTTTTGTGTAACATGCTTTATAATACTCAACTCTAACCAACATGCGGATTACAAATAAAATCTTTAGGCCATTGTTACAAAATTACATTGTCAAAATTGCATAAATCATATCCATACATGTCTCTGAGATAGATTATTTCAATCAGTTGTTCAGCTAACTCGTTCAAATTGATGCACTTAGAATGATCACCGATGCCGCTATCCGATGGCCTCCGTTTTTCGAAATTCAAGCTGCATGTTTGACACTCTCCATGAATTTCGACTTTCCCTACGGAATCCTTCTCGATTCCTCATGCATTATTTCTAGTTTCTATGCCTTGTACCTATCAAAACACACATCCTATCAGACGTTTCGTCTACTTTTAATATTGATTCCTTTAATGTGAAATACCTATTATATTTTATTAATTTTCTGCACCTTTATAGAGTTTTGTGAATCGGAGAAAGTAAAAGGTTATGTGAAAAAGTCTACATACGCACCCGTGACGTACGACTACGGACTATAATTCATATTTATTTCAGAGTTTCACAGTTGCAGCTATTCACACTCCGAAGCTACTTTTATAACATCACTGTAATAATGTCAACTACTCAGATTCACACCACGAATCACCTTTTGTACCAACAGCCGTACGTGGTTTCGCGCGTGAAAGTAGCCGTGAGGGAGTCCCATGAAGGCCATACAAAAGGCGTGAACTACCGAAATTTACACAATACAAAGACGTTATATGCGCTTCGTTACAACTAAACAGGCGCTTTAGTTCTTCAAAGCCGGTATTTTCGCTCGAATTGTGTCAATCGACTAGCACTGGTGGGAAATTTTCGTATGTCTTTTGATCTTATAGAAAATGTTATTCCCATACAATCAATCTTGAATTTTTTTCGCAATGAAATGAAAACCATGTGATAACAAAAATGTACGTGTTTCAACTATTAAACAACATATTCCGTTCAGCTATGTTGTAACCTGTGCGGTTGCAGTTCTAGCATTGAGTGGAAATTTTCCCTAATTTTGGGTAACGCGACAAGAGCGTGCTCATGTATTAATAAGCCTGATTCGGATACTGCTTTAAGAACGTGTACCCAACATGACAACTCTCACCACTTGCGCTAAATATTGTTCACGTAAATTCGATTAAATTCGTACGTTTTTCGTTTGTGAACGATATTTTTTGTCATGTATGTGAATTAATTGTTAGGGTTAGATAGGTCGCGATCTAGCTGTCAAAAAGTGGTGTGCTGAATACTGACTTCGATATCTCGGCGGGTTTGTTTTGGTCGACAGTGGAGGCAGCCATCACGGGATTAGATTGTTTAGCCTCAGTCAATGGTAGGAAACACACATCGCGTGTTGTTATTGTTAACTCAGTGCGCGTTTTGCTGTTTTTCTTTACAGTTGTGTGTTTAATTTGTGTCCCGTGAAGCGAAGTCTGTTCCGTTTCTTCTTTGTAAAACAACGAAGGCCCGCTTTAATTGGCTCCGTAAAACATTAATTTGTGTTGTGCCGTGTCAAATAAATGTTGTGTAAAAAAACGAAGGCCCGCTGGCCCGAGACTGCTACAGGAGTTTTTGATCGCCTGATAGAGTAAGCTGCGCTCTTGGCTATCCCTGGCTAAGTGCCAAAGAACAGTAGTGAAGACACCCTCCTGCCAAAGACCATCTTTGCAGGTACTGGATAACGCTAGCTGCAGGAGCAGCTTTTAAAATGCATCGGACGTCTCCATCCAGAGGAACGGAACAAACTGATAAGTTTTTTTTTTTTGTTTTGTACGATTCTTTCATGGTGTTCTAGAAAAGAATCGAAAGTCCGTTAAAAGGTACTTTGTCGCCCTGTAATTGAATAATCTAAAGAGTTACGAATTCCTAGGAAGCTACAAATCTTTCGGCCGAAACTTAATGTCATCCATCAGCGACGCGTGACGCGTGATATGGCGCTCTATCATGTTGTAGAATAACGTATTTATCCTAAGAAAAGTTGGCCTTCAACCAGGAAAACTCTAGGTTCTTAAAAATAGCGATATATGCTTGGTTTTGATTTTAACACCAGAATCAATATAAAAAATGGCATTTTCAAGCCGTTGGACAGTGGTCAGTCAAACATTGTGAAACCCATCAGATGTTTGTTCTGGAACTGAAATATCGATTTTCCCGGAACATTTCTTCGGAGAAATTTGGAGCAGGATTTTAGTATTTCCTTTTTCAACTAAAAAGTAAATTCTTCGAACGAGTCACACGTAGCACCTTCACCCGCTTCGTAATGAAGTGGCACATCACTCTACTAGCTGGAAAATCCGTGAAAGTCCTCTATGTTGATAAAATGTTGGCTACTTTGGCATGTTTCCCGATGGAACTTATTGAACTGGGAGGAATCTTTGTGCGAACCAATTTGACCGTGAACCTCCACTTCCTGGGTTCCCGTGTGACACAATGACTTTCTTTCACCCTGGAAACCTATTTTAGTGTGTTCTGGGCAAGCAGCAAGTTCGTAATATTTACTTTGGTGTTCGTTTTTTTTTTTTTCAAATTAACAATAAAATAATGCCGATGTTCTGATGCTGCCTTTGAAACTCAACGTAACCAATTACACTGTCTACAGAAACAAATCAGTTACACAAATTAGCCCAATATTAAAATTTAAACATTTCGCTTTTGACCTGTCGCACCTTGTAGTTAAGAAAGATGTATTCCAACGTTAAACGCGTCTCGACAGTGATAGCCTTATAGTAGAAATTTTTTAAAGTAGAGATCCCCAGTCCCAGTGAAACTAGGACTAACCGTGCTCTTTTGACCATGAGTGTTACTGATTTTTGTCGCTTTCTTCCAGAGGGGATTCACTGCTGTCAAATTTCATATATGTGTGCGTTATCGCAGATCAACTCTGGTCCATGACGTTTGTTGGTCCATGACGTTTGTTGGTCCATGACGTTTGTTGGTCCATGACGTTGTAACTAGGAACAATAATGGGGGAAAAAATCACTGCACAACACATTCGTGAGAGTTTTCCGCGGTTTCTCGAGTTTTGATAAAAAACGATTTAATTCCATAATATTTCACATCGATCAGTTTCGTGACCAAACAGAACCAAAACCAAAACAAACGCCATATTGCCGGATATGTTGGTTACACGATGCTTGACAGATAGATAGATAGCTTTCTTCCCTGATTCAATCGACAATTAATTGCTACTCAATTTTTGAGCCAAAAGTGAACATACAGCAATTCATTTCATTTCGTTTAATAGGTGCGTGAATAAGTCGCTATTTGTCAATAGATGGCACCAGTAGGAAATGCTGGTCGATTGTGACATATCTAAACGAGATGAGCTAAGCAGAGATATGGGGTAAACAAAGCTAAAAGTAATCCGTGTGAAATGATTCTGTTGATGACTGTTGGTCCCAGCAAACAATTTTGTTGTTTTACTGCTCAACAAGCTATTATTCAGTGGATTTCGGCTGAACTATAGCTTAACAAGCCGTTATCCAACAAAATTGTTTATTGGGGTATTCTACAGGGAAGCAATTTAGGCCCATTGCTGCTTCTAATCTACGTAAACGACATAGCCAAACCAAGGTTGCATGGCAAACTGCGCCTGCGTTTGTTTGCTGACGATACCTCCAATTCCAATCTTGATGTCATTAAAAATCAAATGTCGGATAGGGACTTGCTGCAAGAGTGCTTTTTCGAGAACTTTTCGAAAAAAATTTCAATTTGTTATTCTGTAACGCTGCCTTTGTATCATATAATTTAAGTTATGTGTAAATGTCTGGTTGTGTGACAAATAGTCGTCATTTGAGGGTAGTGCTACTTTTCCCCTTTCATTCAAAGAAAACGGCGACTAAAGCACATCGAAAGTTAAGAAAGTGTCTACGGAGATGCTGCTGTATGTGAAACAACGTGCCGTGATTGGTTCCGTCGGTTCAGAGACGGCTTTTCCGAAGTAGACGACTAACTGCGTGAAGGAAGGCTTTAAACCTTAGATCCATGCCAAACGCAGAAGCAGCTTGCTTTGGTATTAAAAGTTATCGGCCAAGACACATGCTTTGGGAATCATTCAAATACAAGGAACTTGGGTTCCTTACGATTCGCGGCCAAGGGACGTTGAGCATTATTTTTTCGTCTGTTTTCAACGCATCAGGACGGGTGATAAAAAGAGTATTCATTACAGTAACTTAGAGAACAGAACGTTACGGTAACTGCCCGCTCATGCTTCTACGTCATCGACACGGCCGAATATACACGCTGCGCATGCTATGCTGTGTATTTGATGGGACCAGTTCGATGTTATTTATTATTAGCTGATGAAGGAGAACTGGGGAACGCTCAATTGATGCGAACTGCCACAATACGGGCAGTGACACCGAAAAGTGATTCTACTACATGACAACGCTCGTCCTCACACTGACAAAGTCGTTTGAAGTTACATAGAAATGCTCAAATGGGGAGTCCTCTATCCCTAGCCAAATCATGCAACAGAATTTGTGCCGTGTTATTATTACTTGTTCCGTTCGAGCGCACATGGTCTGGCTGATTATCAGTTCTGCAGATATCGAAAAATTGCTTGATGCGTGGAAACCCTTAAAATACGGTATTAGAGCTCTACTAGAAAGAATGGACAAAACTGTTGCTGGGTTATACTTCGAATGATAAGTATTTTTGGTAACTATTTTTGTCATAAGAATGTTGCATGTGTATTTGAGAAATAACAGAAGGGTTATGTGCAAAGCCACGACCGCAAGGGTCGTGAACCCCATAAAGCTGTTCGTTGTAATAATTGCATTTACGCATTGAGGAGGATTACGATAAACTATCCTATCTCATTGTGAATAACTTTTATCCAACATTATTTCCCAAGTAACACACGTTGTTATAGAACAGTTGGGATAACTCCTCTAATACAACCTTCAGTTATAGATTTCAGTTGACATTACCTTTTCCATGACATCTATATCACCAGAAAAGCGCAAAAATTGAAGGCTACTATAACAAGTACTGGTGCTATATGAAGTATTATATAACTTCATGAAAGCAAGCCAACTTGTTAGACTAAAGCTGCAAAATACATCTCGAGTACCAATACGGTAAGAAAACGTTTTAAACAGGTTATTTTCAAGTTGTAATTGCTAACTAATCAAAACATCGTTGACGCAAGCATAAAACTTTAAAATAAAAAGATTGCAGAGTGGCGCTGATTCATATTAGAAACAATAAAAAAATAGTGATTATGGCGTTTCGTATAATCACCGAAAAATAAAAAACAATATTAGATCAACGTTTCGATGCTTGTAATACAAAAATCTACGTGCGCGTCAAATTTCATAATGAAACATTGTGTTTTACTTTCGAAAAAATCATGCGCCATTCATTGAATACCGTTTTCTATTTGTCAATAAGTGGAAAACAGATTATGCATTATAGAATGTTCGCTGACTTATTTCATTACGAAAAGTCAATTTACCCCATCACCGCATGGGCTTAGTTCGTAAACCACTATCTGGCATCTCTTTCTTACATGCGTAGTAAATCGCAATGCCATTTGTTTTTCTTGGGTAGACCTGCACTGACCCAGTGCAATAAAGAAATTCGCGCATTCGTGGGTCAGAATTCGCCATTACAAAGCGCATGCGCAAATGCGTTGCTATGACAACATTTACCCAGCGCATGCGCAAATGTATTGTTACGCGCAGTGCAACCAGATCGACAGTTGTCTCGTCAGTGGCACTTTCAATTAATCATAAATTGATTATAAAAAGCAATGTACAACCTTTCAAAATGGATTGCTTCTGTAGCTTGAATATTAAAGTTGTTTTCGCATAGTTTCAACGTTATCTAGACTTAAAATATAACAAAGCTAGAAATCATTGTTAGATATACGGTAACATAAAATGAAAAGATATTGGTTGCACTGCAAACGTTTTGTTTATCTTTTCACGGCACATTTTGACCCACCTCGAATAGTTTTATTGAAATCATTTAATTTAGCGTTGGCTGCTAAATACTAAGAACAACCTTAAGGGAAGCACTTTGCAGGTACGTAGTGTTGTTATTATGCGCGTAATATTGAACGCGCGCGGCTGCCCCGGTTGGGCATTTCATACACAGTTTTTTTATTACATAGTGCAAACTTTTGGAAGACAACTTGAAGACAAGTGTCATTTGTGTTATAGTTATTGTTTGTTTAACTCGTGTTATTAAAAAACATCTCCAAAACCAGGAAAAACCGAGTTTGTGTTCGAAATGTGGTTGAATTACTGATGAAAAACAACTTCTCGCAAATGTTGTATTTTGAGTTGTTTTCTGTACTGTTTTGATAACATTATAAAGACAAGTTACAGATAAGCAGCGGCAGTTTATATTCGATAATCTATAAAATACATTTATGCTATGAAATGACATCTCGAGAACAAGAACAAAACAACACAAGTTTTGAATTGCGCTTATAGTACTCTTATATGACTGCTGTCATTGTGAATTCTTTTCTAACATGTTTTGTGTGTTACTCGGGTTATTAGTGTATTTTTTTGGAAATGATGTGGTGGCCCTGTAAAGATTCAAAGTGGCAACTGAGATCGATTTACTGCCGACTGATTTTCATTGCTAACATCCCAGAAAAGTTTGTGTGTTGCCAAAATACGACTGCTTTTCCCTAAAAGAGGCCGGTCACTACGCACTACACATGATGCTGCCGCTACCGCATGAAGGCAACTTTTACTAAAGGATGTGCCGCTGCATCTACCGCTGACGCTGCTACCAATACCGCTTCCGATATCCGTTGCCGCTACTACTGCTACCCGCTGCTACTAATAGTTAGGACCATCCTAGTCGCCATCCACTAGTAAAATGATTGGTTTGAGTAGGCTCTTGTATAACTCGAAGAGTGCATTCCAGGTTAATCAGGTTCGATATTCTGTCGATCATGTTGTGGCAAACAAGCATCGAGGTATTTGCTTTTATTCTATATACGCCTATTTTTCATGTTTCTCGTATTCCACCAGTTTCGAAGAGAGTTTTCATAACAACAATAAAAATTCAAGTAGAAAAGCTTACGAATTAGATAACCAGCTGACAATCTAGTGAAAAGAGAGTTCCCCTCAGCATTTCACCTGTGTCACAATGTTACGCCAACACACTTGGTGTCTAGCGGTCTGTCTACCATCGACCATCTAACTCGCTGCGTACCTTGTACCGGCTAAATTCGAGACGGTTGGTGTGCAGTGCTGTATGAAAATCTTCTGAGACTTCTGAGATATTGTTGTCCGGTATTACACGTATAACACTCCCAGCCCATCGTACCCTTCCAGCTTTAGCGACTTTCTGGATACTGGGCACGCTGCACTGTGGGGCAGAACCCTGAAAAGTCGCGACAAAACAAAAAAAAATGAAATTCAGTTTTCATGCCTCATTTTATTTTCTACTTGCAGTAGACATGTTATAGCCTGGAAATCATGATAATTCACTTTGAAAAATTATTTAGAAAATGTGCTATAATATTGTGAAAGTGAGGATTTACAAGGCTTGTAAAATGGAAAAAATATTTTTCACATATATTTTCCAGTAGGGCATGCAAATACTTAGAAATTAATAAGCTAACTCATATGATCCTCATTAAACAGAGTATAAACTAATAGGTAATGTGATTTTAAGACAGCTTTGTTGAAAATAGGTTCGTAGGAGGCATAGTGTGTAAAACCAGTGTGTTTTTTTTGTAATTTTTCCTCATTTTCGGCAATATGAAAAACATAAAGTTCTTCTTGTGTATGGTGCACTTGGTACGGAATGAAGTTTATCAGACCTCACAACTTTGTGCAGTCCTAGTAAGCCCGACATGCAGCTGTAATACGCTTCAGGACTTCTCTGCTGCAATATTTGACTAACGTTACCAATGATCCCAGGTACCTAAATTCCATCACCATCTCGAACTCATCAACGTCGTTCGACATTCGCCTATACGAGCCCTACCGCGCTAGACTTCTCCTGTTTACTTACCTTACCAAACAGTCCCAAGCCATGGTGTGGCCTTTGCTGTACGTAAGAGTCGTCTCCATTCCACTCGGTCCATGGCTGCAGTTCGCCAGCTCTGCAGTCTGCGTAGGTTCCGTAGGTCGTCTTCCACCTGATCGATCCACCTTGCTCGCTGTACACCTCTCCGTCTCGTCCCTGACGGATTGGTTTCAAGAACCATCTTTACCGGGCTGTCGTCCGACATCCTTACAACATGCCCAACCCCCCGCAACCTGCCTATCTTAGCGGTGTGGACGATTGATGGCTCCCCAAGCAGCTCCTGCAGTTCGTGGTTTATTCGCCTTCTCCACACTCTGTTTTCTATCTGCAGTCCACCGAAGATGGTACGCAACGCTCGAAGACCGCAAGGGCGCATGAGCATAGTCCATATCTCATGCCCGTAGAGGACTACCGGTCTGGTTAGCATCTTGTAGATGGTTAACTTGGTGCGGCGACGAATTCTACTCGATCGGAGCGTCCTCCGAAGACGAAAGTATGTACGATTTCCTGCCATAATGCGCCGTTGAATTTCTCTGCTGGTATCGTTGTCGGCAGTTACCAGTGAGCCCAGATACACGAACTCATCAACCACCTCGATTTCATCACCACCAACTTGAACTCGAGATGGGAGGTTAGCACTGTCTTGTCGTGAACCCCTTCCTTTCATTTACTTCGTCTTCGATGCATTGATGACCAGTCCAATCCGTTTGGCTTCGACGTAGTCCGATGTACGTATCCGCCATCTTCACAAAGATCCGAGCCACAATGTCGATATCGTCGGCGAAACCAAACAGTTGAACCGACTTTTGGAATATCGCCACTCGCCACTGCCACTCGTGTCAATCCCCGCTTTTCTAATGACAATATTAAACAGTAGGCACGAGAGACCATCACCTTGCCTTAGATCTCTTCGGGTTTCGAAGGGGCTCGAGAGTGCCCCCGAAACTCGAGCTACACACATCACTCGATCCATCGTCGCTTTGATCAACTGCGTCAGTTTGTCCGGAAATCCGTAGTCGTGCATAATTTGCCATAGCTGGTCCCAATCGATTGTGTCGTACGTAGACTTCTCCTGCTGGCACATTCTTTGTTTTACGACGTATTCACCTTCATCCCAACCTTGTCTGCTTCACGTTTCATCTTAGTGTACTATTCAGCAGCTGCCTGGAACGTCCTCCCGGTAGGACTCACATCATCAGTGAAGTTACAAGTTACATATATTGAAGATCTTGCCTCGCATGTTAAGGGCCATGCGTATCATAACTCCTATTGACCAGAAGACAGGAAATTCCTTAGTCTTGTCGTAGTCTTTTGCGTGATTCACCATCATATCGTGGTACACCATCTATTGCGGCATCGATCAGTCTTGTCAGTTTCGCAGGAAAACCATTTCGTCCATAATTTTCCATAGCTATACACGATCGGTAGTGTCGCAAGCGACCTTAAAATCTTCGGATAGGTGGTGAGTGTGAGGTCTTGACATTCGCGACACCTTTGGAGGATCTACCGCAGTGTAAGGATTTGGTCCGTTGTTGATCGTTCATCTGCAATTCGGACTGATAACTTCTCACACACCTACTTGCTAGCGACAAGAGACGGTGAAAGATTCGGAAAGCACTTCTTGGGCTACGTTGAGAATCCATTCCTCCAGTTGCTATTCTGTATGCCGGATCCTGCCTATCAGCTATTGTAGACAGGAGGCCAACCTATCTGAGCCCAGCTTGATGAACTCCGCTTCGATGCCATCTTCTACAACTGATTTGTGGTTGTTCAGCTACTTCATGGCATCCTTAACTTCGTCTACAGTGTGGTACGCTATTTCTGCCTCATCAACTGTGTTGACGAAGTCGCTGTCTTGATCTTCAGTCTCTGCTCCATTTAAGTGCTCATCGTAGTGCTGCTTCCACTTGTCGATCACCTCACATTGATCCGTTATCCGATTCCGATTCCTGTCTCTTTATTCCGACACATTTCACCTCGCGACAAAAAGCCTGCACGGGGTGCGTTGGATTTCATGTAGAATCTACGCCCTCCTTAAAAACGATATAGTTGCTTCTTTTCCCCACACTTCAGCTCTTCCAGGCGGAGCTTTTGGTTTCTGTTCTATAGCATCACGTTTTGACGGATCCTTTGTTGCAGCATCAAAGCTCGCACTGCATTCCTCTCGACCAAAATCGCCTGACACTCCTCGTCGATTTCTCTCGTTGAACCCGATTGCACCTTCTACTGCACTGTTAACGGCTAGTCCTCCAGTCCTCTAGAGAGGCTTCGATAAGCTCTCTTTAGTCCGGCAACGCTGTCTCAAGACCTTGCGCGTACTCAGTGGCGATTTCAGGAAGTTTAAGTCGCTACAGATCAAACCGTGTAATCGAAGCGTATGTTACTAACAACCGCAAGTCTTTGGCGCATTTTAGGCATCAGGACCTAGTGATTCTGTCAATCGAAACGCAATCGATTTGTGATTCGCTCGGTAGTGGAGATCTTTGTACCGATTTGAGAGGTTATGCTTGGAATTTATTTATCTAGGTTCAATCATAAAAAAAAATGTTTTTCTATTGAAACATTTCTATTCCAGAGTTTCAATGATTCTGTTGAGTTTTAATATTAGTTCTTTCGACATTTGAATTTTAAACATTCTATCTTCAAAACTAATTGACTCTTTCTTTAATGATTGCTTACCTTTCCTGCACAAATTTAATGATTATTTGGGAGAATATTGCTGTTACCCTAGTTTGTCATCAATTTCATTGTATATCTTCTTTGTTTGAACTCTTATGAACAGTAACAACTTCTCACTATGAGTTTAATTAACACTTTTCCATGTTTTCCGTGTCATTCACAGGTACATAACGCCGACGGCCTTACCCCAGGTGATAGCACCACCCAACAAGTCAACCGGCACCGGCATATCGCAAAAACTCCGAGACCTGGCAACCTCGGCTGGTTTGCTCACGGCTAAACCCCGGCCACCACTGAAACCAGTCATCAAAACGCGTGGCTCCAATAGTGCCGAATTCCCGAAGAAGGTGACGTTCAGCGCGTTCGCCACCGTGCAGGTTGTGTAGATTGGACCCCAGAAGCGGAATCGTCAGGCCGCAGGCAACTGCTGGAGCTGGAATGACACTGTAGAGAATGTAGCGGGCAATAGAGAGGAGTAATCGAAACAAACTTAGACAAGGGACACACCGTTTCGGTTATCACCCAGTGAATATCAATTATTTCATGCAATTATCGGAAATAATTTGTTATTTGCCAATCGAACATGCAAATCGACTAGACGACTGTGTAGATAAACAGCGTTAGAAGTAGAAATAATAGCAGAACAAAAACACTGACATACTGTGGACATGCAACTAAAACCACACTACATGCGAAGCACTAGAACGGTGGGTGAAAAGTGTACAAAATGACCAAAAGATGTAGAGTACCAATACAAGTTTTTTGTTTTATAATACACATATACAACCGCACCGAGTTTCACCCACCGTTCAGTGAACCGCGGCAGTCAATCTCTCAATTGGTTGATACAAATTTTCTCGTCACTCCAAAAGCAACTACTGCGAAAATATTCAAGATTGCTATCGACGTACGCCGGCGTTCGGATAAGGATACGATGTGCCTTACGGTCCCCGCGGTGAAGTGTTCCGACTTTAATCGAGTAACGTCAAACTCTGTATATGTACACACGAAGAAGCGAGCAAGAAAAAAAAACTTTAGATGTGATTCACGAGCCATTTTAGCCTGTACACACGAACTAGTGGCAGGCGAGAAGTTTTTTTTTTAACCTAACCTATATATTTGCTTGTCATATAAGTACATCTCGAGCATGCAATCTATTTTCTTCTAGCTTAACTTTATTTTTATTTCACCGTTGACTAGAGCGTTGAGAGCTAGTTCTGTATAAATTGTACCATTATATCGTATTAGTTAGCTGTTTAAAATAAAAAATGCAGTTGCTTCGTTGCATGTTTGTTACGGGACGGGAATAAAGCAACTGTGAATGAAGCAGGCGAAGAGGAATGAATGCATACCTTGTAATAACATAGTGCGAAGCCAACTATAAGATTTACTAATTCCTTTATCTTTAATAACTATAAGCCCAGGTTTAATTGAAAATCTTGCGGAAGGCTAGTAATTTTAATGTCTTTGTATTGTGACCGACCTCAAACCGATAAGTTAGGTCTGGGTATCGGTCCGGTTCGTCCTGGTTATGAATCAGGAACGGCCTTCGAAGTTCATTTTAGGTCTATTACGATCCGACTCCGTTTCGGTATCGTTCCGAAGTCCGGCCCGGAGTCTAAGATACAAAAGTCGAGAGTTTATCAAGTTCTCCGACTTATGAACAAGAATAAATAATCCGCTTTTAACTCATTAACTGTGTATCGTAGAGTCGAAATCAATCAATAAATTTATGATTAAAGATTCTCAATTTTACCAACCAATTTGCGCGTAGAAGGAAAGAATTTATGAATCAGTTTTTTTTTCGATTTTTGTTTTTAACTTTGATTCTACGATGTGTGGATTTTGAGTTACGTTTTTTTTTTGCATAATTTCAAAAGTGTCTAGACGCGCAACATTTTAACTGAAAATTGATTATACTAAAAAAGTAAGTCAGCTGCCGGAACCAAAGAAACTTTAAAATTTGATGACCCCCTTAGGAAAGGTCATTCGTGCGGAGTACGACTGTTACAAGACAAACTTAATCGTGACGGCGATTTTATAGAATAAAGAGTGCCAATTCTGTTTAAACTGTGCTTTTTCTTTGTAATCTTAGTTAGGGTGGTCCAAAAAGAAGTCGTTAGACCTTTTTTAAATGCTTAACATCACACTAAACGGTCTATTTTGTCTCAGGTTGCAGATTTTTTCAATTTTTCTGAAACTATTTTTGCTATTTACTTATCTTAAATAGTTCTACCTACAAAGATTCAAGTAACGGTAAGCCACATTACGTTCAAAACTATCAATAACCTATCAACCGTACAAGATAAAAGTAATTATTCATTTGAAAAATTTAAAACTTCCTGTATTTAAAGCCATTTTTACAAATTGGAATGCTAATATTACAGAAAAGCATCCGGATAAAACTATTTAAATTTCTAACAACTTTGCTCAATAACTTGTACAATAAAACAATGAATTTTGAAACATTAGTCAGATAAGAACAATAAAAAATGATACGCAAGTAATTATTTTTGGACCATCTTCACTAAAATATTCATCAAATCATAGTTTGATGCGAAAAAGGCGAAAGTTTTGTTACGTCAGAAAATTAACTTCCGTTGAAACAAAAAAAAACACAAACATCGTTGAACCGTCAGACCAATCAAACCGAATGCAACAAAAAGATCGTCGAACACTTTCGCTGAAAAACATTTTTCCTACCCAGAAAGGGTGGCTGGCTGATGATTGGGACCGAGAAAAACGTTATTGGCATGGCGATTTCCTAAAAGCATCGCACCACACCTACGAACATCTGAAGAAAAAAAAAATACTAATGTCGGCTGTTACCAGTCCAAAAACCAAAGGCCTTGCCAGTGACGCATCAGCTGGCCGCAAACTTGACGTCGAGTGTTTCGGGCACAGAAAAAAAAGCTACCCGAAAACGGTGCCTATGCAATTACGGGGCAATATTTTCCTATTCCGAATCCATTGAACCGAACAATGTTCACGTTCGAAACATAATTATTCAATAATCGAACCAAACGATTGTCGGAAAAGCCAAGTGCGGTTTTTTTTCCCAATGTTAAAAGTGAATGCTACCTTCCAAGCCAATTGTATAATGTTGTAAAAACTTGTATTAGGATATAGTATAAATAAATCTATCTTCGCGAACAAATTATTGTCTATAGAAATTTGATCTTATAAACATACTACAAGAGCAAACGGAAACTTGTAAATAGCTAAATATCTAACTAAACAACAATTTGGTGAAATCTACTTGTCAACATCGTATGTTTCCAAAAACACACCAGTATAAGAACATAACTGAAAATAAAATGGAAATGAAGAAAAGAATCATGTGTTTAAGTTATTACCTATCCGAAACATGTCCCATATCCCAGTCTCACAACCTGAATTATTGCAATAAATCCGGATTGGCCATTTTCGAAAACAAACTTCTCCCATCAGAGACTACGGCGAGGCCATCGCAACCTATTCGAGCTGTCAATATTCTACAACCACTCGCCGAATATTAAACAATAAGTATCACAGGCAGCAACAACGCCGCGAAAGATGTCCAGTTACAGGAGGTCTCACCGTTCGCACTTCAGCAGAAACACCCGGGCCGTGTTGCTACTCGAGTTTCTAGCCGAAATGCCACTTTTTCACCTCTACGAAGTCACTGAAGAGGAAACGAATGACGAAAGCCTAGACCTCAGTGCGTGCGTGCCTAGGTCTAGTCATGTACATTCCGCTTTCATACCTGCACTTACGACAGTAAACAAATCGTGTTGCATACTCAAGCAGCTGCCGGTTGGGCTGCTGCATACTCAAACCCGGAGCGATCTTTGGCGAAAATCTCTGCGAAGTCCCCTACTAGCTATTAAATCAAGCAGTCTAGCATATCGACTACCCTTTCCTTTTTCTCGTCCGTGGCCTGCTAAGTAGGTATAAGGTTCGGCACAAGTGCTCTCGTTTCAGATCACCACGCTGCAAAAGAGGCTTGGGTTACACGCACGGATCCGTGGGTCCTAACTCTCGATTGCGGATGATGTGTCGCAAAAGTGGGCATTAATTTCATTGTTTCTGTTCGGCTCTTGTTTAGATACCACCGGGCGTCGTCGGTCGGTTCGCTGCCTCGATCGAGTGCGTCGTGTGTGATTCCTAAATATGAGTGAGGGTCCGTGCCATTGCTGTAAAACATTTGCATAGACGAGCGCCTGCGCACTCTCGATAAAAGGTAACCAGCGTAGCAAAGTGAACTGGATTGGTGCCTAATTTGCAGCAAATTTATGCAAAGTGGGCCTTTGGTGGAAACTGATCTTGGTTGAAACAATGCGAGTAATGTAACAAACAACCTCAGGTAGTTTTACCTCAACCTTGCGATCGTGGCGTTGCATACAACCCTTATGTTATTTACTAAAGAAAAAAAGTATTTCCAATGCACCTACCGCTGACGCTGCTACTACTGCCGCTGCTGCTATCCGTTGCTACTTAGTTAGGAAAATCCTAGTGACCTTTCATAAGTGTCTAGTGTCTAGTGTACACTAACACAGCCAGTACTTGAAAGGATCCTGGAAAATGATATCCACCATTTTTTTTAAAATGAGGAAATCCTAGTGACCTTTCATTAGTAAAATAACTAGTTTGAGCCGAAGCAAGCTCCTATATAACCCAAATAATACATTCCCGGTTTACTAGGTAAATAATTTTCTCGATCATGTTAGGGAAAGTTATTAATAAACGACTAATCAAATCAATCAAAACTCCGTTTCAACAATGTTTAACCATTTTCAATAGCACAGTGTTTTCAAGGCTTGATTTTGCGTTTTGGTGTTGCATGGAAGCAGATAACAAAAGATACCGCATTCAGTTTTGCAACACTACATTACGCTGCTTTTGAGTGTTGCATATTGCTGAAGGAACAGAAAAACCTGGTTCATGCTGAGACCTGGAGATGACATTGAATTTACAACCGTCTTTGTCAATGCTTTTCAATATTTTGAATGAACTGCAATAAATTAACCAGAAAATATTATCTCTTCAATTAAGTATTTAATTTATCCTCAAAAGGTCTGAAAGACGTAGTTCTATGTCAAAAATTCAATTCTTATTTTCAAGCCAAAATTTAATGTTTATTTAGACAACGCGTTCACAAGGCATCATTTTGTATTCCGTGTTTACGATGTTACTACTCCAGAATATCTTTCGGGCAAAACCCGAATGAAAACAAGCGTAATTGGAGAACAACGTTAGCTACACAACTGCACTGAAAATATGTGTTATTTGGTGCACGTGCGGTGGACACCATCGCAAAAACGAAAATGGCGTAAGGTTGTTTGGACAATTTATGCTAGTTCAAGACAAAACTTTTTATCTCCATAAACATCATTTCAATAATTTTATTTCAACAGTATATAAGGTAAGTTCATAGCGAAAAGTAAAATGCTGAGAAAAGCAATGTCAATTTTCAAGATAAATTTAACAAAGTACATTTCATGGAATAATCGAAGAGCTTTGATACCATAATTCCATGGAGGCGCATGGTCGTTTAAAAGCACAGACGATTACACAGTGCAACAATTTTTTTGCCTTGGCTTCTATGTTTGATTTTTTGATGAAGTTTGATGCGAAAATATATTTCCCGGAGTTTGAACATATTTCAACTTAAGGGGCAACAATGGCGCCATTTCGAATTTTTGAGAAACTGGAAATTTTTGATGTTTTTTCGACGCCATTTTGTTTTAAGACCAAATATCAAAATTCTAAGAGGTTGTCCACATATTAGCACATTTTTACCCATCTTTTGAAAAAAAAAAAAACAGATCTTAAATCGGACAAAAACTGAGCTCAAAACGGTAATTCTACGAAACCGGTTTTGGCATAGTTTAAGTGTATTTCACAAAGCATTTCACAAAGCAAAATAATATCGATTATTTCTGAACATTAATGGTACACGGTGTCAAAATTTCGATTATTATCGAATTTTCATGTACCTCTGATTTTTTTTCGCAAAAATGTTGCCAACTGGATAAGAATCAAGGATCGGGAAGTTAAAAAATATTTCATCGGGGATTTTTTTAAAAACTTGGATTTTAAATTTTTTTAGCGCAAATCTGCAAAAAAAAAATCCCTATAACTTCACTAATGTCAGTCATATTAACATAGTCAGCAACCAGTGCATTTGAGGGTAGTGCAGTGTCATTTGATTTTAAAAATTTAACAATTAGGTCAGTCATTTTACCACAGACAAACAGACATACCACTCCATACAAAATTCTAAAAAAATGTGGTTCCGATTATTTTGTGCGACACGTACTGGACATATTCCGCAAATGATAAACTTTCAGCCTCTCTACTGTTTCTGGCAGCACGGCACGCGACTATCTACTGAGTTCAAAGGTAAAAGGGCTGATGTGCACCACCGCTGCGGCGGGAATATTCCGCGTAATTGAAACTCATTTGTATTGACCGTTATTTTGATCCATGAATATAAATTTCAGGGTACCTCTGTTTGTCTGTGATTTAACCATAAGAAATCACAGCAACCAATGCATTTGAGGGTAGTGCAATGTCACTTCATTTCGAAAATTTTACGAATAAACCATGAAGCTAGACCACGAGAAGTGTAGAAATTTGGTTTGCGCCTTGTGCTTCAAAAAAACTAAATCTACGAAGAGAATAGGCGAGTAGTGGAAGAAAATGCTCTTTTCTCACTTTCTGCCTATGTATAACGAAAATGATAGAAAGTATCCTGGAGTTTTGTGCGGAAGTTGTTATCTGGGGGTGTACTGAAAGTCCAAAGTTAAGTCGAATGTGATCTATTCATTGTCAAATTACTTATTGCTGACGCACCTTTTCGAACAAGGTCTGGAGCATCGAGATATGCACGTCCCCGACTCCAATAAAGATACTTAAATATAAATAACTTTGAATTTTTCGCAGGAAAAATGTTTTTAATGAATTTATTTACCTAATCCGACAAAGATTGAACATTAAGGAAATTTTCTCTACGAGAACATAAAGACAAACTGGTTTGCTGGATTCCCGTACATTTTTCCTGCATCCCACAAAAATTGTTACATCTGCATATATCAAGATGGTTTGACAAAGCAATTTTTTTTAATTCTTTTATCACCAATATTCAGTGGCTAATTTGTGAGTTCGAAATCCAATTTGTGGTAATTTGTGGTTAAGTGGTTTCCGAGAAATTTTCAAAAAACTGAGTCAAGCCATCTTGAAACAGGATTTTTCTTCAAATGAATCGGACAACGATGATATATAGATCAATCGAAAGCTCTTAATTTGTGGTTCACGAAAATGTAACTTTTAAAGTCATAATTATTAGTGTTTGTACAGAAACTTGTGTTTTATTGTTCACGTAGTTCAACGTTTTGTTTATTTGTTGATGACGCTGCTGTCCGCTAGTGGCGTTAGCTGTTTGCGGTGTTTGTCATTGCTATACTGAGGGTGTGTGTGGGGAGTATGGTTAATATCGAGATTCGGGGAACTTAGCCAACACACTTGCTACTTAAAAGCAATCCAAATTCGACGGATTATTTTCGAGCGCACGAAGAAGTATCTCGAGTGGAAACCTGGCCAAAAGTGTTTTCGCTACTGTTTAGTAATATGTTGGAAAATATTTGAGTGAGAAGTGGAAGTGGCTGGTTCGAGTATTGTATCAAAGAGTAACTCTAAATACCCGATCAGAAGAGCATAGCTAAAAAATTACAATATTCTTAGAACATGAGATACAAATAACATATTTTGATACAATTTTGTTTTTTTTTTCATATAATATTGATTACAGAATTGAATCTGAATGAGTTATAATTACAAAACGTGTAATGAAGTAGTTCTGAAACAAGTCTACACAGTAAAAAAAAATTACATTTCTTTAAATGCACATAAATGGAGCATTACAAACCATGTAATATTCCGTGTGGCATTATATTCACATGCAATGTAAATGAATATATTGTTAATTTGCATGCATATTTATATTCAAAGCTTCAAGTTTACATCACTTAACGTACAAATTTACATGGTTTAAAACGGTTCTGTACTGTGCATTATTAACGGTGTGAAATTGTATATGTTTTTCCCTTTATGTGCTAGAAACTGATATGTGCATTCATTTGTATTAGCTGTAAACTTCATGTTTTGGTACTGTGTAACTTTTCGTTTTTATCGAAACCTGTTGTTTCTTACAATGTTAGAAAGCTGATATATCAGTAACAAATTTTGATATGTGTTTGATACTAGTAGAAACAATTCTGTTATAATTTACGTTATTTTACCACTAAATTGAAAACACAGCCTGTAAGGTTTCTCTCGTAACAAACTAACAGCTTCTGTAACATTTTTGTTTTTTTTTTTCTGATCGGGTATCACGCACATAACTTGATGTTTACATTTACATATCCTATGTGGCTTCATTAATGTTATTGAATAGATGAAGAAATACGCTCGTATAATTAATTGATAATAGTATTCGCAAAACGGGCAGCGAAACAAATCGAAGAATTTACATGAAAAATGATGTAGCAAAATATCTTCATTTTGAATTTTCAATTTGTTGCTCACAGGCTATATGATGCCTAGTGGAACTTACGTAGGTTGGAAAAAAGGCTTTTGGACGAAGTGTTATTTACCTGGATTATTGATTCTGTGCATCAAGTTAATTTTAAGTTAACTTAAATTAGTTGAAGTTCATTCACTTAACTAATCTCATTTAATCTTTGTTGAACTGAAATTCTGTTTTAAGCATGAGGCAGGTATTCGTCAAAATATGCCATGAACAACATTTTTCAAACGGGTCACAAATGTCAATCCGGACGTTACCGGATGAGATATTTGCGAGGATGTGATGTTATGAATTTCCGTTCCCCCGATGATTATATGATCGGATTCCGCGAGATTTGATAACTCTTTCAATAATGAAAACGCTCGAAAATACGCAAAAATCACTAATTTCGAAAACTTCTTAAGAGTAGCTTTAATTTTTAACATCGGAATTTTCATCAACCGGTTTATTAGCATTGAACATAAAGAATTCATTTGGTGCATAATATTGAGCAATTGTCATTTTTTTTGACGCCTGGCACAACTTGGTTCGATTCCCAAAAAAAGCTTGAAAATTTGTCAATGTTTACAGCGCTCCCAGCATATGATAATACCGTTTAACGTTAATCGAGTGATGGTATATTGTGAAGCATTTATTTGAGCTGCAGAAAAAAATATAGCGGCACCTAAAAGCGACAAAAATTTTTTTCTTGTTTTGGCCAGATTTTTGTTCTAGGTACTCCTCTGTGCGACGGTGCCAATAGTAGCTTAACAGACCCGCAGACAGCAGACATCTTTTTTATTACTTTGCTCATAAGTTAGCACATATGCATGAAAAAATAACAGAAGAACAACAATAAGTTGGATCCCGGCAGCTTATTTGAACATTTGTTTGAATATTTCCGAAACATTTATCAGAATCTAGGTGATGAAAAAGTGATAATTATTGTTTGCCATTCCTACTGGTTCTGAAAAATAATCCGTCGAATTTGGATTGCTTTCCTTTGAAAGTACATTTTCGTTACCGGTATCCTTTTTGACAACAAATTTACACATATCCATCCTGCGCCTGTTAAGCTACCTGTAATGCAAATGTGTTGGCTAAGTTCCCCGATCACGATATTAACCATATTCCCCAAACGCACGCTCAGTATAGCAGTGACAAACACCGCAAACAGCCATCGCCACTAGCGGACAGCAGCGTCATCAACAAATAAACAAAACGTAGAACTACGTGAACAATAAAACACAAGTTTCTGTACAAACACTAATAATTATGACTTCAAAACTTACATTTTCGTGAACCACAGATTAAGAGCTTACGATTGATCTATATATCATCGTTGTCCGATTCATTTAAAGAAAAATCCTGTTTCAAGATGGCTTGACTCAGTTTTTTGAAAATTTCTCGGAAACCACTTAACCACAAATTACCACAATTTGGATTTAGAACTCACAAATTAACCACTAAATATTGGTGATAAAAGAATTAAAAAAAATTACTTTGTCAAGCCATCTAGATATATGCGTTACATCTTAATTTTTTTGCGCTGAACGTCTTTTAAATAAATAAATTCAATTTTTCAAAAAAATCGCCGATGAAATATTTTTTAACTTTCCGATCCTTGATTCATATCCAGTTGGCAACATTTCTGCGAAAAAAAATTAGAGGTACATGAAAATTCGTTAACAATCGAAATTTATATTCATGGATCAAAATAACGGTCAATTCAAATGAGTTTCAATTACGCGGAATATTCCCGCCACAGCGGTGGTGCACATCAGCCCTTTTACCTTTGAATTCAGTAGACAGTCGCGTGCCGTGCTGCCAGAAACAGCAGAAAGGCTGTAAGTTTATCATTTGCGGAATATGCCCAGTACGTGTCGCACAAAATAATCGGAACCACATTTTTTAGAATTTTGTATGGAGTGGTACGTCTGTTTGTCTGTGGTAAAATGACTGACCTAATTGTTAAATTTTTAAAATCAAATGACACTGCACTACCCTCAAATGCACTGGTTGCTGACTATGTTAATATGACTGACATTAGTGAAGTTAGAGGGAATTTTTTTTGTAGATTTGCGCTAAAAAAAATTAAAATCCGAATTTTTCAAAAAATCGCCGATGAAATATTTTTTAACTTCCCTATCCTTGATTCTTATCCAGTTGGCAACATTTTTGCGAAAAACCTAAATTAATCCACCTAGCGGTCAGACTCAGCCTTTCTCATTCAAACTTTTTATATGAAAAAATAGATTTACATGAATGCTTAAATCCAATAAAGATATATTTACTCTTTGGGTTCTAAAATATTGACGTTGTAATTGAAGTATAAAGTATGCAATTTGACGTAATGTTAGTGCTTCAGAAATAGCGAATTAAAAAAATGACTCTTAATTTCGAACAATTTATTCACGAGCGATACCGGGAACATTCAAATAGTACGATACCACATTTAAATCATGTTGAGGCCATATATATTGATCAAAGCAGGTATAGTGTTGAATAGTCTTTAAATTTCTTTTCTTTCCAAAACTTTTGAACAGCATATGAAATTGTTATGAAGTTTGTTATTTGTAAGTTTGAGAGATGACTCGTTTGTATGACTCTAGTTATGCTCAAATAATCGTGTAATACTTGAGATAATAGACTTTCGTTGTTTTAACAATTTATCACATAACGGTTGCTTAAGTTTGATTACAATCAAATGAAAAGGGAACGTATAGGACAGCCAAACTTTGAAACCACGTGTTCAATCATAATTCATCAGTTAACCCTTAACTATCCCGTTCATCTGATATCAATATTGTTCAAATCGGTTGTGAATCTACACTGTATGGTCTAAGATGATGAAATAAAATTCAATAGGTTGTTATGAGGCAACTAGACCTTTCATTTGACATTAATTTTGTGGAAATCGGGTCAACCATCTCTGAGTAAAGTGAATAAGTCCGAGTAGTCTTCGGAATATGTTTCTTTTCATAGCTGGATTTCACATTTTTAAACATAACAGGCAAAATAATAATCCGTTTGCATAAAAATCAATAGGGTCATATGGGGCAACAAGACGTTCCATATGACACTGATTTTATGAAAATCGGTCCAGCCATCTCTGAGGAACATGAGTGAGATTAAATAGTCTACAGAACACGTTTCTTTCCATAACTTCTGAACCACATGTTCAATCTTAATAAAATTTAAAAGTTAAGGGTTTTTTAGGAAGCCCGTTAATTTGAAACCAATCGGTTGGGTAGTTTCCGAGATATTGATGTTTCGTGATTTTTACATTTTGATACATAACTTCTAAACTAGAAATCCGATTACCTTATAGACCTTTGATTAATTTCATTGATATCAGTTCAGCCATCTCTGAGAAAAGCGAGTGAGATTGGGAGAGCGTTCACACACACACACACATACACACACACATACACACACACACATATATATATATATATATATATATATATATATATATATATATATATATATATATATATATATATATATATATATATATATATATATATATATATATATATATATATATATATATATATATATATATTAGGTGGGGAAAAATGATCGATTTTCCAGAACTAAGTTTTTTTGGTTCCTTTTGGAGCCCCAAACAATCCTAAACTTACCGGAAGTCGATTGGTTTTGTCTCCGCTTGGCGCATTGCTATTCAATTTGTATGAATGGCGTAGGTAGAATCTACAACGTGTTTCAGAGGTTATTTCTGATGAAAATCTGACCAACGCCAGTACACTGGCAGTGTTGGCAGAAAAAATGATTTGCAAAATAAATTTCGACATACTCAACTTTAAAGAGCTCCAGTATTTTTTTAGGACACCCTAGCTCTTTGATGTCTTCGGCCAAGTTGTTAGGCATCAAAAACTTACAATTTGAAGTCATGAAACCTATGGTTTGAGCCGCTTTGAGCTCTTTAGAATGGAAAATGCAAAAACGTTGATTTTTCCATACAAATCTCCATATAAATTTGTAATGCAATGCGCCAAGCGGAGACTAAACCAATCGACTTCCGATAAATTAAGGGTTGTTTGGGGCCCCAAATAGAACAAAAAAAAGCTTGGTTCTGGCTTTCTGCTATCAAGTTTCGATTTTTCCATATAACGATTCCCCACCCTAATATATACAGAAAATGCTCAGCTCGTCGAACTGAGTCGAGTGGTATACGACATTCGGCCCTTTTGAGCACTTTTATACCTTTAGTTTTTACAGTGATTGCTATACCTTTCTAGGAGAAAGGCAATAGGAAAAAGGCAAAATGTGAAATGATAGAAATGACTTTTTATTTCAAATCAATCCTGAGCAAGGCCGCAAACATTGAAATAGTACAATATCAAATTTAAATGATGTTGAGGCCACATATTTTGATCGCAACTATAGTTTTAAACAGTCTGCAGGTTACATTACTTTCTATAACTTTCAAACCACATGTTTAAACATTATGAAATTCATTGTTTAAGGGTTTAAAAGCCCATTTATTTGAATTCAACTATGTTCATAGCTTCTGAAATATAAGAGCGATTTTCACATTCTGACGCAGCGCCAAAACTAAAAGTTCGATTACAATCAAATTCAATAGCAACCTAAGCGGCAAATAGGCCCTTCATTTGACACCAAGATAGAAAGAATCGGTCAGACCATCTCTGAGAAAAGTGAGTGCGAAAAAAAAGGTGCACATACACACGTACACACCCACACACAAACATATACACCTATACATGCATACATGCAGAAAATGCTTGATTCGCCGAACTGAGTCGAGTAGTATATGACATTCGGCCATTTGGATCACTTTTCTACCTTTCAATTAGCCAGTGATCGTTAGGAGAAAGTCAATATGTTTACTTTCACATGTGATTTCACATTTTTATGAACAACGGACAAAGTTACAATCCGATTACAATGAAATTCAATAGCAACCTATGGCGCAACTAGACCTTTCATTTGCAATTAATTTTATGAAAATCGGTCCAGCCATCTCTGAGAAAAGTGAGTGAGAAAAAAAAGTTGCACATACACATACACACACACACACACACACACACACACACACACACACACACACACACACACACACACACACACACACACATACACACATACATACCTACATACAGAAAATGCTCAGTTCGTCGAAAGGGGTCGAGTGGTATATGACATTCGGCCATTGGGACCACTTTTATACCTTTGGTTTTTCCAGTGATTGCTCTACCTTTCTAGGAGAAAGGCAAAAATAAGAGGTACATGAAAATTCGATAATAATCGAAATTTTGGCACCGTGTGGTAATTCGCTAATATCTTAAAGTGGTAGTCAAATTATATCTTTTTTTGAGTAAAAAAGTCTCAGAAATCGAATGGTAGGTGTCTGATCTACGTAAAATGTCAGCAAAATGTCGATTTTGCCCCAATTTCCCTACAATACAAAAACGTTACGTAGATCAGACACCTACCATTCGATTGCTGAGACTTTTTTACTCAAAAAACCTAAATTAATCCACCTAGCAGTGCAGAAACCTTCGTTATACTAGCTATCACTACATATAAATTTATACTAACTATTACTTCATATAAATTAGTAATGCCAGTAAATCAAACCTCGATGAGGTTCTCACATACATTTTCAATACCACAACGGCCTCGTTTTCAAAAATCGCAAAGCCCAGAAAAGAACACAATGATTATAGATTATGGATTAGCATCGAAGATTTCCTATGAATTGCTGCAAAGTTCTACAAACTTGCTCTCAAGAAATTATAGTTCACAATTTTACAGCGCATTAAATGCTTTGTTAAAATAGAAAAAATGCTTGAATCATACGTGTGTTTATTTCAAGAAATCAAGAAAATTTTTGATAAAATCTGTGAGGATCAAGTGCTAAAAGATTTTATTGAAATATTTATAACTGCTGTTGAAATGTCAATTCCCAGTACACATCAGAAGCTGTTAAGAATTGTTAAATTAATTCTATTTCAAATGCATTTTTTCGAAATTAAAGTTTTTCGCAAGACTTAAGGATTTTGACTGTTTAAAGTGTACTCGGGAACGTAACTTTTGTTGGAGACCTAGGCTGTATGGTAAAATCTGAAACACTTTCAGAACTTTATATAACTTGCTGCCAAAACGAGGATCGGGATAACATGAATACTCAGTTTGAACTGACCCTCAAATAAATTTAAAATAAATTTAGAAAACAATATTTATATTATACAAAAGTGAAGTGTATCAAGTAAACGAGAACCGGAGCATTGCAGTTTCCTCTGAAATCTATTGAATATTGTTAGTAAAAAAACTATTAAAAATCGATTTTGTTATACTACACATGTAAACAACATATTTACAAACACTAACGTACATACACATACACATGTATACAGGCAATGTTCATTCAAACGAACTGGGTCGATTGGTATACGGCACTTGGCCCTTAACAGATTCATTTTATGTTTAAAGTTAAACACTCTATGTAAAAAAATACTCTTTGATCAATATCTCAAAATCTAAGCCAATAATCAAAAATCCACTCGGTAGCATTCTGGGGGAGCACAGTAGCTTTCATTTGCATATTGTTTTGTTTTAAAATAGTTTATTTGACACGGCACGATACAATTTATATTTAACTGAGCCAAGTACATTTTTTTTAATTCTAAATTAGCAGGGAAAAGAGGGAGGCACATTTTTTATATCTCGCGGCCGACTACGAGCTAGTGGGGATTTGAGGTGAGAGGAGGGGTGTTACAATTTTGTTTTTAACTATTTTATATTACAGAATGTATTCATTTGTACAGTTTTGGTCTGAGGTGTCTGCGTAAACATAGAGATGCCGAGTCTTCGTTTTAGTGTCTCCAGCCGGGTGTATCATTCTCTTTCAGTTTGTGACAGAAATTGTATTCTAGCAAATAGATAAAAAAAATCAAATTTTAATGCCAGCATTTTTTATAAACCCGTATAGCTGTGTCATGTACTGGAGATCACCGCTTCCCAGAACGTCTCTAACGGGTACGTTCGGTTGTTTTCCTCGGGCCCGAAGCGATTCTATAAGCTCGGACCTAACACCACAGTATTCGGTACACGACCAAACAAAATGCTCGATGTCATGGTAGCCATCGCCACAAACGCAGTGATTACTGTCTACAAGCCCTATACGAAAGAGATGCGTGTTTAACGTGTAGTGATTGGACATAAGTCTGGACATCACGCGAATGAAGTCCCGACCTACATCCAACCCCTTGAACCATGCTTTCGTCGATACCTTAGGAAAAATGGAATGTAGCTACCGTCCCAGTTCATCTGAGTTCCATGATAATTGCCAACTGTTGAGTGTTCTCTGACGCAAAATGCTATAAAATTCATCATAAGCAATTGGTCTTACATAAATATCGCCATCAATAGCACCCACCTTAGCTAAAGCGTCAGCCTTTTCATTGCCCGGAATGGAACAATGAGAAGGGACCCACGCTAAGGTAACCCGGTAATTTTTATCTGTTAGAGCACTTAAAAACCGCCGTATTTTCCCCAGGAAATACGGGGTGTGCTTAACAGTCTTCATCGATCGCAGAGCCTCAATGGCACTGAGACTGTCTGTAAAGATGAAGTAGTGGTCTATGGGCAGGGTTTCGATGATTCCAAGAGAGTACTGAATAGCAGCAAGTTCTGCGACGTACACGGAAGCAGGAGCATCGAGTTTGTAGGAGGCGGTAAAATTTTCGTGGAAAACACCGAAGCCAGTGGACTCATCTAGATTAGATCCGTCAGTATAAAACATTTTATCACAACTCACATGTTTAAACTTATTTGAAAAAATCTTAGGGATCTCTTGTGGGCGCCATTGATCCGGGATACCAGTAATGTCTTCTTTCATGGTGGTGTCGAAGTATATAGCATTGTTAGAAGTATCTAAAGGTGCGACATTGAAGGGAACGTATGAAGAAGGGTTAATATCTTGAGCCATGTAGTCAAAATATTAAGTCATAAATCTAGTTTGGGATTGAAGGTCGACCAACCTCTCGAAATTTTCAATTACCAAAGTGTTCATGACCGTACATCGAATTAGTAACCGGTAAGAGAGATTCCAAAAACGATGTTTCAACGGAAGAATACCCGCTAGCACTTCAAGACTCATCGTATGGGTCGACTGCATGCAACCCAAGGCAATACGCAAACAACGATATTGTATTCTCTCTAATTTTTTAATGTGCGTGTTCGCGGCGGAGCGAAAGCAGAAACAGCCGTACTCAAGAACTGACAATATCGTTGTTTGGTATAACCTTAGAAGGTCTCCTGGGTGAGCACCCCACCAAGTTCCGGTAATCGTACGAAGAAAATTAATCCTCTGTTGGCATTTTTATGTCAGATACCTAATATGACAAGCCCAGGTGCATTTAGAGTCGAACCAGACCCCGAGATATTTAGCGACAAAAACCTGAGAGATCGTTTTACCCGTTAGTAGGAGCTGCAGCTGAGCTGAGTTATGCTTCCTAGAAAAAACGACCAGCTCAGTTTTCTCCGGAGAGAATTCGATACCCAGCTTAAGAGCCCATTCAGACAAATTGTCTAAGGTATCTTGCAATGGTCCTTGCAGATCGCTAGCCTCGCTACCAGTAATGGATACAACGCTATCGTCTGCAAGTTGTCTTAGCGTGCATGAATTTGCAAGACATTCATCGATGTCATTGACGTAAAAATTATATAAGAGAGGACTTAAACATGAGCCCTGGGGGAGGCCCATGTAACTAATTCGGGAAGTTGTCGAATCGCCATGTGAGAAATACATATGCTTTTCTGACAACAAATTGAGCAAAAAGTTATTCAAATTTGGTGAAAGTCCCTGCGAATGAAGTTTCGCGCTTAAAACTTCTACAGAGACAGAGTCAAAAGCCCCCTTAATATCCATGAATGCAGAAGCCATTTGCTCTTTTCGAACAAAGGCTAGTTGAATTTCAGTAGAAAGCAACGCTAGGCAATCGTTCGTCCCTTTGCCCCGGCGAAAGCCAAATTGAGTATCTGAAAGTAACCCGTTTGTTTCGACCCATTCGTCTAACCGTAAGAGGATCATTTTCTCCATTAATTTCCGGAGGCAAGAGAGCATCGCAATCGGCCTATATGAAATGTGATCAGAGGCAGGTTTCCCGGGTTTCCGAATAGCAATGACTTTTACCTCCCTCCAGTCATGCGGAACAATATTTAGCTCAAGAAACTTGTTGAACAAATTCAACAAGCGTCTTTTTGCAGAGTCGGGTAGATTCTTCAACAGGTTGAATTTTATTCTATCTAACCCTGGAGCCTTATTGTTGCACGACAGGAGAGCCATTGAAAATTCCAACATCGAAAATGGAGGCTCTTCCGTAGTTACTATTAACGCGTCGCGAAAGGTTTTCTGTTCCGGTACTAAATCCGGACAGACCTTTTTGGCAAAATCGAGTATCCAGCGATCTGAATACTCCTCACTTTCATTCGAAACGTCACGGTTCCGCATGCGCCTGGCGGTATCCCAAAGAGTGCTCATCGCTGTTTCCCTCGACAACGCGTTTACGAACCGCCGCCAGTACCCGCGTTATTTCGCCTTTACTAAGCTCTTCATCTGCCTGCCCAGTGCCTCGTACTTTCGAAGCAGGTTGACAGTGCCGTACTCCCGGTAGTCCTTATACGCCGCGGACCTTCGCTCAGAGCACTCTTTGTCCCACCATTTGTTGGGAGGGTGCTGTCTAATCGTTACCCCGGGTATCGGTTTCGTCTGTGCTTGAGTCGCGGCGTCGATTATCAAGCCTGCTAAGAACGCGTATTCTTCCTCCGGAGGAAGTTCCTCGTGAGTCTCGATAGATTGCGCTATAATAGACTCATAACACTTCCAATCAATATAACGTGTAAGGTCGTTGGAAATATTGATTGGGTTCGGGGGAGTTGAACCATTAGCAATTGATATAACGATTGGAAGATGATCACTACCGTGGGGATCGTTGTTTACTTTCCACTGGCAATCTAACGCTAGTGATGTCGAGCAGAGGGATAGGTCAAGCACGCTTTCACGTGCTGGAGGATTAGGTACACGTGTCGCTTCCCCAGTATTCAAAACTGTCATATTGAAGTCGTCGATCAAGTTACAGATTAAAGAAGAACGGTTGTCGTCGTACAGCGACCCCCAACGCGAACAGTGAGAGTTAAAATCTCCCAATATCAAAAAAGGTGCGGGAAGCAATTTTGCTATATCAAGGAATATATAACGAAACAAGGCAAAGGTCTTTTCCATTCATATTCGTTTGAATGACAACAACTTCAATATTCGAGATCGAGGGGAGGTCGATTCTGAAAAAAGAATAGCACTTTTTGATCCCTAAAAGCACCCTCCACCGTGTGAGTCTCGATCTCGACGAATGATGTTGAAATCGTGGAAATTAAGTTGGTCATTTGAATTGAGAAAAGTTTCACAAAGCGCGAACGCATCACAATTGTATGTGTTTATCAAATGTGAAAATAAATCGAATTTGGGGATGATACTTCTGCAGTTCCACTTTAACACAGTGACAAAATTCCTAACCTCTTTCGACGTATTAGTCATCGAAAGATACGATAGCTGAAATGAGAGGCCAAGTTGCTGTGAGTTGCTTCAAATAGGTTTTCACTGTATGGAGAAGGGCAAGAAGAATGTTTTGAAGGGGATCTGGTATGTTGAATGTTTTAAATATCCAGTCCACAATATCAGAGAATTTTTTGAACCCTGTTTCTTTTATGTCTTCTGATCGAGAAATGGGTGCACGAGGGGTTTTTGGTGCCCCAGGAAGCGGTGGGTACTCCTGGTTTGATTTGAAATTAAAACCGGGGGGCACTTGCTTCGGTTTTTCTTCACCGCTTCCTTTTTGTGTTGCCTTATTGGTCATTCCTCTAGGGGTTATCTTACGACTTTTGCGAGAAAGATTAGAAGAGTTGAGCAATCTCCTCTTCCTAGATCCCTCTGGCAAGGCATAAGAACACCCTTCGACGGGATCGTCAGATGTATCCTCATCGGTTGGCAGAAAGGAAAAGATGTTTCCTGTCGAGGGTGGCTCAGCCCTCTTAAGCATTTCTGCAAAAGAGCGCTTTGATCGTTCCTTGAGGGAACGCTTGATTTTTTCCTCGCGCTGTTTGTACGCGGGACACGCCTAAAGGTCATGCCGAGTTCCCTCGCAGTAAAGACACTTTTCAGTATTCTCACTGCAAGCGGTCTCAGCATGATTGCCTCCGCACTTGCTGCAGCGTGCCTTGTTGCAGCAGTAGGTGGCTGTATGACCTAACTGCTTGCAGTTTTGGCAATGCATGACCCGCGGTACGAACAGGCATACAGGCAGACGAACCCTGTCCAAAGAGATGTAGTTCGGCAGTGCGGATTCGGCGAATGTTACACGGAAGGAATCCGAAGGGAGGAATTTCTTCTTCCCTTCTTCGATGGATATGTCATTGACCGTGAGGCTTCCTTCGGTAACCACACCGTCGATCTCCACGACCTTGGCAGGGATGTACACGCGGTACTCTCTCGTGAAGAGCTCGTAGCTAGCAATTGCGTTTGCTTGCTTCAAGCTACTCACAACAACTGGCAGTTTGTTCGGTCTAACCTTTGTAATTTCGGTTACGTCCGAAAACTGTTTTGCCAGGTCCTTGCCGATTTGAATAATATTTAGAGGCTTCTTTATGGGCCTGAAGTAAACTACGAACGGACCTTTCGAAGCATCTGGGTAAGCTTTCACCCGTGTTGCCGGTACCCTTGGTACGGGGCTAGGTAGCGGGGAAGGTAGAGGGGAATTGATGGGGGAGATCTCAATCTCTTCCCCATTTGTTTCCACATCCAGGAATAGTTGCACCTGCATGTCGTCCATTTTGCGGGAGCGTTACGCTCTATCGCACACAAACGATAAATATTCGAATGTGGGGAGGGGGGGGATGGGGTCAAGTAGTTGATATTAAATTTTAAAAACAATTTTTCAAACTACAATAGACCAAAATTAAAAAAAGGCAGTAATACTAATACTAATAACAATAGTAATAATTATAATAATAATAATAATAATAATAATAATAATAATAATAATAATAATAATAATAATAATAATAATAATAATAATAATAATAATAATTATAATAATAATAATAATAATAATAATAATAATAATAATAATAATAATAATAATAATAATAATAATAATAAAAATAATAATAATAATAATAATAATGATAGTAATAATAATAATAATAATAATAATAATAATAATAATAATAATAATAATAATAATAATTGTTATTATAATAATAACAATAATAATAATAATAATATTAATAATAATGATAAAAATTCTAAAGTGAATACTTCACCGAACGTCTAAGTGACGACCTCACGGCTGATAGTAGGATTAATCGAGCGTCTCCGCAGAACAAACAATGACGATCCAGCTTCGTGTTGTGACACAGTGCCCGTATCCTACACGCGACCTTGTAGATGCCACTTGTAGTTGACTTCCACTCGCTCGATCGTATGGTGGTCCGTGCTGCTAGCGGGGTAACAGCGGTGCGGGAGAATTAAGCTTGCTGATATATCAGCTGCGTATCAGATCACTGGCGGGGTAGCCTGCCCCTACCAGTGTGCAGATGATGTTTCTGCCGATATATTGCAGCCTATTGTTATCGCACAGCACAAGAACTAATCGACAAAAAAAAACACCCGTACGATAACTCGTGTATTGTTATTTTGCTAACTCAAACGGAGATGAACAACTTGCGTCTAATCGAGACGGAAGCAAAACAACGAATGATGTTTCATTTGCATATAAAATCATCAAAATCGGACATTGCGTTCTATAAGAAAAGTGCGTTAGTATTTTGCGGCACATACATACAGACAACATACACACACACACACACACACACACACACACACACACACACACATACATACACACACACATACACACGAACGGACATTGCTCAGTTCGTCGAGCTGAGTCGAGTGGTACATACGATTCGGCCTTCCGGATCTTGGATCTATTTTGCGTTTTTCGACCGATTTTATAACCTTTGTTCAGTATAACAAAGGTGAAAAGATATAATTTGACTACCACTTTAAGATATCAGCGAATTACCAATAATGTTCAGAAATAAACGATATTATTTTGCTTTGTGAAATATACTGAAACTATGCCAAAACCGGTTTCGTAGAATCACCGTTTTGAGCTCAGTTTTTGTCCGATTTAAGATCTGTTTTTTTTCAAAAGATGGGTAAAAAGATGCTAATATGTGGACAAACTCTTGAATTTTGATATTTGGTCTTGAAACAAAATGGCGTCGAAAAAACATCAAAAATTAGCGGTTTCTCAAAAATTCAAAATGGCGCCAGTATTTCCCCTTAAGTTGAAATATGTTCAAACTCGAGGAAATTTAGTTTTGCATAAAAATACACAAAAAAATTATAGCCAATGCAGAAAAAAAAGTCAATTTTTGTTGCAGTGTGAGTGCAACAATTTTTTTGCCTTGGCTTCTATGTATGATTTTTTGATGAAGTTTGATGCGAAAATAAATTTCCCCGAGTTTGAACATATTACAATATTTTGAATTTTTGAGAAATCAGAAATTTTCATAGTTTTTTCGACGCCATTTTGTTTTGAAGCCAAATATCAAAATTCTAAGAGTTTGTCCACATATTAGCATCTTCTTACCCATCTTTTAAAACAAACAGATCTTAAATCGGACATAAACTGAGCTCAAAACGGTGATTCTACGAAACCGGTTTTGGCATGGTTTGGGGGGGGGGGGGGGTTGTTATTATCATACATGAAGATTGTTGAGTGCGATTAAGTAAGTCTATGGTAGGGGAGAGGGAGGCAGTTTCGGACACTTTTTCTACCATGATTTTTAATATTTCTTTGTTATCTTTTGAAAAAATCTTTATTCATCCTGGCTGTTGCTTGGAAATCAGAGTATCATATAAGCGTGCAGTAGTGTGCGATGATGCGATTTCGATTGATGTATTTGAATTTTTCGAAATTGCTTTTTTGTCCAAATGTGCCCCGTGTGTGGGGTAGTTTCGGGCAGTCCTGGGGCACTTTCGGATAGTGTTGATAAACTTTTCTAGATTAATGAAAATTTTGTGTTTTTCAACTATTTCCTTCATATAAGCAGGGACTGAGATCAGATGCTTTGCAAACTTCGAAACTCATCCTTTTATTTCAAATTTATTTCATAAAATAAAAATCGAGCAATCAGGCTATGAGGGGGAAAGGATACAAGAGCTATGTCGTTTTCTCGGCAATATTTGATTGGTTCAAAGTACAGAGTACAGTAGAGAAATACTTACAACTTTAAGCTCAAACGGTTGAAAACATGAATGAAAAATAGCACTGTGTTGTTTTCGTAAGTAATAAACAACTAAAAGATATCAAACTATATGGTAGATGTTGGGGGAAGGGCTGCCAACTTACATAAATTTTTAGTTTGGTTGAAAATTGCACCATTTGTTTTTTTTTTTAACTTTGTCCGAAACTGCCCCCTTTTCCCCTATATTAGACCCGCCCTACCACGCCGTGCATTTTCCGACTAAATTTCAAAAAGGGTGCCAATCACGTTTAATACAACAAACACCTTTCTAATTAATATGTTTAATTTGCCGCTTTCTGCTTCTTACGCGTCAACCATGGTTGGGCGTGCAGGTATTGTTTATGAGCTCTACAACACCAAGCATGTATACCAAGTTGTTTACCGACAAGTATCGGGAGAAATTGTGCGAAGAACAGTTTTCCTGTTAATGCAAAAGCACCCAAGTGTAGAGCTGATGTTGTACCTGCTATAGTCGATATGGACACCGATAGCTGGTGATTTACTGTTGCGCAACTTAAACCCAAAGACCCAGTATGCGTACCAGCAAGACCCTGTACTCAGCGGGCTTAGGCTTGTTAGCGGTGCGCCTAAATGACAAGACTTCCACATTCCACCAGTCAGCCGCCCGCCTGCTTTGCGGGCATCGGGAAATTACACAAGGTGCATAATAACTCATTTGGTAGCAGGATGTTTAATGAAAACGATTGAACAGTGTCGACACGAGACCTACACCTGAGAATACTTAAGACTATGCATGCTAACCTTGACTGAGCCAAGAGAATTGGGAAATAGTTTGCAACAAATTTTTGTCAAATAAATGTGCCACATAACGAGAGCACAAAGAGTCACGAAGGGGTACACACTCGCGTGCACTACTGTTACGAAATGTACACGATATTTATTATGCCAAACATAGTAAGTATGATGCTATTGAAACGGTCTCAGGTCGACCGGTGGAAGACCTTTTGCAAACATTTAGCCTATGGCACCGTTGGTTACACGCAAGACGATACTACATTGCTAACATTGGATGAATACACACGTACAGAGTGCTGGTCGGTCTCCGGTTACGGCTGGTCACCGAGTGAAGAGTGGAGTCAATTGAGTTTTATGGAGCACGAATTGGTATATCATTCGAAAATTGAATGCTTGACGCTCTGGTCGTGCCAACACTTATTTCGAACTTCCAACCAGCATACCTCGCGACGCACGATAGTCTACTGCATCAGTGATAGTGGTGTGGTAGAGTGACCACTCGCATAGTACACAACTGCTTTCGGCTGTGGAACCGGTGCATTGCTGATCTAGTTCAGGTGGTAATTTACGATTTGCTGCCAAATCCCGCTGCCATCGAAAGATAACTCAGAGCGTTTCTGCATGAGGTGTTAATTCAACGCGCTATAAATCATAAGTAAACCATTTCTAGCACTGGAGAGGGAACTGGTTTCGTTAAGCTAAGCTTTCCCAATTCACGTTACTTGGTTAAGCCATTTCACTGAATGCAGAAGCTGGGTTGGTGAAGGAAAATTCTGCCACCGAATATTGATTAGCTATGGAACTAATAAAATATTTATACAAGTACTGCATTTTTTATCTTGCAAACTAGATAAGAGCTTCAATATCCTGTTGCTGATAATGTTTTTCATGATAATGTTTTGATAGTTTGAGAGTTAGGGTGGGTTTATATTATTTGATTGGTTGGTTATGCCATCACAATCATAATTAACAACTTGGTTAGTCTGGAAAATCCGTTTATCTTCAAGACAATTTGCTCTCTTACTTGAGATTATATCGACAGCTAACAAGTAGGAGAGTCTAACTAAACCTGTTTCAACAATTGATGTTCAGTAAAGGGTACCAATAATATACTGGAGTTTATACAATAGTTTTTTTCCAATTATTATATTTAAGATTCCAATTTCAATGTATAATGGTGTGTGAACGATTCAGGTCATTGTCCCATTATTTATTCCATCCAAGTTCAGCCGTTTAAGACAAATCTAAAGTTAAAAGAGAAATCCTGTCTATTCGATAAATACAACATAAATTGACAGCTGATCTGGCTCTGATTCAAGATGGTACTCGGGTTCTAAAAGATGATAGCTTTACCTCCCGCGCGTTAGCTAGAACGTACATACACTGCGTTCTCCTAGAACCGAGCGCGGTCTCCGAGAAGAAAGTCGAACGCGTGTCGCAACAAATTAAGCGTCAAATTTAGCCTCTCGATCGCACCAAAGCGTTAGCGGGTGATTAGTGCGTCTCTCGTTTCCAGCATAAATCAAAGAGAGGGGATTAAAATTGCACATTCTGGACCACCTCTGCAGGCACGGTTCAACAGCTCAAGTGCAAACTGACATCGCATAGATGAACTGAGCAGCATTCCAAAGCAGAGTGAGCTGTCGGATCATCTTCAGCGTTAGAGCTAACTAAAGAACTTCTGCGAAGTGGGAAGGCGTTTAGGGTGCCCTAAGTCGGTATTTTCTACAAACATGATAGAGCTTTATTTCTGTTGGACTTGGAATAATTATAACGTCTACGTGTTTTGCATAAGCCACATCCAGAGAAAGCTGATCTCAAATAAGGGATGCCTGATGCCGACCCAAGTGCCCAGAGCTTGGTGGCAAGTTGTCAAAACAGGAACCGAGTCCTACATCATTTCACACTGTGGTAGAATGTGAGACAACCGAGGTTACTCACCCCTGTGGACCTGGCCATGCATGGAAATAATCGAAATGGACGGCATCAGGATCAACGACGCCTTCTGCGCTGTTGGAATTTTTAGTTGACGGAGATGAACTCCGGAGCTAAACACTACCTCGTTCGGTTGGTCTGACGGCTCGTCTCCGATATTCCGTGAATCCTTTCGAGTGGAATTAATGAGGGCGTGTAAATTGATACCCACCAATTAGAAAAGTGAGAATAAGCTCGACTTTGAAGAGAAAATGTTGCATGTAGAAAGACACTCGAGAATGTTTGCATGTTTGGTGCTAATAGGTAGTATTCTTCGCCGTGAATAATTATAAAGCGTTGCGAAACATAAGTATAAATTATCCTTTCGCATTTTATTAAATCAACGTGCGGAAAAAAGGATGGAAGCACATTCGAATGTAAGTGAGGCGAAACACTTAATTTTGGCAACACTTGAAATGTAGAACATCTGCTCTATGATTTAGTAATTCTACACATTTGTTGTGATCTGAAAAATTCGATTCGGTTCTAACGGGTGAAAACTAAAAATTTGGAATTTTTTTTACAGCTGTCAAAAAAAGGTGAAAGAATTAAAAGAAAAACTGATTTATTTCTCTTTAAGATATATTCATTGTGAACTAACAAAAACTATTGAGCATTAGAGAAAGGTCCGTTACCGGCCTCCCGACGAAGTTTTCTTATGATACCAAAACAAAAGCGTTGTACGGCCTTCAAGTCATTTTTCGAATGCATCTCTTGATTCTACCGATCAACTGTTCACAATTCGTTGATCTCCAGGTATTTTTGCGCCGAAAGAACTCAGAATCCCAAAGAAATCTTCGATTGGACGACACTGAGGTGGATTTGTTGGGTTGCGTATTTGGGGTACAAATGAAGTCGAGTGGTTGTTCAGAAACGTTTGTGTTTTTTGACGTGCTGTGATGATATTTTTTCTGGCCAAAACACACAGGGTAATCGCTCCTATATTCATCTCAGTACCTATATTCATCTCATCACGATTTTTGATCAATTCATTGTCAAATTTTACTAAATTTTCAACGCAAAAGGACGACGCGTTTCAACATTCAGCGGTAGAAAGCTGATGGCATGGCATCAGAATACGTCAGAGAGCTGGATCAACGGATCGCAGAACAGCAGGAGGAAGGAGTGGAAGACATAAATGGGCTGTAAAGCAGTATCCACGTTGCCATCGAAACGACTGCGAGAGAGGTGGTGGACTACTCACTGCGGCTACGTGTCAGAACAGAGAGAGGTACAGGGGGGCAAGAGCTGCCGAAAATAGAACCCACCGTCGGAAGAAGCACGAGAAGCAGGTGCTTGCCAGCGCAGAGGACAGCTATGCTTAAAACGACGTGCGGAGATTCTATAGAACTGTTAACAGAGTCAGAAGCAGGAATTTCCCTGTGCCGGTCATGTGTAATGACAAGGACGACAAACTACTTACTGATAAACCGACGGTTGCAGCCAGCTGGAAGGAGCATTTCCAGGCGCTATTGAACGGTGAGGAGCCGGATGAGCAAAGCAGGAACAGAATGACGATTATGAGTGACGAACAAGCTGTGAAGCCACCAACACAGGAGGAGGTGAAAAAGGCGATTAGTAAGCTGAAAAACGGCAATGCCGCTGGGAATGACGGTATCCCGGCCGAACTTCTAAAAGCAGGAAGTGAACGGCTGTACTATGCGATCCACCAGATAATACTAAGAATCTGGGCGGATGAACAAATGCCGAACGATTGGTTGGAAGGCCTCATATGCCCTATCTATAAGAATGGTCATCGACTAGATTGTTGCAGCTATCGAGCCATTACGTTGCTCAACTCCGCATATAAAGTGCTCTCCCTTATCCTGTTTTTCAGATTGAGACCGTTAAGATTAAGACCGAATCCTTTGTCGGCGAATACCTGAAGCAGGGGGATTCGCTCTCCAACTTACTGTTCAACATCGCCCTTGAAGGTGCAGTACGAAGAGCAAACGTGGAAAGGAACGGTACGATCATCACGAAACCTCACATGCTTCTTGGTTTTGCAGACAACATCGATATCAACGGTATCGCCATGGGGCCGTGGAGGAGGCCTTCGTACCTTTTAATAGGGAAGCAGCGGGATTGGGACTTGTCATTAACTCTGCCAAAACGAAGTACATGGTAGCTGGCAGATAGCGTGGGAGTCCCCGTGGTGTTGGTGCTGAGGTGGAGATAGATGGGGAACGATTTGAAGTGGTTGACGAATTTGTTTATCTTGGTACGCTGGTGACATGTGACAACGATATGAGCCGTGAAGTGAAACGACGAGTTGCAGCTGCGAATAGGGCCTTCTACGGATTACGTTACCAGCTAAGGTTCCGTAGTTTGCAAGCTCGCACAAAACTAGCGCTGTATAGGACGCTGATACTCCCGGTGGCCCTTTACGGACATGAAGCATGGACGCTGAAGGAAGCTGATCGACGAGTGCTCGGACTAGTGCAACTAAAAAATCCTAAGACCAAGGCAAAAATGTCCGAGCAAATATATTCAGTACCGGGCACAACCATAAAAGCGCGCAATACAGTCGGTATACTTGGTTTGTTGTTTCATCGCATGTTAATACTATTCGAACAAGTAGGAATTGATTTTGAACGCGGATCACTTGTTTGAACCTCTCTTATCTGTTCGCGGTTATTCTTATTTCACCAAAACTACCTGTTAAATATAGAAATGTGCAAAGTTTGCATTAATAATTAAAAAAAGAACAAAGAAGTGAAAAAATGCTTTTTAACATATGAACCAGAATATACCAAAATGACCATAGTCTCATTTTAAAATTTAATTTTGGATCATTTGTTATTACATTGAGGCCTCCCTGTCCCACGGTACTTACCAATTTATTTTTCTTCAATCAGAAATAATTGGAACCAAACAGATCCAGTCAACGATAAAGTTTTCGAAGCTATCGTTGTTGTATTTTGTGTGATAAGCTTATATTTTAAGGTATATTAAAATATGCGGAAAAACATAAACCATTACACTTAATTGGGTCCTAAAGTTTTACACGGATTTCTGATTTTTATATATCAGCTGAAAGAGGGCAATTTTCTGAGAAAAACGTGATTTTTAAAAAATGTTTATCGTTTTCCTTTGATTTTTATTAATATATTTATTTCGTCAATCATATATGTAGACTGGTTACATAAATTTCTAATCTATACACGAACATAAAACAAATTAATTTTGCGTCCTCAGCCTCAAGGACTTGAAATACTGTTTCAGTTTATACCGGGACATCGTAAAGTCAATGGCTTCGCAGTGTTGATTATAAGAATTCATCATACTATTTATAGGTCCATTTTTTGCGTATTCCGTACGATGATGGTTAAGAGCAAATAAACTACGGTGTCGAAGTTGTCGAATGGGTGCATAAAAGTTCAATTTAGAAAGTAGTACGGCTGAGTCAACGTTCTGCGATACGATATCGTTTACAAATGAAGCCATCGCGTACTCTCGCCGTTCTTTCAATGTTTGAATGTCAATCAACATGCAGCGTGCTTCATATGACGGAAGACGATGTGCGGTCCAACCTAGCTTACGAAGAGCATATAGTAGAAATTGCTTTTGTACTGATTCTATTCTTTCTTCATGTACGCCAGGACGAGGAGACCACACAATGCTACAGTATTCCAGTATTGACCTCACATAGGCAATATACAAAGTTTAGATAGTGTACGGGTCTTGAAAATTGTAACAGAAGCGTTTGATAAACCCTAACATGTTGTTTGCCTGGTGTATGATAGTGTTATAGTGGTCGATGAAATTAAGTTTAGAATCTAAGATTATTCCTAAATCTCTAACTTTATCACATTTCTTCACATTCTGATCCCCTAATGCAATTACAATTTTGGGCGTTGTTAATTTTCTGCTAAAGGATATTACATTGCATTTTTTTACATTTACTTCAAGTAGGCTTTTCTTACACCAGATGTAAAATGTGTGGATTTCATTCTGAAATACATTGATGTCTTCTTGATTTTTTATTTCCAAAAACAGCTTCATGTCGTCGGCATATATTAGAACTTTAACATTTTTGAGGATGAAGGAAATGTCGTTTACGTACAAAATAAAAAGAAGTGGTCCTAAGTGGGAGCCTTGGGGAACACCTGAAGTAACTTGAATGGGATTTGACTTTTTTCCATTAAATTTTATTATTGTTGCCTGTTTGTTAAATATGATTCAAGCCACTTCATGAGACCAGACTCAATTCCAATTTTTTGCAGTTTAAAAAGTAGCATTGGTATGTCAATACGATCAAATGCTTTGCTAAAGTCTGTATAGAGAGCTTCAACATGGTTCCCATTATCCATTGCATTCAATGAGTAATCTACGAATTCAAGTAAATTTGTGGATGTAGAGCGGCCTTTGAAGAAGCCGTGTTGTTTGTCAGTTATTCGATTTTTGACTTGAGCAAATATCTTTTCATTGACAATTGCCTCAAAGAGTTTAGGAATGCAAGAGATAATAGCGATTCCACGATAATTACGTATGTCAGATTTACGCCCAGATTTGAAAATAGCCACAACAAAGGAGATGCAAGTTCCTTCGAAAGATTTTTCATGAGTGCTGGAGGTATTCCGTCAGGTCCAGGTCCTTTGGAAGGGTCTAAATTTCTCAGACCCTGCAAAACATCCTGTACCTGAAGCTGGTTGACACCAACGTTTCTTGGATATTCTGGTGAAATGCAAAATAATCGCGGTCGCGATTTTCTTCGGAAAATGTGGTATAGATTTCCTGGAAAAATTTTGCAAAGAGATTGCAATTTTTCTCCGAGTTATCACCAACATGTTCATCGAGTTGCATTATTGAAAATTGTCTGATTTTAGTTTTGTTTTGACGTAATTGAAGAAGTTCTTTGGACAAGACTTAATTTCTAGTTCAGTTTTTGCATTGAACTCTTCAAATGCATCACTGATTGCAAAGTTCAGTTGATCACATATTTCCAAGTAAATTGCTAGATTTTCACTGCTATTGTGCTTTTTGAAAATTTTGTGAGCTTTTTGTTTGCGGTTTTTTAAATTTTTTATTTGTTTGTTAAACCAGACTGGATGTTCAGTGTTAGCGTGGCGTCGTTTTTTCTTCAATGGAATCTCTTGAGAGATGATGTTGTACAGAATTTTGTAAAAGACGCTAACAGATGATTCGACATTTCCTTCATCTCTAAAAATTTGTTGCCAATTGACACAGTTTAATTTGTTTTTAATATTTGCATAGTTCGCGAGTTTGAAATCAAGGACTACCTTATACTCACAGTCGTTGGGTCTTTGATATTCATGTAAAAATAAAGAATATTCAATTGCTGTGTGAAACTTTTCGTTTTTCCACAGTGGGTTAAATGATTGGGTCACACAGAAATCTTCATGGATATTCGTTAAGAGTAGGTCCAAATAGCAATTTTCACAGTTTCTTACATGGTTAACCTGGTTCAAACCTAGTTTAGCAATTTCGTCAAACATGAAGTGCAAAGTGATGTTATCTCCAACGACTGGGAGTAGGATGCTTTCGTTTTCAGGGTTCAAGATGAAGTCAGCGGTGTTTTGATTGAAGTCCCCATAGATGTGAACTTTCACTTCTGGAGGTAGTTCAGATAAAATTTTTTCTTCGCAATTAAAAAACTTTTCATACGTAATTTTATTAGCGTTATGTGGAGGAAAGTACACAGAGGCGAATACGTGTGTTTCACCTGCTATGTGCGATTTTATCCAAATGTGCTCGAATTCTTTGAATTTAGGTGCAGCAACAGTTTCTGAATTAAAATTCACAGAGACCGCTATGAGGACTCCTCCGCCTGACTTCTTCTCGGATTCTTGAAGATTCCTGTCATTCCTGAATACATTAAACATATTTCCAAAAATTTCTTCACTTTTGACACGTTCATCCCAGTTTGTTTCAGTCGCCAATATGACTGAAAAGGATGAGCCTAGAAGATTGTTGTAAATTTGTTCCATTTTGGCTGGGCCTTTCATGCGATTGAAATTTTGACAGTAAACCAAAATTTCAGTCGCATTTTGTGTTGGTGAAGAAATTTTTGGGGATATGGTGGTTGACGATGTTTGAGGGTTGGTGAGTGTTACCTGTAAGTCTTCTTCTTTCTCATCGAAAGGGGTCGTTATTTCCGAAAACTCGGTTTGTAAAATTTGTCGGTGCTTTCCCTTAGTTGTTGTAGGCGGTGTGTTCGTTCACTGGATAACGATGTCCGATGAGACTGCAGGTCTGCTAAAGCGTCATCGCGTGATATTCCGAGTTCTTCATGTACGTCCAGGAAAATTTCACGTAGCAGGTTTAAGTCAGTTGGTAGTCCTTCAGCTGCCAGCATCACCGATGCACTAATTTTGGTGATTCCTCGAATGCATACCGTTATTGGCTGATCATGCAGGAAAGCAAGGAAAGTTCGTACCGTATCCATAATTTTGTGATCACGCAGCCGTGCTTTCAGATAGCGTTTTTTTTTTTTTTTTTAAAGGGGGGATTTGTTAGTAGCTTAAGTATTTATGATAAATATTAGTAAATAATGAGTATGTGTGTCCAATCACAAATGGTGACTTCTCAACACTGTTAGAAATTTGTAATTTTAATTGTTAGGATTTGTTTGCTTTCGCAATTAGGACTTATCATTCGTAGGGATTTAAACCTACTTGTCAGAAAAGGGGAAGTAAACTTACAACTAACTTAATTGCTAACTTATTGGCTATAAAGAGAGCTTATCGTAGCAATTGAGGATTGCAACGATTTTTGTCGAAAATTGTTAATAATTTTATTTGACATAGCTTCTAATGGTTCAACACCAGTAAGTCTATGTAATTCGAGTGTACCAAACCAAGGAGGACGCTTCAAAATCATTTTCAGAATTTTATTCTGAATCCTTTGAAGCGTTTTCTTCCTTGTTGAACAGCAACTTGACCAGATCGGTACAGCATAAAGCATTGCTGGTCTAAAAATTTGTTTGTAAATCAAAAGTTTGTTCTTTAAACAAAGTTTAGAATTCCTGTTAATGAGAGGATATAAACATCTCGTATATTTGATGCACTTGGCTTGTATACTCTCAATGTGCTCTTCGAAAATAAGTTTTTTATCATAAATTAGTCCCAAGTACTTAACCTTGTCGGACCAACTTAAAATAACCCCATTCATCTTGACAACGTGATTATTGTTTGGCTTGAGGAAAGAAGCCCTAGGCTTATGCGGAAAAATTATCATTTGAGTTTTAGAAGCATTGGGAGAGATTTTCCACTTTTGCAAGTAGGAAGAAAAAATATCTAAACTTTTCTGCAATCGACTGCATATGACACGAAGACTTTTTCCTTTTACGGAAATGCTTGTGTCATCGCAGAACAATGACTTTGTGCATCCTGGAGGCAAATCAGGTAGATCTGAAGTGAATATGTTGTACAGGACTGGGCCCAAGACTGAACCTTGAGGTACACCTGCTCTGACAGGAAATCTATCAGATTTTGAATTCTGATAGACAACCTGCAGAGTTCGATCAGTAAGATAATTTTTTAAAATTTTGATTAGGAAAATTGGAAAATTAAAAGTTTGCAATTTCGCAATCAAACCTTTATGCCAAACACTGTCGAATGCTTTTTCTATGTCTAAAAGAGCAGCTCCAGTGGAATAACCTTCAGATTTGTTAGCTCGTATCATATTAGTAACTCTGAGCAATTGATGAGTTGTGGAATGCCCATGGCGAAATCCAAACTGTTCATTTGCAAAAATTGAATTTTCGTTGATTCTCTCAAACAGTTTACTTATTGAAGAAAGCAAACTGATTGGTCGATAACTTGAAACTTCAGCTGGGTTCTTATCCGGTTTTAAAATGGGAGTAATTTTTGCATTTTTCCATAATTTGGGAAAATATGCAATTTTGAAGCAGCAATTGAAAATTTTTACTAAAAATTCCATTGTGCTCTCAGGGAGATGTTTGATTAGTATATTAAAGATTCCATCGTCACCAGGTGCTTTCATATTTTTAAAATTTTTAATAATTGATTTAATCTCATTCAAGTTAGTTTCAATTATTTCTGCAGGTAAAAAATTCTGGGAAGAAATTAAATCAAATTGACGTGTGACTTCATTTTCAATTGGACGTGAGTCCAATTCAAATTTGAGTTATGAACACTCTCAAACTGCTGAGCAAGTCTTTGAGCCTTTTGTTCATTGGATACGAGAAAACGTTCACCATCTTTTAAAACTGGAATAGGCTTTGAAGGTTTCTTAAGAATCTTCGACAGCTTCCAAAATGGTTTTGGATATGGTTTCAATTTTTCAACTTTAGTCTCAAAATTTTGATTTCTCAGAAGAGTAAATCTATGTTTAATCTCTTTCTGTAAATCTTTATAAATAGTTTTAAAAACAGGGTCACGAGAACGTTGATATTGACGTCTGCGGACATTTTTCAAACGAATTAGAAGTTGAAGATTTTCGTCAATTATTGGTGAATCAAATTTCACTTGAGCCTTTGGAACAGAATAATTCCTGGCATCAACAATTGCACATTTTAATGCTTCTAAAGCGGAATCAATATTCACTTCGTTTTGCAAATCAAGCTCATTATTGAAATTTCTCTCAATATGAGTTTTGTATCTTTCCCAATTAGCCTTGTTATAATTAAAAACAGAGCTCATAGGGTTTAAAACTGATGCATGTGATAAAGAAAAAGTTATTGGAAGATGATCAGAATCAAAGTCAGCATGTGTGATCAAATCACTACATACATGAATTTGATCTGTAAGCACCAAATCAATTGTTGAAGGGTTTCTTACAGAAGAAAAGCATGTAGGACTATTCGGAGACAAAATAGAATAGTATCCTGAAGAACAATCGTTGAATAAAATTTTGCCATTGGAATTACTTTGAGAATTATTCCATGAACGATGTTTAGCGTTAAAATCGCCGATTATGAAAAATTTCGAACGATTTCTGGTGAGTTTTTGTAAATCACCTTTAAAATAATTTTTGAGCTCGCGTGTGCATTGAAATGGTAAATATGCTGCGGCAATAAATAAAATTCCAAGTTCAGTTTGAATTTCAATTCCCAAAGTTTCAATAACTTTCGTCTCAAGATGGGGAAGAGCACGATGTTTGATTCGGCGATGAATAACAATTGCAACTCCACCGCCGGAACCCTGAATCCTATCATATCTATGAACCACGTAATTGGGATCATATTTTAATTTTATGTTAGGTTTCAAAAATGTTTCAGTAATAATTGCAATATGCACATTATTTACTGTTAAAAAGTTAAAAAGCTCATTCTCATTGGCCTTCAATGAGCGAGCATTCCAATTTAATATTTCAATTGTTTTATTTAAAATCATTGCTAAATTTTAAATTAGAAACAATTTTAATAGTAAAATTTGTGCCTATTTGAATGGCTTCAAACATTGATTTTGCCTGCAACATGGCGTTCATAAGATCGAACATTGCCTGTTGCAAAAAAGAAAGTTTACCTGCCGTAATAGGCCCCAGGCAGTTGACATTAGAAAAAATATTTTCGGCAGCAATATTAGCTGGAGTGATAGGTGTACAATTATTTTCTAGCCTGTTTTGCTTACCCATATTAACGGTCATTTTCGAACTACCAACACTAGGCGGTATAATGTTCGAACTACCTGTAACCTGTGCATAAGTTAAACGGGTATGCAAAGGAGTAGGTAAACTATGCGTCACTGGTACGCTTGGAGAATTTTGTTTTGAAGTTGGTTTTAATTGAGAAATTGAATTTTGTTTACCTTGCCTTGCCTTAACAATTGCTAAACGGACTGGGCATTGATAAAAATTTGACATATGGTTGCCGTTACAATTCGCACAGCGAAAATTTTTACTCTCTTTCACAGGACATGTGTCCTTTTTGTGAGAAGAGTCTCCACAATTAAGACATTTTTGGTCCATGTTACAGAATTTGGAACCATGGCCATAACGTTGGCAAGTACGGCATTGGGTGATATGCTTTTCACCTCCGCCATACTTCCTATAAATTTCCCACTTTACACGCACATTATACAAAGCATGTGCTTTTTCAAAAAATTTTAAGTTGTTTACCTCATTGCGGTTAAAATGAATTAAATAATTAACAAGGGAAATTCCAGTTCTCTGACTGTTTTCGCCTCGTGATTTTTGTTTCATTAGAATTACTTGGGTAGGGGCTATGCCCAGTAATTCTGTTAAAGTAAGTTTGATCTCATCAACGGTTTGATCGTTGGTGAGACCTTTCAAGACAACCTTGAACGGCTTGGCGTTCTTGGTGTCATATGTAAAAAATTTGTACATCTTGTCAGTTAAATACTGAACAAGACGATCACGACCCTTTACTGAGTCGGCTAATAAGCGGCATTCACCTCTACGGCCAATTTGATAGGTAACTTTAACGTCAGAAACAAACGTTGAAAGTTCCTTTTTGAATATATTAAATTCAGAAGAAATAGTTACCACAATAGGTGGAACTTTCTCCTTTTTTAAAGATTTTATATTTTGTATAGTTTCATTACTAATAACTTCCATTTCACCAGCTTCTTGCTCAGGCAAAATATCAAAAGGATTGTCACTACAGACACTCGATGTGTCAGAAAGAGATGCCTCTCTTTTCCTCCCCGCAGCGATGCGAGGTTTCTTTTTCCGTCCAGCCATTTCAGGTGATACGAAAAAAGTTAAAACAAATGTTAAATTCAAAAGTAGGTAGTCTTGAGAAAGACTGATGGGAAATAACTTTCAGGTAATCTTTAAAAGACACACTGACAAAACACAAACTTTGAAGCTATAGGCAGTCAAAGACCAGTCCACAAGCAACCGAAAAAACGTCTGATCTGTAGAACAGTTCAAGACGCACTGATTCAGATAGCGTTTGTCACCAGCAGCGGATTGCTCCGTTAGTCTGACAATCGGCGGACGCATAGGATCTAGCAGCGGATCAGTATTTTCCGGTTCTGACTTTGAAGTAGTGCTCTGTGTTGTACCTTTTTCAGATCGATACGGGTTGATAGTTTCTCCTTTCCTGAAGTTGATGAGTTTTGGAGCAGAAAGTGCAGCTATCGGATGGTCGGTTGATGAGGGTGGCCCGGCGAATTGAACTTTTGCTGTGGCTAGTAATTCTTTGTCTGATGCGTTGATGCGTTGATAGTTTTGCGTACCGCTGTGCTGGTTGTTTTGTTTATTGGTATGAGTGATTTGTTGTTTTCTTTTTTTTTTACGGTTTCTTTTGGCTTTTTCGGCAGCTTTTTCTTGTAGTTTTCGAGACCGTTGCTTGGCATCATAAGTGGACCAGTCCTGCTTCCATTGCCATTTGTTACCCAGAAATCTCCATCCTGGAGATGTATGGTCCGCTTTCGGGAAGAAAGATTTTTCAGCTAGTTCTGCCTGAAGATTTTTGTGAGATTTTGCACTGCATGTGTTGGTCACCTGAAGATTGGAGACAGTCCCTGAGACAAATTTCACCTCCTCGAGTATTTCAGTAAGTTTTGAGTCGTTATTTGTATGAGGTTTCAATGACTCAGCCTCTGTGATTGAACTGATAAAATTGCTTGTCAGGCTTGAGAGCCGTTCGTCAAAATATTTATGTATTTTTTGTGGCATCGTTGAAAACGACTCGCTGATGCCGGTCAATGTCGTGTGCAATTTATTGTCACACGATTTTATGTGCTGCCCGACCGCACTGCACATGTTTTGATTGCTTTTGTTAATCGCTAACAAAGTTTCTTTGACATCATTAAGCAGGTGCTCAATACTGTCGAACAATTCTGACACTAAGCAGAATTTTTTTCATATCCGCGGCAATGCGATGATTGGCGTCCGTCTGTCGATGAATTGCCTCCACAAGCTGCTCCTGTTGATGAAGCAGCTTCCGTACGTCAGCTTCCTTCCGGAGAATTTCTTGACATTCCGTACACAATGGCGCCATATAAGATGTGATGAAAAGTTCGCGGTGTCGTTGTACGCCGATACACGCAGCATGGTAAGTTCTACTGCAGAACTCGCACTTCCAAAGAAAGCGGTCGTCGTTTATGCTGCACGAATTTACACCGCACGGCATGGTAATTTACGTTAATACACTAAGCGGAAGAGTTACGACACGGATGGTCAGCAAAAACACGCGACGTTGTCAAGGTGTGAAAAAAAAAACAAAAAAAAATGTATACTATATAATTTAATTGCGGAGCGAAAAGCAAACGCGTCCGCGCCCGATGACTGTTCGAGGCGAAAAAAGGAATTTAAATGAAGGATAAAAAACTGCTCGAAATGCCTTGAAAGACAGACAGAAAGGTCATTTAAGACCTTTCGAGCAGTTTTTTTATTCTTCATTCGAAAATCTCAGGAAAACGATGAACATTTTTAAAAAATCACGTTTTGCTCAGAAAACACGGATTTTTCAAATGATATAGAAAAACTGGTATAGCTTTAGGACCCGATTGCTTGTGCGGAGTGTCGCGAAAAAACTATTTACGTGATCCGCTAGGAGCACAAAAAAACCTTCCCGAAAATAATCATTATTACAATTTAGGAATAGATCGTTTTTCTAGTCCTAATTATAATTATTGAAAAATCTGTCAGTACAGAGTTCTGTAAGCTTTCACAGTTTTGCAGTTTTCCGGATCTCATTAACCTGGTCAACGGTACTGCAACTTTATTGCTGGTAAACAGCTAAATTAATTCGTCGAGCAAACCTAAACCGAAGCCAGCCAATGGCATAGCACCATTTGCAGTTGTGCTACTCGAGAGCCTCATCTAGAGCATGCTTACTGGAAAAGCGAATACCAGATGAGATGAATTGATTCAGGTCGGTCCATAAATAGCAGAGCGCAAACTTCGCACGCGGGAGAGCAGTCGTAAGCATTACGTATCGGATCTTACCAAATTGTATCCTGCCCTAAAATGTCTTCCTGATACGATGGTCGTACTTCTATTTTGAACTTAAATGTTAGAGTTAGTTATAACCAGAAGAAACGACAGTCCCTAGCTGGTTCTTGACATTAGTGCAGTGTTTTAGTGATATGATGATCTATCAGCCTTTTACATTTTTAAAAAATGCCTAGCTTTAATTATCTAATTTTTTTTATTATCAATCTATGTTTAGCATTTTTTTCGATAAATACTATCAAAAATAGATTTCACGCAAATCTTCCAAAGTTCCAACGCAAAGTTGAGTTGAATTTTAAATTAGAATTCTAATTAGAATCAGAAATCATGGATAATGGCAAAAATCGAATGCTATTGAATTTCCAAAGCTTTTGCCTTTTTTATAAGATTCGAATAAAAAATAAAATAAACTTACAAAAATAAAACGTTATCATAAACATATAAAAATGAAACTTAAGAATAGTGAACCAAAGAAAATAAAAGTTGTAGAGCAACCAACAGGAAATACTAGAAGAACAAAAATTCTATCGTTCTAAAAAAACTCGCTTTTCTTTTGTCCAAGTAAACTAACAAGTATACCCTGCAACTGGGGACTTGTACCGTACCAACAGGTCTGTTGCAATCCCAACGCACTCGTGAGGAATCTAGAATGGAGTGTTCCGTTGCCGTTTGTGTCGAAAAAAATGTTGAACCTGGCTATTGCAACTGGGTAGACTCAACATAGTGTGTTTAATAGCTCAACGCTTCCTAATGAATCACTAATTGCTTATTTCGTAAGCTTAGCGTACAAACGAGCAACCGAAGAACCGCTCGCTGCTTATGGTCTCAGCAATAGAGAAAAGTGCATTTAAAACAAAATGCAAATAAGTGCGAATGACGCAGCTTTTGATGCACAGGATACACGACCGTAGGCACTTTGGGAAATGATTTCCTGGCAAAAAACCTGTTCGATACCTATTTTTTCCTTTTTTCTATTTTAACTGTCGAACGCTTTCACATGACAATCAAATGGCCAATTGAAAATTGGACACGGTTTTGGTCAAAACTCTGCCAACGGAAAGTCTATTTTGGCGGCTCAACCAATCGCAGAGCAGAATGAATATCGGCGTCACATTTTTGCGCGTGTTCACGTTGCAACAGATCACTGGCAGTTGAATGCATGCGCTTCGGTCTTCTTTTGGTCCGGTTACGTTACGGTATAATCGTTTCACGCTGCGATTTAAGTCGTTAATTCGTGTCTAATTTCGTAATTATTGGCTTCCAGTCGGCCAAACAGTGATGTGTTGTGTGTCCGATGATGGTTGGCAAATTTGGCCTGCAATTATGTCACGATGGGCCATAAACCTGCCGGTGTTCACCAATGGGGTATAACCAGCTGATGTTAATCGTGGGGAATAAACTGCAGTATGTAATACTATTTAAAATGAACTGTTAGGCTTCAACCCGTACACCCTTCGCATACCTTGTTAGTTTGGTAGAGACTAAATCACCAACTTTTTACGAACTGTGAACTTATTCGATTCCGATCAGCAAACATGAACAAAACTTATTTGTTGATTGAGTGTTAAATAAATAAAAAAATAATTTTTTTCTAATAAAAAGAAAACAGCAGTGGCTAAAACTAAACTGAAAACAAAAAACCACTGCTTATCATGTTAATCCCTTGCATCACCATTTGCATACCGGAACTTGTGCTTGCAACTTAATATTAACGGTGTTTGCAGATGGTGTTTAAAATAGCTTTCGCATCGTGCAAGAGTTGGAAATGCCTCGTGGACGGTTCATCCATGCGATAGAGATTGAAAGGTTAGCTGGAACCACCAGCTACATCAGAGGGGTCGCCAACGATTATGGCATCATAAGTCATCACTTCTCCGATAGTTCCCGGGCCAAGAGCCAAGAGCAGTCGCCAAGAGCGTAAAACCGGCTATTTCTTCCAAGCCGATCACTCGCTCCTCTGGAGACGAGGTTGAATCATGGCGGGTTTCACAGCTGACCACCGTTGCATATATAATGCTGTAAAGCCCTTACCTCTCCGGACTGACGAATCTGTGCGGCCGTCATTAATATTCCGGATGTGTCTAGTTTGGCGTTCCGACCTAATGACATCGAACGAATGAATGGGCTTTCGATTTCGATAGACCTGCGGCTAGGTTCACTCTAGTAATGGTTGCAGCGTATTTTCAACACCGAATAACATTAGTGATCTGCTGTGTCTAATGACGCTGGAGTGTTTTTTATCTTCAACCTTTCATTACTGGTCCCAGGAATTGTTTAATATTTGTTCGCTAATTTATGAGTTTGGTAGACATATCAAAGCGAGCTTTGGGTGTTAAAGCTGTACGCAACAAAAGTCGGGTATATTTATGTGTCGCATTTATTTAACTTTTAATTCACCGCAGTAGGTAAACACAACACAACAGACTCTAGGTTCGGAAAGATAGTCGGCATGGTTTGATCTTTGAATGCGTACCACATCGTACCACAAATCTTCATTTTCATGAAGTAAGAAAGAATATAAAAACATCAGTTGATTAAGTAATGTCAAGCACCAAGGAGTGCTTTTGAAATAAATTAAAATGATAATAGTGGTTTTATCATGCATGCTTTCTCACGACTACTATTGTAATCTAAAAACCCGGATGACTTATTTCTTAAAGAATGTTTAAATAAAAATACATGCACCCACCAACAACTAATATGCAAAAACCAGTGTTGTGCCATAATAAAACTCCGTCACAGTATCGGTTAGCACTCTTTAATAGACAGTTGAAAATATTTTTCGATTGTAAATTAGGTGTATTGAAAAAAGAAATTCAGAAAATAATCTTCCTAACATCAAATTATATAAATCACCTTGTTTAGGAATTTTTCTTGTTCTTTCGTATTTCTATTAACATCATTATTAATCCTTTTCTGTTTTAGTAAGGCTTTGTTTACGGATTACTGAAACATCAATAAATTTCAGTTATTGTACCACCTTAAAAGCGTCTCTCATACAGTTTTTTCGAGAACCCAAGTCAACAATGTATATTTCAAATTCGGAAATGTACCTAATCAAAACAGAAACGACGGTAAAACAGTGTTGAGGTACAGTATTAAATAATAAATGGGCTGGAGAAGCTTGTCACAGAAATGACGTTGCAAACCGAATTTCTCCGGGATTATCCGATTATTCCGACCGTAACTAGAACACTGTCAAGATTTCATGACATGTTATAAGCTCGTTTTCAACTCGAAATTGCCACTACTTCTTGTATTTAACTTACCACAAAGAAAAATAAATGTTTTAATTAAGCATTGCTTCCTAAAAATCATGAGATCGCAAAGTGATTCATGATTGTTTACCTACATATAAAGAAAATGTGCGCATCGTGCGATGGTTGCCACGTTTCTTAACTATTGATCGGCTTTCGACGGAGGAACTGGGATTGATTACATACGAAAAGGAAAGAACTTATGTGGCGATTCGTAAAAATGTATGAAACACGGACCCACCACTATACTCATGAGCCTAACCGGCAGTAGGCGGAGTGGCCTCTGCCTGGTGAAGACTCCCCGCTTTCGTTGACCGTTATACGATTTCGCATTCTTCAGTCTGTGTTCCAAAGAGTGCTCATCGATGTCTCCCTCGACGTTTCGTTTACGAACCGACGCCAATATCCGCGTTTTTTTGCTCGGACCAAGCTTTTAAACTTGGTCTCAAGCTCCGAATACCGCTTAAAGTCGTCGATTTACCTTTCTCCCAAAAGAAGGCCTTAAACGCGTCGAATTTTTCCGTGTAGATATCGGAGCACTCTTCAACCTACCACGGAGTGGGAGGCCGTTCTTTGATCGTCACGCCAGGATATTTCTTCGTTTGGGCTTGCAACGCGGCGTCGAGAATCAAGCCCGCGAGGAGGTTGTATTCTTCAAGTGGTGGGTGATGTTGAATCGACTCGACAGCTTCTGAAATCATTTCCTCGTATAACTTCCAATCGATATTCCGTGTGAGGTCATACGGAATATCAACTGATCGCGTGCGAGTTGAACCATTATCAATTGAAATTTGAATAGGCAAATGATCGCTACCGTGGGGATCAAGGACTACCTTCCATATGCAATCCAACCGTAGCGATGTTGAACATAAAGATAAATCTAAAGCACTGGGGTGCACTGGAGCTTTCGGAATGTGTGTCATGTCCCCGTTGTTTAATATTGTCATGTTGAAGTCGTCGCAAAGGTTATAGATCAAAAAGGAACGGTTATCATTAGAACCCAAGCACGTTGTGAAAAGTAAAATCTCCCAAAATCAAACGTGGCGAGGGAAGAAGTTCTATTAAATCAAAGAGCAGCCGTTTCCCAACCTGTGCTCTGGGAGGAATATATATTGAGGCAATACAAAGCTCTTTACCTTGTATTGTCATTTGACATGCGACCGCTTCGACGCCTGGGACCGAGGGGAGGTTAATACGATAGAAGGAATAGCACTTCTTAATCCCTAGAAATACTCCTCCGTAAGGGGTGTCTCGGTCAAGGCGAATTATATTAAAATCATGGAAGTTAAGATCTACATTTAAAGTGAGCCAAGTTTCTCAGAGGGAAAATGCAACGCATTTATGCTTATTAATCAAAACTTTAAATGAATCAATTTTGGGCATGATACTTCTACAGTTCCACTGTAAAATAGAGATAGAATCCTTCCTCTCAGCCGATGAATTAGCCATCGAAAGATACGATCGCTGCAAGGAGGAGCCATTTAGCAGTCAACTGCTTCAAAAACGTTTAAACTGTTGGTAGAAATGCCAGCAGAAGACTTTTAAAAGAATCAGTTATGTTGAAATTTTCAAAAATCCAGTCCACAATATCTGAAAACTTCAACAGTTCAGATTCCGGCTGAACCTTGGACGAAAAAGTAGGAACAGTTGGGTTTTTTGCTGTTCCTGGAAGTGCCGGAAACTTCTTACTTGAGTTCAATCTTGCCAATTCCGGAGGAGTTTGCTTCGGATTTTCTACAGCACTTTTTTGTTTCTTGCCACTTCAGATGGAGACCTTCTCTGTCCCTTCCTAGGAAGTCTAGGGGAAGAGAGGTTTTTCCTCTTCATAGACCTCTCGGGTACAACAAAAGAAGGTTCCCCAACTGAATCGTCAGAATCAGACTCATCGGATGACAAGACTTTAAAAAGATTCAGAGAAACCAGTTTGGTGGCAGCGGCCTCTTTGAGCATTTCTGCGAAAGTGCGCTTAGAGCGCTCTTTCAGAGACCGCTTGATTTTCTCTTGGCGCTGCTTGTACGCGGGATATGCAGACAGCTCATGCGGAGTCTGCCCACAATAGACGCACTTTTCAGCACCCTTATCACAGGCATGCGCATGTTGCTCTCCGCACTTCCCACAATGTGCTTTGTTGCCACAGTGGGAGGCCGTATGGCCCAACTGTTTGCACTTGAGGCAATTCATTACCCGCGGTACAAACAAGCGCACGGGTAGACGCACTTTGTCCACGAGCACATAGCTCGGCAGAGCAGACCCGGCGAAAGTCACGCGAAAAGAGTCTGATGGGGTGTAAGTTTTTACACCCTTGTCGAGTGACACGGAATGTAATCGCTTACATTCAAGTATCTTGGCTGGTTCCAGGCTGGAATCCTTGAAAAGGCCTTTTCCAGCCTTCAACAGGTCCTCGACAGTCAGACTCGATTCGCTGACCACACCGTCAATCTCAACTACGCGACCTGGAATGTACACGTGGTACTCCCGCGTGAAGAGCTCACAGGGTGGCTCCCGCGTGAAGAGCTCACAGGTAGAACGAGCGGGTTTCCATCCACGCATTCGTCGTCTATGTGGGACGCGTGAGCCACACACGCAAAATGCCAATCAGCAAATAATATTGTAGAAAAAAAAAAAACAAGAAAACAAACTACTTAGCTTCTGCAGCCGGTCTCTTCCACAATCAGCGCACGGGCGATGCCAATTTCCAGTCCTTCACACAAAGCGTTCGGTAGCAAAAGGCGATGATGCGTTCCTTTGTCTTCAATAAACGACGGCAACGAGCAGCAGTGCACACGCGACACAATACACGGCGACCTTGAAGGCGGATTACTGGTCGGCACTATCGAGATCGAAAAAAAATTGTGACCGAACACGACGAGAGCACAACTCGGAATGAGCGAATCTTTGACGAGTGCCCGAAACACGACATAAAAGTCGTTATCGGAGATGCAAACGCACAGGTTGGGAGGGAGGAATTCTTCCGTCCGGTCATTGGAAGGCAGGGCAGCATGGGAGTTCCTGTGATGGCAGGGAGCATGGGAGTTCCTGTGATGTTGGTGCTGAGGTGGAGATAGATAAGGAACGATTTGAAGTGGTTGACGAATTCGTTTACCTTAGTACACCTGTGATATGTGACAACGATACGAGCCGTGAAGTGAAATGACGAGTTGCAGCTGCGAACAGGGCCTTCCACGGACTACATAACCAGCTAAGGTCCCGTAGTTTGCAAAATCGCTCAAAACTAGCGCTGCATATGACGCTGATACTCCAGGTGGCCCTTTACGTACATGGAGCATGGACGCTGAAGGAAGCTGATCGACGAGTGCTCGGTGTTTTTGAGCGTTAATTACTGCGATCGATACTTGGCGGTAAACTGGAGGATGGAGTGTGGTGCAGACGCGTAAATCACGAGTTGTAAGGTATATACAAACATGCTGATATGGTGAAGGTAGTACAGCGGGGCAGGCTTCAGTGGGCTGGACATGTAGCCAGGTCTCGCATGCGGTGGATGTGTGCGCCGGTAGAAGATGCGCAATTTGCTGGTGTACGAGAAGATTGGAGAACGACTGTCCAAGACAGAAGAAGCTGGACATCTCTAACTTGCCCGGCCCTAGACCGGTGAACGGTCCGTTAGCCAACAAAGTAAGTAAGTAAGTATCAAGAGCCGCATTACCCAAACACTAGGAGAAGAGATACAAGATTAGAGAAAGAGCATAGAATATAAAATACTAAAAACAGAGCGAGGAAGCTAATTGGTGCTAAACTGACAAGACAAGGTTGTAGGTAGAATGCATCGAAGTAAAGTATTCCTTTTCAATTCGGGAAGAATTCCTGAAAAATGACGTCGAAACGTAAAGCGCATCGTTTCATATGAACATATTATATAAAAAGTAAGTTAACCTATTGTGGACCCCTTTCCTATAGTAAATCATTTGTGAGATAAACTCAATTTCTCTTAACATTAATCGGGATTTATAAATATTTCTCGTGATTTTGATGCCAATTGGTTTGATAAGATGCTTCCCGATGGAAGATTTCTGAAAATCCCAAAAATAGTCCACTAATAGACGTGGTCCATCCAAGTTTTACCCTATATCAAGAGAATAAGGGGCCGTCCATATTCTACGTGGACAGACAAATCGTCATTTTATCTTATCCAGCCAATCTGCATCACAAATATTTATAAGTTCCGAATTATGTTAAAAAAAATTGAGTTAATCTGACTGGTGGGTCCACTACAAGTTAATTTATCCTATAAACCAATGTCTTTTTTTGGCAGATTTCTATTTTTTCGGAAAAAATATCATGAACGATGAATATGTCAAGGCTGGCTTCGGGCAAATCCGAGGTCTCTTTGAGATATTCTTGCATGAAAATTTATGATTTGGCAGGGGATTTACAGCTGTGGCAGAAAAAAAGTTTTTGTTACAAATAATACGATGACGTCGGAACTGTACCAAAAAGAGTGTCTCCGAAAACGAATTTTGCCGTTCATTCGACCCCACGACCATGCCGTGATGTTTTGACTAGACTTGGCGAACTTTCATTACTAAAAGTCATGTCATTATCAAAAGTAGGCAGAGAAATCGGTCCAATTTGTTCCGAAAGACCTTAACCCACCCAATTGCCCTATGTTCTGCCCTATTGAGAAGTACTGGGCTATCATGAAATAGAGACTCGAGGCAAAAGAAAAAGTTGTCAAAGAACCAGATGAAGACCTGGTGGAGTAAGATAACCAAAACGATGGACAAAGAAGATTTGCGTCGCCAAATGAACCGTATTACAGGAACAGTTTGAGTATTCCTTCGAAAGCGTGACGAATTATTTTACCCGTATTTTTTCTTAAAAATATGTAGAAAATGCTACGTAAGATGTAAGATAATATCTTCAATTCAATAGTAAAAAACTGAAATACACGCAATTGCTTATATTCCAATACCATCTAAAGCAAGCTTTAGTCCAGTGAAGGAAGTGGTCCATCCAAGGTAGTTCTACCCTAATCCAAACTAATGTAGAACTACCTCGGATAGACCACGTCCTTTAGTGGACCACCGATCAGATTGAATCAATATATGTGAAAACTGAAAGGATTTCCAGGAAACTTCCATCGGGAAACATACTCAACTTACGATAAAGAGTAGCTTGAGCTGGACTACGTAGAATTTGCCTCACTTATTTCAGGTTCAGGCAGATTTGTGTTGTTCAAGAGAAACGCACGGTTCCGGATTTACCTTGCCTCCTATGCATTTCAAGTAATCTACAGCGTTCTTATTGACCGAAAATAAATCATGTACTCATTTTAATGAAATTTCGACAGTCTTCTGCATAATTTCACCAAATTGATTCATACCAAATATTCTACTTAAAAGCAAGGGAAGTGAAAATCGGATTTTCAGCCTTGTAGTCAGTAAAAGGTAAGGGTGTCCCTGTCCATAAAAGGATGAGCATCGATGTTGTTTTCGCAAGTTCCGCGTTTTTGTAATTTTTACTTTAGTTTGATTATTCATATTTGCGAGTGCTAACAATTATTTTTTTTTGGAAATATAGAGAAAACCTAATTGAAATAATTGAATTTTGTTTTTCAAAACAGCATACCTTCATTTGTTGAAAAAGATCCAGTATCTCACAGTGTATGCGTATGATTCAATACTACTTTTCGAGGTTTTAGTGTTGAAGGGCATAAAGTTTCAAGTGAGAGGTGTTTTCGACCGAGGACTATGTAATATTGATATTAAAAATCACGAGAAAAAAGAAGGTTAAATTACCCTTATTCATTTATCATCTTTTTGAGGATGATATTTATCCATATGTTTTCTTCGATGTTACGCGTTTACTAACTTATTCACATTTCATACACGGTGCAAACCGGAAACATGATCCTTTGATGAAACAAACCCTTTAGATGCTGAAGATGTTTTTATTGTTAATAGACACTCGGCACGGAAATAATCCCAGAACTTGATGTCCCAGATCTTGTACTGACATGCATCAAACGTTGGGATTATTTCCTACGCCGAGTATTTGACAAATTTTTTTTTACCTTTCATTTCTCCAAGTTGAGTGAACTTTTTTTGGTTAGCTTATTATGTGTAGTTTTTATAGAAAAAACACAGATTCATAAAATGTGAGTTTTTTGGGATATTTAATTATATTTATTTCTATTTTAATTAAATTTTCTGGAATTTTTTTACTTTTTTGTTTCTCATTTCTCCATGATCAGACAGCCATCAATGGTTACCTAATATTTTGTAGTTTTTAAGAAAAATACGAGGGATTTTCAAAAATTGAGCTTTTTAGATAAACGATTTTTAAATTTTTAATTTTTTGTTCACAAGAATTTTTTTTTCAGTGTATTTTGTTTTAGAAAGACACAGTTATTATCTACAACTTTGCCGAAGACGTCACACCAATCAAACAAACCGATTTAACTCTGAACAATATTTGTAATCATCGATATTTTTTCTACACAGCCTTTTTCAATAGCTTCTCAAAAACGAGTCGTGATTCAAAAAAATAACCGATTACACAAAATCTTTTGCCCTTAGAAACATCTATGCAAAATTTCAGCTGAATCAAAGATGACAAAAATTGAAAAAAATAAATAAAACTGAGACATTTTTTGAGGAATTGCTCTGTTGTCAACGAGAATCAATTTCAGGATTGTCCTTTTAGTTGAGTATCGAAAAAATAATTGTACCTTGATTGAAAATGAAGTGTTTTTTTTTTTTTTTTTTGATAATATTCATCAGCCTTACGGAAATCATAGTGAAAATTTCCTTGCCGGACCAAAGTGTGTATAGTCTTTCAAGTTATTATCTATTTTGTCCGGAGAGCTTTTTCAAAACAATATCCTTACGGGTTAATAGCTTTTCAAAGGCCTTTTACTAATACAAGAACAATTATTTCAAACAAAACAATTGCTGGGTAAAATCTTGTCAGTGGTTTGTTTTTTTTTTTTTAACAAAGGCAAAACTGGCAGTTTAATTGCATTTATCTTGATTATAAATTGATCTGGAATTCGAAAGTAAAATTCATATTAATTTTCACTTCTAGCAACGAATTCTTCTATGCACAATAGAAACTATTTGCTACTGCATATTTCAAATCTGTTCACGATCTGCACGCCACTGTTGGTAGAGTCTTGGAAACGATTCTTTCTTCATTTGCTAACATTTTTATTGTTGCGAAGCAATCATTATCGCCTCTAATGGTTTCGCCCAGAACTTGCACTTCTTCCAATGGTATTCTCCCACGACCGGCAGCTGGGTACACCAACGACGTAATCATCGCGGATCGAAGCTCGCAAAAATATCAGAAGCCATCAGAACGTGGATGCCTGGACAGGCTATTAGGCTTAATGGCATAATCTGGTTGGTCGCGGATAGCTGATGGTGCCGCTAAACGTCGGACACGCAAACAGTCATCATGCGGTGCGATGGCAGAGTGGATTTCGTAAGAACTAAATTAATAGATAGAGAGGATGATGTGGGCACCGTTTCAGATCTTGGTGCGATTCTCCATCGATAGGTGATAGTATGATAAAAACGATTCTCGCCGTTGAAGCAATTACATGGAGTTTTATCTACTAGCGGGAAGGAGCGATCTTCGTGCGAAAGTAGTGGATGTCCTGTGAAATAAGCTTTCGTTTTCACAGATTTACGATTGCATAAGTGACTTAGGAGAGATTATTGCAGTTGATGTCATTTGAGCTAATTTCCACTGTTTATAGTCCCAAGATTGCTATTACCAATCATGAATGTTTATTATTATAGTTGTTTGCTTCGAAGGACTCAGAAGCGCATTTAGATCTAATGTGTTGGTTGTTTCTAATGCAGTTTGCGACGTTCTTACCAATAATTGATGTAGCTGTACATTTCAGTTTACGCAGAACAAAAACGAACCGTTGCCTACAATCAACTCAGTAATGGGTCTGACAGAGTTCACCAATGAAAAAAAAACTACATACTTATAGTCGTGTAATCTTCTCTGTGAGATCTTCCTGATGGGTTCTTGGATGGGTGACTGGTGGTGGCCGGTTTTCGAATCCCACGGGATCGCTCGGCAGGGAGGACCACCGTCCAAGATAAACCGCCCTTCTCATTGGCTGAGGACAAAAACAACGCGACATCTCGAAATTCAATAGAACTTTTTTTTTCTATTACTATTCGAAAAGCTGTGAGAAGGAGAGGCACATCGAAATGGAAGCAATTATTTTTTTACATTCCGCAATTTGTCCGTCGATCGGCTTACACACGGGGTACGGAAAAAGAGTGAATTCTTTGCTGCACCAATTCTGCGAAAGAAAAACTGGCCACCGCTGCGCAAAGCTTATAGAAGATGTATGATGGTGCTAATTTAGAAATATTAGTGCTCCTGCGTCCCCTATCATTGTAGAATGGGAGAGGCCGGGAGAAAGTAGTTGTTTTTACGATCGTTTACTTTTATTCCAGTGAACAGCATCGCAATTGGTTTCTGTGTTTTTGATTCTGAATTATTACACAATTTTAAGGGTTATAGAATAATGATACCGCGCTTCTATATGAATTATCTGTTTGAACTCCATTCAAACGGAATTGCTTAAGTTAAGGGAAAAGGAAAAAAAAGAACATTCGATGTTCTAATCGCACCATGAAAAAGTCGAAATGATGATTGCTACCAAAGTATAGCGAGAACAATAATTGAAAGTTTATGGTTGAAATACCCGGACTAGTAAAGTTAGGTTTTGTTATAGTTCCAAGTTAGAACTTCTAACATTCATTCAGTTTTCCTTTGAATTCATGACGCAATTACTGAACTGATTGTTTCGCTCACAGTTCATTGCTTCAATTGAACATAGTTCAGCTCTTTTATTGATTCAATAAACTCTGATAAATGTGGCATAAGATTAGCTAATTTTTACTACACGGACCACATACAAACGCATTGCATAAAATATTCTGGTTTGTTAATTTTTTTATGCAATTTGTAAACGGACATAATAAAAGAATAACCGAAGAAAGAAAATGAAAACATTTCACTTCGTCTATGTATTTATTTCAGTTTGAGCTTCATGACATTTTTTTCGCATTCGTCGCTCAGTGTTATCTAAACAATGATAATTTTTCAGTGATATCCAAACAATGTAGAGAAATGAGGAAAAAAGAAGTTTTCTAAACAACACAAAAAAAGCCAGAATGGTTTGTATGGCCAGTTTGATGTTTTCGGCAAAATTGTAGTCATCTATCGAGAAATAGCAAGAGCTTAGTTGCGCACCTAATACATTTTTAAAATCCATATTTTTCATGTAAATTGTACGTTTTGAATTAAAGGTTGGCTCCTTATTTAACGGCAGTTGAAACTGGGATCAACAAATAACGTTTAATTGGTAGCAGTTTCCCAAAGTTTCAATCTATACTCTGTGAAGCTTTATAACTAATAAACTTGACATTGAATTTTCCAAAGTTTTCATTATTCCGGCAAGGCTACGCATTGCCGCCGACGGTCAGTTAATGGCAAAAACCGCGGCGTCATAAATTATGATGTTTCCGCCTGGTAAAGAAAATACTAAAACATTACTAGTTGTTTGTTTCTGATTAATAAACACGTCCATTTCATGGGTGTATAACTTTCAGTTTCCTCGATGGTTGTTTTGTAGTAGCCGTTTTTGCTTTCGTCCGCTTCAGCGCGTTTCAACCAGGCGTTTACTAGTTTTATCAACACCATCCACTGCAGGTTTTTGTTTTGCTCTTTGAATTATGAGGAGATGTACTAGGTTGGACCGAAATGGAACAAACAGGGCCATCGGATAGCAGACTTTGACGTTGGCGTTTAATACAAGAGGTCATTCGAAACCACAACGTTTATTTGCTACAAAAACTGATCACCAATGCAACATCGCAAAGTTTATTTTTCAAAATATCAGCTCGAGTTCAATGACATCTTTCCTACTAACAGTTTCTACCAACACTCAAGCTCGTTTAGCTTACTCACGGTGGTTATCAATAAGGAGGCCTAATCAGCTACTGACGAGTATTATATACAAATAAACATTCACTTTTACTCCAAGACTTTTTTCCTGATGGCCTCTTCCACCGTACACTGTAATTCTAAGGAAGTGTACGGAAAGCTTCCTCTCGCAGCTAGCAGTCACGTTTGTTAAGTAATACTGCAAGTTGTGCCGAAGGTGAATGCATCCTCAGCAAATTGCTTGTGGTCGATCGAGACTTACACTAGTAGGCACCTCCTGCGACGGATGTTATTGGCAGACACTCTGGCATTCAGCTATAGATGACGACCCGTGAAACTACTTAAGACTTCTGCTGTGAATCGTTGCGTCGTCGCTCGCATCACCTGACTGAGCAAAACCCGACTGGGCCGAAGCGGTGTGTGACGCAGATGAATGACTAGCGGACAAATGGAATTTCGCACGAACCTTTTCGGTTCGAAACTGGTTTTGTTCAAGTGTTACTACTGAACGCGCTACCTGCGGCTATGGAACTAAACGCCACGATTAGATTGCGCATGTTTTCTGCGAATGGAGAAAGCTCCTCACATACGGGACGTAATGTGTGATGCTATCGACATAATTAATATGCTCTCTAACCACCTGACTAGTCTTAGCAGTGGAAGCGATGGGAAGATATATAGTTCTTTGAATCGTAAACGCTTTGAAAAAAATTCACTACTTTCATTTAAATAACAATCCGAACAAACATCTTCTTAAGAAGAAAATAAAGCAAACAATCGCACCCAACTGACTTTCGCCCGTTAATTGATCCCACTGTCGGCATGCCATTCGGACCCGAAAAGTCAATTAAATCACTCAGCAAGTTCAAACTGTTCCCTTGACACTTTCACAATTGTGGGTTCCCAATTGCAATTGATTTACGCGAGCGCAACGGACGCCCGCCAAGATCAAGTTAAGTGGGAGCCGATGATGGTTCACACAATTGAATGGCGCAGGTGCCGAAGCCAGAGCTCCCAACTCGAAAGTGCATGATTATTCATTTGGCAGCACCCGGCGGCAAACCTGATTTTGCTTCTATTGTCTTTGCGCACGATTATATCGGGTTCAAAATAAAAGACGGTATCAGGACGGTTTATACGAAACATTTCTATCTATTTATATCTGAAAAATAAATGAGCTTTTGCTGGATTCCTATTACGAAATGGTTGGAAAAAACATGAAGACAATATAACTGCTAAAGGAAAACCGCGAAATAGACGAACCTGTTGAGTCAGTTCACTTTATAATTAGTAAATTTGGATTTTTTTGTTGCAAGAGTCTGAATTACTGCGATCATTGTTTGACCTATTACATGGGCTAAAACGACTTTGATAATGTAATGCACTTATTGTAACGGTCCTCCAACATTGCGATGCTCGTCAGGTCCTACAGAGTTGTCTATTATTTCCAACACGCTTGCTGGAAAGCCACATTTTCAACCGAAGCAACAGGGAATAGTCGCTCGGAGCTAAATCTGACGAATGCGGAGTGTGTAGAACCAGTTTGAAGTGCAATTTCTCCAATTTATCTGTCGCATCGCTAGCAGAACTAGCGGAAGCGTAGTTTTGGTGAAAGAGCACTTTTTTCTTCGCGATATGAGGGCATTTGCGGCCTTGATTCCAAAGTTTAATCGACAATCGAGATTGTATATTAATTGTGTTCACCAAATCGGTGTAATTAGCTAAAGCAGAACAACAAAAGTAGCGTTACTTCAGGGTTGAGCTTGAGCTTAAACAACCGCACACTTCGTAGTTGCTCCTACGTGATGGATTTGAGCTAGAGAAGTTACACAAAGAACCTCCGGGAGACAGCCAATTTGGGATTAGATTTACCCATCTTCAATGTACAACAATTCAGTAGCTTTCGCTTCGTACAGATCGATAACGGAGCCAGCCATGTCCACACGGTCGGTTGGACAAGAAAAGAAGCAAATTTTACAATCGTTGTTGCTAGAAACCCAGTTTACCTCTGCATCTCTAGCGACGGATCCTTTGTCAGACTTTTATACTTTTGCCCTTCCCTCTACGCGCCTCTACACTCCCGCTACTGCTTTTTACCGAGCCTCGTTAGCTACCCTGACAAATATCGGCAAATATAACTGCATGGAGAGTTAATTATACAAATTCATTCAGCAGTGTGACTTTTTTCTGGATTTTAGCGACGACTTCATAGACTCTCCCTGATGACACAATTCCAGTAGTGTGTTTGTGGTCCAAAAGTTTAAGATGAGTCATACTTTTTAGCAGCTTTGAGTTTTTTAAACTCTTTCCAAGAACAGGGAAGTTCTCGTATCCGCAACTTGTCAATCCTCGTCAGTTTATTTTCTGTGGTCGGAATCAACACCTCTCGCGTTGTATTGCTGACCGTACCTGCAGTGTTCGTTCAGGTCTCCAATCGGTTCATCAATTCACTCAGCAACTTTTCCGTCAGCTGACAACCTTTGGATGTCCAACGGTACCGTCCTCGAAATATATGACTTATATTCGTTAGCCAGCCGGGCGCAAATTGTTCCTACCACAAGATAATGATTTGAGTCGGCGTTTGGCCCTCGAAAGGACGAAATACCGACCGTCAACCAGAATATAATTGATCGAAAGCTAGCTTCGCCATTAGAGTGTCGCCATATCAGTTTCCGGATATCCTTTCGTGCAAAATATGGGCTACAGATTGCCATACCTATGACTGCAGCGAAGTTCACCAATATCAGACCACTTTTATTATTGGTAGTTGGAGGCTGTGTTGATTCTCATTAATTCTCGTGAAATTATATACATTGCCCGGTTTACTTACGTTACTTAGTTTGTTGACCGACGCACCGTTTACCGGTTTAAGGCCGAACGAATTAGAAATGTCCAGCTTCGTATGTCTTGGGCAGCCATTCTTCAGTCTCCTCGTGCATCTTCTTCCAGCGCGCCCATCCATCTCTTCCTGGCTCTCTGCTGATGATAGTTTCTGACGACTCTCTCGTCAGGCATTCTTGCCAGTTGTCTAGCCTATTGAAACCTGCTACGCTGTATTACCTTCACTATCTCATCATGTTTGTATTCCTGGTACAACTTCATCTACAATTTACCACCAAGCATCGATTGCAGGAGTTTACGCTCAAAAACTCCGAGCACTCGTCGTAAGCTTCCAACGGGAGGATCATCGTATAGTTGTGTGCGCTGGCCCGGATTTGAGGGGGGGGGGGCGAAAGGCGTAAATGCGCCGGGCCTCCCGATTCAAGTGCTCGTCACCGTTTAGAACATTATCTCTAAATGTTTTAGGAAAGAGGGCCTCACAAACAAATTTGCCCCGGGCCCCTCAGCGCCTAAATTCGGACCTGTGTGTGCGAGTTTACAAAGTACGAGACCTTAGCTTGTTATGTCATCCGTGGAAGACAGATCCGTCATGGAACGCCCCTGTCGAAAACCAGCCTAGTATTGGCCGACGGTTTCAAAGATACGGGAGAGCACTTTGTGTGCCGAGCTCAGCAACGAAATACCTCGATAGTTGCAACAATCCAGTCGATGACGTTTCTATAGATTGGGCATATGAGGCCTTCCAACCAGTCGTTCGACATTCATTCTTGCTGTTTTCAGCTCACTAATCGCCTTTTTATCCTTCTCCTGTGCAGGTGGCTCCAGAGCTTGCTCGTCGCTCATATTTAATCCTCATCCTGTTTCTGTGTTGCCCATCGTGCTCCCCACCGTTCAATAGCGCCTGAAAGTGCTCCTTCCACCTGGCTGCAGCCGTCGGTTTATCTGTAAGCAGCTGGCCGTCCTAGAAGCTCCGCACGTCGCTTCAAGCAAAGTTGTCTTCTGCGCTGGCGAGCATCAACGTCCCGTGCTCGCGCTTGCTCTGACGGATTCTATTTTCGGTAGCTTTTGCCTCCCTGTTCTGTGAGCATGCAGCTCCTGGCAAAACTCTTCTTGTTTGTCACTCTCTGGCACTCAGCAATCAGCAGCCATTGAAATAACTATGAGAGAGGGGGAGCTCGTAGCCGCAAGGTTACAAAGTCCGCCTTGGTAAGCGGATGGTCGTGGATTCGAATCTTAGTAAAATCAGGCCATTTGGGTGCAAAGGACTTTAGCAGGTTTATTCTCAGGCTTCCCACCAAGGACCTTTCCTTCAATCTGAATTCTACAGTACCTTTGTTGACTCTCCTTCTTACAAAAATAGGTCCCTGTTATAATGAAACTTGTGTGAGTAACGTATGAAAGTTCTCTCCAGGGAATTGTAATTAGGCGATATTGTTAGAAGGGACAGAGGAAACGGAAAGGTAAAACTTACACATAATATATACACGGATATGAATGATAAGCGTATCACTTACTTCAATAGTGATACTGTCAATAATATAAAGTGCGAGTACAGAAAACACTTGGGCAATCTCACAATAGATCTAATCTCTGATCGCAGCGATGAGCCCACACAGGAAAAAAAAACTATGAGAGAGGTGGTAAGTACGTCTTCCGAGCGACGTACTTAGCACCTCTCTCATAGTTATTTCAATGGCGCCGAGAAAACTACTCTACAGCCCTATATGTCTTCCACTCGTTCCTCCTGCTATTCTGCGATCCGTTGATCCAGCTCTCTGGCGTATTCTTCTGCCACGGCATCAGCTTTCAACCGCCGTATGTTGAAACGCATCGTCCTCTCTGTGCGAGATTTCAGCACGTTCGACAACCGTGCGCGTTCCGAAATAATGGTCAAAGAGTCAAATTCATGAGATAATGGTCAAAGAGTCAAAGTCATAGAAGCTACATATGGCCATTCCTCTGGTCACGGCAAAGTTTATTAGTCGCAGGTCGTTTTCACTGGTTGACGAGTGAAATGTATGCTTCCTAATGATCGGACGGAAGAGTTCCTCCCTTCCAATCTGTGTTTTTACATCTCCGATGACGACTTTCACACCGTGGTTTGGGCACTCGTCATTGATTTTTCCAAGCTTTTATGGAAAGAACTCATTTATCACGTCATTTGATAGTTGAAGAATCTACCCTCAATCCTCAACACCTATATACGATCATCTACCGGTCTCCAAGGAATAACTCATATTTCTCCTGATTTCCCAGCACTAGAAAACCGTCGTCCAAAGTTATTGTCTACAATTTGCTAAAGACACTATGCCGATCAAATGAACCATTTCGACTGTGAAAATATTTTCATTTCCCCATAGAGAGTTCTTTTGGAAATAAAAAACATTTTCTCAGCAAAACGGTTTGTTTGACTGTTATAGTGTCTTTGGCAAAGTTGTAGATAATTTTGTCCTTTAAAAAACAATTTGTCCTTCGAAAAAAAATTTCTTTCCTTGATTTCTCTTTGATCTGCAATGTTTAGGTTTAGGTTCAGGTCTAGTTGTTATAAAAAAAGCCACTCGTTTATCGTTTTTTTTTTTTTTTGCATGTTCGTTGCCTAGGTCTTTGCCGATTGATGGAAAATATTCGCATACCTTTTCCGGTAATCATGACGTGCAAATTATTTTGAGTGTACTTTTTCATTCGAAAATCTGTACCAAAATCTGTACCTGTAAAACTTGTATTGCATAATAGGATTATCTTTGTTAACCTTCAGCAAATTGTAGAAGTTGCAAGCTTCTCACTTAGTTGATGATGTTCATACATATTTTTATTGAATTTAAAATTTGTTGACAAGTTTTCCGCAAAAGGATGCAGGACAACAGCAACGTTTACAGAAAAACACTAGTTAAACTTGCGCATCTAGCTTTTGTTTTAATACACCGAGAAAAAAAATTGTTAGTTCAATTGAGGACCTCCGAAAAAATCTTATCTCATCTGTACCTTTTGACCAAAAACTGTCAGCTGTACCATACAGAATCTGTACCTGCAGAGCCGAATTCACGATTTTGGGGGCCCGGGGCTCAGTTTTAGGTGGCGGCCCCAAAATAAAACAATACCGTTTTTTTATCGTACGAGTACGAGATTTGGAACATATATGCCAAATGTATTTAAAAGATGTCTGCCACTGCTCGAAATTTCTTGATATCTGAAAGAAACCTATCGCAATTTGAAAAAAATGCGATCCACAGGCAAAACTTTGCACACAATTTGAGAAAGACTGCGCAAATATAAGGCGACCATGACAATAATCTACAGAAACTAGGAAAAAATTACACACATCTGCAGGACAATAAAATCTGCACACGGACGCTGAAAATCTGCATTCTGCAAAGCACATCTGGTACCCCTGATTCGGACAAGTAAGCAACAGCAATGCATTAAAACAAACTTGTGGGTTATTTCCTTTCTCTGCTCGCTAGTTCGACAAATGGCGTGTTCATGTGTGTCATTACAAGAGAATCCAAGGTGAACTTTTTTGAATGTAGTTGTGATATTGGTGCTCGCGAAAAAATAACACTGAGGGAAAGTTTCAGATTGAAATGGTCTGTTCAAGTTTTCTTACTGTAGATCAAACTTTTGATTGAAACTCATTTTTGATAAAGAAAAAAACTTTTTATCGATTTGTGGGGGCCCCAGAAATGTTGGCCGCCCCCCCCCCCTAAAATCCGGCTCCGTGTACCCGGAACAACGAAAAAATTCGCTACTTTCCAGATAAATCTGTACATGTGGCAACACTGGTCGCGATACCTACATTCTGCTGACGGGGCAGCCATCTTAGATGTAGCTGGCACGATACAGCATTTCATGATTCAGCCACCCGCTGCGGATCAGACGCTGTTGTACGCCGCCCCTAACATGAAAACACAGCTGGGTACGACCTCCCTTCCCAGTCAGTAAACGACCGAAGTTGGCTACCAGATTTCCGCTAAGGTTAGTCGTGTACCGGTCGGCAACTCGTGTAATTGCTGAACAAAGTTGAATGACCACATTAGAATCTCAAGTTACACGTACCAACGATATACCAACCATATATAATAATATCGAAGCATATTTTTGACATTTGTTTGTAAGAATCATTCTAACTATTTCTGATGTTTTCCTACCGAAAACTTAATGAAACTTGCTATACTTACCTTACCAGTCAGCTCCAGGCCGAAGTGTACCTTGCTGTTCGAAGAAGTCGTTTCCATTCAATTCGCTCCATGGCTGCAGCTCGCTAGCCATGTCGTCTGCGGAGGCCCCGCAGTTCTTCTTCCCTTTATCGAGCGCGCCCCGTCGCACAGTGCGTTGAATGTATAGGAACGCGGGACAGAAATCAAAACAGCCATTCTAGTTTTTGTTTTCAATTGGTGTGACACGAAAAATGATGAGAGCTACTATTTGCATAATTGGCGAATGTCAAATTCGTAATCGCAAAAATGTCTCAAACGCTATTTTTTGTTCATAGGCATAAAATGATAATTTTCCAAAAATATTATCCATTACGAGATAAAAGGCTTGAAAAGCATATTCAAATAATTTATAGGCGATGAAAAAAATGACCTAAACGCCATCACAGTTCCGGTTTAAAGAGCAAACTTGAGCAATGGGAATCACTCCCAAAGTTTGAAGGATATTCCAAATAAAGGGAAAAAGTGAAATTCAGAGAGGGGGGGTACTTTTTTAACGATCGATTTAAAATCGAAAGTTTCTTTTTTTTTCAAGCATAAAGGAGCATGACAAAGAAGCCTTTAACTTATAAATGCGCTACGTTGTGTCTCAATAGTAACATGTATAATGTAGTAGTTACATGCCTCTACCGTTGCCATATTGGTTATAACTTGAAAAGATATAGAGTATATTAAAAAATTAATTTGAAAACTATGAGAATTTTTCAAAAATAACGTATCTTTTGAATAGTTGAAATTACTTCACAGTACCCAGCCAACAAATAGGTTCATATAACTCGCGTGTAACTCTGTTAAGTGAACCCTTATTTGGTAAAAAATGACCATAGAAGATGCATGAAATGCGCCTATGTGTACAAATCTGGAGGCCATATACGTACATTGTAAAAAAAAAATAGGTTACGATTTTGTATAACTTCGCAGGCTATCTTAAATGGCCTCATTTGAAACTTCAAATTGCATTTTATACGACTAAGAGGAATGACACATTTTACAATTTTATATGACACGTTAAATTGCTTCATATATAACCTAATATTGCGTTTTATATGATTTAAATTTCATATGATATAAAAAAATTTAATGTTGCATCTTATGTAATTTCAAACTTTACATGAACATTTGAACGACTTAGAATTAGCATCCTTATACGACTTCTGGTTTGCTGGGTAGATGCGTTTTATAATCGTATGGGTGAACTGACGAGGTTAATAATATCATTAACCTCCTGAAGGTAAGAAGCTGGAATTCCGTCGGCCTCTGCGCGTACACTGAGATCTACTACCACTCCGTTGTCGTCCTCTGCTACATCGCCATTGAGGTGCTCATCGTTGTACTGCTTCCACCTTTCAATCACCTCACACTTGTTCGTGAGATGGTTGCCTTTACCATAGCCTTTGCGGAGACTGTTCAGCTAATCGTAGAACTTTCGCTCCTTCATCGCCTCGCGATCTCGATCTGGCGCTTCTTCTTCCGTAAACATCGGGCAACTACGGCATCCCGTAGTTGCTCGATGTATGGTCGCGGTGGGCAACTTTGGCGCGTGTTTCGAACCGTCGAAAGTTTTGAGCGCATGCATACTGCAACAAGGTAATGATCCGAATCAATATTCGCACTGCGGTAGGTGCGAACGTTGATGACGTCTCAGAAGAAGTTACCATCGATTAGGACGTGGTCGATTTGGTTCTCCACTTGTAGATCAGGTGATCTCCAGGTGGCTGGCTTCGTGGATGTCTTTGCGGGGTTAAAAGTACTTCTGACTACCATACCGCAAGAGGCTGCAATGTTCACACATCGTTGGTCGTTATCATTTGATGCGGTGTGCAGGCTTTCGGCCCGATCAGCAGTCTGTACATTGCCTCCCATCCAATCTGAACTTTCATATCACCGATGACGAACTTAACGTCCCGTTGCGGACAGCTATCATACATTTGCTCCAACTGCCAACGGCTCTTCCTTCGTGTGGGCAGTGCACGTGGATGATGCTGTAGTTGAAAAACCGGCCCTTAATTCGGCTACCACCCGCTCACGCGTTGGCGCATCCTACCCAGCACTATAAAGCCCGTCCCAAGCTCGTTGGTGGTGCCACAGCTCTGATAAAAGGTAGCCTCCCGATGTCCGCTTTTCCATACCCTCTGTCCCGACCAGCAAAGTTCCTGCAGTGCTATGATTTCGACGTTGCGTGGATTGAGTTCATCATATATGATCCTGTCGCAGCCGTGAAAGCCTAACGATCTGCAATGCCATGTACCGATCTTCCAATCGTAGCCCTTATTTCGTCGCCTAGGTCTGTAATGATTGTTCCGATCCGTATTAACCTTATTATTCTTCGATATTTGCAACGTTTGGTGTTTTACGGGGCGGCTTGTTGGACCATCCCCAACCCTCTGTCTCGACGGGAGACCATCGTGTCAGCTCTGTTTAGAGTCCCACATTAGCATGGTTTGTAATATTTACATCACGGACTCGAAATGTCCACCCGTGGCTTCAACGCACGCCTTTAATCGTTGAGGGAAATTATCGGCGATGGACGATAGTTCTTTTTTACACCCTTTTCAATAAATATTAAGTGGGTTTTACCAGTAGCCGTTATTCCCGCTCACCGAAACTGGATGATGTGATTGAGCTACGTTCATACGCTTAGAAGAGCCTTCAGGCAAAAGCTGACGGTCATTTTCATCCTGTCATTTAGGTAATGATTTTTTGAAAGTTTGTAACAACGTAATCCTAAATCCTTGTAAAGAATAGTTCTTACAGATTCTTCGAATTGACCTTCTAGAATCACGGTTAATCCGATGACGAACAATTATCCGGTTCCCAGAAGTCCTAGCGGTTCTTTTTTACCTCTTCCTGAACTGTCCTCTAAATTTCCCAGCTCCTCATATCGTTTTATAGCGTCTCTAATAGTTTGTGTAGGCATTTCTAACATACTAGCGTTATTTACTGGACGCTCTCCTTGCTTATACAACTCGATCACCGCACTGCGTAATGGACTTGACCTCATTATGACACTTGATGCACACTGTTTCAAAAGAGATTTCATGGTTTTTGTTAAAAATTGCACAGGAAAGCTCATTTCAACATCTGTCAAATCTTGGTTATACACTGAAACAAAAAACATGGATAATTAAACCTCACTCTGTAAGCTTTCAACAGACACTGACTGCAGACGCTGTTTCAAACTTTAATGTAAACCACGGCAGCGCATAATGAAAACTTACGTTTACACCAAAGATTAAGCTTTATTCAGAAACTAAACAAGCCCATTTGGGATTTTTCGTTCTAGAAAACTAAGAATATATGAATAAATATAATTCTTTAAAAATGACGCATGTCTTGCAGCATCATTAGTGAACCCCAAAAGGTCAAGTTTGATAGACAATTTTGATTACCAGCCGAAGAATAAATGATAACCGTGGGCGTGCGGTTTTTAATTTATTGACATATATGCGGACTAAACCGGGAAGAACCGATTTAGGATTAGGTTACCAGTCATTCAACGATTAATTAACATGCGATGAAAGGATAGGCCATTAAATTTTTATAGTAGTAGGTTGCTTATCATAATCTCTCGAGAAAACTTTACAATGCGGGATTGATTCTCATATGAGCTAGTTGATTCTCATATACGAGATAAAAAATATTTTTCTGTATAAATTTTGAATTGAACCTTCAATCAGAAAGGAAAAGAGATCAGCTACTCAACCTTTTCTAAAACGTAGCTAACAACACTCAAATCAGAATATTTAATATTCAAAAAAAGCTTGTTTCAATTCAGTCTACATCCATATTGCAAGGAATGTATGTCCCTGATGCTGATATTTAAAAATTTTCTTTGCCTGAATATATGAATCGATCCCATACAATGTTCGCAGGAAAACTACCGGTCCAAGCATACAAAAGTCAAACAATCACACAATAAATTAACTAGCACTTTCGTCAATGACCAATACAGTCTTCAAATTTCTCCAGTCAAAAATTAAATTAATAGCACTTTCTTTACCTACTGGAATTCTATTTGCTCAAAGCATGCAGCTCGCGGTAACCTTAAAGCTCATTGAATTGAAAACCCATCCGGTCGAGCCATGTTTGTGCCGCCGCCAGGTTAAAAATGTTTTGTGTCAATAGAGAGTGAAACCGAGCCTATTGTCATGGAGTTTGTCGCGAGAAAACTGAAAATTAAAGGGGCAAATGCCTTTTTAATGAAACAGCGGTACAATGTTTTGAAAGCTGCCACAATCCGTGTATTAATCGGTAATCACTACATTTAGCCTTAACCCTTACCGATGGTGTGGCCCCTTGTGCATTTTTGTTGTACTGACCCTTTTGATATTTCGACTAACATAAGGGTGCCACTTAGGTTCAAGATATTGCTGATATATAGGCTGAGTTCAGTATTCATATTTCTTTTTCTTTATTCTAAAATAGTAATACTTTCAGTTGAATTGCCATCGACATGACATTATTAGCTGTATTCATCCAAGTCATGTTATAATTTTCATTTCCATTTGGTGTAAAAGAGATGGTTTTAATCCATATTAGGCATACCCTGATACTTAGTCGCAGTTGATATTGTTTACATGATTTATTTTCACTCTGCAGGCAGAAAAGAAAGTGCTCCATGAGTAATTGAATGCTCGTTTTCTGTACGGCGACAATTCATCCCACTGCGGCCACTGTTGGCATTCAAAGTTGGCATGTTGAGAAAATGGAAATTTAATATCAAGTTCTCTCTCTCTCCCTATCAATTCATCGCTACTGGCCGTGAATGGATCGTTTCGGTCCTATATTCTACCGTGCCGACGGGGGTGAGTTTCATACTCGTCATCACGGCAGCAAAACATGAACGACGGAAGAAGAAAAGTTCAAGGTAAGTATAGCCGGATTGCTCAAATAAACCACTTCCGCGAAATGCACCCGACTTTCTACGTGCTGTCAACGGTTGGCATTTTTTTTTTGTTTTCAATTTCATCGAAAAGTTTGTTATGCGAAAAAGTGAAAATATATTTTTCATGATGTTGTGGCTTCATGTGAACCTAACAACCAGGAAACTGCTTCGATATGCAAGCATGTGATCTTCGAGAATAAATTTATTTGGAATATTTTTTTTTTCTTTAAAGTTTCCTTTGGCAACAAAAACTTCGACAAGAGTTGTCGTCATTATTCAGATCTCTCGTCATTATTTAGATACATCGATTCATAAAAAATGTTTTAAAACATCTAAACTAAATGTTAGTCTAGATAAATTTTACAAAAGTGAAGTACGCAAAAATAGTGTAGAAAGACCTAGTTTTAGTAAATTCTGAAGAGAGTTGTTAGCATCTAATCTAGTTGGTGCAAAATCCGGTAAAAAGTTTTAAAGTTATGATTAAGAAAAATCCAATTTTCTCCATAAGCCCTCCCTCAATTTATCCTCCTAAAAAATCATCTTCAAAAAATAAATTTTTAATTTAATTTAATCAAGTTTTAATCAAATTATCAAATCAAATTTCCTTTGTGAAAACATTGCTCAAGCATTTTTTTACTGCATATTAGTACAACACTAATAAAACATTGACTACATTGTGTATAGATGAGCATTCATCATTCGTTTGAATAACAAAAAGCTACTGAAAGTGCGTTTCAATATTATTGTTTTTATAACGTAGCACGCCAAACCCGATCATTTTCTGCTAGTAATATTATTTACTAGTACTACAGTACAATCCATACGGTTAGCTACAGCCAATTATTCACGTCAGCAATTATTGAAATTAAATGATGTACCCGATTACACTGGTTGATAAAATTTTGTCGTCTCCAATCGAATCAGCAGGACTCAAATTCATTAGCATTATTACTTTTTACGTTTATTTTTGTGTGTTAAGGGTGTGTTTTCTTGAGCTGTATGAACTACAGAAAACTGTGCAAATAATTTGAGTTAACCTGCACCAATGTAGTCGGTATCAAGGCTACAAAACGGTTATTAACCAAATAGCCTAAATTTCTTCTGTTCTTCCTCGATTCGATTTGATACAATTTTGTCACCCAGTGTATAACCTACGAGTATAGTAAAACGCAATTTCAACTACGCCTTACTATTCTCAGTCACTGACAGAATCTAGCACCCAAAACACCACGCAATGCATCCGCCCGATAGATCCTTCCTGGGAAAGCTTCGTCGGCACGAGACATTTTTCGACGTTATATGGGTTGGGCTTCGGTTTAGTAATCTGTTCGGTCTATCCTCTTTGATTTACCGAAACAGCGAAGAACTGCCCACCTACAAGCACACATTGCGCTCGTTTGTCATCGCGGGTCTAGTCCAGATGTTGGTTTGTGGTCTCAATTTATATTTCGACTTCGCCGAAAATCAGTCCAGCTCCATCATCATACACCATGGAATACGATACATAGTTGTAATCGGAACGATGCTTCTTCTTGTTGCTACCATTTTCAATGGAATCTACCGTGAACAAGGAATGGATCTGTTGATGAAACTTCATGAATTTGATATGAAAGTATTCGAGTTTGTTTTATAAGGCTTAAAACAATAATAACTTTTACTTACTATTTTTAGTTAACATCAATAGGCCACGAAGTTAACCTAAGAACGCAAAATCACTGGTTCAATATGGTGGTGATATCAACTGCCATAATACTATTCACCGTTCTTGCTATCTCTGGTGTCTTGACCTATCTGGCAATGGACGTGCCCCTGTTAGAGTTTCTCGCAGCATTTCTAAGCGTTACTGTAACGAACATCATGATTACAACAAGCAGCGGAAAACACTTTATACTCCAATACGCAATCCAGTTTCGGTTCAAGGAATTGAACAACTATTTTTGGTATGTCAGCATCAATTCGAACCAACGATATCATTTGAATGGAAAATAATTTCAATCCTTAGCGAACTATTACCAACGGATGTGGAAAACACAAACAATTTCCGACTGTTCTATGTGTCGAAAAAGCGCGCCTATCTGATTACACAAATTGTTAAAATGGCGGATCTGTATTACGATCTCATCTCGATAATAGGCATATACAATCGGTGCTACGGTACGCAGTTACTGGTGACCCACCTGGGATCAACATGTGTTGCCATTTTTAGCTGGTTCACTATATACCGGGTGCTGGTTTACAGGGAAAGCCTTTATTTGGGTATCAACTATGTATGCTGGAGCATGTATTATCTCATATACATATTCCGCAACACATTGCTCGGTGAAATGGTTCAATCGCAGGTAAGTTTTCTTAATAAGATGACAGGTGAGTTAATCAATATCTGAGGAAGACCACTACTTGGTCGTTTTCGTCCTATCAAAAGGACGATTTCCCAACTACCTTTAATCTAGTTTCTCACAATCTTCCTCGAAAAAAAAATTGAGAAAAATCACCTTAAGTTTCAGGAAAACAATCGTGTTTAAAGCCTACTAATAAGAAGACCCGCTCAACCAAATAGAGATCGTCGCAATCAGACAATTCCTATTGTCAAATTCTATTATTTTGACAAATAGTTCAGTCGTTTACACTGTGTTTCAAGGTATGAAATTTCAGCAAAGAATATTTACTATTCAAAATGTGGTGAAAAATTATAAGCAAAATAGCTTACCAATCAGAGGAGAGCCGTGATGTCTTGTGTTCTGTCAAGAATTTGCCGTCATGTTGCTCGATTCTAAGCTGTGGTTCACCAGTTTCCCAGGCATCTCATCACACGCATGTCTTCTTCGATCTGATCGAGCTATCGTGCACACTGCATTACCCTATTTCTGATGCCGGTAGGGTTGCTGAGAAAAAGCGATTTCACAGGGTTGTCGTCCGGTGGCCTCCAATGTGACCGGCCCACTGCAGTCTATTGACTTTCGCCAGTTGTGCAATAGGGTTCTTTGCAAGCAGCGCGTGCTGCTCATGGTTCGTTCCCTTTCGCTAGTCAACGTTGTCAACCTGTACTCCACTGTAGATAGTTCGCAGCACCTTACGTTCGAAAACTCCAAGAGAGTTCACGTTCTCCGCGAGTAGCGTTGTTATATCGATTCCGTAGAGGACTAGCGGGCTTATCAGAGTTTTGTACAGCGTCAACTCCGCGTGTCGTTACACGAACTCGTCGATCACTTCAAGCTCATCGCCGTTTATAAAGACTTAAGTGGGGGTTGATGTTGCTCTCCTTAGAGCCGTTTCCTCCACAGCCGCAAAGTTACGTGTTATGATGTCGAAGTCATCCACAAAGCTCAAAAGCTGAACCGATCTTGTGAAAATTGTGCCCCTCGGGTCGATACCCGACCTTCGGATCACCCCCTCAAGGGCGATATGAAACAGCAAACAGAAAAGTCCTAAATCTTGTCTTAACCCTCTGCGCAATTCAGAAGAGCTCAAGAGTATCTGCGGAACTCGCACTTACCGCATCAGTTTTTCCGTGAGTCAGTTGTCTTGTATGATCCTCTATAGCTGTTCTCGATCTACTGTATCGTGGACCACCGTGAAGTCGTTGAGTATTCGCGACAGTTCTGTAAATCTGTCGGATTATAAAAATCTTATCCATGGGGGCCTAGAGGGCCGTTCAATAATTACGTAAGCATATTTTTCCACTTTTCCTCCCCCCTCCCCCTCTTGTGAGACTTGGATTTTAAAATGGCATTGAGAGACAATTTCTGACCCCTGAGCGTCATTCTGATTAAAGAAACACTCATATTGGGTGGTATTTTGTCATTTTTGGCTGTTTTCCAGACACCGGAAGTCGCCATCTTATAATTCAAAATGTTGTCTGTGGTCGATTTGTGGCTTCAGTGCATCATAACAATTCCGTAAATACGCATATTGGGTGGTATTTGGTCATTTGCCGCTGTTTTGACGGGACTACGTCTTTGTTTTCTATACTGGGATGCATTCTGTAAAATAGGAAACAAAACTGGCAAATGTTACGTCAGATTTCAAACGATAATAACAGCATAACTATATGCTGGATAACAATAACCAATATATTGTTCGATAGATAAAATGTGTAACAAATTTTTAATACGCTATTCATCATTATTATTTCACTGCTCAACTGTGAAAATTGATAAAAAGTTAGGAACTTTACGCGAACTATGAACCAATCACACGTGAGCATTCCTAGCACAGACGATGTGAATGGACACCAACCATTCCCTGTGATATTCTCTGTATGAATCAGAGTAGGCAGTATGACTTTGCACTCGTATCCAAGTGAGTTTAAAAACTTGCTTGCACATTTATTTTCAGTTTGCACGTAAACCCTACTAACAGTGCATTACACTTGAGTTAGATTTGAGTTTGAATCCTGCATAACAACTATTGCATAAAAATCAAAATGCGATGAAATTCGCGCCGCGTCTGCTGCAACAGTTTGTTGCATTGTCCTTTGAAAGCATAAATTCGATCTAAAAACAAAACTCATCGCGTTACATCATCACCTGCATCGTTGGATACATCGCATTGCACGCATTTAAACTCAATCGATCAGAGTGTGCGGTGTAAAAAAACTCAAACCATCGAGAGGAAGCAGATTCAAGTTGGATTCAAATCTGGAAAAGTGTTACTCAGTTCGACTTTGCACGAGTTCATGCCATCACTGGTATGAAAAACAAAAAAAATGGACAGAGTTTCCCCGTCCCAACAGGTCAATTTAAGTTTGCTTCCATGAACTTAGACTAATTTGATGTCTCGAAGGTAAAGATCTTTCGAAAAGTTTTGAAACAAGCCTTTTAATTGAAAAATTTCTAAACCTACTGTTAGAGCATAAAAAAAACTGATGTCTTGAAAGAAAACATGCTGGTAAAAGCAACAATACCGTACAGTATAAAATAAATATTATGTGGAGCAGAGCGCCGCTGGTCTCTCGTCGTCCATAGTTGCAGTGGTACACGACTTCTATTTCCGTGAAATCAAGGAAAAACTGCAATGCTGCTGCTTTGATAGTGATTAAAAGCTTAACTCATGAATATGGTTACCTTAACAAAAACATAAACTACTCAACAAGAATTGAGCATTTCTGCAACGGTCATAAGATTTTTTTTGCATTTTATTCACTAAATATAGATATCCACTAAATGAAAAATGAAATTTAAAGAAGCTTTTTTCACATTTCAACATTGTTAGATGATATATTTTTGTTTACAACCAAACAAATAATATTCTTACATATATTAGCTGTCTTCGTAATACAGTGAATGTAATTGTTGGCAAATGAAGAAAACTTGTCAAACAATAAACAGAAATTGATCATTTCGAACTTTAACTTCCTTTTAATTGTTGATTGATATGATTTTTCGCCGGAACTTGTTCACTGTTCAACATATCTTCTTATGTTTCCCTATGAGTGAACCTTAGAGCCGAAGTTATTTTAATAAAAAGAATTAATTAAAAAAAATTTAATTTGATCAGAGTTAAATAAGACAAAATCATGTATTATGATAACGTAGGTATTGTTGGATTTGGTTTATGAGAAAATAGAATTAATTCTGATTCAGACGCATTGCGAGTAATTCTTGATGCTTCTTCAATAACAACGACACGCTTGTGCCTTGTTAATTAAATGTTGTTCGCACAAATAAACACTACACAATATCGTTAAGTGTAATCGAAGTTCTTTTGAGTGTTGTCAATATATTTCTAAATATAAAATCTATGGGGCTGCGTATAAAAAAAATACTTAAATCGCAGAACAACCGAATTGTTGCTTTCTGCTGATTCTGTAACCTTTGTAACTAAAAATCCTTGTAATTACAGTGCTTAGTCCCACGTCACCATTTCATACAACCCTAGGGCTGTATACCTTGTAGTATTTCGGAAACCGGAAGTCGCCATCTTGGATTTCGAAATGGCATTTGGGAACAATTTCTGGCCTCCGTGTGTCAATCTGGTTAACGAAACGCTCATATTGGGTGGTATTTGGTCATTTCGGCTGCTTTCCAGATACCGGAAGTCGCCATCTCACAATTCAAAATGTTGTCTGAGGTCGATTTGTGGCTTCAGTGCGTCATAACAATTCCGGAAATACCCATATTGGGTGGTATTTGGTCATTTGCCGCTGATTTTCAGAAACCGAAAGTCGCCATCTCAGATTTCGAAATTGTATTTGGAGATATGCCAGAAGAAGGAAGGGTGTCGAAACATTATGGACATGTTTGTTACACCTAAAAACATTCACTTGCCAAATTTGATTATATTTGCTTGATTGGTTCTGCTGTGCGAAATTTGAGTTTCATTTGTATGGGACCCCTTCCTTATAGAAGAGGGAGAGATGTCAAACCATTATGGATATATTTGTTACCCCTAAAAACATTCACCTGCCAAATTTGGTTCCATTTAGTTGGTTAGTTCTCGAGATAAGCAGAAATTTGTGTTTCATTTGTATGGAACTCCTCCCTCACAGAAGAGGGAGGGGAGTCAAACCATTATGGATATATTTGTTACCCCTAAAAACATCTACCTACCAAAATTGGTTCTATTTGCTTGGTTAGTTCTCGAGATGTGGAGGAGTTTGTGTTTCATTTGTATGGAACCCCTCCCCTCCAGAAAAGGGAGGGGTGTCGAACCAATATGGATATATGTGTTACTCCTAAAAACATCCACATGCCAAATTTCTTTCCTTTTGCTTGGTTAGTTTTTGAGATATGCAGAAATTTGTATTTCGTTTGTATGGAACCCCTCCCTTCCAGAAGAGGGAGGGGTCTTAAACCATCATAGGAACCTTTCTCGGCCCCTAAAACCCCTACATACAAATTTTCACGTTGATCGGTTCGGTAGTTTCCGAGCCTATATGGATCAGACAGGCAGACAGACAGACAGGCAGACCGGACTGCATTTTTATAGGTATAGAAAATTAGGGATGTTACGGATATCCGCATCCGCATCCGCATCCGCAAATGCGGAACATCCGCATGAAAATTGACATCCGCATTCGCATCCGCATCCGCATCATACCATGCGGATATTGAAAAAATATCGCTCCATAAAGTTTTGTAGAAAAATTTTCCTTGGTGTATTTACTGCTCGCCCAAATAAATTTTGCACTGGGGAGGGACATGGTCATGTAAAATAAGCAAAATAAAACACAAGGGATGCTACGGATATCCGCATCCGCATCCGCGAATGCGGAACATCCGCATGAAAATTGACTTCCGCATCTACATCTGCATCCGTAATCACATATCCGCATCCGCATCTGCAGATGTCTGCAAAATCACATCCGTAACATCCCTGGTATTTACTGCTCGCCCAAATAAATTTTGCACTGGGGAGGAACATGGTCATGTAAAATAAGCAAAATAAAACACAAGGGATGCTACGGATATCCGCATCCGCATCTGCAGATGTCTGAAAAATCACATCCGTAACATCCCTGGTATAGATATATAGATTTTTATTATAGTTTTATCATTCTGAAGCAAACACAATACTCTGTTTCCTCTTTTGTCCTTAATTCGAGTTAATAGTCCTTCCGTAATTTTCTTTTTATGAAGTTTACTGTCCATACTTTCATCAACATTGTTTTTTGAATAGCTCTATTCACAATGTTTTTCTTACGTAAGATAATCAATTCACCCCCTCCCTCCCCTGTAATATAGCGTGAGAAAATTACACACCCCCCCCTCCCCCGCTATTTGCTTACGTAATTATTGAACGGCCCCTAGGCTTTTGTCTGGTGCATTGTAAATCACACAGTCTGAAGGTAATTTTTCCTTATACCATACCTTCAGGATAATTAATTGGTGAATTGTACTATGCAGCAGCTCGCTTTTGACTTTGGAATATTCGGCCTGTAAGCTTATTTTCTGTGGTTCTTCGACTCTCTGCAAGCTTTCTTCATCTCGTCCAAGTTTTTTTCCTTTGTGGGCTTAAGGGTGTCCCACATCGATTGCAAAAACTTATTAAAATTAATTATTACTTTTTGTTTGAGCTTTTGATAGAATCACTACTGCCGGTAACCGCAAGTCAGTCCCATCTGTAAAAATGTTAAAACGAGAAAACAGCTTCGAAAGATATTTCATTCACGCTCAGTTATCACTTATTTAAGATGAATTATTTTGACAATATTCATGCTAAAATATAATTTGCATACTAGCCTGCACTAATTACGTTGTGAAAACCATTGATATAATTGATTTTATGATAAAAACTTTGAGTGTGACGAAGAGAAATGTATCCGGAAGTCAGTCACATTGCCATGTTGAAACCATAATGCGTGTTGACGTGTTGTTATTCGTTGCCGTGGAAAACTGTCAATCCTTCGCTGTTAGGAAGTGCATGTCCATGAGAACCTTTTAGGAAATGTCGACGTTGGAAAATCTCAAGATGTACGGAGCCGATGAAAGCTTATCCGGTGAGGACTCGGATAAAGAAACAGAAGCCGGGACTGCAGTTGGTTCATCCGACAACGAATGTCAAGATGATCCAAATCCATTTGAGGTTCGAGCATCACCTTTGGAGATTTCTTGGAACGATTGCCTGGATTCTGATGGAAGTTTTTTCGATACTCAAGATTTTGCGGATAGATCCACGAAGAAGCGAACCAAGAAAAAAAATTGACTTGAATTCTGAAACTTGAATTAAAAAATAATCCCAATAATTGATAATTATTACTAGATAACTTATTTAAACGGTAAACGGTCGTATCGAACTCTTTTTTTCTCCCCATTCATTTTACTGTTGTATTATGCATGTTTTTTTTTGTAATTCGTGACTGACTTTCGGTTATTTTTCTTCTGGGACTGACTTGCGGTTACTTTGCCTAATGTGACAATTCGACTTGATATTGATTTCCACTTTTGTTGAACAAACCACTATTTTTTATCGGTGCATCTGAAATTATACTCAAAGCTAGGCCAAAATACGAGGCTAACTCAAAATTGACAAAATTACAGATGGGACTGACTTGCGGTTACGGGCAGACTATACACTTGATTGTATAGTAGGTTGTCCCAAAAAAATCGATGTTGAAAAAGTCAAGGTGCTCAGCTCTAAATTGAAAGATAATGTTATTTAAAGCATTTTTGTAGAACATTTCGACTTTCTAAAAAATCGTTTTCAGGTTGCCAAAACGTGATTTATGAAAAAATGACTTTTTTAAGCTACAAACCCACTCCTTTGCTATTTTTTCAATTCTGTTCGATTCCTAAATTTTTCCATATATTTTTTAATTTTTGTGGGGTTGTTTTTTAATATTTTGCATGGTTCAGTTCAACATTGCATTTAGTTTTTTGACTCCCAGAGCCGATTAAACATCACAGAAAAATTAATTTTTAGATAAAACCCTTTTAAACAGAAATAAAAAAAATTGATCAAAAACTGAAACTTTCATTGCAAAGCGAAATTCACGACGAAAATTTACATGAAAAAAGATACTTGATATCTTATCAGGGGGGCTGGGATATTGGCATTTTTATATGTGATGGAAAACTATGCATTTTAACAAATATGTTCAATAACTGTTTTATTTTGGGAGATAAAAAATAACAATGTTCAGCAAACAAATGCGTTTTTGGGTGGCTGATAACTTAGTAGAAGGTTTGAAAATTCGGAAAAATCTGCGAAAAAAGTTAGAGCGAAAATGGTGATTTTTAGTGCATACTAATAGAAAACTCAATGTTGCGCGTAATATGTTAGAGATAGAAACATGATGTTTTTGGTAAAGTTTCTTGTTTTAAGATAATCTAAAACTGTGTTTTAAGATAATCTAAAACTGTGGCTCCTACAAGGGAAACAACTGTGTCGAAGACACCTTGAGTCTATCTTATTTCGATTAAAAAGTAAATTTTTATCTCACTCATTGGTAGATTGATCTGATTTCTACATTCAAAGATGCATTTTTGAATATCCTGAAACTTCTCCGAACATACCTTCTGGCTTTAAACAACATTTGAATCACTATTTAGGAAATTATACGCACAAACGGCGAAATAAAACACTGTGCAATGGAGATATTAAGCTTCAGTGGCATTTTTGATAAAATGCATAGTTTTCCATCACATGTATAAACGCCAATATCTCAGCCCCCCCGATAACATATCAAGGATCTTTTTTCATGTGAGTTTTCGTCTTGAATCCCGCTTAGCAGTAAAAGTTTCAATTCTTGATCAAAAAAATTTGTTATATATGTTTTGAGGGGTTTTATCTAAAAATTATGAGAAAAATTCACTTTTTTATGATGTTCAATGGGCTCTGTGAGTCAAATAATTGAATGCGATGCTGAACCAAACCATGCAAAATATTCAAAAACAACCCCACAAAAGTAAAAAAATGTATGGACAAATGTAGGAATCGAACAAATTTGAAGAAAAGGGCGAAAGGGTGGTTTTGTAGCTTGAAAAGGTCATTTTTTCATAAATCACGTTTGGGCAACCTGAAAACTAATATAACCCATTACTAAACTTCTGGCATATGTTGTTCATTAAACTTCAATACGTACACTTGAACCGTACGCCTAATATTGTTCTGTACAACAACATGGGCTTTGGCTCCGGTGCGTTGCCCGGAAGCTGCCGGGTCTGGCCTTAATCTCATCATCCATGATGAGACAATGAGGCTTCGTTAGCATCTGGGTGTACAGTTCCTGGGCCCGTGATTTTCCCACCGTATTTTGCCCTTCATCACGATTTGGAGACTTCTGCACTTTGTACGTATGCAGTTCCACCCGGTCCTTGGCTTTTTGGCCACATCCCTAACCGAAGCATTGGGATTCCGCGAAACACTTCCACAACACGCTTGTGATCCAAATCGCTAATAGAACATCAATACTAATCACATTTCTCTCTCCGTTCGATACTCATAATTTCTTAGTAACGATTAATCAATCACGACGTTGCTTTTCGAGTAACAGTATTTATTCAATTTTCGAACAACTGACAGCGATAAAAATACAAATAAAAAAAAACAATACAGTCCGAACTACGTCTATCCAAACTTCTGAGACAAAATACTCAATGGTTAATTTTCCAAAGCGTTTTTTCCGTGATTTAGTTTGATGTGAAACACCCTCTAATCACTCCGACTGGTGGTTGTCTGTTGGATTCCGCTTTTCTGTTTTTAGCAATACAACTAATGGAAGTAAGTGATATGCTTATTGTTTATTGTGTAGTATCCCTAATTGGGTTGTTTAGCTATATCAGTTTTTTATATCAACTGAATAATCTGCATTTTATAAGTAAAACGTGATTAAAAAAAATTTCTATCGTTGTCCTTCGCTTTTCAAATCACGATTTAAAACTGCTCGAAATCGCTGCAATGACAGCTCCCCCATATACCAACTGTCATTGTAGCGATTTAGAGCACGTTTTGCTCAGAAAATTAAACTCTTTCAGATGAGATATAAAAATCGGCAATCCGTGAATAGCTAAACAACCCAATTATAATTCCCTGGAGATGTTGCAACTATGTGACCCTCTTAGCAGTTTTATCATAAGAGATACTTATTCGTCAAGAGGAAGTCAGTATTGTTATGTTTAATGAGAAGGGACGGTAAGTGGAGGGATCTTGAGAATAAACATGACATTTACATCGGATGACCCTGAATATACTAAAATTCTAACCCACGACCACCCGCTCTTCAAAGCGGACTACCTTTTCTGCGATTCGTACAAGATTGGCGGATCCTCAACATTCTTCGCAATTTCTCTCCTATTTTCCTCGACGACACTCCGTTCCTCACAGTGTTGTTTCCAACACCCTGCAACCAGCGACATATCGGTCAGGTACCCCCCCCCCCTTGTCGTTACATATGGCAGGAACAGGTACGGTCTGGTTTCTGATTGCTGTAATCGCTCTATAGAAGCTTATCGTGTCGTGCCTGGTGGAGCAATTACTGCTTTCGCGAAGCCGCAGTCCTAGTGCTCACGTTTTGCACGGTGGTGAACCCTGTTTTCGGCAGCTCTAGCTTCTTGGTAATTCTTCCGCATTTGACATGTCAGATGGATTGCTACTGAGCAATTTCATGAAAAACGGGCAAACAATTCAATCGACCATTTTTGATTCGGCCGAAACTTTGCATAAATTAAGATTTTTTGAGAAAAAAAATATTATTTAATTCACAATGTGTGGGCATCGTAAATCGAATTTTACACAGGATAGCCAGTGCGATTTCTACCAAGATCGTACACAATCATACGCGTCAGCAGAAAGACACCCAATGACAATATTCGATGATTCATCTTAGTTTCATATTTTAATGGTTTTGTTTACTTTGTTAGTGATACTGTATAAATGCCCCTATGATTAGCTTGAGGATGATAATCATCGTATTATGAAAATCCGTTATTTTGTCGCTTAGTGAGAATTATTACATTCTATAGATTTTCACCAGAATTACCTGTTTTGAGCGGTCCGTGTAAAAAAGACCTTGTATTTTTTTAAAAATAGTTATATTTGATATCAATGTGGATTTCAAATGTACTTACACGTGTATTAAATGGTATGTTGGCAATCTATATAATAAAAGAGGTAATCACTCATTCTCGAATCTTCAGTCAAGTTAGTTATCCATGGCTCCAAGTTCATGATTAACGACAGCTATCAATTATATGAAACGGTGAAAAACCAATATACCTTCTCCACAAAAAACGATTCTCGAAGCCGTTCAAGCAAAATGACTATTACCGTCAGTCAGTACTCGAAATAGTTTCGTCCACTGAGCACAACAATGCCGTCGATGGTCGTAGATACATCGTTTCTTGGGCGTCTCCGTCGACATGAGACCTTTTTCGACGTAATCTGGATTGGACATTGGTTCGGCAATCTGTTTGGTTTATCTTTCTTACAATATTCAGACTCTGGCGAATTACCAACATATAAGCGTACCCCGTATTCACTCGTCGTCGCTGCCTTGGTGCAGATATCAGTTTTCGCCTTCAATGTGCGTTTCGATTCCGCAAGCAACCAATCGAGCTCAATCATCTTACGTGACGGTATGCGATACATAATACTTATCGAAACCTCCTTTGTGCTGGTCGCGACGATTCTTAACATACTGTACCGCAGTCAGGGAATGGACTTGTTGATGCAAATTCACGAGTTTGATAAAAAAGTACCTACGATCACAAAAAAATGGACTTTTTCGATTTTAATTGACTATTTCTTCGTCTAGTTCGAGTCTTTAGGTCACAAAGTTAACCTCGACGCCCAGAATCGATGGTTCAATACAGTGAGTGTTTCGACTGGGATGTTGTTGTTCGCCGTTCTAACAATCTCCGGAGTTTTAACCTTCCACGCAAACGGTAAACCACTATTCGAATTTATTCCATCCTTCGGTTGCATTGGTATTATTAACATTATGATTACCACGATGACTGGAAAACATTTTATACTTCAGTACGCAATTCAATTTCGATTCAAGGAAATAAACAACCACTTTCGGTATGTACAAAAATATGTCAAAAGTTGTCAGTTCTAACGTACATCGAATTCGATTATTAGTGAACTTCTACCTACGGATATGGAACATACCAATAATTTCCAGCTTTTCTATGTATCCAAAAATCGGGTATTTCTGATAGGCCAAATTGTTAAAATGGCGGACCTGTACTATGATTTAGTAGCGACGATTGACGAATACAACCGGAGCTACGGCTTGCAGTTACTGATGGTCCATCTAGGGTCATCATGTGTGACCATTTTCAGTGGGTTTGCCATGTATCGTGTGGCCGTTGATATGAACCGGGAAAGCATCTACACTGGTGTTAATTATTTGTGCTGGAGTATATTCTATTCTATTTATCAACTTCGCAACACATTACTGGGTGGAATGGTTCGAACGCAGGTAAGTTAGTCAATGTTTTTTTATAGCCCCACAAATCACTGTGATACCAAGGAAAAATGCCGATATTTTAGGCAATTTAAGCAATTCCAAGCATATAGACATGGACTGATATTTTTATTTAAATTCCGGAATTTGTCAGCCATAATACAGAAAAGCGAAAAAGTTCATGAAAAAGAGCTGTACAAATAAGTCCGACAGCGATTAATGAATGTGGTAATATGATAATCGTGAGAAATATTCCAACTTATAACTACGGTTTCTGTAAAGGTTACACCCGTATCAAACAGCTACCGGCACGTAAATTAATGCTATTTCATTCTATCGATTCGATTGAATCTTATCGCGTCAAAATTATTCCCACGTCGAATATTTCTATTTCCTGCCAGTTGTGGTTAGTCCTTGAAACGATCGGTACTAAAGCGCTGCGCCATGTCGCCGTTCCTCGTGAAACTTCGTCGACACGACACTATTTTCGATATACTCTGGATTGGCCATTGGTTTAGTAACCGTTTCGGCTTATCTCCTCTGGTCTACCGAGAATCTGGAGAGCTTCCCACGTTCAAGCGTGTTCCATATTCGATGATTGTCGCAGCACTGCTGCAAATGACCATTTTTGTTACAAATCTTAAGTTTGACTTCGCGAAAATTCATTCAAATTCGTTTATTATGAGCAACGGCATGCGCTACACGGTATTAATATCGACTTTTTTCTTATTTGGTACAACGGTTTTGAATGCTATACATCGTAAGAAAGCAATGGAGCTGTTGATGAAAATTTATGATTTTGATATAAAAGTATTCAAATCCGGCAAAAGATTTTCAAATATTTTTTATAGCTTTCTTTTCTAGTTGAACCTCTTGGGACATGAAATGGACATGAAAAGTCAAAATCGTTGGTTCAACATGTTAGTTATGTTCACTAGTACATTATTAATTTTTGTTCTTGTAATTGCTGGTTTCTTGACTTACCATGCAATTGATGAATCCGTGCTAGCATTTATCGCTGCTTATTGCAGCGTGAGCTTCACTAACATTATGATCACAACAATCAGTGGACAGCACTATATAGTGCAGTATTCGATACAATATCGTTTCAAAGAGTTAAATAGATATCTGTGGTATGTATATCGTTACCAGTTTGTGAATAGTCTTGTCAAACTAATCCTTTATTATCTGAATCGTAAAGTGAACTTTTGCCAACCGAAATGGAGCAATCTAATAATTTTCGGCTTTTCTACGTGTCGAAGAATCGCGCCTTTCTACTGATTCGCGTTGTGAAAATTGCTGATTTGCATCACGACCTCGCGAAGTTGATCGATGAATACAATGCGAACTTCGGCTTGCAACTGCTGATGACTCATTTGGGGTCAACATGTGTTACCATTTTTAGCGGATTCACGTTGTATCGAGCATTAGTGGATATGAGCAGCGAAAGCATTTACATAAGTATCAATAATATGTGCTGGAGTTTTTATTACGCTGTATATCAAATTTTAAATACAGTTCTTGGTGAAATGGTTCGTTCACAGGTAAGATCGATTGTACTTTACTGCAGTACTAATTGTCATGGTATTGATTTTGGCATTTTTGTTGGGGAGGGATTAGGTTGGCTTTTTTTGTTAGGGAATTAGAATTACGTTGTCCATTGAAGTGAACTTTTGTAATATATTCCAGTCGATTACTATACGTGTCTCCTTGCAAAATACAATGACCAGGACCACTATTGTTGAGTGATCAGGTACCTGCACCGACACGCTCCCAATCAAGTAAAATATGGTTTATGAAACCAATCACCTTCCCAGGATTCAAAGACCAAATCTCTTTGATCAGTAAACAGCCACTGCCAAGAAACCTTGATCTACGTTTAAATAATGCATCACAGCTGCACAGCAGATGTTTCGATGTCTTGCTTTCCATATTACAAAAGCGACAGATATCATCCTGAACCCGGCTTATGTTCTTTAAATGATATCTACTCAGACAGTGCCCCGTTACTAGGCCGACGTTTGTACAAAGAGCCCTTTTGTTGAGCTTTAAGAGGCGATAAAAAAGACGATGTTAACGATTCGAACGATTTATTTAAACTGACTGATCTTTTAAATTGTGTGTTCTCTTATAGCCTAAATATTCCAAAAACAAGAACAATGAATGATATTGTATCAAAGTGGAGAGAATAGAAGTTTGACTTTTATTTGCCCTTATTTTGCTGATCTGATCTGGGAGTCTGGGAGGGTCGCTATATTCCGCCACAACATAATCCGCCCACCAAATTGCGGCTAGAAATTTCCGCACCGTTACGTCCAGGAACATATTCATCAGCCTCCAATGGAACAGGCCGAATTCTTCTCACATCTCGTTTGGAAATTCCGTTCAACGTTTTTACCGCCACCACTCTGACAATACCATCGGTCCCAGGAAATAGTTCGACGACTTGGCCCATTGGCCACTGCTTCGGCTTCTCATTATCGCTGACAAGCAATACGAAATCTCCTACCATAATGTTGGGTGCGCTACGTTGCCATTTGACCATGCGTTGAAGTAGCGAAACATATTCGGATTGCCAGCGTGATCTGAACTCCTGCGTAATGCGCTGTACATACTGCCATCTGCCTAACGAGTAAATTTTATCGTCTAGTTGGTTTATCTCCGGGATATGTGAAGCGGCCTTCCAATCAAGAAATGTGCGGGTGTGAGGGGTTGAGGCTCACTGGGATCATTTGATAAGGGAGAAATAGGACGCGAGTTCATGCATGCAGATATCTGGGAAAGAACTGTGCTCAACTCTTCAAAGGTAAAGCGATTATCTCCTCCTAATTTGCTCAAAAAGCTCTTGGCAACCTTGATGCCGGCTTCCCACAAACCACCATGATGAGGAGATCTAGCCGGGGTAAATAACCACTCAATCCCTTCACTTGTGAAAAAATCAATTACCTGATCGTCATTTTTAGTAGCATTAATGTGCTCGTACAGATCACGAAACTTTTTCGCTGCTCCTCGGAGGTTGGTAGCGTGGTCAGAATAAACTTTATTCGGCAAGCCATAACGACTGATGAACCGAGTGAAGGCAGCGATGAATGAAGACGTGCTTAGATCCGAAACTGCTTCGAGGTGAACGGCTCGAGTTGAAAAACAGACGAACAGCGCGATATATCCCTTTGCAATGGTTGCACCGCGTGTACGGCGACCAATCACGTTGATTGGACCAGCGTAATCGATGCCGGTAATAGAGAATGAAGGTAGAGGCTTCACACGATCTGCTGGTAGCTGTCCCATTTGTTGACGCACCGATGCGGGCCTTGCACGAGCACAATGAACGCAGGCACGACAAACCTTTCTGGCAGCGCTTACTCCTCGAATAATCCAATAACGTTGGCGGATTCCTGCCAACAACATTTGAGGTCCACAATGTAATTGTTCGTAATGATCATGGTGTAGGATGTACGATGAGAGTATCGACTTGTGCGGTAGCAGAATCGGGTGTTTCGTATCGTAGCTCAGGTCTGCTTTTACCCATGCTGAGCAACCTAAGCTGGACAGCTAAAGCCATTGGTCTCCCCGGGACCGCCGTTAGGCATTACTTCAGGGAGAGGGCCCAGTTAGTTAACCGTTAACTAACTGGGGCACGTCGATGGTTTCCCGTCGATTGGTGCCCTGCAAAATACTAACGATCTGTGATGCTGCCGTGATGACCGCATCCCAGATTTCCCTATTTTCGCACATCCTACGCACTATATTCTCTGGCGTGGTGTCCATCCCACTTATTGCCAGCATTTCGTACCGTACCCGCTTGAAGCGCGGACATGTGAAGAACACATGCTCTGCGCTTTCTTCCGCACCCGTACAAGCGGGGCACATAGGGGACTCGGCGTACCCGAACCTATGCAGGTACTGCCTAAAGCAGCCATGGCCTGACAAGATCTGTGTCAGATGGAAGGTTACTTCCCCATGGCGCCTATTAATCCAGCCTGCTAACTCTGGAATGAGTCGGTGTGTCCATCTACCTTTTGTAGTGTTGGACCACTCCCGCTGCCACCTGGCCATTGAGGATGACCGTATGGTGTTGCGAATACCCCTCGTGTCGCGTTGGTCGAAGCACTCTACATCCTCTTTGACGATGATGCTGATGGGCATCATGCCAGCCAGGACGCAAACCGCCTCGTACGACACTGTTCGGTATGCGCACGCGACCCTTAGGCACATTAGCCTGTACGTACTCTCGAGTTTGCCGCGATGGCACGAGGTACTCAATACCTTGGACCACACTGGTCCTCCATACCTGAGTATGGACGTGGTCACGCTAGCAAGGACTTTGCGCCTGCTGCTACGAACCGCCGAGCTGTTTGCCATCATGCGAGATAGCGCTGCCACAGCCATGGAAGCTTTCCTGCAGGTATAATCGACGTGGCTCCCGAACGTGAGCTTGTCGTCGATCATAACCCCCAGAAGCTTCAACGAGCGTTTTGAGGCGATAGTGCATGTACCGGCACTAATCGATGCCTCCTGCTCAGACTTTCTGTTTTTTACAACAATAACTTCAGTCTTATGGTGCGCTAGCTCCAGTTTCCTGGAGTGCATCCAGTTTTCCACTACGCGTATTGATAGCGCGGCCTTTAACTCTACCTCTCTAATAAACTCGCCATAGAGTTATGTCATCGGCGAAGTCCACGATCACCACCCCTGGAGGGGGTGTTAGTTTTAACACGCCGTCATACATAGCGTTCCACAGTACCGGACCCAGGATGGAACCTTGCGGTACACCTGCGGTAACCGGAACGCTTTTATGATCCTCGTTTGTGTTATACACTAGCACTCGATTCTGAAAGTAGTTGCCCAGAATCTTGTACAGCGGCGTCTCTGTAGCGCTAAGGCTATGGAGTCCCAGCTGGCACTGTTAAACGCGTTCTTCACGTCAAGCGTGACGATCGCGCAGTAACGAATGCCCCTCCTCTTGCGTTGGATTGCAACCTCAGCCGTTCTGGTGACGGAGAGAATTGCATCCACCGTGGACCTACCTTTTCGAAAACCGAACTGGTTGCTTGATAGACCGTTCTCACTTTCTGTATATTTCACCAGTCTATTGAGGATTACCCTCTCAAGCACCTTGCCCGCCGTGTCCAGCAGGCAGATTGGTCTGTATGCCGATGGGTCACCTGGTGGTTTCCCAACCTTCGGCAACAGCACCAGCCTCTGGCGCTTCCACACGTCCGGGAAGAGGCAGTCGTCGAGGCATTTCTGCATGACCGCCCTGAACAACCCGGGGGCTTCTTTGATGGCCGTCTTGATGGCCAAGTTCGGGATTCCGTCTGGTCCCGGAGCCTTGCCTACCTTCAGGGAGTTTGCGATCTCGATCAATTCATCTTCCGTCACCCTTACCGCATCGTCAGCCTCTGCACGGCTGCCGTCACTCATGGTAGGTGGTGACTCGTCAGCCGGAGGCCAGGGACTTGGTTCGTGGCTTGGGAAGAGGCCCTGAATGATCGTTTCTAGCATCGCTGGTGATTGTTCGGCCGGGGCTAGCGCACCTCTAGTCTTGGTCATAACGATCCTGTAGGCGTCACCCCACGGGTTCGAATTGGCACTGGCGCAGAGCCGTTCGAAACAGGCTCGTTTGCTGGCTCTGATTGCGCTCTTAAGCGCAATGCGAACATGAATGCGACACCGCGTTCCGCTCTTTGCTCGTCGGAACGTGCGCGTTGCATCCTCCGTCTTGCACGGAGGCATGCATTGCGCAGGCCTGCTATCGTATCGCTCCACCAGTATGTCGCTGGCCTACCCTCTCTAGGCGTACGAGACCTAGGCATCGTGGCGTCGCACGCCCATGACAGCATCGAATTTAGATGGTCCAAATCCGGGAGCAGTTCACCCCCTTCGTGCTTCCATCTAATTGCCTGCCCAAAAACATCTGCATCGAAATGCAATGTTTTCCAGCCGTAGAAGGATGAAATATTGGCCCTACTCGCTGCTTGCTTCCGCACGCCTACCTCATAGCGGATCGATTGGTGATCGCTATTCGTGTAGCTGTCGTCTAACCTCCAGTTCGTGATCAGTCCCGGGCTGCAGAACGTCACATCGATAATCGATTCGGCACCGTTTCTACTGTAGGTGCATTTTGTACCAACGTTAGCCAAGTCTAAGTTGAGCTTTGCCAAAGTTTCCAATAAGACCTGGCCCCTCTGGTTTGTACAGCGACTCCCCCACTCGACAGCCCAAGCGTTAAAGTCACCCGCAACCACCAACGGCCATAGGCCCGTCAGTTCCACGGTTGCTTGATCGACCATCTGCGCGAACGTTTCGGTAGACCAACTTGGCGGAGTATAGCAACTGCAGTAGAATACTCCATCCACTTTGGCAATAACGTACCCCTCTCTGGAGGTCGACACAATCTCCTGAACCGGGGACCTGCCTGTCGTGCAAATGGCCGTCTTCCCAGACTTGTCCGATACCCAGTTACCGTTTCCGGTTGGGATACGGTATGGGTCCGAGACGATGGCCACGTCCGACAACGACTCAGCAGCCGCTTGGTGTAGCAACTGCTGCGCCGCATAGCAGTGGTTCAGGTTTAACTGTATCACCCTCAGGCCTGCGGCTTAGTAGCCGGCCGTGCAGCCGGACACTTGGGGCCTCCCATGGCGTGTTTGGCGTCCCGTTTACCGGTGCATACCAGACACTTGGGAGGTGCACCGCAGTCCCGTGCCTTGTGGCCTGCGCCACCGCAGAGGCGGCATAAATTGGAACTGTCGGGCCCTTTGCACGACCAGGAATCATGCTCCCGCTCAAAGCACCTGAAGCAAACGTCAGGCTGTTGGAAGGTGCCCAGAGGACAGACCGACCAACCCACCTTCAACGTGGCCTTCTTCAGGGCCTTGTTACCCTCCGCTAGTGGAAGCTTTATGGTAGCAACCTGGGTGCCGGCCGGGCCCCTGCGGAGACGAACTGCCTCTGCGGTCACTACCACTCCACACTCTCGTTCGAAGGCTTGCGCTATGTCGCACCCTTCGGTGATCTCGTCCAGGTTTTTAAGCTGGAGAGTCACTTCAGGAGTGAGGGCTCGGATTTGAACCTCCTCGCCTAGCACTTCCTGGGCCGTCTTTTTATAGGCACAGCCCTTACCCTTCGCCTCTTTGCGGAGTTCGAGGATCATCTCGCCGGTGCGTGACCGACGAATTGACCTGACGTCCTTGCCGAGGTCTTTGAGCATGGGTTCGCCTCTCATGGCCTTCAAGACTTAGACGCATCGGTCTTGAAAATGAGCGCGTCACCCTTGCTCCGCCTACTCACCCCTTGCGGCTTCTTATTGCGGTCGCCGCGCTTCGCGCGTCGTTACCGCTTCTGCCGCTTCTTATTCACCACGGTGGTCCAATCCGTGGCTTCGCCGTTTGCCGGTTCGCCGTTTGCCGGTTCTTTGCTCGGCTGGACCGACGAGCCAGCTTCCTGGCTGTCACCGAACAACCGCCTTCGTTGCGTCCTGGGGGCCGTTTCCCCCGGAGAGCCCCTCGCACGTTTGCCAGTCGGTTCAGTTGAACAGACTTCGGCAAACGATGCTGCAGCTGTTTGTGTGTATTTAGACACAGCTGCAGCACTCCCTTTTTTAGGCTGGTTGAGCCTCGCCTCTAGCGCGAGTGCCTTGCTTTCGGCATCGTTAGCCCGTTCAAGGGCTTGCGAAAGCTCGGACTTCGCGCTGCAAACGTTCATACGTAACAACAGAAGACATTGTTTCAGGTCTTTTGATATGTTGCTACGTTCGTCCGTGAACTTGAGTATTTCATCAAGTTGTACGGACACCGCCTCCACACTTGGGAACTTATTCATGTGGCTTTCTACCGCAGAGAGTAGCATAGCCACAGATATCTGTTCCCGCTCCTTGGCGGTTTTAGGTGTTTCCACCTTGCCACCAGTCTTCGCCGTTCCGGTTGGTGCTGGCTTAGGCGTGCCCGCCTTTGCCCCAACTCGGAATTCCCCTGTCGGTGTCGCAAAAGGTGTACCAACCTGTGCGCCGCCTTTACCGGCATCGGCCAGTCTCGGTGGAGACCGGGCGATGCCTCGCCTGGCAAACGGGTTTACTAACCCGTCCGCCCCATCCACTACCTTCGCCTCTTCGTCGATTTTATTGGTAAACATTTTGGTTAAAAGGGTCCCCTCTTCCAGCCGCTATCCTTGGTCATGGTGGAGTGGTCGCCTATATGGTCCCATGGTGGCCTATGCCGGAGCAGTGAGGTCATGGCTAGTGAAGGTCGCCATAGCCCCTCATGAGCAACTATGACGCCTCCCGACCGGCGTAAGTCAGGAAAGGGCATCTGATCCCACTCCTGCCTGATTCCCATCAGGCAATGACCGCGGAACGTACTGGAAGGCCTGCCAGGTTTTACGGGACGGAGACCCCTGCAGCCGTATGCCACCTCGCCGTTTCAAGCCGTTGTCACACGACTTTACTAAGGGAGCTCGGTGCAGGTGCCAGCCCTACGTCGTGGTATAAAATCGTATTCCCTCTCAAAAACCTAAAAACACAGCGACCAGTAAACCATAATTGGGACCTTACTGGTATCAGCCCCAATAGGCAGGTTAGTGAATTTGGATGATGGGAGCGATACTACTCGCTCCGTCGAAGCTGTTTACGGGTGGCCGTGGCTTTTACGGGGAATCGACTGCCCAATGCCCGAAACCCCACCACTCCCTAGGCAAGCTTCCGCTGCCGGTCCAGGACTAATTGATGCTATCACACACCTATCGGTGGTCACACACGCGTGCATGGCCTCGACGGTCGCCAGGCGTCGACCCGTGGTGGCCTGCAGCTCGGCCAAGCGCTGCTCAGGTCTGACTGCTGTAATCTTTCGCCCACCCTGAGAAGATGATTTTCATCCAGGAAGGGTTTTAGCTGATGAAGACAACTGGATCGGCTGACATCTTGACCGTGATTAAGCTGGTTAATCTCCTTCCAGTGCTGATTCTGAACATGTTGCAAGTAGACGCGTAGAGCCCTGTCGATTTCGTGGGATGTGAGGCGGTGGGACTGCCTATGATCACGGTATTTAAATCGCAGCATTCGAGCTGTAATACGCAGAAGAAACATTAAGTTCGGGTAATATCTTGACATAATCTTGTCGAGAAACTGATTTTCATATACGGTTAAGCACGCAACAGCCACCACGCGCTGCTCTTTCTCCACCTGTCGTTGTTGTATGGCGTTAAGACTATCGGATATGTCATGGTGTTGGATGTTAGAATTCTCGTTCCAAATCGGCCCGTTCTACCATAACGGGTTAGTTGATATTTGAGCGGGAAGTGCTCCTCGTGAAATTAAGTCTGCTGGGTTGCTATGCGTGTCGACATGGTACCAGTTGATGACAGGAAGGTGGTTCACGATTTCAGCTACTCGATTGGCGACGAAAGTTTTCCATCGCGAAGCGCCACCCTTTATCCACGCCAGGGCCACTGTTGAGTCGGAGAATGCTCGTATTTCGTGGAACGCCAAGGAGAGTGCCGCTCGAACGTTTGCCATTAATCTGGCCAGAATCCGTGCTGCTTCCAACTCCAACCGAGACAGTGTTGTCCTTCCGTTACCAACCGGTGCTATTCTCGATTTTGCATAGAGCAAATGTGATGATTTCCTATCGTCTTTGTAACAGACTCGTAAGTAGATGCATGCTCCCATGGCCCGCTCGGAGGCATCACTGTAGCCGTGCAGAAACATACGGAGGGTTCCAGATGAGTCGATCACGCGTCGTGGTACCTGTAAGAAGTTGAGATCGGAAAGACTTTGGACCAACTTTTACCAAATATCGAGTAACTCACCGGGGGGAGTTTCATCCCATGCCACCTTCAGCTCCCACATCTGTTTCATGACCAGTTTCGCCTTCACGATGACAGGGGCCAGTAAACCAAGCGGGTCGAAGAGGCTGGCGATTTGTGATAGTATGGATAGAAGGATCTTTGTTCGGATATAGGAAAACTGGAACATGTCGCTGCACGGCTGCCAGTGGATGCCGAGGGCCTTGATGACTTGTTCATCGCTTATTCCAATCGAAATTTCTATCTCCCGATCCGCAACCGAAACACCTTCTAGCACCGCTGCACTATTAGACGCCCATTTACGCAGATGAAAACCACCGGAAACAAAAATAGTAGACAGTTGTTCGCGAAGTAGCACTGCTTCTTGCTCGGTGTCAGCACCAGTCACCAGTACGTCGTTCACGTACATTCCCTTTTCCGCCTTTTCTACCGCTGCTGGATATCGCTGCCGATGTGCATTCAAAAGCTGTTGCACACACTTCGTTGCCAGGTAAGATGCACTTTTGGTTCCAAACGTCACCGTGTTTAATACAAATTCACTAACTGGCTCGCTGCTGGACCATCGCCAAAGAATCCTCTGGAAATCGCGATCACAATCATGGATCCTTACCATGCGGTACATTTGTTTAATATCTCCCGCAACCACAAAAGCCGGAATACGGAAGCGAAGCAAAATATTAATTAGCGAGTCCTGTAGGACTGGGCCAGCCATGAGTACATCATTGAGAGATTTTCCGCTAGTGGTTTTTGCCGAAGCGTCGAAAACGACTCTACATTTTGTAGTAGAGCTTGCTTCCTTTATCACGCAGTGATGGGGAAGGTAAACGGTGTGATTGGTAGCGGGAGACTCAGCACGAGTCATATGTCCTAGTTCAATGTACTCACGTAGGAAAGCATGATATTCCTGTTTCAAATGTGGATTTTTCTGCAGCTTTCGCTCAATGTGTTCTAAGCGCCTTGCAGCTATCTGGCGCGAGTCGCCAAGTTGACTCGGGCTGTGCAAGAACGGTAAGCGAACGGTGTACTGTCTGTCGGCATTTCTAACAGTGTGCCTTGCAAAATGGTCTTCACACTGTTTTTCTTCTTCACTAAGATGGGCTGTAGGAGGCACGTACTCCTCAAGCTCCCAAAATCGTCGCAACTGTTGATCGAGTGAATCATCTCCTGATGCTTTTAAGCATGTTGAAGCGCTTGCACGCGCTGGTGTGGTATTTTTGTACCGTCCGGCAACCACCCATCCAAACTTTGTGTTTTGAAGCGTAGGTAAATTATCATCAGAACTGAGACTAATTTTTCCTGGCTCAAGAAGCTGAAAAAATAGTTCATTTCCAATCAGGATATTGATTTTACCTGGTCGATGGAAGAGAGGGTCTGCCAGTTTAATAGACTCTGGGATAGACCAACCATCGATGTCTGCCGGTTTTGCTGGGAGAGTTTTTGTTATTCTCTCAAGCACCATGCACGGTACCGAGGTGCGATAATCCGTACATCGGGTTGCTATAATAATTTGCACGCACTTATCAGCATGTGCTGGTGTGGAAGATATACCTTCGAGGTCCATATCTGCATCCATCATTTCAAGACCGAGTTCGTTGCAAAAACTTTCGCTGATGAAGCTAACCTGAGATGCGCAATCTAAGACAGCTCGACAAGCATGGGTCGACCTTTCTTATCCAAAACATTGATTGCCACTGTTGCTAGAAGGACACTGGACGCATCTATAGGAGAATTTGTCTCGAGAGCAGAGAGTAACGATTGAGCGGCTGGATTGCCACCAGTAGAGGCAGCAAACGACGTAGAGGGTGTGTGGTGGAAGTTGGGGGCTTCGAGAGCAGCATGCAGTAATGTGTGGTGACGTAGACCGCATTTTCGGTAATTACTTGATTTGCATGTTTCACCGGGATGCTTCTTAAAACAGTTTCGACACAGCCTATGCCGATTAATAGCAGCTAAACGTTCATCAGGGCTCATATGAATGAACTTACCACACTGAAAGGGCATATGCGCTGATTTGGAACAGATATAGCAATATGACGATGAGTTAGTAGCGACGAATGCGGTACTCTTTTACGGTTGCTTCAATTGCGGCTTGGAGAGGACGGCGTTTCGCTGTTTATCCGTTTGAGCCGATTGTAATGCAAAACAACGCGAATCGAGAAACTTTAGCATACATTGCAGAGTGATTTCATTTTCCTGCATGTCAGCAACACGTTGATACCACAACTGCCTAGTTTCTGGATCAAATTATTTATATATTTTACCTTAGTTGTCTTTTTACTACTCTTAATTCGTAAAAACAACTGGTTAATCTTTTTTGCACCCAATTTTCGTTTTCTTTCCCCCTCACACTGTTCTGCAACTTTTACTTTGGTTAGAAATTCTGGGAACCCAAAGGGAAACTCTTTGGCCAGTTTCAAATGAAGGGAGTAGCACTCTTAAAAGCCTGAATTTGATTTACTATGAAGAAGTTTTATACTATTTTTTATCCATTCCAATTCCATCTTCTTAATGAGAAAAGGAGGAGTTAAAGTTCTAATTTTAATCTCATGACTTTTGGGAGTCAGTCGATATTTGACACATTGCTATGTCTTTATGGATTCTTGCTATTTTCGTCTTCAACCCCAAAAACTTATTTCTCTCGAAAGGCTTGGGTGTCATTTTTTTTTCTGTGTGGACTCATCACTGCGACCAGAGCTTAGATCTATTGTGATATTGTCCAGGTGTTTTCTGTACTCCGCACTTCATATTATTAGCAGTAACACTATTGAAGTAAATGATACGCTTATCATTCATATCAGTGCTTGTGTGTGTAATTACCTTTTCGTTTCAACCTTACTGCTCTACTATACCGAGCCTCTGTCCATCCTAACAATATCACCTATTTACAATTCCCTGGAGAGAACTTTCATATGTTACTCACACCAGTTTTATTATAATAGAGTCTTATTTCTGTTAGGGGGAGAGTCAACAGGGGTACTGTAGAATCCAGATTGAAGGAAGGGTACGTGGTGGGGAGCCTGAGAATAAACCCTTGCCTAAAGTCCTTTGACAACCAAATGGTCTGATTCTACTAAAATTCGAACCCACGACCACCCGCTTACCAAAGCGGACTCTGCAACCTTGCGGCTACGGAGCTCCCCGTTGGATGCCATGTTAAAATTTATTAACTTTAAGCGTTGAAATACGTACACTACCCGTCATAAGTTTGGAATCGCTTTACTGAGAATCGCAACACCCAGTTTGAATATTGCAACGCCTCCCGAAAAGTTTAGCATTACCTGGAATAGGCGGATATCTCGTGTTTTTGACAACCTAGAAAGTTGCGGTTTTCAGCAAACTTGTTCCTAAGGTCAAAGGCTACTGTATGGTGGCCAATTCAGTGTGAAATTCTACCGCTATGTGGCGCTAGTTGGCACACAATTTGTCGTACTTTGAACTTAACTAATCTCACGATTCCGACCTGCTAGAAAGTTGCGGTGTTCAGCAAACTTGTTCAGGATGCTTAGGGCTTCTACATGGTAGACAATTTAGTACTGAATTACCCCACTATGCGGCGCTAGGGTACATGTAGTTCTTCGTATTCAACGCCGTATAACGTATAACGCCGCATGTGTGTTCCAAACTATTCCATTGAGGCTATTTTCATTACAATTCAGTGTCAACACTAATCAAAAACACCCAGTGTCCTAATTGAAATACGACTTCGACAACTTCGGCAACCACCAGGGCGAATGTTTTTGACTTCGTGTATACATTTCGGGTGTCTGCTCGTTGGATAGGGTGTACACGCGTCTAAAACGCTAAACGCTAAACCCACATTAGCGGAACTTTCGCTAATCGCTATCTTTTTAATATGTAAATAGTCATATCGCTATATTTATTGCTCATGTTTTGTAAGATTTGGACCACTTTGATCTGTTTTGGTTAAACAAACGAAAACAATTACTTTTTAAAGCTATTTACAGTAAGAGGTTCATGAAACGGTATTCATATTTGATTTTGTAAAAACAAGAATAACAGAAGTTACTTAGCTTGCATTGAAAATAGATACTCTTAGGAATGTTTTCATGAAAATTCAATTATTATCTGAATCGAAAAAGTAGAACGAAAGTTGTCATAATTTCAAGCGCATTGCAATTTTCCAAAGTTCTTGGTGTGCCAAAAATTCAATCTAGACCTTGTGCTTGTTCTTCAAAATGCTCCTGTGGCTTGTACGATAACTGGAACTCCATTCTAGGGTAAAAAAACTGACAAAAGTAACTTTCGCAGTAAAGTATGTTCATCTTTCGAAGCAATTTACGTACGCCATCAGCAATTCACAGTTTTTCAAATGTTTCTACTGTCGCTACTCCACAAAATTTAGCGAATTAGCGATTAGCGTTTCGAAGGCCAAAATTTTAGCGACGCTAACAGCAAATATATTAAATACCAATATAGTTCACTTACGTGAAATTATGAAGACAAATTGAAAATGACAGACGCGTTAGTCACCTTTTCGACCGCTAGGTGCGCCACTTCTGATTTTGTTCTACACGACATGCGAAATAGAGTAACTTTTGACAATAATATTACCCTAATGGGTACACTGAAAAAAAATCACATTTTATTGTGAAGTGAACTCGGCCGAATATTTCATAATAATAAAGTTCACCTATGCATAAGCAAAAACATCATATCAAGAAGACTGGCATCTCTGGATCGATCCCATACAAATGACAAGCGTCACATCAAACAGCGCACTCCATCTATTAAAGGTGGAAGTTTGCATCGCTGCGAAGACAGAATGGGCGTATGTTGTGGTCAAACCTGTGCGTTCGGCTTGCATTCGTATAGCCAGTAGACACACTAGCATGCATCAGTTCTACTTTTACTCGAAAGAGCGCTGCCAAAACTGTCGCTCAATCTCAGGCAGAGTTCCCAGTCTTCTTGATATGATGTTTTTGGCATAAGGCAATCCATGGGTGGTGTTCCACGGTTTGTACGTTTGTCGACCTCCGACAATATTTTGAGTTGTAAAATGGCGACTTCCGGTGACTGGGAAACTGCCGAAAATGACCAAATACCACCTAATATGGGTGTTTTTTTAACCAGAATGACGCTCAGAGGCCAGAAATTGTCTCGAAATGCCAGTTTGAAATCCAAGATGGCGACTTCCGGTTTTTGAAAAATCAGACAAAATTTTGAATTGTAAGATGGCGACTTCCAGTGATTGGAAAACAGAGGAAAATGACCAAATACCACCAATATGGATGTTTCTTTAACCAGAATGATGCTCAGAGGCCAGAAATTGTCTCCAAATGCCATTTTGAAATCCAATATGGCGACTTCCGGTTCCTAAACAACAGTGGCAAAAGACCAAATAACACTCATTATGGGTATTTCCGGGATTGTTATGATGCACTGAAGCTACAAATCGACCTCAGATAACATTATGAATTGTAAAATGACGACTTCCAGTGAATGGGAAACTGCCGAAAATAACCAAATAACACCCAATATGGGTATTTCTTCAACCGGCCGATTTCCATCCAATATAAGATGTTTCGATAACAGAATGATACACAGGAGCTAGAATCGACCACAAACAACATTTTGAATTCTAAGATGGTGACTTCCGGTTTCTGTAGAACAGCCGAAAATGACTAAATAACACCTATTATTGGTGTTTCTTTAACCAGAATGACGCTCAGGGGCCAGAAATTGACTCCAAAAAAATAGCCTAAAGGGACCAAATACCACCCAATATGAGTGTTTCTTTAACCAGAATGATGCATGGAGCTAAAAATTGACCTCAGACACCATTTTGAATTGTAAGATGGCAACTTCTGGGAAACAGCCGAATACTACTGCATATGAATATTTCCGTAATCGAAATAATGTAAAGAAGCCAAGCATTGACCCTGGACACCATATTGAATTCGAAGATGACCACTTTCAGTTTCTGGAAAACAACGAAAATAACTGAATATGAGTGTTTTCGGAATAGAGGTGATGTACTAAAGGCAAAAGTCGAGGATGTTGTCATTCCGATAAAACCAATAATTTCGAACGATATAAACAAATCGCAAGTAATCAATAAATTTGGAATGTTGAAAATTATTAAATTAAACACAAAAACAGGCGGGAAGAAGTTTGCCGGGTCAGCTAGTAAATACATAAATATGCTGGTTAAAGCAAAGCTGCAAGTGACGAATACGAAGATTAGAACTCGAGAGCAAAAAATTCGGAGGGATGAAAAAAACAAAAAAATACTTTCAAAACGAAGAAAACTTAACATTAAATAATAGTTTTTGCATAACAGTTGTTATCACTAATTATGTTAGTTTTGTTGAATATCTTTTATATATAATATAATAAAGCTTTTAAATCAATTACAACATGATATGTATCCATACTTAAATTGTTAAATTGATAGAACATTCAAGTGTTATCTAAGCTAAAAGTTGCACAACAACCATATACGACTATTGACAACAATTGTGCGGTTTCTCCTTTTATCTTTTTCACGAGGTAATTGAATTATTCATTTAATTGTACACTTCGTGGCCTGATTATTGAGCTTGAGCTTGACGGCCGCACATTTCGTAGTTGCTTCCCGTGATGGATCTGAGCTAGTGAAGTTACACAGGGAACCACGTATATAGCAACTTGGGATTAGTTTACCATTTACACGTCGTGGCCTGATTATTTGAATATTTCTTCTCCGTGCCTCGATAAGCTACATCTATTATATTATCAATATTTAACTCCCGGAATGGCGTTAGCTTCACATACAAACAGTATACGCACGAAATCTGCAACATATTTTTTTCTGTGAAAGTATGAAATTGAGTCTCCTAAATCTAAAATTGAGTAAATTCAGTTTCGTGTGTGAGAATGTCACACGCTCACAGAAATTCAACAACAATGCACAGTGGTACAGTAAGGCAATGTAGGCGGACACGAGTTTTTCGATGCGATTTTGTGGTTTTAGAGTAAAATTTTTTTCTAAGAACTTGTTTCTTATATTTAGTCTATTTTCTATGTGCAAATGAAAATAAGGGTGGTTCTGAAATCGACTAAATGAAAAAACTAACTTTTTATTTGCATAAATAAATGTATACATTCATCGGCACAGTTGTAGATTAACTAATTTTAAGCAACTTTCGGTATTTCTTCACAATATTTATACAATATTTGTTCTATCAAATGATACCAAAAAATATTACAGTAACTGTTCGCTAACTGGGTGCTGTTTAACTGGGCTGCTTTTTAACTGGGCGTTCGCTAACTGGGCTATAGCCCAGTTAAAAAGCAGATGAACGTCAAAAATCAGCGTTTGGCATGTTGCTGTCAAAACGAGATAGGGGCACATGAATAGTAAATTGAGATTGATTTTTTCAGTTCAATGGATTCTGGTTGTCGTTACACATGCGATCCATTACATATTCATCTATTTGTTTCCAGGTCAAATAAATGTTTTATGAAAACAACATGTTTCCAGGCAACGGTTAGTGCAAATAAAGCACACGCAAGGGTAACAATTTATTTTTTCTCATTATCTGTTCATCAATCAGGATTTTTAGTGTATTTGTTCAAAACATTTTACAATTTTCGCTGAGAGTTTTGCCTAGCGCCATTACATCGAAATCCCCCTCGATATTTGACGACATTTGAAATGTCAGCCCAGTTAGCGAGCGACATTCGTTAACTGGGCTAGGCCCTCAGCCCAGTTAGCGAACGAACAGTGTATTTATGTTTGCCCTAAACGGAGACATCAATATATCAAAAGGGCCTATTTTTAAAATAGAAATAGTGAAAACCCTTCATCTGTATAATATATCGACAATGTTTTTTCGTCAAAATTGGCGTATTTTTGATTAAAGTTACCGAAGAAAACTTTGTTTTTCAATTTGAATTGAAAAAATAGAGCGAAAAGACTGTTTTTGGAAACCAAATTTCATTTCTACAAAAAAGTTATTTTACAAAGTTACTTAGAATTAGTTGGTCTACAAGTTTGCCAAAGAATGTTTTATTTCGTTGAGTTTAGGACCACCCTAATTTTCATTCGCACATGAATCGAGGACTATGTCTAAGAAACAACTTTTTACAAAAACTATGGCTTTAAACCGCAAACCAAAATCGCAACGAAAAGCCTATGTCCGCCTAAATTGCCTTACTGTACCACTGTGCAATGAGTTTAGTTACCTTTTTCACCACAAGAGGGGGTGTTCCCTGTCTGTATTCACGGGAATATATGGGAAATTCGAGAGTGAACTATATTGTTATTTTAAGATATTTGCTAACAGTTTCGCTAACCAGCTCAAAAAGTAGCGGAATCGCTAAATCGCTAACTGAATTTTAGCGTCGCTAATTAGCGAATTAGCGGAATGGTGCCCACCACTGGTGAAAAGTGATTCGTGCCGTGTCAAATAAATGTTGTGTGAACAAAAAAAAGTGAAAAGTGATAGAATTAAATAGTGAAAGTGGATAAAAAGTGTAATGTGTAGTGTAAATATTCTATCAAGACGCTCGATCAGAAGTTGGTGAATTTCAGTCAAATCCGTTCTGTAGATGCTGAGAACAAAAAACACGGTTTCGAGAGAATCGCTGCAAATAGCGTAATACTCACTATACTTGTATCCAAAACATGCAAAATATATCTCCAAATTAACCTTAATCAATAGTCAAAAAACCCGAACACATCACTTAACTTTAAACATCCGAAAAAAAATTGCGAAAATTCGAAAGCATTATTCAATGAATAATTTATTCTACATATATTTTTGGACAGTTTTTGCCAAAAGTGCATTTTATGCAGAAGGATAAAATTGTGCACGCCGTTTGGGTTGCTAGCGACGTACCGCCGTGCAAGATTGATGATTAGTCCGCCATTTGGTTTATTTTTTTTTCTCATCGATCTTTATCGATTTTTTTTATGTCCAATCTAATTTTACATAAATATAAAACTTTATTTTTCTGTGCGCTTTTTCAACTCAAAAGGTGAAATGTTATTAAAGCCACAAACAGCCGATTTAAATCTACCACTTCGAATTTTTAGAAGCACAAGACTCGGAAAATAGATAAAGCGCTCCCTGTGAAAACGCTGTTTTATGTTTGCTGCGGTGAAGCAAACATAAAGTAGTGTTTTCAGAGGTGACGCATTAACTGATACCAAGTCCTGTGCCTTTGAAAATCCGAAATGGTGGCTCGAAGTCGGCCATATTTGGCTTCAATCCCATTTGGCCTTAAGTTGAAACCTCTCGCAATCCATTGTGTCTAGTGCACCAACACTATCGTGTTTTCGGTGTTTATGTATACGTGAAGTCTATGTATGCGATGTTGTATGTATGGATGAGGCCTGTAATAAATATCCCGCACGTTATTTTGTCTACCTGTCAAACATTGTTTACTAATTTTGCCGAAAATCAATTCACCTTAGATGGCAATTGAACCCATTATGTGTGATGATGTGCATTGGCATTCAAAGACGCTCAGGAATCTTAACTGTTTAAATATTATTCCAAAATATGGGATAGCCTCCCGTGTGGACGCATCGTGCCTTCCACACGGCGCAATTTTTTTTGTGTCGCCTTCTTTCTGCTTTCTATTGGCGAAAGTGCTGGCAACGCCGTGTTGTATCATTTTTTGCATACCGGTTATTCGAGTTTTGATCGAGCTTCCGAGAATGAGTGTTCCGCTGTATGCTCTTCTGATGCAAGAATGTCGTTCAGGGCTGCATTTTGTTCTTCACACTCACCTCTTGAAGTAATCCTCCACGGATCTGTCACAGCCCAAATCAAGGGATCAGGAACATCGCGTTTCGCTTTCTTTTTGATTTCCCGCTGCAAGGCAGCTCTACGACGTTTAGTGCATCGGCCCATTTTCTCTAGCGACAATACTTTTCTAGTTATGTTTTTGTTTACACTGTTTGGTTGTCGTCAAGACAACCATCGCGAATAACATTGTGGCCAGTTTTGCGGTTGAATAGATTATCTTAAAAATTAACTGAACGAAACTTTAACTGCAAAGTAGAAAATGGAACAACTTTTGAATGTTTTCAAAATATTTCAGTTATTCCTTTGATTACTTCAATTGTAAAAGTAATTAGAACAGGGTTTTTATGCAATTACTCAACAATGAACAAAATATCATGAAATCGAAACTTCCAACACTGCACTCATGCTGATGCAATAAAGATGTGTTGGAAGACGGTTTCGTTTTTGCGTTGTAATTAGGGTTAATTGACAAACAGTGGACCACCTGGTACATAACAATATCGCACGCTTAGCCTTGGGGCTAATAGCGGTTCGATCAACTAGATTAGTTGAGAGAATTCGTTATCGATATTGTTTTTCTGGCACATTTTGCATGTGTAGGATAAGTACAACGATACACCGTGCCCCAGTGCTGAGTCGAGAAAATTTTCAGCTCGAAAAGATCCTCGACTCGATCGGGAATCGAGCCCGATATCACAACCGTGTGGGAGAGCTAGCCGACCGACATCGCTAACCACAGAGTCACGGGGACCACGTACATACGATGGCTGATTTGACCTGGAACATACGATGGCTGATTTGATGCGATTTTATTATCTTGTCCATACGAAGTTGTTTTTTGATTTGTCATCATTTTTAATAAACAGTTTCATGTGAGGGGTGTTTTCAAACAAGAAGTAGGTATGTAATATAGATATACAATTGGTTGCACAAATAAAGATTCGGAATGAAAAATCGCTAAAAACCTCGAAGGGTTCCACTCTAGGCTGATTTACCCTACACACCGGAACCATTTTGTAAACAAAAATGATGTGATAGTGAGGTGACTACGAAGTGAAAAAAATTCATTTATTGGAATAAATTTACAGTTACCGGTAAATTGAAACAGTTTTCGTGCTAAAATCTTCAATCGGTAGGTGAATAAACAATCTCCGAGTGTAAATTAAAAATATAGGTAATGCAGCTACAGTGAAAGTGGTGAAAAAAACTGATTTAAACCAGCCTTGCCGAGCGGTAGCATTTTTGCCTAGTGTGATGGTGGACCAACTGCACCCCAACAAAATTGCAGAAATCTTTTGAAAACATGTGAAAATCATAGAGGTAGCTATCAAATAGTGAAGATACCATTATAATGATCTTAAAAAAGCAAGATTTTGAAAATTGGCGGAGGTTGTTAGTGGATTTAAGTAAAAATTATGATTCGCTGGTTGAAAGTGAAAGTTGTAGGTGTGTGCGACGTGTACGTATAGCGTAAAATTGATGAGAGAGTGTGAGAGAGGATCCGGCCATTTTGGTAGCCATTATTGGATTGCGAATCGTTCAACCTTAAATGGCTTTTGAATGAAATTTAATCAATGTGGTTTTTATACTGAGGACACGAGTTTTTCTAAATATTACTGCGATGTAAATGTACTTTAACTAAATAAAAGGATATCGCCTTTACCATAGTGAAATCTAACTTCATGTTTATCAAACCTTGAGAATAAAATTTAATATAAAACCAAGTTTGAGCATTTTAGTATACCTCCACTACTGTAGGAAAATAGACATTATCATAAAATTCTCATTTTCTTGAAACTGAATGCATTCTATATGTTCAAAATTGTTTACTATTGAACAAAACAATACAGTAAAGTCTGTTTAACACGGTTTTGTTTTACATGGTTTCATTTTACACGATTTGAATATTGACAATATTCCAACAACACGATTTTTTTACGTCGTATTCTCAAATGACGCAATTTTTTTACACGTTTTTTGCACGATTTTTCGTCTTCGCGTAAAGTTGTTACAGTAAGTAACAGTAACGGCAATGGCTGTATTACACTCTTTGACAAAGCGTCGAATATTTGTCACTTTTTGACAGATAAAAATTTGGTCAAAAATAATTGTTTGTCACTCTAGAATTTTTAAATGTGGCATCCAGAATACGTATGAATCCACTATTTCGCGAGCATCCTCGTCGACAGCACACATCCAACGAGTGCGGGGCCTTCCTCGAAGTCGACGGCCTCTATCAGGATTTCTGATAAATATAGTCTTCACTATTCGTTCTTCCGGCATTCTAGCTACATGCCCAGCCCACTGCAACCTACCGTGTTTTATCCGCTTAACTATATCCGCCGATTTGTATACCTGATGCCCACCATTTTCTAGTTTGCCGCCAAGGATTAAATGCAAAATGCTACGCTCAAAAACACCAAGAGCTCGCCGATAGGCCTCTCTCAACGTCCATATTCATGACCATAGAGAGCCACGGGAAGAATTAGTGTTTTATAGAGTGCAAATTCAGTACGGGCAGACTACGGGACCTCTGCTATCCGCCTTTTTATCTCACGGCTAACCACGTTGTTACATATTACCAATGTACCCAGGTAAATAAATTCGTCGACTACTTCAAAAGTTTTCCCATCTAACACTGTTTTGGGAGAGGTTATGATGAGCCCTATTCTTGCAGCTTCCCTCCTGACAAGTCCAAAGGTCTCTTTCACTGCTCTACGGTTGATACCAATGATGTCGATACCGTCCGCAAAACCTAGAAGCATGTGAGACTTCGCTTCTTTTCACGCCAGCACTCCGTATAGCACCCTCCAATGCGATGTTGAACAACAAGTTTGACAGCCTGTCTCCCTGCTTTAATCCTTCTGACGTCACAGAGTCCGATATCTCACCGGCTATCCTGACGCATGATGTAGAGCAGTGGTTCCCAACCTTTTTGGCTCCGCGGCCCCTTTTGCTAAACACAAAAAGCTCCACGGCAGCCTTTGCGAAGCACAGAGAGCTCCGCGGCCCCCCAAAAGAATTTCTGATACAAATTTTACAATACGAGTCTGCGTTTCTCATTCTCATATCGTCCTGCGAGTCTTATTTATTTCACATCTTGGTCCTAATCGTAGAAGAGTTCAAAATCTGCTTTCACAGAGATATCTAGGAAGAAATTTTAACTCACTGTCAAATTTACCACGAGCTTCACGGCCCCTCTAGATGAGCCCCGCGACCCCCTTACCGGCCGCAGACCCCTGGTTGGGAACCACTGATGTAGAGCTTCAAGGGTGGAACGTATCAGCCAAATTAGTTTTGTTGTCTTGTTCGAGCATAATTCTCGACTTTCTTGTGATAAGGTCGTATGTCTAAACGTCAACAAGCGAGTGAGAGTTATATTCCTTGTACTTCACAAGCACAAATCATCTCTCACTCGTTTTGTTTACGTTTAGACATACGACCTTATCACAAAGTAGTCGAGAATTCGCCATGACTCATGTCTCCTAACTGTATCATACGCTGCCCTAAAGTCAATGAACAGATGGTGCGTCTGCAGGTTGAATTCTCCAAATTTGTCGAGGATCTGTCGCAGGGTGAACATTTGGTCCGTAGTGGAGCGTCCCCCTCGAAAACCACATTGGTAATCGCCAGCAAAGACCTCCGACAAAGGCCTTTCTTTCTGACCCCCCAGCCAGTCCGAGGGCAATTCTTCATCGCACCACACTCTTAGCATGCTCCGGTTGGTAAATGGGTCGGCATGTGTCACTTGATACCCCATGCAAGGGACCGTCTACCGAGATGTCGGTGTCCACACCAGACATCTCGGTAGACGGTCCCTTGCTAGTCAAGGCCGTCGAAAGGTGTATGGACACGCGGCCAAGAGTGGCGGCGCTGTCTGAACAACTCGATGCCATAATCGAGTTCTTGGCGAACAGGCGAAACATCGCTGGCGACCTGAAGCAGAGCCTCCTCCTGCTTCGGAGCACCATTGATGAAGCCAGAAAGGAGCACGAAGAACTCGTAGCTCGGGTGAAGGCGGCCGAGAAAGCGGCCAGGACCGGGAGGGCGACTGCATCTAAAGAGGTGCAGACAGACGCCCCCTCGTTCGCGTCGGTCTGCTCCACGGGGCAGGTCGCTAAGCGAACGAGGCAGTCTCCGGGGGAAACGGCCCCCGGGAACACCAAGAAACGATTGGTCGTGCTACTCCCACGGGAACACACGCCAACCGGTTCAAGGTCCACCGCGGAAAAGGCACAGGTGGAGGCTACGGGCAACCCTTGGACTACCGTAGAGGGTAGGAAGCGTCGGGAAGGTGCGACGCGACATGATGGCGGAGCGGCCAGAGGACCAAAAAAGGTCAAAAAGGCGCGGAGTAGGGGTGATGCCCTCATACTCAAGACGGATGGGTCGAAGTACTCAGAAGTCTTGAAGAAGATGAGGGGGGAAACCCAGCTCAAGGATCTGGGGGCGGATGTGCGGAGTATCCGCCGATCTCGCACTGGCGAGATGATACTTGAGCTCCGGAAGGACGCCAAGAACAAGGGGGCTACCTACAAAACGGTAGCTGAAAAGGTGCTAGGGAAGGAGGTGCAAGTGCGGGCACTCACCTCAGAAGTGACTCTCCAGCTTAAAAACCTGGACGAAATCACTGAGGGGTGCGACATTGCACAAGCCCTAAAAGCGAAGTGCGGGGTGGAGGTGGCTAAGGAGTCAATCCGCCTCCGCAAAGGTCCGGCGGGGACCCAGATAGCTACCTTCCGACTACCGTCGGCGGACGCTAACCTGGCCCTGAAAGAGGGCAAGTTGAAGGTCGGCTGGTCTGTATGTCCTCTGGGCATACTACAGCAACCAGACATTTGCTTCCGGTGCTTTGAGGGCGGACATAAGTCCTGGACCTGCAAGGGGCCCGATAGGAGCCAGCTGTGCAGGCGATGTGGAGGTGCAGGCCATAAAGCAAAGGACTGTGGGGAGTCTCCCAAGTGCATGGTATGTTCCGGGAAACGGGACGCCAAACACTTTATGGGAGGCCCCAGGTGCCCAGCCGGTAAGCCGGCTGCGAAACCACGGGCGTAAGGGTGACGCAACTGAACCTGAACCATTGCTTCGCGGCTCAGCAGCTGCTACACCAAGCAGCCACTGAGTCGTTGTCGGACATCGCCGTCATATCGGATCCCTACCGCATCCCTCCCGGAAACGGTAACTGGGTTGCGGATAAGTCCAGTTTGGCGGCCATATGTACGACGAGCAAGTTCCCGGTTCAGGAGGTTGTCTCAACCTCAGAAGAAGGGTACGTAGTTGCTAAGGTAAACGGAGTGTTCTACTGCAGTTGCTATGCTCCGCCACGTTGGTCTACCGAAATATTCACCCAGATGGTCGACCTCCTATCCATGGAGCTAACGGGCCTAATGCCGTTGGTGGTGGCGGGCGACTTCAACGCTTGGGCTGTTGAGTGGGGAAGTCGCTTCACGAACCAGAGGGGCCAGATCCTGTTGGGGGCTTTTGCAAAGCTCAACCTAGATCTGGCCAACGTTGGGAACAAAAGTACATTTAGCAGAAATGGTGCGGAGTCGATCATCGACGTGACGTTCTCCAGCCCAGGACTGATCAAGAACTGGAGGGTAGACGATGGCTACACTAATAGCGACCCCCAGGCGGTCTGTTATAGTGTAGACAACAACGAGAGGCGGCAAGCGACGGGTAGAGCCAACACTCCGACCGTTCGCGGGTGGAAGACATCGCACTTTGATGCCGAGGTATTCGAAGAGGCAATGAGAAGGGAGCGCGAGGAGGGCAGTTGGATCCGCCCGACTGCTGACCAACTAGTTGCTATGCTATCGCGGGCGTGCGACGCCACCATGCCTAGGACTCGCCAACCTAGGAATGGAAAGCCACCGGTTTACTGGTGGACGGACGCGATAGCCGACCTTCGCAGTGCGTGCCTCCGTGCAAGACGGAGGATGCAGCGTGCGCGAAACGAAGAAGAGAGGACAGAGCGCCGCGCAGCATTCAGTTCGGCAAGATCGATGCTAAAGAGTGCGATAAAGGCCAGCAAGAGGGCCTGCTTCGATAGGCTATGTGCGAGTGCCAATACAAATCCGTGGGGTGACGCCTACAGGATCGTAATGGCCAAGACTAAAGGCGCGCTGGCGCCTGCAGAGCGATCACCAGCGATGCTGGAGCGTATCATCGAGGGACTCTTTCCACGCCACGAGCCAAGTCCTTGGCCTCCGGCAGTCGAGTCTCACGTCCGACGTTCCAGTATCTCAGACATAGACCAGAGATGGTCGGCCAACCTGCCGAGCATCCAATCCGTGAGCGACGACAGCCGTGTCGAGGCAGGGGAGGAGGCAAGGGTTACGAATGAGGAACTCATCGTGATCGCCAAATCCCTAAAGGTGAGCAAGGCACCGGGACCGGATGGTATCCCTAACCTGGCGATCAGGCTGGCGATAAAAACGGCCCCCGGGCTGTTCAGGGCAGTCATGCAGAGGTGCCTGGATGACTGTCTCTTTCCGGACAGGTGGAAGCGGCAGAGACTGGTCTTATTGCCGAAGGCTGGGAAACCGCCAGGGGACCCATCGGCATATAGGCCTATCTGCCTGCTGGACACCGCGGGCAAGGTGCTTGAGTGGATCATCCTCAACAGACTGGTGAGGTACACGGAGGGTGTACACGGTCTGGCAAGTAACCAGTTCGGCTTCCGGAAGGGCAGGTCCACGCTGGACGCAATCTCTTCCGTCATCAAGACGGCGGAGGTAGCAATCCAGCGCAAGAGAAGGGGAATACGCTACTGCGCAATCGTCACGCTCGACGTGAAGAATGCGTTCAATAGTGCCAGTTGGGACTCCATAGCGCTCGCGCTCAGGAGCATCCATGTACCGGTGTCGCTGTACAAGATTCTGGAAAATTATTTCCAGAATCGAGTACTTGTTTACGACACGGAGGAGGGTCAGAAGTGCGTCCCAATTACCGCAGGAGTTCCGCAAGGTTCTATCCTGGGCCCGGTGTTGTGGAATGTCATGTATGACGGAGTGTTGAAACTCAAGTTCCCTGTAGGGGTTGTGATCGTCGGCTTTGCAGACGACATAACGCTGGAGGTTTACGGCGAGTCTATCGAGGAGGTCGAGTTGACGGCCGCGCACTGTATACGCAAGGTCGAGGACTGGATGCGCTCCAGGAAACTGGAGCTCGCGCATCATAAGACGGAGGTCACGGTTGTGAACAACCGTAAATCGGAGCAACAGGCGGTGGTCAGAGTCGGAGACTGCACCATCACCTCGAAGCGATCCCTGAAGCTCTTGAGGGTTATGGTGGACGACAAGCTCACGTTCGGGAGTCACGTCGACTATGCCTGTAAGAGGGCCTCATCGGCTATTGCAGCACTATCTCGTATGATGTCCAATAGCTCAGCGGTTTATGGCAGCAAGCGAAGACTTCTTGCCAGCGTGGTTTCGTCCATACTTAGGTATGGTGGGCCAGTGTGGTCCAGAGCGCTAGGTACTAACAGTTACCGTGGTAAACTGGAAAGTACCTACAGGCTCATGTGCCTGAGAGTTGCGAGTGCGTATCGTACGGTGTCATACGATGCAATCTGTGTCTTGTCCGGCATGATGCCTATCAGCATCGCCATCAAGGAGGACAGAGAGTGTTTCGACCAACGTGACACAAGGGGCATACGAGGTACCAGAAGGTCATTCTCGATGCTCCGCTGGCAGCGGGAATGGTCCAACTCCACAAAGGGCAGATGGACGCACCGACTCATACCGGAGATATCCGGCTGGGTCGGGAGACGACATGGTGAAGTGAACTTTCACCTGACACAAATCCTGTCAGGCCATGGTTGTTTCAGGCAATATCTGCACAGGTTCGGACACGCGGTGTCCCCCATGTGTCCCGAGTGCGTGGAGGAGGAGGAGACTGCTGAGCATGTCTTCTTCGTATGCCCCCGTTTCGCAAGAGCGAGGAGCAACATGATGGCTGTGAGCGGGCCTGGCACTACTCCGGACAATCTAGTCCGGAGGATGTGTGACGACCCGGACATCTGGAACGCGGTCTGTGCGGCCGCCTCTCAGATTGTTCTGGAGCTGCAACGTGTGTGGCGGGTCAACCACCAACACGCCAGTGGTAGCTAATTACCAGTCTCCAGGTAGTTAGCTAGGAGGTTATAAGAGTAAAGAGGGTGCATCACGCACAAAAGCCACTCTCCGACGTAATACTTAACCGTCGTTCCGGGAAGACCAGGGCTGGAGACTGGAGGGGTTTTAGTGGGTCGGGACAGGGATCAGTAGGTGTCTGGGCGAGTGTAACTACCCCAGCATCTCTCCCCTAGTCTCATCCCCACACCCTGAGTTCTCTTCTCAGGTGTCTGTTTGCAGATTTCCCCGCCACCTTTAAAAAAAAAAAAAAAAAAAAAAACCCATTGTGGTCATTCACCTCTGTCCAGCAACTCCTCGGCCAGGTTGGGCCGACCGGAGTTCGAGTAAACTTAGTGGTGATCGGGTAACCAACCCCCGGCGAAAACTATGGTCGCATGTTGACTGGGAATGGGGATCGTACGCGGTTGAATTTCCATGTTAGGGCGGCGTACAACAGCGTCTGACTCGGAGCGGGTGGCTGAATTTCGAAACGCGATGCCTCACCAGCTATATCTGAGACGACAGCCCTGTCGCGAGACTAGGTAACGCAGCTCTAGTAAGGCAGCACCCCGACGATAAAACACTACGAAAAAATCCAGAGCTGTAGTCCTCTCCGGCCACGAAACCTCGACCATGCTTGTGGAGGACCAACGCGTCCTTGGGGCTTTCGAACGTAAGGTGCTGCGTACCACCTGTGGTAGAGTGCAGATGAAAGATGCATCATGACGGAGGCGGATGAACCACGAATTGGACGAACTAATCATCGTTTAAATGGTGAAAATCTAGAGACTGTGGTGGGGCGGGCATTTCGTAAAGTGTCGGATGATAGCCCTGTGAAAATGGTTCTCGAAAATGACCTGACTGGAACGAGACGCACAGCGAGCAAGGTAGCTCTATCAAGCGAGCGAGCGCCCTGCGAGGCCTCTGCAGTCAACATGGCTGGCGGGCTGCAGCCATGAACTGAGTTGGATGAAGACGAATTCTTCGATCAGCAAGGGACACTTCGTGTTGGAGCTGATTGGTAAGGTAAGTATGGCGCAGGTGATGTGCTACGTACATGTTTCGGAAATAATAACGAATCCCTTCGAATCGCGCAGAGGGCTAACACATGGTGTTGGACTTCCTGTTTGCTGTTCCACATCGCACTTGATGGCGTTTGACAAACCCCTCCGTCCCCCTCTTCATGATCACGAGGTTTAGGAACGACCCCTAACTAAACATCCAGGAATGATTATTCTGAGCTGCATATACTTACCACTGCAAAGAATCGCTACAGATTTTGATGGATTCATGAATTTGTTATGCATGGTTTCAAAACTGATCTGCTTAGAACTAGTGTTAGTTCTGTGCAGAAACAGAGTGCAGAACTGCAGGTAAATTTATCACAACACCAGTCGTGTTTAGTACAGTTTATTCGGCCACCATATCACACGATCACACATGAAACAACAGTGTAATTCATCCGAAGATTAACATCTTCCGATAATGACAAGATGCAGCGTAGATGCTGAAACCAACTATACGTCGTTCATTTCTAGCTCAGAGAATTTTATCGAAACCTACAGCCAACGTTTACATTCAAAGCCGTGGATGGATTACGGAGTATAATCACTAAAGCATCGCACAAAAAGATCCGATGAATTCGTCTGAAGCAAATGTATGGAAAAGTGACACATATAAAACAAGGCAAAATGGAACAATACTGCGCCACTAAGTTCGAATGAAACAAAGAATATGTATCAAGGACTTGGGTAATTTTTTCAAACATCCTTGCTGTCTTACTATCTCTAAACTTAGGTGATACCGAAGTTACCAATTCTGATGAAATCCTTCGCAGGTTAGTCCAATTACTAGAATTGAACATGCCCAAAACGATCAACATCTAGATCTTCTATGAAGACAACGTCATAAAAAGAGTGGAAATCTATAAATAAAACAAAAAGCAGTTAAAAACCCTTATTAGTTATGAGTTAATGGCAGGATAAAAAAAACTCTTAATTTGGATCAACAGAACTTGAGAATATATCCAAACGCCAAAACTGTTAACAAATCGTTAATATTTGAAACTTTTTTAAAATACATTATGCATATGAAAAAAAAACACCAAACAATTATTTCGTTACAGTCAAAACAAATGGGAAAACTTCTCCATAAGGCAATCGCACTGATAAATGATGAAGAGATACGTGATCAGGTAAATATCCGTAACCTTGGCGTACGTCTCAATAAACCTTATCCCTCTTTCAGTTACTCCATTTTTCCAACCAGATTAGCCAAAGATCGTCGATTATTTCTTGCAAATGGTTCGATTTTGATAATGCTCTGATTTTTTCGGTATATGCTCTATTGTATCCGCACTTTCAATTGATCTTTCAGATAATTATTTTCAGACAATGGGTGCTATAACTACGTATCTTGTAATATTGATCCAGTTTGATGTTACATCTCAACAGGCTTAACCATCCTTTGCTATGATAGTACTATAACAACAGATGAAGCAATAAAAAAGGTTTTATCGAATCTGTAATACGAGCAGAAAACTGAGAAAATGTACTTGTAACAAAATGCATCACGCTTTAATAATATCAAAAGTTAACACTAATCTGCACACTGCAAAAACAAAAAAAATATAGGTACTATATGGATGAAAATGACACTTTATTTGAGAAGTGAAATAGTGATCACAAAAAAGCTACACAAACATTTCAGATCAAATAATCGTAACAAAGAAATCTAGATTAAAAAGACTATATCATCGTGCATCATAATCTGATTGTCTTCGGTCATTCTTGTGATAGCAGCCCGTACTTCCCCCTTGCTGAAAGCCTCCGTTCCACTGTTTTCTTCGATACTTTTTGTCAGCCGAACCAGTGCAATCGATTGTTCGCGTGCCTGACGGAATGCCTGATGTACTCCTTGCTTGAATATTTTGAACCGATCGTCAGAAATCGCCTCTACTATGGATTCCGTTTCCATCATTATCGGGTTTGAAGTGTTTCCGCTCGGACCGTCAACATTAACTGTGATGGAAGATGGCAGTTTCGTCATAATATCCGGAACAGTCAAATTTAGCTTTTTCTTATCCGAATCTGCACGACCTTCAACAAGACTACGTTTTGCACGATGACTAGCGTGGGAGTTCCGACGTTCTTCATCAACGTCCGGTCGACATTCCTCGTGAAGCTTCGTCGACACAACACAATTTTTGATGTGGTTCTGATCCGACATTGATTTAATAACCGGTTCAGTCGACCTCCTTTCAAGAATATGGAAAACTTCTCTCGCCAAAGCCTGTTCCGTATTCGATGATTGTCGCAGCACTACTGCAGATGGTGACTTTTCATGCAATTTCCTAGCTTTATCTTTGCAAGGATTAATTCAAATTCATTTGTCGTGGGCAACGACATGCGCTACACTTTGCCAATATTTACTTTGTTCAGTTCGACGATGTTAGACGGTATTCATGATTAGGAAGCAGTAAAGCCAATGATGGAAATCTGGCAAAAATTTTCCAAATATGTTTGTATAACTCTCTTTCCAAGTGAATTTTATAGAACAAAAGGTGGGGCAAAATTTTTCTAATCGAAAATGAACAAAAAAATCCGTGTTTTTTGGTTAGGTATAGCCAATTGTAAAGCTTGCACGAAAAGATGTATCAGACCGGGCATTATGATCCAATTCGGTTTTTTAAAAAGATATGTAGAATGCTATCTGGTCTTGGAGACTTGATAGCTTCGAAGGAACCAGTTGATTGAAGCTCCCGTGGGTATTCATGGGGGTATTTATATTTGAAAGAGCTAAAACGAGTTGTTGGGCGCTGTACGCCTTATCCTAGTACTCCGCTGCTCCGACGTCGGTTGGTCGTTTGTACATGTGGACTCAGGAAAATACGTGGTCATAAGAATGCAGTGATTCCCTAGGTATGGCAGTAAGACTGCTGTCCTATTTGTTTTAACTGCCCTTAACCGTTGGTGTCCTGGTCATCTATGGATAACGCTTTCTGAAGTCGTGAGGCTTCGGACCCTGTTCGAATATCCTCGCAAAACTTGATCCTACAAATTCTTTAAGCCTTGCGTAGCTCAACGATGTACTTAGTGGTGCCCTGTATTTTTCTGAATTGGATGTGATTTTTAGCGTGTTGTTAATTCCCAAGCGTACTTAGCGACACAAAAACCTCTTCTTTAGAGGACAGTTGGCCGTGTAGGCATTAGTGATCCTACATTCAAAATCACGTGCAGCAATGTTCAGTTCGACGGGTGTACGAATGTCGATTTAGCAAAGTGACCGGGAGTTGACTAAGTGTTATTTAAATAAGGACCAGCAAGTCTTTTTCGGGCTCCTTAAATTGTCTCTTTTCAAAAGATTAGGTTCGATTTCAAAACTAATGTGTCGGTGATCAGACAAGCCTAATTTGTCCGAGACATGTTATTTTCGACTTTCTCGGCAATGTGTGCGCTGGAAAGAGTGAGGTCGAGGACCTCGTCTCATATAGCGTTTGTAAAAATGGGAACATCCAGGTCACGGGTGCAGCGTGGGTAAACATTAGTTGTTTTTTTTGGTAAATCTACTGCCAAAGGCGCTGGAGGCCCCTAAGCGTGATGAAAATTCACCTAGATGCAGCGAAAGCTGCTCATTGAGTGTTGTATCCGCCTGTGGTTGGATCGGAGGATCCAGACCTATCAGACAGTTACCATCGGTAGAACTGCTGGCTTGGGTTGCTATTACTCCGTCAACAGCTCGCCTTGGCTGCTGTAAGCGATAGGCAACAGACGAGCACCGGAAGGGGGTTCCGAAATCTAGGTTTGAAGGCCGAAGATGGTTGAGGCACGGGTTTGCGAAGTGTTTGAGACATTAACCCATTGCTAGTCGTGTGCTGAACCTTATCTTCCATTGCAGGGTTGTACTGAGTGGATAACGGAGTTGGACGTTCCGACAGTACTTTCCTGTTCTTTGCAAGATTGCGTTAAGTAGATAGTTATGACTGCACTGATCGTTCTATATGTATTTTCCTTCTCGTCACAACAGAAGTTTCCTTGCTTATGTTGATCGTCGGTCTGCTCACCCGACGCAGTTGAGCTTTACCAAACATAAAGTTTGGTAAGAACCCGATCAGAAGGGCAAAACAAAATTGTAACAGAAGCTGTTATTGTGTTATGAAAAAACCTTTCAGGTTGTGTTCCCGTTAGGTGTTAAAATAACAGAAATTGTAACAAAAATGATTCAACTAGTATCAAACCCATATCAAGCTTTGTTACTAACGTATCAGCCTTCTAACAAAATAAGATAGCAAATAGAACAGTATAATAACAACCATTGTTAGAAATAACAGGTTTTGATAGAGATGAATAATCTGTTAGACTTGTTTCAGAACAAGTTCATTTAAGAATTTGTTATCATAACTCATTCAGATTCAATTTCGTTATCAAAAGCATATGGGAAAATACAAACTCGTATCAAAATTTGTTATCTGTATCTCGTGTTGATAAAATTTTGTAGTTTTTTAGTTATGCTCTTCTGATCGGGAAGCGCTGATTCGGTCGGTGGATTGTTCGTCGATCTCCAGAAATAGTTCGACAGTTTCCCCTGCTACCTTGCAAATTCTTACGCCCTCCGCCAGTGCAGGTATACCGTCGTTCTGATTCTGGATGAATCTCAGTATCTTCTCATTTGACATGTTCATGCTGTTCGAGGCATAACCTGCGAACAGGATCGCTGTCGACAGGTTATCCGTGTTGTAAACACGCAATTGTGTTCCTTCCTAGGGAGTCAGGTCCGAGATGATTTTCTCCAGCAACACAACTGTTACGTTGTCGGCACTGGCCAAGATGAAGCAGGCGTGTTTCTAAAGGCTACTCCTGAGCTTAGGCCCGCCCGAGTAGGAAAGAGTCCAGGATCGAATTGTGCACAGTTACAAGTTGCTTCTTGGATGGAAATAGAAGTTTGGTGGGGTAACCGCCAAAGGTGGTGGCGTTACCTTTTCCCTGTAGGTAACACCTTCCGATGGGACGTCTTCCGATCATTACCGTTTGATAGCAGCTTAACCGTTTAAGTCTGGCAGGCCGGAAGTCCAGAGAGTTAGCATTCCTCATCCTCTGAGGAGCCTCTTTCGGATATGCTGATATCTACGCTTCTGTGTGTTAGAGGGACGATTCGCTCACTCCTTGCGGGGAGCAGGCCGACTAAAGGCCTTTTATTAGGAAATCGAGGATCAAAGAGAGGATGGATGGGCAGTCTTGTAACGAATCACTATCAAGATTAAACCCTGCCTCCATTTCCTGATCAAGGAGTGTTCGTTCGACCACTTTCTCTGTCTCCTGTTGAATGTTTTTGGTGAAGTTGTTTGTGTTGTTCGTATTAGCCATGTAAATGAAGGTGATGAAAGTCCAGTTTATGGCTGATGTAGACCTCAGCAGAGCACAAAAAAATATTTTCAACACTCGTATGCGTAACGCGGAATTTGGCAATTTTTGGTATCTCCACTCCAATGTAACGCAATTTCGCATGGTGGGCTCGAGGAGTGTAATGAAACGGGTTACTCGTTAAAGTTTCTATAATACGGCCCTATATTGAGCTTTGAAGGTTTAAATTATAATGTTTAAGACAAATTTATTTAACATTAGCTGAATAAGCCCGGCCTTGCTCGTGTAAAAATTTCTGTTTTTTCTATAATTTTCTTTATTTCTATATATTTTTTCCAACCCATCATTTCAAATAATATTTCTATTTTAGTTATAAACTTACTTATATACCACCTTTTTCGTTGATTAACAATCGATGCGGTGGCATTCCAGCTGGCTCAAGTGAGTTCAAAAATTCCATTGGGAAATTGATTGCCTCATCAGCATCTTCGACGGTATCGATTAACTTACAATAAACTCAAATTACACTGAAATTACATAATCAATAGCCTAACCTCACCTCTGATAGTTAAAATTATTGTTTGCTATGACTTCTCGTTTTACTTTTTCGTGTAAACAATATCAATATCATCCTTATAGTTGAACATCAGTCTTCATGAATCAATTAATAATTTGGTGACACGGGGACTATCTCTACAATTTCCTCAAGTTTTGAATATCTTCCAATGCAGAAAAACAACTCTTACTATACCAAACGTTCGGGCACCAATTTTCGGTTTTGGGGAGTCAGCTCTGACCTATGAACCTAATATCAGGGAGTATTTGAATATTTTTCTTCTTGAATTTGAAAATAGCGTTGGACGCCTGTTGTCATTTCCTGAAGATAGTTCTTTTTCTAGAAATATTGACATTATTTAACCATTTTACTCAGTTTTACACAGCTTGACAGAATGCATAAATCGCGGAATTGATTTCAAAACAACGTTTCAATATTACGTCCAAGCCTTCTTCTATATTCTAGTAACCTTTCCAGGAAATGTAATCCGCCATATACGATGCCATAGGGGCGGCGTACAACAGCGTCTGACCCGGAGCGGGCGGCTGAATTATGGAATGATGTATCCCACCAGCTACACCTAAGATGGCAGCCCCATCAGTAGGATGTAGGTATCGCGACCCTGTTAAAGTAGCATACAGAAACCTTTCTTCAACCACGAACAAAGAGTTTAGAAATACGGAACGGATCAATCGGCAAAGACTTAGGCTACGAACACGGAAAAAGATTAATGTAAACGATTGGAAATTGGGTACTTGGAATGTCCGATCTCTCAATGAATCAGCGCGGGCTGGCTTGCTTGCTCGAGAACGCAGCGATTCAGGAGGTTCGGTGGCCAAACTCCGGAGAAAGGGAATTCCGTGCAGTGGACCCTCTTGCACGCACTTCTTTCAAGTACATCTACTACAGTGGCGGCAAAGCAGCAGAACGGGGCGTCGGTTTAGTAGTGCTGGGATATCAGAAAACAAGAGTCATCCGGTGGAGGCCCGGAGATGCGTGTTGAGGATTAAGGGCAAATTCTTCAACTACAATTTAATCAACATCTACGCACCGACAAACGACAAATCCGATGAAGTCAAAGATGAGTTCTATGACAAGCTTGAGCGAATCTATGACGAGTGCCCAAAACACGACGTAAAAGTCGTCATCGGAGATGCAAACGCACAGGTTGGGAGGGAGGAATTCTCCCGTCCGGTCATTGGAAGGCATAGCCTCCACTCGTCAACCAATGAAAACGGCCTGAGACTGATGAACTTTGCCGCGGCCAGAGGAATGGCCATATGTACACGCAAAAGTTGGATGTTGCGAAACCAGTACAAAATTGTGCGTTTTTAGCGCAATTGTTGATGTAATTCGGAACCAGTACAATGATTGCGTGTTGGGCATAACGCAATTAATGCTCTAGCGTTTCTCCAATGTATTTGGCAGCTCCAAACTAGAGATGGTCGGGTATGGGAAATTTGTTACCCGTACCCGACCCGTACCCGATTCATCGAGAATTTTCAAACCCGTACCCGACCCGAACCCGAAGTCGGGTTTGCTTAAAATACCCGTACCCGACCCGAACCCGAAAATTTTTTTTTCAACTACCCGTACCCGACCCGTACCCGAAAGAAAAATACCCCGAAATTGCCGGTACCCGACCCGTCCTGGGTTTTTTTATATTATTTTTTTCAAATACCTGGTTACCTCGCACATTTTATGCACTGATTGTCGACTGAGTTAGGCTAGAACCGAGTGTTCATGTGAACTAATGTTAATGAACCCAGAGTTCCAGGCGATATATTGGTTCTCCTAGAATCCAGTGTAGCATCTGTCACTGAGAACTTTCGCTCGTCTGGTGTAGAAAAATTGGGCCATTTTTATCACACAGCCAAAAAATTATTCGTAACTGTCTGCGGAGAATTTGGGTTCCATTTTTCATGTTAGTTATCTCATAATAAAATTGATCAGGGATTTCAACTATTTATTTTGTATACATACGTATGATTCACTGCTGAAGATTTCTATTTTGTTCTAAAACGGGTTTGTCTTTGCTAATTGGTGTGCGCGCTTGCTTGAATCAACAACAGCGGTATCACTGACGGTTTTTGTCTTCGATAATGAATGGACACGCTTGCTTATAGCGACACTAGCGGCATTATTGCCCACTAGGCAAAATTTCAAAATAATCGTTATTTTCTGGTCGATGAAACCGTTATCGAATGGCACGTCTGTTTGTCTGTGGTTCGAAATTGTTACCAAACGATATTTTTTTGATACCCGAGTAATAATTACGTAGGAGGCATTCCGGAAAGAGTTTATTTGCAACCGGTGCAAGTACAAAATTGTCGCTACATAAAACAGAAGTTGGTTAAGCAATTCCTCAAATTTCAAAAGAAAGCCGGCTTGGACCGTGAATCCAGAAAGCGCAAGTTTAATAATCGAAATACGCTGGCAGGATTGTTACTGAAAGCTTATGAAATTATTTATTTTACGTGGAAATAAAACGAATATGTCATGTGTACCCTACGCTGAATACAAATATTTTTTCAAGCAAGGCGATACTTTCAAGTTATTAAAATACCTACTACTAAAAGATGCTTTTTTTTCTGGTTCTAATTGACAGCTCATTCTAGTTCATTTGACACTCCCACAGCTTCTTATCCGTTTCTCCCTCCCAGACCAAGACTATGCTAAAACACCTAGGCTTGAAAAGTTAATAATTAAATTCTCATAATGCACGAGAATCGAATTACCCGTACCCGACCCGCACCCGACCAGTTGAGAATTTTTCAAACCCGTACCCGACCCGAACCCGAAGCCTTGGTTTTTAAATTACCCGTACACGACCCGAACCCGAAAAATATTTTTTGGCGTTACCCGAAACCCGACCCGAGCCCGTCGGGTACGGGTATCGGGTAAAAATACCCGTACCCGACCATCTCTACTCCAAACTACTACACCTAAACAATTTGAACTGGTATCAAGCAGCATTGCAAAGCGAGCGAGAAGCTAAACCATTCTCCTCCTTTCTGCTTGAGGACGAGACATATGCTACGCTTTTCAAGTCTTTTGCACACACGCTTTCGAGATACTTTTTCTTCTTCATGCATTCCTCTGAATAGCAGCAGGCACGCACCGACAGTATGAGTGAGAGGCTAACTACAGCACGGGTGTCTCGCTCATTTCGTGAAGCAACGAGATATCGCCTTGCGCGTCGCAATCCGAACCGAAAGAGAAGCGAAAGAGCAACCTGCAAATTGTATGTGACGTTTTAGTCTTGTCGCACATACATGGAAATTCTACGAGCGAGAGAGAAATTTCTCGTCGCTTGAGAAAAAAGCGCGTGCAGACACTAATACACTCGACGTGAGATATAAAGTGTCGGTATATGATACATATTCTGATTTCATTCTATGTCAATGTATTCGCAGTACAACTGTTGCGTTATGCGTTTCACACATTTATTGTGCGTTTTCTGTGCAACATTTGTGCGAATCGGGAAGACACAATGATTGTACAAGACTTCAACTTTTGCGTGTAGCTCCTATTTTCAACGTTTGAATATTCGGAAACACACCTGGAGGCATCCAAATGGAGAAGCCTGCTCCCAGATCGATCACGTACTGATTGACGGTCGGCACTTTTCGGATGTTACTGATGTTAGGTCTTTCCGGGGACCAAACATTGACTCTGACCATTATCTCGTCGTTTGTAAGATCCGCGCACGGTTGTCGAACGTGCTGAAATCTCGCACAGAGAGGACGACGCGTTTCAACATTTAGCGGTTCAAAGCTGATGGCGTGGCAGCAGAATACGCCAGAGAGCTGGATCAACGGATCGCAGAACAGCAGGAGGAAGGAGTGGAAGATATAAATGGGCTGTGGAGCAGCATCCACGGCGCCATCGAAACAACTGCGAGAGAGGTGGTAGGTACGTACGTGGAAGACAGCCAAATGGCTGGTTCGATGCCGAGTGCCAGAGAGCGACAAATGAGAAGAACCGTGCCATGAGCCGCATGCTCACTGCGGCTACGCGTCAGAACAGAGAGAGACACAGGGTGGCAAGAGCTGCCGAAAATAGAACCCACTGTCGGAAGAAGCGCGAGTACGAGGAGCAGGTGCTCGCCAGCGCAGAGGACAGCTATGCTCAAACGACTTGCGAAGATTCTATAGAACTGTCAACAGAGTCAGAAGCAGGAATTTCCCTGTGCCGGTCATGTGTAATGACAAAGACGGCAACCTGCTTACTGATAAACGGACGGTTGCAGCCAGGTGGAAGGAGCATTTTCTGGCGCTATTGAACGGTGAGGAGCTGGATGAGCAGAGCAGGAACAGGATGACGATTATGAGTGACGAACAAGCTGTGGAGCCACCAACACAGGAGGAGGTGAAAAAGGCGATTAGGGATCTGAAAAACGGCAAGGCCGCTGGGAAGGACGGTATCCCGGCCAAACTTCTAAAAACAGGAAGTGAACGGCTGTACTATGCGATCCACCAGATAATACTAAGGATCTGGGCGGACGAACAAATGCCGAACGACTGGTTGGAAGGCCTCATATGCCCTATCTATTAGAAGGGCCATCGATAGGATTGTGGCAACTATCCAGGCATAACCTGTTCTTCAGATTGAGACCGTAAACGGAATCCTCTGTTGGCGAATACCAGGCTGGTTTTCTGCAGGGGCGTTCCACGACGGATCAAATCTTCACCCTGCGACAGATCCTCGATAAGTTCCGGGAGTTCAACTTACCGACTCACCATCTATTTGTGGACTTCAGGGCGGCATACGACTCAGGCAAAAGAAACGAGCTGTGGCAGATCATGCTGGAACACGGCTTCACTACGAAACTAATTAAGCTGAGTCGTATGACGCTGGAGGGATCAAAATCGTGCGTGCGGATAGCTGGCGAAACATCAGCCGCATTCGTAACGTTGAATGGACTGAAGCAGGGGGATGCGCTCTCCAACTTACTGTTTAACATCGCTCTTGAGGGTGCAGTACGAAGAGCAAACGTGGAAAGAAACGGTACGATCATCACGAAATCTCACATGCTTCTTGGTTTTGCGGACGACATCGATATCATCGGTATCAACCGTAAGGCTGTGGAGGAGGCCTTCGTACCTTTTAAGAGAGAAGCAGCGAGATTGGGACTTGTCATTAACTCTGCCAAAACGAAGTACATGGTAGCTGGCATGGAGCGTGGAAGCCCCGTGATGTTGGTGCTGAGGTGGAGATAGATGGGGAACGATTTGAAGTGGTTGACGAATTCGTTTATCTTGGTACACTTGTGACATATGACAACGATATGAGCCGTGAAGTGAAACGACGAGTTGCAGCTGCGAACAGGGCCTTCTACGGACTACGTAACCAGCTAAGGTCCCGTAGCTTGCAAGCTCGCACAAAACTAGCGCTGTATAGAACGCTGATACTCCCGGTGGCCCTTTACGGACATGAAGCATGGACGCTGAAGGAAGCTGATCGACGAGTGCTCGAAACGGGAAGATGGAGTGTGGCGCAGACGAATGAATCACGAGTTGTACCAGGTATACAAACATGCTGATATAGTGAAAGTAATACAGCGGGGCAGGCTTCAGTGGGCTGGACATGTAGCCAGAATGCCTGACGAGAGAGCCGCCAAAACTATCTTCAGTAGAGAACCAGGAAGGGGCCGTCGACTCCGTGGTAGGCCTCGCACGCGGTGGATGTACGCGGTGGAAGAAGATGCACGCTCTGCTGGTGTACGAGGAGACTGGAGAACAGCTGCCCAAGACAGAAGAAGCTGGACATCTCTAATTCGTTCGGCCCTAGACCGGTGAACGGTCCGTTAGCCACAAAAGTAAAGTAAGTATATATTGCAGAGTATATATTCGTTTTCACAAAATTATGGAACCGGAAGTCGCCATATTGAATTTAAAAACTGTCGTTGGACTTTTGTTTCTGGTTTCTAAAGATCATCCTGGTTCCAGAAATACCAATATTTGGAGGTTTGTTAACGTTTTCTACAGTTGAATACAGCTTCCCAGAAACCAAAAGTCGCTATCTTTGTTTTAGAAAAACATCGGACGTCATATTCCGGTCCCTAGACATCAACTTCTGGCCATGACCGACCGAGGGCATGAAAGTTATCGAAAAACTTTTCAAAAAGTTTTTCATAGGGCACTAAAAGACCTGACTTTTTAATAAATTAAGACCCCCTCCCTCTTTGATAGCTGCCCCTTTCTTATTTCGACATCATGTTCCGGTCTCTGGAAATCAATTTTCGGTCTCCAGACATGACCAAAGGCCTAAAAACTATCGTATTCATTCAATAAGTTCCCATAATGCATGAAAAAACTTGATTTTCTGAGCAATTAATACCCCCTCCTCCTTTGGGGGTTGCTCCTTCCTCTTCCCAATAGTTCTATGGCCACTTCCTCTGTACAAAGAACAAGGATGCCATGTTTGGTTAAAATCGGTAGAGTCATTCGAGAGTTATGCTGGAACATACATACATACATACAATTTAATAAATAGCTGGATTCTAGGGGCTCTTATCTTATTTGGTCGATGCTCTTAACCAAATTTCAATTCGGTAATGGTTGAGCTTCAGCAACTTTTCCAAACATATTTTTTATCCGAAACTCTAGGTTCAACTCTCCATTATCAAATTATGCAAGAAATATGTCAAGAAATCGTACCAGAAACGGATCAAAGCAGGCTGGATGTTTTGAAACACTTCTCTACCGTGCTGGATCGAAATCCGTACACCTAAGCACATGATAATCTTCGACGGTCAATATAAAATCAAGAAATCACATATTGCTTCAAACTGACAAGTTTACTTATAGGTCTACTTATATTTTATCACTATTTTCAAGCAAAATGATTCAAATCACTCCGAACTCGAAAAAATCATGTGAATAGAACATGTTTAAACACATGTGAATAGAACATGTTTAAATAGAACATGTTTTAAATCGAAATCCGTACACAGTTTTTGTCTGAATCAAAACCCGTACACTTTTGAATCGAAATCCGCACACACGCGATATAGACTGAATCAAAGTCCATACAGCAATGAATCAAAATCCGTATAGATATAGAAGTACAAAAATGAACATCTTTTATTTATAATTTATCTTTGAACTTTCACACGGTTTTCTAATTTTTTATATCAGCTGAAATAGTGCAATTTTCGTAGCGTTTCGTTGCGGCACCTCTGTCGTAGTAACCGAAACGCCGGAACCTCTCGAAGCTTCCCGGTACGACTTTCCCTTGCGCACCTCAGTCACAGCTCCTTCGGAACTGTTTGCCGTATATTTAAACTTGTTTTCTTTCATCATATGCTGAAAACAAGAAGAAAGTTCAACAATATATGCATGATACACACACTGTACGGATTTCGATTCAAACAATTAACAAGAATCAAAATCCGTACGGCACAGTTTTTGTTGAATAAATACAATTTATACTATTTACCAGACAATATACAGCTCGAAAATGATAAAGACTTACCTTTTCCATCAATTTCAAAAACATTCACAGAGTAAAGCACTTATATCTCACTCGAAAAACCTTTAAATCTGAAGAACGTTCCCTTAGTAAATTCTCTAACGATACGATGAAATGACAACTGAAACCGATACACGATTGATTTTTCATTTTTAATATTTTTGTTTCATGGCCTACTGGCGCATAATTTAATTTAACAGAAGGCCAACAGCTCAACGGACATGTACATGTGACTATCATATGAATTTTCCTTTTTATAATGCTTAAAACTAAAGAAAAACATCAAGGTGTACGGATTTCGATACTGTACGGGTTTCGATCCAGCACGGTATAAACATTTGCACGAAAGCCGATTTTCGGCTGAAAACAGACGTCACTACGTTTCAAAAAAGGCCAATATTTGGAAATATATGGTCGATTTTTGTATGGAGTAAAGCAACCCGCGTAAAAAGCGACTTTACTGTATATAATTCAATTATTAATTTTCGCAGATTTCCAGAAACCGGAAGTCGGCAACCCAAGTTTCAAAGTATCGTCAGACACCGAAAGCCGGTTTTTAAGAGACATTTTTACTCCGAAAATACCAACATTGGGGGGTTTGTGAGCGTTTTCCACAGTTTAAAATGGCGTCCCAGAAACCGGAAGTCGCCATGGATTAAAAATGACATCGAACATCATGTTTCGGTCTCTGGATATCTACTTCCGGCCTCCAAATATGACCAAAAACCCGAAAATCATCAAATTTCAATGAAATGTTTCCATTATGTATGAAAATTTATTACTTTTGACCCCTTCTTCATTCAATATTTCTATGACCACTTCCTTTATACAAAGAACACGTATGCCAAGTTTGGTTCAAATCGACTCAGGCCTTCAAGAGTTATGCTGGAACATACATACATACATACATACATACAAAACTTCTCTTTTATATTAACAGATAGATAGATAGAAGATAAATAACTATTGCAACACGGGAATATTTGAAAAATTTTGAGGTTTCAAAGAAAGATTAGGTATGTTCCGATATCGTAACGGTTATAGTAGCAACCAGCGCATCTTAGGCTTTGTTTTTTTAGACGCTGTAATAATAAACTGAATATATATGAAAACCGCAGTTTATTTTAAATGTAAAATAATGATGACAAAAAAGGTACACAAACATTTTAGATCGAGTAATCGTAACAAGCAAATCTAGATCAAAAAGACTATATCATCGTGCATCATAATCTGGTTGTCGTCAGTCATTCTTGTGATAGCAGCTCGTACTTCACCCTGGCTAAAAGCTTCCGTTCCACTGTTTTCGTCGATACTTTTTGTCAGCCGAACCAATGCAATAGATTGCTCGCGTGCCTGGCGGAATGCCTGGTGCACTCCTTGCTTGAATATTTTGAACCGATCGTCAGAAATTACCTCAACTTCGGAATCAGTTTCCATCGGCATTGAAGAAGTAGCTCCACTTGGACCGGCAGCACTTGCTGAGATGGAAGTGCGTTTCGTGAGATCCCCAGCATCCGGAACGGTCGATACCAGCTCTTCCGTGTCCGAATCATCACGATCTTCAATACGAGTACGTTTTGTCCGACGACTGGCCCGGGTGCTCTGGCTATTGGGAGTTTCTTGTTCATCTACGTCCTCATCCTGTTGCTCCTCCTCGTCATCTGAGCCGTCTTCCGTTCGTTTACGCTTTTTCTTTTCCTTCTCAAGAACCTTCTTGAAATAGGCAAACTGGATCAACTCTATAGCCGCTTGGGCATCCTTCTCGGTCACGGCTCGTGCCATTCTTGCCTTGGCATGAGCAGTAGATAGACGAATAAGTGTTTCCAATGTACGAGCTGTAACGGGCTGTGTTCGGGCAACGTCCGAATCCATCAGATCTTGTGAACGCAAACGAGAGTATTCGTTCGAAATGAGTTCACAAGCTCCCTCCGTCAGTTTCGGTTTCAAGCATTTGGCAATGTGTACATATTTGCGCATGAATTCCATCGATAGAATTTGATCCGTACGCTTGCGAGTAGTTCCATGCAACAATGGATCGTACTTTTCATACATCGGAGTTTCCTTATCATCACGACTTTCGGGGTTAATCGTCGATAGCATATCGACTGCACTAACTCCCATCGGAAGCACGTCTCCATCTTGTTCTTTCGGATTTCGGTAACGATGCATTCTAACCACGTGATCGGAAATCATTCGATCATGATCACTATCAATTACGTCAAGCATAACAAACAGCAAATCAAAACGAGAAAGTAGCGAATCTTGCAGTCCAATATTTTCCATTGGTGTCTTATACTGATCGTACTGCAAAGTAAAAACAACAAAACATTTGAATCATTGTAACAAAACAACTTAATCACTCTTACCCTTCCGTAAACAGGATTGGCCGCCGCTAGAACCGAACATCTGGCATTTAGAGCTGCATGAATACCGGCTTTCGAAATTGTAACTCTGCCCTGTTCCATCACTTCGTGTATGGCCGTCCGATCAATGTCACTCATCTTATCGAACTCGTCAATACAGACGACGCCTCGATCAGCTAGCACCATAGCCCCGGCTTCCAAACGACGCTCTCCAGTTTCTTGATCCGTAGTGACAGCAGCTGTAAGACCAACACCGCTCGAACCACGTCCGGTAGTTGTGATGGCACGAGGAGCAGTATTTAATACGTAGCGAAGGAGCTGAGATTTTGCGACACTAGGATCGCCGATAAGCAGAACGTTGACATCCCCTCGCAGCCTGGTTCCATTGGCTAAGTTCTTTTCAATCCCACCCAGTAATAAGCAAAGGATTGCTTTCTTGACGTATTCATGACCATGGATTGAAGGAGCTAAACTCTTAGATAGCAGCTCAAAAATGTCGTTGTTTTTAGCCAACTTTTTGCATAAATTAATTTCCTCTCTGGTAACATTCAGGGTGCTCTCCTTATTCAACTGAGAAACATTATTTGCAATTAAAACAGTTCGGAACGTTCCAGTGGTGTATCCACCCTGCTTTCCAGGCAGGCACCGATAATTACCGACAATCTGTACTCGATCACCAGGTTTACAGCGGTCGACGAGATCATCGTCACAAATTACGTCAACCGACCGCGGCAGTTGACCAGCGGGAGCCTTTTCTGGCATTTCCTGGATACTCAACGTTTGGTGATCTTTGTACACCGATAAGCCAAATTCCGTCTCTAACGGATTACCATCATCGTCTTTAGTCGGATATACAGCACTCGAAGGAACCGCTTCAAATGAAGTTAAATCCGTGTAGCGACGTTCCATAACTTTCTTGGTAGCTGCGCAATAATGTACACTTTTCACCACCTTTGGTCTGATAAGCGAGACCTTCGTTACGATACCCTCCACGCAGACCAGGTTTCCCAAGTAGCTGGAAGTGAGTGAGCGAGGAGTAACGTGCTTGTTACCGAAGCTTCCCTCGAACGCGACGAAAAACTCCTCCTGCGTTTTAGCATAAGTAGGGTCAACCGTGGACACATATTCCTTCAGTGCTCGCGAAAAGGCCAACTGCTCATCGAAAGCGCTATTTAGTAATGCCTGGGCTCTGGCCGGGTTTTTTCGACGAATGTCGTTCACATTTACCACCAGACGCTTTGTACCGTCAGTTATCATCTTACGGACATGGCTCATATATGTCCCTTGATCTTCCTAAAGAGCAAACAGTGCTTAGAATTGCTATCAAATACCTCAAGATACAAATATGCAGTACCTCATCATCCAGGAAGTCGAGATATTCTCTCTGTATATCACGAAGGCGCTGGTCTTCATCTGCCATATTTGCTGTAACTATTAATAATAAACAAGCTAAAACTCACTAGATCCTACAATTTTGTATTAAAACTCAATGCCACACAGGTGTTTGTAAAAATATATTGAAAATATTGCTGAAACAATCCGATTATAAATCAGAGCAAAAACAAATTCTCAAGCTGCGATGGGACACAAGCAACAAATAGGCAAAATAGCGCGCGAAACTCTTCTGTGTAAGTGCTGCCAGTTATCTGTCAAAGCGTACAATTCAACAATGGAAATAACAGAAGGTTCTTGAAAAAACAGTGAAATGAAAATTCTGAAGGGAAAATAGAATATTGCGTAACGCGGAATTTGGCAATTTCCAGTGCCCCTCAACCCCACGCAACACAAATTTGCATGGTGTCCTCAAGCATTGGCCCTGACACAAGTAAAAAGAAATTTTAAAGCTGTTCGCACCTACGCGAATGTGGTCCCCGTGGTTCTGTGGTTAGCGATGTCGGTCGGCTAGCTCTCTCACACGGTTGTGATATCAGGTTCGATTCCCGATCAGGTCGAGGATCTTTTCGAGCTGTAAATTTTCTCGACTCAGCACTGGGGCACGATGTATCGTTGTACTTATCCTACAACATACAAAATGTGACAAAAACAATATCGATAACGAATTCTCTCAACTAATCTAGTTGATCGAGACCGCATTAGCCCCCCAGGCTAGCGTGCGATATTGTTGAACCCAGTCTTGTCCACTTACTCATCTTTGTGCATTTATCAACACATAAATTGCATCACATCAGTTTTTTAGTAGGCATTGTGATGAGCAAGAAAAAAAGCACAACCTTATTGAGCGATGCCTTTGCGCGTAGGGAGTGTGGAATACAACTTCACACATGAGTAGGCGAGCTAAAGCTGCGTGCTGTTGAGTAAATTTACCTTGGTAGTAGAAAAACGCAGTGAGCATAACACAGTGAGTATAGCGCAGAGCCCTACGTAAACGCTACAGAACAGGTTAGTAAGGAAACAGTCAGAAAAGTTTTGCCAGCTAGAATTTTCATCATAGTGCCCTTATCATTGAGCAATAAACGTGCGCTATCTATATTTTATCAGTTGCGATCGAAAAAGTCTCTCTGCGGGAGCTTTATGCGCTTACTCTTTACAATACAAGCTTTCTGATGTTGCGTATTTTGCTTTCTTCATACAGAGCACTTGCATTTGCTTTTAGTGCGCGAAAAAAATAATCAACTCATCCGTTTTTTTCAACATGCTTCAGTGTTCTATGCAAATTATATGAGCCTCTTTGTTACACACGATGAAAATGCCAAGACTGGTTGTACCCAGAGATGCCAGATGTTTTTGAAAAATGTCTGCAACTGCTCGAAAAACCGGAAAAATGTGCTCGAAATCTGAAAAAAATCTATCCGTGATCCGAAAAAATTTCGCTCGCGCAGACAAAAGTCTGTAAAAATCTGCACACATTTCAAGAAAAGCTGCGCAAATATAAGAAGATTCTGACAAAAATCTGCAGAAACGTGGAAAAACTGCAAATATCTGCAAATCAATAAACATCTGCACACGGACTCCAAAAATCTGCGTTTTGCAGACAAATCTGCACATTTGGTATCACTGGTTGTACCTACGCGAATTCTCATATGTAATTGTCAATTTATGTGTGAAAACAAAAGCAAAAATATTTCCCTCCTTCACTTTCGCAAGTAAAAACCAAACCAATATCCACAGAGTCGCCAGGGCCAATTGTAACACTTCGCTAGGGGAACAATTATAAATAACGTAGCTTTTTTTAGGTTTTTTTGACTAGTGCTTCAGTGCAACAAAACTTGAAAGACTGTACTGTTTGAGCTGGTTAAGTAACAATATATTTTGTTGAAAAAATATTTTTATTGGTATTTACTATATATATTTCTGTACGTATTAACCCTCTAGTGCCTAATACCACCATATGGCGGGCTTCAATCAACCCTCTAAAAAGCTTCAATTAATACTAAAAAAGTGTTTAGCCCGTCTACAAATTAATTTGGGCACTAGAGGGTTAATAGTCGAAATTGAATGCATTGTGTATCTGAACTCTTCGATGACGTAACACAAACACATCTCTTGCTACTTAAAAAAACTGCAGTTTCGATTTCAATCTAATAGCGAATTTCTTTATTCCACTGCGGCAAAGCAAATCTGTTGAGGAATAAAGAAACGACATCGTAATTTACAACGCAAGTGAGAAACAGATGTCAGATAATTGTTTACGAACTAAGCACATGCGGCGGTTGGGTTGAAGCTGACAAATTTTACAGTGCGCTCCGCGCAGCACGCCAGCCAGGTCAATACTGGGTCAAAATCGAGCGAATAAAGAAGGGTTTTGACAGCAGTTAGGTTGCTTCCAGGTCAAAACGAGGTGAGCTGGTGAAATCAAGAAATTCGCTATAAATGTTTTATCCGAGAGAATAAAAAGGAAGATATTTTAGTGGGACACTAGTGATTTGGCCTAAATAATTTGGCATTTGGCATCACTGCTATCATGTTGGCAGAACTTTGACAGCTCTTGTTTGTCATCCGCAATTTATTGACATTCATTAGCAGAGCAGCTTAAGGGGAATAGTGTGAAAAATTTTCACATTCCTATTTCTTCAATTAGTTTAATCGAAATAAATGAATAATCTATCAGTTTTTGATACAAAATCAGACACGTAAGAATTATACTATTGTTAATAAAAATGTCATATAACATAGACGAGATGAGCTGGACAGGTATAAGACTAAACTATTGCCCTGCCTGTAAGTATTTTAATTTTAACCTTTTTATTTTAGATGTACGGAATTTGTTCAGGAAGTGGCGAGATGATAATGAACGAAAAAGTGACGATGTAATGCAACTGTGGGACGCAATCCTCTCGGATAAACAGAATAAACTCGGTAATGAACGTCACCTCGTGCTGGAACAAGTGATGATAGCCGCCCTTGATTGCAATCGGATAGAAACAGCAGAAGACTGCATACGGGTGCTGATCGCTGAATTTCCCGGCAGCTTACGTATACAGAAGTATAAAGCCATGGTGTTGGAAGCATTGGAGCGTTACGATGATGCACTAAATGTTTTGGATCTAATTATTAAAAAGGATGAAACAAACGCAGCTCCGCGGAAACGGAAAGTAGCTATTTTCAAAGCTCAAGGTCGCACAACCGATGCCATTCGGGAACTGTGCGACTATATGAAACGTTTTATGTCGGACCAGGAAGGATGGCATGAGCTGTGTAGTTTGTATTTGGCTGAGGGTGAATATGCAAAGGCTGCTTTTTGTATGGAGGAATTGCTTCTGCACAATCCGCACAGTCATCTGATTCATCAGCGGTTAGCCGACATTCGCTATACCATGGTAATATAATTCGAATTGTTTTATGTATTATCTGTTTCCTATTTTCTGTTCGATTCTAGGGGGGTCTGGACAATATCGAAATAGCAAAATCTTATTACTGCCAAGCAGTGAAGCTTAACCAAAATAATCTCCGTGCTTTGTATGGACTTTTCTTAGTAAGTATTTTATTAGTCAATTCATCTGGCTGTATTGTTTCAAATATTCTTCAAAATGTTATTTTTCTTTGCAGTGCTGTGGACATATTGCTAATTCGAAGTCCGCAACTCACAAGCGAAAGGAAGTTCAAAAATTGGCTCAGTGGGCAATTGGGCAAATTCAGCACAAAACGGCGCCCTCTGTGCAATCGTCTACTAAAATTGGTGATTTGTCAGCAAAACAGCCTAAGTATGAAATGAACGCCTTGGAGCAGGCCTTCGGTGGTTTAGATATTGCCAAAGCAAATTGACCAACTGACCAGTTTTAACACCGTATATTCGAGGGTGGTTTACCATCACGTAATTTATGCATGCTGTCACCCCTACCATCCATAGTGGTCAAACTGATGTATCTAAACTTTACTCTATTGTGGGTGTTTTTCCGCTTAACTTCTTTTCGAAATATGATACGGAATTTTTAATAGTCGCTGTATATTGCATTGAATGAAGTAAAAAAATCGCATTTATATTCTCAATGAATAAATTGTGTACACTATTTTAGAAATACTGTTTTTAAAATCACGTAAATCTGAAAAGGTATTTTCACAAACTAAGGTCTAATGTAGCTAATTTTTCCGCATTTTCATGTAGATGGTTTTTCAGTAAAAAGTAACACCTGCACAGTATATGTACCATTTGAACATTTTAGTAGCCAACTAATCTATTTAATAAATAAAAGGTATTTAGATTAAAATGTCGGTGGTAATGAGAGATAGGATCAAAAATTAATAAAGTTTATATGGTTTACATCGTTTTCTTTTTTTATGCGTCATTCCATACCTAGCGGAAACAGTGAGCCAGAGTTGCCATTCCGAAATCTGTGTTTTGACAATAAAAATCTGTGACCAGAGAAAAAAATCTGTGATCATACTGTGACATGAATATTTGTTTAAACGGTTTAAACAGAAAACGAAAACGGCATTGATTGCATTGCTGAATATAGTTTGATAGTTTGTTTATGAGTCGCTCTATAAATATTTGAACTTGGACTTTATATAAACATTAAATTTTCCTCCAAACGGTTGAATTACTATTTAGTTTTTAAAATTGCATTGAAACAGTCAACTTCATCCTCAACGTAGTTTTGCTCAGGTTGGCATTGAGAGTAATCTCTCTCCAACTGCTGATGAAAGAGGAATTATAATTATGGAAGTTACGGCACTCCGCATCTGCATCCGTAAATGCAGAACATCTGCAAGAAAATTGACATCATGCGTATGTTGAAAAAATCACAGGAAGGTTGTATGCAAAGTCACGACCGCAAGGTTGAAGTAGAATACTTTTACAAGAAAGATAACTCGGCTGCTTGCGTGACAGTCATTTTTTCTAGTAAATAAACGTTGACCGTTCATTGGCAGTATTATAATTTCAGTTCAGCAAATGAGAAGTTGAAGTGCTGCCGAATTGTAATATGCACATTAAAAACGACATCATTAAACGGGAACGGAACAAAAGCTGCAGTTATTAAGAACGCGAATGACGGCGCGATGCGATTCGCCTTACCGTGGTGAAATGTACAGCTCTTTTATTGCGAAGTAGAGCTATACATTTCAACACATTTCTCCTGCTGAATCGCATCGCGCAGTCATTTGCGTTCTGCATAATTGTAGCCAAAAACTAAGATACACAAACACGTAATAATAGTCAGAGTATGGATGTAGATGAAGATAAATAACTTTGGATTATAGAGCAAAACGAGAAAATATTAATTCTTCAAATATCCATTTGTGTTCTTCAAATTTCTGTTGTTCAATTGAATATCTGATGAAATGTCTGTTTAATATCTAATGAAGGCTCTTATATAAGCCAAATAATGCGTTCCTAATTTACTAGGTCCATAACTCTGTCGACCGTGCTTGGGAAAGCAATCGTATAATGACCAATCAAAGGTCGAATTTTGTGTTTTGACAAGGCTTAAGAATTTTCAATATTACAATAGTTCGAATAAAAAATTGCAATTGCCTGCATTGCAATCTTAGAAAATTTTCTAATCGATTGCTGCAAAAACGAAAGAAATCCATCGAAAACAACCCGATTTATTAGCATTTGAAATTGAACATATTTCTCACTTTTTTCGGTTTTAGATTTTAATTTCACATCCCTATGTAGCCGAACTTCCTGAGAGAAGTATTATACTTCAAAAATATCGCTTTATAAAACTTTGTAGAAAAATTTTCTTTAGTGTGTTTGCTGCTCGCTTCAATAGCTTTCGCACTGTGATGCGATTTGTCATGCAAAATAAGCAAAATAAGCGAGATGTTACGGATATCCGCATCCGCATACGTAAATGCGAAACATGAATATCGACATCCGCATCTGCAGATATTTAAAAAATCACATCCGTAACATCCCTGATTATCATAAAAGTTAGAAACGAATGTTCTGCGAAGAAAGTTAAGAGGTAATTATACAATCTGCTCTGTTTGCGTCCTTACTGAAACAAACCAGGTAAGCTGTGGATCAAAGAAAGTGGCTATAATTTAGTCAGAAGAAACTCGTCCATAAATTGGACACAGTTAACTTTAAAATACCGAAAACCTAATCATAATGAGGTGATACAATCAGGTACCCTCTCTGCATACTTCACTAAGTAACTAAGCAGCATATAGCGCGAAAAAACTGGCATTCCCCGTGAGAATCGAATAAAAGGCAAATCCGAAGTTCAAGAAAAAAATTACTGCGGATAGTCAAACCATTTGCTCCGGATAATTAATCGAGCCTCTGGAAAATCGTACTCTCGGGTAAATGAGTTTGAGCCGTAGAAAAAATGGGTTATTTGTTATTTTCGGCATTTATGGAAAAAATCTGTGAAAATCTGTGAATTTTCAAAAATATCTGTCATCTGTGATCACAGATTCTGTGATTTGAAAAAGGAAAAAAAATCTGTGATTTTACAGAAAAATCTGTGAAAACGGCAACTCTGCAGTGAGCTTGATATCATCAGTGATACCAAATGTGCAGATTTGTCTGCCAAACGCAGATTTTTGATGTCCGTGTGCAGATATTTATAGATTTGCAGATATTTGCAGTTTTTCCACGGTTTCTGCAGATTTTTGTCAAAGTCTCCTTATATTTGCGCAGATTTTCTTAAAATGTGTACAGATTTTTACAGACTTTTGCCTGCGCGAGCGAAATTTTTTCGGATTACGGATAGAATTTTTTCAGATTTCGAGCACATTTTTTCGGTTTTTCGAGCAGTTACAGACATTTTTCAAAAACATCTGGCATCTCTGGATATCATTGAAATGATTGATAAGCAACTGGCATAGGTCGAGAAAAATTATCGTCACGTGAACGAATTTCAATCAAACAAAAATATCGGAAATTCATATTGCCTTTTTCGTTTGAATCGGTTCAAACATCGCAAACAATTTCCATTTCGCTAAAATCGTTTTTTTTTCATAAAAATGTAGTACATAGGTCATAAATGAAAATATGAATAAAACAAATCTGTACGAAAGTATCGAAAATTCGTATACCAAATTTTAGTTTGAATCAATTCGAGCAACACTTAAGACTGGATTACACTCTTTGACCAAGCGTCAAATATTTGTCACTTTTTGACAGATAAAAATTTGGTCAAAGATAATTGTTTGTCACTCTCCAATTTTTACATGTGGCAAACACGGGCAAACAACAATCATGATGTCAAATAAATTTGACCATTATGCCAGAAGCTCAAATACATGACCATTGGACAGGCTTAAAGGCTGTATAACACTCTTTGACCAAGCGTCCAATATTTGTCTCTTTTTGACAGATAAAAATTTGGTCAAAGATAATTGTTTGTCACTCTCCAATTTTTAAATTTGCCACATTTACGGGCAGCGCTCATGCTTTCATCAGCGCTGGATGCTTTCAATACGATAAATTGCATTATTGTAGTGATGAATCCAGACAGTGTAACAGAATTCCAATGAGGACTGAACAAGCAAGCAACAGAGTGTTGTTGTACATTTTAAATATCTGAAATCCCACGTCATGCGGCTTTAGCAACATTAAACCACAGACTAACAGACGTAACACTGGAACCTAGCTCCTTCGCCACAAAAAACGTTCATTTCAAATTTTCAATCGAATTACAGTCATCGCGCGAAAACGTCGTCTGGGGCGCTGTAATGCAATCTCATGCATATTTTGTAGTTCCCCATTTGACACATGCAGTAACGTTAGCGCTGATGTCGAAATACATGACGCAGCGCGAACACGACAGCAGATGGTGCTAGTGTTACTTACGTAAAGTACTGGAATCATCCAAACGATGATTTTATTGAAAATTTGTTCGACGTATTATGTCTGTTAGTCTGTGATTAAACTATATATGTTGCTTGAATGTCATTTACTCGATTTATAAAAAGGGACATAGACTCCACTGTGGCAACTCCTCGATTCCGCATAAAAATTTTTTCTCTTGCATCTTGTTCCATAGGCCAATGCAGGAAGTTTTTGTTGGGGAATATCAGCGCGGTTTTCGAGCGGGACGATCTACAACTGACCGTTGTTCAACTTTAGACAGACCCTCGCAGACACGTCACCTATTCACCGACTTCAAGTGGCGTACGATTCAGTGAAACGCAACGAGTTGTGATATTATACTAGAACATGATTTTGTTTGTGACGTTGGATTATCTGAAGCAGAGTGAGCAGTGTGACCACATACAAAAGACATACGTAACACTCAGGAAAAAATCTTCCAAAAAAGTTGGTACAAAATGAACTGTACTCGAATGGTACCACCCTCTGAATAAAATTACTGTTTGAGTTGTTTTTAGGGCAGAATACCTGCGCAGCCCTGAATTTGTCTCGTTCCTACTCGAAAAATGCTGCATTGATTTTGTAAATAACTTTTTGACAGTTCCTTATGGGATTTTCTTTGGGGCTCGATAAAGCCGAGAAAAAGGCAGCGGGGGCCTAGTGTGGTTGGTAACTTCTCCGCCAACCACGCTCGACGCCTGGGTTCGAATCCCACCGCCGACATAGGTGTCGATGGTTGTGAGGTGGCGTGATCCACTCACAACCAACCCAACTGGTCTAGATTCAATCCTAGCCGACACCGGGAGATTTTGTGAGGCGAAGAATTTCTGGGATCACGCCTTCCATCGCATGAGGAAGTAAAGCCGTTGGCGCCGGTCCGTTAATAAACGGATCGTGAGTTAGGGTCCTGGGTGTGGAGTCGTCTCCCTGGGCGTCGGTGATTGGCCACAACAGTGGCGGAACTAGACCGACGGAAAATAAGCGAGAATAAAAAAAGCCGAGAAAAAGAAAATTCATTTTGTTCATTATTTGTCGAGCAGTTGGACAGGACGAGGTACGGAGTACTATGGGGCAACGTGTACCAGAAAAAAAACGCCAGTGTTACGTGTGTCTTATGTATGTGGTGTTACTCAGTTCAACTTTGCACGAGTTCATGCCATCACTGATTTGAAGAAAGGGGACGGGTTCTCGAGCTTGCTATGTATTTCTTAACACCAGCCATCCAGCATGGAGCTCCCAATGCCCGATTCACCAGCAAAGAGTGAAAAAAATGCGACAACGAATTGATTATTATTCATCATAGCAACAAACTAATTTTTTTCCCTACGCCAACATACCGTTTCTCACCAAATAAAGGGCCCAGCGCACCGTTGGAAAATATCTACGTTTTATCAGAGTCAGTGGTTAGAACTGCTCTGTCAGGTAAAATTACACATTGTATATGTCCTGCCGAGACTAGGAATGATCCTGCACCAAATTTAAAAACATATAACTTCCAGCTCGATAATGTTAGCACACTCAAAACACCAGATTATAGTGATGACGATCAACTGATGGATTCGATTGGAAATACAGAGTTAGACGAATTCCCTGCTCTGCCAGGTAAAAAAATGCACAGTATATGTCCAGTCGAACCTAGGCTGGATTCTACACTCAATTTGAATAAAGTGAATTTTCAGCGTTGCACTGCAAGTGAGCTATCTGCTACCCTCTCCCCTGCTCCAGATACTGAAATTCTGACACCGTTTACGGCTACGAGTCGGTGCAGTGTGTCTGATATCGCTATCAGCGTCTTATACCAAAATGTGAGAGGATTCGGCACCAAAGTAGATGAATTCTTTGATGCGGTATCTGATGCCCAATACGACGTCATAGTGCTGACCGAAACTTGGCTCAATGAATGCTTTCACTCCGTGCAACTGTTTGGTGATGCTTACAACGTGTACCGTTGCGATTGGAATCCACACAGCACAAATAAGAGAAGAGGCGGTGGTGTTTTGATAGCAGTTACGAACCGATTAAACTCGCATATATCTCCTGTACGAATATCTGATACAGTGGAACGGCTATGGGTTAAAATTGTCGGCTTATACAGAACTATTAGTCTTGGTGTTGTTTATATCAGCCATGAGTGCGCTTCGAATGTGATTTCAATCGATGCACACATAGAATCTGCACTAAAACAATCGAACTCTTTGCAGCTTAACGATATGCACGTTGTTTTTGGAGATTATAATCAACCTAACTTGTCCTGGATAAGTTGCTCGAATGGATATGCGTTTCCCGATCCCAACACATCAGCATTTTCTGGAGCCAATTCAGCACTCGTCGATGGATTTGCTCTATTGGGCATGAGACAAATGAATACAATAGTGAACAACAGAAATCGCACGTTGGATCTAGTATTTGTCAATGATGTAGCTGACCCTATTTGAGGCGTGTACCCTATTTGAGGCCCGTGAGCCAATTGTCGAAGCCGATCTGTTTCATCCTCCGCTGCTGCTCACTTGTGTATCTCGTTGCCTACGTCGTATGAGTCCTGCAGCGTTAGTAACGAATTCAATTTCGGACACGCTGACTTTGTTGGACTAAACCAATCACTGCTTGAAACGGATTGGTCTGTACTAGTGATGGGAAACTTATCGATACTTATCGATGATATCGATAAGTGCTTGACATCGATATTATCGTTAATTTTTTGACGTTAACGATAATTATCGATATTAGAAGGGTGAGCACAAGTCAGTGCGGCTGGTTACTGGAGGAGACTAACAATTATCATGGTCTCAACTTTCAATCTGACCTTTTTAAATGTTAATCCAGATAAATTTTCAAACGCAAGTTTGCAAAGTTGCTTGGTTTAATAAGACCTACACACCCACAATGTTCGATTGAATTCTGCTAGAGTGCTGCAAGCTCAAAGAAAATTAGTACCCAACAGGGAAAAAACCGCCAAAATCAACACCTATATTTAATAAATTCATACCTCGATGATTCCTTGGCGAATTTTCAATCTTTGGCTACCAATGAACCTGAAATAAATTCTGATTTATTGACAACATATAAACCAATGTGAAACAGAATGTCAGAAAAAGTTCTACGCGTTGCAAAAATGTACACTTTGGCATACACTCCGGAAATCTGAAACAATTCCAGTGACCCTTGGTCACGTCCAGTTCTCAAGTTATACTAGGAATCTAGGACAGTTTTCCAGTAAAATGAAACCTGTTTTGTCTGAATTGATTCATTTTTCGTAAAGTTTTGGCCATTTAAAAATTGACAGAATTTTGCCTGCTTCAATTATTTCCCTTATTACACAACCTTCAAAATGAACTTCGGCTTGAAACTACTCCGTAGAAAGCACTCCCGGCGTAAAACTCAAAGACTTTCCAAAACAAACTGTTTAACTCGTCCGGTAGTTTGAATTATCATTCGCAGTATCGTAAGATTTGTCATTCAAGGCCTTAACACAATGGATACGTTGCGGCTGCGCTTGCGGCAATTTGACAGTTAGCCCATACATTTACTGTCAAATTGACGCCAACGCAACGCAAACGTATCCATTCTGTTTGGGCCGTTACTATAACCGCAATAACGTTTGCGGTAAAAAAAATAGACAAAAATTGCCGATTTCATGGGTTTCAAAATGGCGTCAAAAACAGACATCGTGCGGCACTTTGTGGACGCCGGGTATGCCGGTTCTGGCATCTACAACATTTTGACACTATTGGACAATGATCAGAGCATCGAAAGAAAACCCGGTTCTAGACGGCCAACGACCCTGAGTGACAAGAAGCTTCAAAGGATGCTGAAGAGGAAGACCGAGGGAAAAGTGGCTAAATCGCTGCGTGCACTTGGCCGAGAGGTTGGTGCATGCTCTTAAACAGTGAAAAAGTATATGGAGAACATGGACATGCATACAAGAAGCTGCAGTTCCGACCACTGGTCTCGGAGCTGCAGGCAATGACGCAGCGACAGCGGTTGAATAAGATGGTCAAGTCGATTTTCCCGGCGAATCGCGACGTGGCAGTGGTGATGGACGACTAGACCTATCTCACCCTGGATGGCAACGACTAGCAGGGTTCTTCGTATTTTACCTCCCCCACGAAGGAAGTGAGCACCGAGGTAAAGTTTATTTCACAGACCAAGTTCCCCAAGAAGGTGCGGCTGTGGCTGACAATCAGCGAGAAAGGGATGTCAAAGTTATTCTTCTTTCGCTCCGGGCTGGCCGTGAACGGGGAAATTTATAGTACGAAGTGCCTGACAGACGTTGCGTCGTTCATCAAGAAATACCATAAGCGCGAAGACACGGTGTTCTGGCCAGATTTGACGTCGGCCAACTACTCGAAGCGATCGTAGGAGGAGATGGAGCGGCTGAATATCGATGTGGTACCGAAGTCGGCGAATCCGCCCAATGTCCCCCACCTGCTTCCCATCGAGAATTTCTGGGCAAACTTGAAGCGCAAGATCTATTCCAACAATTTTGTCGCGAAAACGGAGGAGGAATTAATAAAAAAAACGAATAAAAGAGCTTAAAAATATGGCTACACGCATGTTTTCGTCCGCCATGGCAAATGTTACGGTTAACTGCCGGAAGGCCGCACGCAAGGACGTAATATTTTTTTGCGAGCTAACATGATAACCTTGCATGGGAAATTCATCCAACTCAATTGTCTGTCATAGTTTCTTTTTCATCCCCATCTGAAATAGTTTTTTTTTCATCATCTGAAAAAAATTTTTTTTTACCGCAAACGTTAGCTGTCAAATTATCGATATTTATCGATAATATCGATAAAACCCCCGGAATTATCGATTGTTATCGATGTACGTTTTGGGCGATATTTCCCATCACTAGTCTGTACTCGACGATTTTGGAAACGTTGACTTACACACTTAAAACTGGATCTCGAGCTCGGCAAAAAAAACATCCGAGTTCACTCGGCAACTTTGGATTCAACCGGTATTTCAGCAAAAAAATGCCGGTTGCCGACAGTTGTCAGATCATTTTGCCGAGACTTCGTCCAAAAAATTAAGCTTGACGAATCTCGTCTCTATTTTTTGCCGAATTTATCGTTAAACACTGTTGATGCCGAGGTCAGCAAAAACATTACTGGTATCTCGGCACAAATTTTACTCGTTGCCGTGTTTCGGCAATACAGCTGTCATTCTCATGAACGAGTTGCCGCCATTTTTCTTAGTGCAAATTTATGCGTGTTACGGGTGAGCAAACAGGAATCGGATACAAGTTTGGCAGAAATTTGTGCAAATTACAAGTGTTTACAATCCGGTAGCCGAAAAAAATGTAGTACAGTTTGGAACCACTTCCCCAACCTAAAAAGTGTAGTTTCAAATCGTGTGAATACAATATTTTATTTGTTTTAGGGATAGGCATTAGACGTAATTTCAGATTAGATGTTTAGCTCAATGCCCTACTGGCGAGCAAGATAAAGATAAGTATTCAAGATTTAGTATGAATAAATTTCTTTACTTACTAAAACTCATCGAGCTTATAATTTATCTTTTAAAAGAAAACTACCTGATTCACAGCAAAACTATTTTCTGCGATTGGATTCCACTGAAAAAACGGCTCTTTACTGTGCCGAACATTCAGCTCATATAACCGAAAGGTCGTTAGACTGGTTTGCCGCTTCTCGGCTGGATTTGCCGAGAGCACAGTCAACTGTGTACCGCGATTCTCGGCATAAAATGACATCTGTCAAATATTGGTCGATGGTTGTGAGGTGGCGTGATCTACTCATTACCAACCCAACTGGTCTAGATTCAATCCTAGCCGACACCGGGAGATTTTCTGAGGCGAAAAATCTCTGGGATCACGCCTTCCATCGCATGAGGAAGTAAAGCCGTTGGCGCCGGTCCGTTAATAAACGGGTCGTGAGTTAGGGACCTGGGTGTGGAGTCGCCTCCCTGGTCGTCGGTAATTGGCCACAACAGTGGCGGAAATAGACCGACGGAAAATAAGCGAGAATAAAAAAAAAATTGGTTTTCCGAGATTCTCGGCAAAAGAGATTCAGCCGAGATGGTTGCCGAGCACTCGGCTGTCCAAAGCTCGGCACAAACAATGCCGAGATTCGGCGAAATTTTTTAAGTCTGTAGCGGCTGACTACTTCAGTGACACGCTTAGGCAATTTTTTCGACATCACGTACCAACTTTTCGTCCACGCATGAATCCACCTTGGTCTAATGCTAGACTACGATTTTTGAAGCGCAAAAGATCTGCGGCTCTGAAAAAGTATACTAACAGGCGTAATCCCACGACAAAGTAACATTTTTCCAGATAAGTAATGAGTATAGAGCTTATAATCATGTTATACCTCATTCACATGTACTTTGATATACGATGATACCTATATATTCAATCTGCTTTGCTCGCGAATTATTAGATCGAAAACCACATGTTTGGTTGTACAAAAGTTAGTTCTCGTGCGAGTAAACGCATTTCTAGTTATGGTTGGTTTAAATAAAGTTAAATAACAAATTCGTGTTGTTTTACTCGGCCAGTCATAACAGTTCTGGCGACGAGGATGAGTACCGGTAGAAACGCAAGAACGGAAAACGATAGAGCGGAAGAAAATCCTGCTATCGATGCTGCTAGAGCTCCGCCATCGAATTTCGTCATTGACCCTTTCAACAAAAAGAAATTGAAATGGACACGGTGGGTGAAGAGACTGGAAAATGTTTTTTCCATTTACGGAGTTGCCGACGAAATAATGAGGAAAAGCTTGCTGCTACACTATATGAGTGCTGAAACTTACGACATCGTTTGCGACAAGATTGCTCCTGTTACACCTCGAGAAAAGAGTTACGCCGAGATCGTCGATGTACTCGAGGGGTTTTTTAATCCACAGCCGCTGGAAATAAGTGAAAATTTTCGGTTTAAATGTCACCAGAAAGGTGATGAAAATGCTGCTTCTCCCAATGAGACAGTGGATGAGTACTTAGTGGCATTGCGACGCATTGCCGTTACTTGTAACTTTGGTGCATACCTTGAGAGAGCTTTGCGGAATCAACTGGTCTTTGGTATCAAACGGAATGATATACGCAGTCGGTTGCTGGAGAAAAGCCAGCTGACCCTTCAGAATGCCCGGGATATAGCTGTTAGTATGGAGTTGTCCAGAAAAAGAGAAGCCGAAATTGAAGGAAATTGAACTAATAAGGAGGTACACGTAGTTCAGCAGTCAAAAGGTAAACAAGGGAAACAAAATAAAATAAAATCTGGGGAAAAGTCTTTTTCTAAAGTGGGAAAAAATGCGAACGATTCTTGTTGTTATCACTGTGGGGATAAATCGCACCTTGCGAATACGTGCAGGCATAAAAGTACAGTGTGTTCATTCTGTAAATTGAAAGGACATTTGGAAAAAGCTTGCTTAAAAAAGTCAGCTTCCGTAAGGTCGGATACAAATAGACCCGGGAATAAATCTAATGCCGTTCAAACGAACTAGGTGCAGCAATCCAACGATGGGTTTGACCACGGAAGTACAAAAGTGCGGGAAGTGTGTACCGTCGATGCAAATTCTGGCAGCGGCCGGGTTTGGTTGATCGTTTGCGTGAACGAAATAACATTCGATTCGAAGTGGATACGGGATCGCCCGTCACGATCGTTAGTACGAATTATCGGGATAAATACTTTCCGAATGCGCAGCTACGTAGCTGCAATACGAATCTCGTGAGCTACTGTGGTACTAGTATCGATGTGCTAGGAATACTTGACGCAAGTGTGAAATACGGAAAAGAAAGTGTTACGTTACCGTTGTATGTAGTGCATTCTGGCACAAATCCACTTCTCGGGCGCGAGTGGCTAAATGCGTTACCGGTCAATTGGAACAATGTGTTTAAAAATCCGGGTGCGGTAAATGAGATTACTAATGCTACTCCCACTCATAAGGTGGCTTTAGAGGGTCTTTTGGCAAAGTTCCCAAAAGTGTTTGATGAATCTATTGGTAAAATTTGCAACGTTCAGGCGAGGCTTACGTTGAAAAATAATGCCAGACCGGTGTTACTGAAGGCTAGGAAGATCCCTTTTAACTTGCAGAAGACAGTGGAAGAGGAATTGGACAAGCTGGAGGCAGAAGGTGTCCTAACGAAAGTGAACCAAAGCAACTGGGCAACTCCAATAGTTCCGGTCAAAAAGTCCCAAGGACGCGTGCGGATTTGTGCTAATCGTAGACAGACATCCACTTACTACGGTGGATGAGCTCTTAGCATCGTTATCTGGAGGAAGAAAATTTAGTAAAATCGATCTTGTGCAAGCCTACCTACAATTAGAAGTTGTGCCGGAGGATCGAGAAATACTTACATTAAGTACTCACCGCGGCTTGTATCGTCCTAATCGACTCATGTACGGTATTGCGTCGGCACCAGCAATCTGGCAACGGCAGATGGTGGTAATCCTACAAGGGATTAATGGAGTAAGTGTTTTTCTCGACGATATCAAGATTACGGGGCCCGATGATGAAACGCACCTGCGACGACTGGAAGAAGTTCTTCGGAGACTGAACCAGAACGGTATACGGGTAAACAAAGATAAATGCGATTTCTTTGCGGATCAGATAGAATACTGTGGGTATCTCATCGATAAGGATGGTATACACGAGATACGGAATAAGGTTGCTGCCATACAGAATATGCCCCAGCCCAAAAACAAGGAGGAAGTACGATCGTTCGTTGGGCTGATCAACTATTACGGACGATTTTTCGAAAACCTTAGTACGGTGCTATACCCGTTAAACAATCTGTTGAAAAACGAAGTACCGTTCAAGTGGACTAGGCAGTGCGAGGAGTCTTTCAATGACGTGAGAAGACAAATGCAAGCGGAGAAATGTCTTGCTCATTACTCTCCGGAGCTACCATTACTGCTAGCAACAGACGCGTCACCATACGGAGTGGGCGCAGTATTAAGTCACTTGATGCCGGATGGAAAGGAGCGTCCTATACAGTTTGCTTCTCAAACGCTCAACCGGGTTCAACAAAACTACATGCAGGTTGACAGAGAAGCATATGCGGTTATTTTTGGCGTTAAGAAATATTTCAAGTTCCTGTACGGCCGGAAGTTTACGTTGATCACAGATAATCAAGCAATATCCAAGATATTTGGTGAGCATAAGGGACTGATGTCAGTCATACGCATGCAACACTATGCGACCTACCTACAATCGTTCGACTACACGATCCGGTATAGAAAATCAAAGGACCATGCTAATGCAGACGCAATGTCTCGGATTCCTCTGCCACAGAAAGAACTGGAAAACGTGATTGAAGAGGCCGATGTTATTGAGCTTAACCAGATTGAAACGTTGCCGTTAACTGCTGCGGAGCTGGCTCAGGCCACATCTTAAGATGAATCAGTGCGAAATCTTGTTCAGGGAATCAAGTACGGCCAGCCAGTAGACCCAAGAGACCGATTCGGTGTGGAGCAAACAGAGTTTTCACTTCACAGAGGTTGCTTACTGCGAGGTATACGTGTTTACGTGCCACCAGTGCTCAGGAAGAGAGTGCTGGATGAGCTACACTGCACTCATTTTGGGGCTACTCGTACGAAATCCTTGGCTCTAGGATACTGCTGGTGGGTCAGAATGGATCGTGAAATCGAAGAGGTGATTTCAAACTGTGCTGATTGTCAATCAGTACGACCAGAACTTGCAAAAATTTGTATTGTGCCGTGTCAAATAAATGTTGTGAAAAAAAAAGAACCTACAAAAACGAAATTGCACTGCTGGGAGACACCGACGCAACCGTTCCAGAGAGTTCACGTGGACTTCGCAGGATCCTTCCAGAACACGTATTTTTGACATAGAATACGTCTTACGGCAACAATTACAGGGACCCAATTTCAAAACCGAAAACATCGAGAGCGTCATAAAAATTGTCCAATTTCAAACGTTTTAAACCCAGTCAGTTTCCAACCGATTTCCGTCATTTTTGTAGCAATCGATTGGAAAACCATTTAAGCACCCGTCCAAATGCAGAAAATTGTAATCTGATTGTCCAAACTATTGTAATATTGAAAATTGTTGAACATTGTCGTAACGCAAATGCCGACTTTTGATTGGTCGCTTGCTGCCTTTCCCTAAAAAGGACGACAGAATGAAGTACCTAGTTAGCCGGGAATGTACTCTTCGGGCTATACAAGAGACTGTTTCTCCTCAAGCAAATCAGTTTACAAGCAGCAGGCAGCAGCAGCGGACATCAACACCGATGGCAGTAGGCGATGTGGATCAGCAGCGGGCAACAGTGGCGGTGGTAATGGTTAGCTGCAGTTCCTACCTCTTTCAGTTCAGCTTCCCTTCGATCTGAGTTGGACCCCACCAGCGGTAATCCAATTCAGATATCGTTGGGTGAATACAACCCGAAACTGAAAGAGACTCGCACCGCCAGGTGGCTTGAGATGCCACCATCATCCAGCGTATGTATATATAGGGTGTGAGCACATAACGTGTGTGAATATCTGTAGTGTGTTCCTAATATATAAGGTGTGTGACTTGCTATATAGCGTGTGTGGCTAGCGTGCGTGGCTTGCTATATAGCGTGTCTGTGCATGTTTATAGCTTGTGTGGCTTGCTATATGGCGTACGTGGCTTGCTATATAGCGTGTGTGGCTTGCTAGATATCGTGCGTGGCTTGCCATATAGTGTGCGTGGCTAGCTGTATAGCGTGTGAGTGTATGTTTATAGCGTGTGTGGCTTGCTAAATAGCGTGCGTGGTTTGGTATATAGCGTGTGTATGTCTAGCGTATCTGTGCATGTCTATAGCTTGTGTGGCTTGTTATATAGCGTGCGTGGCTAGCTATATAGCGTGTGTATGTCTATAGCGTGTATGCATGTCTGTAGCGTGTGTGTGCATGTTTATATCGTGTGTGGCTTGCTAAATAGCGTGCGTGGTTTGCTATATAGCGCGTGCATGCCTAGCGTGTCTGTGCATGTTTATAGCATGTGTGGCTTGCTATTTAGCGTGTGTGGCTAGCAGTATAGCGATTGAAATTTTTATTTATACAGGTCGAACTCGATTATCCGGAATTTTAGACTCGATTATCCGGAATTTTATTTTTTTGGTGTCCGTTTTCAATTTTTATTCCGAAATATTGTCTTTACCATCCCTTCTGGCATATTTGTTACCATTTAAGTCACTTCCGGCATGTTTAGGACATGTTCCAATTAGGTGAAAATAATCAATGTCCAATTTATTTTTTTTTTTGCTTCTCAAGATTTCATCCCTTTTTGCCTCAGAAATAACTTCTGGTTACGCCACTGTATCATACAAGTAAATAGAGAAAAGAAATATTTATTTTATGTTCGTTAATCGCAAAATTTCAGTATTTTTTGTGTGATTCGATTATCCGGATAACTATGTCACAAAATATCAAAAAATTGGTCGCAGTGACGAAAATACCCAACGCGGAAAAATCCGGAAAACTCTAATATCCGGAATGAAATTTTTTTTGATGTTCCGGATAATCGAGTCTGACCTGTAATTGCTAATAAATCACCTCATGTAGAATTTAATTATCACTGTAAATCATCCAAAAGTAAATAAAAAATTTGCCATGTTGAAAAAAAAATATTCAGTTGTCAATAAATGGCATTGACAAACACAATTAACCTCAAAGTTTATCTGAAGAATTTTTTGAGCTGGTGAGCCTAAATCACATAATTTTTCGCGCAAGTCTTACTAATTGCAGCAATCAGTTCTAAAACTATCTACGCTATCGTAAAATGCAGAAAATTATTATTTGAACTGTCATATCATAGATGGGGAATGCACTATTTGCTCTTGTCTACAGCCTCTTCGTAGCCACTGCCTAAATTAAGATATCTTAGTTCAACTTGATACAAAAGACAGCCTCAAAACAATTCAATTTCATTCTTGTTTTGGATACGGCAGCAAATGAAACCGCGGTGCCGGCTACAGAGGTAGACGTCATCTGGAGCAAAGAGACTATTAAATTAATTAACCCCAATTGAGTGTATTCCCAAACCTATTCCAAGAAATACATTGACATAAGACAGGCTGTCGTATTCTACGTTACCTCTGTGGTCGTGTCTTATAAACAACCTCTTCAACTATTTTTCATTCTTGTTGACGCATATAGCAAGTGGCCGGAGATAAAGATTTACTGATCGATAACTGCGGAAAGTACGGTGGTAATGTGTCGTGAAATATTTACTACGTTTGGGATACCATCTGTACTTGTTAGTGATCATGGTGTCCAATTTACGTCAGAATCTTTCCAACAATTTTTGCGAATGAACGGTATCATACACAAGATGGGGGCACCGTACCACCCATCAACGAACGGACAGGTAGAACGCTACGTGCAAACCTTCAAACAAAAACTGAAAGCCTTGAAGTGTCCGACATCACAGTTCAATTTAGAGATAGGGAACATATTGCTGACCTACCGAAAGATGCTGCACCCCTCGACAGGTCAATCACCTTCCATGCTAATGTTCGGGCGACAGATTCGGTCAAGAATAGATCTCATGTTGCCGAAAAACGAAATAAAACATGCTTCCGATTTAACAGTAAAAGATTTCATGACGGAGATCGAGTAAGAGTACGAGTTTCTTTCCCGTGACAAGTGGAAGTTCGGTAGAATTGTCGAGAAGGCTGGGAAACTTCGATATACTGTCCGTTTGGATGACGGAAGATTATGGGAACGTCATGTCGACCATATTGCTGGAGTCGGTGCACACTTGCCAGAGGATTCGGTGAACACTCCACGAGAAGTGGTAGACACTGAACGAGCATTTTTGACGGTTCCTGCTACTTCCCCGGTGGCTAGTGCCCCTGAGCCTACCGGTCAGGTATCCGTTGGTCAACATCCGGTTACACCATCTCAACCTTCTGAATCGCTTACGGATATAGTTCCTGGACTAATCGCTGGTCCTTCAACTCCAACAGCAATCAAACCTTCTGACGAGCCCCTAAGGCGTTCAAAACGATCGATAAAAGTTCCCCAAAGACTGAACCTGTAATTTTGCTTTAGGAACCTTTTTTTTACGAGGGGGAAAGTTGTTATACCTCATTCACATGTACTTTGATATACGATGATACCTATATATTCAATCTGCTTTGCTCGCGAATTATTAGATCGAAAACCACACACACTTAGAATATTTCACTGACTTCTGTAATTGTTTTACCGAAATTTCAACAGCTGACCTTTCGGTAAAATTTTCGGTAATGCAAGCCAGTACAGATTGATTTGTAATGTAACTGACATGTGTCAATTTCGACAGAATGATTCTGTAATGAAAGAAGAAGAAGTCCACCTGTCATATTTACCGAACGGTCCGTGAGGTATATAGAGCTCCTGTTTATATATAAATTTTGATTTTTTTTTTTGGAAAATTTCGGATATAATTAGCAACTATGATGCAGTATTTCAATGCATTGTTATTAATTGGATCAATCATTACTTATGATGCAACTGAATGTAAGAAAGAGTTTGGTTTACTTCAAGCTGTGTAGAAATTTTGTTCCTGTTGTGCCCAGGTTATCTACACATAAAACAGCACTCTTAAAAAATAAAAAAAATTGTTTATCGGTAGCTGCAGGAGAAATATTAAATACAGTCATTGCTTCCAGATAAATATTAAACGCAGATCGTAAATCGCTTCCAATTGGGATGTTCTGCTCCCGTATCTGGAGAATGCAGTCTTCGGAATCCGCCAAATATGCACCACGAACAATTAACAAAAAGGAATCTGATTCAGCTGTAGGAATATCATCTTCCTCCTGAAAAACAAAATATGAAAGGTGAGAGAATGCCAATATGAAAAATCGAAGACTTACTTCAATCCAGTGCACTATTCCACTTAGTGGATTATTGGTTTTAATATCTCGACGCATTTTCGATCCCCTGGAGAAGTTTTTATCTCTTATTATGGCCAATGCTCGGATGAAATCTGCAATACATTTCTTCGAAATATTATTTTATAATTTAAAGATTATGTATAATATCTACCATGACTGAGTTCTGTATGTAGCTGGTTAAACTTGGTGAGTGTTTTGGTTTCTAATCCACTCCATGATTCAAAAAATGGTGTTGCGGTTGGTTTCATCAAGGAAAAGTCGAGTGAAATCTGAAAGATAATTAATTTCAATTGTCAATCTATTTTCAAAATTACTAAACAAGTAATTATTCACTAAATCAATAAAATCTTGAAAATAAGTGATGAACTTAGCGAAATGACCTACAAGTTTTCGTCAGAATTTTCGAGAGTTTCGCAAACAAAATTTCATACCATCTGATTTACGTTAGATCGATATATTGTGTTTCTTTTAAAACAAAATGAGCCATACGAACTGTATGGCGACGATTTCTGCGACGAATCCAGCGCATTTTGTTTTGAAAAGAAACAGATAATATTTGCTGAATGTTCGTCTAAATATAGTGCTGGCATTTGTTAAAAATTTGGCCGAGCTTAACTAGCTGTGGGAATGTTTTCCGAGATAAATTAAGTGTGTAACATTTCAACTGATGCATTGGCCAACCAGCAAAGCTCAACCATATGTTAAGTTGTGGAAGGAGTAAAATAACAACATAAAAAAACATGCACACTCTTGTTTTGTTATTTATTTTGAAAAAAAATATAGTCAGTTGATTCGGCAATACGAAACGCGTAGAAATTATGGCAGAATACTCAATATTGTCGAAACGAAAGCGACATTCTTTATAATAGCTCTCGCATTTTGTTTTCAATGAAAAGGAATCGCAGGTAAAACATTGTAAATATAGTATCAACTTCTGAAGCAACCAGGAAGGTATGTTTTACGAACAGCTTCACAGCCCTTGTACACCGTTCTCCACCACCCCGTAATGGTTTGGTGAGTTTTTATAAAAAAAATTCTTGTGCTAAAACATACGCAACAAAATATTGCGTGCGAAGTCATAGTTATATAGCGTACACATGTATACGCAATATATTCAATGAGGTGCCAAAAAATATCGACTACTTGAAGTTTGTTTAGTGGTAGGGCTTAAAAGTTTTGCTTTTCTAAAAAAGCCTCCATGAAAATTTAAGCTCAATCGGACTTCAGGAAGTGAAGCCTCGAGAAAGTCGAAGATTCACTTTTTTAACTCATGAAAAAATGAAAGGATAACCTCTATGGAAAATGAGGAAACCGATTTAATGAAATAATACATACCATACATCAACATCCTGCGATGATATACGACATGAATCAAAATCCCGTTAAAATTCTCAATATTTTGATTTTTTTAGTAGTTTTCGTCAGAAGTCAGTTAACAAAATTTCGAATATCTACAACTTCATTTTCCTTAAATATCTGATTTCATTAATCCGATTTAGGTCGAAAATCAGTATTGATACTCACCAATTCACCTTTATATGCTGACAGTACAGGAAACGTAGCAAACATCTTGGAAAACGATGAGTCAGTGCCATTGCCATGTCTGCTAACGAAAGTGATCTCCCATAGTTCAAAAATACGTGCTCTTGTTTGCTGGTTGGGGACTATGTATTTTAGTTCAAGTATCTGAGAAACTGAATATATTTTTTTTCAGCATTTGATCCCCGACTGAAAGTCTTACCAACTCCTCAAGCTCAATTTCGTTGAACTCCACTGATGAAGGTGTAATAGAAATATTCCCGCAGGATGGCAACTCATTCAGGCGGCGACGTTTGAACACACGGTCTTCTGATTTACGCGCCAAGTACTTCATGCGATAATGAAGGCGTCCCGCATGTCGATTCAGTCCTCTAGCGTGAGCATGAAACCACAATCCCTAAAGGTGAACATAGAATCAAATTTAATGTATACAATTGTGCTTTCGGTTGCTGCATACATATAATGTCTAAAATGATTTAAACAAATTAACAATTGTGAGCTTTTGATATTTACCTGTGGAACTTCTGAAGTCGCTGCAAGCGCTGGATATGATTGGACGAGAGAAACAGCTATTTGGTTCTTATAAAAGTTATTCGGTCGGCTGCATATCAGAAAATGTTTGAATTACGTTAGTATTTTTTATTAAATGTAAAAATTATTTGAGGTTAAAAGATATAAGAATTTTGTTATGATTCCACTATGTTTATTTTAAAAAAAAAAGTGTATATATATGCTTACCATCCATAAAGCGCTTGTAAACAGTCACATAACAGTGTGCCAATTCGCCTGATGAAGCTACCATCGAGTCTCTTATTCTCTCTTAGCACCTCCATGATTGCTACGCCATCAGCGGTACGTTCAAAAACTCGATCAATCTCAATAATCTGTTGAAATTTACGAGTAAATAATGGGAAACTAGCAGATACCTTAGAGAATTATGGCCAATTGACTTCTTCCTTCTCTTCTCAATAATGGAATCTGTCTCTGGTTGGAAATTATGATCATGTGCCTTAAGCGACATCCAGTGCAACCAGTGCAATCAGAATAGTTTATATTTAGAGATATTTATTCATATTCAACATAACAACGAAACAGTGAGAGATTCTAGGAAAAATACTGTAACCCTGCGATAGAAATAGCAGATACATATTTAGCATACGAGAACTTGCTCGAATTATTGCTGTATTTGCTGTTAAATACCTTTCACTGCCGGGATCCCAAATGTGCAGATTTGTTTGCAAAACGTTTTCGAGTAGTTACAGACATTTTTCGAAAACATCTGGCATCTCTGTTTCACTGTTTTGTTATTATCCTTTTTTTTTTAACAAAGCGCGCCGAAATCGTCGTAATACAGTTTCTATGGCGACGATTCGGCGCGTTTTGTTTTAAAAGAAACATACAATATAAATAAACATTTCAAAACATTGTTCTGGTTGTATTGGACACGGCTTAAGACATGAAAAAACAGTGTCATAGTTGTCATCCTCTTGGCTTATAGTTATTATGTTGTTTTTAAAACTTGTTTTCTATACACACCTCTTCCAAGGAAATCCCTCGATACGGCTGTTCTGTGTCCCAACTATTTTGAGTTTCTACAACATCCATCTCCTGCTCCTGGATCCATTCTTCATCCGTTGAAGGCTGAGGTAACTGTTCTTTAAATTGTGATTGGATTTTTTCTATCATTTTGGTCGTTAATTTTAGTCGGCAGTAGTCACGTTCGTTCAACTCGAGGAATGTTTCTAGATCAAAAATTTCTTCATCCCCTGTAAGAATGATATATATGATACAATTAGATTGTAACATAACAAAAACATCTATGATGTCCTTGAACATACATGTATAATCATCGTCAATAGTCGCGGTTATAACAACGTCTTGATATATATTTTGTTGTGCAATTGTATGGTGACCAGAAGGAAAAAGTTGCATGTGTGAAACAATTTTCGATGTTGAAAAAGTCCACCCGTGTTGTAGTTTCCAACTCGTAAGCCTCATAGTAATCGTTGTAGTCTGTAGTGTCACAAATTTGCAGAAGAAAAAATAGTTTATTGGAATGCACTACTATTTCCTGATTTATTCCGTATGATGGGAGAAGGGGATTTTCGTGTTTTTTCAGGCCGATGACTAGATTAGGGCGAAACTCAATCCCGTTTAATGTTACCGTTTTTGGAAGGTATACGAATTTTAGTTCTGACGGTAAATAGGATTCACTCATGCATTTAGCGCGGGCAGTAAGAACTCCCGATTGATGAAGTAATTCATCATTAAATGGACGTTCCAGAATATTTAAAACCATTCTAAAACATTGTCTCTTAGCAAGGCTGTAGCAGATATTTTTAAAATTTCTACATGTTGCAGCTTGATTTTTATCAATTTTATTAGTTTGTTCGAACTGGAGGCAATTATATTGCTTCATCGCCCCACTTTTGCGTATACATGTTGAATAGTGTCTGAGATGATGCAGCTTATTAATTCGACGATCAAAGTTTTCATAATAGATATTTTCAAACTGCATTATGTAATCATCTAGTTGACCCAAAAGATGTTCTGAAACTACCGGTGATATAATGATCCGTACTATGTTAATCGAATCTCCGATCATTCGCATATATTTGCAATCTTTGGGAAACCTGTGGCCAAAAAGAAACGGAAAAGCACGCAAGAGCAACAATGCTTGTGAAGGTGTTTGCTTCATCTTATGTTTCGTCGGTTGCAATAACATCTCGCTGCTAAAATTAGCTGATGGCTTATTACTGCGATCGCTATACCCATATCGGAATGTGTTTATCCGGTTATTGATGTATGTTGCGTTAATTTTCATGCATTAGTCACTAGAATAGCGTCCTAAAACAAGCTGTAGGACCAACGGAACGACACCCTCGGCTAAATCGTGCATAGGATCGAGACAGTAATTATCGCTTATATGATAGAACTGAAGCTCGTTCAGTGTACACCCGGACGCTCTCAATCCACAATCTTTCTAAGCTATTAGACCTTCTTGGACTGATGATAAATTATTTTCGTACCACTCTCTGGTACGAGGAGGATATTCAGCGAAAGGTTGCTCATTGAAGTCATGCCTTGTTATCTGACACAGTCGACAAAATAGATTCGCACTAGGCCCAAGTAATTCGAAAACATCATGAACCGCTAATGTGTCACCGCAGAAAATTGACACGACTGCTCTTATAGTGAAATTTTGTGCTCCATAAAAAACTGTTATCCCATTCTCTAGTCGTTTGAGATCAGTAATTAGAGGTTCGAGGATTTTTTTGAATCCGTTCCTCTTTGCATCTATTGTGTTACAAAACACTAAAGGAAATACAGTTCTGGGTGAGGAATTCCATTTCTCAGGAATGTTTTGAATTTTAAAACTAAAGTTGGTGATCTTGTTAATTCCTGCTCTAGAACTGAAAGCATTACCAAGCTCCACCTCATCTTGGTAAATAGTAAGCCGTATTGCTTCCGGATACTGCTTAAAGAATGGTTTTTGTTTATAAGTTTCGGCTGTTTTATAGGAACTGTATTCAGTAACGCAAGGTGTAACCGTAGACGACAAATATGGTTCAGATAAAAGTTTTCATGCTTCCGGGTCCCTGAATACCAATTTTAAGGTGTCCACAATGCTGATATATGATGCAGTTTCGTTTATTAGCACTTTTTTTAGGAACCGAGTTTATATGTCGTATGTCCTCCCGACGGGCCAGCAATAGTTCGCGTGGAACTGGTGCAGAAATGGCTAATTGATTTAAATTTTTTTTTGTTTAGAGAATGTGTTAACTTCATCAAATAAATGATCCAAACAAAATATATCCTGGAAAATTAAAGAATCTTCTGAGCCAACTGATATATCGTGGTCGTCAAAGAATTCGAGTGTTTTTTCTTTCAGGTATATCGTAATATGCTTAACAACGGTGTCACACAGTTTTACAAAACTAGTTATTTTAGCTTGCGGTAACCCCACGTCTGATGTCATACGACAAAAGGAAAGGTTTATAATTTTCACGATATCTTCCAAAAAAGAAACTTTAGGTGCTTCGCTAGATTCTGCTCTTATTTCGGTTTGGTGTTCGATAGGTTGGATGTGTTCTTGAAATTTTCGTTCTTGCGGGTTTTCTCCTAGGGGGTGTTTTTCGAGAATGTGACGTTTCAGAGTATAAAAACTGCCATATCGACAGTCACAATGTTGAATTGTACAATTGAAAATCATGTTCGCTGCCTTAAAATGGTTTTGGCGGACATGCTCATTAACATGGCGATGCAAACCAGTCACATAACCTGCGACGTATGCGTTACAAAAACAACATTTTATGCTGCTGTTTGCAGCCTGAAAAAAATTGCTATCATTTGTTAATATATACATACTGAAAATTTTTACCGAGCGGTCGTGTTGCTCCCGCAGTTGCTTCAAAACACTGTCCATTGTTAATATTCTGCTCAAAATAATATTTTACCGGCAGGAGGAACTTTTTCAACTTCAAATGTTAAACAAACAAAAACAAAATGGCAACTTTCGGCGGTATGATGTGGAATGGCCAGTCGCTCTCTTTCTATCACATGCAAATTTTCGTTTACAGAGGTAAAATCGTTTGATGTGCATGGATAATATTCCTATCGTATCTGTGACAGAACAAAATTGCGTATTTTCGGTAACATAATTTTACAATATTCGGTAACCGAGCAAATACCGAAAAACTCGGTGAAGTAAAAATTCAATAAAAATGAGATTTGTAAATAAATGGTGAGCTTTTGTCAAATTGGTGGAAACTCGCGGATTGATTTGTGTTTTCTAGAACATACCGATGAGTTCCGTACTTTTTTTTACGGACTTCGGTTTTTTTATTTAAGTGTGCATGTTTGGTTGTACAAAAGTTAGTTCTCGCGCGAGTAAACGCATTTCTAGTTATGGTTGGTTTAAATAAAGTTAAATAACAAATTCGTGTTGTTTTACTCGGCCAGTCACAACAAATCAATTTCGGTATTCCGAATACGTGAGACGTACGCAAAACGACTTGAAAAAGGAGCCTAAACGATTTTGGTCGTTTATTAACGAGAAGCGTAAGCAGAGTGGACTCCCATCTAATATGTTTCTTGAGGGCCTGGTGTCTGCTAATACTCAAACTACCTGTGACCTGTTCGCGAAACACTTTGCTAGTGTTTTCAGTCCTACCGTAGCTTCTGATTTACAAATTGACGACGCCATGTGTAATATTCCCGAAAATGTTTTCGAGTTAAACTCAATTCACTTCAGCGAAGCTGATATCGAAGCCGGTCTCCTAAAGCTTAAGACTTCTAATAAAGCGGGCCGGACGGAATACCATCAATTGTACTTGAAAAATGTGCTGAAGTGTTATGCAAGCCACTACAAAAAATTTGTAATATATCACTTTTACAAAATAAGTTTCCTGAATCATGGAAAAAATCATATATCTTCCCAGTATATAAAAAAAAGGAGATAAATGCAACATTACGAATTACCGCGGAATCACATCTCTATGTGCCGGGTCAAAACTGTTGGAGATTCTCGTGGGTGAGCTTTTATTTAGTAAAGTGAAATCGTACATCACAATAGAACAACACGGCTTTTTTTCCCAAACGCTCGATTAACACAAACCTGCTTCAATTCTGCTCGTCTTGCATTAAGAAAATAGAGGAAAATGCTCAAGTTGACACAGTGTACACAGATCTTAAGGCGGCTTTTGACCGCATTGACCACCACATTTTGTTACGGAAACTAAGCCGACTCGGTGCTTCTGACGGTTTTGTTAATTGGCTACATACTTACCTGACAAACCACAGCCTTTCAGTGAAGATTGGGCCCACTGAATCTCGTACCTTCTGCAACCGGTCTGGAGTTCCACAGGGTAGCAACTTAGGACCGTTACTCTTCCTGATATTTCTTAACGATGTTTGTTTTATAACTCCATCTGGATGTAAACTACTATATGCTGACGCTTTAAAGATATTTCTTGCTGTACGGTTTTTGGAAGACTGCAAGCAATTACAAAATGTTATTAATCAGTTTGCAGAATGGTGCCGCTTGAAGAACCTTACGATTAGTGTTTCAAAATGCTCTATTATTAGCTTCACTCGACGTAAAAATCCTATATTGTTCAATTATAAAATCGACGATGCTCCTCTTGGAAGAGTTGACGTAGTAAAAGATTTGAGAGTCACCTTCCAAGGCTATCCAGCTTTTTACGCACCATAATGGCGGACGCTATAATGAAAAAATCGTAATATGTTACCTACCCTCTTGACAACTCTGCTTACGTCAGTTTGACTCTTCATGTATTTCGCACGAAAAACAATAAATCTGGCAACATTAATGTTGCCAAAACTGCAGAAATCACAAATCTGAAGTAAGCAGAAGTTCACAAATTACGAACGTGCATTATAGCACCCGTTATTATGGTGCGTAAAAAGCTGGATAGCCTGCGATATCTTCACTGAATCGAGAGTGGAATGGGCAATTAACTCCTTTGAGCCCTATAAGTCCTTGGGATTGGATGGATTATTGCCAATAATGCTTCAACGGTGTAAAAGGGTAATAATTCCGTTCATAACCGAGATATTTAGGGCTAGTTTAACACTTGATTATATACCCACTAATTGGAGAAAAACGAGAGTGATCTTCATACCGAAGGCAGGGAAACGCGACAGAACACTTCCAAAAGCCTTCAGACTAATTAGTCTAACATCCATTATGTTAAAAATTATGGAAAAACTCGTTGATTACCACGTCAAATCAACTTACATCAAAACCTCTCCGCTAAGCAAATATCAATTTGCATACCGAAGCAACATGTCAACAGTGGATGCGTTACACATGCTGACTACAAAAATAGAGAAATCTATAGAAGCAAAAGATATCGCACTTGCTGCGTTTTTAGACATAGAGGGAGCTTTTGATAATGTATCCCATCGTTCAATGCTCACAGCAATGAGATGTCATCGATTCGATATATATGCTTCAAAATGGATTCAAACAATACTGAACAGTCGTGAAATAACTGCAGTATTGGGAAATACCACCCTCACAAGAAAAATAACAAAGGGATGCCCGCAAGGTGGAGTTTTATCGCCTTTGCTGTGGTCACTGGTTGTAGACCAGCTGCTTAGAAACCTGACTGAACAAGGTTTCGAAGTATTCGACAATGTAGTTATTCTTGTGAGGGGAAAATTTGACAGTATAGTATCGGAAAGAATGCAGTTAGCTCTGAACTGCACTTTAGAATGGTGTGAACGAGGGGGCTGACCATTAACGCCTCAAAAACAACCATTATTCCCTTCACTCGGAAGAGAAGGTATAACATAGATAGCCTGAAATTGGGTGAAACCACACTTATGCTTTCCATTGAGGCCAAACACCTTGAAGTGGTTTTGGATCAGAAACTCAGCTGGAATGCACATATTGAATATGTCATCGGTAAAGCTACGAGTGCCCTCTGGGCATGTAGCAAAGCTGTTGGCAGAACATGGGGTCTAAGGCCAAGTATGATTTATTGGTTGTACCAGGCAATAATAAGACCAAGAATAACGTACGCCTCGCTAGTGTGGTGGTCTAAAACAAAAGAAAGGTCAACGCAGAACAAGCTTGGCAAGTTGCAAAGGCTAATTTGTAATGCAATTACAGGAGTAATGAAAAGTGCTCCGTCAAAAGCCTTAGATGCAATTCTGCATCTATTACCACTCCACCAGGTAGTACAACCACACACTCAGATTTTATTGCCGAGAACTCAACAGCTGATAAACTCTGCGAAATGTTCTACAAGTTCTCGGCAGAATTTTCAAGAACTTCGGCAAACGAAACGTCAATACTTGCTGGTTTACGGTAAATCGATATATTTGCTGAATGTTCGTCGAAATTTATTGCTGTCATTCGTTAACAACTTCGCCGAGCTCAATCAGCTGTTGGGAAGTTTGCCGAGATAGATTAAGTGTGTAGAGGCGTAAAAAAGTGCATTGAGACTAACACGCCTTGAAAAAGTACCTGATGGAGATCAGACAGGCCAGCTGGCAATCCTCAAACATTTCCAGCTGAGCAAACATATACCAGGTATCGAAGACTGGATGAATACAGAAGCAAACTTCGAAATACCTTCCAAAATCATAGAGACCGAACGGGAAGTTTGGGGATAAGGTGGCCCGAATATTCGACAAGGCTCTGTCGTCTTTTACACAGATGGCTCAAAAATGAATGATTCAACCGGAGCAGGTATAAATGGTCCTGGGATAAGTATTTCGATAAAAATGGGCCGTTGGCCTACAGTGTTCCAGGCCGAAATATTTGCAATTTATGGATGTGCACAAGTCTGTTTGGCTAGGAAATACAGGCATGCTAATATATGCATTTTTTCTGATAGCCAAGCAGCACTTAAAGGAATAAAAGCCTTCACATGTACCTCTAAGCTAGTATGGGAGTGCATCCTTTCACTAAAACAAGTGGCAGAAAGGAACCAAGTATGGTTATACTGGGTTCCTGGTCACTGCGGAGTGGAAGGCAATGAAAAAGCCGATACGTTAGCTAGACTGGAGTCATGTACCGATTTTATTGGCCCAGAACCGTTCTGTGGGATGTCATCAGGCGCCTTAAAAGCAGAATTGAGAACCTGGGAACATAGGACTATACAAGAGAACTGGATATGCTCAGTAGGGCTACGCCAGTCTAAGCGCTTTATAAAACCAAGCGTGGAGAAAAGCCAGCAATGGCTTAGTTTGAATAAAAGGGGCTAAGGACAATTACTGGACTGTTTACAGGACACTGTCCAAGCAAGCATCACCTGAAACAAATTGGTCAGTCAGATGACGAAATTTGTCGTCTCTGCGGGTTCGAATGTGAAACCGCAGAACATTTGCCCTGCCACTGCAGTGCACTAATACAGCGCAGAATAAGAGCCTTTGGAAAAGGAACTTTGGAGCCTTTTGAGGTTTGGTCTGCGAATCCTAATGAGGTAATACATTTCATACGAAATTCAGTGCCTAATTGGGAGAAAGGGTGCGGTATGACAACGACGATCACTTCCATCACTAGTGATATGTCTGCCACGAGTACCTAGACTAAAGAAGAGGTATACCACAAAAGATCAAAATAATGGTCGCAGTGGTCCAAATCTTACAAAAAAAATGGTGCGTGAAAAGCTGGATAAATCGTAGAGCTGTTAAAGCGCGTGGAAAGTTTCGGAAATTTTACTCACTGTCAAAACGGCGTATGTACAAAGGGGCAGGCAGAGCGCGTGGTATAGTCTTACGGGTATTGATGCTACAGTGGTGATAGATGGGGATACTTTAGAAGTAGTTCATGATTTTGTTTATCTTGGTACAGTCGTGAACGTGTGATAACGAGGGGTGCCACGAAGTGGTCTTGTGCGGATTACGTAAGCAGCTACAGATCCGCACTAAATTTGCGCTCTACAGGACACTAATCTTTCCAGCGGTACTCTTCACACCTGATTCGCAGCATCATAGCATCTTTGGGTCAATACTCGGTGGTAAGCTAAAAAACGAAATGTAAGTATACACGAACACGATGATGTCCTAACAAACAATTTTGTTGTATAACAGCTTGTTAAGCTTTAGTTCGGCCGAAACCAAATTGTTTGTTGGGTTTGTCAAGCTGATGAAATACGGCAGGTTACAACGAACGGCGAAGTAATTATACCTACCAATTATGCTGACGAACTTTTTCTACTTCCGCATCTTCTTTGGGTTGTCATCATCATGATGTAAAATGAGAATATGGTGTAAAACCTGTAAAGCAGGAAACTTTTACATCGTCACCGCTACTTCTTCGCTTCGTCCGCTTGCAGTAAAATCAAGATAGCCTACGAAAACAGATTTAGACGAGGTGAAGTAGCGAAAAAAATTTACTGGGTTGTCTTTGTTGCTCAGATCATTCGGTAAATGAGGCAAAATGCGTTGGTCTGTTTTGTTCCAGTTTATTTTGAGAGTAATTCAAAATAGAACTCGACATGGAACAATATTTCAAGCGTGAGTTTTCAAATAGACGTATGTAACATCAGCAAGCATCTGAGAAAATGGAGTAACAAATTTCTATTTGTATGAATAAATGCTATTTAAAATTGTTTGCTCTATGATCGGGTTTGATTTTAGCAAGAGTTAAGTGAAAAAATTATGTTTTTATTGTATGTTTCAACATACTGTAAATTCCCCTGCACAAGAAGGTACCGAAAATTTCACCGAATCCAGTGTCAACATCATGCTGAGTCCTCGCCTGGTAGAGACTGGACTTATACTTTCGAGTCATAGATGTCAAAGAGAACTATGCCATTATATTCGTGCTCAGTATGGCAGCACCTTTATTATCATTAGTTAAGCCTTTAATAAAACTTTATAACAAGACAATATATAAAACCCTGGGGGGTTACCATGTACACACTTGAAGTTGCACAGTGAAACCCTTACTGGGCGGCAAAGTACCTCCAACGGACCCCGGATCTTCGCTAGAATACCAAGAAGAAAACCAAAAATAACACAAACTGCAAAATAAAACAGTTCAAAATACCAAAACAAAACGCGACCTGTGTTCCATATCGATATCGAGGCTAAACTAAATAGCCCGTGATGGCTGTTTCCGCTGTCGAGCAAAACAAACCCGCCGAGACGTCGGATCGGCGATCTAGGCATTCATAATGTTTGGCAGTTTTATTTGATCCCTTCTACTTATCACGTAGTTAACTCGAGAACAGCGACGGGAATTTCAGCCTCTCCGTAGTTACTACGATATTTCTCAGTTCGTTGCTGCAAATAGAATGAAGAACGCTCATCAATGATTTTTAAGAACTTTAACCATTCTTACTTACCATTTCTCAAGTTAAAATTTATTAGTTATAAAGTCTGTATTACACTCTTTGGCCAATGGTCAAATATTTAACCTCCTGACATAATGGTCAAATTTATTTGACATCATGGTTGTTGTTTGCCCGTGTTTGCCCCATGTAAAAATTGGAGAGTGATAAATAATTATCTTTGACCAAATTTTTATCTGTCAAAAAGTGACAAATATTTGACGCTTGGTCAAAGAGTGTACTACAGGCTTAAGTGTGTTTTTAATTTTACCACGGAGTCGAAAATTGGGTTCATTTGTGAGTTTAGGGGTTAAAGGCACAATATGGGATCTTAATTTCGACCATTATATTGAGGTATGAAACTACAGTAATTTCATAAGTTTTAATTCTGTGAACAGAAAAATCAAGCAATAACAGTACAATTGAGAAAAAACTTTCACAAAAGTTGATATAAACTAAATGATATATGCCAAATTTTCCACTGAGATTTGTTGCCACTCGGTTTAGTTTGGCAGAAAATTGTGCTCTTCACAACGTTATTTCGATCATAATTTTTGTAATTGTTGACTTTGTTGAATTGTTGTTGTTGACATTTTGTAATTATGAAATATTTTCCTAAGTGCACACGCAACATTGAAAAGTTTCAAAGTGTTAAATATAATCGTTTCCCGTAATTACAGTAAGTTTAAAGTTCCCCTAGGGGGGCGAACAATGGGGGAAAAGCGATTTTTAGGGTCGTTACCCTATTACTTTATCAAGAATAAACGAATGTTTGAAATGACCAACACTAAGCTCATTAATCTGACGCTGCTAAATATTAAGAATTCACTTTTAAAAGAAATAAGCGTTCATGCGAAATGAGGTATGGTACTTTCAAGAATTAAATAACTTTTTGGATATATTTTGTTTTGAAATTTAATTAAAATTAACACAATCTTTCTATTTTTCTATTCATTTTTCAGTAAATTGGCAAATTTTTCGTACAGCAGCACAAACGCGATAAAAGTCAATGGCGATAATGACCAAAACAAAAGTGACAGCTACCTCTGGTATTATACGCACACCATTGCAACTGCTCGGAAAGTGTTTTTTTTTAAGCTGCAAAGCGTAGTCCGGGACGGGATAGTCCTGCCGTAAAAACGAATTCGACATTGATATCCAATCGAAAACCAAGCAAATAATATCCAATCGAAAACCAAGCAAAAATATCACAGTAACCATTGCAAAAATCAGCATAATTAATAATTTTTAGTTATGTGTACTTGAAATTTGCGTTTTTGGTTTATCATTTAATTGAACATGGAAAACTCGTACATTGTTATGCCCGACTGTTGCCGATGCTGTTTTGTTGAGGAAAGTGACATGATTTATGTATTCGATATTCTGGATGAATTTAACAGTAAAATATCCGATTTGATTGCCGACTGTGGCGGAATTTCAGTAAGCTTTGTTAAATTAATTTAGATTACCTTAACTTCCAGTTTACATATTACAGATATCAGTTAGTGACAAATATTCTAAGAGTATATGCGGTGATTGCCTCAACCATTTGGCTAACGCTGTCCGTTTCCGGCGACAATGCCAGAGAACACAGAAGATTTTTCAAGATGCCAACGATGAATCAAAGATGCTGCTGGATGCTGAACAGAAAAGGACACTGGATTTAACACAGGAAGAAATGAAAGACGAGCCAAATGGAGAACATGAATCTGTAATTCAATATATCATAGCAGAATCTCCTGACGACCCCGAATTGCAGGAATTTGATTACGACAATTTAATCAGCAGTCAAAATAGCGAGTTTGAAGAGGTAGAAATTAATCAATTGTCTTATAAATCAAGCACTTTGATCGATTTCGATCTGGTATCCCAAAATATTGAGCTTGAACCAACGCTTTCCTCTGATGCACTGAAACTAAGTTACATATGCCCACAATGTGGGGCAGGATTTGCGCTGCAGAAAAACCTTACCAAACACATAGCCATTCATGAGAAGTCTATTTGTGATGTGTGCTTAGCAGTTTTTGAAAGGTAAGGGTGACATTAATTTAATAGTGCTATCTTAAAATTAGCATTTCTATGTGATTTCTAGCAAGGAGGACCTCGAAAAACACAAATCGACACACCAGTGTTCCAGTCAAACCGAGATGCGCTGCTCTGGAGAACTAATAGGGGATCACTTGGAAGAACGCTGTAATATCAAAAATCGACATTCCTGCGCATATTGCCAGAAGCTGTTTGCATCCAAATCAGCCCTTGCAGCGCACGTTCGAGTGCACACTCAGGAACGGCCTTTTCCCTGCAGCTATTGTTCGAAACGATTCCGTACAGTGGGTGGTCAAGAACTGCACGAAAGACGTCACAGCGGGGTTAAACCGTACCACTGTGATATATGTGGCAGGGGATTTGCTGAGAGCAGCAATTTGAAGGTTTACACTTAAACTGGATGATAAGTTTGCTGTGTTATATTTAATGTTCTGTCTTTTGTTTTTTTTTAAGGTTCATCGTCGCACTCATACCAGAGAAAAACCACATGTATGTACCGTTTGTAATCGTGCCTTCGCAAGAGTATTTTTGCTTAAAAGCCACCAGCGTATTCATACAGGTATGTACTGCCGCTCCAAGCATAACTGTCCCATATTCTGTGCAAACCTAATGGACGCTGGGACAGTTATGCTTGGAGCGGCAGTGTACCACGCATCAAAACGAATAAATCAGGTAAAAAATTCTATATTTTTAAGGGGAACGTCCATTTTCCTGTCCAGAGTGTGGCAAATCATTTCGACAGCAGGGGGATTTAAGTACCCACCGGCGCATCCACACCGGTGATCGGCCGTACCGGTGCGAGGTTTGTAATAAAGGATTTATAAAAAGCAGTGGTTACACACAGCATAAGAAAAGGCACGAAAAGCAGTTGCAGAAGTTCACCTCCGTTGCAGTTTTTGTAGGTTTTAGTCATTCCATGTCGCAATGTCAACCTATCAAGTAAGCTATTTACTTTCACAGGACGATGTTGAGGATCTGATCGACTATGAATATGGAATTGAGGTAGAACCGGGAAACTGAAGTTAACCGATTTTTTATGTTAACAATGTAATCGAATCAGACTGAATTCGGTATGTTCTAGTCAATGATAAGCATACCTTTAACTGTTATCGCGGTACGAATATGCATATTACTGTAAACGAATAAAAATCAAAGAATATACCGGTAAAAACATATCGTGATGTTTTGTACACAACACGGTTTAAAAATAATTGTATTTGAAAAGATAGGAATCTCATTTGGTGTGAAATTTTCAACCGCTTACCATTTAATAGTTGTACTTGAAGTTCATTTTGAACAAATACTGACAGTTGACCTGAGCTACGTCGTATACGATGTATTCGTTGTACAGCAAAGACGTACGCAGATTTGGATCTTGCGTAACTCCTTTACCGTACGGAATCTGAACACCATCTGGCCGAGTGTAAACGTCGTTGGGATCTGGCTGAGTGCGACCCACGCCCTTGGTACTGTGCTTGTCTGCCGGTAGTTTGGTAACGTAGTGAGCCTGTGTGAACTCTTGCATATCTCCCAAAGCTACTTCACATAGTAACATCAAACCGGTAGAATTTAGAGAACTTGTACAACAATAGTTAGCCGATTTTGAAACCATATCGGCAAAATAGATACCCTTTCCGAACATGTAACCCGTAGCGGGTGCTTCAGGTGGTGCAATTTTCAAACCATGTGACAGAATACCGACAAAGTTAGTGAGACGCGATCCGTGCCACAAAAGTTTACGGTTATGCAGTTTTTTGAACGGCCTGTATCGGCGAATTTCACCTTTGCGTTGAATCTTGAATATCTCGCTCACTTCCAGTTGGTACGCGGTGTGCGTTTCAGCGTGAGTATTCTTCACGTACTTCTCGAGCAGCTTAAACTCCTCCGAATCACGCTTAAGTGTTTCCATGTCTGTTTTGAGTTGCTCATAGTGAGCATCCAATGGATTTTTGGTATCATCCGTTTCAGCATTCAACAAACTATAAGCGATTTCAATCTCCATCAAACTTTCGAGCATGGCTTGTTTATCTCTAACTTGTTCCACGGTGTCCAAAATGGTAGGAGTTTCAACACCAAAATTATGTGGAATCAACGAATAGAAACGATTGGATGCGGCAATGAATTGCTGGTTACTGCCTCCGTTAACAATCAAGTTTGATATTTCCGTCAGTACTTGCATCGCTTCTTGGAGCTGCTTTTGTGACAACTTTCCGAGCGGCATTTTTTCCATGTCTAATTCGAACTCCAACATTACCTTTTTCATGGTATCGACATCAAACAACATTCGCACCAGATCCTGCACGGCAGGTTCTAACTTAGATTTGATATTATTATTTTCTGTCAGCTTTTTCGTCTTGTCATCTCCATAGTCGATATCTACAGTATAGTACAAACCAGGACGCTTTTTGAAAAGACCTTTGTTGTGTGCCTCCAACGAGTTGCCAGTCTTATCCTGGAAGTGATGTTGGTAAGACTCTATCGCGTCGTAAATGGTATCGCAATCTTCCACTTTGTTCCCGCCTATTGTCGTTCCTATGCGACCCCAGGCACGGAAGAACCAGTAGCTGGAAAGCAAATTATTCGGTTGTAAAACATCAACTAACATCATCAAAATCACAACTTACCGCTGCCCAATGTCTGATTTCAAAACTTGCATCTTGAAGTAAGAATTCTTGTCAGTTTGAATGTCCACTTTGTTCAGAACGCAATTGTACACCAGCTTGCCATCTTTGTACACATGGGCCACGTCAGCTAGTCCCGAGTCCGGATCCACGGCCAATCCCCCTTTCAATTTGAGAGTCATCTTGGTTGGTATCGATTTCGTGTAAATGCTTTTCTTCGATTTGGACTTTTCCTCGTCCTGCGGGATACGAGTATGAGGGTCCGAGCCCCAATCGCAAATGGATTTGCTCGTAATGTAGGACAATGCACCACCCGCTTTAGCGTCCTCGAGAAAATCTTCCGGAACTACCTGAATTTGCATGTCTTTCGCCTCTTGCATTCGGCTTCCCAATTTTTCTACTTCTGATGGAGTAGAGATTATGGCAGCAATAGTATTAGTAATTTTGGTTACAACCTTGCCGCCGAGCTTTTGAATCTTATCTTTGAGTTGGTCTTTCGGGGTCTCGGTTTTGCCGAGAATCACAAACTGCATATTGTACAGTGGGGGCTTTTCACGCTTTACTTTCGGCTCAAGAACTTCCTCCTTTTTGACTTTCTTCATTGTTGTACTCAAGCTAGGAGGAACATATTTGATAACGCGGTCGCTAACTACGGACTTATATTTTTCAAGAAACGAATAGGACTTCTTTATTTCAGAGGGAAGCTTAGTTGGAATGCGTGGTGGTTTTTTATCTGTGTTCAAACATTTAACCCACTCAGAAAGGTTTCCCTCGCACTGGTAGGCTGACTTCTGAAGTACATATTGCCCTTTGCATTTGGGACAAGGCTGCAACGCACCAAAGGTTAAGATGTCACACACCCGTTCCAAACATTCACTCGGACCTTCCGGAATCGCTTGTTTGTTCCGTTTCAAAATGCTGATCAAATCTGTTTTCTTTACGTCAAGATCCTTCAGCTTATCCCGAATTTTGTAGAACGCTTTTTGTTGTGTAGCATAAAGCTTTTCATCAACAGCTTCTTGAGCGGAATCGGTTTCATCTTTTGGCTCAGCTTTGAGTTTTTTAACTGGAATATCCTCCACTTTAATCGCCGGTAACAAAGTTTTAATTTTCTCTTTATCCTCTTTTTTCATTAAATTGAAGCCTGGCAACATCTCTCCCTTCTCGAAGTACCCCAATTCAGAACGCACCTGGCATCAAGTGAGAGGTTAGTAGAAACAAAGAAGCATCTACGTCTCTACGGGAATGCGAAACTTACCTGGGCGAAACACTCGATGTGATGCCACAGTGCCTGACCACCATACTTCATGCCGACTTCAGTTGTGTAATCAACTTTTTTGATTCTTGGTTCATCTTTCAAAATTTTTATTTCGCATCCACGACACATTGCACGACCGGATGACGCATATTCAATTCCGTAATCCTTCAATGCAACAGTCTCTTCAGCCGAACGCTTTTTTCCTTTTCCACCCTTTTTCGGGGGTACCACTCCAGTGCCAATCGCAGCTGTAGTAAATGTTTGAACATGAATAATTAGTAACTGAGAATTAGTAATTACGATGCGAAATATTTCTTTGAGAATTGGGTTGAACTTACCGATTTTTTGGCGAATCCTCTCTTGATCCTCGTAGCGCAGATTTTCGAAGTGAGCCACATCTCCTTCAGTAGATGGCCGAAGTTTTTGGAAAAAACACCGCTCGTGATACCACTGGGCTTGTTTGCCGTCGTGAAACGCCGACTGCACCATCGCCCCAAGACGTAGTTCATCTTTGTCTATTTTGTTCTTGCAAAGTTTGCACGATGCCCGGTTGCTTTTTGCATACTCCGACACGTACGGCAAAGTATCGGCATCCATTAGAACCGTTTTTCAATGTCTATACCACGAGTTCGGAAACAATTTATTTTATCGAAGGAAAAACGTATCACCAAAACACGAAAGCACAAGAACAACGTACAACTTAACATTCAAGAGAAAAATGCAATGTCTCTCCACTCGCAGACTCTTCTTTTTTCTTCTTTTTTAGCCAAATTGCGCTACCGGCATTCGAGTTGCCAGCATTTATTGAATAAATGGTTAATAGAAAACTTTAAACGCATACTAAAGAACTTACAGAAGATGAAAAATGAATGAAGGCATTTGATTTTTCATTACCTTCTAGGTGGAATTATTATTATGTAATTTAAAAACAAATAAGAATATGAGAAAATTAAATTATTTATATTGATTATTTAAAAAAAATGCTGAGCCGGCAACTTTGCCCCCAGAGATTTACGCGGGAAAACAAAGGGACGATGGTTCAAATACGTAAAACACGACAAACACTACACAAAAGCCAAACCTCGATAAAAAATTTTACTGGGGAGCTGCGCGCCTGCAAAACTATAAAGTTCACTTTGAATCCCGCAAAATCGATAATAATAAACGAACGATAATCCATATGGTTTAACGATAGCTCATACAGTTGGGACTATATCCCGCACTAGTTGTGATGCGTGGGTTCGTCTCTTAGTGGAATCAGGTTATTTGATGTCAAAGAACTTAAGCATTCTCAGGCTTCTCCCCATTTACCCTCCCGTCACACTGCATTCTGCAATACTTCGATGGTTTCCTTTTGACTAAATAAGCCCCTCTGGCCAACAGAGCAATCAACGGGCAAAACAAAACCGAGCACGATATTTTTTAAACGTCAAGTGATTTCACAGGAGTTTAAGGTTTAAGCAAGAACAATATTGATCGATTTTCCGGACTGATTTATTTTATATAAAGGGTTAAGGTGTGTTGTAGATCTAACAATCAGTGATCCCCGATAAGCTCCATCACAGCAACCAAAGTTTGTAGCACTTCACTTTTTCTCAGCATTCCTTATCACACCGTCAACTTTATAAGACATAAAATAAATCTCTTCAAGCATTAACCATCAAGCATTATTTCACTTTCCCGGCTTTGAAGTATCACACATCAATAGGTTATGGGCGATAAGCAGATTCACGGAATTCCACAGTTTGCCGGAAACGGTTTTGATACTTGGAAGTTCCGCGTGCAGGTGTTTCTCGAAGCCTCGAAAGTTTGGGATGCAGTGGTGAAGGATTGTCCAGTTGTGGAAGCGGAAGCAGCCAAGTTCAAGGACATGGACTTCAAGGCCAAGTCCCTGCTGATGAGCCTGATTTCGGACGAGTACCTGGGATGTATCCGCGAGAAGTCTACGACTAAAGAGATGTGGAAGGTTCTCGAAGATACGTTCGCTAAAAAGTCGGCCGGTAAGCAAACGGTAATTCGGAAGCAGATCGCTCGCTCTAGTTGAAGGACCAACGATACAAACGATGAAAAACCCAACGATGAAAAACCCACGGCATTCGCTGGAGATCAACGTAAAAAGACAACAAGCTCCAAATTTAACGGGAAGTGCCACGCCTGTGGCAAACGTGGCCATATGATGAAAGATTGCCGAAAGAAGACCAATGCCAACGTTGCCGACAGACGAGTTAACGAGTCAAGATCGGTTGTTTTCATGGCGGATACTGAAGGCAACAGAAAGCATAACAGCGATAAGATAGAGTTCCTTTTGGATTCGGGGGCCAGTGACCATATGGTTAATTCAAAGCAGCATTTCTCATCCGTGTTAATCTTGGATCGACCAGTGTACATTGATGTGGCAAAGAGCTGAGAATCTCTGGTGGCCAAAGCCGGTTCGATCATCGGAAAGAGCAACTATGGTGTTACGGTGCATGCAAAGAATGTCCTCTACGTCCCGGCTCTCAGGGAAAACCTTATGTCTGTTAAGAAGCTAACGAAGGAAGGTGTAGATGTTGTGTTCAACGAAAAGTTTGTAACGATGAAGAAGGGCGGTGAAACGATTGCAACGGCCCATTCAAGAGGAAATCTTTACGTTGTGGAAATTGCAGTACAACGTGCCAATGCGAGTTTGGCTGAATCGGAGTTTGCAAATCTTTGGCATCGTCGTCTTGGTCACATCAGCAAAGGTGGAATGACCACTCTGGTCCGTGAAAATCTTGCTCTTGGTGTAAGATTCAAGCCGGAGAAAATCAAGTTTTGTGATGCGTGTGTCCTGGGAAAACAAAGTCGGGATCCGTTCAATGGCACAAGGGATAGAGCTGATCGACTGTTGGAGCGAGTACATTCCGATGTGTGTGGACCGATCGAACCAGCGTCATGGGACGGGCACCGTTATTTTGTTACGTTCATCGATGATCAGTCCCATTTTGCTATGGTATACCGTATACCTGTTGCGGAAAAAGTCAGAGGTATTTGAAAAATTTCAAGAATTTGAGGCGATGGCAACGGCAGCGTGTGGAACAAAACTTTCAAAACTCACTGTGGACCAAGGACGTGAATACTGCTCAAATATCCAGAAGGAGTATTACCGAGCAAAGGGAATTCAAGTCGAGCCAACAGTAGCCTACTCACCCCAGCAAAACGGAGTTGCGGAAAGATTCAATAGAACTCTGATTGAAAAGGTACGTACGATGCTGATTGGAGCCAATGCGCCGAAGTCGCTATGGTGTGAAGCTGTGCTGTCTGCCGTGTTTATAATCAACCGAAGTCCGACATCAGCGTTGCCAAAGAACGTCACTCCAGCTGAGTTATGGTACAGGAGAAAGCCAAGCTTAGAGAAGGTGCGTGTCTTTGGATGCCAAGCCTTTGCGTGGATACCGAATCAACATAGGAAGAAGTTGGATGCCAAAAGTCGTCAACTGTTCATGGTCGGATATGCACCCAATGGCTACCGACTATGGGACAAGAATGCTCGACATATCGTGATTGCTCGTGACGTCAAGTTTAACGAGAGCTGCTTCCCGTGGGCAATCAAACCTGCAGATCATACTGAAGAAAGACTGGTGGTACCCTTGATTTACGAGCAAGAGGGGGAAGATGAGGTCGAGCAATCTGCGGAGATTGCCCAGAAGGATCCGAACTACAGTGATGATGAAGCCCTGACCAATGACATAAAAGGGTATGAAGATGCAGCGGAACCAGATACCTTCGTGGTGCAACCAGGTGACTCCGCGCTCCCTTCGCACTAAGATCTGGACATGTCTTCTGGCCAAAGCGGCGAGCAGTCCACGAGGCGCAGCGAACGGGAGGCGTTAAACAAAAGGCGTAGGATTCGTTGACTCAGACTGGGCCTCGGACACAGAAGACCGTAAGTCGGTGACCGGTTTCCTGTTTAAAGTCCACGGTTCAACGGTTTTTTGGGCAAGTCGGAAACAACCAACGGTGTCAATGTCCTCGAGCGAAGCGGAATATATTGCACTGAGCGCAGCTGTATCTGAAGCAGTCTGGTTGGCTGGAGTTCTGGAGGACTTGAATTGCAAATCACCAGCGGATCCCGTACAGATATATGAAGACAACCAAGGCTGCATTGAACTAGCAAAAATTGCAGAGTCGAAGCGGGTGAAACACATCGACATCAAGCACTATTTTATCAAGGACCATGTTGCTGCCGGAACCATCAAGTTGAAACGAATCTCTACTACCGAGCAGCAAGCAGATCTGTTCACAAAGGTAGTGGACGTTACACGATTCCAGTTCCTGAGGAGCAAGATCGGAGTCAGCCATTGAGAGGGGGTGTTGTAGATCTAACAATCAGTGATCCCCGATAAGCTCCATCACAGCAACCAAAGTTTGTAGCACTTCACTTTTTCTCAGCATTCCTAATCAAACCGTCAACTTTACAAGACATAAAATAAATCTCTTCAAGCATTATTTCACTTTCCCGGCTTTGAAGTATCACACATCAATAAGGTGAAACGGTATTAAAGCCACAAATGGCCGACTTCGAGCCACCACTTCGAATTTTCAGTGGCAGAAGACTCGGAAATAGATAATGCGTTCCCTGTGAAAACGCTATTATGCATTAAGTTGAAAATTTGAGTTGTCGACTAGCGACATTCGATTTTACTCTCATTCTCATACCGTACATTATACTTAACGTCGGAAGTAGTGCGCTGTATAGCGCAACTGATTTGCTATACAGCGCATTACTTCCGACGTTAAGTATTTATAATGTACGGTATGAGAGAAAAATCGAATTTTGCTAGTCGAAAAATTCGACTTTCTACTTAGGCGACAATATTTTACGTTCGCTTCGCCGCATCAATAAGACACGCCCGCTAGTAATTTTAATTACGACAGCCTGACTTATTTTTTTTCTTCATCTATAGTTAATTTGATACGGCACAAATAAGCCTGACTTATGTCAATGTATATTTAGCAATAGGTTTGGGATCACTCGATTGAGGTTAATCAATTTAATTATGTGAAGCGGTAAATTCCAGTGATTATTCTCTTCCAATTTTCTTTTTATCAATTGATTGGTAACATCGAAGAGAAGCGTTCACACTCATTTATTTTTGCTGGAAACCAGCAGAATTTTGCTGGATTTTGTCAAGCTGTAAAACCGAGCTATTGACATCCCTGGGTCATGGGCTCAATATCAATTGTGCCCGCTGTCAGCTGTCAGATAAAGGTGTATAAGAAGTGGCGGCGATATGCTATCTCGTTTATACATACGTATACAAAAATACAGGCTACAAACGCGTCAGGGAGGTGGTAAAACCAGTGGTTCATAAAGCAAAATAAATTTAGCTGTTTATCCAGTAAAGCGAAATTTCATTCAACTGTCAGCACTCAACTGTAACTTCAGCAAACTTGAATTCAATTACTGAATAATCAGCAGCGTAATTCAGCAAAGCAAAGTATATTCTGCTGGTTAAAGTAATGCCTTGTTCAGACTACGCCGCATCTGATTTGCTATACAGCGCATTATTTCCGACGTTAAGTATAATGTACGGTATGAGAGAAAAATCGAATGGCGCTAGTCGAAAAGTTCGACTTTAAACATTACCAAAAATCTGTGAAAATTACTGACTTGTCGTTCGGTGGTTTCACAAGCACTTTGGTAATTTTCGGAAACACCAAAGTTCTTATCGAACATCACATACACTGAAAAACACACACATGACACACATGAATACCAATAAACTAACCCAATAATTTTAACATGTCAGCTCACATCAATTTTCAATGGAATCCACGGTATTTTTATGTGTTTGTGTTGATTTAGGCAAGCGTGCACACCCATTAGCAAAGACAAAAACTGTTTTACGAAAATAAGTTAGTAGGCAATAAGCTCATATGGTGGCGCATGAGGTAACGTTTCGAATAAGGACGAAGATTTTTCAGGATTTTCGTTCGAAGAGGCACGTCTGTTTATCTGTGGTGTACCTGTTGAGATAACGGCGAAGGGTAAGACAGTGATAAAACCTGAAAATAAAAAGCAAATCTGAGTAACTCTCGTGTCTCTCAATATCCATCCTTACACTTTTTCCCCAGCGCAAATATAAACGTGAATGTTGCTCGGTCTCACCGTTCATATATTTTTCTTTTTCTCAAGGTAATCAAAGATGTGAATCATCTGAAAATTTCGGAGTAATATTGAGTAAATAAGAGTAACTAAGATAAAAGCTGTCTTCCCCCTTGGACTCCAGTGAAATTTTCACCGAATTCGGTGTTTTGACGTAAAACTACGTCTTACGGAAACATATCTTGTAGTAACTGCGAACATTCTTTGGTTGAAAGTACAACGCATCGGAAGTGAGTTCGAATAATCAAAGTATTTTACTATATTATAGAAAACAAGAAAATCAGATTGTTTAGTGGAAATAAAATGAGTGCAGGTGCCGGTGCCCCAGATGGGGTGCCGATGGATTCTGTTGATTTTATAAATCACATGGAAGATTCCAGAAATAATGTAGCTACTGCAGAGCAGAAGAAAACACAAAATGGCGATCCAGAAGAGAAAAACTTTTGAAAAATATTGATATAAACAAACGACCCTACAAAGTTACCATAATTAATCCGATTCAAGAAAATGAAAAATATAATGAAATCAATAAACTGTCAGTTGGGCAAATTTTAAAACAGAACGGCTTTGGGGCCATCCACATACCACGTGGACAGATTTTTAACGATTTATACCCCCCCCACCATGGACAAATGCCCATATAATTTCTTTTATTTTATTTTTTTCAAAGACCGTGGACATTACACAACCCCCCCCCCCCTTCAAGTTATCAACGTGGTGGATCGCCCCTTTGCTAATTCGGTACTAGACATTAAAAAATCACAAGAAGGTTGTATGCAAAGCCACGAGGTTGAAGTAGAATACTTTTACAAGAAAGATAACCCGGCTGCTTGCGTGTCAGTTGGCAGAATTGTAATTTCTTTTTGTCTGATATTTTGAATGAAGTTCATTGAATATTCTTAAATTGTGTGCAAATGAGACGTTGAAGTGCTGCCGAATTGTAATATGCACATTTAATACGACATCATTAAACGGGAACGGAACAAAGGCTACGGTTATGCAGAACGCGAATGCCGGCGCGATGCGATTCGCCTTACCGTGGTGAAATGTACAGCTCTTTTTAAGGCGAAGTAGAGCTATACATTTCAACAGATTTCGTCTTGCCGAATCGCATCGCGCCATTATTTGCGTTCTGCATGAACGTAGCCAAACACTAAGCGACGCAAACACGTAATAATAATCAGAGTATGCATGTAGATGTAGATAATTAACTTTGGATTATAGCGCAAAACGAGAAAATATAAACTCTTCAAATAATCATTTGTGTTCTTCAAATTTCAGTTGTTCAATTTAATATCCGATGAAATGTTTGTTTATTATCTGATGAAGCTCTTATATAGGCCAAATGATGCATTCCCAATTTACTAGGTCCATAACTCTGCCGACCGTGCTTGGGAAAGCGTGGTATAACGACCAATCAGAGGTCAAATTTTGTGTTTTGACATGGCTTAAGAGTTTTCAATAGTACAATAGTTCGAATGATAAAATTGCAATTTCATGCTTTTGGTAGGAATCTTAGAAAATTTTCTAATCGATTGCTGCAAAAACGAAGGAAATCCATCGAAAACTAACCGATTTATTAGCATTTGAAATTTTTCTCACTTTTTTCAGTTTTAGATTTTCATTTCACATCCCTATGTAGCCGAACTTCCTGAGAGAAGTATTCTAATTCAAAATTAAATCTTCATTATTTCATTTGTTGTCCTTATAAGGGCAATTGTTCAATTTATCATAGGATGTAGTGTTTATCTTACATCTCTGTGTTACCTTGATAGTGAGGACTAAGGCGCACGGTCAACACAGTGAGAAAGGTGTTTTCACATTGGAAACTAGACACGGCTTGTTGGCAAATGCATCTACCGCTAATACCACCGCTATCATACGAAAGCGCGTCGTTTCATGTGGGGAATATCAACAACGAAAAATGACGCGCGTCTAAGCATAACCCGAACTGTTTCGCCGTGCTGCTCCCATTTACCTTTACATCGGCCTCAGGGAAGTACCGGCTGCATCTGCATCTACCGCTGAGGCTGTCACTATACTGCTGTTGGTACCAAAAGCTATTAACTCTTCAAATAAGTGAGTTATTTGTTCTCAAAAGAACAATTGTTCAATTCAAAATCGGATTTACGCAATCGCATCTCTGTAATATTACCGACAATAATATTCTTCTGAACAAAATGATACAACTTTCCCATTAGGCCTCTGCCATAATAGACGCGAAAAGCGACGCGAACCGATTCGCTCGGCTGTAGGTTAATGTTCAGCCATCAGTAGAGCTGCTACGGCCGAGCGTATCGGTTCGCGCCGCTTTTCGCGTCTACTATGGCAGATAGCGAACCTATACATTAGAGAAATGACAAGACACTCACCGTTAAGGCAACTGTCAACATCAGAACGGATAACGGCAATGCAAATTTATACAGCTCGCCCGTTTTGATGTTGACAGTTGCCTTAACGGTGAGTGTCTTGTCATTTCTCTAATGTTTAGGTTCGCTAATGGCAGAGGCCTTAGAGAAAGTTGCTGGCTGATGTATTCACTTCATGCAAGCCTGCTGCTGATGCTTCCCGCTACCACGCTGAAACAGCATTTTAGTGAAGGGAGTGTCGTTGCATCAGCTGGCCCTGCTACTATCGATGCTGATATACCCGCTGCAACAGCTACGCTATGCATAGCCATGCCACAGTTGTGGCCGCTATACGCTGGCCCAACTGCTGAGCAACTGCAACGCTATTCGCAGCCATGCCACAATTGTGGCCGCTATCCGCTATCGATGGTACCCACCGCTCGCTCCCGCTGCTGCTAAGGGAGGACTGCTGTCGTCGCTGTTCAGAACTAATATGAGCGGCTTCGACTAAAACAGGCTCTCATATAGGGATGAAAATAGGAATGAATTATTTTACGTACGTGGTGGAATGATATAACTTGAAAAATATGTGTGACTTCATTCCGGCTCAGAGCGATCATTTGATAAGCTCCACCTCTTTTTTCAGTTTCTAAAGTTTTTCCTCAGTTTCGTAGCACGGATGCACAAAAATGATTTCTTGTCGAGCCGGACCGATAGCACTCTCATTGAAGCAACAAAATAACATGTTTTGTGTCGTGTTGTGCAGCTTGGTTGGGGAAAATGTTCCCGTCCCCGTGTCGCATGTAAGCAGATTATTGCGTTCAGTAGACAGTAGATAGTGTATCCAGCGAATAAACACCGATGGTGCTCTCACACACGCAACGGTTTTAACCCGTATCTTATTGCGGTTTGTAACATCAAGCGATTTCGTTTGCTCGCTGTTGCGTGTTGCATCATGTTGCAACTTGGCAGCTGGGAGACGACGAAATTCTGTTTATGCTGATTGATTGAATCGACTACATATTAGCTCTACATAGTCGAACTAACTGCTTTTGTGAATGCGTACTAACAGGGCAGTTGATTATTTAATGTGGGTTATGCTGATCGCAGCCTTTGCGCTGCCCCTACAGTGGGGGGTTTACTAAATAAAGTAAAAGTAAAAATTAGACAACTACAACCGAATTTGATTGCATCCCGCACAGAATGTCTGCTTGTGTTGATGCCAGAAAATTATTAACCTTCAATTATTTTTTTATTTGCCTTGAAAAAAGCATGTTGCGGTTCAAAATCGGTTGCTAATTACAACCTTTGAGCTGCCCTAACATTGGTGGAATTAAGATACACGGACAACATGCACTGTGGAAGCGATTTCACATTCAGTAAATTAGACGGGTGCGACAAATTTGAATTGCCAGGATGCAACACAGAATGCTTGCTTGCGTTGACAAAAATTATTAACTTTCAATGACTTGTTTATTTGCCTTAAAAAAGGCATTTTGATTTCCGAAATTGGATTTCCTGATGGCAATCATCATGCTGCCCCAACACGGGGGGAATAATGGCTGTCTGGCGACACACGCTGAGAAAAACTGCGCTGCTCCTGAGACGTGGTGACCAACCACAGGGCTAGTGCTGCTGCTAAGGAAGGACAACTGCTGTTGTCGCTGTCTAGAACTATTATGAGCGGCTCCAGCTGAAGCAGGCTCTTATATAGGCCAAATAGCATGTTTTCAATTGCAAGGTATATGATCCTGTCGACCGTGCTTGGGAAGCAAGCATATAACGACCAATCAGAGGTCGAATTTTTCGTTTTGACAAGGCTTGACTATTTTCAATAGTACAATAGTGGGAATAATAAAATTACAATTATCTTATTTTGGGAAGAATCTTAGAAGATTTTCCAATCTATTGCTGCAAGAACGAAGGAAATCCATCGAATACTAACCGATTTATTAGCATTTGAAATTGGACATATTTTTCACTTTTTTCGGTTTTAGATTTTCATTTCACATCCCTATGTAGCCGAACTTCCTGAGAGAAGTATTCTACTTCAAAAACGGATGGAGCTTAAGTGTTGGTTTACCTCTTGGACTGGCAAGAAGCGAGTTAACGAGCTGCCAAAATCTTATACTTAATAAATATAAAGCATACATCCCTAAAGGATTCATTACAGTTAAAGGTGTCATCAATGGTGTCCCAGGAGACATCAGTGTAGAAGAACTCAAACTCGATTTGAAATGTAATCGGAAAGTCGTAGGAGTTTTTAGAATGAAGAGATGGATCAACAATGGAAAGGGTCAACAATGGAAAGGGTACGCATCTCAAGCAGTAAAATAGGACGCTATTCACAAATTTGGAGAGCTTCCTGAACATCTCAAGGAAATAAAACTGCTACCCGTAGTAAAAGCCGGAAAGGATCCGGAAGATATCAAATCATACCGACCTATAGCGATGCTATCAACACTGACAAAAATAATCAATAGCAGAGTTTTAAAAATTATAGAGGAGCACCTAATAAGACATAAAATAATGCTAGAACTATCCTTTGGTTTCCAACGAGGAAAATCAACTGAAGACTGTCTGGAATTCGCAACAAACTTCTTCATGGAAGGAAAAAGAAAAGAGCAAGTCAGCATCGGTATATTTTTTGACTTCTCAAATGTATTCAACGCAGTACACGTTGAAAAACTCAATACAATAATGAACAAGATAAACCTTCCTCAAGACGTCTGCAACTGGGTAAGAAACTTTTTAATAAATAGAAAATTAGTACCGTGGAATGGGGTGAAATTGATCACCTGAAAATTCCCCAGGTAACCGATAAGCACTGTTATAAGCCGTATAAAGAACACATAACAGCATTTGAGTGCCTATTAACCGTATAGAATATTTTCAAATGTCAATAAACACTGTGAAATTGAAGCCGTGAAATAGGCCCTTTATGGGTGTATAAAGCTGTGCTCTAGAGCTTTCAAGCCCTGTAGCTTTAGGCTAAGTGAGGTATACGTGAATGGCTGTTTACTGCTCTGAATTGCATATCTTTTAAAAAAAAACGTAAGCAACATAAATTTCGAAACAAAAAAAAAAACAATGGATGGAATGAATAAGTGGCAAATATTTTTAAAGAGTGGAAGTTTTCGAAGAAAGCTACGAAATTACGAGCGTTTCGTATTAGACAGTGAATGCAAGCCACTCACTAGTAATTTGCAATTAAGCATTGAGACAGAATCAGCAGCAGATCAGCAAACAAACGCCGATTTATATAAGGAAATTGATTTTCAAGCTGTTGAGATCGGAGACTATTCCGATAGTCTAGATGTTCATGTTGATGATTTCTATGACGAACAGTCGTATTATAGTCCGGATGAGTCATCCCAGTTTGAGCTGGATAGTATTGATGAACTCCAGGATAATACGGAAAACTTAACTACGTTTATTAGAAATTGGAGCCTGGAGCACAAAATCACAGATCCACGAAGACTTCTAGGAACTTCTCGTAAACAACTTGAACTGATAAAAATTGAAGGAGGCCAGTATTGGCATACCGGCTTTGGTAAAATCTTTTTGTTTTACATAAAATATAAATGTTATCAAATTTAAATACTCAACAGGTGAATGTCTTCGTCAAGCGTTTCGAGACCTTAATGAACCAAAAAAAATCTCTGTGAATATAAACATAGACGGCTTAACACTTTTCAAAAATGGTACAGACCAAGTATGGCCAATTCTATTCAACATATTCGAAATACCAGACATGAAACCGATGATAATTGGAATTTTCCACGGAAAATGTAAGCCGAACTTCATTGAGGAGTTTCTGAAGCCGTTTGCAGACGAAGCGTGTCTAATATTGCAATCTGGAATCTTCATCAACGCTAAATTGTTGACAGTAAATATTCGGGCATTTATCTGCGACTCCCCCGCCAGGGCTTTTATTAAAGGTAACTATAGATAATTTCATCATACAAAGATTTTCTTATCAATTAGTGAGCCTATGGCTACGTCGTCACTTCTTAGATGAATTTGGTACTTCTGAACTTCTAATTACAGGAACAGTGAACTTCAATTCGTTTCATGGGTGCATGAAATGTACCGCTGTTGGTGAACGTTCACAGGATCTGCATACAAATGTTTATCCATTAGCAAAGGCGTCCAAACGAACAGATGAAGGATTCCGCAGCTGGTCGTATGAAGATCACCACCGGGTTTATAGAAGCAGAGAAAATGGTAAATTAAAAAAAGTTTCCGTCAAATCCCCCCTGCTCCGTTTGCCAATTGACTTCATTCAAGATGTTATAGTATCAGATTCGTTGCATCTTCTACATTTAGGCATAATGAAAAAACTACTCACAATTTACAAAACAGGACAAATCTACTATACGAAGTGGACTCAATCCGAGACTGAATGTATAAATGATATTCTGAGTAGAATAAAGTTACCATCAGAAATACACCGAAAAGTACGAGGATTGCGTTATCATTGTCATTGGAAGGCATCGGAATGCGCCTCTTTTTTAAATTATATTGGAACAGCACTTCTAAAAAAATTTGTTGATTCAAGACATTACGTAATTTTGTTAATTTGTTTTATGCTGTTACCATCTGTTCTAGCCAACACTATCAACAATATCTATCAGTTGCTAGGAACCTTTTTGAAACCTTCATCGAGAATTACTTCAATTTCTTTCAAATAATTTCCAGTAACACGCACAATTTGATACACATTGTAGACGAAGTTGAGAGATTAGGATCATTACCAACACTGTCTTCTTACCCATTCGAGAATTATTTGTTCCAAATTAAAAACATGGTACGATCAGGACGACTACCGTTAAACCAAATAATCAATAGAATCTCTGAGAAAACCAATAACAATCATGATGAAAGTCCAAAAGATCAGCAATATCCTTTTTCAAAAATCCTTCAAACTTCGATACTAAGTTCACGTGCTGCATTTTATACAATGGATGTATGTTAACTAATAAGTTTCAAGATAAGTGGTTTCTCTCGAAGGACAAGACAGTCGTAGCAATGCACTTCGCTGTTGAAAACGGTATTATTGGCTCAGAACTTAAACATTATGAACCGCACATTAGAAGTCCATTTCCATCCGATGTTTTCTACGTTTATCGAACTATATCAGATGCCAGTTTCAATTCATGCAAAGTTTATCCATTTCAAAGCGTTTTTTGTAAGTTAGTTGCTATACAAGCTTACGAAGAAACTGTTTTTGTACCATTACATCATACTCTCCCGGCAAAATAATCTATAGAAGAAATAAAACAATATGTGATATTGATTCAAACAGAAATATGTATTTTTATTCGTCAAGTTCATAGGTCGGCAGTATTTAGAATATCTTAAAAATAAAAAACAGTTTAAAATGAAACGAAAAAAAACGAAACTGCAATAAATTGCCTCGAACTACTTCGCGACTTTTAACAATTCTGGTGGCAAATTTTGATCGTCGTCATTAACATCCAGGAATTCCACTTGCCAAGACGAACACTCGATGGTGGACTCCTCTGGTGGCACTCCATCACTGCTATCCTTGATGGAATCCTTGACGTCGTCATCAAGATGGTCCACCAAGATGTTTTCGAAATTTTCATTCGTCAGTCGCTTTCGCTTCCTTGAGATAGGCTTCCGCATTCCGGATACTTCTGCGAATCTTTGCCGGGAGTTTTTCAAACAACGATGCAAAAAAGATTTGCACTCATCTAGTGAGTATTCTGGGTCAGAATACTGCACTGTATGATGAAATAAACAGATCGTCTTGTTAAATTTCATAAACGGAATTTTTTGTCTCGTCGGTTCGTTATCACCGGAAGTGCGGGTTGCTCCTGTCCATGAACATTTCAGTAGGAATTCACGAGCAAAAAAGTGATCGTTGATCTGGAGACTCACCGTTGCGCCTTGTTTAATGAAACGATTGCGACCGTGTATTCTCCCAATCCATGCAACCGTTGCCTTCACGAAATTTTCATCTTGGCAGCGGTCTTCCAAGGACTCCATGTCGGCCAAGCTTTTCACGGGCTGTAGAGGTGATTGAACTAGTTTTACGTTAACGACGTTCCTGGTTGTTGAAACAACTGTGCTGCCAACGCATCCAACTTCGTGTTAACGTGCGACAGCAACAACAGGCACTTGCTCACCTTGATGGTCAGGTTATCGTTTTCCTCTGCTGCTTCGTTCGGTTCTGTCTGGCAAGATGAATTTTTCATCTCTGGTACTCTGCTGGCTTCTCCGGGTTCGATTTTCAAGCAGGCAGACACAAATCCTTGTTCGAGAAAAAACAGAAAAAACAGCATAAATCGTGAATTTTAGTTCGAGATTTCTCGTATAATTCAAAAGAACCTTCTTGCTACCGGTTTCGCATTTTAAATAGGCCGTAAATATAATGTTTCGCCGAATGAGATGATGGAGCAGCGGGTAAACGCAGCAGAACAGAAAGCCTTCAATATACAACAACACCGCGGTTCGAAACTGGATCTTCTTCGACTTCACAGAGCGATGCGAAAAAACGGAAAAAACGACGAGTAAACAGTAGCTATAGCAAGCTCTAGCGAATGCGATGGAAGGCAGTTGGTGTGAGGAAGCAAGAAAACAAATAACTTTTTTGCCCCTTCGAAAAAAAGACAAAACATAAACAAAAATTTTCTCCAGTGGGTAATACCAACCGAAAAAACGTTTTGACATATTCTCATAGGTGTAGTTCAAAAGTGGGGGCAGGCTGCATACAGGCCGAAATATACGCCAAAACTGGTTTTTGAACAGTTCTTAAGTAGAATATAGAACTTTTATGCTTCGTAAGGCATTTTCTATATTGAATCATAGTACTAAATTAGAACTATTTTTACGGCTCAACGGTTACCTAGGTCGTGATAAATAATACTAATCAAAAAATATTGCTCGTACAACACTAGGCAATGTTAACGTGTCCTGAAACGCCACTTTTGCATGATTCACATACCTGTCAAAGTTAACCCTTGCATGCCCGGTGCAATTTTTCATATTTTCGAAAAATTCTTCTAACTCAGTCAATACTCAATCAAATTTGATCAATCAAGTTTCCAAATAATAAAAAAAGTATTGAATTTACTTGAAGTAATCTAGTTAAGGGTTAATTATGTTAAATTTGGAGAAGTGAGTAAAGCTTGATAGAAGCTCAAAAAATGTAATTTTTGTAAACAAGCAGCTCGTGACCAGAATAAACAAATTTTAACCTGAAATATCGTTATTTTCGTTTCCAAACTAACTGTAAATGAAATTTTTCAGTACAGAAATCATCATTTATCTTTATCATATCGAAAAAAATCACAATGCCAAAAGAATGTTTGGAATTCAATGGTGATCAATTTCACCCAATTTACCTAATAGTACCTTATAGAATTATCGAATTTATTTCATGAAGTAGACAATAGAAATTTCACCAATTGCCATAGTGGTTTACTGGAGCACATACCAGTACTTGTTTTAAAATTATACTATTTCGAGCAAAATGTACATGAAGCTAGTTAATTGGAAATTGTTATGAAAATTGATCAATTTCACCCCACTCCATTGACCACAGATAACAGACATCCAAGCTAGAACAAAAAACTCCAGAAATCGTGTGTAAGATTTCAAACTTTTACTCGTTTGGAATGCTAGCGACATTTTTCTGCAACTTGCGACTCTAACCAGTTTAGTGATGGCAGCGCTGGATTACAGTCAAAGCTGCCAGACGCATGAACATTATCACAGGTTATAGAGTCGCTGTTTTTGCAATGATATAACATGTAATGTATGGTGTAATGTATGTAAGGTGGGTGTTTGTTTTTTCAAATCAACATTAAAACAAACATATTTATCGTAAATATAAGCTGGGAAGGAATAAAATTGTCGATTGTGTACAAATTACGACTGCTCGAAATTTCTACATTAAAAACCGCAACCCTTCTTATTGCGATCATATCGATAAAAGCTGTAAAACTATCGATTTTATTAAATCATTGACTACTAAGAGCAAGCGCACCGGTGAGTTGTGATTTGAGTTGCTATTTTCACAACGCTGGCCGTTGCTATTTTGGATAGCAACCGATTTTCGCACCGGTCGTTGCTAATGGGGATTACCAATTCCACTATTTCTTTTTCACACCGGCGGTTGCCAATTTCTGAAGACCGTCACTAGCCAGCTTTGGCACAATGTTTGTTTGTGATATATTTCGCATATTTTTTGCGTATCTAGTAATAACCAACCTATCCGTCAGTCAATCTTTTCCGGAATGATCTACGTTCTTTCTGATTCATAAAATGTTCCCTCCATTTCACGCAACTTTGTTTTTACTTTGTTTCCGTTTTCCCAAGTTATCGATACCATAATTCTTTTGCAGGTTTTTTTTACTTGTGCGTACATGAATTTTTCATCCTTACATGTTTATTTAAAGTAATTTCGTAAAACTGGGCGAGTCCCGCAACGTTGGCTTAAACGACTATTCTACTGAAAGCTGGCGAATTTTCATTAAATGTATTCTGTATTCAATGATGTCTTGGTTCCCACAGTTTGCTATTAATATTTGAAAATTTGCCACCAAAAAAACTTGAATATAGAACTCGGAAACTGTTTTCGAGTATTTGGTTGATTCTAGTGATGAAGAAAGTGATTTCGCAAAACAAATTTCCTTATACGCGATTAAGAAAAGGGTTTTTGGAAAGATTCGGGGCGGCTCTCAGCCTAGTAAATAGCCAAACATTGACCGCCATACGGAGGAAGGTGCCATCCAGCGTTTTAACAATATTTGTATGGGAAACACCGGTCAATACAGATGACCATTTCCAACGCCGCTTTCGAACGCATATTAGGTTGTTTTTGAAGATTGAAACAGCAGTAAAGGAGAAAAATGGTTTTTTATACAACGACCGAACGAAACGGAAAAATAGTTGGTAATACTCCCGAGCAGATTTGCTTAAACCTTCCAGGTTTATTGAATAATATTGGCCAATCTTGTGAGGATTTGAGCTTTCCGCATCGTGTAGGTTGCAGACCAAAATGCCAACCAAAATGGTCATCTCAATAAAAACCTATACAAAATGTTTACCTGCCCGAAAAAACACTCTGTGGAAAATTTCAGCTCAATCGGAAATAAAATTGAATAGTGGTTTACGCCGACGTTTGCGTCCTACGACGTGTTTAACAAGCGAGGCCGAGGCCGACCAATTGAGTCCGCATTCGAAACACTCATCATCTTCGTAATATTATTCGCGTTGACGGTGTTGCTGATATTTGTTTCGTTTTTGCATGCGAAAAAGAAGGAAGGAAATATTTTTGCTTTTGTCATCACGCACATTTTGACAATTGCATATGAGTGTTCACGTAAGTGCGAACAGCCTTCAAAATCTCTTTCAATGCGAATAACCCGAATTACGAACATTCACTATCGAGCATAAAAAAAACAACAGTTTGACATTTCATCAAATAGCAACGATTCGGCTCGTTGCTATCGCGTTGCCAAATTTAATAACTCGCTACTACCCGAGGTGGGGATTGCTATTTCCCAAACCAACATAGCTACGCCCGGTGCGGTTGCCGCGTTATGGTGGGAGTTGCCAAACTAGCTTTAGAAACTTCAATTTAGCCACTGGTGGGCTTGCTCTAAGTGTTCTTAGCGCCACCATACTGCGTATTGCGACATGGTGAAAAACCGTTGAATCTTTTTACACATGAAGCGAAACTAGCTTGGATGTCTGTTATAGAGATCCTCAGAGGGAGAGATAAGCGATGAAAAAACCGCTGATTTGGCAACTATTTTTCACATATCAGAGGTGCCAGATCTCTTCTCAAAGCGCAATGTTCACTAACTTTTTTATTCGGCTCGTATAACTGATGGTGACGGTGGAAGTCCTGGGGAATAATAAAGTGCATCACAAAAACCAAGAAGGTGTTAAATGTTATGTTTATGTTTAATTTTATATTCCTTCATCATTATTCTGTAGACTATACAAAGGGTTTGTGAACCACCAGTTAAAAATCACTGTGATGAAGCAACTTTGGAGCATTCTCAATTAATTGTTTAACAATAGAACATGAAAAACGTGTAAAAATAAATATATTCTTTATTGAATTTTATTGCAATACCTTTCAATGTGTTACCTTTCTTGTTCGTTTGGCTCGAATTTTGACATGTTCGTTTGGCTCACAACACTCTCTTCGCAAATCTCTCCCTCTGAGTATTGCTAATCTCCACCATAACATCTAAGGGATTACCACAAGAAGACATTCTGTCACCAACACTTTTTAACATTTACACAATGGGATTACACAGCAACACCAACAAAGACAACGATACAGTCACTTTACAATTTGCTGATGACTTTCTAAAAATAGTCCGTGCTTAATCAAAGGAGAAAGTAACAGAAATAACTTAACAGGAAATTAACAAATTTGTACAAATGGCGACACAATTACAGTTAACAATAAACGAAACAAAAATGAAAGTCATTCTATTCAAAAATAATAATGAATCACTAAACCCAAAAATAGGTGACGAGCTCATAGAGACAGTTAAATCCCACAAATACTTGGGACTATACATTGACAAAACACTGAGCTTTGGTACACACGCTAGATTCTAAAAACAGAAAATTGGCGAACGACAAAATATGCTAATACCCCGTTCACACTTTTTTTTACATTTACAACATTTGAAAATGATATATGTGAATAGAGATAAGAAAGAGGAGGCAAAAAATGATCTCTAGGAAGTTATCTTAATTTTTATATTAAAAATCTGATTTGAAATCCTACACTGAAACACGTGATATTATAAACAAAAAAGAACTTTAAAATAGTAGTTATTATAAAAAAAATTTCAATATAAATATTCAGCTATCGAAAACTCTTCTGCACGTTTTGAAGTAAACACTATGAAGAGAAACAAGTTTTTCTAACAACTACATTTCCTTTCCCAACAATATTTGAATTCGGTAATATCATGCTTTAAAATAATTCCCTATTTTGAATCCCATTTTCAATCAGCTTTTTTGTAATTTCTCTAACAACATAAAATATGTGAGGCTGTATTCTAAGAAGGCAACCTACAAATCTGGTTATAATCGCAAAATGTTTTTTTTTTTTCATTCAAAAAGGAGAAAAAAATAATTAGTCCCTCTGGAGGATCACCATCGAAGTGGCCTTATTATGACCGGATTCATAAGATTTTAGGCACGTTTTCCATACAGCCGACTTCTTTAAGGAAAGTATTTCTGATGACGATGGTGCGTTCAATTTTCATCTTTAAAATGGTGACCATACGTACACAAACATACGAACATACATGCACATAGGAACTGACATACATACATACATACATACATACACTTTTGTGCAAACAAACATTCAGACAAATAAAAATGTTATTATTTTTAAGTGAGCGTCTGATTAGAATTTTGAGATGATTCTGAAGATTACTCAAATAAAATATATAAGAAAGTTTCTGAACGAGCTTTTTTGATAGTTCTGGCTTAATGTAGTAAGATCTCAGAGCATTTATTAGGAGTTGTACAAGTTTTTTCGGAATGGATATGAATGTACGTGTTTGTGTGTTTGTGTTTGTGTGTGTCTGTGTGTGTGTTTCTGTGTGTGTGTGTGTCTGTGTGTGTGATGATACTTGTGGTTATGTTTGCATGCTTTAAGCTACCATTTTTATGTTTCTTTGATAGCTATATTTTCAATTGCATCTTGATGACTTCTAAGTCTGTCCAGTATGCCCGAATTATCCTATTACGTATTTTGATACTGAAAAATAACTACTGAGTTGAGAGATCGTTATTGATGTTACCTATATTCTTCTATGGTACCTATTCTGTTTTGCAATTTTTTAATACGATCTAGTTTACCCCCTTTGAGTCGGATTACCTCGTTCAGTTGGATTACGATATTGAAAATAAAGTTTATAAAGTAAATAAATCAGCAGCACATTGCTTTGGTATGAATTATTCGACCGCCATGAATTCATTTTATGAATAATTTTTCACATTCTATTTTTTCAAATTACATTCATACCCGGATATAAGGTAACTTTATTTTTATTTTCGTTACGTTATACCGAGTTACGTTATATCGAAGCACAATTTTTTTTTAAATTTTTGCAAGAATATGTTAATGGTTACTGGTAACTCAAAGATGCGCGAAAACCTATCTCCCATTTTTATTTTTTTTTTAATCTTTGTTATGCCCATTTAGTGAAAATTTTGACAAGCAAAAAAAACATTTTTTTTATTCGATGCAAGACTGTGAATTGTTACTAAAAGATGCGTGAAAATTATTTCCCATCACCTATTAGTATTTTTAAAACTTTCTTGTACCCATTTTGTACAATCAATCCGATTGCATTTTAGTTTTTTGTATGTACTTTTTTTTCACAAGAACATTTATTCGACACGGCACAATACAAAAGAAATGTTTGACGGCGTCATTTAAATGTAGTGTCTTAATTTTTAAGGTATTTAAAAAACTAAAAGCAAATTTTTTATCCTCGCTGCCGACTACAAGCTAAAATTAATTTTAGAATTGAAACTAACATGTTTTTTTAATTGCTGGTTGGTTGTTTACTTATGTACTTAATAATTTTTAAATTTTATCTATGCTGTTCTAAACTAATTCTACTACTAATTTGCATGTTCTTATTCAGATCAGCACGAAGAATGGCTGTATGATACTGCAATTCCAGCAACACCTCTTTCACCAATATCATCAGTGTCATCATCACCATCTACATCATATAGTGGAACTTCGGCTTCGGCTTCATCCGGCAACGTCCGCACGGCTGCAAAAAAGCGAAAACAGACCATTCAACAGGAAATATTGCAAAAAATTGAAAAAAGTGACACGTCTCTGGAGACCGCAATTGAGCGCTACCGAGAAACAGATGAGCAACTTATACAGTTAGAAAAAGAGAGAAATGAAGTTCTACGAGAAATGACCGATAGTTCAAAACAGCTCAATAAGCTTTTTTTTTTCAAAACGTATATTTGACACGGCACTATACCTCAATAAAGCTTTGATGCAGTTTATAAATAAGTGAGGCACCTTTTTAGTTTAGATTTGTTTTAATGTATGATTACTGAGTCAAATGAATGTAGTGCAAGTGGAACAAATAGTTAATATGTTGATGAAAGTAAAAAGTAAAAAATAATATAGCTACTTACACAAGAATCTAGCAATCGTACCCCTCACAGTTCGAGCCGTAGGGTCCATGTCAGTGATAGTAACAACTTGATCCGGTTGTGGTTTTTGATCTTGATCCATCTCTAATAACTGTATCCAGTTTGCAGTGATGACATCATTGTAATTGTTTAGAAAATTGTGTAACACACAGCAACATTTCACAATAACGTTAACGTTGTTGATATTATTATCGAGGCCCTTCCCAATACGTCGAAATCTAGCTTTGAGGTGACTAAAGGTATTTTCGGCAACTCGTCTTGCTTTTGACAAAGAATAATTAAATATTTTTTCAATTCTTGGTGCGTCAGCACGGAAAGGATATGGTTATGGTTTATATGGGAGCAAGGCGGAAGACCGAATCGCCGATCAGTTTTATTGGTACATTCACGTTGCATATTTGCTTATTATATTGACGCAGTTTCTCTGACTGCATTTTTCTTTTCAGCTTAGAACTCTCAAATATTGTGGAGTCATTGCATCTTCCCGGACTTCCGACATTAATATATTGAAAACGGTATCTGCTGAAAAAAAAGAGAACATTTTAGTTATTATTAAGAGAAGACAAAAATATGGCTTAATAAATTAACTGCATGGTTTGGTCAATAGTTAACTTTTAAATCTGATAGGCAGTATGATTGCGTACACTACAGCTTAACCAGCTGCAGATTTCTAAAGTATGAGGCCAACTTCAAAGAATAGTGTTGAAAAAGGATGCAATAAAGAAGATTATTATGAGCTTTTCATTTTGAATGTCTAACAAAATCTTTTTTAATCATTAGAAAATGCTAGAAAAAAATTTAAACTTAATCTGCAATAAAAAAAAATTATTTTTATTTCTTTATCTTAAACTTTTTACCGAAAATTTTGTAATAACTTTATTATTTTGGTTTTTATTCAGAACATTTTTTTTGCCAAGAATAAAATTATTACAAGTATTCATAATTTAGTTTCAAACAGTTTTTCTGTACAACCGAAACTTTCTGAGCCTGAGTGTTTTATATAAAGTTTGGAAATTTTTGTTGTTAAGGAATTACGTTGTCCATTGATGTGAACTTTTGTAATAAAAAGTTTGTCATAGTGATTACTCTCTTTCAGAAAATTTCTGTTGAGTCTGCATTTTTTTCCTCCCGCGGATAATACTCTGTTGTCTCAGTCAAATATGTGTGCAAAAATTTCAATCAAATAAAAATGGTCGATAGGTTATTTGGCATCGAAACGCTCTAGGAGTAAAGATGGGACTGATTTGCAGTTAGAAGTAGTGTAGAATGTAACATCAGAAAGCGCAGCAAATGCAAACTTTTCTAAGATTTATTAGACATATACACGTTATGAAAAGACGAGCCCAGCCGACCATGCCAACACGCCACATCGATCGACCACAGCAACCGATGCGCCAGGGAATTGATGAGCCAGGAGAAACCAGCGTAGCAACAGCCAGGGTAACTACATCGAGACGACCAACGCCAACTTGCCCCATCGATCGGACGCAACGATCGATGCACCGTAGAAATGATGAGCCAGGAAGAATCCAGCGTAGCAACAACCCAGGAAGGCAACGTAGACACGACCAACGAGTACCAACGTGGAGGACCCATCGAACGATATTGGTTGTGCTGACTAGGTAGATTTAGTTAATAAAAGGTTTAGCGATAGGAATATCGAGTCAGTCTTAAGCGTGCGTTCTATTGTAATCGGTCTTAAACGTGAATAAATATTTTTTTTATAATACTCGTAACCATTCGAGCATTACTGGCGCAGTCGACGGCAAGTGCGTGGAAGTAGTGAAACGCTAAATTTCCTAAGTGCGAATTAAGGAAAAGACTTAGTGCGGAAAAAGCAGTGCTAAGTGAACCGGAAAAAATACAAGTCCAAGTGAAAACTAGGACTTAGTTAAACAAACCAAAAGTGACTATCAAGTGATATCGCAAATAGAAGCTGCACTTAGTGAAAATAAGCGCAGTTTTAACAAATAAAAGCGCTTGGAAACAGCACCTCACGAAAGCCCAACCCGAGCAACATTCATCGAGAATAACCGGATCATCGGCGAAGCCACTGGTGAGCGCATATCACTCAGTTTGCGTGATTCGGAGCGACGGAAGGACCCACACACATCTACCTACAACCTACCAGAGGACCATACTTGAGACTCCAGATGATGCTGAAAGCATTTCTGTAAGTAAAACACTCTTAAACTAAATCTAAACATAATTCAATCGTCACTTTTCATCGAGACTAGTTGCCGATTGAATACCACATATCACAACGAAGTGTGTGAAACTCAAAATAAATTTGTGAAGCTAGTGCAAGTGTGAGCGCATATCTAACTTAAAACTGGTTCGCATATTGTTTAGTTCCCATAACAAGTGAACAAACAAATCTCACTTCATTTAAAATGGAGCGAGACTTATGATCTCCCCAGACCTCATGCCAGCACCAGAACTGGACGAGTTAGGAGACCATCAAAATGCACCACCACAGGTGCAACAACAAGAAATAACAGTGGAGCAATTGCTTCAACATATTAGAAACCTGACTGACACCCAGCAGGATCTTGTTTCAACCATTAGGCAAATGAAAGCCAAAGCAGATGATCCATTCCTGCAATTTCAGACACCCGATCCGATTAAAAACTTACCAACTTTTAACGGTAATAAAAAAGAAACGAGTGCATGGCTCGAAGACGCTGAGAACACACTCGGTTTGTTCGAACGGTATCGTGGCCAGGCAGTATACTCTCAACTCGTTAGAGCAGTTAAGAACAAAATCATAGGGGAGGCAAAGGAAATCCTGATTGCCGCGGGTAACCCTAACAATTGGATCGACATTAAAGATGTCATCCTAAATTCTTTTGGAGATAGACGTGATCTCACGTCTCATATCCAGTCGCTATTCTACATAAATCAGGGCAAGAAAAGTTTGCCAGAGTACTACAATAAAATCAAGACCATCGACACTGCCATTAAATCCACGGCAGCGACGATGGATGATTACAGACATTCAACAAAAGCAATTAACAACCTCGTTAGTCTTATGACGCTTACCAGGTTTATTGATGGCTTAACAGATGACCTTTCAATGCACGTAAGAAGCTACAGGCCAGAATCTTTAGAGGAAGCCTACGCCATCACTACGCAGTATGCGAATGCAGCATACAGACGTACGCTAAATAAGAAGCCGACAATAGATAACATGGACAAACAAAGTTTTCATAATAGACAGGCGAAACAAAACAATTACAACAACAACGGCAACTCGCTTAATGCGAAACCTGCCAACTCCAATTCCAACAACCCAAACCATTCAAAAACATATGGGTCGGGAAAATTTAAAACGAGAAGCTCACCATCGGACGATGACGTCTCCATGAGGACGGCGAAATCTCGTGTCGAGGTGAATAACCACGACAATAAAACAGAACGCGAAAGCAAACTTGAGGAAAAACCTGACACCTCAAATCAGCTGGAGGAATCCGTTCTAGAGTCGGATGACGATGACTACTTCGTCGACGACGAGCTAAATTTTCAGGTGAGCGAAGCACTAAAAGCAAAAAGGTAAAGAATAACAACAACTTCATACCCTATATTACAATTCCAACGTCGAAAGGTGAAATGAAATTTTTGGTCGATACAGGTGCGAACAAAAACTATCTTTCACCAGACCACGTCAATATAGAAAACTGCAAAACCGAAACGGGAATTAAGGTGACGAACATAAAAGGAACCCACTCAATAAACAGATCGGCCTCTTTCGACCCGTTTCAAATCAACAAGAAATTGAAGTTTTTCATCTTTAAATTTCACAACTTCTTTGATGGATTGATTGGTTATGAGTCGTTAAGAGACTTGAACGCTCAAATTGACACTCGCAAAAACACATTAAAAATCGGGAGAAAGACCATTTAGATGAAAAAGAGATTCCCAGATAATCACAGAATAAATATAACAGAACAGGAATTCCAATTTGTAAAGATTAAAAAAAAAAAGACGGAGATTTTCTCATTAAAGAAGAAAAGCACCACGAAAACTTCACCATATTACCAGGCCTCTATAAGAGTGAGAATAATTTAGCCTTCATAGCAGTGCAAAATCATACCAAGTCCCCAATAGAAATCAACATGAACCAACTTCAAGCTAAAACTGAAAAATGTGAAATTATCAAGTTACCTGATGCAGACATCGCATCGAAGAAAATCAACTACAACATTCGAGACAAACACATGAATGAACTAGAAAAAGATGCTCTTAAAGAAGTAATCAACAAAAATAGAGACGTTTTGTATGAAGAATCTGAAAAACTAACTTTTACACACAAAATCAAACATAGCATACGAACGACTGATAACATACCAATTCATGTAAAGTCATATAAATGTCCACAAATATTTGAAGCTGAAATTCAGAAGCAAGTGAGGAAAATGCTGAATGATGGTATCATTAAGGAGTCTATCTCTCCATACACTGCCCCGGTATGGGTCGTACCGAAAAAAGCAGATGCCTCAGGTGTAAAAAAATTTCGTTTGGTAATCGACTATCGAAAACTGAACGAAAAAACGATCAATGACAAGTACCCAATACCAGATATCACAGATATACTGGACAAATTGGGAAGAGCCTGTTACTTTTCGACAGTTGACCTGGTTTCCGGATTCCACCAGATACAACTTTCAGGGGAAGATACCGAAAAGACCGCTTTCTCAGTAAATTCAGGAAAATACGAATTTACCAGAATGCCGTTCGGTCTTAAAAATGCTCCGGCTACATTCCAACGCGTTATGGACTGTATCTTGAGAGATCTTATCGGAGTGTGTTGTTTCGTCTATATGGACGATATAATAATATTCTCTAGTTCTCTCCAGGAGCATAAAAAACATCTGGATATGATTTTAAAACGACTTAAAGACGCTGGACTAAAGATTCAATTAGACAAATGCGAATTCTTTAGAAAGGAGGTTCAATTTTTAGGACACACCGTTTCAGAAGACGGAGTACGGCCAAACGAGGATAAAATTAAAAGTATCAGATCGTGGCCAATATCTAAGAATGAAAAAGAGGTTAGACAGTTCCTCGGAACCTTAGGATATTACAGGAGATTCATCAAAGATTTCGCCAAACTAGTAAAGCCTTTGACGAGCCTGTTAAGAAAAGATAAAGAATTCGAAATCACTCCTGAAATCAACGAATGTTTTCAGAGATGTAAACAAATATTAATAAGGGACCCGATACTTATGTATCCGGACTTCTCCAAAGATTTTATTTTGACAACCGATGCAAGCGATTACGCAATTGGAGCTGTTCTTTCGCAGGGCACACCTGGAAAAGATCGTCCAGTAGCATACGCATCAAGGACATTAAATAAAACTGAAGAGAGATATAGCACAACAGAAAAAGAACTATTAGCCATTGTATGGGCGGTAAAGCATTTTAAACCGTACCTATACGGACGAAAATTCAAGTTGGTGACAGATCACAAACCATTAATCTATTCCCTTACGAACACAAATGACAAGATAGTGAGATGGAAGTTAAACCTAGGAGAATTCGATTATGAAATCGAATATAAACCGGGCAAACAGAACGTCATTGCAGACGCACTATCAAGAATTAGAACCGAAACAAACGAAGAAGTCAACGTTAATACCTCAAGCGACGACTTAGAAACGGTCCACTCAGCGGACACTAGCGATGACTACTTTATAAGTTGCACGGAAAGACCAATTAATCTGTTCAAAACGCAATTGATCTTTAAAATTGGCAATATAGATACCGATCTTCATGAAGAGGTTTTCACAAAATATCACAGATATACAATTGCTAGACCTCAATATACAGAGGTTGATATTGTGAACATCTTCAAAAACTATCTGAACCCCAAAGGAGTTAACTGCATAAAAGCTCCAGTTTCACTGCTACAATTAATTCAAGAAACCTATAAAACACATTTTTCCACTAATAAAATTTTCAAAGTATTTATTTCAGAGAAGCTGCTAGAAGACATCCGTCTAGATACCGAGCAAGATGAACTTATCGAACAAGTCCACGAATTTGGTCACAGGGGGATAAAGGAAAATAAGAAACAGATTCTCCAAAAATACTTCTTTCCCGAGCTTGAAAGGAAGCTGAAAATTTTTATCACATCCTGTGATATTTGCAAACGTAGCAAATATGACAGAAAACCTCCAAAACTGATACAAAGAAATACCTTTGGTGAAACTGTTTTTGACAGAATCCATATCGACGTCTTTTTCATGAAAGGTCATAAATGGCTCACAATCGTTGATTCATTTTCCAAATTCGCGAATATAATTGCACTCGAAACAAGAACCATTATTGACATGAAAAAAGCAATAACGGATCACATTAGACAGTTTGGAAGACCTGTAACGATTGTGTGCGATCAAGAACCTTCCTTTAAATCCATTGATTTTATCGGATTCCTAAACGATTTAGGAATAGTCGTTCATCACGCTAGTTCCTCCGAATCGAATGGCATTGTTGAAAGGTTTCACTCAACATTGATTGAGCTGTACAGAACTTTACACGCGAAGTACAAAGATTTGGCATTAAACGAAATAATGAATATTTTAACCGACATTTACAACAATACTTTTCATTCGGCAATTAATCAAAAACCACGCGATGTAGTCTTAAACAAAACAAATATTACAAATAGCGAGGAAATCGCAAGAAATTTTGATAAAATTCAATCCGCGATAAAAGTTGAACTCAATAAGCGAAAGGAAGCACACGAGAATAAATTTGATAAAAATGAAACACCAAAAACTTTAAATATAAATGATAAAAAATACATAAAAATTGGTCAAAGACAAACCAAAGATCAAAACCTTTATAAAATTGCAACTGTTAAATCCAATGATGAATTCACTTTTACTGATGCAAACGATATTAAAATCCATAAAAACCGAATAAAAAACTAACAAAAAAAAAAAACTAAACATTTAAACCATCCCTTTTTCCTTTCAGAATAATTTTCATCCACACAATTAATGCTACCACATACAAAGAAATTCCCAACAGCAATGGACTGGTTGCATTCAAAATCAAAACAGCAAGGATCAAAACTGGATATGACAGGACATTACACAAAATCAATCTTAGGTCGCTAGAAGACAAAGTAAAATATATAGAAAAAAATTACCCAGTCATTCAAAACAATTGAACACTTAGAACAAACTCTTGTAGAAAAAATTAAAGTAGCCAACGGAAAACTTAGGAGTTTAAATACACACAGAACAAAAAGAGCACTAATAAATGCACTAGGAACGGCTATTAAAATCATTGCAGGGAACCCAGATAATGATGATCTCGAAATCATACATAAAAGCTTAGGAGAATTGCAAACACAAGAAAACAAATTAGTCCGCAACCAAGTCCGACAAATTCAAATCAATGAACTTTTTAAAGACAAAATCAACAACATTACAGATGCACTTGGAAAAATCAGCTCCAAAATATCAAAAGAATATAATTCAGTACAAGGCTTGAGATCAGATTTAGAATTTATTAACCTTATTTGGAATACAGATAAAATTATTCATATTTTAGAGAACATCGAGGAACAGATAGAATTTTCCAGAATAGGCTTGTTAAACAAAAATATTCTTTCAGTAGAAGAGAAAATGTACATTTTCGATAAACTTGTAAACCAAAACCTTAAATTGAATTATTTAGACGAAATTTTTCAGTACAGCACAGCTAGTATCGGCATCAGCAAAGGACAAGCAGTTATACTCATCAAGACACCAATTCTAGACGAGAAGACGTACGACCTTTTGGAACTTCATACCTTGAAAATCAACGAAACACGAATCGACACTCATATCAACCTGGTTACTAAGCATGGCGATCTAATTTACTCCCAAACATCAAAATGCGACATATGCGAGGGTAACAACTTGGTGGAAGACGAATGTATCTACAAAATTTTAACCCATCAAACACCAACATGCCCGCTTGTAAAGACGAAACAAGCATTCCAAGTCAATGAAATTGTAAAAGGCGTTATCCTGATCGATACCTCCGAAAACACTGAAGTAAGAGACTCTTGTGGAAACTCGAAGATGGTACGGGATGCCACCATTGTAGAAACCGAAAACTGTACCATTAGAATTCGCAACCTTACATTCTCTGGAAGGCTTGACGTAGTTCAACAAGACGAGTATCTGGTTCCAATCTACAGCAAACCTCTACAAAACACATCTTACTCAAAAGATGACGAAGAAAACTTTATGCTTCGGATCCTGAACCTAGAAGAACTCAGCGAGATTCAAATATCTCTAAACCATACACAAAAACGGGTAACATATGTAGGTGTCATCCTCCTCGCACTAACCTTTTTTGTTTCTTCACTGCATTTTTCTACAGAAAAATACATGCGAGGGTGAGCAAGGAAAATCACACCAAGCTACCAGAACTTCTTACCCCCAAACATATAGGAGAAATAGACAGGACGGCTAAGACAAATGAAGATACGCCTAAGCACGGAAGCAATGGAGTCCACACCATGACGCCATTATCCGAGGTCCTTAAACATCAAACGAGGACGCTTGATACTTATGGGGGGAGACGTTATGAAAAGACGAGCCCAGCCGACCATGCCAACACGCCACATCGATCGACCACAGCAACCGATGCGCCAGGGAATTGATGAGCCAGGAGAAACCAGCGTAGCAACAGCCAGGGTAACTACATCGAGACGACCAACGCCAACTTGCCCCATCGATCGGACGCAACGATCGATGCACCGTAGAAATGATGAGCCAGGAAGAATCCAGCGTAGCAACAACCCAGGAAGGCAACGTAGACACGACCAACGAGTACCAACGTGGAGGACCCATCGAACGATATTGGTTGTGCTGACTAGGTAGATTTAGTTAATAAAAGGTTTAGCGATAGGAATATCGAGTCAGTCTTAAGCGTGCGTTCTATTGTAATCGGTCTTAAACGTGAATAAATATTTTTTTTATAATACTCGTAACCATTCGAGCATTACTTACATACCTGTAGTCTACGGAAGCAAACAAAACGATTGAATTCCATCCTTTAAAATTGTAAAAGTCAACCGCATCTTCTCCTTCAGCAGGTACTTTAAAATGGCATCCATCTGTAGTTTTCAATATCGATAGAAAAAAATAAAAAATAGAATCAGGATCACAGCACACCGTATGCAGTTCTACCTATAAAAGCATAACTATTTTTTCCAATATCGGTAAAAATCAGAAAAGGGAAGTTGAGCAATTTAAAAAAAGTCAAATTTCAACTGTTTTATTTTTTATTTCTTAAAGTTCAAACAGCCATCAGATTTATAAATTTGTTATATTTTCATGATCGAAAAGTCATCTCTGTAACCTTGCGGCTACGGAGCTCCCCCATACTTTCCCATACCTCCTTTCAGAACTCCAAAACGTTTTTGCAAAACCGTTGATTTCTCAAAGCCAAATAGGTTAGCGATAGTTCGGTATTTGCTAGATGAACCAAGAGCGTATAGTGCTATAGCCACACGTTTATGAAGCGGAATGCATTACCGGAGTGGTGTATCTTGCCGATTCAACCGTTGCATTTCAGCACATAGCACTTCGAAGCTGGCGCGCGTCATTCGAAAATTCTCTTTGAAGAAAAGCTCACCGTTATTTTGAGCATCCTGCGACTTGTGCGATTCTTAAAAACCAATAGAATGAAATATACGATCGCATTATTTCAAACCTGAATACCCTTTTCCCAGTGGTGGGCACCGCTAACCGAAAATTTAGCGACGCTAATCGCTAAGTCGCTAACCGGAAAATTTAGCTCGATAATCGCTAAACGCTAAACCCACATTAGCGGAACTTTCGCTAATCGCTAATCGCTAACTTTTTAATATGTCCTAAATAGTCATATCGCTATATTTATTGCTCGTGTTTTGTTAGATTTGGACCACTTTGATCTGTTTTGGTTAAACAAACGAAAACAATTACTTTTTAAAGCTATTTACAGTAAGAGGTTCACGAAACGGTATTCATATTTGATTTTCTAAAAACAAGAATAACAAAAGTTATTTAGCTTGCATTGAATGTTAGGAAGTTTTCATAAAAATTCAATTATTATCTGAATCATAAAAATAGAACCAAAGTTGTCATAATTTCAAGCGCATTGCAATTTACCAAAGTTCTTGGTGTGCCGAAAATTCAATCTAGACCTTGTGCTTGTCCTTCAAAATGCTCCTGTGGCTTGTACGATAACTGGAACTCCATTCTAGGGTAAAAAAAACTGACAAAAGTAACTTTCGCAGTAGAGTATGTTCATCTTTCGAAGCAATTTACGTACGCCATCAGCAATTCACAGTTTTTCTAAATATTTCTATTGTCGCTTCTCTACAAAATTTAGCGAATTAGCGATTAGCGTTTCGAAGGCCAAAATTTTAGCGACGCTAACAGTTTCGCTAACCAGCTCAAAAATTAGCGAAATCGCTAAATCGCTAACTGAATTTTAGCGTCGCTAATTAGCGAATTAGCGAATTAGCGGAATGGTGCCCACCACTGCCTTTTCCATATTGACCGTGTCCCACGAACATTCTGCATCAACTCTTGTGATAAGACAACAGCTTGCTTCTGTAGTTTTACAATTTAACATTCATTTTCACAATTTAACATTCATTTTCACAGCTTTTCACACAAAAAACTCCCCCGAAAACTTTTCGAAATCAACAAATAAAGTAAACAATTCTGCTATCATTCACCTAGCAATACTCAGTGGGAGAGATATGCGAAGAGAGTGTTGTGAGCCAAACGAACATGTCAAAATTCGAGCCAAACGAACAAGAAAGGTAACACATTGAAAGGTATTGCAATAAGGTTCAATAAAGAGTATATTTATTTTTACACGTTTTTCATGTTTTATGCTAAAACATGAATTCAAATTGCTCCAAAGTAGCTTCATCACAGTGATTTTTACCTGGCGGTTCACAAACCCGTTGTATGGTCTACAGAATAATGATGAAAGTATATAAAATTAAACATAAACATAAAATTTAACACCTTCACGGTTTTTGTGATGCACTTTATTGTTCCCCAGGACTTCCACCGCACCATAAGTTATACGAGCCGAATAAAAAGTTAGTGAACATTGCGCTTTGAGAAGATATCTGGCACCTCTGATACGTGAAACCTAGTTGCCAAATCAGCGGTTTTTTCATCGCTTATCTCTCCCTCTGAGGATCTCTACATTCACCAAAGCAAATGTCAAACCATATCATCAAACTGCAATGTGAACACCTGAGGTGACATCCGATATCATCTTGCGAGTCTGAACAAGGCATTACACTTCAGTCTGGTACGGCATGCATACTGAAATCAATCTTCTTATACATTCAAATTTCAATGCTTATACACGTAGGCATTTGACGAAACACGTTAAAATACCTTGGATTCCAATAAAAATCTATATGGGTCGATATAATGGAATGATTAGGTACGTTTATTAGCATTCATATGCATTAAGGATTAGCGTGCGATTTATTTTCAGTGTTTGTGAGAAAAATCTGACAGAGTAAAATACACTATACCTTAGTACTTTTAATATACTTTGAGAAGTGTGAAAACATTGGAAAAAATGAACTGGCATCTCTGCTTTGACAGCAAACTGCTGATTTCGCGTGAGGTTATCGGGAAAATGTTCTGTAGTTTTGAAGAGTTAATTACAAACAGTTGATTATAAAAACAAGTAAAATGTTGCGGTCGTATTTTCGTGAAAATGTTCGGTTTACGTTGCGTGGTGTTTGCCGATGCTTATCTACGCGAGCCCTTACAAAGCGTATCGGCGAATACTCCGATCAACCTGAGTACCCTGCCATTCAAGATTTAAGTTTCAAGGAGAAGAAAAAACGTGAATTTGAATCCTGGCATGACAAGATAAAGCTGCTCAGCAGCGTAGAGGAAAAATTGTTCGAAATCAACATGCCCAAATATTACGGGTATAAGACTCACATGATTACCGATCAAAAATTTCCTTACAATGTTCTTCCACTGGCACAGTACGCTACAAGAACTAATTTTATCGAAGAATTTTTACCGGATGCATTTGAAAAACTCACCGAGGATTCAAAAATTATTCTACAAACCCTTCGTGGAGAGCTAGAGGACATTATTGGCTTTGAATTGGGCGGTTACAAGTACGTTTTTTATTATTCCCTTTTGGTACAAGTGTTGTTTTTAATCCACCTGTAATTTTAGACGCTTAGATAATAACATGTCACCCGAAGAACGCGAGGAAATGATTACTTCATCTTTTGTAAAAGGACTTCATAGAGTATTGATCAACCACCTATCTAATCAGTACGGTCACTTAAATGAAATAGAAGTAGATTTCTATCCTAGACATGAAGCCTTCTGGTTTCTGGGTGGTATTTCGCCTCCTCCTTTGGTTCGAAAAATTAAAGAAGGCGTTGAATGGCAAAAACCATATGCAAATGATCCCTACGATAGAAACTTGCAGTATATAGGCAGGCCTTATTTAGCACTACGGCATAAACATCCACTAGAGCCACTTGCTTATGTAAATTTGGACAATCTCGATATCAAACAGGACCAAATCGAGATTCCACAATTCAAATATGATCCGCTCACACTTGGTTATCATACAGAACAACGTCATGCAACTACAATACCGGGATTCTGGCCCGGGGAATTGCATGAATTTGGAACAATTTCGTTCCAGCGCCGAAGTCATACTTTGTTACGTCATACTTATAGTGTTACAGATGACCTGCAGGAAGCTATTCATTCACAAGCTATTTTCGCTAGTTTCGCTTGGTTACTAGGTCAAGCTTGCTACCAAGGCTTCTCTGTGTTTAACGATTTAACTTATCCGTTAACTACGCAAACTATCATAACGAATGGGAAAAAGTGGTCTTTCTATGCGTATCAGCTAAACACAACACTATTACATTCGGATCAAGTGGATATAAACCCGCGTTATAACATCTGCTGGGGAACGAAAGAGTTGGAGCTATTTGACCACGTAGATGATACAGGAAAAATACACGGTCTCAACGAGGACGTTTTGGCTCGATTGATTACGTTTTATATTAACACACCGAAGATTCGCGAAGGCGTTAATCTAAAGCCGTATCTATGCAAAACTGAAACCCGAGTCGCAAATATTCTGGACGAGAAGCGACGTGTTTTTATGGAGCAGACATATAAACACCGAGCCTCGAATCGTCCTCGGCATCGGCCGGTTCCGGAATTGTATCTATGGGAAAAGTTCTATAAAGTAGATAACAACACGCGTGCCATGGAACCGAAGCGACGACCGTTCGAGCTAGACAAAAATATGTATAAACGTCGAATGGACGAACACGCACTTGAATATATTCCACGCCGTGAACGTCCAGGAGGTCCTAAAAGTAAACCGAAATTCGAAACTACATACTATCCCAACGTGAGACGATAGACATAGGCGGGAGTGATAGTTTACAAATAGCTTAAAATAAACAGTTGTACGGAAAAATGAATGCTATGAGACAAACTTTTTTTTAAAGGAACATTATATCAAAATTTTGTGTAAAATAATTTAGTACATAGATTTCTACCCAAAAATCAAGTGGCTGCAGTTTTTCAATTTTTCGATTGATTTTTTTTACACTTACAAAACTTGTCATCTTCTCGTCTCTCGCCATTCTGGCAAAGATAGATATTTATAGTTCTTGTCTACCCCCCCTTCAGGACGTTATCGAAGATTTGGAGAATTAGACGTGAAAAAAGGGTTACGAGGAGCCTGATACATTGTAACAGGTACACTTATTGTACCTTAGGTATAATTTGTACATAACTAATTTAAGAAGTAACTTTTTTCTAGTTGTATATATAAAATATTAAAATCAATATTAAAAGTTAATAGGAACGAACAGATCTGGTAATCACAAACAGTCTAGTTCGACCACTGAAATACATTAGTCGACTGAGGGTACTTGAACTGGTATAATAAACCAGACGTATTTGAATTAGGCAGCGCCTAAAGATATGCCACCCAGGGGATACGACGTTACGCACTGTGATCCGTGAGGTCTCGAGAGAAATGCTCTTTAAACGGATTAAAGAAACTGCCAGGACCGAATCAAACTCGGAGATTAGAGAGATTAGATTGACATCGTGTCCTCCAAACGCGGGAAAAGTGGGATGGCAAGATCCAATGAAACCCGTAAGAGCGAGATGCATTGCTCAGGAACGATCTATAGCTAACGAATTTGTCCAACTCGTTCGGAGGTGACGCACTTCTTGTAGACCGACTTCGGAAAACTATTTAGCTGAGGGCTCGAGATTTTCTCGTCCATTTGCCAGTAAACCTAATAAGGTATCGGAAGTGTGGCCTTGCCTCGCGTGTTCGCGATCCTCGAAGTAGGGACAGTTTAACTTGTTAAAATTTTCAAGAGTGCTGATCATCAAGATTCTTTGCAGTGAAATTCAACCGAATTAGAAACCTTCGCATAGCTAGGCTAGTTTCGTTTGTGCCAAGAGAAGAAAGGTATAAGAATCTATGCGTGTAGGAAAGTGCGTGTCTTAATCCTCGCCGAACAGCCGTTCGACGGCTTTCTTTCTTCAATATAGCCAATCGACCACCGCCACATTTTTTTCGTTGGATTTGGCAAACGCTTTGTTAAGCGATAGACAATGGTCCGGTAGATCAGTAAAGTTACGCACAGATAGAATAGGGAAAGGAAAGATGATAAAAATCGAGAGTTACTAGAATAAGATTGTGATTCAACTAGAATAACCATGTGTAAATTATTTCTTGCAAATATTACCTAATGCCTCCCTATTACGCTGTGTAGTTTTTTTGGTGATTAGCCCCCCTGAAAAGATTTCTGCTCGCGCGTATCGTTTCGATTTGAACCTATGCTTGCGAACCTCGCTTCGAAGGGCGACCACGTGACCACTGCCGTATTTGCGTATGCCGACAAGAGGGGGAAAACTCCCATGATGTTCAAGAGAAGCTTCTAGGGAAAGCTTGCTTTCGGATGAGAAGGGTGAATCCGTGAATGATGGTCGTGAGAGTCTAGTGAGATCTAGTAAGTCTAGTGAGGGGGGAAGTTGGGGACAGCCGGACCGCTTTGACGCGTTTTGAACAAGCACCTACCTGAGGTTAGGTCTCATACCGGGCAATTGAACATTGGTGAGCGATCCTCATTCGAGGTGGCGCTTAAATCGCTCATTTTTACGGTCAAGTGCGGAATGGAAATCCCTGACGTTAGCTCTGAATAACGTTTGGAACTTAAGTACGCCATCGTCGCTAGACGATGTTGGCGTGCTACAACATTATTGCCTATCCACACACACACACAAACAAACCTCGTTATAAAAATTTTCGCGTTTTGTATAGAATTCGGAACATTTTTGACAATAATTACAAACGTTTGTATTAGTGCGATGTATTCGATTTTTCTTTGTTAGCTGTAAGAATTTTTTGTCACCTGTGAGAACTGTCATCTAAAAGAGAGAACAAAAAACTACCGAGTCTGATTCACACTCTCACAAATTTCAATATAAGTAAGTGTAAAGCGGGCCGTGTCGTAGTGTTCGTTTGTTTTCGCTTGGAGAACTCTATAGACCAGCGGTTCTCAACCTTTTTTTGTTCGCGTACCCCTTGGCGATATTTTTCATATCGATTGTCTTGGAATGTTTTCGCAGAGTGGGAGAGAGTAGTGATAGATCATGTTGCGGTAGTCTTGTTTAGGTTTCAAATTAAACTATGGTTTGGTTGATTGCTACAGTCATGTTTTAGGAGCAAGATTGAAAAACAAATGAAGTATTTTAAAGGAAAATTGCTTTGTCCGCCATTACTGATTTTTCTTTCGCGTACCCCCTGAAGGCCCTCGAGTACCCCCAGGGGTACGCGTACCCCAGGTTGAGAACCGCTGCTATAGACCTTTTTACGCACGAATGTTTTAGTGCCACTCCAGCTGGTCTCGAGGTACGATGGTGGCCTAACAATCCAGTTGTCGTAGGTTCGAGTCTCGGCTCAGGAAAGACTGTTAGTTTCAGTAGGATCGTAGCGCTAGCCCCGCAATTGTCCTGTACACTCAACAGTTGGCTGCGAAGTCTGTGTATAGTAAACAGAAGGTCAAGTTCCGAATCGGAATGTAGCACCAAGGCTTTGCTTTGCTTTGTGTTAGTGCCACTAGTTGGGGAACATATTTATAAATAGCTGTTTTGTTTGCAATGCTATGTCACTTATCTATAGAGATAAGGGACTTTTCACCTTCGCACACTAGTAAACGTGTACACCTGTGTAAAGTTGCTTTTGTTTCCTCCAAACTGTAAATCATCGCATCTCGTTGCTTCGACTTTTATCACTTTTTACCAATTTTGGTCGATTATGTTCAGCAGCTTTTTCCGATTTCTGATCACGAATGAAAACATTTATTAGGAACAAATTTAAAACACATAATGAGTGTTCAACTGAATATTTGTCCAGCTGCTAAAAACATAGCATTGCAAACAAAACTATTTGTAAATATTTACACTAACACACATTTGTACGTAAGAAGGTCTATAGACCTTTTTACGTACGAATGTGTTAGTGCCACTAGTTGGGGAAAATATTTATTAACAGCTGTTTTGTTTGCAATGCTATGTTTTTAGCAGTTGGACAAAAATTCAGTTGAACACTCATTATATGTTTCAAACTTGTTTCTGAATAAATTTTCTCATTCGTGATCAGGATTCGGAAGAAGGCGTCAAATATAATCGACCAAAAATGGTGAAAAAGTGATAAAAGTCGAAGCAACGAGATGCGATGATTTACAGGTTGGAAGAAACAAAAGCAACTTTACACGGGTTTTTACACGTTTACTAGTGTGCGTAGGTGAAAAGTCACTTATCTCTATTGGTAAACTCCCCTGTGTCAGAGATGCCAGATATACAGACAAATCTGTATTATACAGACTTTCTGTGTTGCGATACAGACACGCATAAGCCTACAGATTTTATACAGACATTTAGTATAATACAGATATTACACAGATATCTGATATTCTACATAATGGTTTTACCAGTATACACAAAAAAAACGAACATAAAAACCAAAAGTCACTGTAGCCGTTGCTGGAAAAAGTGAACTAGGAACTGAACACGTTGCTGAACATATTAATCTTGCGTTTTTGATAGTGAAATCATGACAACGGGAATCGAGTCAGGCTTTCGGGGTTTTTATCGGCCCCGTGGGCACTAATCTGCCTGTTTCGCCCCCAGTAACAAACAGCTGATTGTCTCGATCGATTGCCATGCAGGTTATATTGGTGAAAAGACCGTTTGTTCTATTCGGAGCAATATCCAACGTTGAAGAATTGCTTAAAATGTCCCAAACCTTGAAGGTACTATTTTTATAACCGCGAGACTTCTGCCGTCATGTATCAGTTTAGCTACATTACGACGAACGACGATTTTTTATCACGGGAAAGACTCTTACTTCTATGTGTTACTTAGATTTAAAAGATAAATTAGTTATCGATTAATCGACCAACTATGATAGACTCGAAAAAGAACAATCAAAATAAGCAATAAAACAAAACAATCTGACAGGTCGACAAATATTTAGGTATCAATGTATCGGTAACTTTTTTTCGCAGCGGTATACAGACTTATACAGACATTTTTATGGATTATACAGACTTGCCAAAAAAAAGTCTGGCATCTCTGCCCTGTGTAAAAGTCAAACGTTAACTCAACCTTTCCCAACTTTCACTAAGTGTGTAGGTTCGACTCCCTTAAAGGATAATTCAACCATAGAGTGTACTGTCATCACGAGACGAGTTATCGATTTTTGTTTTGCTCCGAAAGTACACAACTGGAAAATAGTTTGGATAGCGTCGAAAAAATGTATTTTTCGTCCAAGTTTTAGGATTTTTCGTCACTTTACCACTGAAACAAAATGGACCGTACTCATGTGCCTTCCCCGGACAGAACATGCAACACGGAGGTTGCAGCTGCAGCGAGAACTTCAGCTTCGGCCGACTCTCGAACAGCCAACAATGCGAATAACACCGCAACAGATTCTACGTCATCCGTAAACACTTGCAACAATGGTCCAAGGATTGTCTATCTTGATAGGGTTTGCCGAACTTGTTTAGTAGAAAAAGATAAAGATCAACTGAAAGATTTGTTCGAGTTTGAACTGGCCGGCACAGTGATGGGGTGCGTTAATATTTCAATCGAAGAATCGGATGGACTACCGACCCATATCTGCCAGGATTGTTTACAGGAAATAGAACGAATTTGTAGCTTTCGGCAAAAATGTGAACAATCAGATGTAACCATTCGAAATCTAATAGATAAATCTGTCGTGATTAAGCAGGACAGTCGAACCAAGTACGAAATTTTGAATGTTATTTTGACTGACGGAAATGGGCACATGGAGGCTTCGGCGTTGGTAGTTCCTGTAGAAGAATTACGATTCCAGTTAATGAAAGGTGGACGTTCAATATCAGCTGCTTCTGCCGGACTACCCGAAACTATCAACATTCCATTAACATTAACAGAAGCGCAGCAATCAATAGAAGGGAATCTCCAAACAGATCTGGCCGTAAGTAATACACTAGAGGAGCAACTAGTGCGTACTTTAGGTAACAAATCCGTTGCGTTGAATCCAAGTGAGTTATTAAACGAATCTGCCCCTTCGCCACTATCGGAAAACTCCAAGCAACAGGAAGAATCGGTAGTTTTGGAAAATCTCAGGAAGGAATTGTCCGAATTTATTGGAAACGTTCCCAAAGATCAAGTATTAGATGACAACGAAGACGACGAAATGATTCACGTGGATTATCTGAAGGATGCTTTGACGGAGGAATACATTCAAAATATGGAAAAACAACTTGCTCCTTCGGTACCTCGACTGGATGACCGTGTACAAGATCGGTTTGAACAAGAACACCTATCCAATCTTATTAACGACGAAGATCGCGATAAAAACCACAAAGTAGAACAGCTCTCAAGAACCAGTTCAAACGATGAAGCGGTTGTAGGATTTCAATGTAAAACTTGTAATGCTGAGTTTGAAGATAACCAACAATACAAAAGCCATGTGAAGAAACATTCTAAGGTGAGTTGGTTAGTTCTTAAACTAACGTTTTTTTTTAATCATATATTTATCAATTTTTAAAATTTAATTGCGTCGGTTTCCAACAGACTCTCAATTGCACTCAATGCTCACGTACGTTCTCTGATCCATCGAAGCTAGAAAGTCATGCGATGCGGCATACCGGGGAAAAGACCCACGTCTGCACTAAATGCGATGCACGATTCGTCGAAAGAAGTATGCTCAGACTCCACATGCGCCGACACTCAAATGATCGACGCTATAATTGCGAAACGTGTGGAAAGCGCTTTATGACGAAAAGCTTGCTCAATACCCACAATAAAATTCATCTGGGCGAAAAGTCACATGTTTGCTCAGAGTGTGGCAAGGGCTTTACGCTGTCGTGGCAGTTGAAGGCGCACAGTCGCATACATACCAATGAGAAACCTTTTGAATGTCCGTACTGTCAGAAGCGATTCAATCAAAATGGAAACCTAATGATTCACATCCGACTGCACACGGGAGAAAGACCATTCCGATGTGAACTTTGCGAGAAAGCCTATCCAAGTCAGGGAGAATTGAGTGTAAGGATGTGGTCAAAAATCAGTTACACAAATGTTTGTTAATATACTTTTCGTTTTCCCCCTCATATTCAGGGTCATATGCGGCAGCATACAGGTGAAAAAAAGGCTAAAAATATGGTATGTACTGTTTGTGGAAAAGCTTTCGCCGGCAACGGTGACCTCAAAATCCACATGCGAACCCATACGAAAGAAAAACCATACTCCTGTCAGCAGTGTGGTAAAAGTTTCATGCTACATGTGCATTTGACGGTTCACATGCGATCGCATACAGGGGAAAAGCCCTTCGCCTGTACCATGTGCGAAAAAGGTATACATCAGACCATTAGTGTTTCTTTACACAATTCACATGTTCTTACTGATCATTTACTTTTCCTTGTAGCTTTTGCAACGAACTTCCAATTGAAAAATCACACGTACGTTCACACTGGAGAGAAAAACTACGCCTGTGATGTATGCAATCGGCGGTTTACTAGTTCGGCCAACAGAAACACACACCGGAAGACGCATGATCGAAACATTTCTAGACAAAAATACATGTTTGTTGGTTGAATTTGTCCCACTGGTGTCGCTTATCTGTGTTTAGTGTTTAGGTTGACTAAAAGTGATGTATTCGTACAAACTAACTTATTTTAAATTGAATGACATTATATTATGCTCCTCAATTCACCTATTTAATGTAAAAAAACTGCTTACCAGACCCAATAATCGTACTGCTGCTTATTAGCAAATAACTTATTCTACGCTTCACTGTACTGTCTAGACAAACACACATTTGATAGGGTAGGTTGATTATTGTGCCAGTTTATTTGTTTATTTCTAAGTGCATCATCTGACATAAAGTCTTAATGAAAAAGGATAATCATTAAAAGTAACTAGAATTAGTTAACCTACGTTTAAAAATATGACTAGGCACACCAAAATCAAAAAGATGCTCGACACTCGTGAATGTTCTCACACAAAAGGCAACAGGTTCATAATAACCATAGTTCGTGCGATGGAAGCTTTTAGTTGTGCTTTTTTGGGTAGGTAGTAATGATTTTGTCTTAAAGGGTGTAAGGTTTAGATGAATATAAACAAACAGTGCTTATGAAACTTTATGCAGTATCTATTCGATGCATAATGATTACCTGAAAACTATTCAATAATATAACACTTACTCGTAAGTGCAACACCTATGAATCTACATATTCTTATGATTATAACTTAAATTTAGATTATTACAACAGCCAGCAAAATCTTTTTCAATGTATTTATTGATACATATTAGCTAAGAATTGTGTACTGTTTCTCCGCAATAAATGTAACTGGGAAGTCATCTTACGAACTAGCAACATTCTGTATTATTTAATATTAAAAGATCAATTCGGTTCAGGTTTACAACAGAAGATATTTTTTTGTCAATACATCAAAGTCAAAGCCATCTAGGTACTGACGCACAAACTCTACAATATTGCACCACCACTCTGGACGATAACGTACCATTAATTGAGCACCTTTTCTCAGTATCGTTACCAAAATCTGAGTCATTATCCGGAAAACTTGGGAAGGCTTCCGTTTCGGTATGACAACTTCAGTGTCCCGAAGATAGCAAATAATCCGTTTTGGGAGCGAGTCCTGGAATACTGCAGGAAATGGTAGTCGATACAAAATTGCAATTCGTCGATGTACTACTCCATATCAATCGGTACCGCCCCATCGCGTCTGGTAACTCGCAGACTGAGAGTCTGATTTGTCGGTCGTAGACCCTCTGTAGATCTTGAAGTCGGCACAAAGTTGCTGCTAGGCGTCATCGGTTAGCCGTTGGTCGCTTGAGATGATAACATGATAACGAAGTCATCGTAGTAAACAGTGCCATCGAATACGCGGTACTAGGTAGTACACGCATGGGTCGACGCAGCTTTTGAGCCTGCTTCAGACCGTAGAGGACTTTTTCCAGTCTGCAAACCATAATGTGGTGCATACTCATCCTGAGTTTCCTCAATAAATATCTAAAACTTTGAAGAACCGGTGGGTTTTCAACCTCAAGACGAACACCGATGGGACGGTCAACCGCAACAAGGCAAGGCTTATAAATAAGAGCTACCCGCAAATCAGAGGTGTGGATCACAGCGAAACCCATTCGCCTTTCGTCCGCTACTCAACAATCCTTCAAATCCGATCCGATACATCGGAACGTTCTCGTCTTTTGCCGTCTGCTCAGCCTCGTCCTCGTCCTCATCCATCTGCTCGTCGGATACTAGCACTCGTTCATCAGACACTGGCGTAGGTTCTTCTTAGAGATCCGAATGATTGACCAACATTTCCCCCGTTGTCAGTCTTTCGTCCAGAATGACGTCTCGACTTTCGAACTCCTAATTGTATGCCATAACTGCATATTCGGTTCACCTTGGAGCACTCTGAGTAGCCAACCAACACACATGTATCGCCTTAGCAAGCTACCTTTTACCTTGCATACATGGGCTTTTGACCCAAATACACGTACGTTCGAAAAGTCGGGTTTCTTGACCGTGAATTTCTCGTAGGGGGTAACGGTTATCGGAGATTGGGGTATGAGGAACACCGTCATTGAAGATGCTTCTGCCCAAAACTTTTTGCTAAATCGGCCATCGAACTCAGATACCTGGCCATGATTCTGGATGGTACGGTTCAGGAGCTCTGGCCGATATGAGGTGATCTTTAAACTGCTTACCGGTAAACCCCATTAACGTCTTCTCCGTTTGTCTCTCCAATTTGAGTACGCCTTTAACTTTTGAAACACACTGAAAGTCTCTACCTATTTCTTCAGTGCTGGTATGATCTTGCTGTACCTAAGAGACGTCACTATTTCACTCGGTCCATGACTGCAGCTTGCCAGCTATTTGTTAAATTACTTATGATTAGTTTATATATCTATTACATCAATCTCTTTCTTTTTTGGGGTTATTTTACAGATTTTTTATTCGGGAGGACCCGGATTTACTGTCACTTACCTCAAGCACCGCTACATTAGCTACAGCCCCACGAAAACTCCACCAGACGTTCGATCGTTCGCCTGCCGGATTTCTGGGACACTTGTTCGATGATGCCTTGTTCAGAGGAGATTCACTGCTGTCAAATTTCATATATGTGTGCGTTATCGCAGATCAGCTCTGGTCCATGACGTTTGTTGGTCCGTGACGTTTGTAACTATGAACGATAATGAGGAAAAAATCACTACACAACACATTCATAAAAGTTTTCCGCGGTTTCTCGAGTTTTGACAAAAAAAACGTTCCAATTCTATAATATTTCACATCGATCAATTTCATAACCAAAAAGAACAAAAACCAAAACAAACACCATGTTGCCGAATATGTTGGTTACACGATGTTTGACAGATAGATCCCCCCTGGCCTTGTTAGCCACAGAAATTCGCGTTGACGGTGTTGCTGATATTTGTTTGGTTTTTGCATGCGAAAAAGAAGGAAGGAAATATTTTTGCTTTTGTCATCACGCACATTTTGACAATTACATATGAGTGTTCACGTAGGTGCGAACAGCCTTCAAAATCTCTTTCAACGCGAATAACCCGAATAGACAAACTAGCAATGGGCAAGATCGATCCGATTTTTGCAAAATCGATCTTTTCGGGTCGATTCATCGGTTTTTTGAATCGATTTCTTTGCGCGCGATCTTCTACTGAATCGATCCTTTGGATGGCAAGATCGTTTTTTTTTTCGCCTGAAAAATAAATGTGTGCAAAACGGATTGAAGACAATAGTGATTGCATTAATTGTTGCTAACGTAATCTGCGGCCGAATTCCGAGAACACTTTTTTTGAAGAGAAGAAAATTTCTTTATTGATAGTATACAAAATTTTTTTCTCTCCGAAGAAGTGTGTGCTCGGAACTCGGACACTGATCTGAAAAATGTGTAAATTTTTAACCGGGATGACCATAGTTGAAGAATGGACTAAAGTTCAGTAGACATGAAACCGAGAAAAACGCATTTCAAATGTTTTTGTTGGTTCAAACAATTGTCTACGTCCATGACAACTTTTTTCATGAGTATGTCACCACCCCCACAAGGTTCCAGAATATCCAGTTTTCCACGAACGGTAATGGCACGCTGCCCATTTTGACGTTTTCTGTAGGTCAGGGAAGCTGGATAACCTTGTCGTCGAGTTGAAAAAGAACAATCCGCAGCCAAATTAAGTCACTCCAGTATTTTTAACGCAGTAACCATTTTTTTGCCTTTGTAAACGCGACATCAATAGACGAACCCGTATGAAATTTGGCTAATACGCATGCGTTGTGAAATATATCAAGGATTAGGGGTGGGTGAAACGGCTCTTTTGCAAGAGCGGCTCTGAACTGACTCATGGTTCACAATGATTCACGAGCGTTGACAGTTCGTGTTGTCTCGGTAAACTTCGGGTTCGCGCGAACCAAACAGTTCTGCTGCGCCCAAAGAACCGTCGTTCTTTTTCGTGAGCCGTTCGTTCTTTCGCTCTTTTCTAAGAACCGGTTCATATGAACGGCTCGTGTGCCGTTCGCCCATCCCTAGCGAGGATGAAAAGAACGACGAGACAAGTTTGCACCTCGAACTGAATATAAATTACCGTCCACAAGACCGCCTCGAAAGTTTGACATATATGTATTGTATACAATCATTACTAACTGATTGGTGTATATTGGGGTGGCAATGGACTTTGACAGTTAGAAAAATTTCGATTTTTTGGATAACACCCGACTTCGACGTTTTATACATTTCTAATAACCCGTTCACATGATGTAATATTGCTCATCTTGATTTCAAATCCCATACTCCAAACTTTCCGTGAAAACTATGTTTGTTTCAAGATACGTGTATGTTTCAAGATACGCGATATCATGTGATATCTGCTATAGTGTGAAAAAGGCATAAGACATTTGGCACAAAAAAAAACTATTACAAACTGTGCTTTTCTTCAGAAGTCGAGAAAGTGAAATTCAGACCAAATACTCCTGACTTCCGATTGAGCTGAATTTTTGCATTGCATTGGATATTGAATTTACCGTTTCGGATATTAGCCAATATTATTTCACATTTGCTACCTCAACCTATTTTTCAACTATGAGTAGCGGGGTACTCGTTAACTCAAATATTGCAAAAGTTGAATTAAATGTTCGTGTATATGCCGTGCTGCATTCTGTTCAGCATGGTGTCGCGCTCGCCATTTTGTTTATTTGAGTTTGTGCTGCGGGTGTTCCGATTTTTTTATGAATTGGGTTGTTCAGCTATATCAGTTTTTTTCTATCATCTGAAAGATCTGAATTTTCGAAGTAAAACGTGATTTAAAAAAAATCTATCATTGTCCTTCGCTTTTTAAATCACGATTTGAATTAGCTAAACAACCCAATTATACAGGTTTGGATTGCTCTTAGTGCATCCCAAACAATAGACCATTTCACGAACTGACAGGTGCCACGGATCCTGCTGATGGTGATGATGCTTTCACGTGCATTATGTCAGCGGTTCCAAACTTTCTGTCAAAATTTCGTTCATGAATCAAGTTCACAAACGTCTCGTGAAATGATCTATGGGATGAGCGACAACGAAAACTCTTAGTAGAAAAAAACCGCCAAAAGAGTACACGCGGTAAAAGAAGATGGCAATAAACTGAAAAAGCCGTATCGTTAGTAGATGTTGTGAACGAAAACTCGTTGAACATGATTGATAAACCAGAAAACGCAAACAAAACAAAATCTCCATAAATATAGTAAAAAAAGGTCGTAAAAAGCTTATACCAAACATAAATCGATTTTTTGTTAAATCGATTTTTCAGGCTTGATTTTTTTATGAATCGATTTTATTAATTCTGATTAATCGATGCAGGAGATTCGTTTTTTTTCGAAGATCGCCCATTGCTAAGGCAAACAACGCTCAAGTGAGCTTTTATTCAACCGCTCTCCTCCAGCGTTGCCAGGTCATTATTTTAAAAATCTGGAAAAGGCAAAATAAAAATCTGGGAAAAATCTGGTAGTCATTTCGTGGAGTGAAAGGTTAATTTTTCGGATGAAAGTCTTGGGGTACGCAAAACTTGAGGTGACAAATTGCAAAATTTCGCGCCAAAATTGAAGTGATGACCTTTTTGCGGAACAGAGAAAATAAAATCTGGATAAAATCTGGATCATATATGAAAAATCTGGATAATTGGACGTCAAAGCTGTCTACCTGGATACATGTTCAAAAATCTGGATAATCCAGCTAAATCTGGATACCTGGCACCGCTGCTCCTCACACACAAAATTGAATGAATGGTTGTGTTCACACAGAGTGAGTGAAACACACAATGCTGAATGAGAGCGCGATGCTGAATGGCATAGGGTTGCCATCACTCCTCCTCTTCGCGCAGAGATAGAAGACCAATCCTCTTTCTAAAATTCTACAGGTTCACACGACTCAACGGCTTGGTAAAAATATCCGCCAACATATCAGTTGTAGAGCAATACGTCACACTGATGTTCTTCTTTTCTGCCAAATCTCGCACAAAATGGAACTTGGTGTCTACATGTTTTGAACGCTTCTGCCCAGCGTTCTGGTCCAACATCTTAATGCAACTTTGATTATCTTCGAAAATCCGCACCGGTTCTGGAACAGTCTCTCCGAAGTCTATTAGCAACTTTTTAAGCCACAACAGTTCTTGGCAGCTTTCAGCCAAAGATATATACTCTGCCTCGGTCGATGAAAGTGCCACACATGCTTGCTTTCTAGCACACCACGAAATAGAACCTCCAGCCAATTGGAATATGTAACCCAAATTTGACTTCCGATCCTTCACGTTTCCGGCCCAGTCGGCATCCGCATATCCTTGAAGTTCTTCATCACTGGAACCCAGTTTTAGCTTTAAATCACTTGTCGCCTTCAGGTATCGCAGAGCCCTTTTTGCTTAAGTCCAATCTACGTTCGTTGGCTTGCTCACCTGCCTTCCAAGAATTGACGAACTGATAGCAATGTCTGGCCGAGTGTTTACCGATAAATACAGCAACTTCTCATTCACATCACACGAGACTCTGAAACTTCTCATTGTTCGGAAGACTCTCATGCTCCTCCTTTTGCTGTAAATATCCGACGTCCATTGGAATCCTTGATCCCTTCGCATCTACAAGTCCGAATTGCGCAACTAACTTGTTAATGTAATTTTGTTGGTCCAAGTAGTAGGCCTTTCCACGCTTCGTCACTCGTATTCCCAAAAAATATTTTATGTCACCAAGTGTTGTAATCTGGAACTTGCTGCTCAAAGCCTTCACAATTCCATCGTATTCACCATTGTTGGATGTCACGACCAGCATATCATCTACGTATACTAGGATGTACACTGTACCGCCGTTTCTCTTCTGTACGTATAAACATGGATCAGCTTCCGCCTGCTTGAATCCAAGTCGCTTCAGAACATCGTTCAGTGTTTGGTTCCAAACCCTGGCTGATTGCTTCAACCCATAGAGACTCTTGCGCAAACGACAGACTTCTTTACTTCCAGCTTGTAGTCCGGGTGGCACCCGCATGTAAATAGTCTCCTCCAGATCGCCGTTCAGGTATGCAGTCTTCACATCAACGTGCCTAACTTGCATTTCGTCACGTCCAGCGATAGTCAAAAGCGTACGAAGCGTCACCTGCTTTGCGACTGGAGCGAAGACTTCATCGTAATCCAATCCTTGTCGCTGGGTGAAACCCTGTGCAACTAGTCTGGCTTTATACCGTATGATAGCACCTTGCTCATCCTGTTTCTTTTTGTAGATCCAACGACATCCAATGACCTTGCTTCCTGATGGTAACGTTGTCAACTCCCAGGCTCCATTGTCACCGAGAGACTTCAGCTCATCATCCATGGCAACCTTCCAACGATCACTCTCCGGACCATTAACAGCGTCTTGATAACTGTTTGGTTCGCTTAGCTTACACTGAACCAACTTGCCATCGGCCGAGTATCGAACAGGTGCAACACCTTTCGTAGACCTTTCCGAACGACGGAGTGTGTCCACGGACTGCTCCTCCTGCGAGCGTGCCGACTCCTCTTGGACGGGAGTAGAATCATCATCTTGACGATATCCTTCACCGCCACTAGCGTCTTCGTAGATACTCTGGTCTTCAAAACCCTGAATAGTGTCATCAGCAGATTCATCCCCAAAGCCAGGAAACTTTGTCTCAGTTTATTCTTCGGTTCAACTTCGAACTCATTGTCGGAATAATCCGATTCAGCTTCAGACGCATCATCGGAGTCATTCGACTCAGCTTCGGACTTACCATCAGAATTATTCGGTGCTACACCGCAATCTGGCCCAACAAATAGCTCGGGCAACTGGAAAAATTCTTCTTCTACTTCGTTCTGATCCTGGACTTCCTCGTTTGGCTTTAAAAAACGAGCATCACGACTGAAAACGATTTTGTGTGTTTTCAAATCAATAAAACGCCACGCTTTATGTTGTTGAGAGTATCCAACGAAAGTCATTTTTACTGCTTTCGGCTCCAACTCCGTTTTTCCTTTGGGATGTGGATGTACGCCTTAGTACCAAACACTTGCAGCATGCTCATGTCCGGCTTTGTACCATTCCAAATCTCGAAAGGTGTCTGTTGAACTAACTTCGTAGGTAACATATTCTGCAGGTAGTTGGCTGTACTGACCGCCTCGGCCCAGTACCGATAGTTCAAACCAGATTCGATGACCATGCACCGCGCCATCTCAACTAACGAACGGTTCTTGCGCTCAGCAACTCCGTTCTGCTGTGGCGTGTATGCTGTCGTGAATTGCTGCTGTATGCCTTCTTTCTTCAAAAACCGTACCAGTTCCGCGCTGCGGTACTCTCCACCTTGATCTGACCTGATCACCTTTGGCGGCCTACCGAATTGTGTCTTCATGCTGCATACGAAATCTCGGATTGCATTCACCGTTTCCGGCTTCTTCGTCAAAACATACAGGGTAGTGTAACGGCTGTAGTCATCGATTAATATCATGAAGTATCGTCGACCACCGGGCGTAGCAGTATTCATCGGCCCACACAAATCACTGTGTACCAGATCTAAAATCGCCTTGGACTTTAGCTTTTTCTTGTTTTTTTCTTTTTCTTCTGTTCTTTGCTTTCGCCCCCAGAACTGCTGGCACTAACATCATTCTTTTTCCGTTGCCACAGCTTGCAGTCCCTTTTCTTATGACCGGGCTTTTCGCAAAAATAACACACAACACTTTTCTTCTTATCGTCTGTCTTCAGAACAACCGGATCCACGACCGACGACTCTCGCCGCTTATGTACTTCATTGATAATCTTTCCTTTTACCAACTGCAGCGTCAAATCGTCGTCGAACCGGTTTTCTAACGTCGTCGTTAGAGCGTCGAACGAACTCGGCAAACTTCTAAACACTAAAATACCTGAAGACCTTCATCAAGCTTCGTTCCAGCACTCTCCAGCTTCTCAAACAAACACTCGAGCTCCATCAAGTGCTCCTCGATGTCGTCACCGTCGTGGTAATTCATGTCGCAGATCCGTTTGAGCAGATGCACTTTGGTTGTCAGCGTCTTTTTCTGATACTGCTGCTTCAAAATGTCCCATACAGCCTTCGCGGAGTTCCGATTCCGGATATGCCCGTATTGACTCTTTGTCAGCAGTAGACCTATGGTTGCCCGTGCCTTTTGGTCACCCTCGTCCCAGGCAATCAACTCCGCCGCGTTCGCATTGTTAGCAGCCGCTTCCGGCTTCACTCCCGGCGAAACGTACTTCCAAAGTCCTTCTCTCACTAGAGGGAACTCGACTTCCAAATGCCACGAGTCATAGTTCTCGTTGGTAAGCTTAGCGATTCCCGTTCGATCCATTTTTTTTTGAATCGAAAAATGTCCAAATACTCAACGAAAAACAATTACTTTCGGTTTCTCTCAACGCGTTTTCAAACGTGTTCATGCAGAACAATACAAAATGGCCTACTTTAACGGCACATAACCTGTTAGCCACAGAAATGTGTAGAACAAATTTAAAACACGTCTTTACTAATAGACAAACAACGCTCAAGTGAGCTTTTATTCAACCGCTCTCCTCACACACAAAATTGAATGAATGGTTGTGTTCACACAGAGTGAGTGAAACACACAATGCTGAATGAGCGCGCGATGCTGAATGGCATAGGGTTGCCATCATGCCTCTGGTCTAGCACTTCCGGCTTTCCCCTTCGACGATGAACACGAGTTTGTTTACCTCCAACGGCTTCTGGTCTTTGAAGCAATTCGTTCGCTTATTGATGGTAGGTGAATATTCCTTGGTCTACCTTTCCCAAGCGTTGTTGGCCAAGACCTGGAACCGCCTTCAGGCGTCTCGCAGGGCTTCGGCATCATTGACGGAACGATCTACTCTCAGATCAGTCACCGTTACTGTTCCCCTGAGAAAATGCTTCGGTGTAGCCGCCTTCTATCTTCTTCCAACAGACGAACAGTTCGATGGAGCCCAAGTAGTCTATGCCCACCACACTGATCCGCGGAATACCGTCCTGGTCTAGGATCGGTGTTAGCTTGTAAATACTGCTGGATCTCACTATCCTTTCGGGTTGCTGTACTGGTCTCAGTCAGCGCATTAATTTCGTCTGGAAAGCCGTCGAACTGCACTTGCTTCCACAGAACGGTCTCGGTCTTCTGGTGCTTCCTGGTTGAGAGGTTGTAGCACCGAAGAATACTGAGCCTTGATCAGCAGCCGTTGTTTTTCGGTCGCCTTCGTCGTGATGATCGGCAAACCCTTCTTTTTAAGCTTGCAGTTGTTTATGAAACGTAAGGCATATACTGTTCCCCTCCGCAATGTTGTCCATCGGGAACATCTTTCGGCGGTGACCATTCCATGGAATAGAACAACACCCCTTGTTTCTTCAGTAGTGTTTCCGATCTGCGTGTCGGAACTTAGCCATTGATTTTCGGACTGGTAATAATGGCCCGGTGAGCCACTTACTGTCGCTCTGCAAAAATGGAATTCGATTCCATTCATCTCCAAGATTTCTCCAACCCTGAACACAACGAATTGTTTAAACTTGTTCTGATCCGAATGGATCAAACTGCACGTGGTTCTGGAATCTGATGGTTTGGTTTTAACGATCTTCTAAGAGGGTGGTCATCAGCTCCAGTCGAGGGAGTCCTTTGACAACGATACACAAGAACGCGACACATCCATACGCATGTTCGCAAGCAGAATCGGTGAAGCCATGCAACTCGATTGATTCTGCCCTAAAGGAGAGGGAATTTCCGCGAAAGCACTGAGGAATACGAACGTTTTCTACATGCGACAGTAGGCCCATCCACCGTTTCCATAAATGCCAGTAGTCGTTCCCGATCTCTTCGTTCTAATCACAGCCGTATCGCCACAGATGTTAAAAGAATGATTATTTTCCCTTGGATTGTGAATGAAGAAAGCAGACCCAGTGAGTGGATCGTAGAAACTCATGACACAGCTGGGATATCGTCGGTGAAGCCAAAATCACTCGATGCATCATCGCTTTGTCTGTAGCATTCTCACCCGTGCTGCGTTCTTCTCCTCAACTAACTGCTTGCATTCGCCGTCAAACCCGTCATTTCTATGATTCGGAGCCCTTCCCGGTCAACACTGTTACGTAACATTATATAGATTGTTACGTAACAGTGTTACGATGTTATGTTAGTTTAACGTTAGCTGAAAGTAAGTGGAAGGTTTCTATTTCCCACTTTTTTACATAACTTTGTAACATTACAATGTTACATTGTGGTAACATAACTGTAACATTGTAGTTATATTGAAGCAATGTAACGTTATGTAACATTATTATTTCTGTTACGTAACAATACTAATATTGATGTTATGTAACGACATTAATGTAGCTGTTATGTAAATTTGAAGATAATTTCCTGCTATATACCGCGAGCTATTTGTTTATTTGCTATTTACCCTGTAGTGCTTTTTATTTATTTGCTATTTACCCTGCAGTGCTATTTATTTATTTGCTAGTTTCCCTGTAATGCTATTTATTTATTTGCTATTTACCCTGTAGATCGAGTTGAATATTAAGGAAAAATATAAACATGTTAGGCCAAATCAGTAAACCTTTAGTACCTAATTAAATTAAGTAAACTTTTCGGGCGGTAAGTGATTTGAAAATAAAAAACCACTTCTCTGAAAAATCCGCGTGAATTCCGAAAACCGCCTAAATTTTAAAATCCGCGTAAAAAAAAGGTCTAAATAAGTGATTTGAAAAATAAAAAACCACTTCTCTGAAAAATCCGCGTGAATTCCGAAAACCGCCTAAATTTTAAAATTCGCGTAAAAGAAAAAACCGTGTAAAGACCGTAAATATTCTCTACACTACACTACTTATTCCCTTGTATATTTTAATTGTTCCTGTGGCCTTGTTTCACTGCCGACTACCGACTGGCAATATCCATCGTGCGAGGGATAGATCTAAAACCTAAGAGTATTAAAAACGATTTCACTTAGCTGCTCAGTTTGATTTGTTTAGGGTGAAGTCCCGGTTAGTAAAAGTTGGAACTCGAGGTGCATCATCAGAACTATCTTGCAACTATTTGCATGTTGCATCACGAGCAGCGATTGGTAATGGGCGCAAGCGAAATGAAGAATGCACTATGCTTAGGATGGGAATACCATCAGTAACTACTTATAGTTATCAGTGAGGAAAAATATCATTAACTATTAGTAAACTTTTCTTTTGCTGATATTGTTTGCACTTTTTTTGTAGGAAAGATACTCTAGTCATATAATTTTCACATAGGCGCAACTTAGAAAAATCTTAGGGCTCTATTGTTCTTAATTTTTTATTGGAAAAAATATCCAAAGCGGATAACGCTTATTTTTTTTTAATTGTGTCGTAGTATCGTAACAAAAAAACAAATACAAGTAAAAAGATCACTTCAAGCGAAATTAACTTCCGAACTAATGAGTTGAAAATCTTAACCACAGCCTCAACGCAAACCTCTTTCAGTAAAGCAAAACAAAATGTTTTGACGTGGGACTACGTCTTTGTTTACTATACTGGGATGCATTCTGTAAAATTGGAAATGAAACTGGCAAATGTTGCGTCAGATTTCAAACGTTGATAACAGCATAACCACATGATGGATAACAATAACCAATATGTTGTTGGATAGATAAAATGTGCAACAATTTTTAAAACGCTAGTTATCATTATTGCTTCACTGCTCAACGGTGAAAATTGATAAAAAGTTACAGGGAAACTTACGCGAACATTGAACCAATTACATGCGAGTATCCCCAGCACAGACGACGTGAATGGACACCATCCGTTCCCCGTAATATTCTCTGTATCAATATCGATATAAAAATTGACAGAATCTCCCCGTCCCAATAGGTCAATTTATTTTTGCTTCCATGAGCTTAGACTAAAATGATGTCTCGAAGGTAAAAGTTTTCCAAAAAGTTTGAAACGATCCCCATTCTTGAACAATTTCTAAACCTGCTTTCTAAACCTCATAAAAACTGATGTCTTGAGAGAAAACATGCCGGTGAAAGCAACAGTACCAGTGGAGTAAAGAACCGCAAGTCTCTCGTCGTCTATGATTGCAGCGGTACTCTTCTATTCGTACATTTCAGCGGTACACTTCTATTCGTACTGCAGCGGTACTATTTATATTGCACTAATACACTTTTGTGCGTACATTTCTATTCGTGTGCAATCGAGGAAAAACTGCAATGCTGCTGTTGATGGTGATTGAGAGTTTATCTCATGAATATGATTACCATTAACTATTGAACAAGAAATGTAAATTTTGCAACGGATATTTATTCAATTTTATCTTCGTTATTCACTAAATAATCGTGACCGGATAGTATCGAAAGACTAAATTCCACATAAACACATTTATAGAAGAGTAAGAGCCTGCGAATGCTTGTGAGTTTTTGGTTTATTTACTAAGATTCATTAGAATCACCTGTTACTTCTCAAAATGGTTAGATGATATATTATTATTCAAAGCTTTACCATAATAAACGTATGTATATTAGCAGTCTTTGTAATACAGCGAATGTTATTGTAGGTAAATGAAAAAAATTGTCACGCAAAAAACAAAAATAGAATTGTTGATTGTTATGATTTTTTGCTGGAACTTGTTAATAATTTTGTTAGACATATCTTCTTATGTTTGTCAATTAATTAACCTTCGTAAGAGCTTCTATATTATTTTGAAAGTAAAAACCATATCATAGATTCGATTTAATCAGAGTTAAATAAGACAAAACCATTCATTGTTATAACGTAAGTATTATTGGATTTGGTTTTCGAGGATATAGAGTTAATTCTGACTTTGACGCATTACGAGAAGTTCTTAGTGCTTTTTCAACAAGAATGATATGCTTGTGCCTTGTCAAATACATGTTTTTTGCACAAAAGAATACTACAGACTAATACTAATACCGCCAGATATATACGATATTCTTTCGAGTGTTGTTGAATATATTTCAAAAATCGATTTCCAGGGGAGGCTGAAAATAAAAATACGTAGAGTCGCTGAGCAAACACCTTGATTCTGACTGCAGGCTCTGTATATTTTGTAACAATCCCCTAATTACAGTGTTTAGTCCCACGTCACCATTTCATACAACCCTAGGGCTGTATACCTTGTAGTATTTAGTCTATTGCTGTATTGCTCATTTTAATAACATTAAATCATCGCCAAAAATTGTTTTATTTCGCTTTCGGAAACAAGAGCTTTCAAATGTCGCAAAGAGCGCTCCCATTTCACACAAGAAATTTTTCAGCTCCCCAGAATTTTCCACAGAATGGTTGTATTTAATATACCGTATTGCATCAAGTTTTGAGCAAATAAGCTATGATGTAACTTCCTGCACTAAAAAATCAACGACAAATGAATTTCTCATCGATCTTAAGGAGATCGCTACCCCGCCTTCCATTTTGTATGGAGAAGGCGTCGTTACGTCGTGTGTGTATTTGGACCTTTAAATATTTAGCATGTTGGTTATTTTATTTTCGTTGCAATTAAGTGCTAGTTATATAGATTTAAACATGATTTGTATATGAAAATAACGAGAATTCAGAAAACGGCTTTGATTCAAGTTCCGAGCACTAATCACTAACAAATAGAAAGGCAAACGGTCTCAACACTGACTGTTACTTTTTTCAACGTCGAAATCAATCCAAAACAATTCTGGAACTTCGTTAACGTACAGCGGAATGAAGCGGGACTGCCGTCAGTGATGGAATTAGCTACCGAAAAAGCAGATAATCCGGCTGATATTTGCAAACTATTTGCTGCAAAATTCTCGAGTGTTCTTTGCGATGAATCTCTTACCACTAGTCAGATATTCGCAGCCGCCAACAAAGTCGCCGTTTCTAGCAGCTCCATCGCCTCGATTAATATTGACGATCGCGCCATTTCTGCCGCTGTCACTAAGTTGAAGCATTCTAACTCACCTGGCCCTGACGGGATCCCCGCCATATTACTAAAAAAATGCATTTCCGGACTGTTAACTCCTCTTACGCATCTGTTTCGCCTATCTGTAGCCTTAGGAAGATTCCCCTCTGCTTGGAAACAGGCGTTTATGTTTCCGGTTCATAAGAAAGGCGATCGAAGCAACATAGACAACTACAGAGGAATATCTGCATTGTGTGCTACATCCAAATTGTTCGAGTTAGTGGTCATGGGACCAATATATTCTCATTGCCAGAACGTCATCGCGGAAGAGCAACATGGATTCCTTCCCAAACGTTCCTATGCGACTAACTTAATCTGTTTTACCTCTTCCGGTTTGTCGTTTATAAGTTCACATTCCGAAGTTCCAAACCACGAGAAAAATTGCTCATAATTCAACGTGACCAGACGTCCATCGTTTCGCGGAACAGTCCCGCGTTTGAACAAATTGTCCCGCTTAGAAATACGTCCTGCGAAATGTCCTATGTTCATCAAAGGGTCCCGCACGCTTTTGAAATGTCCCGCGGTTTCAACAAAATAAAACTAACCGATGTCACATTTTTTCACTGAGATATCGTTCCTCTCTGACAAGTATCATTCTACTCATTATTGTGTCTCTTTACGTCTATAACCGCCAAATAAAAGGTGTGTATGGTACGGTAACCAGCGGTATTCGGTAGCTTCGAATGTTTTTATTGTACAGTCAGGTTTACGCGATTGCTTTCTTCAAAAACTCAAAAATGGTACAAGATATCGACTTCGTTCTAATCACATTTTCCGTAATCATATATCAGTTTTTCAAAATAAATCACAATTTTTGGTTTAAATACTAAAAATTTATGATATTGCATTTTGGTGTTTAGACTGTCCACCACGATATTCAATCAAAGTTCGCACGTTTTGGGACGGTTTTCTACGTTATTCTTTCAACTCAATTAAGTCTTTTTTACGCGGTTCGCGAGTTGGAACGTATCTCCGCGTAAAGAAACCAAAATGTGTTCACTATAGGCTTTAAATTTCAAATACTGTATTGATGCGCTTGAAATGGAACACCAACATTACAATGTTACTATTAATTTAGACAAATGTTACGTTACATTTTGATAACCTTGCAATGTGCATAATTAATAACAATCGCAACGTAACAATTACATTACCAAAAGGATATTTCGTTACATTACAAGTAGGGTGGTTTACCGGTAAAACAAAAACCGGTAAAACCGGTAAAACCGATATTTTTTTCAATACCGAAATACCGGTATTGGAGAGGCGAAAAACCGGTATTTTCGGTATTTTTCTTAAAATTGAAAAAAAAACTTGTCACCATATTTATAAATCACTATAGGGCCAATAAATGCTACCAACTTAGGTGGGCGTTACAAATCACATGACGGTATAAATAATAAATACATTTAGACAGAAGCAGCATTGAATATAAATTTATTTTTTAAATAAAACAGCTAATCTCTTTACACACTCATACATACAGGGGCAACTAGTGAGTTTCTAACCTACTAGTTAAACTATAAATTATGAAAATCATAGTTTGAGGCAGTAATCAAAATCATGGTCGCGATTTCAAGGTAAAACTAAAAAAATAATATATAAATATAAATTTAGATTAGGAATTTATTTTTTGTTTGGCATCTCCATGTGCATTGCACAGGTTGAAACTAGTTATGGACTAGTTGTTCCTGATACAAAGTGTTTACAGGATGAAATAATCAATCAATAAAGAATTTCATCCTAAAAATTACTGCCCCTTGGAAAAGTTACATTAAAATAGCTACAGTATGGTCAAAGCTTCGTCGCCTATACCGCAGCGGATTTTATTAGCAATATTTCTAGCTGAGTAAAATGCTTTCTCAGGTTCAACTGAATTTGGACGAACTGTTCAAAGAACATCGAACAGAATAGAGAAGTATTTACCTTCGGTTCCTTCGGATTCTGGTCTAATCATCATTTTATTTTCTCTTCATTCATTCACTCTTCTTAACAGTTTCAGATATTGTTTCTCCAAGAATTTTGAAGTTATTCACTAATTTAGAACTAAGTCTGGCGATGTGAAAGAAAATTGAAATAAAAATCTGCATGTTTTTTGTTCCTATGAGTTTCGACATTATGTTCTTCCTAATCATATCACAGGATTCATTCATTGGAGTTTACCAAACACTGTTAAATTTATCCAGTGTTGTATCTGGATCATATACCACATGAGATCAAAACAATGGTCGCAGTGGTCCAAATCTTACAAAAAATAACTGGATCGTAATGAAGCATAGGTATTCATAAATGCAAAACCATAATTATGCAGCGACACGTCCATAGATTCAATCTGAGACGCTGAGCAAAAAATAAATTTAAAATCAAAATTCATGTAAATTTTTTAGTTTTATTTTAAATAGTACAGTGAGAATGACTTGCGTTTTTCGCGGACATGATTGTCATTACTTCCCGAAACTATGATTTTCAGAATTTTGTAGTTGAACAAGTAGGTTAAAAGAACACGAGTCGCCCCTGGTTTGTATGAATCTAAAAAAAAATAAAAATACCGTTTTTTTACCGGTTTTTATTTTTATGAATACCGAAATACCGGTTTTTCGAAAAGTCGGTAATACCGACCACCCTAATTACAAGTAAAGCATTTTTGTTACGTTGCATGTACATTAAATACTGTTACATAACAATGTTACCATTTTTTCAGTAACAGTTATGTTGTAATTAGATAACTTTGTAACGTAACAATGTCACTTCTGTGTTACAGAACAGCAACATTGTGTTACATTCAATGTTGACCGGGCTGTACTTGTACCTAGAAGCGCTACAACACTGCTACCAATGGCGAATCGAATGCTCCTCCGGTTGTCTGTGCCAAGCTGCTCTTTCGTGGGTAACGCTGCCTCTAGCTGCTGCGCGTATCCCTATGCAACTTTTTTTTTATATAACTCTAATATTTATTTGGGCCCATTCGCGAAGCTTAACGGGGCCGAATGTCTTTTGGAGTAGGGAAAAGCCAGCTTGAGTAGAGCCTGTATCCCGACTGCTCCTCCTCAAACAGGCATAAAAACTCTCTCATCTTTTCTTTTTTATAAATACAATTTAAAAATACATGTCATTTAAACCTACGACTAACAATAACATTAAATTTCTTCTCTATGTTAAATATCAATTCTTAATACTATTCATTGAGGTGTGATGGTTCCTTATCTCTTCGAAATCAAAACTTATACCTAAGTTTGGTGGATCATGTCTCTCGGAAAGAAGCAATGATTCATGTTTCTCTAAAAAGAATAACACAAGAAAGAAGAAAAAAGGAACAAAATTAGTGTGAAACTTTTTGAGGGTAGTTGTGTTGGGAAAAATAAGCAGAAACAGCAAGGAGATAATCAAATTTGATTTTTGATATCTTTTGAAAAGTCATAAATAGGTATTACAAGCGCGGGGTTGCGGCTAGCAAGCGCATCCCGTACCTGAATCGTAGACGTCACTTTCTGTTTTTTGAGAGAATCTTTAAGCTTGGTCCTTGCTCTATGATACTTTGGGCATACGAAAACTATGTGGTCGATGTTTTCGTATCCTCCACATTAGCACAGATTACTATCGACCAAGTTTATTCGATAGAGGTGTGCGTTTGCAACATAGTGATTGGACATTAGGCGCGAAATAACTCGAATGAAATCCCGAGTTAAATCTAACCCTTTGAACCAAGCTTTTGTAGACACTTTGGGCGAGATCGAGTGCATCCATCGCCCAAGGTCGTCTTTATCCCACCTTTCCTGCCAGTTTGCCAGGGACATTTGTCGAGGCAAGTGAAGATACTCGGTATAGGTGATCGGTCTATCAAATATATCTCCTTCTATGGCACACCTTTTCGCTAATAGATCAGCTTCTTCATTGCCTGGGATTGAGCAATGAGAGGGGACCCACACAAAGCAGATAATGAAAGACCGATCAACCAGCACTTCTAATATCCGTCTAATTTCTGGGAGGAAATAGGACGGGTGCTTGACCGGTTTAATCGATCGGAAAGCTTCGATAGAACTGAGGCTGTCCGAAAAGATGAAATAATTGCCTGGTGTCTTGAGCTCGATAATTCGCAGCGAATTGTGTATGGCAGCCAATTCAGCTACGTATATGGAGCAAGGTTGTGCCAATTTGCGGGATATGCGATGATCCGTGTTGAAAACGCCATATCCGGAATGTCCATCCATCACAGATCCGTCCGTGAAGAAGGAACTATCTTCTGGAAGGTGACCAAATTTTGCCGAAAATATTGATGGCACAACTGTTGGTCTGAGGTGTTCGGAGATTCCATGGATTTCATGTTTCATCGTCAAATCAAATACAACAGAAGAATTGTTAAGCGATGGTGAAATCTCACGGTATAGAGCAACAGCCGAAGGGTTTATCTCCATAGACATGAACCACTGGTATACTTGCATACAGGGTTTTTGAACAATTTCCAAACATTTCTCATAGTTCTCGATTAGCATTGGGTTTGCTATCTCCGATCTGATGAGAAAACGGAGAGCCAGCTCGAAAAGCCTCTCTTTAAGTGGTAGTACTCCCGCAATGACCTCTAGAGACATGGTATGTGTCGATTGCATGCGATACGCAAACAACGGTATTGTATCCTCTCTAGCTTCAGCATGTGTGAAGCTGCGACACCTCTGAAGCATATGCTGCCGTATTCTATTACGGGCAGAATCGTGGTTTGGTAGAGTCGTATCAAGTCCTCTGGATGAGCTCCCCATGTGGTTCCTGTTACCATCCTAAGAAAATTAATTCTCGGTTGGCATCTTTGTTTCAGGTAATTGATATGTTTTTCCCATGTGCACTTAGAGGCATACCATACTCCTAGATACTTGAAGCTAGGTGACTGTGGAGTGGAGTGATGGGTCTTCCGGACAGAAGTAGCTCGAAACGAGGTGGTGGTCGCTTTTTTGAAAAGACTACCATCTCCGTTTTTTCAAGCGAAAATTCGATTCCAAGACAACTGGCCCAACCGGTCAGATTATCTAGCGTATTTTGCAGGCTGTTTTTCATGTCTTCAGTTAGATTCGCCGTGACTGATACAACGCAGTCGTCAGCTAACTGGCGCATTGTGCAGCCGTTCGTCAAGCATGTGTCGATGTCACTGATGTAGAAGTTGTACAACAGCGGACTCAGACAAGAGCCTTGGGGGAGACCCATGTAGCTTGTTCGTGTTATTGTTGAAGAACCGTGGTTGAAAAGTAAACGCTTTTCAGACAGCAGGTTGATCAAAAAGTTTGTCAATATAGGGAAGAATCCTCTTTGATGCAGTTTCTCGGAAAGAATTTCGATTGAAACTGAATCAAATGCGCCTGTGATATCCAAGAAAACCGAAGTCATTTGTTGTTTGCTGCCAAGAGCCATTTCCGCTTCTGTGGCTAGCAATGCCAGGCAATCGTTAGGGCCCTTGCCCCTACGAAAGCCGAACTGGGTCTCTGACAGTTGGTTAGTTGATTCTGTCCAGTTGTCGAGCCTACGTAGGATCATTTTTTCCAGCAATTTGCGTATGCATGAGGGCATTACAATCGGCCTGTACGAGCGATGATCTGCAGCAGGTTTGTCTGGCTTTTTGATAGCGATAATCTTAACCTGTCTCCAAGCTTTCGGGACCATATTGTTCCTGATAAGTGTATTGAACAGTTTAAGAAATCGTATCTTGGCCGAATCCGGCAGGTTTTTCATCAAATTAAATTTGATCCTGTCCGGTCCTGGAGCCTTGTTCCTGCAAGACGCGAGGGCAATTGAAAATTCCAGCATTGAAAATTCTGGTTCTTCAATCGCCGTTGTGTCACTGAATTTCTGCTGTGATGGGACAGCATCTGGGCATACCTTTTTCGCGAAATCATATATCCAACGTTCAGAGTATTCATTAGCCTCATTGTTGTCGGACCTATTGCGCATTTTCCGAGCCGTATTCCAGAGGTAGCTCATAGAAGCACCTCTGGGTAACGTGCTTATGAAATTTTGCCAGTACGATCTTTTTCTCAGCTTGTGTAGTTTAGGCTGTTTCAGTTCCAGCTATCTAAACTGATCAAAAAGTTGAATGGAATGATCTTTCCTGAATGCTATGTATGCTGCTTTTAGAGTTTTTTTCATCTCGGTGCATTCTTTGTCCCACCATTGTTTGTTAGGACGAATTTTCAACTTGTTCTCAGGGGCGGGCCTCGTTTGAGATTGCAACGCGCTATCTAAAACTAATGTTGCAAGGAAGTTGTATTCGTCGGATGGAGAAAGCTCTTCGTTTGTTCGAGCCCCTGGGATATTATGTTCGAGAATTTTTCCCAATCAATATTCCGGGTGAGATCATACTCTACTTCGACTGTGGTAGCAGACTGGAGCCTGCTCATAATCGAAATACTTATTGGCAAATGGTCGCTACCATGGGGATCTTGAATAATCTCCCATTTACAATCCAAAGCTATTGAGGAGGAACACATAGACAAGTCTAAAGTGCTCTCTCGTACTGGAGGCCTTGCTATTCTTGTAGCTAGCCCAGGTATACTCAATAGGGTCATATCGAAATCGTCTAGTAAGCTTTCAATAAGAATAGCCCGGCTATCATCTCCAGGTGCTCCCCACGCCATACCGTGAGAATTGAAGTCTCCTAAAAGAAGGCGTGGTGTCGAAAGCAGTTCCGTTATTAGTGTTAGCTGCAGCCGATTAATATTAGCTCTGGGTGGAATGTAGATTGATGCGACAGTGAGGCTCTCACCAGCAATTGTTATATGGCAAGCAACAATTTCTATACCATCAATTGCTGGAAGAGGAATTCGGAAGAATGGGTAGCATTTCTTGATACCAAGGAGCACTCCGCCATAAGAGTTTCCGCGGTCTAAACGGACGATATTGAAGTTTTGAACTGTTAGTGTTGTATCAGTTGATAACCAAGTTTCCGATAGCGCGAAAATATCGCATTTGCTATCGTGAAGCAGGAGTTTAAATTTATCTAGTTTGGGAACCAAGCTTCGACAGTTCCATTGAATGATCCTTGTTGTCGATTCGTCACTTCTGTTGTCTGATTTAGACATCGAAGGATACGAACGCGAGGAGGGGCCATTTGGTGCTTAGTTGCTTACCCAACATGCAAATTGTTGGAAGCCAAGCCGAAATCATACTTTTAAGAGCATCGGATAGACCAAAAGTGGTGAAATAGATAGACCAAAAGTGGTCAAATACGTCCATCAGAAGACGTTATTTCTGGTTCCGATGACAACTTAGCTGTGGGAGCAGCTCGTTTCCCTGGGAGTTTGGGAAATTCTTTGTCGCAATCAACCTTAAAACCTGATGGTGGCGCTTTAGCATTTTGCTCAAGGGCGGGACCACGTGGGATATCATTATGCGTCTTCTTCTGCTCCTTTCTAGGGAGTTTAGGAGAAGATGCACTTGGCCGTTTTCGCACAGCTCCGGTTGACGGCAGAGGTTGATAGTCCTCTTCATCATCATTGGAATCAACGTTCTCCAAACTGGAGTAACGATTTTCCTCCTGCTGTAACGCAGTCTTCAGCATCTGTGCGAAGGACTGCTTACTGCGTAGTTTGGTCGATTTTTTTAGTGCGTCAGAACGTTGTTTGTATTTTGCACTAGTTTCAATTTTGTGTGGGTCGCCACCACATAGAGAGCATTTTGCCTCCTGTTCGCTACAAGCGTGGTTACTTTCTTTAGTTTCCCCACACTTGCAGCATTTAGTTTTGTTGCTGCAGTAGGTTTTTGTGTGCCCTAGCTGCAGATAATTTGTACACGACATGACTTTTGGGATGAAAAGTCGTACCGGTAATCGAAGCTTGTACAGCTCGAAGAAATCGGGGAGCACTTTTCCTTCGAAAGTTACTCTAAAAGAGTCATTCGGGGAGTAGTTGCCCATGTTGTTCTTAGAGTACATTCTCCTGCACTCTAGAATTTTGATTTTCGGAAGATTTGGATTTTTAAAATACCCAAATCCTTTCATAACTTCTTCCTCTGTGAGATCGGGTTCTGTTATTACGCCCTCGATCTCGATTGCGCGTGCCGGAATATATACCCGGTATTCAATTGTAAAGTTTTGATCTTCGACGACCGCATTTACATGTCCGAGATCAGAAAAAGTCGCTTTTAATTTATCAGCTTTGACTTTATAAACCTCAATCAAGCTGCTGTATTTTGTGCGCAGAGCTTTACAGATCTGCACAACCTTGAGGGGTTTGTTTTTTGGCCGGAAAAATACTACCCAGCGGAGCCCGGGTTGACCCTCCTGGTACTTTTTAACCCGCGTTGGCGCACCAGTGGGTGTAGTAACCAAAGCTGTTTTGCGAGGTCTTTTGCGCTTTTTCACAACGCCAAAGAACTCACCATTGTTATTTTCGGGTATTTCCGAAAAGTCCATCCCGGACTCATCCACTTCAGAGGAAGATGAAAGGTCCGGGGTGATAGACAGTCCACCTACCGCCATTTACGGTCGTGAACTGTCTGTTCTCAAATGTTATCAAATGCACAGTTTTAATATGAATGTAAAGGTAATCACTTTATATAAAGAAAGAAATACAATGAGGGATCGGAATTTATATATATGTAAATATAAAATACTGCAGAATGTGTGAATGAATGTATATAAAGGAATAAGAGAGAGAATGAAAGCACTTATCTTGTATGTAGATGTAATTCGCTTGCACCGGTCGCGTTGCCGCTGCACTGAATGAACGCTGAGCGGCAGCGCCCCTAACTTTCCTTTGTTGGGGTTCCACCCCAGTTGAGTCGACCTTCACTGCTGCGGGACGGGCAATTTGAAGTCGAACCAGCGCGACACTAGCACTAAAACAAAACGGTATATGTATGAGCGTTAGCTGTAGAGCACACACGAAAATCAACTTCCCTGTACGGCAGCCGACTAAGCAATGAGCTATGCAACTTGTAGCAATCATGTTGGTAAATTTAATTTGCATAATTATTTTTCGTCAATTTTCGAATTTATAGCTGATCCACTATAAAGATCATGGATAGTTGGCTAACCAGGCGCAATTACACCTTGCGTACGAGTTAGCCGTTTGAATATTTGCTCTTCTTTTAGCCTCTCATTCGCGGTGACGCAACCCAAAATCTCAAGCACGAATCAGCGACTTACTTGCTTGTTCTTCTTGCTAAAATCCCAACCATCGCAGGTCAATAAACTCGGGAAATGAAATGGTTAGATGCATGAATCTGATGGGTAAGGGAGATATAAACTCGGGTTTGAATTTGCCGTGGTTTTCGTTCCAAAATTTCCGGTTTCAAACCAAAATTCTCGTTTGATCTGAGGATTACACCAAGCTCACTTCGATCAGATCTAGTTGAACAGTGAGCGAAGGCAGAGTGCGTGATTTGTGCTTGTTTCGCGATTTTCGCAGGTTTGTCTCAACGTGAGATGTTCTTTAGGTTAGCTAGTTATATTTAAATGTTATTTATTAATAGGGTTAGCGCAGATAGGAGAAGTTGATTAGTGGTGGAAACTTTGCAAGCAAGTGTGGTAAAAGAAAAAGGTAATAAAATTATTGGGATTTGGCTTATACATGTGCTAACCGCGCAGGGGCGGATTAATGCGAAGGCGAAGCAGGCGATCGCCTGCTTGTCAATCATTGAAGGGCGCCAAATGAGTGGGCGACAAATTAAAAAAAAAATAAAACTCCAAACATAAAGATAACTTAAATGTTCGGGAGTTTTAGTTGACCATCTTTTTTTAGACTGATAAATAAAAAATTGTTAGATAATATCGGACTTTGACGGACAAATTCTCAGACAAACGTTGATGAATGAAAAACAAGGAATGACTGAAAATCTTCTACATGGGCGCTTGACAACTTCTCAAGGCCTGCTTGGCATTGCCTACTTCGTCACCCCTTTGGATTATGGAGATCAATTGTTCACCGTAGATCTTCGAATCATCCAACGTCCAGCGCCTTGGTGAAGATGTCCGTCAACTGCTTGTTGATCCAAATAGGTTCCTCTTGTATGCGCTCAGCTGCGATATGGTCGTTTATAAGATAGTGTTTGATGTCAGGTTTGGGGCCATCCCTTTTCAACTATGGTTGTCCTTATAGATCGTCACCCGGTGCGTAATCTTAACACCAACATCATGCAGAAAACCGGCTAACCAGATCACTCCAGCGACATCAGCACTCAATACCACGGGCGTCTTGTTTGCCCGCGAGACTGTGGCCATAAACTTCGAACAAGAAGCTACTTACTGATTTGCGAATTGATATTAGCTTTTCAACCAACGTCTGATTAAAGCATTCAGCTACCCCGTTTTGCTGTGGGGTTCCTTGATTCCTGTAGTAGTTGTGTTGCTCATTTGAAAAATATTCGCGGACTTTGTCTACGCTGAAACTTTTATCTGCCACTGAGCTATAGCCGCATTGCTTCATAGTCCTTGAAACATCGAAACATCTTTGACTTGCGCTTGTTGGTATAGATTACAACGATGTACGTCCAATCGTGACCGATACGAAATAACGTGATACATTCCATACCAGGGATTCAAGTAATGTTCTTTCTAACGGACGTGTGGCTCGTTCTCTAACACTCTCAAACTAACACTCAAATTCTTTGTTAGCCATATCTTTAATTACTGCATCATACTTTCCGATCTTTCATATCATCCATATTACTTTCCGCATCTTCTATTTTCCTTCGCGTGAGGATCACTGCATCCTATCTAGGCAGAACTGGATCTTCCCGGCCGCTATAGCATTTCCCTTTGGTTTTTTCGACGAGTCCCTCACAACTCAAGTCATTATTGCGGTCTGCCCTCTTTTACTCTTCGCTCAACAGCCACCATTTGGCCATCCTTCTTCCGGGGATCATAGCTGTCACGTAAGGTTAAGAATAGTTGAGCTATCAAGTCACCTTCTTCCATTTCCAGACCTGCGGTCTTGAATTGACAGACAAATCCGGTTTTTTTCACAAACGTTTTTTTAGAGTTTTTCAAACAAATTGAAGATTTCATCCGCTGTGAAACCAATGAGAATTGACTTAGCCTTTCTGTCGGTTTGATTCCACTTCATGAAAGCATCGCTTGCCGCCGAAGCTGGTTCTGTCAGTACAAATGAAAGATTAATTGCATTAAAGGGAAGCTTGACTTGGAAATACCAATTTTCAAAAATTCAGTCCGGTCAGTTGCGGGTTGCGTTCCTTTGAGAACATCGGACTTTGACTCGGACAGACTAAGACGAACTCAGGCCAATGTTAACGAACAAGGAATATTTTATTGAAAAACGCCTTTCCCTTGAGCGCTTATCAACTTCTCGAGGACTGCTCGGCAGTACCTACTTCTTTAAAAATGCTCATATTAAAAACTTAACAATGATGAGCGGGGGGGCGCCAAATCAATTTTAGCCTGCAGCTCAAATCACCCTTCATCCACCCCTGTAACCGCGTCGAACAGCCGTTCGACGGCTTTTTATGTCAGTTTTTAAAGCGCCTGGCGAAGCTACTATACCCACCGCCAGCAAAGTTTATCCGCCCTCCTACCTCGCACTACTTGACTTACGGTGCACTAGGACTCAAACCAGCCGTCGTACCAAACTAGCCGCTGATCGGACGGATCGGCCCCTGCCGCCTGCAACATCAACCGCCGTTAGGCGTTATCAAATCCAGCCGCTGATCGGACTGATCGGCATTTGCAGCTCCGATAATCGTACCTGGATGGTGCGGTGATTGCTGTTGGATGCTGATTGCAGCAGATCGCCGCTGAGTACTAATAGAAAGGAGAGGTAGTAGCCGCCGAAGCGTGAGTACATAATATAAAATCCCTGCGCTGGGTTAAGCCAGGACTCGCACCCTTAGGGAAGCTTTATGGCGTAGCCATTAGATGCTCCACCCACGCACACTATAGGTTAGTGATATAAGTTAGATGGCCAAATCAGTTAGTGTTAAACAACCCGGGGGCATCACTGACGTTTACGTACAACATAAGTGAAGCCAGCATTAGCTGGATCAATTTCACATGCAATTTGACAGCTGATTCATCGAAACACGGGAAAAGCAGTGTTCATACATGCATACAGTGTCGGTGTTCAGCTGCAGTGTGTTTATGTGTTGTTTTCGGGTGATGTATTTATTGCATATAACGTCGAGTGCTTTGCTTGATGAAACAAAAAATGAATGCGTTGCATCATTATTGAATGTACGCAGCGTTTATTCTTGCCGAATTCGAACGGCGGTGTTTCTTACAGGCGGCTGACATCGCGCGATGATTTAGGGATTAACATCTCAACGTATGTGTAAATGAGATAGTATATCAACGCTACCTTTAAACATTAACAAAGTTAAGCTAAGCTTTTATTTTTATGAATAAATTGATTCGAGCGCATAATTCTGTACAACATATATTATGCTTCGTTCGTCATGCTTACACTGCTGTGTGAACAAACCTTCGAAAACATAGATGAGACTAGCGCCACTGTCTTTCGCGGCAGCTTCAGGAAACAAGGCTGATGCCACCGGGTTGGTGTTAAAGCATGTTTGTAAATATAATTGTAACAGTAAACTAGTGTGTTTCCCTGTTAAGAGTAATGTTTAGTATAATTTAGGTGATGTAAAGGTATCCCACGTCTCGCGTTCGTCTTTAGTTTCGTTTATTTTGGTACTCCAGGTGGACTGCCTGGGAAAACAGTCCCCGCACTTTGATTTCCATAAGCTGGGCAGCAATCTGTTCGTTCAGAATTGGTCCAGTGATGAGAATCACGAGGTCGGTGTTCTGAGGTTTAGGGAGTTTTTCGCGAATTTCTGCGGTATTGAAACGCATGAGACTGAGTACCTTAGTGAAGTGCATCTGCCTTTTCGTTTTCCCTCAGTTTATTACCCTGACCAGCCCTGAGGCGGAGTTTCTGGCCGGGCAAGCCAAGACAGGCAAGTGGTCCTCTTTGAGGTGGCGCTTAAGCCACTTGCTTGAAGATACGGGGAGCGACACCGCAGATTTGGGAGTGTGGCATTTCAGGCCCGCTACAAACTCCGGCGTCTCGCAGTTGCTCAATATTTGGTCGCGGCGTTCGACTTCGGCGGATGTTATGTGTACACCGTCGAGAGTTTTGAGCGCATGCACAAAGCTAATAGGTAGTAGTACAACTCTATATATTCGCACTGCGATACGTCGGAGGAGAACCTGCCGTCGATTAGAACGTCATCGATTTGATTCTCTGTCTGTTGGTCGGGTGATCTCCAAGTGGTTATGTGAATATCTGTGCGGCGGAATAAAGATACTTCGGACTACCATACCAGGGAGGCTGCAAAGTTTACGCACCGATGGCCGTTATCATTAAACACGGCGTGTAGGCTATCTTTTTTTTAAGTGGCGGGGAAATCTGCGAACAGACACCTGAGAAGAGAACTCAGGGTGTGGGGGTGAGACTAGGGAGAGATATTGGAGTAATAACACTCCCCTAGACACCTACTGGTCTCTGTCTCGACCCACTAAAACCCCTTCAGTCTCCAGCCCGGAACGACGGTTAAGTATTACGTCGGGGAGTGGCTTCTGTGCGTGATACACCCTCTTTACTCTTATAACCTCCTAGCTAACTACGACTGGTAGTTAGCTACCACTGGCGTGTTGGTGGTTGACCCGCCACACACATTGCAGCTCAAGGACAATCTAGGAGGAGGCGCACAGGCCGCGTTCCAGATGTCCGGGTCGTTGCACATCTTCCGGACTAGATTGTCCGAAGTAGTGCCCGGCTCGCTCACAGCCATCACCTCGCCCTTACGAATCGGGGGCATACGAAGAAGACATGCTCAGCAGTCTCCTCCTCATCCACGCACTCGGGGCACATGGGGGACCCCGCGTGTCCGAACCTGTGTGCCTGAAGCAACCATGGCCTGACAAAATCTGTGTCCGGTGGAAGTTCATTTCACCATGGCGCCTCTCGACCCAGTCGGATATCTCCGGTATAAGTCGGTGCGTCCATCTACCCTTTGTGAAGTTAAACCATTCCCGCTGCCAGTGGAGCATCGAGAATGACCTTCTGGTACCTCGTATGCCCCTTGTGTCACGTTGGTCGAAACACTCTCTGTCCTCCTTGATGGCGATGCTGATAGGCATCATGCCGGCCAAGACACAGATTGCATCGTATGACACCGTACGATACGCACTCGCAACTCTCAGGCGTGTAGGCTATCTAGCTCGATTACATTGCCTCCCGAACTACTTATGCTCTCATGTTCCTAAAGACGGCTTTCACGTCCCGTCGCGGGTAGCTATCGTAGACCTACTCTAGCTGCGCGTAGAACACTTCCTTCTCGTCGTCGGTTCTCCCTTCATGTGAGCAGCGCACATTAATGCCGGCCCTTTATCCTCAACTTACACATCTTAGTACTGTTCGGCTGCTACTCCATCACGCGATGGTGCATCTTGCCCAGCTGGCAGCCCATTGTAATCATTAGACTCGTGGAGGTGTGAGATAAAAAACTTGTGAGGGTCGATGCTAAGTTTGAGACTCCTTCTGGGTTGTCAACTTTTTTGTAAAATAAAACTCAACATTTATGCGCGTACTGTCGCTGAGTTCAATAACTGTCGCTTACTACCAAAAAATATCAAGGTGTATTTGGGATTATTAAAAACAAACCTAATGTCCCAGAGGATTTTTACATTTTTATTCTTTTTTTTGGAAAAGGTAGTACATTATGTTAAGCTGGTGGTGTTTACTGTTTTTGATTTTATCAACCAAGCAAGTGTGATGCCTAAGAAGATAGCCTGCCAAAAATGCATGTTCAATGATGCCACCGAATTTCACGTAGTAATGGTACACCAATACCATGTTCTTATGCAGAAATTCAACCATTTTATCATTACAGACAGACTTTCGGATAAAACGGATCTATTTGTAGCACATCAGTTTGATGAAAATACGTCCCTTTTCCGCTCGTACATAATTTAGTCTACTTTCCTAATTTCAAATGTTTTCGGGTATTGCATAAAGAAATAACGTTTACCAAACTATTTGTAAGTAGTCATATAAAAAATAAAAAAAAAATATTTCGTTTTGATCTATCTGCGCGCTAACCTGGTACAGTACTGATGCCATGCCATGTATTACTCGCGAGATTTGTTGTGTCCGAAATAGAAAGAACAAAATGAATTGCATGAAAAACGAAGGAGAGATACTGAGCAAATATTTTGTTGTTGTAAAAGGAAAATAATTTTTCAGAGAAAAAAAATTCTAACCACTCGCATAGCAGGAACACTCTCCCGTTGCTGCTATTAGTTCAGCCACAATATGTTCCCTCGTCGTGTGGGATCTTGGACAACTCGCGGCTACTGTTACGTCATTTCGGACATCAATTTTTCCAGCGATACTGTCACAGAAAGACCCACGTGAAAGCAAAGGTTTGTTGTGTGTGTGGGAGATTTGTCCCCCATCGCGATAGAGATGTTCATGAAAAGATTAGTTAGCTATAGTCGTGTGATATGAGGTCGCACAATTTCTTGCTGCCGCGGCTGCTGCTATGATTTCCAGGGAAAAGAATTCCTAGTGGCAGCTTTTGTGTTGGTCGCATTGGAGTCGCTCTTATTCCAAATTCCATACCGCCTTTTTTCTCGTTTTCCGACAAGACGACTTCGACGACGATGACGGCGCGGGGACAAGCACCAGTAGATTCGCACTAGGGACGGTTTCCTACCTCCCAAAATCCCAATGCACCGTTCCATTTGCATGAGGGTTTCAGCTGTTCGTGTTTTTGTTGATCGTCCACTTGAGCTCTCGTTTCAAACTGCGAATTGGTAATTTGGCGTTAGATGCGATTTTACTGTTGACTGCTGTTTCTGCTGCTGCTGCTTTGATCTGCTTCAAAGATATACCCCCGGGCTGCACGCCATCCTGTTCATCCTGTAATCCTCTCTATCAATACGGTTGTGAGAACTGATTCGGTGGTAGCTCAAACACCAGGCGATCGGCAGCATTCTCGATAGACTGACCCTGGCCAAAGGTGGAATCTTGCGAAAGGAGTCCGTCTACCTGGGAACGATATTCGGCCAAGTAGTCCTGGGAGAAATCGGGCTGCTGCGACAGACTGAATCCCGGTTGAGACATGTTCTGGGACATACCCTGAGTAAGCGAACCGGACCCGATGGGACCGGGTGTGCTCTGGTTCTGGCTAGACGGTGGCCCGATTGGGCGTTGTTTGGGTTTAGTTCCGATAGGAGCAGTTCCGGGTTTGATACGGCGAGCCTGTTTGGCCGCCTGCATAGCTTGCTGCTGCTGGAAGAAACGAGGAGGAACGTTGGACATATTCATAAACATGCCGACTGGTACTGGCATATTGTTGATCGCCGCTTGGGCACGTTCCGGTGAAATATAGCTGATTGGATCATGCGTACGGGTGAACATGTCCAGGGGGGGATTTCTTGGACCATTCATCATGCTACCGATCGGACCTGTGCGAACAACAATGGGTTGATTATTTTTATAAAATTAGTAAAAAAGAGATGTGCAACTTACCAGGATTTCCAAAAGAATTCCCACCGAAATTAACGTTGTGGTGGTTTCTTTCAAAATAACCCGCCTCTTTGGCATCGTACATAATAGTGTTCATGAAATGTGAACCAGGGTTCAATGTGTTAACGATCTTCTTCGGTTTTGTGAACTGAATCATCGACTCCTTGAGGTTGTTTAGGGATCCTTCAACCAAAACTTTTTTGTCTTTGTAAAAGTTCAATAGATGATTCCACAGTTGCTGTTTCGAAAGAACCTTCGGGTTTCCGACAATAATGATTCCATATTTGGCTCGCGTCAATGCCACGTTCAATCTACGTGGATCGTTCAGGAAACCGATTCCTTGATGTTCATTGGAGCGAACACACGACATTATGATAATATCCTTCTCTCTGCCTTGAAATGCGTCGACGCTAGCAATTTCGATTTCCTGGTACAGCTTGGAATGCAGTGACCCTTGGTATTGCATGTACTGAACCAAATAGGCGCGCTGACCCTCGTAAGGAGTGATGATTCCGATTTGCTCCGGTTTAACACCGGCTTTCAAAAATCTGGTAGTAATTTTCTCCACATTCGATGCTTCCGTTCTATTCAAATAAGACGTTCCAGAGCCAGCGATTTCTTCCTGTCCTTGTGTCACCAAGAAAAACATCGGAGTATCCGGGGAAGGCCAAGGAAAGTCAACTTTTAGCTTGCGTTCTTCTGCACAAACACCGTTTTGTAGACTGCCCTCGTAGAAGAAATTCGACGGAAATTGGGACAATTCCGGGTGCATACGATACTGAACTTCCAGCCGGAATGGACGTATTCCAAGCACCACTAGACGCTCGAACAGACTCTGTGATAATCCTGCTTTAGCTGCTTTCTTACACATTACAACCGGTCCCAGCTGGCAATGATCCCCCACCAGAATGAGCTGTTTCGCGCCGAGAACTACGGGGACCATACATTCCGGTTCGGTTGACTGCATCGATTCATCGATCAGAATAGAGCTGAACTTTATACGCTGCAAACGTGGATCTCCTGCACCAACACAAGTACAACATATAACATCAGCAGCTTCTAGCAGCTCGCGTTCGGCTTGCTTCTTTAGCATTCTGTATCGTTTCTCATCCGAAGAACTCAACTCACCGGTCTCATCCTTCAATTGTTGTAGTTTCTTTAAGTCAGTGTTTTGTTCCATGTTGCGAATCTGATTGTGCAGCGCAAGGAAACTAACAGGAGAATCGATAGCTTCACGAGATTTAGCACAAACACGAACCACCTTCAAATTGGTACGGTGAATCTTTTCCGTCAGCTGATCTACTGCTGTATTACTTGGTGCACATACAAGTATTGGACCACCATTCAAGCGAACAAGCTGATAGACAATGGTAGCGGATGTGACCGTTTTTCCCGTGCCTGGAGGACCTTGAATCAAACTTAGCGGACGTTGTAGAGCATGCTTTACCGCATATACTTGAGAACGATTCAAATCCGGCAAGTTTGGGGCACTGAAATGTTTCGGCAAGTTATTGATACGGAATGTTACGTCGTCTGAACCGTCCTGCCGCCCATGGCCTAACAAACGTGAATAGATATAATTTGACACGCTATTATCGTCCACGGCAAACTTTCTAAGCGCCATCTGCATGCGATCGAAAGACGTTCCTTTCCAGATAAAATCAACCGCAAAGTGCAATGTACACTCGATCGGAGCCTGGTGGTTGTGCTTCAACTCCAGGCCCACGTCCTCACCGTAGTTATCCGGAACCTTGATGACGTGTCCAATACAACTCCACGGTTTATGCATTTCGCCGGTGTAGCGCAGTCGAAGTTCATCTCCATGCATCAACTTCATATCCCCATCGTTCTTGGCAAGGGTAAAATAGGCGATAGTTTTTTTGTTCAAACCAGTGTCCCAGCGAATTTCAATGCTCTCTTGGGTCTGGCTTTCCTTCAGACGTTTATCGTAATCCGCCTCCAGTTTCACCAACGGACCAAAAATGTTCTGATACTGGTAGCCATCCACGTAACGGAACTGAACCGGTGATGGTTCCTTGTCGATACCCGGCTTCTCTAAGTCCTGGAATGTTGCATCAACATTTTCCTTCCACAATTCTTCCAACTTGTTGATCTGCGCTGCAGAAACCTGACGTGCACGCATTTGCTCCTGCTCGGTCGGAACCTTAACTAACCAAAACAGAAAGCACCGGTCGGCTATTAGCGGCTTCCACTGCTCCTGGTCCCAGTTCATATCCTTGATGGAGTTTTGGGCTGCGCACGGTTGTCTAACAATAAAAGAATATGTTTAATATCATTTTAATATTAGGCACGTGAATAATTCACAAACCTGCACAGCAGCACAACAACCGAGTCCGCCTTAGCCGGGATGAAGCCCAGAACGAAAACGTTCCGAACACCACACGAATAGCACTCCAGTACTGTTTCACCGAGGGGCCCATCGCCATGCAGTGTCACTTCGCGATGCTTCGCACGGACCAAATGGTTGACGATGTGCGACCCGGAGGTACTTCCACGCCCGTTACAGAACCACTTCTTGCAAATGTTGCACATCACCACCGTGCTAGGCTCGTGAATGCCACAGTAGCGACAGGCGTGCGTCGGCAGATCCTGACTCGCAACGACAGCATCATCTTCGTCCTCTTCGAACTGCAGTTCACTGATGCCCGAAGTAATGCCGGCAATTTTCGATGCATCCGATCCTAGCCGGCGACCAAATCCGTTGAGCTGTTTTGACACAAACATAAGATATATTCAAATTATACTTTGAATATTACTGAATATGGATTAACTAATAGGTTAATCTAGCCTACGTAAAGTAGAAGCAAAATATGACACTTCCGCTGAATATTTTTATTATTATTTCATAACATCTGTAACAATCTGTTAGTTAAACTTTATGCGCAATTTAATGGAACCAGCTAAATTTACGAAATTTGACCTTGAAACTCACAAGTAATACCTTGTTATTAGCATCATGCAAATTCTATTAAATCCATGATTCGACTGGTATAAAAACATAAAAATACGTTTGACTTTGAAACAGATTTCGAAGTGCAAACTCTTGCATACAACGATTGATCAATTAACAAATAGTAACAGCAGAACACATCGTGCCGCTTAAAAACATATAAAAAACTATGTGTATGTGTTGTATTACAACTTTTCAATTCAGTTACACTGCCTTCAATCCAAATACTACAAACCATTATCGCACTCATCAAACATTACTACATATCACTTTTGATACGTGTACGATTTGACACTGTTCAAGGCTCTTGAAATGTAAGTGAAAAAACGCAACTTTTTTTTTGTCTAGGAAGATACCAACATAGCTTGCCAAATCAAAACAATTGCAACCTATTTAATTTACTACACCCACCTGACTACCCGAGCCTCCAGCGCCACCCAAATGATCTAGTTGCGATGCAAGCGTTTGGCTCTGCGACGGAATCGTGAAGTCCCGGAAGTCGAAATCAGTCCCCTGGGTGTCCGCACCGATGAGGTCGTTTTCCTCGGTGTCCAGGAAGGTCAACGTTTGGGAACCAACCGCGCCATCGTAGGTGTCCACACTCATTTCCACCACTAACGCTGGTGCTCGACGTACGCGATCTTTACCTTGAGAAATTTCACTTGCTCACGTTCGTACTAGCCACTACTGACGTAGAGGCAATCGCAATACTCACGTCAATTCAATCCCTGGAAGAAAACGAGAAAATTGCCAAAAAAAACCTTTATTTATTAGGCACAACGTTGTTTTATTACAGGCTATTTTTCCACGGCGTATAACTGGAGGTAGAATTCAGTACCAAACTCACCAGAAATGGGGGGATTTTTGCAAATATTATAAACTTTATCTTTTTCGCAGCAGCACATTGGAAATGAAAACGCGATGTATTTTTCTTTTGTCACCACGGCCCGCTCATTCGTTTCGTGACCAGGGTTGCCACATTTAAATCTGTGTTTTCCCTTGAAAAAATCTGAGCATCTATATCTGGAACAAATATATCTGTAAAAAAATCTGTATTGTTCAAACATAAATAACTTTGTTTTTTTTAGGTTTTTATGGTACATAAACGAAATTTTTAGCTTAAAATGTGTGAGGAGTTGAAAATATGCTCAATTTGCTTAATATTTAATGAAATAAAATTTGGATTGTTTTTAAAAATTAATGTCAATTTCTAAAAATCTGTAAATCTGTACATTTCGACGAAAATCTGTATATCTGTATATGCAGATTCTGTACCGTTACTTCGGCCAAAAATCTGTAAAATACTGATCAATCTGTACATGTGGCATCCCTGTTCGTGACTTCTGTCACTCTTGCTGGTGTGTGACTAGGACGGGTAGTGTCAACTCAAAAGAAGCGTCCCCTTGAAAATCACGACGAGCACATCAGCAGTGCTGCTGTATGTGTTTATAATCGCAGGATTCCGAAAACCAGCACAATCTCAATTATACATATTTAACCTTTTGAGCAATCAGATTGCAGAAGGATGAACAAGAAAGTATTTCTGAAAAATTCGCTGATTGCTAACACAATGAACCGCTAAATATTATGTGTTTTAGTGAGAAATAAAAAACATTATCCTTATCAATTGAAACATAAACAAAAGAACTCGCAGCATGGCCAACTAGTCCACTAATAATAAAATCGAACAATGCGCTAGTGAAATCAGCCAATCACCAAGCGAGACTACTTGGACAGGAAATTGGTTCAATTTCACGCTGCAGCTGACATATCCTATTCTAGGTTGTGCGAGCGCCAAGTATGATGACAGTTCTACAAGGTATGCTACATTTTTGTCTATCCACGCACACAAACAAATCTCGTTATGAAAAATTTCGCGTTTTGTATGGAATTCAGAACATTTTTGGAAATTTCTCGTTTCATGTTGTTTTATATCTGATTTTTTTGGTTGGAGAGTGAATCTCCAGTTGAAACACACTAGAAAATGATATTAATTTAGATTTAGTGTGAAAAATTGTGGCAATATGTCGAAATAAAATATATAAAATTGCTATATTTCTAATAGTTGGAGCATAATCTTAGTCATTGTCATAGCTCATGACTTTTGTTACTGTATGAAACATAAGCGACTCTATTTAGAAGCGCTATTAGAGTACAAGAAAAAAACGAAAAGTGCAAAAAGGTTACAGGCAAATTGATGAAAAACAGCATATTTTACCTAAACCGCAACATGTTTATGTATTACCCACAAATAAAATATGTTTCAACATCATTTCTGTAACTTTCCAGGAAAGTATGTTTTATAAGTTTAGTTTAAAATGCAAAATCATTTCAAATTTCATACAAAATTGGAAAAAGTTCATAACGATCACTAATACTAATGCATCGACGTGAATAGCATACCTTGTAGAACTGTCATCATACTTGGGTGCGAGCGTGACTGTACAACGGAGATTGAAAAGTTTTACGAAATCAAAGCGAATAAATGAAAAATACAAAAAAATATGACAGCTGACAGGAACTTCGTCTGAAACGTCTGAAACCAGTGTTGCTGCATATTTAGCTGTAAAGAGAACTGAAAAAAATCTTCATCTGCTCACATATTTTATTTACAGCCAGAAAACAGACTGCTAAACCAAGAACGGAATGTGTGCGAAAATGTGCTTGTGTAAAGGAATACTTTTAACAAAATATCCCTTGTGTATAAAGCATTGCAGGCACGGTTAACTAGAAATCCAACTTTTCTCGAGCGGTAATAGCGGACAATGGACGCAACCCATTTTGATGTCTTCATGTATCACATTAATCACTGAATTCGTCTTTTTTTCACCGACTTTTTAACAGCTGAGCGCTCGGTAGAACGTTCGGTAATATAAACCACTACCGATCGATCAGTAATCAAATTTTTGTTGCTTTCTGTCATTATTACCGACCTAATTTGTGAAAACGGCAAATGCAATTAGTTGCCAAAACCACCGATCAAATCTGTAAGTTGTGTGAGACAATACCGAAAGATCTGTGATATTTGTTATTTGTTCACTTTTAATTATTCAAGTAAACCAGAAATATGATGTAACATTGTTTTGATAAAAAAATATTTTTATCAAAATATTATTAAAAATTTTACCTATTAAAAATAAAAAAAATCAAAAATCGACGCTCGCCGCACCGAATTTGTCAGGGTGAAAATCAATTAACCTTCATGCCAGTTGTGCTCATAGTTTCAAAGCCGAAGATCTTCCGGGTATGTCCATTAACAAGGCGGTGTAAACTATTTACGTAGCATGCAACAGATGCTCGGAAGTAGAGGCAAATTATGTGATGGTTTGATGCCTAAAATATTTACAAATTTTGTTATTATATACTAACGAAAAATTTGTACTATGCGATCATCTTTTAGCTGAAGTTGTTGGAGAAAGTCCTCCATTTTTTCGTAGGAACTTAATGTTCAAACGGAACCGAGAATGTGACTTGACAACCAGAACGAGAACAACGAATAGAAAAAATTTGACAGCTCTATAGTTGGTCCAGTTTACCAATATTCGGTAAAAGTTTAATTTACCGAACAGTTCAGTAGAAAATATAGCAGTATTCAGTAAAATCATTTGCTGAATACAGAAAATATGTCAAGTTATATCAATTTATTATCATTTATTATCTGATTCAGTGTGTAGGTCAGGTAATTTTCAATCGCAGTAACGGAGCGAAAAAAATGAAAATGTATGTGAGCATATTATAACTTTTATTGAATTACGGCTTCTTAAGCTATAGTTCAGCCGGGACCCGTTATATAATAGCTTAGTAAGCGGTACTGAGTTCTCCTTTATGTCACTTTTTAATTTATGGCCCTTAATATTAGGATAGATTATTTTATATCAATATGTTTATGCCAATTACTTTTGTCTAACGCTAATAAATTTATGAAAATAAAATGACAGCCCTGAAAAAAATCAAAATGGCACCTTAGGGTAATAGACCATTTTGCGAGACGTTTCAGAACTCAAATCATGAATGAAATTTCGACAATAAGCACTGATCCGCTGACAAAACGCATGTAAAAGCAACATCATCACCAGCAGGTTCCGAGATTCCTGTCAGTTCGTAAAAAGGTCTATTCTTGGCTTCTGTATTATGCATTGCAAGAAAAGTTTTTATTCGCGTTGACGGTGTTGCTGATATTTGTTTGGTTTTTGCATGCGAAAAAGAAAGAAGGAAATATTTTTGCTTTTGTCATCACGCACATTTTGACAATTACATATGAGTGTTCACGTAGGTGCGAACAGCCTTAAAAATCTTTTTCAACGCGAATAACCCGAATTATGCGACAATTTGCGAGTTGGGCGAAGCTGTCGTTTATTAGGAATCTTACGTTTATTAGGAGCTTACTGCATTTCGTCTATGCCATTTTTCTATCAAGATTATGCTTTCATAAATCAAAAGTTGTTGTTATAAACGTTAGTTAATTTGATGATATTTGAGATTTAATAAATTAATAGTTTTAGCGATATAAGTAGATTGGCGTTGTTTTTTTTATTTGCATTACATTGACTGAGCCGGTAACATTGTGATGGCAATCATGTGTTTTTCCATTCGGCTTTTAGCTTATGTGCAAGTTGCTTGGAAGCACTTTTCTCTTCCGTTTAAGCCATCAATTGATTTTCGTTACTTAGCCCAGGGCGAATATTATTATAATTTGATTAGTATGAAAAAATTTTATCTTTTAAAAAAATATTCATTAATGGAGATTAGATCAAATAAAATATATCTTATTATGTCTCGCTTTTTCAATCAGAATTAACACATGAGTAGCTGGACTGATGATAAATCACAACTCTGAATGTATGTACTGGTCGGACTCAATTACCCGGAGCATTGAATAATATTTCACTCCGGATAACCGAATTCTCCGGATAATAGAACCGTTTATTTTATTTGACGGGACGTCAGGACGAGGGAAAATTATTTCTAAGCCTAAAAGCCACACCTTATATTCCCGTTCATTTTCGCATCCTCGCAAACTGCATACATTGCCCGCTTTACTAAACTTAAAATGTAAGTCATATGACAAAAATGAAATAAGTTCGTAAAGTAAATTTAGCCGACGGAGCTCTTCCGTGATACGCGTTTGGAGGAGTCTAGCCAGCAACTGACGTGTCTCATCGCTTGCGCCACTGTAGATATAATAAGTCGTTATACACTGTGGGCGTGAAGAGATAACTCTCTCAGTTACAAAAATAAACTCCCACCGGGCAGTGTGTGCAGTTCATCGTTGGCGTGCTGAGATACGGGAACACAATAGTAGAGGGTGATTCGACTTTGGTTTAGAACTAGTTATACCTTTCCCAGTAGTTTAATTGGCCAAAACACCTTGCCGGAGACAACGGAGATTGCGGGTCCCGTCTGGACGAGGGAAATTTTTTTCTAAGCCTAAAAGTCACACCTTCTATTCCCGTTCATTTTTGCATCCTCGCAAACTGCATACATTGCCCGCTTTACTAAATGTAAAATTGCGTTACGTGGGGGTGGGTGGGTATAGAAAATTGCCAAATTCCGCGTTATGTAATATTTGAATGGTTCCTAAGGGTGGAAGTTTGCTAGGAAAGTGCTGGTAATTACATCGCTGCAAAGACAGAGTGTGCTTATGTGGTGGTCCAGCCTGTGCGTTTGGCTTGCATGCAGGGATTAAATAAAACTACCGTTTTTACAACAGGATCGATGGAATCGAATTTTTAAATAGAAATCCCGTCAAATATTTCGAAACGTCATCTTTCGCCTTCGGCCAAGCCTCATCCCTCTTCTTCTGCAATGGTACCAACATAAACAGCATCTGGTTTTTTCACAAAAGTTTGAAAGTCGTTGAATCGAAACTAACATTTCAAGAAATTTATTTCAATTCGAACAGTAAAAAATTTTGTAAAATCTGTATATTTGACAATATTCTGTAATTCTGTAATACAGATACTGTATTGCTTTTTGAGTTCAAAAATCTGTAAAATACAGAAAAATCTATGTGGCATCCCTGCTTGCATGCGCATCGCCAGCACACTTACTAGCATGCGTCAGTTCAACTTTTACTCAAAAGACTGCGCTGCCAAAACTAGTGCTCAATCTCATGCAGAGTTCCCAGTCTTATTGATATGATGTTTTTGCCATTGGTCAAAGAGTGTAATACAGGCTTTAGTTTGCATGATTTATGTGACAAACATAACATCTATGTGAAAATCACATGCGTACTAACCCGAAAAAAAATAACATTAAAAGAACCTTGAACGTTGCTGTAATTGTACATAGTTTACCCATAATTTGATTATGTTTTTCATCGTAAATACATCAATTTTACATTAAATATCATTGTTCAGTACAATAAAAAATATCGTTTTTGCCATTTTTACCATGAAAAAGGGGGGTCGTTATGTACCTTAACAGCATTTTTTTCAGGCATTTTTCCCATACATTAACAAGTCACTGACAATGTTTTTCATGGTAAAATTATTGTCGGTGGTAGATTCAACAACAAAAAACGTTGTTAATGCATGGTAATGACAACAATCGTTTGCAAGCTTACAGTAAAAATACCTTGTTTTTTATGGTTACAATAAAAAACATTGTCCGTTCACTGTTCCCACCGCAAAATACATAGTAATTTATTTTTCGGGAAGTTTTATCACGTAGTATCTACGTGAACTTGGCAACGTCAAACAGAATGATGTATCGCGTTAACTCTCATTGCAAAAATATACAGAAATCAAAATGGCGAAGCTGTTGTCTAATTCAGTCTCTGAACATGAAATAGAAATTCTCGATGGCTTGCCAACAGGTGAGATTGAAAAAAACTGTAAGAATTCGACATCGAGTCTAAAGCTTACGCCTTCTACACAGATTCCATTCAAAGGTCCAGGGGTTACCTGAACATAAACAGTTGCGCCTAACAGTAATTATCGCCGGTGAATGTCTTAATATTCGTCAGCTTTTATATCTTTAATCCATTTCTAAATGGTGGTTTTGCATGCCCGTGCGATTTATCAAGCAACATATCTCAAAAAATTCTAATAACTCTTTCCTATCACTTAAGAATTTGGGAAACCACGATTGAAAATTATACGTTGTATAAAACGTAGTAGCTATCAGTCAATCAAATGTTTTCCACTTCACGGTAGTTGAATTCTACGTGAAACTCACATGAAATGCATATGTCTACTGAATAAAATTCACACGATAAAGGCCTAAACACAACAGATACGTTGCGGCTGCGTTTGCGGCAATTTGACAGTTAGCCCATACATTTTCTGTCAAATTAACGCGCCTTAAGTCATCTCACCAGATTATGATAAACCCAAATGACAATCACGTGAAATCTACGTAAAAATGACAGTGGGAAATAATCACATAACTTTTCTGGTTTAACTATTACGGGAAAAATATTTTGAGGGTATATGTACATCTATAGTTCAACAGTAATTCATTATGATGCTGTGGGTGGGTAAAAGGTGTTGCCCGAGGGAAACATGGTTCACTTTTTCTAATAGCGAATTTCTTTATTCCACCAGCTCACCTTGTTTGACCTAAGAGAAGAGTGGCCAAGATCAGAGATGCCAGATGTTTTTGAAAAATGTCTGCAACTGCTCGAAAAACCGGAAAAATGTGCTCGAAATCTCAAAAAAATCTCGAAAAAAATTCGCTCGCGCAGGCAAAAGTCTGTAAAAATCTGCACACATTTAAAAAAAATCTGCGCAAATATAAGGAGACTCTGACAAAAATCTGCAGAAACCGTGGAAAAACTGCAAATATCTGCAAATCAATAAAAATCTGCACACGGACTCCAAAAATCTGCGTATTGCAGACAAATCTGCACATTTGGTATCCCTGGCCAAAATGATACCTCGGTTTGCTCCAGGTTTTTTTGCTCCAAACGTGATTGGCTGATTTTGACAGCACGCGTGTGTGACAATATTCCAAAAGGGTTTAGCTTGCCGTGTTGCTAAACAGCTGGTGTTTGACCCAATCATTGAGTAAGTAAAAGTGAAATATTGTGGACACAATTATGCAGGGGGGATTTACTGCTGTCAAAATTCATATATGTGTGCGTTATCGCAGATCAACTCTGGTCCATGAAGTTTGTTGGTCCATGACGTTTAAAAGATTTCCTGTGTGGCGAGGAAAGTTCACGATTTTCAGCTAATTGCAGGCTGCTGCCACCAAATTTCACTACGCAACGCAGTATGAATAAAAGTTTTCCGCGATTTCTAGTGTTTGGTTAAAAAAGAACGTTACAATTCTACTGAATTTAACTTCAATCAAAACGACAAAAACCAAAACAACCGGACGCCTTGTTGCCAAATATGCTGGTCACGGTTACACGATATTTGACAGATAGATTCCCCCTGCAATTATGTTTTGGTTGCGACAAATAAAAGCAAAACAGAATTTGGATGGAGTGCCAATCGTTTGGTCGTAAATTTTTATCGATTTCCCAAAGATGCAGAACCTTATCGACAGTGGCTAAAAATATGCGTAAAATCAGAAAAAGATATTCCAAATTTGAAAATCTCTCCCAATAGTCGAATATGCAGTGAAGGTATTTCTTTTTATTATTATGTTGTTTATTTAGTTGTTCGTGGTAACGTGAAATCAAGCTTTTCTTCATAAACAGGCAATTTTCCCCTTGATTTTGCAACAGGAGTTTAGTGTTTTGCCGAATATTTTTCATTGTGCTCTCTAGAAAAAGTCCGGAGAAGTGAGAAAAACAAGAAGAAATTTTTTTTTTTAAACTCTAATATTTATTTAGGCCCAACCGCAAAGCATAACGGGGCCGAATATCTTTTGGAGTAGGGAAAAGCCAGCTTGAGTAGAGCCTGTATCCCGACTGCTCCTCCTCAAACAGGCATAAAAACCCTCTCATCTTTTCTCTCTTATAAATACAATTTAAAAATACATATCATTTAAACCTACGGCTAACAATAACAATAACAATTAAAGTTTTTCTCTGTATCAATTCTTAATACTATTCGCTGAGGTGTGATGGTTCCTTATCTCTTAGAAATCAAAACTTATATCTATGTTCGGTGGATCATGTCTCTCAGAAAGAAGCGATGATTCATGTGTCTCTAAAAAGATCAATAAAAAAAGAAGAAAAGGAACAGAATTAGTGTGAAACTTTTTGATGGAGGTTGTGTTGGAAAAATAAGAAGAAGAAGCAAGGAGATAATCAAATTCGATACTTGATATCTCTTAAAAAGTCATAAATAGGTTTTACAAGCGCGGGGTTGCGGCTAGCAAGCGCATCCCGTACTTGCATTGTAAATGTCACTTTCTTTTTTCGGAGAGAATCAATAAGCTTGGTCCTTGCTCTGTGGTACTTAGGGCATACGAAGACTATATGATCAATATCTTCGTACCCTCCACATTCGCACAGATTACTATCGACTAAGTTTATTCGATAAAGGTGTGCGTTTGCAACATAGTGATTGGACATTAGCCGCGAAATAGCTCGAATGAAATCTCGAGTTAAATCTAACCCTTTGAACCAAGCTTTTGTAGACACTTTGGGCGAAATCGAGTGCATCCATCGCCCAAGATCGTCTTTATCCCATTTTTCCTGCCAGTTTGCTAGCTAGCAAACTAGCTCCAAACGGGGTGGTGGTCGCTTGTTTGAAAAGACTACCATCTCCGTTTTTTCAAGCGAGAACTCAATCCCAAGGCAACTGGCCCAACTGGTCAGATTATCTAGCGTATTTTGTAGGCTGTTTTTCATGTCTACAGCCAGGGACGCCGTGACTGATACTACGCAGTCGTCAGCTAACTGGCGCATTGTGCAGCCGTCCGTCAAGCATGTGTCGATGTCACTGATGTAGAAGTTGTACAACAGCGGACTCAGACAGGAGCCTTGGGGGAGACCCATGTAGCTCGTTCGTGTTACTGTTGATGAACCGTGGTTGAAAAGTAAATGCTTTTCAGACAGCAGGTTGATCAAAAAGTTTGTCAATATAGGGGAGAATCCTCTTTGATGCAGTTTCTCGGAAAGAATTTCGATTGAAGCTGAATCAAATGCACCTGTGATATCCAGGAAAACCGACGTCATTTGTTGTTTGCTACCAAGAGCCATTTTCGCTTCTGTGGCTAGTAAAGCTAGGCAATCGTTAGGGCCCTTGCCCCTACGAAAGCCGAATTGGGTCTCTGATAGTTGGTTAGTAGCTTCTGCCCAGTTATCGAGCCTACGTAGGATCATTTTTTCCAGCAGTTTGCGTATGCATGAGAGCATTGCAATCGGCCTGTACGAGCGATGATCTGCAGCAGGTTTGTCTGGCTTTTTGATTGCGATAATCTTAACCTGTCTCCAAGCTGTCGGGACCATATTGTTCCTGATAAGTTTATTAAACAGTTTAAGAAATCGTATCTTGGCTGAATCCGGCAGGTTTTTCATCAAATTAAATTTGATCCTGTCCGGTCCTGGAGCCTTGTTCTTGCAAGACGCGAGGGCAATCGAGAATTCCATCATTGAAAATTCTGGTTCTTCAATCGCCGTTGTGTCACTGAATTTTTGCTGTGATGGGACTGCATCTGGACATACCTTTTTCGCGAAATCATAGATCCAACGTTCAGAGTATTCCATAGCCTCATTGTTGTCGGACCTATTGCGCTTTTTCGAGCCGTATTCCAGAGATAGCTCATAGAAGCATCTCTGGGTAACGTGCTTATGAAATTTTGCCAGTACAATCTTTTTTTCAGTTTGTGCAGTTGAGCTTGCTTTAGTTCCAGCTCTCTAAACTGATCATAAAGCTCAATTGAGCCACCATTCCTGAATGCTAAGTATGATGCTTTCAGAGCTTTTTTCATCTCGGTGCAATCTTTGTCCCACCATTGTTTGTTGGGACGAATTTTCAACTTGTTCTCAGGGGCGGGCCTCGTCTGAGATCGCAACGCGCTATCTAGCACTAATGTTGCAAGAAAGTTGTATTCGTCAGATGGGGAAAGATCTTCGTTTGTTTCGAGACCCTGGGATATTTTGTTCGAGAATTTTCCCCAATCAATATTCCGGGTAAGATCATACTCTACTTCGACTGTAGTAGCAGAATGGAGCCTGCTCATAATCGAAATACTGGTTGGCAAATGGTCGCTACCGTGGGGATCTTGAATAATCTCCCATTTGCAGTCCAAAGCTGTTGAGGAGGAGCACATCGACAAGTCTAATGTGCTCTCTCGTATTGAAGGCCTTGCTTTTCTCGTAGCTAACCCAGGTATGTTCAATAAGGTCAGATCGAAGTCGTCCAACAAACTTTCAATGAGAACAGCACGGCTGTCATCCCTGGGTGCTCCCCACGCCGTACCGTGAGAGTTGAAATCTCCCAGGATAAGGCGTGGAGTCGGAAGCAGTTCAGCTATTTGTGTCAGCTGCAACCGGTTAATAGTAGCTCTATGCGGAATGTAAACTGATGCGACAGTGAGGCTCTCACCAGCAATTGTTATATGGCAAGCAACAATTTCAATACCGTCAATTACTGGGAGAGGAATACGGAAGAATGTGTAGCATTTTTTGATACCAAGGAGCACTCCGCCATAAGAGTTTCCTCGGTCTAAACGGATGATATTGAAGTCTGGTACGGCTAGTGTCCTATCAGTTGATAACCATGTTTCAGATAGCGCGAAAATATCGCATTTGCTATCGTGAACCAGAAGTTTAAATTTATCTAATTTGGGAATCAAACTTCTACAGTTCCATTGTATGATCCTTGTTGTCGATTCGTCACTTCTGTTGTCTGATTTAGACATCGAAGGATACGAACGCGAGGAGGGGCCATTTGGTGCTTAGTTGCTTACCCAACATGCAAATTGTTGGAAGCCAAGCCGAAATCATACTTTTGAGGGAATCAGATAGACCAAAAGTGGTAAATATCCATTCAACGATCAATTTGAATGAAATTCGCCCATCAGTGGTCGGTATTTCAGATTCCGATGACTGTTTCGTGGAGGAAGCAGATTGTTTTCCTGGTAGTTTGGGAAACTCTTTTTCGAAATTGTCAGCCTCGGGATTAAGTTTGAATCCTGGAGGTGACGATTTTGTGTTGTTTTGCTTAGGAGGGGTTCCTCTTGGAGTGTCTGTAAGCGTCTTTTTCTGCTCCTCTCTAGGAAGTTTAGGAGATGACGCGTTGGGCCGTTTTCGCACTGCTCCGCTTGACGGAAGCGGTTGATATGTCTCTTTATCATCATTGGATTCGTCATTTTCCAAGCTGGAATATGGATTTTCCTCTTGCTGTAAGGCAGTCTTTAGCATCTGTGCAAATGACTGCTTACAGCGTTGCTTGGTCGCTTTTTTCAACGCTTCTGAGCGTGATTTATATGTTGGGCACGCTTCTGTTTTATGTGGTTGACCTCCACGAGTCATTTGGGGAATATTTGCCCGTATTATCCTTGGAATACATTCTCCTGCATTCAAGGATCTTTATTTCGGGAAGGGATGGATTTTTAAAACATCCAACACCTTTCATAACGTCTTCTTCAGTAAGGTCAGCCTCGGTAATGACACCTTATATTTCAACAACGCGTGCCGGTATATAAACGTGGTACTCAATGTTGAAATTTGGATCCTGGACGACATCATTTGCTTGTCGAGGATCGGAAAAGGTTGCCTTCAGCTTGTCCGTTTTGACTTTAAAAATCTCTGTCAAGCTGGCGTAATCTTTCTTCAGAGTTTTGCATATCTGCATAACTCTGAGAGGTTTATTTTTGGGTCGGAAAAACACGACCCAACGAAGACCGGGTTGGTTCACCTGGTACTTTTTGACCCGTATTGGCACATCATTAGTGGATGGGACAATCGGGGCAGTTTTACGAGGCCTTTTACGCTTCTTTACTACGTTGAAGAAAGCGTTGTTGTCAGTTATGGGAATCTCGGCAAAGTCCATGCCGGACTCTTCAGCCTCTGAGGAGGATGAAAGGTCCGGTGGGGTAGCCAGACCCCCAACCGCCATTCAACGGCTGCGCAATGTATTAAGTATAAGAATATGTAATATACTAATGTATACAAGGTAAAAAAAATGAATATATGTATGTATAAAAAGAATGAAAGATAGATCAGTTATGTATATACACAAATGGGAAAGAGAATAAATAAAAAGTGTGACTTCCGGTTTCTGAATCCGTAATCGAAATAATGTATAGAAGCCAAGTATTGACCCTGGACATCATTTTGAATTCAAAAATGACCGCTTTCAGTTTCTGGAAAACGAAATAACTGAATAACTGAATACCACCCAATATGAGCATTTCCGGAATAGAGGGTATGTACTAACGGCTAAATTCGAGGTTGTTGTCATTCCGATAAAACCAGTCATTTCCAACGATATAAACAAATCGCAAGAAATCGATAGATTTGGGATGTTTAAAATTAATAAATTAAACACAAAAATAGGCGGGACGAAGTATGCCGGGTCAGCTAGTCAAATATAAAACAATATAAAACGAGAAATTCCCAAAAATGTTCCGAATTCCATACAAAATGCGAAAATTTTCATAATGTGATTTGTTCGTGTGCGTGGATAGACAAAAATGTAGCATACCTTCTAGAACTGTCATTTATACTTGGGTCAAACCCCTTTTCTATTCGCTCGATTTTGACCCAGTTTTGACCTGGCGTGCTGCGCACTTAATGAGTATAAAAGAGAGGTGAGGAGAAAACCTACTAACACTTGCACGCGCCCCTCTGCTTGCCCCCTTCTGCCCAGAGATGATGCCAAATAGTGACGTAGCTATTTGAGTTTGCCATTGAGTTCGTCTAGTTGTTTACATTTGAAGCATTTACTAATACTAGGAAAATGCACTCTCCTCCTCACCTCTCTTTTAGGCTCATTGCTGCGCACTGTAAAATTTGTCAGCTTCAACCCACTACCGCACATGCTTAGTTCGTAAACATATATCTGCACACTCAATTTTTCTCAGCAAACTTCCCAATAGCTGATCGAGCCTGGCGAAGTTTTTCGACGAACATTCAGCAAATATATCGATATACGGTTTTGTTTGCCGAAGTTCTTGAAAATTTTGCCGAAAACTTGTAGAATATTTTGCTAAATTTTTCAGCCGTTGAGTTCTCGGCATCTCTTTCTTACTTGCGTCGTAAATCGCGATGTCGTTGTTTTATTGCTCGGCTTTGCTCGCCGCAGTGGAATAAAGAAATTCGCTCTAAAGCTCGTATTACACTCTTTGTCCAAGGGTCAAATATATGACCTTCTGACATAATGGTCAAATTCATTCGACATCATGGTTGTTGTTTACCCGTGTTTGCCCCATGTAAAAATTGAAGAGTGACAAACAATCATCTTTGACCAAATTTAAATCTGTCAAAAAGTGACAAATATTTGACGCTTGGTCAAAGAGTGTATTAAAGCCTTAACTGGTCAATCAGCAGAATATACTTTGCTTTGCTAAATGTACAGCAAAATTTCATTGTTGATTATTCAGTAATTGAATTCGAGTTTGCTGAAATTACAGTTAAGTGCTGTCAGTTGAATGAAATTTTGCTTTACTGGATAAACAGTAAAATTTATTTCGTTGGATGAATTAAGTTATTTAGCTATTCGCAGATTTCTGATTTTTATATATCAGCTAAAAGAGTGTAATTTTCTGAGCGGAACGCGATTTTTTAAAGTTTTATATCTTTGTCCTTCGATTTTTAAAGGAAGAATAAAAATCGCTCCAAATCTCTACAATGACAGTAATTCTTCAGGTATTTTCCCCACACGCTCGTAAGTAATAACTCTAAAATGAGTAACATTTGACGCATTTTCGTAAAAAGTGGAACAACTCTAAAATTGAGTAACTCCCCAAATACTCAAAACTGAGTAACACTAGGCGTCTTTAAAATTGAGTCATTATTACTCAAAATTTGAGTACGACATTACTCATTTTTTGGGTACAGTTCAGTTTCATTACTGGCTAGAAATCCGCCACGACCAACAAACGACACCACATATTCATCAATAATTTTACCATGTAATAATAGTAAACAGTTATGATGCCTTCTGAGGCGCATACTATTAAAAAACATATGTTACAAACTGAAGCACATCATAATCAACTTTCAAAATGGACGTCGTTATATGTGACGTTACTCAGAAAGAAGTTATATGAAGGGAACCCAAAAAGTGAGTCAAAGTTACTCAAAATCAAAAAGGACTTCTACTCATTTTTTGACGTCTACGAACATCGTTCTAAACTGAGTCAGAGTTGCTCAGTTTATGAGTTATTATTTACGAGCGTGCATATATTCATAAGTCATTGACAATGTTTTTCGTGGTAAAATTATTGTCATTGGTGGATTCAAAACAAAAACCGTTGAAACGTGGTAATAATTGGAAGCTCATAGCAAAAATACAGTGGAATTTAGATTTTATCACAGACAAACAGACGTACCACTCCACACAACATTCTAAAAAAATGCGGTTACGATTAACTTGGTCGACACCTACTGGACATATTTCGCAAAAGATAAACTTTCAACTGTTTTACTGTTTCTGGCAGCACGGCACGTGACAACTGTCAACTGGGTTCAAAGAGAAAAAGCACATTACCGCCAGCACCGCTGCGGCGGGAATATTTCGCATAACTGAAACTCATTTGAATTGACCGTTATTTTGATCCACTAAAATAAATTTTGTGGTACGTCTGTTTGTCTGTGATTTTATCACGGTCAAAAAAACATCCTCACGTAAATTCAACGTTGAAATGATAAAAATTAGTATTTTGCGTTAGATTTCACAACTCTGCAAAAAAAAATAGTAGGAAGGTGGTATTCAAGACACGACCGCATAGTTGACGTAGGACTACAATAGTTTTATATTTCCCTTTGAGGCTCTGTTTGATTTGAGCTCGTTTTACTTTTGGCACGGTTCGATTTTGGCTCAAATGTGCCAAAAACGAGCGATTATGTCTAATCACATTTCTTAGTTTTCTTGATTATTAACCAATTAAGCTCAACGGTTCCTGGAATATGACCGGAGCAGTACTAACCCGATCAGCCAAAAATATCAGGATTATAACAAATCTTGATATATTAGTACGCACTGTTTTGCATCAACTTGTGTTCTAAACTTGGTCTCGTTAATAGTTAAAATATCAAAATTTCTATCAAAATTACTTACTGATTATAACAAATTATAGCAAGTTTTGTAAGGTTTTTGGCAGAAAAAGATCAGAATTAGTTAGAATGTACACTACCCGATCAGTCAAAAATATCAGGATTATAACAAATCTTGATATATTAGTACGCACTGTTTTGCATCAACTTGTGTTCTAAACTTGGTCTCGTTAATAGTTAAAATATCAAAATTTCTATCAAAATTACATCAAAATTAAATTCAAAATCAAAATTAAATTATAACAAATTATTGCAAGTTTTGTAAGGTTTTTGGCAGAAAAAGATCAGAATTAGTTAGAAATTTTGTCAATTTAATAATAAATTCTGTTATAAATATGCTTTAGAAAAACACACTTTTGAACATTCAAGTGTATGATAACAGAATTTGATATAATTCTGTACTTTTTATCATTCTGGCATATCAAGAATATTGCAGGCTTTGTTATTTCTATTAAGTTCAGATATATTTGTGATACCCGTTTGTTATAATTGTTTGATCGGGAAGCCCCTAATTACTCGGGTAGTAATATCAAGTATCTAGGTCGTCAGCCTTAATTCATAAAGCGACACCTCAAACGACTTGGAACTAAAACTAGTTCAGTGGTGGAAATATCTATAAAAAGACATGAAAAGAGAATCGTTTATTTTTGACATGGTTCAATCTTGGCAACAGGAAAATTCTGCCGTGTCGTCTTCGGCAAAATCGTCTGTATTTTGATTCAGTGATGCCACATATACAGATTTATCTGCATTTATACAGATTTTTTGCGTATTTTTCATACAGATTACAGATTTCCTGGAAATAATACAGATTTATACAGATTTTTTTGGTTTTCATGGGGTCGTAAATTAAACTTCTTTATATAGTTGAAAAATATAAATTAACTCAAATGCGGTGAAGCGTGTCGACAGTTTAATTATATTCATATGCTACGCATAAACGTGTGCATGAATGAATTCGCGGAAAAAATGTTAAACAAGCTATATTGCATTTTTTTTTCGAGAAGGATATGTCCAGTACATATGCAGATTTTATTTTACAGATTTTTTCAAATTTTACCAAGGTGATAAGATTTTTTTGTGCTCCAAAATACAGATGAAAATGTGGCATCACTGTTTTGATTATTTATTTGCAGCAAAATATATTCTCTTTACCATTGATAAATACCATTCATTCTAATACAGTCAATTTTCTTCGATACGCGAACAGACAAGCTTCTATACAGACCTAAATTGAGTACGATTTAGTAGAAATTAAACAATATTTAGTTGTCTTGTGAAGAATGGCTCACTCTCCGATCACCAAGCGGCAAAGATGTCACATAGTAAAATTTTCCTGCAGGTACAGTTAGAGTTACAGTTTTCAAACAAAAATGTATATTCACAGAAAATTTAAAATGGACATGAGAAAAACAGAGTGTAGAGTTGGAAAATATACAACGCATTTTATCTGTAAAATGAACCTAATTTATATACTTTGCTATCTGCCTCTACCGACACGAACAGAATTTTGTTGTCCCCGGTGGCGCAGCGTATTTTGCGGCACTCGAATAATGATATTGAATTCTGATATTTGCTACTATACGAAACAAGAAGAAAAAGAAGAAGTCAATTCAAACGGCAATTCGATTGTGTTCCAGATCGCAAAACGATACCTACCCGTTAACCCAACACGCCCCACTGTGCGTCGACAGCGGCAATGTAGTCTTCACTTGGCTTGAATGAATATCGAGTTCTACTGCACTGATAGACGACGAAAGACCAGTGTTCTATTCATACATTGCTCGGTGCAGTACTGTTGCCTGTGCCAGCATGTTTTCCTTCAAGATATCAGTTTTAATAACATTCTAACAGCAGAACGTAAAACTGTCTGATACTGGAGATCTTTCCGAAAAAGCTTCACCTTCAAGACATCAAAATAGTCTATGCTAATGGAAGTAGAGGTGGGCGAAACGGCTCTTTTGCAAGAGCGGCTCTGAACCGCTCACTCACCGTTCCGAACCGACTCACATGAACGGCTCATGGTTCACAATGATTCACGAGCGTTGACAGTTCGTGTTTTTTCGGTAAACTTCTGGTTCGCACGAACCCATCAGTTCTGGTGCGCTCAAAGAACCGTGGCTGTTTTTCGTGAGCCGTTCGTTCTTTCGCTCTTTTCTAAGAACCGGTTCATATGAACGGCTCGTGAGCCGTTCGCCCGTCCCTACATGGAAGCGAACATTAGTTGACCTATTGGGACGCAGAGATTCTGTCAATTTTTTTTTGCCACTGCTATACAGGATATCACAACAGGCAGTTAGTGTCTACTCATGAAGTCTGTGCTAGGCGTGCTCGCATGTGTTTGGTACATTGTTTGTGAAAATTGGACCTTTTATTGGAAACTTTTATGAAATTTTAATCGTTTAACAATGAAATGATAATGATAACTGAAGAATCGCAAAATTGTCCATCATTTTATCAATGCAACGACATATTGATTATTGTAATCCATCATGTGGGTACATCAGAATTACCATTTGAAATCTTTCATTCCAACATTACACTTTGGTTTTAGTTTCCGCAGAATGTATCTCAATATAGTGCGGTTAGACGTAGTCCTACGTCAAAAAAATACTAACCTCCATTATTTCCTCGAATCCAAAGTTTCGCTAGATTTACCGGAAAGTGTTTTTTGACTTTGATAAAATCGAAATTCCACTATACCATGTTTATTATGGTTACAATGAAAAACATTGTCCAACCAACAAGCAGTTTTTTTGTGTAACAGCGTATTGAGCTTTTGCTCAGCTGAAATCCGTTTAATAGCAGCTTTACAAACTGTAAATCAACGTGTTTGTTGGGCATTTCCTGTTCTCACCCCAGAATACATGGTACCACAGACAGACGTCCAAGCAAGAACAAAATTGATCGTAAATTCCATGCAAATTTTCAAAGAGAATTGCGTTTTAAATCACTTGTATACTAGCGCCGCCTTGTGACCTTATCGCTACAGTACATTTTTTTTTCGCTGGTGTATGAGGCTGGCTGGGGTAGCGCTATCTGGTTACAAATTACTACTACAAAAATCTTTACACAAGTTTGGAACTCAGCTTGGACGTCTGTCTGCGATGGTACTTTTTTTCATGATGCCTTATTTCAATCAGAGTCTATGTTTATAATAAGAGTCCCGCAAAGACGAAACCAAAGGAACCAAATCAGTGTCAAACGAGGGTACCAATCGAGCAATGTAAATAAACAAGGTGATAATGTTAGGAGTGGATGAAAAGTGTTCTAATTGAGCGTAATAAAGAACATGTGTTTTTCCGAAGTTTTACTTACACATTTTAATCCAACATTAAACCAGTACACTGGTTCACTTAAATTTAACAAAACATCACCGGTGTAATCTTTCAAAACTGTGTACCTTGTGAAGAATTTCAAAAAATGATATTCGCTTATGCATGGTGAAAAACAGAACTGTATATTTCTTGGCAACAAAACGACACAAAAACTGTGTTGCCGAAACGATAGATCTTCTCTTCGCGCGACTCTATATACACATAGACTCTGATTTCAATGGGGGCATCTTAACTTTCAACTTAAAAAATGTGCAGTACACTTTCAGCGTACATAATTAGTGATGTGCAACATGAAAGCTGGCAACACAGTTCTCGCGCAACCGCAACGTCATATTATAGAGAAACGGAACAAATTTCAGTAAACAAATTTTGTCGTTTAATGGAGTGATTTCTTTTTCGGTTTAAATTTTTCTCTTAAAAGGCGCTAACAATGACATCATCGCAAGATGCCTGTTACATATCTCTGCTTGGATTAGCAGAATACTTTCGAACCGCTACACCACCGAACATCAAAAAGTGCATCCAATGTTTGCAGGCGTTGTTTACCTTCAAGCCACCGCTTAAAGTGGAAGCCCGAACGCATTTGCAGCTGGGGCAGATTCTTATGGCATACACGAAGAATATCGAATTGGCTCGGAATCATCTGGAGCAGGCGTGGATGCTCTCTGAAAATATCAATAATTTCGACGATGTTAAATTCGACACGGCGAGTCTGTTGGCTCAGCTTTATCAGCAGCAGGAGCAGAGCGCTTTAGCAAAGCCGGTATTGCGTAAAGCTATCGAACTCTCGCAGCATAACGTTTACTGGCACTGTAAATTGCTGTTTCAATTGGCGGTGAGTTCAACAAGGATATTTTACTGACGCGATTATTTAAACATTTTATTTGCCACAGCAAACCCATGCTACGGACAAGGAATACGCTTTGGCTTCGGAGCTGCTCGCGGTTGGAGTGGAGTCTACCGATGAATCTAATGCAACTTACTTGAAGTCATTGTTTCTACTCAGTCGAGCGATGATAATGATGATCGAACGCAAAAACAGCGATGTTCTTGCTATTTTGAACCAAGCCGGAACAATTATTGACAATGCGATTCAGAACATACACCTAAAGGAATATTTGAAAGTGTTCTTCTTCGTGCTGCAGGTCTGCCACTACTTGCAGTTGGGACAGGTGAAAACAGTTAAGACCAGCTTGAAACAGCTGCAGCAGAGTATTCAAACTATAATGGCTCCCAATTGGCCAACCGATGAACAAATCTTCGGTCAGAACAGTACTGAAATGTTCATGTGGTTACCAAAAGAACAGCTGTATGTCTTGGTATACTTGGTTACCGTTTCTCACTCGATGATGGCCGGCTATATGGACAAAGCACAAAAATACACTGAAAAAGCACTGACTCAGATCGAAAAATTAAAATGTAAGTGTACATAAAAAAAAAAGCAATTGTTTCCATGAATTACTTGCTTCTCTTTTCAGCTCAGGAAAACAAACCTATACTTGCGGTGTTTCAAATTATTCTTCTTGAGCATATCATCATGTGTAGGCTGGTGATGGGCAACAAGTCGTTGGCGATTAAGGAGATTGCTCTCGCTAAAGATGTTTGTCTATCGTCGCACAATAAGTTCTTGCTCAAGAAACATTCGGCCCAGTTGCATTGCTTGCTCGGTTTGTACGCAATGTCGGCCAGTTTGTTTGACCATGCGGAGCGACAATTTGTGAGCTGCATTGCAGACTCCAATGAGCGAGACTTGAAACTGTTTGCTAATTTGAATTTAGCAATTGTCTATCTGCGTATGAAACGAGAGCAAGACTTACGGCAGATACTAGAAACGGTACAGCAGGAGAATTCACAATGTTCAAACAGCCAAGCACTGATGGGAAGTTTCTACTATGTTCAGGGTTTAAATGCATTTCACAAGAGCAGCTTTCATGAGGCAAAGTAAGTGAAGTGGCATTATATATTTGTGATTGTTAAATTTAGAATTTACAAATCAAGCACCAAATTTCTATTTTATGTGACAAAATATAATTTCAGACGCTTCCTCCGAGAAACTTTAAAGATGGCGAATGCTGAAGATCTGAATCGCCTCACTTCTTGCTCACTAGTTCTTCTAAGTCATGTTTTCCTCAGTATCGGAAATTCTAAGGAAAGTATGAACATGGTTACACCGGCCATGCAGTTGGCATCGAAAATTCCTGACATTCACGTGCAACTTTGGGGTAGTGCCATACTGAAGGATCTACACCGAATGCTGAAGGAACAAGCACTCGAGAATGAGGCGTATAATAATCATTTAAATTTTTCACAAAATTTGATTGCCGATCAGCTCAAGTGTACTAAGTTTCCGGAGCACACACTTATTAACTGGTTACAGGGAGATCCGCCGTTGCCAATGTTAACTCAAGACATACCGGAGATGGCTCCAATTCAATCGACTGCTACGGTGGTTCGCGTCCCCGGACAACCAGGACAGCAGATAGTTTATCAATGAAGTCAAAATGTGCGCATGAAAACTAATTGCAACTTAACTACATAGATTTTGTCGTTCGAGCTCATTCGTTAACAGATATTTATTCATCCGAAAAAAGAACTCAAAAAATACTACTAACATTGCTTTATACTTTTTTCGGTAATGGTCTTGGATTTTGTAAAGTAAAGTAGCGCTGTCTGATCAGTGATTTCTTATGTTTGTTAGCTTATACAATATTTTTCATAATATTGTTCCTTATACTACTAGCATCATCGTCATTATTTTCTATGACTGGTATATCACATTTAGCATCGATTGGTAGTTCCAGTTCATCAGAACCTATATTGTGCTTTATTCGAAGATTGTGCAATGCAACACAGACATTCACTATCTGAGTCGCTTTCTCTGGTTTATAATGTAACGTTTTCTCTCCTAGCAAGCACCGGAAGGTATTTTTAATAATCTCAATCGTTTTTTCGGCAACAGATCTCGCCCTCGAGTGGATTTCGTTGAACTGCAACTGCTGTTCTGTGATGTTTGCTTCATTTTTGAAAGGGGTAATTAAGAAGGGCTTCAGGGGATATTTCGCATCTCCTGTAATATATGAAAATATCTGACGATGAAGGCGTATTAAAGCAAGCAAATTCATACCTAATAACCAGGAATTTTGTTGCTTGTTTTGACGTTGTGTTAATAATTTATTCAATGAATTTTTGTTCCATATCGATTCATCACTGTAGGACCCAGGATTTTTGGCGTCAATATGGCGTACAGTCAAATTGTGGTCACAAATCTGAAATTATATGTTTCTCATAAGACATATTACCTACTGTAAAAAAAAAGAATGAAAGTAATCCATTTCACCTACCATCAAAGCATTAATGCTATGGTAGCTTTTATTGTTGAAAAAATGCTCTATAGCATGTGCCGGTGGAATAATTTTTATATGCATTCTGTCGACACAGCCTATCACACCGGGAAACCCGGTTTTCCTGTAAAAGGCGAGCTTTATTTCGCTCATTTCCCGTTCCTCAGAAGGAAACTGAATTGTCTTTGGACACACTTCCTGTTCAATGATGTTAAGAATCGTTGTTAACGATTTGGAAAACGTAGGTTGTGCCATTCCAATGAATCGATCATTACCTACGCATTTCTGATAACTTCCCTCTGCGAAAAATCGTAACGAGGCTGCTAGCATAATAATTGGTGGAATCGCAAGGGAATGTTTAATTGTGGTAATTTCATCTTCAATTATATTCAGCAGATACATAAAGATCTCTTTGGAAACTTTGAAGTATTCTCTAAACCTACAAAAACGGAATGTAAAGTTTTCGTTGACATTTAATGATTGTGATAATCACGTTTATTAATGTTTACGGTCCTATCGCATTTGTTCGGTATCGGTAATACGCATTCCCGTTCCCGTTTGAATCAATTTGAATACACCTTTATTTAGCTCATTCAAAAACGGGAAAGGCATTCTCAAACTTATTCGAATCGATCGCTTCGTAAACAAGAATAAGGGTGAACATTGAAGCTTACGATTTTTCTGGTTGGTCCAAAGGGTTTGAACGGTCTCTTATTATCTTTCTTTCCGTTGCAAGGCTCTCGCAATCCTCCTCGCTGTCGCTGTCACTACTAAACCACAAAAGTATGCTCATTTTAACGACTTTTTCTGAAAACTTTAAACGAAGCGATTCAGCATGCTGCTATATTAACAAACAAAATACAATGAGACTGTTGGATTTTAATGTCATCACTGTACTGTTGCAGCCTCACTCAACAGAGCTGCCAGTTTTCCTTTTAACTAAAAAATCTCATAATCAGTGTGAAAGGCTGAGTGAGGGTCAGTATGGAGTAATTTTGGTCTATTCGACTGATTCGACTCAATCCGTTATGCGTGTGTGTGTGTGTGTGAAAAATTCTGTTGCGCTGCACTTGTTTTCTCGGTCAACCGACGCAGCGCAAAGTCGCAGGGCTCGCCAAGGCAGCATACACACTTAATTTATCTCGGCAAACTTCCCAACAGCTGATTGAGCTCGGCGAAATTTTAAACGAATGTCAGCAGTATATTTCGACGAACATTCAGCAAGTATGTCGATCTACCGTAAACCAGCATGTATTGACATTTTGTTTGCCGAAATTCTTGAAAGTTCTGCCGAAAACTTGTAGAACATTTCGCTGAATTTATCAGCTGTTGAATTCTCGGCAATAAAATCTGAGTGTGTACACACTTAGAAATTTTTACCGGATTTCGGTTTTAATTTGCCGAAATTTCAACAGCCGAGTGCTCGGTTTGGATTTCGGCGAGAAAACAGTTTGATTTATTTTCGGCGAAATTTTTTAGAGCTGCCGAGTTTTTCGGTTCAATTGCAAAAACTAAGATGACGAGAGTCGGCATGTTAATTTGCTGTAAGACGGTATTCATTTGTGCGAAATTTTCGTTTTAGAGTTCAAAATCCAATTTATTATTTATATCACCGTACTATTTTATACCAAGTATCAGTGATTCAATAACCCTCGATTGATTTTAGGCAATATAAATTTCGGAATAAATAACGGATGTCAAATTTACAGTTATGATTTTTCTTGTTTCATCCATTTACTATTATATATTCGGTAGCATCATCATAAGTTTGTTAGCAGTAGTACTCAGCGGGATTGTTTTTAACATGACAGCGCTAAAAAATGCATAGAAAAGTTTGTTGGCAGAGGATGGCAATACATTGAAAACTGAGAAACTTTTACACAGCAATATAAAGCTGTGTTCCAAGTCACGGCCCGTGTTGATAGCGAAATCATCCCAGACCAAATAGCAATCTCCACATTGAAATTGTTCTGCTGCTACAAATATCTGTGGGAATTCGCAAGCGGGAATTTCAAATTCAGGCTGTAATTAAAAATTAGCGTTGCATAAGAAATATAAATTGAACACCTTTAAATATTTACGATTGGATAATCAATAATACCATGCAACGGATTAATTTTCCGTGCGTCGTCACGAACTTTGTCTAGAACCTCTGGTGGGGTTTTTGTTTTTAAGAATTGCTAAGCTTCGCACGAACTGATTAGTAATATGAAGGTACATTTCATCAAAAAAAGAAAGCAATTTTGGTTGTAGAACAGTCCACGTGCTAATAAAATCATTAGCTTTAGGATTTAAAATAGTAAACTCTTCTAGAAGCTAGAATTAAACAAAAGAAATGTTAATTTAACTTCTGAATTGCCATTTAATTAGGGATATTGTGTTTTACCAGTTCTCCGTTGAAAGATGAAGCAGCTGGAAAATCACTCAAAAAATGTAGAAAATTGTCATTAGCGCGCTGCTCATTGCGGTATGCAATTGTAGCCTTCCAAATAACCATAAGACGCTCCTTTGAATGATTAGATGGAATAAAATATTGCAGTTCTGTAAGCTATTGAAATGGTTTAATCTTAGTTTATTCATAAAATTTACAAATTTACCATATCTTCAACAGCTGGAATCTCATCCATAATTTGTATAGGCTCTAGTTTTGAAACGGATTCGAGTGAGTTTGTTCCATTATTGCGTACGAATAGTCTCCTTTCTGCTTTCTTACACAAAAATTCCATTCTGTAGTGCAGTTTTCCTGCATGTCTACCAATACCACGTCCATGCTTGTGGAACCAGAGGGACTATATATAAATAAGATATAAAGCAACACAATATAAGTTTTTGTTACAAAACATTATTGCTATCTCGCGCTTAGACCATTTTTAATTTTTTTATCTTGCGCTTAGACCATTTTAGCGAGGAAGTCAAGAAAACAATGACAATCTTGTCATAAAATTCAAGTTTTCAATATCCAAATAAGAAGTTATGTGATCTATGCGGGAATACAGCTTAAATCATTTTCATCACATTAAAAGTATAAAACTGTGCCTGTGTACCTGTACATTATCCGATGCAGTGGAAGCCAGACTTGGATAGCTCTCAACAAGGGCTTCTGCCAGTACATCTTTTTATGTTGTTGACGCTCTCCTAAAATTAAAAAAAAACTAATCTCTTCCAGATCAAGATCTCGATCAACACAAACCCTCCGGATATGAAAACGAGAAAATCACAAAGAATGTGTGTAATTTTTGTAATAAGCTTATCAGTAATTGCTGTGGCAAATTTAAATTTCTCCATGACTGCAATACCTTCAGTAAGTAAGGCCAAAGATCTTGTTTATATCCACAGTCTAAAATCAGAACAAGACATATGTGATCCTTAACTTGAATATAAAAACTTGAATTACCTTGTCTAAAATTATAGATTTATATAACTTTGGCTTGTCAACTGATGCGATTGCAGATATGCTTGTAGTTTGATGTGTTGCATGAGCAGTGTCCGGTTCACCGTTGATGTAAACCTCTTCAATAATTTCTTCTCTATAAAGGCCGTCTTGATATTTTTTTTGAAGATTCAGTATAGCTTTTACTTGTGCGGTTTTTTATTTTAGTCTAATGAAGTCGTTATTATCCAGTGAAAAAAATGTTTCGAGATCGGATATTTCGTCCTCACCTGAAAAACGGAACAATGAAAATAACTTGAACAAAAAACTGTTTATGATTTACTCAATAATCTTGTTGATATGTGCGCCTTGAAATATATTTTAGGTTGCTCCCAATTGGCATCCAGAACGAAAAAGTTGTGTGATAGTGAATATCTTCTAAATAGAAGAATTGTATTTCTGAGGTTACGTTTACACAAAATGCTTGGAGATAAGTATCATATGTTTCTGTATTGCATATGGTCAGCAGTAAGCAAATTCGGTTTCGAGAAATTATTATTTCTTTTATAATGGCAAAGCAAGGATAAAGTTCATTTCGAAAATTCTTTATACACACAATTAAATTCGGCCTTAGCTCAACACCATTTATGGTTACTGTTTTCGGTCTGAAGACATATGGTTCATTGACAAACTTTCTACTCAAGCAATTCTCGCTGCGAATAAGTTTTCCATTATTGTAAATAATTTTATCACAGAACGGGTTGTCTGGTATATCTATGCATGAAGAAAAAGATTGCCTATTCGCAAGACTCTTGCAAATATTTTCAAAGTTGCGACACGTTGAGGCTTGATCCTTCAATGGTTTGTTTTTTTTTGCTCGAATACTAAACAATTGAATTGTTTCATGTTACCACTTCTTTTAACGCACTCAACGTAATGATCCAGGTGGTGAAGTTTATTAATTCTTTGCTCGAATTTTTGATAAAATATGTTCTGAAGCAACTTGATGTGCTCCTCTAAACAGGCAAGCATGTGTTCTGATATTATCGATGAATCAAGAATCCTTTGTATGTTTATAAGATGGCCTATTAAGAGAGTGCAATCGTCATTTGGTGGAATTTTATGATAGAATAAGAATGGAAATGCACGTAAGAAACATGTATTCTGAGAGGCAGTTTGTTTGAGCTTATTTTGTTCCGGTTTCATCAGCATAGAGTCTGTAATGTTAGCGCAAGGCCGATTTTTTTTGTCAGCATAGCCATATTTAAAAGTATTGATTCTGTGGTTTATTTGGCCTTTATACAAGCCGAGCCTTTTCTGTTTAAAGCAGTGACCCAAAACAAGCTGAATAGTTAGCGGGATTACACCTTCCGCGAAGTCATGCATGACATCTAATGCAAAATTTTGAGTTACGTGGAAATTCTCTAATTCATTCAGAACACATCCGCTATCTTGTAAACCGCATTCAGAAGATTTAATTTCTCCGGCTCTTAACTTTTCAAGGTTCGAATCATACCACTCTATCCTTCGAAGTTCAAACTTTTGCTGAGGATTCGTTCGAAATTCTCTTCTAGAGATGGTACACAAGCGACAAAACAATGCGGCTTGCGGCCCTAGCAAACCAAACACTTCGTGAGAAGCTAAAGTATCCCCGCAAAACATAGCAACAGCAGCACGCAGTATGTATTCCTCATTATCGTATTGTACGGTTATACCTTTTTCAAGTTTTGACGTTGACTAACGTCTATATCGAAGTTAGGCCCCTGAATTTGAAAATCTAGTAATTCAACCAGGGAAAACCAGAGAAAAGTGGTCAGGTTTTGAGCGCTTATTTTGCAGTCATCTATAATCAGGTTTTCGAGGTTTTGGCATCAATCGATCAGAAATTCTTTTACGGTTAAATTTATGTAACAAAAACAAACTATTGTTTGAGATACACTATTGAAAAATTGGTAATTAATATCGATTGTCTAGATCATACCGCGCAGCCAATCACTACCTCTCTTCCCAAGCACAGTCGACACTAACGGATACAATCGATCTGACTTTGTTGTTATTGTTGTTGTCACTTTCTGTTTCCGATGTTTATGCTGCTGCTAGCGGAAAAAACCTTGCAAATATGCATCTTTTTGTTGGTGTTAATTTTACGACAGCGGCCGGCGCCCGATCATTCTGATTCCAAAACCGCACCAGTGACATGCGGACGCTAGGTGATAGCAGCTGAAAGAAGGAAATACAAAATAGTACCGGTCATCTCGTGCCGGTTTCACCCGTTATGCTGGTGGCTTTAGTAGTAAATGGCTACTGCAAAACACTTAAATGGCTGGAATTCTGGACGGACTAACCAGGAAACTATAATCGGCAACTGGCACCTTTTGGTGCCTCGAAATTTTGGTACAGAAGCGGCTAATTGAATTTTATGTTTTACCAAATGCTGCTGCTAGCGGAAAAAACCTTGCAAAAATGCATGTTTGTGATGCTGTTAATATTACGACTGCGGCCGGCGCAGCTTTCAAGAAACATTTGTCTCTACCATTCCATCATCTATGTAAATTTTGTTACAGAAGTTTTGTAAAAGAAGCGTTGCAATTCCCTCTACTATTTGCTTCAATGGAATATTTTTTTTTATATAAGAATACGGTAGTCAACGTCATGCGGTCGTGTCTTGAATACCACCCTCCTACTTTTTTTAAAATCCGCAACCAATGGCTTTAGAATTTTATTGTAACCATATTTTTTCGCATCTAGTGTGTGACAATAGATAATTGGAAAAATAGTTCGTGGTGATCTATTCCACTTCTCGGGAATGTTTTGGATTTTGAAGTTAAATACAGAAATTTTATTGATTCCAGCTCGAGAACTTAGTGGATTACCAACTTCAATGTCGTCCAGATAAATGCTTAAACGGATCGCTTCAGGAAACGATTTAAAATATTCACTATTTTTGAAAGTGGAGCCTGACCTAAATGATGAATATTCCATAACGCCTTGCGTTTCATGAAGATAAAAACATTCGTCATCAATGAGTTTTCGGGTTGAGAATAAGGGTTAGCGTTTCAATTATCGGAATATACATAAATGTTTCATTCACTGCGACTGTCGTGGGTATTCCGTTCACATGTCGGATATCCTGGCGAATGTTAAGCATCATTTCCTGTGGCTGTGGTATCTCAACGGCTAATTGTTTCAAAAATTGGTTCTGTTTCTGTTGCGTGCGAATGTACTCAAACATATTTGGGAAATTGATATCATTCAGGAAATTTAATACTTCGTCGGTCGTTTCATCGATATTATTTGATTTTAAAAAAGTTTTGAATTTGTTTTGGAAAAGTTCTGATAGTAATTTTATAACCATTTCACAAATACTAATTAGTTCGGTAAATTTAGTCTGTGGAAGTGATACATCCTTGGCCAAACGACAGATCCTCAATGATATTGAGTGCTTAATTTGTTCAATAGTAAGACTGCAATCACTATCATGCTTATCAGAGCAAATGTCAGGCGTATGTCTTTTCAGATTTGTGGAAGTTGCATTAGCTGGGAAGTTATCCCGCGTGGATTCTGCGCCTTCCTGGATTAGGCATGCTGATTACGGTGACGCTAAAATACTATTTTCTAACGGTACCGGTTGTGTTTCATGCAATAAACGCGCTTGCCTCGGATGTTCTTTTTGTATGTGTCTCTTAAGCGATGTAAAGTGATTATATCTAGCTTTACATTTACGAACCATACAATCGTAAAACGTAAGATTTGAAGAAAAGTGACCTTGTCTAACGTGGGTTTTAACATGCCTTTCCAGCTCATCAACATAGCCTCGAATTTGTTGGTGGCAATGGAAACAAACCAACGTATTATCACTTTCCTACAACAATACATTTGACATAAACTCTGGTTACTTACGAAAAATTTCCACCAGTCTTACATCAGCTTTACCAAGTAGTTCCAGTATTTCATCCATTTTCGCAGGTACAATCGCAATATTATAGTTTATACGAACAAACAAATAAAATGGCTACCAGTTCAACAAACTGAATGTCGGCAGTATGAGTATGATTCTGCAAAATTTCGGCAAAACTGCAACCGACTTCGGTTGTACTCGATTTTGCAGGAGAACACGGTAATTTGAAGTGCCGAATTTTCCGCAAAATATATATTTAACGAAAACTTCAGCAAAAATGTATGACGAATTTATGCAAATGTGATCATGTCCTGATTTTTTCAGTGAAAATGAAGTTTAGCCATACCTGTTCGGCATTTTTTTTCACCGAAGTCAAATTCGAATTCTAAGTGTGTAGCTGTCATGTGCGATGCTGGAAATGCGCATAAATGAAAGAATGTTGTCCGGCCATTACAGTTTTTTTTTTTTAACGTGTCGTGAATAGCTTTTAATTAGTTGTAATCGGGACCGTTTATTTACTCCGATGTAAAGAGCCTTTTGAGTGTCATTCCCGGGGTACCACGACCCAAAAGTGGTGACGAACAATCGCGAATGAGGGTTGTTTTTCTGCGAAAGGAAATAGCCAATATTTCTCCTCCCGCGCGGAAGAAGAGAAAGTGGAATAAAAGCGCGATGGCGAGTAACAATGAACAAAATGGTGCCGACGCCTCGGGAAATCACGTGCACCACCAGCAGCAGCCGCCATTTATTCCAGTTTCTACGGCCCAGCAGCAGCAATTTGCGTCCATCCCGCCCCACCAACCGCAAACCCAGGTCAATATCACCATGTTTGTGCAAATGCAGCATCATAACATGTTGGTCCGATTTGCCCAGCAGCAGTAGCAATTTACTCAGCAACAGCAGAGGAACGATGAAAGGCAAGAACGTCTTTTTCAATCCTTCGCTTCGTTCATCAAAGTGCAAGTACCACCCAATACGGAACTCATCCTTGACTCTCTGGCCAGCAATATCTAGGAATTCCGTTTTGAGGCCGACTTCAAAGTGACGTTTGCTGCGTGGTACTCGGGATACAATGATACTCGAGATACAAGTTCTGCGGGTGATTTTCCTGTTGATGGATGATTCGTCTAATGATACGTTAAGATGTAATCACGCAACTCTTTTCTCCAGTCCTGGCCCAGCTCCTGTGCAATGCGTAGTCGTTTCAGAATTGATCTATTCTGCCGCTCCACTTCGCCGTTAGACTGAGGCCAGTAAGGGATAGTATTCAAAATTTTGAATCCAGTACACTTACAAAACTCCTCTATCTCCGTACACTCAGTGCTAAACTGAGGAGCATTATCTGCCTTTATGAACGACGGAATACCAAACCTTCCAAACATAATAGCCAGTTCTCCTACCACATCAGTTGCTGTAGTAGTCTCCATTTCGCAAACCTCGATGAATCGGGAATAATAATCGATCACCACGAGCAGGCTTTGTTCTTCCGGCAAAGGACCGAGGAAATCAATAGCCAATGTGTGCCAAGGATAGGACGGAGGTGGCTGCGAGTCATTGCCTCCGGTGGATCCGGTGCTGCTACAAGAGTACAACCTCTACAGCCTTCTACGTAGCTCTCGACATCGCCGTCCATTTTCGGCCACCATACGTTTGACCTTAAATGATTCTTCATCATCGTTATTCCCGGGTGACCATCGTGAGCAGCAGACAGCACTCTAGTACGTAAAGATTTCGGAATTACAATCCGATCACCCCTGAGCAGAACATCTTCAAACTGACACAGTTCATTTCTCACCACCCGATATTCAATAGGCAAGCTATCTACGTCATTGAGCAGAGAATCCAACACGATTTTGATTTCAGAATCCGACATAGAAGCCTCTTTAATCTCTTTCCACGTGAACGCCGTACAAGAACGAGCCGACAGGGTTACTGCACGAACTATTATCTTTTCATTACGCTCAGTTTCGGTCAACGATTTGGAGGCGAAACTTACTACACGATGCTCGTTATGCTGGTTGAACCCTAGCCCATGCGGACTTGCGTCAGCAATGACAGCTGTTCGGTCTGCTAATCTATAGAATCCTAAGTTTTGAACTTTGCTCAAAGCCGATTTGATCTCGTTGAAAGCATCGTTTTGTTCCTTTGACCATTCGAATTTGACATCTTTTGCTAACAATTTTCGTAGTGGTTGATCTATTGTTGCTAAATTCGGTATGAACTTGTTCATGTAGTTGGCTACAACGATAACAAAGCTCGAATCTTCGTATCTGAAGGTCGGATCCCTGTTCTGAAGATTATGTGTCCCAGGAAATCCAATTCGGTAACACGAAACCGACATTTCTCCCAGTTGAGAGCCACCTTTCGATTTTTCAAACGAGACAACACCTGAAACAATTCATACTTCGTAAGGATTTACTGAGTTAGTAATGAAACTAGTGATAGTGGAATAATTCAAGCCAACTTAATTGACTAAAAACCGTTACATTACCTCATTGAGTCGTGTGTCATGCTCGTCCATGTCTTTTCCTTCGATGATGACGTCATCGAGATACGAAGCTACACCCTCACACCCGGCTAGAATCTCATCCATAGCCCTTTGGAAGAGCTCCGGTGCAGTCACCAAACCAAACGGCATCCGTTTGAAACGAAATAGTCCTCGTCCGGTGATAAACGTGGTCACATCCTTAGATTCGTCGTCCAGTTCGATTTGTAAAAAGGCTTCCTTTATATCCAGTTTACTCCAAATAGTACCTTTGCCTAGGCGCGCAATGTGATCATCCACCACAGGCATAGGATGATGCTCCCTGAGAACCGCTTCGTTTACACGGCGAAGGTCCAAGCACAACCTTACTTCACCGTTTGCCTTTCCTACCACGACGAGTGGAGATACTCAAGTGGTAGGTCCGGTTTTCGGCTCAATGATGTCACGTCGAAGAAGCTCGTCTAACTTCTTGTTGACAGCTTCTTCCAATGGAAGAGGTAGGCGGCGCATAGGTTGGAACACAGGAGCCATATCCGGATTGATGTGAATGAATGCTTTAACACCCTTGATAATCGAGAATGGCTGTGGTTTATTGTCGACCTGATTAATATTCAATCCGACTTTGAGGATTCCCAAGCACTTTGCTGTAGTGTCACCAAGGAGGCAACGCTGTCCCCCTCCGACAACTAGAAATTCAGCCCGAGTCGTCTTTTAACTAACCCCTATCTCCGCCACAAAAGTTCCTCAAATCTTCAACGGATCGTTGCTTCCGTATGCCTTGAGAATCCTTGTGCATACTTTCGTGGAGGAGATCAATTTTACTCGTTTTTCCTTTAGGTTCAACCAGGCCACGTTACTAATTAGATTCGCGTCGGCGCCGGAGTCGATCAGCATGTCCACATCAACGCCCCCGATGTTGCACGTCACAACATTGCTCTCGTTTCCGGAATAAAAAGCAGAATATACCTTGTCCTGCTCAGTTTCTTCCTTGTTGCTTCCATCGCTCTGATTCGGTTTCTGGTCCTCTACGGTTCGCACTTGCTTTCTAATACGTTCAGGCAAGGAACGTTGTTTTTGTTTACGGCACATACGCTCGAAGTGGCCATAAATATGGCAGTTCCTACACGGTTTGCCGCGAGCTGGATACAACTTCGAAGCGGCCAGATGGTCAATATTGCCACAGTTGTAGCAGGCTCTATCTGCATTGGACCTCACCGATGAGCCTTTGTGGTTCGCAAATCGTTCCTTCGGTGGACCTACGCGACAAATCTTTTGAGGTGGCTCATTCAATCCCTCGATTTGTTGATTCACGCCCTCCAATGATATTCCAAAAGCTTCAATTTCGGCAAATGGCAAGTCTTTGAGCATAATCCTTCTTCTGACCTCGTTAGAATTGCACCCCTCTACAACCGCACCGGTGAGGTTAATCTCCGTTAGTATTTCTTCGATCTCCGTAGCGCTCGAAACCACATTCCGAAACTTGTTGCTTCAGCCGGATTATAAAATCGGCAACATCCAGACTTCTGTTTGAGCTGGCGGAGCTTGCGACGTTCTGATGTTGTTTGATGCCGGGGCTCAAAGAATTCATCCAGTTTGTCGACCGCGGCATCGTACCATTTTGGCATCAGGGAAACTACCGGCATATGGTCACGATCTTTCAAGTTCTTGAACACGGTTTAAAGCGCTGGGCCACCTAGATGCAATAGTTTCGCCTTCATAACCTGCTGATCTGTTATGCCATAAGCCGCGAAATAGCATCCCAAAGAATCCTTCCATGATCTCCACTCTTTTGCCAACTTGCCTGTCTCTATCTGGTTGCATCTGAAAGGTAGCACCGGTTGTGAATCTTCCATCTGAAAGTGGAATATACACCAACACCTTTTAGCAAACCCTTTCAACTAGTTTATCTACGCATCAATATCGTTTCAAAACAACAAAGAAACCATCCCGTTTTCGTTTGCTCGTGGAAAATTGTGCTAATTTTCGCATTTTCTACTTCTTTTGAAAAATAAAGCCGTCTTGGAAAATCCTGTCGATTTTCGCCATTTTTAATCGAACTTTCCGATACCACATGGTAAATCCATAGGATTTTCGCCCATTCTGAAACGGTCAACTAAATTCCCGGAAAGCCCTTTTCGACTTTCGCAACAACTCGGGGCAATGCTTCTTATTCCCGCTTTGTTCCAGAAAGAAAAACATCCGACATTACGGCCCGCATGCTTCAAGAATTTTCAGAATTCGACCAACACCACTGCCGTAATGTCGTGCTAGAAATGATCACGCAAAAAAAAACTCTAGCCAGAGGAAATTCTCCTAATAACTTAAACGCTGAACATTCTCACAAAAGGCGTTTGCCGCCTTCTATAGATTTTCACAAATCCGTTATGCTTACCATGTTATTTTTCGCAAAAGAATCCCTACAAGTCGCCAGTTTGTAGTAACGCGTCCTATTTCGTTGCTTGTCGTCTCACCAATCCCTGCTGATTCTGATTCTCCAATCCTCTTCGCTATCCTCTCACTACTACACTCTCATTCATTCAAAGTATATTAATAGGAAAGGTAACTAGTATTTTACCGAAGCAAAGATCATAGGATAAAGGTATGACTAATATACTACAGGATGCTTTCACAAAGCTCTCCAGTAAAAAGTTGTCAAATTCATCTAATATTACAAAACTATATACTCAGTGGTGGGCACCGCTAACCGAAAATTTAGCGATGCTATCGCTAAGCCGCTTATCGAAAAATTTAGCTCGATAATCGCTAAACCCACATTAGTGGAACTTCCGCCAATCGCTAATCGCTAACATATTAATATGTAAATAGTCTTATCGCTATATTTATTGCTCGTGTTTTATTTGTTTTGGACCACTTTGATATTTTGTGGTAAAACAAACGAAAACAATTACTTTTTAGAGCTATTTACAATAAAAGGTTCACAAAACAATTCTTACAAACAATTCTTACTGTTCTGGTTCTTGGTGTACCGAAAATTCAATCTAGACTTTGAGCTTGTTTTTCAAAATGCTCCTGTGGCTTAAACGATAACCAGAACTCCATTCTAGGGTAAAAAGACTGACTTGCATTTGTGTCGTAAAGAGAGCAACCACAGACAGACGTCCAAGCAAGAACAACAGTGATCGAAAATTCTGTGTAAGTTTTCAAATAGAATTGCGTTATAAATCACGTGTACACTAGTGCCGCCTGGTGACCTTATCGCTACAATACATTTTTTTTTCGCTGGTATACGAGGCTGTCACTGGTAGCGCTATCTGGTTACGAATTGCTACTACAAAAAACTTTACACAAGTTTGAAACTCAGCTTGGACATCTCTCTGCGGAGGAACTCTAGACAACTAAGACAATTGAAAGTTTTTTAAATGAAACATACTTTCCTTAGTAGCTTTCGCAGTAAAGTATGTTCATCTTTCAAAGCAATTTACGTACGCCATCAACAATTCACAGTTTTTCTAAATAGTATTATTGTCGCTTATCTACAAAATTTAGCGATTAGCGTTCCGAAGGCCAAAATTTTAGCAACGCTAACAGTTTCGCTAACCAGCTCAAAAATTAACGAAATCGCTAACTGAATATAAGCGTCACTAATTAGCGATTAGCGAATTAGCAGAATGGTGCCCACCACTGTATATATTGTTAGTTACCATTTCTTCTCAAAAACTCAGTTTTGGTAAAAATGCAAATAGATGCAACCGGGCACAAAAATCGATCTTAGTGAACGTTGTATCCAGGAATCGGAAAAAGATCAATTTCCGAAAAATTCTGCGTATTGTCAAGCTATAATATTGAATATTTTGAGAAAATCAGGACAAATGCTAGAATATGAAAAATAAATCAGGACGCCCAAATAGGATTACAAAATCAGGACATGTCCTGCTAAGTCAGGACGGATGGTATCCCTAATCTGAACATGAGAGGTATGTGAGTTACATTTTACCTAAGTTGCCGAAAAAATTCACGTTTTCCGAAACGGTGGCTAAGCAGTAAGCTCAAGAGACTGTTCGGAGCAAAAGAATCGGTAATAAGCCGTCGTGACCGATGTCTGCAGATTGCGAAGAATCCTGTAGAATACCATGTGGCTTCCGCTTGCCGAGTAAATAAAGCTTGCGTGGAGTTTGAGATTGGCAAGCTCTTCGAAGAGCAATTCAAGTGCTTGGTCTACGTGTGTGGTTTGAAATCGGAGAACGAAGTCGAGATTCGCACGCGCCTTCAAAAATTGAAGAGCGGAACGACGTGACATTGGAGCAGCTTTCTAGAGAATGTCAGAGCCTCGACAACATCAAACACGACGGTGCGATGATCGAATCTCCGACAACGTATAACCAAGTGCAAGCGGTTCGCAAGTTAGGTAGAAGGCGGCATGAAAAGCGTGATCGACAGTCACCGAAGCGTCCTTTCAGTGACACTGGCAAAAAAACCAAATTCGCCTTGTTGGTTCTGTGGTGGATTCCACTACGTTAGGAATTGCTACAAAAATCATAAATGCGTATACTGTAGCCAAACCGGACACCGTGAAGGATACTGTCAAAGTGCCAAGTTCCGAAAAGCTGGAAGCAGACGCAAAAGAGAACCAGTTTCTACGAAGGTTGTGGCCGTCGACGTGTGCAGTGTGGAGCAGCGACGCAAATTCGTTACCGTTGGACTTTTTGGAACGGATATCCGCCTACAACTTGACACTGCCTCTAACATCACCGCCATCTACAGGGATGCTAGCCGGACTTAAGGGCACTTCTGGCTACGACGTCATCGTTGGCGGCAAAACGGAGGAGGAACACGAGCACAGCCTACGGAAGGTTTTACAGCGTATGAAAGAACTCGGATTCACAATCCGAGTCGAGAAGTGTACGTTTCGCAAGCAGCAAATCCGATATTTGGGGCACATCGTGGATTGTCGTGGGCTACGCCCGGATCTGTTCGAAATTGAAGCGATTTCTAGGTTGCCTCCTTCAACCGATGTATCCGGTGCGCTCTTTTCTGGGGCCTATAAACTATTATGGCAAGTTCGTCCCCAACATGCGCATGCTACGCTACCCGCACGACAACCTTCTCAAGTCGGATGTGAAGTTCGGAGTGCCAAAGCTCGTTCGACCAATTTAAACGGATTCTTTTGTCGGATCTTCTCCTCATGCACTACTATCCAAGGCGGGAGATCATCGTGGCTGCTGACGCTTTTTCCGTTGGTCTCGGGGCTACCATTAGCCACAGGTTCCCTGATGGCACCATCAAGGTCGTTCAACGCGCATCTCGGGCACTCTTGAAGGCGGAGCAAGGTTTTAGCTCGCCCGATCGTGAAGGTTTGGCCATCATCTTCGCCGTCACGAAGTTCCACAAGACAAACTGATTATCGGCCACTGTTACGCATTTTCGGTTTCAAGAAGGGGATTTCTGTATACACCGCTAACCGTCTGCAACGTTTTGCCTTCACCTTGTTGCTCTACGACTTCGAGATTGAATACGTGTCCACCGAGAAGTTCGGTAACTGAGAGGACTACGTCATCGCGAGCCTCATTCTGGAAGAGGATCTTAGGTCGGTAGTATCTAATACGGTTAAAGTGTTGCTTCTCAATTTCAGAGTCGTTGCACAAAGCACCCAGGAAGATCCACTGCTCCGCCAAGTCCACCGTTACGTCCAGAACGGCTGGCCTCAGTCACCGCTCGAGGGGTCTGAGCTTCGTCAGTTCCAATATCGCCAAGAATCGCTCTCTGTGGTGGATGGATGCATCTTATTTGCCGAACAATTTGTTATCCCGTCGCTTCATCGAAAGCGGTGCCTTGAACAGCTTCATCGTGGCCATCCTGGCATGCAGTGTATGAAGGCCATCGCTCGAAGCTACGTCTACTGGCCCTGTATGGATACCGACATTACCAGATTCATTAAAGCATGCCAGCAGTGTGCGTCCGTAGCTTGATCACCTCCTCACTCTCCACCGGGTGCCGTGGCCCAAACCGAACGCTCCGTGGCAACGCGTCCACATCGACTTTGCCGGTCCAATCGAAGGCGACTATCACCTGGTCGCTATCGATTCGTTTTCCAAGTGGTCTGAGATCATTCAAACGACCCGCATCACCACCGCTGTGACCTGTAACATCCTGCGTGGGTTGTTCACTCGGCTTGGTATGCCGGAAACTCTAGTCAGCGACAACGATACTCAGTTCACCAGCGCACTATTCGCCTATTTCTGCGCTTCCAACGGCATCGAGCACGTCACGACAGCCCCATTTCATCCGCAATCGAATGGCCAAGCGGAGCGATATGTAGACACCTTCAAGCGGGCCGTCAAGAAAATCAGAGAGGGGAGAATATTCATCCAAGAAGCACTGGACATCTTTCTGCTAACCTACCGAAGCACGCCAAACCGGGCCCTGCCTGATCAGAAGTCGCCATCCGAGGTCATGTTTGGTCGCAAAATCCGGACGTGCCTCGAGCTTCTGCGTCCACCGCCAGTACGTGCTCCCGTGCCAACGAATGACGACCGCAAGGAACCGAGGACCTTCGACCAAAACGACCACGTATACTCTAAACTCTTTGGTCAGAATGGTTGGGAATGGGCTCCCGGTGTCGTCATCGAGAAGATAGGAAACGTGATGTACAACGTGTGGGTCGAAGATCGATGAATGGTACGCTCGCATGTCAACCAACTTCGGAGTCACTCTGCTGCTACCGATATCGAAGCAATCCGCTGAGCAAGCTGCGTCGAATCAGCATTCACTTCCGCTCGACATAAGTTGGATGCTTGAGATCTTCCAAGACTATCGCCAGGTACGCCGACCCTGTCGCCGGTTACGCTCATGCCGTCGCACCGATTGCCCTCGCCTCCATCAGTACCAGTGTATACTCCAGGGGGAACCGTGCAAGGTTCTGATCCGATTCGTGCTACGTCTACGCCACGCCACGAGGTCTCGACCGTTGCCCCGTCGGGTTCATCAACAACATCAAGTGAGTTCGAGTCTGCTATCGAAGTGGAGCCGGCGGTAAATCTCCCTAGGCGCTCTTCAAGGATTCGAAGACCGCCGCTAAGGTTCGACCCGTAGCACCTCTATTAAGAGGGGAGATGTTGTTGACAACCTTGTTGCGCTGCGCTTGTTTTCTGGGTCAACCGACGCAGCGCAAAGTCGCAGGGCTCGCCACGGCAGCATAGCTGTCATGTGCGATGCTGGAAATGCGCATAGATGAAAGAATGTTACAGTTTGTTGTACCGTTTTAACGTGTCGTGAACAAATAGTTTTTAATTAGTTGTAAACAGGACCGTTTATTTACTCCGATGTAAAGAGCCTTTAGAGTGTCATTCCCGGGGTACCACGACCCAAAAGTGTGTTATGTTCGATTTGTGTAATATGATTGAAATAATTCCAGTGACATTGAAATCGAACGAAAAGCAGCTCGAAAGAACTCCCAGCTGGGCTCACTCAAGGTATGATGTTGGTTTAACAAGCCATTTTGGGAGCTGGGTAGCCGCAAGGTTACAGAGTTCTCTTTGTCAAGCGGATGAACGTGGTTTCGAATCTTAGTAGAACCAGACCATTCGATGTCAGAAAGGACTTGAACATGGGTTTATTTCCAGGCTCCCCAGCACTTCCCCTTCCTTTACGCTGATATTTGCAATATCTTTGCATGACTTCCTCTAGATGGTTTCCGTAAAAAAAATTATTCGTGTCTTTATTTTGTATTATAATAACAAATGCAGAGCGTTCAAAACTAATGTGTGGTTTTATTGAAGAACAGTTTGAGAATGATTGAAAATTATGAAACTTCTTAAAAAAGGCTTTAAGCTACCAGGTTTCTTTGATATCACTCCTCTGTGTGTTTTAAGTTTTTTTGTCGGTACGTTCCGCATGGAGGTTACGGAAAAGTTCCGGAAGAGAAAGACGTACGAATTCGCGAAGAAGTACCTGTTGTGGCAGGCGATCTGCGAATGCCGACGGTAAAGCAAGCCGTTTGTTACAAGCCGCCTTGTAGGAACGTCGGTTTGACGTCCATTTGGTGAAAATGAAACTGGTGGTCAATGCCGACTGATGTTAGCATAATCCTTATAGTTGACAGCTTCGCGACAGGAGCGTAACGTTGCAGGTAACCAACGTTTGCTACCAATCGAGCCTTGTATCTCACGGCCTGGTAATCTTTATTTTTCTTCATGCGAAATATCCATTTTGTTTTGAGGGGTCTCACTCCGCTCTGACAGGATGTCATCTTCCACACACCGATTACCTTCATGGGTTGCATTTCGTTGTCGACCACTTCCAACCATTTGATCCGATCTGAACGACTTGGATGTCACCGTAGCATCAAGAGGCATCTGAAGATGGGCCAGCAGAACTTGAACCGTAAAAACTCACTTTTTGAAAACAAACAAAACAATTCAGTAGCTTTCGCTTTGTGAAGATTGATAACAGTGCCGGCTACGTCCTTACGGTCGATTAGAGAAGGAAAGAAAAAAGTGTTAGAATCGTTGCTACCAAATACCGAGTTCACCTTTGCATCTCTAACGACTATAACGGAAAGGAAGGTCACTTTGTCACCGTGGTCAGTGACGTATTTTTATACGGATTATTTTAGAAACTAAACTATTGTAGAATGGTTTTGTAAATACAAAATAATGACAGTAGTCTGTTTACTCTGTGTTTTACACACACCAGCGATTTTTCTCAACAGTTGGAGTTAGTACTTAAAGTTTCTAGAACCAGAAAAAGCGTTAAAATTTAACAAATTTTGTTTTTAGTTCACTCTACGTAGTGTGTTGTACATAGAATAAATGGTAGAAATTAATATTGTTAATTTAAGTAATGGTGAACAATTTCACCAGTAAGCAGAAGTGACCTGGTGAGTGACTGTTACCATCCTCATTGTTTTGTGACGAAAACAGTGAACATGCATTTTTCATAACTGAATCGAACTGGATTAACTCAGTGCTAAACTATGGAAATCTCCAGCGTGATATTCGGGGTGCAGGTGCAGAGTCAAAACGCTCTAATTTGATGTACGTGTTTACGTGTTTATGAAAAGTTATCTTTGAAAACGTGGCACTAATTATCAATCTCGTCTTTTGCGAATTATAGGTTTTCTCAATTCAGTTGGGCCCGATTACGCATCAAAATCACCATGGGCGTTACAACCTCTTGGATCCAGGAGGACTATTGGGCACCAGAAAATGGTTGAGTGACTGAATGAAAGGTCTTTAATAAAGTTTGTAGTGCAGCATACCAGAAGAAATTTTTGTTATAGGAAAAAGATAATCTGAATTTTAGGTTAGGTACAATTTTATTTCTATTTTATGAGCAATAAATTTCTTAAGATGGCAACAGAGCAATAATGTGATCATAGGTGAATAAATAAATTTAAGGTAGTATTGAAAGTCTTTGTTTTAGATGGATTTTTATAGCTCAGGAACCTTATCTCTCCCCTCGGAAATTTCGCAGCAAACCCGCCAATGGCTATCGAGTTCACATGAATAGACAGGTTTAATTGGCATAAAAAATAAGCGCACGCGTGCGTGCGCGGTAAATAAACACCAAAACGTTAGTTAGTGTCGTCAATGACCGCGCAGCACGTGTGGTCTTTTTTTTGCATAACAAATATATGGAGGAATTTGGCTTAAAATGGAAATGGTTGAACAGCAGCGCATAAATTTCCTTTGGTCACAATTTTACTTAAATAAATAACTAATTTGATTATTCTGTACTCCAATGGAAAAAATAGCAACACCGAAAAGTTAGCCCATCAGATCGGTTCGTTTTTTTTATGTAAAAGTCTGACATGATTAATATATCTGGTTCATGATTTTGATAATCAGAACAAATTAAAAATATCAAGTGTAAAACAATTGAAAAACTGTCGAGCAACTGAAATGTTTATTTCAGTTTTTACACTATGTTTCCCTAAGATATTACTGTCAAATATTACTGTCTCGTCGAAAAGATAAAGTGACTCTAACCGGTACGCTTCGTGATCTTAAAGTAAACACCGTTAACTGTTCGCAGTAGCCGGTTATACCGGACAGAAGACTTTAGTTCAGACTTCAGATATTGCAAAGCGTGGATATTTGTCATTAATTTGAAAGATTCGACAAATAATAACTTCAAACAAGGGTAGGGTAGGAATTTCGAATGCTTGTACGAGCATGTTGCTATGTGTGCATCTTCCAGGATGTTTTTAGCCGACCGACCGACTGATTGTAACACGAGATTGTTAACGACTATTAATGAAAAATATAAAACTCGAAGGTGAAAAATTTTGTATTTTAAGAGAATATAGTTATGAAATATCGAAAGCGTCAAAGATGTGTTACATTTAACAGAGATAGCATTCTCTCAGTCATTGCTACAGGTTTCAAATTTCCCGCCAATGCGTGACGCTAGGTATTCGTGAAATTTCAAAATGACCCTGTTTTGTTATGCACGAGACAGCGGCACGTGTACGCTGTCGCGAACCATGGGCGGTTACATAAAGGGAATCCACCAGTCCACCTCTATTTCTGTATAGATAGATAGAAGCTGGTGCGGCGACAGACGGTGGCCTACTTTTGCACCGCATTATACCGTGTTACTACAAAAAATATCGCACGCTTTATTGACAGGGTATCTATTAAATTATTCTCCCACTGTCAAAAGTTTGTTGATAGCGTTAATAAAACAAAAAAAGAAATTCTGTCAAAACTGTATCGATAAAATTTCGTTAACATTTTAAATGATTTTTGCAAACTAATACATAATTTTATTTTAAATTGAATTCATTTTCAAGAAGTTCATAATGTTTAATTAGTTTATGACTCATTCATGCGATTCCGAATGTCCGTGCATTTGGTTACTGTCGTCACCCTGCTGGTCATCGTTCGGTACATACGTGGCGCAACACGTGTTACGATTGGTAAAACGTGGGCGGAAGCAGATGGGTGATGTTTCCCAGCTCGTATTGCCCTCAATTCTGGTCACGTAGAACAGGTTGTTCCATTTGGCTTAAGTAAATTGTATTTGACTTTTTTAACCAATTTGTTATAAGAAAGATATCGTAAAACAAGACAGAACAGTTTTCATTTTGGTAAAGCTGCTTCACAGAAATGTTTATTAAGCCACTGAATCGTAAGGCAATCAACGGGTGACCTTCCACGGTCTGAACGTTTTTTTTTCAAGGATAAACTGCTTAGAGAAGATTCAAATGGCTGTTCAGAACATGTTTTTTAACCCCCTATAAGGCAGTGGCAACTATATTGCCACCAACAAAATTAATTTTTTTCGCTGCACTAAGAATATTGTTTTTAAATTTGACTTAACCAAAGACTTCTAAAGGTGTTTTAGAACACTTAAGTTATTTTCTAGGACTGCTTGAAGTGTACAATACTGATTTTGGGATCATTTTATGTGAACAAACCGCTATTTTAGACCGTATTTAGAAAATTCATTTTCAATTTAGTGAAAATCTTGGTAAGTTTTTCACCAGGAACTTTCTGTTCAGGACCTACTGTGTTAGACTATGCAGTTTTTTCGTTAACGTACATGGTGTATTGGACGACAAATTTCAAATTTCTTACTAAAACTTTTTTCTGAATACCACTTGAAAATCCTTTGCTTCGATCTTTTCCATGCAAAATAAATGAAGTCCTACTGTTACATTCTAATTACTATGATTTTCCATTTCTTATAATTTCAAAAAATCAAGCTTACAATGCAGCTGCAAAAAAATTGCACCATCGTTTTTGGGGTTAACGGGCAGTGGCAACTATATTGCCACCAATTTTTTCAATTGATTCAATAGTGAATTTTTTAACAAAGGTACATTTGTGTTGTTCCTTCTGTAAGGAATACGTTTTATAAAAGTTTATGTCGATTCCTTGCGTAGTTTTCACGGCCTTATAAAGGGTTAAACATGCAAAATACTGAAAAGGTGGGCTTACACAATCTAATGCCATTTGAGAAATACTTAAATACCATCCAAGTGCAAATTTATTTATTACGTTCTTTTTAAAACTAGTTTAAGTTTTGAGTTTGGGTTGTGTACAAATCCTCGACCGCAAGCCTGACTTAAAACTACATAGAACTGTTCGTTACAAAACTTGCATTGTTGCATTCGGGAGTGATCGCGAATTCTTTGAATGATAGACGCTAAAATTACGATAGACTATCTCATCTCAATGTCAAAAATGTTTGTCCAACACTATTTTTTCAATGTAAATCTCTGGAAACAGTATGATGGCCCTGAAAAGATTCAAAATAACAACTGGAATCGATTTACAGCTTATTTATATTGTCTGTTTTCTGAAAAACGCGCCAAATTCGTCGCAGAAATCGTCACCATGGAGTTTGCATTTCTCTGGAACCGGGAGTCAACAGCTTGAATTTCAAAATTACCGTGAATCGACCCAGTGTCATCACATTATTTTCAATGTTATTTTATTATCCAGTAATGTTTTATTACCGGATAACAGTTACAATAACTTATGATTACTCTCGAATGCAACAATGCAAGTAATGTAACAAACAACCTTATATAGTTTTACGTCAAGGTCGAGGTTTTGCAACCTTTCTGTTATGTTTTTTTCTAAAGGAAGTGCACCTTCCGGTGGCGCAGCTACCAGTACCGCTGTTACTTAAGTAGGACCAACCAAGTCGCCATCCACCAGTTAAATGATTGGTTTAAGCAGACGCAGGATTCTATATAGCCCAAATAGTACGTTGGAAGCAGATAACATATGATGGCTATATTTTGTCCAGTAGGCAGAATTCGAACCAGTAATATATTAAGCATTTGTAGAGATACTCTATCAAAAGAAGTCAAAAGAAAATTTTGTTGTTTAATTTAATATCGGATATGATGTTGATTGCATATCTGTGCTGTCCCCGACGGTGGAACGAAGGCATTTTTCTGATAACACAGTGTAAAGCTGTTTACGCACTGACAATTGGTCGGCTCACAGATTTTAATTATCAGCACCCCAAAACGTTTCCGTATTGTTAAAATACGGCAGCTTTTCGCTGAAAGAAGTGCCTGTTGATGCCGCTGCTACCGCACAAAGGCAGCTATTGAAATAGAAGAAGCGCGCTACACCTACAGCGAACGCTGCTCTAACTAGCGCTGCTGATATCGGCTGCCGCTACTGCTATCACCTGCTGCTGCCCAGATAGAACCGTCCTAGTCGTCATCTACTAGTAAAATGATTGGCTTGAGCAAAGACAGGCTCTTATACGCATTGCCGGTTAATTAGGTTCAACATTCTGTCGACCGTGCTAAGAAAGCAAGCAGAGCAATTCCACTAAAAATGTCCCAGTTTTGATATTTTTTTGAAATTGCCATTTTTGATTTGGCTTAAACTTTGCATGGACGTTTCTATAGGCATTGCTATTGGTTGATTTTTTTGGAACACGAATGATTTTTGAAAAGCTATTGAAAAATACTATTTTGGGAAGATATTGATGATTACAAATATTTTTAGGGCCAAAACAATCCGTTAATCGGTGTGACGTATTCGGTAAAGTAGTAGATTAAATATTCATCTCTATTTAATTTTTTAAAAAAAGTTAAAAGACAAATAAGAAATTAATTATCTAAAAAAGCTCTTTTTTTTAATCTATTTTTTTATATAAACTACAAAGATTACCTAAACAATGCAATCGGTCCAATCATGGAGAAATCAAGAAAATAAAATTAGGATATTTTGAAAAAAAAATTAATTATTTTTCACAGGGTACATCTTTTTATGGAAGGACAAAATTATTATCTACAACTTTGCCAGAGGACTATGCCAACCAAACAAGCCGTTTTGACTGTAAAAATATTTTTTTTTCCTATAGAGCGCTCTATTGGAAAGTAAAAATATTTCTACAGCCAAAACGGTTTGAATGATTAGCATAGTGTCTTTGGCAAAGTTGTATATATGAATTTTGTTCTTCCGCAAAAATATGTCCTCCGAAAAGAAAATAAAAATTTTTTTTTTTCAAAAAATCAAAATCGATTGCATTGCTTAGGTCATCTTTTGTAGTTTTTATAAAAATAAAGTTAGATTAAATAAAAAATTAGCTCTTTTAGATAATAATTTTTTAATTTTCAATTTAACTTTTTTTTTAAAAATTAAATATTTTTTTTAAAGTGAACATTTTCTCGGAAAGATAAAACGATTATCTACAACTTTGCCGAAGACGTCACACCGATCAAACAAACCGTTTTGACCCTAAGAATATTTGTAATCATCAATACCTTCCCAAAATAGCAGTTTTCAATAGCTTCTTAAAAATGAGTCGCGTTCCAAACAAATTCAACCAATAGCACAAAATGGTATCTTTTGCCTTTAGAAACGTCTTTTCAAAGTTTCAGCCAAATCAAAAATGGTCGAATAAATTGGTTGCCCGTTTTTTTGTGGAATTGCTTACCGGCTCTGAGTTTTGGATGAATTCACGCACTTTTCGTTTTATACCGCCCATGATCTTCTGCACAGTTTAACTGTCAACTCGATCCGCCATTTTCTTCCACATCGAGGTAAATCAGCTGTTCTTCCACTTTTCTTCAACTCGCTCTTCATTATTGCCTAATATTTTTCAATTGGACGAAAATCTGGGCAATTTGGTGGGTGTATAGCCTTTTTGGTGATATTGCATCAGCATCAGCTTCAAAGCGAACTTGTCAGCAAACACGAATTTATACTGCTCGGTGACATCACCTGTTGGAACTTTTGTTACACCTTTTTCGGTCTCCGAAAGCAAACTCGTTTTTCTGTTGCGTAGGCTTCAAGCTATAAATTTTATTTAGCATTAATTATTTGAATAATCCTTCACCAAATTATTGACTTACATTTTAGTTCGATTGTAGTGTAAAAACGGTAATTGTGATTTTAACAACTTATTTAAGATGTAATTTTAATTATTCGTTAACACTTTTTAATCTGTTCTGTGTCACGTGTGCTCTCTCCAACTAACCAGTATAAAGTATCTAATGTCTAATGTGCAAGTGTATCGTGTCAACTGTCTATTGTGTCAGTGCCCCTGGCACTACTGTGTCCGTCGCTAAATCTAGGGAAGGGTTGCCGTTCTAGCGGTGGTTGCTCGAACATCCCCCGCCCCGTATTGCTAGATGTCTGGCTTAGCAATACCACCAGTTGAAATTTCAAGCACCGCTATCTTAGTTACAGGTCTCTGTAGTATCCCATTTTTTGTTTGCACATCTGCCTTTCTGATTCGCCCGTCACTCCCAAAGTACACCTTAATTACCCGTCCCCTTGTCCAACTATTCCTTACTGCCTCGTCCACAATGACTACCAGGTCACCCATTTCTATTGGCTTCACCTCGTCGATCCATTTAGAGCGGTCAGCTATAATGGGCAAATATTCCCGTATCCAACGGGTCCAAAATTGGTCAAGCAGCATTTGAACATGGCTCCAGTTGGCTCTGAGCGCAGTTCGTACGTCCTTGGGCGGTTTAACTGGCTGAAGTACACCTGATGAGCTGAGCATAATAAAATAATTCGGCGTCAGCGATTCATCCTCGTCAGCATCTAAGGGCAGATATATGAGTGGCTGCGAATTGACGATGGATTCGTCCTCTGTGAGAATGGTGCAAAAGGCTTCGTGGTCGGGTTTTTTGGATGATGACAATGATGTAAGGGCAGTCTTGACGGATCTCACCATACGCTCCCACGCCCCACCCATGTGGGGTGAAGCTGGAGGATTTAGGTTCCATTGGGTGGTGGCGTTGGTGAACGATTGTGATAAGTCGTTATTAACGCTCTTAATTTGCTCTGCTAACTCGCGACTTGCTCCCAGAAAGTTAGTTCCTTGATCACTGTAAATTTCTTGAGGCGAACCCCTCCTGGCTATGAACTTTCTAATAGCAAGCTTACATGACTCGGTCGATAGAGTAGAAGCTACCTCCACATGAATTGCTCTCACAGGCATTTCTTAAAATTCCACAGACTGTGGTGGGAGATTGAGGTTGGAGACAGTGTGTACATCTTTGAGAGAATACGTTTTTGCACTATGTCGCCCGGATATTTTAAGTTGAAGTAGCTGTGATTTAGCTTCAGTTCTCGTGACGTCACCCGTCCATTGCAAGCATAAAGAAACTACCTCACCGACGACGTTCAACTTTTCTGCCAATTTTTTGTCGACCAACGTTAGCTCAGAACCATCGTCCAAGAAAGCGAACGTGTCTATTGCTACACCATTTCCGTAAATAGTAACTGGTATCATTCTAAAAAGCGAGGAATATCCACTTTCTTGGTGGTATGAAACTACTCCGGGTTTTGGTTTTTGATTTACCTGTGGCGTGTTTCTGGGATTCGACGAGTGTAAAAGTTTATGGTGACGGTATACACATCCTTCAATTCCACAAACGACACTTTTGCATGGTCGTTTACCATGCGGGACCAAGCAACGCCGGCAGAGATGCTGTTCGTTGACGGCCTTCTACCTTGCGTCAACACTCAAGCCTTGAAACTCGAAGCAATTTTTCACGCTGTGGCCAAATTTCTTACACACCGGACACGATTTATGTTGAATATTCGTACCTTCGGACAAATCGTTGTTAGTAGCAACCTCCTTGTTATCCACTACATGCGTATTGACGAACAATTTCGCTTTAGGTTGATCTCCTTTCAGGTCCTTCGACGCAACTGGGACCACGATCTGGCTCACGGCGGACACTAGTGATGCCATGAAATCACCAAAAGTCGACTAGTCTGGTGATTCAACTTGACGCTGATACAAAGCCCAATCAAGCCGAACGTTTGGTGAAAGCTTTTGTACTAGTAGAAGTAACGTGGGATTTTTCAAATGATTGTGCATTCCGACGGCCGCCAAATGTCCGCACATATTTTGGACAACTAACCCGAAATTAACCAGACTTTCAAACTTATCGGCTCTGGGCGCGGGAGTAGCGTTCACTTTTTCTAGCAACGAATTCGCTATTAGTTCCAGTCTGCCATATAAGGTGTATAGTGTTTGCAAGGCTTGTGGTAAAAGGCTGGGGTGCAATAAGAGACTCTTAACTGCCTCACGCGCATTTCCCTGCAAGCAACGTTGAAGTCTCATTAAATTCTCTGCTTCTGAATAGACACATTTCTGTTGAATTTTTATAACTAGTGTAAAAAAGTGGCCAATCAGAAGGGTTCCCGCTGAAATTCGGCAGTTCTTTTGGAATCACATGACGAGCTGATAATTGTTGAGCTGACGGCCCAACTTGAGGCGATGCCGGCAATATCGAAGTGATTGGCGCATGACGACTGTAAACTGTAGCAGCGGTTTTGTGATTTACATTGGGGATATTTGACGTTTCAAATGCACCTGCCCTATTAGCCAAAGACGGGAGAGCAACTGGCACCTGGTAACTATGAAACGTTACAGAAGTGGGGTAGCACAGGTTGTCTAAGGCCGACGGAACTGTTTGGCCGCGATAGTCTATATCATACCGTTTGTTATCCGGCAAAGACGAATTTGGAATAGTGGACATGTGGGAGCCATAGTGAGGCACATGATGGCTAGGTTTATTGTAATAAACATCGTGAAAATTTGGTGCAGAGGACGGGTAGGGGAACAACGGGCAACACGGACAGGGCGGGCTAGATGATCCGTTGCTCATTTCTATATAAACCATTGAAATTAACACAAATCATTTATGCCAGTTACATACCAACAACATTCTGGGAGTTTCGAGATATTATGTAGATTGAAACAATACTTAGTTATTTGAGAAATAATAAAAATAAACTCACTCTCAACAGCAAAGCAATGTGATGTAGTTTTTGCCATGCCGAATTTAAGCTTCTGCTGCGGTAAAACTTCAGAAAAATATAGTTTTTAATGACATTGGAATAATTAAGCATATTTGAAACATGTGGGTGAAGATAGTTTAGTGAAAATATGATTTTTTTTGGAAATCACATCGATCCAAAAAATTGTTTGCCTCCTGGGCAAGACGGTCAGTTGTAGTGTTCGCAAAATGGGCAGTCTGAGAAAACGACGATAGCACCATTTTCTTTCAGCATTCTTAGTACGTGAGATGAGACTTGAAGTCATTAACTCTCATTTGAAATAAAAATCATCATTAGAAACTTTTTTTAAACCTGTAAATATGCTACATGTAAATAATGTGAATGATTCCATCTGCGCAGCGGACGGTAAGCTAACACGAGCTTTTTTGCGCAGCGCGTCGTCCCGTATAGAAATGAAATTTACTATAGTCTTTCATAGGGCCGTCTTTCCAGCACAGCCGGTCCGTTTCATATGCACGTTGTGAAATAGTGGTTTTGACGTTGGACTAACGTCTATATCGAAGTTAGGCACCTGAATTTGAAAATCTAGTAATTCAACCGGGGAAAACCAGGGAAAAGTGGTCAGGTTTTGAGCGCTTATATATCAGTCATTTCTTTTCAGAATTTTGAGGTTTTGGCATCAACCGATCAGAAATTCTTTTACGGTTGAATTTATGTAACAAAAATAACCTATTGTTCGAGATACACTATTGAAAAATTGATAAATCACATCGATTGTCTAAATCATAACGAGCAACCAATCACCACCTCTCTTCACAAGCACAGTCGACACTAACGGATACAACCGATCTGACTTTGTAAACAGTCTCACAGCTTTCAACCAATAACGAGCTCGCTTTCGGTAGCTGCAACAGGTGTTTCAACACCGTTTTGAAATGCTTCTTTTATCATTACCACTGAACAGATTCTAAACACCAATGGCTTGATTGATAGGGGAAATATTGCGCAAGATTGTCATATAGTAATTTAAATATGTTTTCGATACTAAACTAGTTAAAAGTTGTGTTAAAAGTCGTGCACATTCAACCAATCACAAGCTCGCTTCTTGTTTGCTCGCGGATGGATTTTTGCTTTGGGCTATATAATAGCCTGTGTCGTCTCATAGCAGTCTTCAGTTAACAAGTGAAAGGCCACCAGGCCGGTCTTGTATAATCAGCAGCGGTGGCTGATTCCAGCGGCCAAACTGAGCTGCAGCAGAACCAGAGCGGTGGTATCAGGCAGCAGCGGCGAAGGTAGTGGGAAGCTGCATTTCTTCATTCAGTTCGGTGCTCCTTCGATCTGAGTTGGACCCCACCAGCGGTAATCCAATTCAGATATCGTTGGGTGAAAACGTTGGGTGTGTGTGCAGTGTGCACATATAGCGTATGTGCATCTGTATTGCTATGACATTTGCGATGATAGGGATGGCGCTGTTGCGTGTGTATGGCTAGCTATAGCGTGTGTAAGACACTAGCAAGTGTAGCATATTATGGCTATTGCGTGTATATCTTCAGCGTGTGTACGGATAGTTATAGCTTGTGTGTGGATAGCTACTGCGTGTGTAATGATTAGTTATAGCGTATGTATGGATAGTAATAGCACATGGTTGGATAGCTTATGCGTGTGTATAGATAGTTGTATCGGATGTATGAAAAGGAATAGCGTGTGTATGGATAGCTATAGCTACAGCGTGTGTATGAATAGTTTTAACGCGTGTTTAGATAGTTATAGCATGTGTGTGAATAACTAGCGGGTGTTTTTCGAAGATTATTATTGTCATTGAAAATATTAAAACGTCTTAACGAACACAGTTGTGAATTTGATTTTACAGCAGCGATTTTAACTTCTTCAGCCAGTCTTTATTCATCGAGGAAAAATTACTACCTATGAATGATCAACACTTATTTACTAGAAATTTGATTTAGATCAAAACGGGTTCTTTTGAGTATCATAAGTTATTGGTAAAAAAAGTTGCAAGTTTTTCGAGACTGTTTTTATTCTAGTGGAAACTAATATAAAATCACTCTAAAAAGGAAAGGTTTGCTTTATTTTATGAAAAGCACTAGTCCATGTCGAATATTATGAATATTGTTGGTTGCAATGTTGTGTTTTGAGCAGAATAATGAATGATTTCCTTAGGGTGACCGTCTTGCCCGTTGTTCCCCTATATCTGTTTATTCTGATTAGGTGTGTACAATGGGATGTTGTATGGTGTGTTCGTTTTCAGGTGTGACATATCCGCATAAGAAGTGTAAGAAGTGCTATATTGTCCAACGACGTGAGAGTTAAGATTGTCGCATACCTGATGTCGATGCTGTGATGTTACCTGGTTGTGATGGGCAATTGGCTTTGGTGGTACTGGAGGCGGGGGATTTCTTAATGGTGCTGGTAACTGTGTGTATCGACTTTGACTCGTCTGCACCTGCGACTGGATCGGTGGTCCTAATGGCCGCTCTTTAACTTCCTCTCCACCGTACAATGGTCCCTCGGCATTCTGCCATCCTGCTGGAAATGTTTCCGAAGCTATCTCCTGCTGCTCGTTAAGTGGTCTCGAATCGTTAGTTGTAGAATGCGCTGGCTGGAACTGAAACGGCTCCGGTTTGAAATTTACCTGCTCTGAGTGCACTACTTTATTATTTCGTTGCGTTGTCATAAGTTGCGACTGCAATGGTAGACCTGCATACGGTAGGCTAGGATTGGATAGCTCTGGTGGAAAATGCGGTTTGTTGGAGAAAATCGATTTTTCCTGCTGTTGGGGTTTAGTAACAGGAGTACATTTCGGTTTTGTTCCAAGTTGTTGTGATGTTTTCTGAGGAGGTACATAAGGAAACAGTCCTAACGGATTAATAGACGTCTGGACGGTGCTACTTGACATTAGTAAACCTGAGGAGGAACTTGACACGTTCATAGAATGCGTGAGGGGAAAGTTGTTAGTTTGTGGTTGTGTTTGAATTACACGATCGGACGCTGAGGTGGAGATACCTTCTGTTGCTGACACTCCTCGCGCCGACGGGACAACGGTTGGGATAACATTTCCGGAAACCGTTTCCGTTGCCTTGGTAGTGCTCAGCCAGTCTCTCACTCTCGAAATGCCACTCCGACTTGTTCGGTGGCTTTTCTCGCTGTTACCGTCGAAATCTTCCGGTAGTAATTCTTTATGGAGGCTTTCCATTTTTCTACGGTCCTCTTCCTTCTTTTCCTTTTCTTTTCGCAGTGCTTCCTTTTTCATCGCTTCTACCTGCTCTTGAATTTTGCCCTCTAGCAGCAGAGCTTCCATCCTAAATGACTCTTCTTTTGCATGCCTCGCCTTTTCTTTCCGAAAAATCTCTAATTTCAAATTCTCCTCCTTCTCTCGGAGCAGATTTTCGTCCTCTATCTGCTTTCGAAGCATTTTCTCCGTGAAACTTTTCTCCTCTTCTAAAAGCCGTAATTCGAGTTCGGCTCGCGCTACTCTTACGCTCGAAGATGTTGATCGTTTGGACTTGATACTGGCTGCTACGGTTACTTCAGGTTGCATGCAAGGGTTACAGCGGAAATCACGTTGCGAAATCGATTCGTCTACCCCAGCACAAGTGTAATGGTACCATAGTACACAAGATTCGCACTGCACCATATCTTCTATGGAATCGGGTTTACTGCAAGCGTTACAGTTACGAGGAGTCGAACTGTTGAGGTTAGGTGAGTCACACCGCATGGAATCCGTTTCGACGTTCGGCATCTTCTACCGGAGAATTTAGTGCGATTTCGATAATAACGACGTATGCAAGATCCAAATAAAATCTTGAAGCTTGTTGGAACTTTTGTTACACCTTTTTCGGTCTCCGAAAGCAAACGCGTTTTTCTGTTGCGTAGGCTTCAAGCTATAAATTTTATTTAGCATTAATTATTTGAATAAATCTTCACCAAATTATTGACTTACATTTTAGTTCGATTGTAGTGTAACAACGGTAATTGTGATTTTAACAACTTATTTAATATGTAATTTTAATTATTCGTTAACACTTTTTATTTTGTTCTGTGTAACGTGTGCTCTCTCCAACTAACCAGTATAAAGTATCTAATGTCTAATGTGCAAGTGTATCGTGTCAACTGTCTATTGTGTCAGTGCCCCTGTCACTATTGTGTCCGTCGCTGAATCTAGGGAAGGGTTGCCGTTCTAGCGGTGGTTGCTCGAACATCACTCTTGCGCTTGGCCATATAGAATTTTCGTCCTGGGAGCTGCTCGAAATCCATTTTTTCATACAGTTGAGTCCCTCTAAAACGACATTTTTTAAAAACGACACATCTCGCTATAGCGACATTCTCAAAGTCCCCTCAGTTTTATACTAAAATTCTTCGTTTTATTGCGACATTTAGCTATTTCAACCTTCCTCTATAACGGTATACCAAAACTAATACTTGTCATTCTTTTTTGCGACAATAGTACAGTCGAATCTCTCTATAACGACATTGCCAAATCTATGACGACATTCTCAACTGTACCTTCTGTTCGACGTATACAAAAATTCTTTGTATTATTGCGACAGTCCCTTGCGATGTCGCTATAAAGGGATTTGACTGTATGTCTCATCGTCTATTGAAATGCAGCCATCGAACTTTCTTATACAGCATCCTAGTGCGGCGTTTTGCAACGAGATCCAGCTTGAGGGTCCTGTTGGGGTGCTTGCTGACGTGAATGACCGCAGGCCCCCGTGATCCGGGGGTTGGTCCGAACTTAAGGTACTTACCAAACAGTCCCAAGCCATGGTGCGGCCTCTGCCGTACGTAAGAGTCGTCTCCATTCCACACGGTCCATGGCTGCAGTTCGCCAGCTCTGCAGTCTGCGTAGGGTCCGCAGGTCGTCTTCCACCTGATCGATCCACTTTGCCCGCTGTGCACCTCTCCGTCTCGTTCCTGACGGATTGGTTTCAAGAACCATTTTTACCGGGCTGTCGTCTGACATCCTTATAACATGCCCAGCCCACCGTAACCTGCCTATCATAGCGGTGTGGACGATAGATGGCTCCCCAAGCAGCTCCTGCAGTTCGTGGTTCATTCGCCATCTGCAGTCCACCGAAGATGGTACGCAACACCTTCCGCTCGAAGACCGCAAGGGCGCGTTGGTCCCCAAAACATATAGTCCATGTCTCATGCCCGTAGAGGACTACCGGTCTGATCAGTGTCTTGTAAATGGTTAACTTGGTGCGGCGACGAATTCTATTCGATCGGAGCGTCCTCCGGAGACCAAAGCATGCACGATTTCCTGCCATAATGTGCCGTTAAATTTCTCTGATCGTATCGTTGTAGGCACCCGATCAAACGATTTTAACAAACGGGTATCACAAATATATCTGAACTTGATAGAAATAACAAAGCCTGCAATATTCTTGATATACAAGAATAATAAAAAGTACAGAATTAAATTAACTTCTGTTATCATACACTTGAATGTTCAAAAGTGTGTTTTCCTAAAGCATATATATATAACAGAATTTGTTATTCATTTGACAAAATAGTGTACATTCTAACTAATTCTGATCTTTTTCTGCCAAAAACCTTACAAAACTTGCTATAATTTGTTATAATCAGTAAGTAATTTTGATAGGAATTTTGATATTTTAACTATTAACGAGACCAAGTTTAGAACACAAGTTGTAACAAAAAGTTCGTAACAAAATATTAAGATTTGTTATAATCCTGATATTTTTGACTGATCGGGCAGTTACCAGTGAGCCCAGATACACGAGCTCATCGACCAGCTCGATTTCATCACCACCAACTTGAACTCGAGGTGGGAGGTGTCGTGATCCGGAGAGCAAGCGGATGCTTGAAAATTTGTCTCGACGCTGTCCATTGGTAGTCCACTAGCAGCGGGGTTATCGGTTGCAGCCTGCATTGGGTCTGGTTGAGTAAATGATGAAGCATAACATGCTTGTATCAACCCCGGCGCCGGCCGCCTGCACGCAGCATGTTCAGGTCCTTCGCCCTGTACATCCGTTGCCGAATCGATGGGGCCCTCCGCGCCATCTATAGTCCTTCCTCCGGTTTGTGTGTCGTCCAGTCCCGTTCGCGTTTTCCTCTTCTGCTTGGCTAGAGTTGCCATTGCGTCCATCGCTGTTGAAAGTATCCGCAAGAATGAGCCTTTTTCCGAAGGCGCGTTTCTTTTATACGCTTTCTAAAAGTCACCAGTTGCAGAATGTGGAGCATATGTATATCTATCCCCACTCACAGTTGCTGCATATGAAGCACATACAACTGTACAATTTCTTCGAGTTCTGCCATTCCCGCATCTGCGTGTACGGTGCTGGTTGTTTATTGCTCTAAGGCAATGAAGATATTTGTAGGGAGGTTCAATTTATAGTTCTAGACTAGGAAAACTAAACAAATTAATGTACGATTGTTTATTTTATTTATTTTTATATTTTTTATTTTATACACTACATGTCAGCACCACAGGAGGTTAGCACTGTCTTCTCGTGAAACCCTTCCTTTCATGTACTTCGTCTTCGATGCATTGATCCAATCCGTTTGGCTTCAGACTTTAGTCCGATGTACGTATCTGCCAGCTTCACAACGGACCGAGCCACAATGTCGATAGCTTCGCCGAAACCAAACAGTTGAACCGACTTTTGGAACATCGTGTCACTCGTGTTATTCCCCGCTCTTCTAATAACACCTTTCAGGGCAATGTTAAACAGTAGGCAGTAGAGACCATCACCTTGCCTTAGACGTCTTCGGGTTTCGAGAGTGCCCCCGAATACCCGATACTCGGGGGCTGGAATTTTGATGTCTTCTACTCGTACACCATGAGCGGGGGCCTAGTGTGGTTGGTAACGTCTCTGCCAACCACGCTCGATGCCTGGGTTCGAATCCCACCGCCGACATAGGTGTCAATGATTGTGAGGTGGCGTGATCCACTCACAACCAACCCAACTGGTCTAGATTCAATCCTAGCCGACACCGGGAAATTTTCTGAGGCGAAAAATCTTTGGGATCACGCCTTCCATCGCATGAGGAAGTAAAGCCGTTGGCGCCGGTCCGTTAATAAACGGGTCGTGAGTTAGGGTCCTGGGTGTGAAGTCGCCTCCCTGGGCGTCGGTGATTGTCCACAATAGTGGCGGAACTAGACCGACGGAAAATAAGCGAGAATAAAAAAAAATACTCGTGCACCATGCATCGCCGGTTAGATGCTCGACAAAGTGCTGCTTCCATCTTTCGATCACCACACACTAGTCTGTAATGAGGTTGCCGTCCAAGCTCCTGCACATATCGGCTTGCGGCACGAAGCCTTTACGGGAGTTGTTCAGCTTCTCGTAGAGCTTCTGAGTATCGTTAACTTGGATCTAGGTTCTCTTGCTGGCGCTTCTTCCTTTGGAGGACTGAGTTTTGGCTGTTCCGTGCCTGTCGGTATCGTTCCACGTTCGCTCTCGTACGGTGTTGCAGCATTCTCGCCTGTGCTGCATTCTTCTCCTCGACTAACCGTTTGCATTCGCCGTCAAACCAGTCATTTCTTTGCTTCGGGGCCCATGTACCTAGTAGCGCTACAGCAGTGCTACCTATGGCGTATCGAATGCCCCTCCAGCCATCTTCCGTGGGTAGCGCTGCTTCCAGCTGTTCCGCGTATTCCTGTGCAGCCTCGGCGTCCCGCAGTGAGCGCATGCACACAGCTACTAGGTAGCGGTCCGAATCTATATTCGCACTGCGGTAGGTGCGAACGTTGATGATGTCGGAAAAGAACCTGCCATCGATTAGAGCGTGTTCGATTAGGTTCTCTGTCTGTTGGTCGGGTGATCTCCAGGTGGATTTATGGATACCTTTGCGGGGGAAGAAGGTACTTCGGACTACCATACCACGGGAGGCCGCAAAGTTTACGCACCGATGGCCGTTATCATTAGACACGGCATGCAGGCTATGATGCTGTAGTTGAAGAACCGGCCCTTTATCCTCAACTTGCACATCCTTGCGTTGATAGGCTGCTAGCCCATCACGCGTTGGCGCATCTTGCCCAATACTATGAAGCCGGTTCCCAGCTTGCTGGTGGTGCCACAACTCTGGTAGAAAGTAGACGCACGGTGCCTGCTTTTCCATATCTTCTGTCCTGTCCAACAAAGTTCCTGCAGTGCTATGGCTTCGAAGTTACGTGGATGTAGCTCGTCGTAGATTATCCTGTCGCATCCTGGAAAGCAGAGCGATTTGTAGTTGCAACTCCCAAGTTTCCAATCGTAGTCCTTATTTCGTTGCCTAGGTCCATGCCGATTGTTCCGATCAGTATTATCTCTTACGTTGTTTGTAACATGTTGTTTTTCGGGGCGGCTCGTTGTGCCTTCCCCAACCCCCTGTCTCGCCGGGGAGCCATCGTGTCAGCTCTGTTCAGAGTCCCACGCTGTCACCAGGACGTTGATCAGCCGCTCCTAACATGAAGATCAGACGCTGTTTTGAGCCGCACCATCTTGGTGAACAGACGCTCGGGTTGGCGAAGCATTTCCTATACCGTCGGAATATGGTTTACGCGCCAACGATCGCGTCGCACCTTCTCACTTAGCTATTGTCGGATGACAACATTGCCCAGGCAACACCAACCAGCTGTATCCATGTTTCAACCGGCAGTCTAGTGTAATCATATGACTCGTGGAGGTGTGAGATAGGAACTTGTGAGGGCCGAAGCTATGTTTGACGCTCCTTCCAGGTTGTCAACTCACCAACTACTCTACAGACTTTCAATCGTAGCTGCTCGTCAATTGATCCATTTCTGCGGTTGCTGTGTTCAACGCGATCCAGCATTAGAGTTTCATTGAATCGTTTCAGCACGTGTGATTTGGGGAATTTGAGGCACTTCGCAATTTCCGCTCCTGACCACGTCAGAATTTTAACGTGAGTGTGCAATATTTTTTCACGTCTTTCACGTTTCATCGTCGAAAACTTGAAATGAAACTCTCACTACTATGTAAACAAACCTTTCTCATCACTGCGCTGTCATTGGTTTCTCGTACCCGCCACAAGAGGCGCCATGGTAAATAGAAAGCTGCGACCAAACATTAAGTGAATCTAACTTTACCAACTGACATTCAAACTTTGATTCAAGTTTAACAAATATGCTTGAAAATCTGAACGATGAAACTATTCCGTATGCTAAGAGAACAGATTAATCTTTAATATGCAATACAGTTTATGTCAATTGCGGATATAGTTGATGAGTAATAAGAATTTGAAGTTCATTTTTTGAGGTAAAAACTGATTTCTCTTCGCCGGGAAAGTGTTAACACAAAAAAAAAACCCTCCTCTTAGTAGTTTTTATTGTTACCGTAGTTTTTGCTGTTTCTTACTAACTATTGAGATGAATTCAAAAATTTTGATTTGTCAATGTCGTGGGCTCGTGGCTGTCAAAACTCAGAGGCACGTGTTTATTCTCAGGCTTCTTTCTTACCCTTTCCTCATACTGAAACCACAATACCTAGATGACTTCCGCTTGACAAAATAAGTCCTTATTGGAAAAAAACTGGTCACAGTTCTCTGTATGCCTGAAGGGCACTGGGTACTGAAATGCCACTGCGACATTTTTGCTGATTGTCTTTTGTGGCGGGCCCCGATTGCTGTGCACAGGTTACGGATCGTACTCATTGATGGAGTAGAGCTGTTTTGTTGTAAGCCTGTACCCCAATTAGGTACAACATAGTTGATGAAACTAATTACCTGTTTGGGATTAGAGCTCCACACTTGGTATGGAGTTAAAAGGTAGCTTCCTAAGAAGTTGTACCTAGAGGAAGCAAGAGCTTCGCAAGAGCAAAGCAAATACTCTGAACTCTCTGGTTCAGATTTGCAGAATCGGCAGGTGTCGTTCAACACTACGCCGATTTTCTTTTAATGATAAAAAGCAGGACAGTGTCCGGTGAAGAGTCCCGTGATTATCCGTAGGTCACTACGATTTAGACTAAGTAGCTTTCTGGCGGTTCCAGGGTTCGGATAGATAAACTGTTGCCATTGGGATACTATTTCTAGCCCTTTCCAAGTTAGTAGTTCACTTTTGGTAGCGGAAATGGACGTACCCAGAAACGGCTCGGGGCCAATAAACCGCTGAGCTGATCCCTGTCTTGCTAGGTAATCAGCGTGTTCATTACCCTCGACTCCGCAGTGTCCGGGCACCCAAAACAGAAAAACTGAATTCTGTCGGGAAAGTAGAGTTTCAATGCATTCCCAAACAAGTTTGGAAGCGCATTTGACGGACTTAAGTGCTAGTAGTGCTGCTTGACTGTCCGAGAATATACAGATTTTCGCATGTCTGTAGCTGCGTTGCAAACATATTTTTGCGCAGATATATATGGCATATACCTCTGCTTGAAAAACGGTAGGTCATTTTCCCAGGGATAACGTTTCCCTAATACCGGGTCCGTATATACCAGAACCCGTTAGGGATCCCATTTTCTATAAATAAAAAATGGGATCCCTAACGGGTTCTGTATAAAAACTGTATAAAAACTGACGATGCCAGGTGAAAGATTAGGCCCTCCATTGTTCCATATAGAGCGGTTTGTTTCAATCACTCTATATGGAATATCCATGTTGGTCCTAACGTCCATCCAGTCGGAGACTGTAGTTAATAGCGGAGTTAGTTTGAACTCATTAAGTATGCGAAGGTGGCCGATTTGGTCCCCTTCAAGTATAGTTTTCCTCCTTTGCAACCTTAGAGCGCCAAGCTATGCTTCCTTTTTCACATGAAGATGTAGAGGTAGTAGGCAAAGCATAACTTCTATGGCTGCAGTTGGAGTTGTTCGCATAGCGCTGGTAACCGAAAGACATGCAAGTCTTTGAACTTTTTCGAGTTTGGCTTGCGCAGTCACTTCGTTCACCTTAGGCCACCACACTAGGGCAGCATAGGTGATTCTTGGTCGGGCAATGGTCTTGTAAGACCAGAGTGCCAAGTCTGGTTTCAGTCCCCAGGTCTTATTGAACAGAGTTCTGCAGGCCCAGATCGCTGAGATCGCTTTCTTAGCGGCATGATCCAGTTGTGCAGACCAGTTCAGTTTCTTGTCCAGAATAATTCCGAGATATTTGACTTCATTGCTGAAGCCCAGTCTGACTCCATTCAGTATTGGAGGAGTGATGGAGATCTTCCTTCGTCTGCCGAATGGAATTAGGACTGTTTTTAAGGGGTTTATGTTTAGACCCTCTTGTAAACACCATTACATGGTGGTATTCAGAGCCGTTTGCATTCGGCTCGACAGAGTTGCGTCATCTTTACCTCTGACGATAAGGACGATGTCATCAGCGTATCCAATGACCTCGTAACCAAGCTGTGAAAGCTTGTTGAGAAGTGCTTCGACAACTAGTGACCATAACAAGGGCGAGAGAACTCCTCCTTGCGGGCATCCCTTGATCACTGACATTGTTACAGACGAATCTCCCAAGGTTGCTGTGATCACTCTGCTAGAGAGCATTGCGTGTATCCAGCTCCTTGAAGTGTGGTCGATTCCCTTATGAGAAAGAGTCGTATCAATTGATGCAAAGGACGTGTTATCGAAGGCCCCTTCAATATCAAGAAAGGCACATAGCGCCGTCTCCTGATAACTCAGGGACTTTTCAATCAACGTCACTAAGCTGTGAAGAGCAGTTTCTGTTGACTTGCCGCTTTGATAGGCATGTTGGTTCCTATTCAGCGGGGAGTCTTTAAGAAACTCATCACGGATATATTTATCCATTATTTTCTCCATCAACTTGAGAAGTGATAAAGTCAGACTTATGGGTCTGAAAGTTTTAGGTAGGGTTTTGTCCTTTCTTCCAACTTTGGGGATAAACACTACCTTCACCTTCAGCCAGTTATCCGGAATATGGCCCAGGACAAAGCTGGCTCTGAAGAGGTTGATGAGTTCGGACATGATAACTGCGACCGATTTTTGTAGAAAGATGGGTAGTATGCCGTCTGGACCTGGAGACTTCATAGGGTCGAATGTGCTTAGAGCCCAACCTATTGAAGCTTCCGTGAACAGTCGACGGGCCAGCAGGATGGACTCCCGAGACGCCATATGTCTCGAGTTGTCCTGTCGCGACCCATCACTATTCAGTTCTTCGGTCTCTGTCGATCCAGGAAAGTGGGTGTTCATAAGAACCTCCAGTGTTCCTTGGTAGTGACAGTGAGGCATCCATCCTCTTTCCTCACTTGTCCTAAACCGTTAGTATGGTCTTTGGACATCGCCTTTTGGAGCCGCGTAGCTTCCGGCAGAGTTTGGATTCTTTCACAGAAACTAACTCTGGATTTCCGTTTAGCCTTGCGTAGCTCGGCGTTGTACTTAATGAGGGACGCCCTGTAGTCGTCCCAGTTAGACGTGACTTTTGCCCTGTTGAACAACCGCCTAGTTTCCCGACGAAGGTCACTAAGTTGATCATTCCACCAGGGTACGTCACGGCATACTGACCGTTGTGTTAGTGGACAGTTAGCGTGGAAAGCATCCATGATTCGGTTTTGTAGATCATTTGCTGCCGAATTCAGGTCAACTGAATTTCGAATGTTGCTGTAACTGAAAGTTCGTGAATCGATCAGGTGTTCCTTAAAGGATTCCCAATCTGTATTCTTAGGATTTCTGAACAGCTCTCTTTTCAGAGGGTTAGCCTCTATATTAAAAACGATGTGTCTGTGGTCCGTCAAACTAGTTTCATCGGAGACATGCCAATTTTTAATTCTTTCAGAAATAGAGGCGCTACACAGAGTGAGATTAAGGACCTCCTGTCTGATAGCGTTGATAAACGAGGGGTTATTCCCTACATTACATACATTGACATCGTTAGAAGTAAGGTATTCAAGTAGGTACTCACCCCTGGTGTTGGTGTCCGAGCTGCCCCAGATCGTGTGATGAGCGTTGGCATCGCAGCCGATCAGAAACGGCTTGTTGATGGCCTTGCAGTACCGCACGAGCGCAGCAACTTCGGGTGGCGGTATATCACCTTGGTCGCCCGGGAAGTAGGTCGACGCGACAACCATGACGGCAACGACGTCGCGTTGGATAAATTCTGTAATAGGTAAAAATTTTAGTTCTCTATTTAGCAGAATTGCAGTCCTTGGTTTGGACTGCGTGTCACAGTAGATTAACCTACCGTTAGGAGCGTTAAGTCCGAAAACTTTGGATTCGTTGATCCACGGCTCCTGGATGAATGCAGCCGCTAGCTGCTCTTTGGCGAATCTCCTGCAAAGAACACCCGAGGCACCTTTTGCGTGATGGAGATTCGCTTGCACGCAGCGAAGGCTGCTCACTTTGCAGTGAAGTTGCCGTCTTTGTCCGGATCGGAAGATGATCCTGGTATTGGCTGACGGCTGCTAACAGCGGTTTGGCTGGTTGATGGAAGATGCTCTTCCTCACTGTTCGGCTTCGGTTGCAGCAGTCGATTGGCAACAGAAGGTCGTCGCGCACACTGTGGCGGTTTTTGACTCCGGGGGATGCGACTGTTCGGTGGTTGATGCTTCACACTCTTGCGCGTCTTCGGCGGAACCGTCCGAGCAGCCGCGGGGTTGCGTTGTTTGGGTGGTGACAGGGCACTCACGGGAGAGCATCCTACGCGTACCTTCCCAACCGCAGGGTTGCGTTTGGGTGGTTGTGGGGCACTTCCGGAGGAGTTTCCCACGCGAACCTTTAGCCCATTCGCAGGATCGCTTTGCCTGGGTGGTGGCAGAGTACTCCCGGAGGAGTTACCCGCACGTACCTTCCCTGACATTGCGACGGAGTCTTTCCTGCCTGTGACGTTCGGCCTTCCGCTTACCTTTCGGATGCGTGCTTTGCCGAAACCGTAGTGCAGTTCATTATTCCTACTCTCAACGAGTTTGGCCGATTCTTCGTCAATATCCAGAACTAGTTCGACCAAGGTCTTTACCAATTTGCGGTTGCAGACTCGCCACATTTTGGTAGAGAGATGGTCGTTTTGATTCTGGAGTGAACGAAGAATCTTCTCGTCCGGAGAGTTCGCACTGTCCGCGAAGTAACCGACATACCGTCTGGCCTTCGACAGATCCTTCATGTGGTATACACGAAGTTGTGCTCCCTCCCATGGTACGAGAGAAGGTACCTCCCTTTTCAACCACTGCACTGTGTCGTTGTCGGCACAGGCAAGTTGCAGGAAGCCATTTTTTAGATGGCAACCGTTAAACTTGGGCTTAGTGGTTGGATTTTCCTGGTCCGCAATGTGATCGAGGATGGAGGTCCGGACAGCCTGAAGCTGGTCCGTTGTGAGTAGGGAGCTGGGGTGGGTAGCAGAAGTAACCGCAAGGCTTATAGCTCCCACCATGTCCCTATATGTGGCCGTCGGGAGCGGCTTTGAACCCGATGACTCTAAACTCGTGCCGTTCCGCAGTTTTGTAGGCTGTGGACACTTAGTACTGGTATTTGGGGACACCGAGCCGTCCGACCGCTGTCGCTTGACGGCGAATTGGTTCGATTGAGCAGGCTGCTCTGTCGGAAGGAGGGCCAGCTTCCTGGCTTCTTCGTACGAGAGACCGGAGCGAAGATTCTTGCTCAGTCGCCGCCTTTGCGCATTTGAAAGTCGCTTGACAAGGGGTGCCGATGATTCGGGTTTCCCTTCGTCATCGGGCCTTGTCTGTGGACCGGGAACTAAGTCCATTTGACTTTCGTCATTCCCTTGTGGAGAAAGTAGGATTAAGGATGAATCAGAGGGTCCTCCGTCCAGCGATTCGCTGTCGAGGTTGAAATCATCCTCATGCTCCATCTCCTCCGTTCTGCCCGGTGCGTTTGTTTTTATTGGACTACGCTCCGATGAGTCCATGGGTTCCGGCAAAGAAAGGCTGCCGGTGGCCGAATTTTGTGAAGTTTTGTCGTTCATAAAATTCCCACGAGTCGCTGGGTAAAGAAGAGTCCGCTGCATCAGTGACCTGCGTGATGCAGTAAGGGCTAATTACTGTGAAGGGTGCCCTGGTACTCCACAGGCTCCGTTAGAGGCTGAGTATTTCTTAAACCCCTCCCCCACCACGTCATCTACCGGCACGGGTCGCATAACACCTGAGCTTAGGGGTTTGAACCATTGGATTTTACGCAACAGCCATGGTTAAGAGCTGTTGCAACCATCCTCCTTTACAGGGGCTTTGGACCTTCTGCTACAGTTCTCAATAATTCAAGTCTATTCGTAAAGGCTAAACTGAACCAAGAGAACCGTAACAGGCGGAGTTCTGGTCACAGTTGAAACCACTCTAGGGAATTATAATTGGTGAACCTTAGCAGAAGAAACGCGGCTTGGTATAGTAAAACAGTAAATGTAAATGGAAGGGTAAAAACATATACACATAAGCACAGTTGAATGATAAGCATGCCACATACTCCAAACAACGTTATTGCTATTGTTAAAAGCGTGGAATACAGCAGACGTCCGGGCAATTTCACAATAGACCAACGTTTCTGATCACAGAGGGTGATCCATACAGGGAAAATTATTTTTAAAGCATATTTTTTTATACCTCAATTTTTGGCATCAGAGAATTTAGCCCTGCTATACTATATTTCCAGAATATTATATTTCTTTATTAGTTTGTTTTTTAACGTTACGTAAGTTGTGTACTACGCCTTATTTTGCGAATGTTGAAATACTGTTGCTAATGTTACTCAATTTTGTAATTTAGTACAATTTTAATTAAACCTGAAAAACAGTTCTGAGTAATTATCGAAAACTGATTCGATAAGTCTCATTTTTTATGTGTAAAATTATCAAATATGACCAAAAAATTGCGACATGAACCGGAAGGTTTCGAATTATTGTGGGACTAGTTTAATTATTCAATTAAACTATGAACACGATCAGAATACTATATAAATATGTTTTGTATATTTGTGATAAACAAAAATTAGACCAAATTTTCAAACCATGTGCAATGGGTCCTGTTCTTGTTGTGAGTTCAGTTAAATTAACACCAATGATTGCACTAAACATTGCAAATATCTATTAGGCTTTCACAAATCGACTGTGTATCAGCACAAATCGATAAATCTCTACAAACGTTCGTTTGGGGATGGGATATTCCACGCGTTGTTGACCACAGAATAAAAACCTTGCATTCGAAGGTGGTAAATAATGGATAGTGCAGGATGATGAAAATTAAATGAGCGTTTGTTGGTAAGTTGGCAACTGATCTGACCTATCTACCTTCTAGCCACGCGTACGCGAGTTTTCACAGCACGTGTAGCTTTCGTCGAGAAGAAGAAACACATGCACTATTGCGCACAATAACCAGCGCAGGGTAATGAATAATGTTCACTGACAGCGAGCGGAAATATTCAGCGATAAGTTGGATAACGATGACCGTATTGATACGACCTATGAATCATCTGTTAGCTTTTAGGGGATTTTTTTCGCTCAAACTTCATTGAAAGGTAATGCAACTTATAATTTTGAAATCATAGGATTTTATAAAAATTAACCTTATACTAGAGTCATGTAGTGAATCTGCTTTTTGGAGGTAAGGGGTTCAGGTTTCAAATAAATGTTCTTTGGTTGTTGTATGCTATTTAGAATTTTTAATCATAAATGCTAAATAGGAAAGTGTCATCCTATATATTACTCAAAATAGACTTGTTCAACGAAATTACTTTTAAAAACACTTCCTGGCCATTCCCAAGCATTATTTCATTCAATTATGGCTTAGCCTCTTCGGACTAGAAGGGTTTCAAAAATGGGAATAAACAAAACTAGGTTGAAAGGATCCGATTTTTCCGTTACGATACTACGATACTGCCATCGGGCGAATAATGTGATAAATGGCGCGCACATTGCCTGAAATGCTTATTGATGTGTAATACGAACCACGAGTATCGCAATGGAAAATGTGTATTTTTACGGATGTCGCATCACGATAAGCATTGTCAACAGTGTTTCCCTGTCTTCGAACGTTTTGGTTGTGTTTCGTCAATGTTCTACTGCATAAAAAAGATTAGTTCGGATTACACAAAATATTACCGGGAAAAGTAATGAGCACAACTATCGCGAAAGAACACGGTGCACAACTCGTGGTGGCCTGTGACATGCTCTAGTTGGCGTTTGCAACGTGTAGAGCAGCGTGAAATAGTAAATATCACGAAGCATGGCACAGCACCGTAAAACACGAGTACTCCAGTGTGGTTTACTATATTTATATCGGGCAGGAATCTCCAGCTGTGTCTCAACAGGTTATTATTGCTTTGTTACTATCGTTGATATTAATAATAATCAGTATTTGCGAACTATACAAAATGATATTGGAAAAGGAAACTTACAAATTAAATGAAACTTACGAACTTTTGATAATAAAGTTCTATTCCTATAATTACAATAAGGTATGCAAACTTATAACAAATTGAAACAAGAAATAATTTAAACTGCTTTTCCTTGTTAGAATTAGCATTGTAATTTATTACATTCTCCCCATTAGAAAGAGAACGGCTAGTCGCTATATTCAATACCTGTTACAGAACACGCGATCGCGGCAGATTCCAACGATGAATTCTCAGCCCACACTCTACGTCACGCGCACGTATTCCGAGTAAAGTCAATGACACACTTCTTCTCACGTTGGAAGCGCTGCTATTGTCTGTAGGGTAGAGCAGGGTTAGTTGGTATGCAGCTCGTTACTGTTTTGACCACTTTCTATAGAAAATGTTACAAGGAAGCTGTGCATTGCATATTTAAAGTAAGATTTTCTTACAAGGCAGGTTCATAGATTAAAGTGCGAATCCGGTATTTTTTTTTTGTAGCTGGTGAACCAAAGTTTATGACCAACCAACCTCGTCCCACCCTATGCTAAAACCCTTGTAATCACTCGAGTGCACCTGTCAATAAATGCAAATACTTTTTGTGCGCCGCGTAGCGTAGGTACCATCGGAGGCACGTTTACAGTTCATGGTTTGTGCGGCATCAAAGAAAAGCGCGTACATGGTTTTCAAGAATTTTACAAGAATTCGTCGCATACCATTGTGCTTTGGTATGTCGTTCAAAATGAGGGTGTTTAAGCGATATTCGATTGGGTACAATAAATGAGAATTATATCGTACAATTACAATTTACTAATGCTCTAATGCATCCATATAATCAAAACTGTTTCATGAGAAAATAGTTCACAAAACATTGATTGATTTTTTATTTCAATGAAATTTTGCACTTAGCAAACCGAGTGTTTTCTGGGTTTTGAAAAAAATAATAATAATAAAGTGACTGCAACTTTGCTGAAAACATTATATAAATCAAACAAACCGTTCTGGTTTTATTTTTTATTTTGAAAATTTTAAATCCTTGATTCTTTATTTTCCCATGATTAAGCAACCATCAATGTTTAGCTAACATTTTGCAATTAAAAAAAAAATTGGAAACTATTTCTTTGATATAGAGGCATTCTTCATTCTATTCTATTCATTCTATTCTTTCCGATTTCACTGAAACTCAGGACATTCTACACTATCAGTTCTTCATGTAGACTCACGACTGCTGTTTAAAAAGGGCCTATCCAAAAATGTGACTGATGAATAAAATATTTTGTATCGGTAAAACGACTTGTTTGATTGAAATGGTGTCTTCAGCAAAGTTGTAGGTAATAAAATTGCGATTCTTAAAAAATATATACACCGAAAAAATATTTTTTTTCTGGGCCAAACATTCCAAATTGTCACAAAATTTAAAATATCTTAAAAAGTACCTTTTTCAAAAATCTATTTTTTCACGAATTGAAGACTACAATATTTAATATATCTGCCAAAATTTGGTGATGGTAAAATGAAAAACAAAAAGTTATGAACGTTTGAATATTTTATCTTTTTCACTCAGAACTTATTTTTGAGAATTTTTTTCTGTTGTTGTTATAAATTATCGCTAAGAGCATGATACAAATTTGTGGTAAAATTAACACTATCATACCTACCTATATTATTTCCCAGCCAAATAGCTGCTATAACTACACGCAAAAGTTTAACTTATTATTCGAACTAAAATTCTATTTTTAACAACGGCTTTTACCCGTTATCATTTAAGTTCTGCTTGTTAAAGTGCATTAAGCAGACAATGTGTGCAGTAGGGAAAGCAAAAAATAAGAGAACTGAAAATATGATACAGATTTTGAAAAATATACCGCATCCCGACGGGACTTGAACCCGCAATCTCCCAACTTGAACCTGCAAATCCGCAATCTCGGAGATTGCAGGTTCAAGTCCCGTCGGGATGCGGTATATTTTTCCAAATCTGTAACATATTTCCAGTTCGCCTATTTTTCGCTTTCCCTACTGCACACATTGTCTGCTTAATGAAATTTAACTTATTACTTGGAGAGTAATTAAAAAATATTTCCCTTCGTGTAACAAATCTATTACTTTACAAGTAATAAAATTCTTCTTCTGTTGAGTAACAACCCTTACTGCAATATAATTTGCACATATTGCAAGATCATAAGTATCTAATAATAATCGTTACAACTACTTGCAAAACTTTTACTCACTACTTGAAAAAGTAAATGAAAAATTATCCTCATCTCCAGTCGATTTACAACACACACTGTGGTGACTTAAATGTATTAGATCGTTGCATCAATACAAACACAGCAGAGCGGGGGCCTAGTGTGGTTGATGACGTCTCCGCCAACCACGCTCGACGCCTGGGTTCGAATCCCACCGCCGACATAGGTGTCGATGGTTGTGAGGTGGCGTGATCCACTCACAACCAACCCAACTGGTCTAGATTCAAACCTAGCCGACACCGGGAGATTTTCTGAGGCGAAAAATCTCTGGGATCACGCCTTCCATCGCACGAGGAAGTAAAGCCGTTGGCGCCGGTCCGTTAATAAACGGGTCGTGAGTTAGGGACCTGGGTGTGGAGTCGCCTCCCTGGGCGTCGGTAATTGGCCACAACAGTGGCGGAAATAGACCGACGGAAAATAAGCGAGAATAAAAAAAAAAAATACAAACACAGCAGGTGATGTCTCGCTTACACATGCAACGCGGCTCTTGCTTGTATGTTCCCCTGCAAAAATGCATACAAGCGCGTAACTTTATTACATTTTGGTTATTGGCATCTTAGTAGTATAAGCAACTATACATAAAACAGTTTTTAAGTGAATAAATAAATAGGTTAAGTGAAATAACTGTTAGTGATAAGGTCCAGCAAACAACATGAATAACACTATGTACAAAATTAAATGTATTCGACCTTTCGATGGTGAAAAGTGTTCGAAGCAGCTGCGGAAACTATCGGATAATAATATCCAAAACTAGAAAGCGATAAAGTATTCCAAGTCATCGCAACTAACTAACAAATTTCGTATTTGTACGTCATGTCGTCTGCATATAGAGAAACTAGCTCTCTCTACGCGTCTTTTTTAAAACCATCTGATAGCGGGAATCGTCGCTGAGTTACGCATATTATATTTCAAGCCAGTATCAAAATGATTGATTATGTTACAAAAACAACGCGTTGGATTTGTATCATGCTCTTAGCGATAATTTATAACAATAACAGAAAAACACAAAAAAATCTGAGTGAAAATGACAAAATATTCAAACGTCCATAACTTTTTGTTTTTCATTTTACCATCATCAAATTTTGACAGACAGTAATAAATATTGTCGTCTTCAATGTGTGAAAAATTAGATTTTTAATAAAATGTACTTTTTAAAATATTTTAGATTTTGTGACAATTTGAAATATTTGGCCGAAAAAAAAACAATTTTTGCAGTGTATATGTTTTTTCAGAATCGCAATTTTATTACCTACAACTTTGCTGAAGACACCATTTCAATCAAACAAGTCGTTTTTCTGATACAAAATATTTCATTCATAAGTCACATTTTTTGATAGGCCCTTCCGAAACAGCAGTCGTGAGTCTACATGAAGAACTGATAGTATAAAATGACCTCTTTATCAACTGGAAACAACTGTGCAAAGTTTCAGCGAATTCGGAAATGGTCGATCAGAATCGATTTGCGAAGTAGCGTGGACTTGTTCAATAAGGAGTTTTAAATTTTGTTTCTTCGATTTTTTTTTCAGAAAAACAAATTTTATCCGCGGTGTATACTTTTTCCGAAGAGACCAAATTGTTATCTATAACACTGCCGGTGACGTCACACATAGTAAGGAAATCATCCGCCATCGCAATAGGTCCACAGCAAATAGATTTAATACATGTACTTCAATAAGTGTTGACGATGAGATAAACAGGGTACTGACAAGAAACAAACGAGATTCATTTTCCTCTGAAGATGTCAATTAACAGTGACGAAACGTCGGACAGTAAAAAACAGAAGGCGTTCTAATTTTTTGAGGCTGCTTAATATACATCTAACGCAAAAATGTCCAACACGTCAAAAATTGTCAAAAGTGTCATTAATGTCAAAAACGACAAACATGTCGAACATGTCAAAAATGTCAGAAATGTCAGAATTGTAATTAATGTCAGAAATGTCAAAAATGTCAAAAATGTCGAAAATGTCAAAAATGTCAAAAATTTCAAAAATGTCAAAAATGTCAAAAATGTCAAAAATGTCAAAAATGTCAAAAATGTCAAAAATGTCAAAAATGTCAGATATGTCAAAAATGTCAAAAATGTCAAAAATGTCAAAAATGACAAAAATGTCAAAAATATCAAAAATGTCAAAAATGTCAAAAATGTCAAAAATGTCAAAAATGTCAAAAATGTCAAAAATGTCAAAAATGTCAAAAATGTCAAAAATGTCAAAAATGTCAAAAATGTCAAAAATGTCAAATATGTCAAAAATGTCAAAAATGTCAAAAATGTCAAAAGTGTCATTAATGTCAAAAATGTCAGATATGTCAAAAATGTCAAAAATGTCAAAAATGTCAAAAAAGTCAAAAGTGTCATTAATGTCAAAAACGACAAACATGTCAAAAATGTCAAAAGTGTCATTAATGTCAAAAACGACAAACATGTCAAAAATGTCAGAAATGTCATTATTGTCAAAAATGTCAGATATGTCAAAAATGTCAAAAATGTCAAAAATGTCAAAAATGTCGAAATGTCAAAAATGTCAAAAATGTCAAAAATGTCAAAAATGTCAAAAATGTCAAAAATGTCAAAAATGTCAAAAATGTCAAAAATGTCAAAAATGTCAAAAACGTCAAAAATGTTAAAAATGTCAAAAATGTCAAAAATGTCAAAAATGTCAAAAATGTCAAAAATGTCAAAAATATCAAAAATGTCAAAAATGTCAAAAATGTTAACAATGTTAACAATGTTAAAAATGATAAAAACGACAAAAGTGTCAAAAGTATCAAAAATGTCGACAATGTCAAGAATGTTAAAAGAGTAAAAAATGTCGAAAATGTCAAAAATGTCAAAAGAGTCAAAAGAGTCAAAAATGTTAAAAATGTCAAAAATGTCAACAATGTTGAACAAACATGTAATATTTAAAGTTAATGTTATACATTTTTCGAATAAAAAACAGCAAAATTAGAGTCAGTGAATGTGGTTTATGATTTTTTAGCTAAATCATTTTTCCATTGCATAGAATACATTTCTAGCCAGTCGAGTGACCTAATAGGGGAGAGAAAGTTTTATTCTTTTTCATAATACGAGATCGAGCTAGTCCAGATTGAACAGGAATTTATCTGCAACGGTTCGTTCTGATTACAATTATTTTTGTAAGGGATTGTTTCGATTTGATTTTAAGTAAATTTTGGAACTATTTTCAAAAAGCGAAACTGATATTAAACTCTCAGGATAGAAACACTAATTGCTTTCGATTATTCTTATCTGAGTGACTGACTTTGCATTTAGGTACGATGTCTTCGTTTCATCCCAACAACGGGTGGAAATGAGAATGCGACAAAGTGTTTTCCCCGTGCGGCTTGGCTCGGTCATAGGGAATTTTGTTATTCCCTCCGTTTGGACCCCATCGCATTTGCACATTTCTCCTCCGTTTCCGCCTCGTGTAGCATTTCATTTTTTTTCACGGTTGTGATGGTGATTGTTCCGCCGAAAGCTGTTTCGCAGCCCGACACTCGATATGTATATTGGTGAGATATATTGCCAAAAATCGTGAGCCAAATTCGTTTCGTTCTAGTGCAAAAGAACAAAGGACAGTTTGGGGGTCGTGCTGGCAGTTTCTCTTTAATTTTGACGATTGTCATGTACAGTTAGAGGACAATTTTAGTGGTCAAAATCACCATACAGTTTCGTAATTGTTGGGAAACTTTGCAATGTTATCCATATTCTTTCATTATCACAATGTATACGCTTCTGTTGATTAATTTAGACAAAATATGTGTATAACTCTTTCACTGCACGTGTTTACTGTTTAGGAACAATTTTCAGCTGCTGCAACACGAGCAAAATAGACCTTTTTCAGGCACACTGGACCCGGTGTCTCGGGTGGAATTGCAAAAGGTGAGCGACGATGTCGGCGCAGAGAATTTAGCAGTTTTCGCTCTCTTGCAGCTCTCGCGAAACACGGTCGGCGCGCGTAGTGCCAAAAGCACAAACCATGTTCCGGCGGCCATCGGTGGGTGGTAGGGCGAAAGGTGGAAATGTTGCGGCAGCGTCATCGCCATTTGTGTCTGCTTATTATTCTCTTCGCTAGCAGCAGTTGATGATCAGTCGCGTCTAGGGGCAGTTGGAAAAATTTACTGTTCGCTGAGTCCAGTTACTAAGTAATGAATAGTATTAAGGCAACATATAAACATACTGCCGGTAAAGGTTTCTGAGCTTGAAGAACTCGCTTGTAAAACGCTTGTGGGGTTTTGGGTTGAATAATGCGGTATAGATAGTGGTGCAAAAGTGTATAAGCGGATCATTTTCGTGAAAGAAAAACCAAGAGTTACTCCAAAAGGTTACTTCGCAAGTGCAGAATTTTCATTCCACACAGGACAGGAAGGAAATTTATACAGTTAACAGTGCAACCTGTGTCTGTGTTGGTGATATTAAAAATTACGATAAAAAAAGAAACAAAGAGTGCAGTTTGCCCAAGCGCAGAATTTAAAGAAGAAACTTTATTCCATTTTGTTGGATTACTGGGTAAAAGCGTAGGCAGCGGTCATTCAGCCATTCAGTCCTTTGTGAGTATGAACTTTGAAGTAATTCCTTAGGTTACATTGTGTCACGCTCAAATTTCTTTATCATGTTTACTCATTTTCTCACCATCTCAGAAGTAATACATATTAAGAAGTGCTATTGAAAACCCCGCAAAAACACCCATCATCAAATGGAGTGTCGCGCCATATTCTGTATGGCAACTCGTTGATATTTGCTCGAGCTCGTTAGAGTCTGTTGGTCATTAGGCACCGGCCATTAGGTCTTACTGCTCTCCGGGAATGATTAATAGGTTAAATACTGTTATTGATTATGAGTTTTCAATTTATGTAAACTAGTTATTGTTATGGTTTCTTTGTTATTGTATCGCTGTAGGCCGTTGAAGGTAACTAGCGTGTAGATATCCTTTACAGGATAATAATCAAAGTTCAAAAGTTCTTGTTTTATTGATTTTTATAGGGTTTAAAAAAGATCTTAAGCGCACAAAGTTTACCTGTGGAGTAGCGTGACAAAAAGTTTACTTTTTTATGTTTATTCATTAGCTATTTCCAAAAAATAATCTTTTGCTGTTAAAAAAAGATTCACCAGAAACATCCTTAATACCTGTTCAAAGAAATAAGGAAAGTCTGTTTTCGGTTAGTTTTATTAAAATTCGTCTTTCAACTCGAAATATTTGGAAAGGTGATTTAATTTATTGTGAGTGAACCTGGGTTTTACAATCGAGATTTACTTGAGATTGGAATTTTGATTCATTTACTTCCTAGTGCGAACATTCTCTGTCATCGACAAGGTTATGGCACCACCTGTCATCAGTTTATTTTAGCATGGAAGGGGAAGAAACCATTAATTTAAAGACACAAGCGTCGTTAACAATACAGTTTGCGTCGCTAATACGCTGAATAAATTCAATTTAATTAAATCAATCCAATCAACCGAGGATTTGAAGAGCTTCGCTCAAGACACGGCTTGCAGATGCGGCTCGTGTTGATGGTGAAAGCGTCACCTCACCGTGATTGGTAAATCTGAATCAACCAGCTCATAACCTCGACAGCAGTTTCATCATCAGTTCCGACGCCCATTAGTGAGCCACGTGGAGCAGAAACAACACACCTCGTTTCTTCGCACACCGAAGGTCACGTGACTTGTCGTTCGTTATGTATTGCTTTGGGTGGCGTTACTTTATTACTCTGTACCGCTACATAGTAAGGCGTAGTAGGATAGTAGTGCGTCCTCCCTCGTGCTAGTAAGACAATATTTTCTACTGTCTATATATCTATAATCCACTATCTGTTATTTCGTCTTGGGATACACCTTTGTTTGTCATTTTACTTTTTGTTTATACATTTTACTAAGCAAAATATGAAATTGAATTAACTTCTCCTGCAAGAATACACTAGGTAAACAAATCAGAATATGACGTTATCTACTAACATTACTCTTACATTCGCTGGTGTTAGCACTATGATAGTATGCAGATGCAAGAAAAATGATGCCTGGAAAAATTTCAAAACGCAAAGTGGTTAACGATAGTTGAACATGATGCATTTAAATGTTTATATCTTAAAACGGAAGTGAAGTTCGAGAAATAACTTTAAATTTTAATACAGGATGACGGACAATTTTTGATTCCTAGCAATATTCTTGCCGACCTAAAACGTTACTTCCATGATTCGTACTTGTTATGCTTCACTGCTTTTATCTTCTTGTGGATGCAATTTTAGTTCTGTATGTATATTCAACGCGCATCAAACAGACAAATCAGATAGTCGAAGCCACAATTTTCTTTGTTTTAGAGGTGTTTTATCTTTTCCGTCCCAATGACTTTTATATAGGATTATTCTGCTTCTCCAAGTTGTTCAAGTTAAGATGTACTGCTATAGTATAATTTTGCCCTCCGAAAAGTACATTTCTGAATCACGCAGCCTGAACAAAATGCAAGTAACTTTTGCCTAAATGTATGAACATCAAACAATTGAGAAGCTCGATCTTAAAAATAACTTTGTTTTGAGAGGCTTAATAGAATTTAATAGAATATTATAGTCCACATAAGCATTGCAAACTGATCGCAGAATCAAATCAATTTGAAAAATATTGAAATTTAAGACCCGTGGACAACACTTCGATTTCCGGAATCCCTTATTAGGTGGTATTTGGACAATCAGTGAATCACTTTCCTGAGTATTGCAACACTCAAATTTTAATACAGGCAGTGACGGGCTCATTATGGCCGAACGATGCGCGATGAAAAGGAGTCTACAGAAATACAATTGAACGAGTGTCAAGAAGAACATAGCCGGTAAATACGATGGAAGGTTATGACTTCGCATTTGATTATACCAACCGCGGGCCAGTTCAAGAAATTTTGTTGTCAATGATAATCTTCGATAGTTCGAACGTCTAGGACCAACTTCAAATCATCTGCATACATCAACTTGCAGCGATCAGCCAGCAGCAGTGTCACGTCATTGAAAAAAGTGCATAGCAAGGGCCCCAAATTGCTTCCTTGAGGAACTCCTGACTTCTTAGTAAATTGCGATGAAATACTAGAACCAAGTTTCACGCGTAGAACTCTTCCTCGTTAATACGAGCAGAGCCATGCAACGAACTGGTGGGAGGCACCTAGATGCGAGATGTTACACAAAAGTATCGAATGGTCCAAGCGATCAAAAGCTGCTTGAGGTCGGTGTAAATCGCATCTACTTGAGCTTTTTGTTCAATTTGTGAGATGCACGACGAGGTGAACTCCAACAAATTGGTATAGACAGAGCGGCCGGACATAAATCCATACTGAGTGGTTGACATATAGTGCTAAGTGCAGGAAAGTATATCACCGCTTACTATGATCTTGAAAAGTTTAGACCCAGCAAAAAGGCTAGCCAGAAGGTACGAAAAAAAGTCAAAGTCACCGGCTTTTAGTACGGGAAACATTAGCGATTGCTTCCAAGCTACAGGAAACTTTCCTTGCGTAAAAGACTTGTTGAAAATGTATGGCAAAAGGTCGTTGACGATCCACTGTCAAATCCAGAATACGTCTCCACATTACTCGATCTTGAGCTAGTCTTCTCCAATTGCTCCCAACACCCGCCGAAAGGGGCGTCGTCATCTACACCACACATCCAAGGAGTGCGGGGTCTACCACGGAGTCGCCGACCTCACTCGGGCTTTCTGTTGAATATTATCTTCGCTGGTCACTCCTCCGACATTTGTGACACATGGCCAGCCCACTACCGTAATATTTTTTATCATGGCCATAGAGTATCTCCGAGAGAATCAGCGTTCAAAATCAGTCCAAATTGTTGAGGACATGCATGATGCGTTAAAGGTCCTGTTTGCGGCTGCTATCTGTCTCCTAACTTTGCAGCTAACATCGTTGTCACACGTCACGAGAGTACCAAGATACACAAATTCATCGAATACTTTATAGATCGTAATTTCAGTATTACGCCAGTTCCCCGTATTACACCCACAAGGTAAAGCTCGTTCTTTTACTTCAACCCGTTCGATGAACGGCTCCGAAATTACACCCGCTATCCTAACATATCATGAGGAACCATCAAGAGTGGCATGAATCAGTTTATTCAGTTTTGTTGGAAAACGAGTGTTCCAGCATTATTGAGCTCAACTGAATCGTACGCCGCCTTGAAGTCTGCACGTTTATTTCTCTGAACTTGTCAAGGATTTGACGCAAGGAAACATCTGGTCCGTTGTGAGTCGGTCTTCTCAGAAACCGCACTAGTACTCTCCAAAGGCTTTAGTTTATGAAAAAGGATGCGGAAGAGAATCTTGTGTGCAGAATTGAGGAGGGTTATGCCTCGCTATTTACTACAATCGAGTCGGTGGCTCGGTTGGGAAGCCCAACTACTTCGTGTTTTTTAACTCTTCACTGATTTCGTCAAATCTTGGCGGATTCACAGCTTGTCCATCCTCTTGATATTTCTCATCATTCAAAAACCTCTCGAAATACTGCTTCTAACGCATGGTCACCAGTGTCTCATTGGTCATCGGGATTGGCATAGTTCAACATCGTACCTGGCGAAACAAACCTCCGCCTCCACAACAGATCGTTCGCAAAGCTCGCGTTTTTTGCATTGGTGGAGGCTTTTTTGAGGCTTCTCCGTGCTCAATACGTTCCACGCTGTATTGCTCACCGTATCGTGGATGCGTCTGTATTATTCGTTTAATTATTCACCAATCCGTTCATCAACTTTCTGAATTCTGAATGTCCAACAGTATCCTCATCGAAGTGCGCGACTTGTATTAGTTGGCCAGCTGGACGCGAATCGTTCCTACGACGAGATCTAAGGCGACGTTTGGGTCTCAAAAGGACTCAGAAAGCTTCGCCATTGCGGTGATGCAACGTGTGTTTCCTTTATGTAGTCGCGTGAAAATGGTCAACAAATGCTCTACGAAAAATAAGCATTTAACTTATCTAAGCTCATTCTATTTGCAGATTGGTAGACGCTGATATTAAAGATAAATTTATTTGTCATTTCTTCGTATTTACAAGTTTTCATTGCTGGAGGTGATGTTCTGTGTTTCTTTATTGGTGAGATCCAATCTTTTGTATATTTTAATTACAAGATATCACCACATTGCTATCAAATTGTATACGGAAAGGTTGAAGCCTTATTCAAGTAATGCATCCTCTCATTTCGCACAACTTTTGCTCTTATTTCGCATAGAAAATGCGTGAAATGCAAAATGCATAACTGCAGTGCTTTTACTGTGTGTCTCTCAAGCATATATCAAATAAGGAGAGCATCTAGGTAGGAAAGTAGATTGCGTTGCGGAACTGAAAAAAAAGTCCAGCCATTCGTCACGCAAGTTTACTGTCACGCAAGCATGATATAGAATTTATTTCAGCACGCTCTTCTGTGTATTCTCGTCTGGCTTCGTTTTGCTCATCTTAATTTTAGAGAGGAAATAATTTTCTCCCCTCTGAGCAACTGTAAACTTACATTCAATGTAAGTTCACAGTTGCGCAATGTGCTCTGCTATTGAGAGAGTGCAGAGTAATAGTTTCTCTGGCGAATAAACGCTCTTAATTTGATAGAGTATAAGCCCAGCTAAATTCGTGTGAATAGCTCATCTGCACATGTAAGATATGTAAAATGAATTGCTCACATCTAAGAAATGCGTTACTGTTCTCATCGTCCTATGCTCTTCCATCACTCTTGTTTTGCTTAGCTGTGGTGCAAGCAGTGAGTGTATATTTTCTCTGCGATCAGCAGAAACACAGCACAAAGCAGAAGGAAAAAGTGTGGTGGAAAAAATTGCTACACGCAACACTCATGCAAGAATAAGGCGAAGAATATTCATTGCTCTTTCCACATTATGAGAAAAATTACAAGCCTGCTCGTAAACTAGTTTTTCCTGTGTCCTGAGTCTGCAAAATATTTGTTAGAAATATTTCCAAAGCGCTTTTTTATCTGGAATAGAAACTTAACAATCTTTAAGCTTTATTTGAAAAGCTGCTAATGAGCAATTCCACAAAAAAACGGGCAACCAATTTAATTGGCCAGTTTTGATTTGCCTGAAACTTTGCATATATGTTTCTATAGACAAAATATGCCATTTTGTGCTATTTGTTTAATTTTTTGGAGCACGACTTATTTTTGAGAAGCTATTGAAAAATGCTATCTTGGGAAGGTACTGATGATTACCAATATTTTTAGGGTCAAAACGGTTTTTTGATCGGTATGATGTCTTCGGCAAAGTTGTAGATAACAATTTTGTCTTCCCAAAAAAGTGTACACTCTCATATAAGGTTTTTAAATAAGGGGAAAAAGTTGAAATAAAAATTAAAAATCAATTAGCTAAAAAATCTCATTTTTTGAAAATCTATTTTTCTTTATTAAAACTACGAAAGATTACCTAAACAATGAAACCGGTATGATCATGGAGAAACTAAAAAAAAGGAAGATTTTTTGGAGAAAACTTGTTTTTTCAGTATATTTTTCGAGGAGCATATGTTTTTTTGGAAAGACAAAATTGTTATCTACAATTTTGCCGAAGACACTATGTCAATCGAACAAACCGTTTTGGCTGTAGAAATATTTTTAATTTCCCATAGAGCACTATGGAGAATCAAAAATATTTAAAAAAAAAAATCAAAAAAAATCTCAAAACATTATAACCTCTGTCTGATTTCTCCATGATCGGACCGGTTTCATTGTTTAGGTAATCTTCTGTAAATTTTATAAAAAAAAAGATTTTTAAAAAATGAGCTTTCTTAGATAATTAATTTTTAATTTTTATTTTAACTATTTTTCATAAAAAAATATTTTTTATAGTGTTTTTTTTTTGTAAAGACAAAACTGTTATCTACAACTTTGCCGAAGACGTCATACCGATCAAACAAATTGTTTTGGCTCTAAAAATATTGGTAATCATCAATACCTTCCCAAAATAGCATTTTTCAATAGCTTCTCAAAAATGAGTCGTGTTCCAAAAAATTAAACAAATAGCACAAAATGGCTTCTTTTGCCCAAAGCAACGTCTGTGCATAGTTTCAGCCAAATCAAAAATGACAATTCAAAAAAAATATCAAAACTGGAACATTTCTTGTGAAACTCTAATGTGAAGTTTTTAAATCAGTGTACATAACGGGGCGCAACTAAAATTTTGATTTTTTCCCAGCGCTGTCAAAAGGTAGATATACTTAAATGAAAACGAGTCAAGAATATTTCCAGCTCGAAAAGATTCTCGACCTGATCGGAAATCGAACCCGTTATCACAACCGTGTGAAAGAGCTAGCCGATCGACATCGCTAACCGCAGAGCCCCGAGGACTACTAAATTCGTTATTAACGAGAAAATAATCATAAACATATATTTTTTATCGGATTGATAGTCGATCTGTGGGCTCGAACAAAAATTTAAAAGAAAAGAACGAAGTTTTTTTTTAAAAGGGGGGGGGAATGTTTGTAATGATTTATTTATGCACTAATATCTATTCAGAATTAACCCTCTAGTGCCCAGTGCCGCCTCTAGGCGGTCTTCAGTCGAACCTCTAAAAAGCTTCAATAAGAACTTAAAAAATGTTTATGAGGCTTAATAGTGATTTTTTCGAAGTCCGTCTAAAAATTTATTTGGGTACTAGAGGGTTAATATTGTGTGTTCTGCCACAAATGGTGACATTTCAACTCTATTATATATTATATATATATAAAAAAAGGAATAAAACAAAACTTAAAATACACTTAAAAATATCTTACTGACTATAAAGTGAGCTAATCGTTGCAATTGAGGATTGCAGCGATTTTTGTCGGAATTTGTTGATATTTTGGCTTGACATATTTTCTAATGTTTCTACATTAGTGAGCCTATGTAGCTCGTTCTTGCTAAGCCAGGGAGGGCGCTTCAAAATCATATTCAAAAGTTTATTCTGAATTCTCTGAAGTGCCTTCTTCCTGGTTGCACAACAACTTGTCCAGATGGGAACTGCATATAACATTGCTGGCCTAAAAATTTGTTTGTAAATTAACAGTTTCTTCTTGAGACAAAGTCTAGAATTCCTGTTGATAAGAGGATATAAACATTTGATATACTTATTGCACTTTGACTGGATATTTTCAATGTGCTCCTTGAAAGTAAGATTCTTATCATAAATAAGCCCTAAGTATTTAACTTGATCAGACCAATTTGGGACCACACCGTTCATCTTAATAACGTGGTTATGGGTGGGTTTGAGAAATGAAACTCTTGGCTTATGAGGAAAAATAATTAACTGTGTTGTAGAAGCATTAGGGGAAATCTTCCATTTTTGTAAGTATGAAGAAAATATATCTAAACTTTTTTGAAGCCGACTGCATATAACACGAAGGCTTTTTTCTTTTGCGGAAATGCTTGTATCGTCACAAAACAGAGATTTCTCACAACCTGGTGGTAAATCAGGAAGATGAAAAGTAAAAATGTTATATAAGATTGGGCCCAAGATACTCCCCTGAGGCACACCAGCTCTATTAGGCAATCTATTAGATTTACCATTTAGATAGTTAACCTGAAGAGTGCGGTCAGTTAAATAACATTGTATCATTTTTGTGAGGTAAAGCGGAAAACTGGAATTTGACATTTTAGCTATTAAACCTTTATGTCAGACACTGTCGAATGCCTTTTCTATATCTAGAAGAGCAGCTCGAGTCGAACAGCCTTCAGATTTATTGGTTCGAATCATATTTGTTACTCTAAGTAACTGATGAGTAGTGGAATGCCCATGGCGAAAACCAAACTGCTCATTTGCAAAAATTGAGTTCTCATTAATATGTGTAAAAGAACGAAGTTTTTTTGTCCTTTACTTCAGTCGGTCTTCCATTACATTCCTGGCAAATTATTGTTGGGTTTATTGTAATTGTATACAGCCGAAACTGGAAGATTTTCGGTTTTATAATAGTTTACCGTAAACTTTTTGTCTAGAATTCTTTGCAGTTCAGTTACAACTGTACAGTGCACTTGCGTAATGCTTCTTGTTTCGACTCTAAGAGAACCTGAAATAAACTTCTTAGTTTAGTTGTCATCCATTAGTCTAAACTTTGTAGCTCTGTTTCGGAATTCGGCAATTACCGCAGTGCAAATATACATTAGTAAAATATCCGTTTGTATCGCAAATACATAATTTTACACAGGTTGTACTTGGTTAGACTTAGTTCCATACGTTAGTCAAACCTTCATGTTTCTAATGTAATCGAACGAATACATGAATGACTAATAATTCACGTATTGTGGCGCCAGCACTAATTTAAAGACTTCCGAACTTTCTTCCGACTTTACAAGCACATAGAGCAACTGCGTGTTCACACAACATGAACTGCGGGAATGATTTCAATGTATTTGTTTTTGTAAGTCGGACTGACAGCGCAGTGGCGGCTGAGATGGTTGCAGTGTTGCGAGAACAACAAAAATAAGCATCGGAAGTGTGCCTGACCTGCCAGTTTATCAGCGACGTTTTGATAAGTTTTATTTAAATGCACAATATTTATCTATGCTCCGCCATTTATTGCGTCTGGAGAACAATTCTGCGATTACTCCATCATGTTCGTTTGGTTTTTCATCCGCTAGAATCAATTGAAAATTTCAACGCGTTCAAATCGGTCCGATCGTCGTTCTGTTCTATCACACTTCACTTCCTTCCCCGAATGATTAACTATGAATTTCGCGACATGTGTCTACCGATGCACGTTCCTCCGAAGCTATTAAATTGCACTTTGAAATTCAATCCGTTCGATGTACGAATATGGATAATCAAATTATGATGAAAGCAGAATGTAAAACTGACCGTCGAATGTGTTATTTCTTTTCTTCCATCTCTAGACCGCTATGGGACCCGTTCTGGAACTAAACGACGAAGCATCACTCGGGGAGTCTTCGTCGGAGGATACAACGACTAGCTCAGACCTGAGGCTTGAGCTGACCCACGATCTGAAGGATCCGTCCGGTCGAATGAGTGTGTCAGTTGGATCTCCTGACAGTGTGCTTTCGACCAGCTTCTCGGTCATTAACTATGGTGAGTTTAAACTCAATTTTCTAGTAGAAATTAGTTCTATGACATTTTGCTACAAATTAGATGTGAGTAATTGTTGCTGCACAAAACGGATGTGTTCTAATTTGTTTCAAAATTGCAATGTAGAAAAACGTTTTCCGTATGGGGTTAAAACGCAGCACATAAAACGACGGTGGAATCTCGATAGTCTGCTCACATTGCGAGCCATGTGAGTTTTCGTATTTCTGTATGTATAGATGATTCATCAGAAAGAAAACAAGAGTGCGCTTTTCGTGGTTTCGTTCTGCAACATTGCGGTTCACAGTATTCAGAACGTTACGCTTATTTACGTGCTGTCCTGGGTGTAGAAGGGCAAAAAGTGATACTGTATAGTATTCGCCACTTTTCTAGTCGGCAGTATAATCGACGGTAACTCCACGCAATGTATAATCAATCCGGAACACCTTGTAGGGAGATATATGTTTATATAAACACAATAAATTTTGAATGCATTTCATACATTTGTCATTGAAATTTCAAATATAAAACAATACGAATCAAGCTCATAAACAATTTTAATTTTTTCCATGTGGTTGTTTATGGAGGTTATCTTTTTGACAAATTTAAAAAAAAAAGCTGCCACCCTACTTGCTATACAGTTTGTTTGCGCAATGACGTTTGATTTGATGAGAGATAAGCAATTATTTAGTCTAGGTCAGTGAAGAGTGCACGCGGTAGAGCATGTGTTCGCGCACGCGGGTGTATTGTTGCTCCTATTATTGCTGCATTTCTGTTGCAAAGACTATCGTTGGTGTGGGTTAGAAAATCCGAGAGCCAAGAGCCTTAGTGAAAACATTTTTTTATTAATGAGTAGAAAGTATGAAAAAAAAATTGTTGTAAATTAAGTACCAGCAAAAAAAAATCGTCACATCAGTTTGAGGCATCAACAGTAGATTCGCTTGTTCAAGAAATTCATCAATTATCATATCTCGTCTAAAAACGGAATAAGAATTAGCACTCCGGATCAAGCGGATCGCAACAGTTGGCAATAGGGAACAGACTGGATGTTGTTTCCGACCAGCCTCAATTGGCTGAGCGGCGGCATACAAACGTGACAAACTCTATGTTTTTAGTGATAAGCCGAGACAAGCACGGCTTAGTTACGTTAGTCAGCGAACTCAACCGAGTTAGTCAGTTGGCTACAGCGACGTTACGTGGTATATCAGCAGAGTTGCTAGGTGTGAACCGGCACAGTGGAACGTTACACGGATGCATAATACACACGAGCTGTGCGTTAGAATACGAGCGGTGGAACGTGATCATGGGTGCATTTGAATTTTATGTTGGCAGAAACAAAAAAAACGAAGAGATTTTTATCTATCTGTGTGATATTAAAATTGCACTGATGCTGAATAAATTAACTCGCCACCACTTAGTAATAAAATATATTCGTCTTCTACAGACTAAATGCATCAGAAATCGGAAATTGAAGCGCGAGTTGTGTTCATGTTGCCGACTAATTTCAAGGAACATGGTTTTATACTTTATAATGTTAGATAAATGGATCACTGCACTTGTGATTCATCTCTACCAAGATCTTGTCAATAGAATTAGCACGCGTACGCTTACGTTGCGTTCTACCAGTCGCTGTGACCCTTTCAGGCATGCCGTCGATGTCAGCTAAAAGCAAAGTCACACATTCAATTTCCGTTTGATAATAAGCGCATTGGAACGTGACATAATTTCCCCACCAGATGTTCCGCGGAACAGAGAATCGCAAAATTTTTCACACTTATCTCCCAACCAAAGGGTTCTAGGCGAAACCTGCCGACTTCCACCGTTCGCGCAGTCGCGCTTTGTTCGTTTAATTTACATTTCCAACTTCCGTGAATCACGCTGACTACCAGGAAAAAGGTTGTTGAGTACACTGGTCTTGGCTGTTTACAGGCTACGTAGCAGCCGTCGAGAGTGAGAGCGGTGCAGGAAGGTGGAAAACACTCGCCCGGGCACGTGACTTGGGCTCCGGTCAACACCGAGCACATGGAAATAGCTCCCCACTTGTTACATAGACTTTGCGGTCGGTCGGCTACTCGTGATTTTCAAGCTCAGTCTGTTTTAGCTCATGAGAAGGTTCAAATGCACCACGCTTGGTAGTAGAATACTTTTTTCTTATCGTATAGTTTAGCGATTTGTTGGTGTTTTTGTGGCACAAATTCCGCTTCGGATAGAATAAAGGTGAGAGATGTTTTGATTAACTACGCCGAACAAGAGCTGTGATTAAAAAATCCTAAAAATAAAGAGTATATACTACCTAGAAAGAGTTCTACAATTGTAAACAAAACATTTTTTCTGCTATCTTGCAAACCTATCTGAGTGAGGAAAAATTACATTATATGTTTTGAAACACAGTGTGTGCTGCTCGTTAAAAGTCTATTTTCAGGCAAAAAAATGCCCAACAGTAATAAATCTTCCAATAATCTTTCTTTGATGCGACCGAAATCTTTTTCTGTGATTCGTGTACGGCAATTGTGGCTGCTTTAATGCAGAATAATGTATTCGCGAATTACTTGGATAAAAGTTGCACAGCGTTTCAAGGTGGACATAGTTTTTCTTTTAAATTTTGTAAATAATATAGTACGGCTTCATTTATCAAATACTGGAATGTATGTTTCACTTAGTGAAACTTTCATAATTTTTATACGTGAAATATTCAATCTTTAGCTAAGCGGGTTGAAACAATATAAGTAAAAAACACTACCAAAGAACTTGTTAAAAATGTTAAAACTGTTAAAAATGTTACAAATGTTAAAAACGTTAAAAATGTTAAAAATGTTGAAAATGTTAAAAATGTTAAAAAGGTTAAAAATGTTAAAAATGTTAAATGTTAAAAATGTTAAAAATGTCAAAAATGTTAAAAATGTTCAAAATGTTAAAAATGTTAGAAATGTTAAAAATGTTAAAAATGTTAAAAATGTTAAAAATGTTAAAAATGTTAAAAATGTTGATATTTTGAAAATGGTCAAAATGTTAAAAATGTTAAAAATGTTGAAAATGTTAAAAATATAATATATGTTAAAATTTTTTAAAATGTTAAAATTTTTAAAAATGTTAAAAATATTTTTGATATTAATATTGTCAAAATGTTAAAAATTTAAAAAATATCAAAATGTTAAAAATTTAAAAAATGTCACAAATGCCAAAAATGTAAAAAATGTCGAAAATGTCAACAATTTCAAAAAAAATTATTAAAAATGTTAACAATTTCAAAAATGTTAAAATTGTTAAAAATGTCAAAATCATGAAAATGTCAAAAAAGTGAAATTTATCTGTATCAAAATTTTATGAAAAATGAATCGTAGAAAGCGTATTTCATTGATTTCATACAAAAAATTACGTATTATTCGAGTGGTTAAGAATTAGGATCTTTTCAGAACTCAAATTGCCGAGCAGTTTGGTGTTCATAGAACGTCGATTCGAAAATAAATAAAAAAACAATCGTTAGTCTCTCTCAATCATGGTAGAATAGACAGCATAAAATCAATTTAATATCGTATGGATAATTGCCCTTAGAAAGTACGCGAAAATGCTTTGGAGAAAAATATTTTGAACTAATTTTTCTTTGGTTATTCGTATGAATCTTGAACTTATGTTTCATTGGACTATAAAGGTGTACTATTTTATTCGAACTACAATTAATTTAAATTGTATTTAACAAAAAAAAGGTTTTTGACGTTGGACTAACGTCTTTATCGAAAATAGGCGCCTGAATCTAGAAAATCAACCAGGGAAAAGTGGTCAGGTTTTGAGCGCTTACATATTAGTCATTTCTTTTCAGAATATCGCGGTTTAGGCATCAAATGATCAGAAATTCTGTTACGGTTGAATTCATGTAACAAAAATAACCTATTGTTTGAGATACTCTATTGAAAAAATGGTAAATAACATCGATTGTCTAAATCATACCGAGAAACCCATTACTACCTATCTTTCCAAGCACAGCCGACACTAACGGATACAACCGATCTGACTTTGAACACGATTTGTTATTGTTGTTGTTGTTTTACTCGAGGTCGCTTTCTGTTTCTGATGCATTTTTACTTTCCTTGCCATTCTCTATTCTTCTAAGCTCCCCCCTTTTTCATTCGTTCGTATGTTTGGTTTGCTATAGCACATGTGTGGATAGCTATAGCGGGTGTTCATCGAAGATTTAGTATTTTCTCGTGTATTCATAACCACTTCATTTGAAATATTTGAACGCCCAAACGAACACGGCTGTAAATTCGACTTTACAGCAGCGATTTGAACTTCTTCAGCCAGTCTTAATTCATCGAGGAAAAATTACTGTCTATGAATGATCTACACTAGTTTGCTAGAATTTTAATTTAGATCAAAACGGGTTCTTTTAAGTATCATAAATTATTGGAATAAATAGTTTTCTCAATGAGCATACATCCATTTTTCGTTTTTGTTTCTGTGGTCCATATCTTAAAAAAAATTTATAAATCGTCCAGCTCAAACCTTTGTAGGGGTATGTGGCGGGACCATCATCATCATCATCATCATCATTTTACTGTAACTCGTCAAAACCTTGATAACAACTACGAAAAAAGCGTGTAATTGAGTTCTTACTTCTTTAAGTTATTGAAATAAACGTCATTTCTTAAAATACATGAAGTTATATGCTGGGCTGGAGTTAACCTAGCATGAGTTTCATCGGTTTAATGTCAAACAATTTTCAATCTAAGAATTTCCGCTTGAATCGTTCTGGTCTTAAATTTCAGATAGTTTCGTTGAGTTTGCTTGGAATATTTTGCCCAATTCGCTAAATTATATGATTGTCTTGGTAGCTACGAACAAAGGTTTTTCTGAAGTGACAGCGCTAATTTAAAAGATCCATTCATTATTTTTTATCTCAGTATTAACGTCTCAGTATTAACAAACAAACTGTTAGATTAAATTGCAGAAAATACTAGAGTTAAAATTCAGTCTACTATTTGTTTTCATGGAATATAAAAATACCGTAGTCTAACGTCATGCTGTCGTGTCTTTGATACCACCCTCATATTTTTTTCATTTCGCATTTCGGTTTTGACAAACTCACGGTGTTTTTTTTGGCCGTGATGAAATCGAAAAAGCACTGTATCAAAAATTAAAACGAGAGATAGAGAAAAGTTGTCGAAGGATGACATCTAGGAAATTGTTTGAACCTTCGTTTAAAAATATGGAAAAACAGGAATTGAGATCTTAGACTAAAAAAAAATTATAAATTATATAAATCACTTTTTGTTTCTGAAATGGATTTTTTTCAGTGTAACATCTTATTTTTTAAAAAATACTTTTAAATGAATGTTCAAACAATTACCTAAAAGTAATTCCGGTATGTCGATTAAAAAAAACTTCACCCCTTTTCAATGGTTTATCCAGATAAAATTTCAAAAAAGAAGTAAGCAAAGTTGCTTGGTTCATTAAGGTCTACACACTCACAAAGTATTTAGTATTAAATTCTGAGTGGGTGCTGCCAACATCTAGTTGAGTGGGCGCGAAATGCGTCAAAGGAGGTTTAACCAAATTGGTTAAATTTGTTATGAGTCCAGGAAAGTTACGTAACCGCAAGGTTACAGAGTCCACGTTGACAAGCGGGCGGTCATGGTTCCGAATCTTAGTAGAATCAGGACCATTCAGTGCCAAAGAACTTAAGCATTGATTTACTCTAAGGCTCTCTCCATTCACTCTTCCTTCTCTATAAACTTTATAATAGTGCGACTAACACTTGAAAAAATTGTCCCTCCTATGACAAAACTGGTCAGAAAGACAAATGGTTAAAATTTCTCCAAAGAATCATAATTGGCGATACGGGGTGGTAGAAACAAGGCTGGTATAGTGAAGCAGTCAGCATAATGGGAAGGGTCAAGGATATACACACAAGCACGGGTAAACATAAGCATATCACTTACTCTCAATAGTGGTATTGCTAATAATAGAAGTGCGGCGTACAGCAGACACCCGAGCAAAATTACAATAGAACAATAGATTTCAGGTTGAGGTGATAAGCCCATACAGGAAGAAAAATCTTGGAATTATCCAAAATCATTGGAGAAGACTCAATTCATCAAACAAATTCCAGAGGGATAAAATATATAACGCTTAAAAATTCATTGAATTCCAAATCAGTCTCATACTTATATTACATATTCTACTATCTTTTCTCCCACAGTGGGTAAATCACAGCGCAAAACATCGCAGCGACCCACGGTACGAGACCGCAAACCCTACATCCGTCAGCAGGTGTCTCCTCAGACAAGTCGAGTGGAATCGGCAGATGACAATACTAGCTCTTCAGTAGGATCCTCAGTTGATTACAGCTCAGAGAGCGCCTCTATTATATCGATTCCCATAGTGGAAAACATTGCGGACATGGTAGATCTTGACGAAAACATGAACGCAGATGAGCGTCCACAACTGCAACAACCACTGAACATGGAAGAAAACCTATACCGGCAGCCTCACGCTGGCTCACGCAATCAGCGATCTATGAGCGTATCGTCCAGTGGATGTTCGAGCTCAATGGATGATCGAAATAGTAATTTTTCTCCATTAGGCAGCATAAGCAGCTGTCGGTATGTAGAAACAATATAAAAGCATCTAAATTCAATTTACTAATTAGTTATTCGTTACTGCATCCGCAGATGTTCATCGCTGAGTATATCAGATTTCGACGATGATGGTTTTCGTGAAGACAACAGCGTTTCCTCTATGTACTCGGTGCTGTCTTCGTCAAGGTCATACCAGAGGCACCATCAGCTGCACCATCGCCATCAAAACGTGCCACACCACCCGAACAATACCAAGGGCTTGTTCGACATTGCACTGAAGACTGTTAAATTGATCCGGCGTAATCAGGAGCTGCAGACTAGGCTCGCTCAGCTGCAGCAGGAAACTAAAGCATTCATTGAGTCCGTAATGGCCAATCCGGAGAATGAGCCATTGCGAAATCGTATTCACGCGGCGATTCCTAGCCGGACAAGCACACCCACGCTTGTGGTTCAGAAATAAATCTACACGGGACAGTATGCCTCCTAGTCAGCGCACTTCCAATCAATATTTCAAAAGATTACATTCAAACGCAGTTTGTGTGTACAATTATCCATACTACAGGTTATGGAGCTGATTATTTGTGTTTTTTCCCACAGATGATCGGAAAGATCTACCGAAGCGCATCAAAAACTGCTTAAAGGAACGATGTTTTGTTATATAAATACATCTAGTATTGATTGACTAACGATGAAGCTTTTGAATATTTTTTTCGTGTAAAATGGATAGTATACAGTAATTTATTTGATTATTTTATCTGTCAGTAATGATCTAGAACTAATCAATCACAACAATCATGTTTATATAAAACCATAAGTGCGAGCTTCTCCCGCCGATAGAATACACGTTGCGTTGAACGCATTGGTCGAAAGTCGAGTAAATTTTGCAATTTAAATATCTGATTTCATAGCCATGTAGTTGGTAAACTTGACAAGCAATCATCCCTAACATTTATATTAATTGCATTTATTCGACGTATGACGTAAGCCAAAAGGAGATACAAATAAGTAAACAATGAACATTCTGCATAAAGTTTTTCGATCGGTTCAGTTTTAAAATCTTAAACTCTAAGGATGCCTAGTGATAGTTGCTTTTACAATTAAAACAAGACTAAACAATAAACATTTATAAGTTATGAAAATACTGTTATTTATTATACCTCATTCGATTCAAGCTATTAAATAGTTGATGATATAGATTATGCACTTTGTTTCACTTGAAAGGTTGTGTGTTGTATAATACAAAGTATTCGTTATTATATTGCAACACGTAAAATATGTTGGGTATAACAAGTTGCCGTAATTCCTGTGACAAGATAGCTATAATATGTTAAGATAGCGCTTGCATCCTGATACGGTATCAGTAGTTGTCTTTGAACAAATCTTAGCTGCAGATCCATAATGACTAAAAAAATTTGCTTGGAAATTAGTTATTTCTCTGGTTTCTTGTTGACGAACTGTATCTGATAATGTCCATGGAAAAGACATGGGTAAGATATTAGAACCATCACATTTTTGAGAATCTAGAATCTTTTTAACAATAACTCGTGTTTGTGTATAATGAATTAGACATATCGTAGGTAACTGTCGAAATATGTTTTTTTTTGTTACGTAATTTATTGATGCCGTCTTAACAGTTCTTTGACGAAGTATTTGGAAGCGATTATGCTTGACAAGAAGCTAAAACTTGCTGCTAGAAACTTTAACCAGAAAGCATAAAATTCTTTTTTTTTTGGTGTGTCAAGGATTACAATAGAACTCCTTTTTTGTGTAAACTAAAACTTTTCGCATCCTCCTCAGTGAGTCATGTTGTCATTCAACTAAATTGAGGCGTTTTAATCTGAACCTTGTGATCACTTTGATTCTCGATTGGGACTAAATCAAATTACTCTTGCAACCGACACGCTTAGCGATTATAATATTTTGATTTTGATATCATGAAGCTAATTTTACAAACAATAATGTAAATGGCCGTCGTTTTTGGTGGAAACTTGTTTTAATTTCATTTGACTGAACTGCGAACGTTTTAAAGTACTGAACTAATTAGGATGCCTAGTAAACTATGTCAAGGATTATACAAATTCAATGTAGGAGTCTGAACGTAATTAATGAAAAAAGTTCAGAAGTTATTAAATTTCTCGTTGAAACTTTATTAAACGATAATAAACTAATGAAAAATGGAAAAATAGAACACATGCTACTTCGCATCACAGATACTGGAGAGTTTACTGTACCATCACAGTAATTATTGGTTACATATAAGCTCTTGCGCTTTTAGAATTATAAGAAAATGTTAATGCTGCATAGAGAGTTGCCCTTGTTACTTTGTTAATCTTTGCATGCATGGCATGCATATTTACCATTTCGATAGGAAATCCGAGGAAAACCATATCGCTGACGAACTCGTCTTATCTGATCGCTTATATATAATTAGATATATGCTTTTGAGGTTAACCAAGACATGTGCGTCTTCCTTGATGTTTAGGTTCTGGCAATCATGCGATATGCCCAGCCCACCGTAACAATCTGCGCCTGATCAACTTTACAATGCCTGCATTGTTGTGAACGTCGTATAATTGGTACGAAGACACCGATTAATCACCGATCTGCTTACTTTAGCGTCCATGATTCACAGACATAAAAGGGCTACTATCAATGTCAATGCTTTGTGATTAGCTATTGCAGGTGACTTTAGTTTGCTATCTAACGTGCATCTGATATTTCACCAGCTATTTCGATGCTTGTTTTGATACATCTAGCGAAGGACAAATCAGCATAATTCGTCCCCTTAATGCTAGAACTAGATAACTCGAAATTTGTCGATTTTGAGTCAAGTATGCCATCATATTAATCGCGTCGAGCTCTTGAACATATCCAAAACTCGTTGAAACACGATTACCAAAAAAAGTGTTATTCATCAATTAAAAAACTAGATATCTCAATGTAAAATAAGTTTATTTTGTGATAAAACTAAATAACTCGGCTTTTTGTTGATTTTTTCGTTGCTATAACCGGTCTGCAACGATATGGTTGCGTTTCATAAAATCTGAACCTTTAAAAATCGCATTTGAATCGTCATCACCAGAATAGGTCAAATTTTCAAAGTAGTTTTTCTCGAAACGTCAATTTTCGAGTTATCTAGTTCTAGCACTAAGGGGACGAATTGACTTGCTCGGGAAGTCATGTTCAAGCATTATCTACAACAATAAATTTCTCTTCACCGAATCGTACGCTGTCTTAGAATCATCAAACGGACGAAGCATCTGCATGTTAAATATCCGGAATTTGTCACAAGGTAAATATGTAATCTACAGTCGATTTTTTTACGGAAACGAGAAAATCAAGCCAGTTTAAACGCATTTATTGTTCCAGTTACATTCTATTGGACATTGCTTGGACTTCTGTATGTATCGAGCATTTCCCACTTTTAATTTCAACTGCTCTTAACTGCTCTAAAGGTTTCGGACAACACTTACTACGGACTAAAGGGACAAAACTGAACTTCTTTAATATTGACCTATTTCGGCATTGCGTTAAACGTACGCTTTTCTACTCGATGCTACGTTATTTTTCCGTGTCATCCGTTTGTATTGTGCCAGCATTCTTCCATAATGATGGTGCTTGCAGTTAGATACTTTTATAACTAACAGTACCAAGATCAGCATCAGCGCCAGTTTGTAACTTCTGTTTTTATTTTGTACGGTACTGAGAAGTTTTTTTTTTTCTTCATCTATTCGGTACTGAGAAGTTGTTAACGCCATCTGAAACATCAACTCGAATACTGTTGGAATGGACGGTTCATCCACTAGGTTCATCAAGATTATTATTCCATTAGTTGTGCAACATATAATGCATCTAATCAACATGTTTATCGGAAATTCGACCATCCCTGACTCTTGGAAGCATGCAAAAATTCTACCTTGAAGAAAAAAGCGTACTTCAACAACGTCGAAAATCTGCGCCCTATCAGCATACTTCGTTCATCGTCGAAAGTTTTTTAGAAGCTTCTCAAACACCAAATGATTTCTTATATTGAGGATAATGACTTGTTGACAGAATGTCAAGTTGGTCTCCGTAAAGGACAAAGCATTAAAACCGCAGTTCTTCGCGTGCACGATGATATAAGTGCCATTGTAGACAAAAAAGGTGCTGGAATACTGCTATTGCTCGATAACTCGAAAGCATTCGATACAATCCCGCACAGCAAATTATAAAACAAGCTGAGCACACAGTTCAACTTTTCAACTAGGACCCTGCTTTTACCCATGCTGAGCAACCTTAAGCTGGACAGCCCTTGGTCTCCCCGGGAGCGCTGTTAGACATTACTTCAGGGAGAGGGCCAGTCGTGCTTTTCAGCTCTCACCCCTACGGGTAGCAGAGCAACCTATTCAGGCCAGTTAGTTAACTGCTAACTAACTAGGGCACATCGATGGTTTCCCTACGATTGGTGCCCTGCAAAATATTAACGAGCTGTGATGCGGCCTTGATGACTGTATCCCAGATTTCCCTATTCTTGCACATTCTACGCACAATATTCTCTGGCGTGGTGTCCGTCCGACTTATTGCCAGCATTTCGTACAGCGCTCGAAACGCGGGCATGTGTTCTTCCGCACCCGTACATGCGGGGCACATAGGGGACTCGGCGTACCCGAACCTATGCAGGTACTGTCTGAAGCAGCCATGGCCTGACAGGATCTGTTTCAGATGGAAGGTTACTTCCCCATGGCGCCTATTAATCCAACATGCTAGCTCTGGAATGAGTCGGTGTGTCCATCTACCTTTCGTAGTGTTGGACTACTCCCGCTGCCGCCTAGCCATTGAAGATCACCGTATGGTGTTGCGTATACCCCTCGTGTCGCGTTGGTCGAAGCACTCTACATCCTCTTTGACGATGATGATGAGGGGCATCATGCCAGCCGAGACACAAACCGCCTCGTACGACACTGTTCGGTATGCGCACGCGACCCTTAGGCACATTAGCCTGTACGTAGCTTTCTTGCAGAAATAATCGACGAGGCTCCCGAACGTGAGCTTGTCGTCGATCATAACCCCCAGAAGCTTCAAGGAGCGTTTTGAGGCGATAGTGCATGCACCAGCACTGATCGATGCCACCTGATCCGACTTTCTTTTAATTACAAAACAAAAACCTCTGTCTTATGGTGCGCTAGCTCCAGTTTCCTGGAGTGCGTCCAGTCTTCCACTACGCGTATGGATAGCGCGACCTTTAACTCCACCTCTCTAATTGACTCGCCATAGACCTCAAGAATTATATCGTCGGCGAAGCCCACAATCACCACCCCTGGAGGGAGTGTTAGTTTTAACACGTCGTCATACATGGCATTCCACAATACCGTACCCAGGGGGGAACCTTGCGGTACACCTGCGGTAACTGGGACGCTTTTCTGATCCTCGTTTGTGTTGTACACTAGCATTCGATTCTGATAGTAGTTACCCAGAATCTTGTACAACGGCGTCGGCACTCTGAGGCTCTGTAGCGCTAAGGCTATGGAGTCCCAGCTGTCACTGTTAAACGCGTTCTTCACGTCGAGCGTGACGATCGCGCAATAACGAATGCCCCTCCTTTTACGTTGGATTGCAACCTCAGCCGTTCTAGTGACGGAGAGAATTGCATCCACCATGCGCGCGATTTAGTCAGGATGGTGAAAGTGGATCTTAAACGAGTTGCAGACTAGTCGCGACAAAATGACCTACACGTCCAGCTAAAAGTAAAGCACTGTTCGTCACAAGCCGACACCGCCGAACGGGTGGCTTAGTTCTGCCATTCCTGGAGTTGAAATGAACGGTCAGAGCATCGAATGGTCTAAAAGTCCTGCAAAAGAACTCCATCGGATGTCCGATGTTTTTATTGTGTCTAATCTGTGCTTCAATGTGTCAAAAAGAAGGGAGTTTTGAAACTGTCGATGTCACTGCTCGCTTCCCAGATGGTCTCTAGGTACGATGCTGGCCCAACCGGCCAGTCGTCGTAGGTTCGAGTCTCAGCTCGGGAGAGACTTCCAGTAGGATTGTAGCGCTAGCCCCGCAATTGCTTGGCTTTGCTTTCCTTCGTTGCTGCTCGGTGCCGCTGCTGGTTGCTTCTGCGATTTCCTCGCGTCTACACGATTGACCCGGGAGCTGAAGATACCGGAGACCAATGACGTCGATCTTATCTGCCGTCACGGGCTATTGATATCGATGACTAAGTTGATATCTGCCTCTAACGCCGACACCGGGGAGTCAGAATCAACTTCGGGTATCGACGTCAACTGTGTGCTCACTACAAGACAAGGCCAACCCCTCTCTTCTGGTCGTCTGTCGAGACCAGCGCTGCCGGTACCCGTATAACTGTCCCATAATGAAAAACAACATGTTGAGAGAACGGCGATTTAATATTATCCGTGAATTTTCGGATTTCCAGCAATTACATCCAGAACCAATGACCATAACAGTTTCATGGCGACACAAGTTTATCGTTGAAAACAAAAAAAACATGGATGGCATTGGTTTTACGTTATATAACTTGAAAAAAAAAAAAAAACAAAATGGGACAAAATATGCGGGTACATTTCAAAAGTACTCGCATATTTTGTAGTGCTGGGACTATCCGGATTAAAATATCCGGATATCCGACCTCGGATATCGGACAAATATCCAAAATCCGGATCAATCGGATATCCGGATATTATCCGACAGGATATCCGGATTTTCGGATAGTCGGATATCCGGATATCCGGATATTGTATCGGAGCATAGTTTAATGAGAAATATGTAAATAAATACTTACGAGAGGATGGGGGATTGTGGAAAAAGTCATTTTTCGCGTTACATTTCATTCGAACGTGCCTAAAAGCTAGAAAAAAAAAACTCCGGATATCCGGATAGTATATCCGGATATCCGACTATTCGATTATCCGTATCCGGGTATCCGGACATCCCAATAGTATTCGTTTACATATCCGTGATCCGAGCTCCGGATAACCGGATCACGAATATATCCGGTTAAAAGTCCCAGCACTAATATTTTGTCCCATCACATATAAATTCAACCAGCAACCGGCAGTATCATTGGCAACGTAGATTGTACTACAGAAAAACAACATTAGTCTAGGTAATTAAATGACATACTTCTATATGCCTGAAATTATCCGATATACACTAATCTGGAGCAAAATTATATGTTTGCAGTTTGTACCACTATGCAGTGGGACTGTAATGCGGGTACTTTCAATATGGGACAAAAACAACTTGGTATTTTTTCCAATGTTTTTCCATACAAAGGTATCAATTTTAATGTTTTTCCAGAAAATATGATAACAATTAAGTCGATTCCCGATGATAACTCAAAAGTGACCAAAATCAGTATGGGACAATTATGTGGGTACCGGCAGAGCGTTGCCAGGTCAATTTTTTAAAAATCTGGAAAAAGCAAAATTAAAATCTAGATCAAATCTGGCAGTCATTTTGTGGAGCAAAAAGTAATTTTTTCGGATAAAAGTCTTGGGGTACCCAACATTTGAAGTGACAAAATTGCAAAATTTTGCGCCAAATTTGAAGTGATGACCTTTTTGCGGAACAGAGAAAATAAAATCTGGATCAGTTAAGAAAAATCTGGATAACTGGACTTCAAATCTGTCTATCTGGATACATATTCAAAAATCTGGATAATCTGGATAAATCTGGTTACCTGGCAACGCTGGTCGAGACTCAATCGCAAATGCGTGGACGCCGAATCTGGAGGGCAGCCGATTGTGTGGCTTTTGTTCGGCTGCCGGTGATGCAAAATGGCAGATATACTCCACCAGGCCACCAGAAGTCCGGGCGTCCCAAGATGTCTGTTCTCCTCGTCTAACTGGGTCTGCTTGCACGCAAACTTGTGCTAGCTGGAAAGCTCCCTCCGGGAATCTTCAATACTACTCCATATCTGTACAGAACTTTTAATAATCTTGAGAATTATTTTATTTCCATACACTATTTTCTCACTATGTCAAAATATATATTTGACATTTTACCTATTTTATTCAAATACACAAATTAACATTTTTCCACTTTATTTACTACTACTAATAAACTTCAAATAACGCTTCAACAAATTAACATTTTTCCACTTTATTTACTACTACTAATATAGTTCAAATAACGCTTCAACTAACTCTTTGCTCTATTAACTGAGCTCTAGCTTTTACTTTAAACTCCTTCTAACTCTTGAACTTAATACACGCGCACTATTCTTCCGTTCAATCGTCCAGGACAGGAAGATCGAATTCGTGCCAAAGCCGAGCTTTATAAGCCACTAATCCCGGTCTCTAGACTGATGCTCCCGAATTTTACCGATGTTTGACGTTTGTTCGGGCTCCTCCCCAGCCAACAATTTGGTCCGTATATTTCAGTTGTTGCTGAGATTTAAGCACCCTTGTACAATCTGATAAAGTTGTATATAACGTTCTATATGAGCTTATAAGTACCAAAGTGGAGGCAATATACGTACCAAAATGGTTCGCGCAGTAGATATACAACTTTTTATTCCATTTTTTACAATTCTATAAAAATTACCTTTTGCATAAAATCTGAGGTATGAACAACTCTGTTTGCTACTTAGTACAATTTTATATTGCCATAATTCAAGCATACATACCATTCCGTTTCACCCGTATTGTGATTCTACTTCAAACTGAAACGCAGCAGTGTGTAACCTGTACTGCGAAAAAAATTTGCATTATATACAACCTTAATTTTCCATATAATAAAAAACATAAAATTGAGTAACAACAATTTTATTTAATTTTTTTAATGAGAAGTACGCGTGCCATTTAACTTTGTACATTTTTTGGTATGTTTTATAATTATCGAGGTTGGATGCGACATTTTTCTTTATTATATTTTACAAGGTTGTGTTCAGTCTCGAACCCCCAACTGATCGTAACGTTATCTGCTCTTATTCTCTATCCTCAGAGTCATTTTACGATGCTGCATGTCAACGAATTTTATCTAGTGCAGTTTAACGCCTGTAAATCGTATATAATGTCACTTATTGTCTTCAATGTTGACCCAAATCTATTTATAGACTCTGGTGTCAATATGTAATTCAATATTGCCTCAAATACGAAGGAATAATAACATGCGATCTGCATTGACCTTCTTTTTAACTGTTAGGCGATTCAAGCGATTGCAATCAACATGCATTAAAAATCTTTCAAGGCGTTGCCCATGTTTATGTGAAACTCGACTATATGTGCCATTTTATTGGGTAATTTTTTTTAGTCAAAACTGCGCCAACCCAATTCTTATCTTTTAGGAACTAGATTTTAAAAACCAGAGTTGCTGAAAGGGACATTTTAATTTAAATTGAATTTGACAGAAAAATGGTTAGATTCTTTTCTATTCAACGATTTCGTGTTTCATAATAGACGATTTTAACTGTCACGAAAAAGTAAATTGTATAAAATTCATCATGCAATCCTCTTACAACTGTTATAGGGGTTTTCAAGGAATATAAATATCAACGTGGATCACATAAATTAGAAATCCTACAAGTTTTCACTGCGATTATGTTTAGCACTGTAGACAACTCTACTGCGATGAAACCTGATTTTTTGTGTGCATTTATACGAGAAACAATATGCAGTCTTATATCACGGACTGTACGACCCATATATGATGAAATATAACTTGAACTGGTTATAACATGAACTTTATGCAATTTCGATTGAAACTGGATGTTTATTCGATTTTTTGTGGTCCCCGTGGTTCTGTGGTTAGCGATGTCGGTCGGCTAGCTCTCCCACATGGTTGTGATATCGGGTTCGATTCCCGATCGAGTCGAGGATCTTTTCGAGCTGGAAATTTTCTCGACTCAGCACTGGGGCACGGTGTATCGTTGTACTTATCCTACACATACGAAATGTGCCAAAAACAATATCGATAACGAATTCTCTCAACTAATCTAGTTGATCGAGACCGCTATTAGCCCCAAGGCTAAGCGTGCGATATTGTTTATACGATTTTGTATTGCCATTTTTATACGATTTCTGGTTATCTGGGACGTTGTTGGCAACCCGTTCCTAATAACATCATCTGCGAACTACCACTGCGAGAAAGAAGAGGTAGAGCAAAAGAGCTCCATGGTGTAGCCACGAGCAGTATTCTGCAACTAAACGGTAATAAGTTGCTGAGCTGTTAGACATCTTTGGAGATAATGCTGAATAAGCCGTTAAGGTTATTTATGGGCATACACGACGTGGTAGTTTCCGACGCTGATCACCAATTGTTGCAACTAAGACCTCTTCCTTACGATACGCCAACTCCAGTTACCTGAAGTCTTCGACTAAGCGCATAGAATGGGGGGCCGTTGATTTTGTTCGACTCGCCGTAGACCTAGATTTAGTAGACCTAGGGTTATATCGTCTGCAAAGCCAACGATCACAACCCCTATAGAGATCTTTAGCTTCAACGCACTGTCATACATGACATTTCCGAACATTTTCGTGTTGTTAACTAGCACTCCAAAATCTGAAACAGCGGAAGAATCTGAAGCACGTGGCCTATGTAGACCAAACTGGCACAATTGAACGCATTCCTCACGTCTAGCGTAAAGATTGCGCAATAGCGGGTGCCCCTTCTCCGTCGCTGGAGTGCTACCTCTTCAGTCTAGGTGACAGACAGGCAATAAAAGTAGCCTCTCCCTTGTAACAATATTGGTTTTATCAAAGTTTTATAGCGCTTAATACAGTCAAAATAGCGCTATAAAACTTTGATAAAACCAATTTTGTTACTTGAGTCTGCCTCTTCCATCTTTTCGGAAGAGAGGCAATTCACATTTTGAATGTTCTGCAGGTTTACGTGAGACCGATGTGTCAGTTCGTGGCATGGAAAGAGTCTACAATCATCGCTGGTGACCGTTCTGCAGGTTACAACACGTTCTCGGTCTGGACGTGGTCTATCACATCGTCCTCAATTCGTATTCTGTTTTACTTTAAGCAGCACTTCGAAATATTCTTCCCGCCTGGCAACTAGCATAGACCATCTTTGTTCTTAACTGGTGCTAAAATAGCATCGTTTGGCGTATTGTTGACGATTTTAAAGAAATTCCTCACGTCGTCTCTATGAAAATTTTCTTCTGCTTTTTAGGCACATCCTGGACCTGTTTCCATCTCGCGTTTAAACAGTGTCCCACATCAATTTGCATCATGGAAAAAACGCTGTAGGGAATTACCCATTAAGTATTTTCTCTTGAAAGTAGAAGTAGTTTGTAGTGTATTGTTTACACTGTATTTTTATCGCTGTCAGTTTCCCGAAAAATGGAAAAAATGTCGTCACACAAAAGCAACGCTGCGAATTGATTTTGCGCAAGCACCTAGTAAACCCACAACTCCTTCATCGGGACATCGGCAAACAACTTGAATCGTGCAGTCGACAGTGAGTCGTGTGATTAAACGTTACTAAGAAACACTGAGCATCAATTGGAAGGAGAAAGGCGGTCAGAATGGATGTTCTTTTAAAGTTCTTAGCATCACAAGCGTGTCGTGAAAGCGTTTTAGCGGAATCCCAAAGCTTTCGTGAGAAAGGGGTCCGAAAAGTTGAATCTGTCCAAGTCTTCTGTTCAGAGAGCCAAGAATCGTGAGGGACTGTATACGTACAAAGTGCAGAGAGCGCGTCAATCGTGACGAACGGCAAAATGCGGTGAGAAAGTCAAGAAGCCTCGTTGTCTCATCATGGATGACGAGACGTCAAGGTTGACTTCCGGCAGCTTCTGGGGCTACTGTTCCTCACCGCCCAGCATAAATTTGATGTTTCGGAAGAAGTAAGGAAGCAGAAACTATCAAAGTTGGCCAAGAAAAGCATTATTTGGTAACCAATCTGGTAAATGGAGGATGCAGTTCGTGACTACTTAAAGAAGTGCCTACAGAAGCGCCTGCTTCCTCTGTTGAAGCAACATGAGGAACCTACGATCTTCAGGCCGAATCTTGTCAACAGTGTTACTTTCGTAACCGTAAACATGAACCGCTCCTTCCTTTAACGCACCAAAGCTAGGGCCCATCGGAAAATACTAAGCTATTATGAAGCAGGCGCTACGGCAGCTTCCCGAATAGTTAAAATCTGAGAGAGATATGAAAAAAGTGGGTTTCCGTACAGAGGCAACTGCTGCCAGATGTTGCGCAGAAGCTATTGAGTGGAGTTTAGCGTAAGATACGAGTGTACGATTATGGTATTGAACATGAATGAAATTAATATGTCAAAAACTCACCAGGTTATATTTTATTGTGTAAAAGTGAAAGTGGGACGGTTGACAAAGCAATTTTTACAGCGTTTTTTCTGTGATGCAATTTAATTAGAGTGTCTTCATTTGTAATGTTGTTCGTTTCTTTCATCATGTTTCTGGGCATTATTTGAAGCTATGTCGTGAGCCCATAGTCGTTGGATGCTAAAAAGACGTTGACGTCTGGAGCTAGCTCAGAGTCCATGTTGGACCCTTTGAAGGACCTGACATCCATGATGTCCGAAAAGTGTCTGTCATCAATCAAGTTAGGAAGATGTCGGACCAATCGAGTGCCTCGAGGTGTGCCAAGAGCTCCTTAAGTATAAAATAAAACAGAACCTAATTCCGTACCAGATACGAAAACTAAGTATGTACAAAATTTAGTTAAATACTAAAGTAGATTTACCATATGATTTTATTTGCGAAATTTTGAGTACGCTAGTAATATTGAAGCCGCCGTGACTTGCCAATTTTTTCGCCAATCATATACAGAACTCCCATCGGATGTCCCGTTAACGGCTGAGGGAATATTGACGCATCGACGACACGAAGACCCTGGATCCCGTACACTCGTAACGCGGGATCGACCACGGCGGACGGATCGCTTACCGGTCCCATTTTACACGTTCCCGCCTGGTGATGGGTTGTTGACGCAAACTGACGAATGCAGCACTCCCAATAGCTGTCACTACCGAAGGGATTACTTTCACAGCCGGCTACTGGCATTCGGCTTAGTTTTGAGCCATACTTGGCTAAATGGTACGATTCCCCTAAACGAGCTGCTAATTTCATGCCTCTAACGAATGCTTCCATGTCTTCCGGGTTGTCCAAATAGTTTGCGTTTATCCGTGGATGTTCGAAAGGGTTTGTACTCTTGAGCATCAAACGACCTCGGCTTTTGGCGTGCAGTAATATAAGATAGAAAGAAAAATTGTCGTTGTATGGGCTTTTGGCGAAGTTCGCATTGTACAGCGCTTCAGTTATTCCCAGCAGTTGGAAGGCGCGACTTGAGTCTTCACGGTTTATGGATGCAGATGCGAGCAGGATTTCGACATCCGGGTAATTGGATGGATAACTTGAATCAATTGTTTTGAGAAACGATATCGCCTCAAACCTTCCGGGAACCGAAAACGGACCGGTTCCGTTGGCTATATAATCTGCAAAATGTTGAGCAGTACTTTTGCTAAGATCCATCGTAATTGGTTGATCAGGATAAAAAGTAAGATTGGGATAGAGGTTGTGGTCATGCAAGTTGTAGCCAACATCGAGTGATTTGATAACTGGAATGGAGAGGGATTCCAGATGTTCTCTTGGTCCTACACCAGATAACATCAATAATTTAGGGCTTGACAGAGACCTCGCTGACAAAATCAATTCTTTTCTTGCGAGAACGCTGAAACATCTCTTGTTTTTTCTCGAATTGAACGCCATAAGCAATCTTACTCTTTGGATCGATTAATATTTTGGAGACAAATGATTTTACCGAGATGTGTAGATTGGGCCGATTTCTCACTGGATGCAAATAGTAACGTGAAGCACTGTACCGCTGTCCGTTTATCGTGGTTGATCGTAATTTATAGAATCCGACAGGTCTACTATCTTTGGGGTCAATTTCTTGATAGCCAAAATCGTTCAAAGCTTCTTCGAAAGCAGGTAAAGTTTTTGTTTCATACGAATTTTGTGACAGCTGGACATAACTGTTTTCGGCTTTGTGAAAAAATGGCAATACATTGTCATAGCTCCAACCGTAGTTTCCTGCTTGGGACCAACTGTCGAAATCCCTTTGATGTCCTCTAGTGTAGATCATTCCATTTATTAGCGTGCACCCACCAAGGCCAGTTCCTCTGGGCCACCAGCAAACACCATTTGGCAACCCTGCGCATGATTGGTTCATCGGTTCAGGGTAATAGTTCCATAAGTATCCTGAAAATTTGTGTTTCCAGTATTAAAGGAGTTGTTTAATTTTTCTGCACCGACCTGGCTGTTGAAGAGTTAGGGATTGAGTTAAAGGTACACTTAAAATGATGTTTTCTTCTTTTCCAGCTTCTCATTCTCTTCTTTTCCAGTAATACATTCCAACGAGGATTTTCTGTCAGGCGATTGGCTATTACACAACCTGCGGGTCCTGCTCGTATCGTATTCGCCGTTAAATGACACAGTATCCGGAACCTGGGCGGTCGCTTTTCCATAGAGATATTCTGTACTGAAGTTGTTGAACGCACTATCAATCACTCTGAGAGAAGCTTCGTTGCTAATAGCAAGCAACATCGGGAGTAAACCGGCCACCGTCATAGTTGTCTTCGGAATGTTTGGTTACGGCTGTGACGCTCTGTAGATAGCCAGTAGAAGTTTCGTTTCCGGAAGCTTGGGAGGAAAACGTAACCTCAATAATGTCATGTACAGGGCGATAGCAGTTCATTTAAAAAATGCGCTTCAGTTAGTATATATTTGATAGTATTTACGTAGCTGCTAAATTCAGCAGGGATGTTACGCAGCATCTGGCATGAATTATTTACGTTTAGTGTCACTAAATTTGCCATTTTAAATAATATTCTGGTTGGATTGGTAGTCATTTGATTAAGTTAACATTTCAACTACTATGAAAGTGAAAAACATATACTTTTACTGACTAGATAAGGGTACTAACCTAACGAAGTTATTGTCATAATTTGTACGTTATTACTGTAGCAATATTTTCAAGAGTTTTCGATACTGTTCGCCCAATATTTTTTCACCATATCGGCGGCTTTCTCACCAATCATGTACACCACACCATTGGTGTGTGCCGCAGGTAGAAATGGCATTATCGACGCATCCACCACCCGGAGATTCCCTATTCCGTGTACCTGAAGCTCTGGATTGACTACAGAATCGCTATCGCTGACTGGACCCATCTTGCAGGTACCCGACTACAAACAAAAAAGTATCATATTTCACGACATCTTATAACGCGTTCCATCATCGCTTACCTGATGCTGAATACTGGCGCCTATTTTCCGAACACAGCACCTCCAGTACTCGTCACTGCGAAACCGTTCGTTTTCGCAGCCGAAGAATGGAGTAGACAACAGTTTCGCCCCGAAAGGTGCGAAACTTTTCGATTCCCCTATTTGAACTGCCAACTTGATTCCTTCGATCATTGTGGACATATCTTTTGGGTGATCGAAAAAGTTACCTTCCATGTGGGGCCAATTGAAGGGATTTTTGGTCTTCAGATATAGTCTTCCACGGCTCCGGGGTCGCATTAGTACCGGTGCTATTCCAAAAGCATGCACACCTCTAACCGATCCGTAGGTTTTACTGTAGAACTCCTTGGTCATCCCGAAGGTATGCCGCAAGGAGCCTGACTCATCGTTATTAACGGCGCCTGTTCCAAGCACAAGTTCCATATCAGGATAGTCCAGTGGCAGGTCAGAATTGTTGGTTTTGACAAACGCTATACCCTCAGCTCCACCAGGAACGGTGAACGGTCCCTTGCGGTTAATCATATAGTTTAGAAAGTTTTCTGGCCGTCGCATGTCTTGCTCTCTTATTGTGACAGGTTTATTGACCGTGAAAACCAACCCCGATAGGGTGGTGTGATCCTGTAGATTATAACCAACCTTTAAATCCATCAGCGTAGGAATTGACAGCGATTTCAAATGCTCTCTCGGACCAATTCCAGAAAGCATTAATAGTTGCGGAGATGCTATTGCTCCTGCTGAGAGTATTACCTCTTTCGTTGCTTTAATCTGATAGCGTTGTTTACCTTTAATAAACTCAACACCATAGGCTGCTTTAGAATCTGGATCGATAAGAATTTTCGTCACCCAAGATTTCATCGAAATGTGTAGATTAGAACGATGGGCAACAGGACGTAAGTAAGCCCTGGAAGCACTGCATCGTTCGCCGTTGACCATAGTCGCCAGTGCTTTGTAGAATCCAAGCTGGATTTTTTCGTTTGGGTTAATTTCCTGGTAACCTAAAGCTTCACCTGCTTCAATGAAACACCGTAGCATGGGGGTTTCGTATGAGCTTTGCTCGATGTTTACATAGCCCTCCGAATTTGATTTCTGTCCTTTGATCTTTTCAGCTTTCTGGAAATATTTTACAACGTCTTTGTATCCCCATCCATAATTTCCTGCTTGTTCCCACTCGTCGTAATCTCGCTTATGTCCTCTGCCGTATAAAAGAAAATTTATAAGGCTCGTTCCTCCAAGTCCGCGACCCTTTGGCCAGTAGCACACCCCGTTCTCCAATCCCAAGCACGCATTCTCCATCGGATCCGATCGATAGCCCCAACTGAATCCTGTAACATCAAAAGAAAAGATTTGTTATAAAAACAGTTACTGTTTGAGCGATGAAAGTACTGACTCGTAGCTGTGGTAAGTCCCGCCGTTAGGGGGACGTTAACAACCAAATTTTCCTCGTTGCCAGCTTCGAGCAGCAGTACGGTCCAGTTTCCGTTTTCGCTAAGCCGATTGGCCATCACGGATCCACCGGAGCCGGCACCAATTACGATAAAGTCATAATTGTTTCGAAATGAAACCGTGTCTGACACCCGGGAAGAGCGATTACCGTACAGAAATAAGAAACTTAGATTATCGAACATGTTCTGTAAGGGACTCTCCGGTGTGACGACGCCGATGCTGAGTATTAGAAGGAGGATTGGCAGAAACATCTGGAATGAAAAAATAGGTTTTCTACATAATCAAAAAGAAATTTATATTGACGATTTCATTTCTACACAAAAAGGGTTATAAGTCAGTTTTGTGTGTGCCATTTTTGATAGTTCACCACTGCTAAAAGTACCTGGTATCCATTTTTAAGGATTAATGTTTTGATAAAAAAAATAAAAAATGCTTTTGGAAAACATAAAAATAAATAAAATAGAAAGAAAGAATAGAAATTTTTTGATGACTTCTCCAATTCTATTCTGATGAATTCTATTATGTAGAGGTCCAAGTCGTCGAGCGGAAAATTTTTTCTTGGACTGTTAGTGTTGAGTAATTTTTAAGATTAACTAAAAAATGTTGGGACCTATATTTTAAAGCTGGTAAAATTTATAGTATTAGTCCAATTTAGCTTAAAGTTTTATCTAAAATTTATCTAAAAATAATATCACTCTAAGGAAATAATATGGTGGCCCAGAAAAAAATGCATTTGGAATCGACTGCTGGCTCTGCTGCTCATCCCGGTTCCGAAAATACTCATGTTATGTAGTTCATGACCAACTTTGGCTGTTTTCTAGCAACCGGAAGTTGCTACCCTCAATTTCAACATTGCATCTGCGGTTGATTACAGTCCTTCAGACATTATCGCGTTTCCAGAAATATCCGTCTTGGATAGTATTTGATCATTTTTGACTGTTTTTCAGAAACCGGAAGTCGCTACCTTGGATTCTGAAATTGCATCTGGAGTCAATTTCTGGGTATCATTTTGCTTCCCAAAATAATCCTAATGGGTTGTTATTGATCATTTTTGGAAGCCGAAAGTCGTCGTTTTCGATTTCAAAACGGCGTCTGGATAAGTTTTCCGGTCTCTGGGCATCAACTCGATTCCAGAATGAACATTTTTGGCTATATTCCAGCAATCGGAAATTGTCACTTCAGATTTCAAAAGAGTTTCATATAGATTACGGAAATGTCTACATTGGGTGGTATTTGAGTATTTCCGAAAACTGAAAGTTACCACCTTGGATTCCAAAAGGGTGTCTGAAGTTGATTTTCGGTCTCTTGGTATCATTTTGGTTCCCAAAATAACCATGATGGGTGATATTTAGTCATTTTTGGAAATCATAGGGCGCCCTCTTGGATCTCAAAATGGCGTCTGGACTTGATTCTCGTCTCTGGGCACCATTCGGGTTTCAGAAATATATGGGACGGTAATCGGCCATGCTGTTTTCCAAAAACCGGACGAAGCCATCCTGGAATTCAAAATGGTATCCGAAGTCAAGTTCCGGTCTATTATTATCATCCCGGTTCCAAAAATACTCTAATTGGATAGTGTTTGGCCTTTGATTGGTCGAAATCTGCGTTCTAAACATGTCCAGACATTTTTCACGTCAATACATAACAATTTTGTCGCATGATTATGGACACGTAACGAAGAAATCTGAAAACAAATATGGTAATGGTGCTTATTACGGGAGTCATTTCACAGTGAAATCAGAGTGAAGTGAATAAAGTCCTGTTACGGGATTCACGCAAGTGAGAATAACGTCACAAAGTGACATCTGCCGTGTAATCTGGGATATTATGAGTGTCATATCACTAAAGTGAAAACGAAAAAGGTAAGTTTAGCGTAGAATTATTTCACGAACATTTTGAATGGTGAAATGATCTCACGAAGATGGGAAACGTTTTAAAATCGATTGATTTGTGATCTAATGATAATAAATATCGGATTTATTTTCCAGTAACAAGACGAATCATTTTTTTGTTTGAAAATAATCGACTCTCTGGGACTTATGAATTTAAGAGCTGCAGCCAATGGAACGTAAGGGAAAAAATGACCTTCGACTTTCGTTTAGCGGTAGGGCACAACAGTTTCATCTTCTCGAAAAATGTCCTTATACTCTATTCCAGCTCAATAGACTTTCTGGTACTTAGAATTTTTGAGCTGAGAAACTCCCTCATTTCACTTGTCCTATTCTCATTTTCACTTCACTGTCAATCTCACTTCACGGAGCTAATTTTGTCACCTCACTTCAGGTGGAATCTAAAAGCGCAAATTAATCCACCTAGCGGTGAAATATAGCCTTTCTCATTCGAACTTGTTATTTGTTAAAATAGATTTACATAGAATACACCCTAAAGTGGCCAAATTCTGCCAAATTCGGGTTTTTCGACTTTCAGTTTCTGGAAACAGCTTAAAGGGACCAAATATCATCCATTATGAGTATTGCGGAAGCGTTATACCCAGAAATCAACCTGGGACGCCATTTTAAATTTCTAGATAGTACCTTCCGATTTTTGGAAAACAAGCTAAAAGGGACAAACATTAGCCAATATTTTCCAGGAACCGGGATAGTGCTCGGAAGCCGGGGTGAACTCTATACTTTACTTTGAAATCCGATTTTGCAGCTTCCGATTTCTGGAAAATATACTGAAATAGTCAAATACAATCCAATGAAAGTATATCCACTCGTTGGGTTCTAGAATATTGGTGTCATATATAAAGATATAATTCAAGTATGATCGGTCCAACCATTCTGGAAAAATTGAGTGAGCTTTGACCAGTTTTGTCTGAATTGGTTGTGTAGTTTCTGAGATAATGATTAATAAAGTTTCGTGATATTCACATTTTAAAACACGGTGCCTAAACTAAAAATCCGATTACAATGAAATTCAATAGGGTATTATAAGGCCACTAGACCTTTCATTTGCTACTGATTTCGTGAAAATTAGTCTAACCATCTTTGAGAAAAGTGAGTGAGTTTGAACAGGCTTTGGTATAAGCTTTGCTTCTGTTACGTGATTTCACATTGTCATAAATAACGGACAAAGTTACCAAACGATTACAATGAAATTCAATAGCAACCTATGGGACAACTAGACCTTTCGTTCGAGACTAATTTCGTGAAAATTGGTCCAGCCATCTCTGAGTAAAATGAATGAGTTTAAACAGCCTCTGGAAAACATTTCTTTGCATAACTTTTGAACCATATGTTTATTTCATATGAAATTTATAAGTTGAAGGTTCTGGAGATAGCCATCTTTGATCATTTGACATCTGTTTTGTTAAAATCGGTTGTTTAGTTTTTGTGATATTGTTATTCCATGATTTTGACATTTTTATACATAACCTCTAAACTAAAAATCCGATTACAAAGAAATTCAGTAGCAACCTATAACGCAACAAGACCTTTTATTTGCAATTAATTTCATGAAAATCGGTTCAGCCATCTTTGAGAAAAGTGAGTAAGAAAAAAATGCCCATACACACACACATACATACATAAATACAGAAAATGCTCAGCTCGTCGAACTGAGTCGAGTTCATACATACAGAAAATGCTCAGCTCGTCGAACTGAGTCGTGTGGTATACGACATTCGGCCCTTTTGAGCACATTCATACCTTTAGGTTTTGTAGTGATTGCTATACCGTTCCAGGAGAAAGGCAAAAAGTGGAATGAGCATAAGAGTGATATTTATTTCACCGTGAAGTGACTCCCGTAATAAGTACCAATAACATGTTCAAAAACCCTTGTAATCAAATTTACATGAGGATAGTAATTGAAGATTTCTGTGTTACAAATAGTAAAAATCGTTGCCCACACCAATATCTTAGAAACTTACTCGATATAAATTTCCAAAATGAACTATTCAATGGTATAAAAATAATGAAGATCAATGAAATTCACCCTTTGCTTCGCCACTGAGATACAAAGAAATCAATGTCACAGAAATATATCTCGCTTTTGAGAACCCTCGTGATCAGTCCTGGGCTGGAGAACGTCACGTCGGTGATCGACTCCGCACCATTCCTGCTGTACGTACATTTGATCTCAACGTTGGCCAGATTCAAGTTGAGCTTTGTCAAAGCCTCCAACAGGATCTGACCCCTCTGATTCGTAAAGCGACTTTCCCACTCAACAGCCCAAGCGTTGAAGCCGTGAGCCACCACCAATGACGTGAGGCCCGTTAGCTCGACTATCTGGATGAATCTTTCGGTAGACCAATGTGGCGGAGCAAAGCAACTGCAGTAGAACACTTCGATCACCTTGGCAACCGCGTACCCTTTTTTTTAAGTTGAAGCATCTTCCTGAACCTGCGCGTCGTCCTTATGGCCGTCATGCTGGACTTATCCGCATCGCATGGGTAGCTGGAGCTTCACTTAAAGTGTTTGGTGTCCCGTTTTCCTGAACATACCATGCACATGGGACTCCCCGCAATCCTTCGCTTTATGGCCAGCGCCACCGCAAAGCCTGCATAACTGGCTTCTATCGGGCCCCTTGCAGGTCCAGGATGTATGTCCTCCCTTCTGAAGCAGCTGAAGTAAACGTCAGGTTGCTGAAGTATACCCAGAGGGCATACTGACCAACCGGCCTTGAGCTTGCCTTCCTCCATAGCTAGGTCCACGTCTGCCGACGCTAGTCGGAAGGTGGCCACCTGGGTCCCCGCTGGACTCTTCCGGGGACGGATTGACTCATTGGCCACCTCCACCCGCACTTCTCTTTGAAGGCTTGCGCGACATCGCACTCCTCGGTGATTTCGTCCAGGTTTTTAAGCTGGAGAGTCATCTCCGAGGTGAGTGTCTGAACCTGGCAAAGAGGTGGTCTAGGGCTTGCTAGAATACCGCCTTGTAGTTAGCGCCCATTTTTCCCAACTTTTTTCGATGGCCTTGACTAGAATGGTATCGTCAACCGTTATATTCAGTCTGGAGTGTTAGCCTACCCGCCACCGGGTTTCTGCGAAGATCACTGAATGCCACCTCGCGCAAAGGGATTCGGTAGTCCCTTTGCACCCGTTGCTTGTTTTTTTATTTGGATACATTCTTGTTAATTGGGTCCTCTTCCGGCCGCTATCCTTGTCCATGATGGTCCATGATGATGGTGGTCTTTGCCGAAGCAATGGCTAGGGTAGGTCGCTCATAGCGTCTTATGAGTAACTATGACGCTCCAGACCGGCGTTAGTCAGGAAAGGAAATCTGTTCCTAAAACTGATTCAATCCATCTGATCTGATCTGATCCTTAAACCTTATCCTCTCGTGCCTGATTCGATCAGGCAATGAACGCAAAAAGTACTACATGGCCTGCCAGGTTTTACGGGACGGAGACCCCTGCACCGGGCACCACCATGCCGTTTCAAGCCGCTGTTACGCGACTTTACTAGGGGAACACGATGTGGGTGCCAGCCCAGAGATCTGGTACTATAACGAATTCCAAATGAAGAGCTGCGTAGCTGCAAGGTTACAGAGTATGCTTTAACAACCGAATGGTCATAGGTTCGAATCTTAGTAGAACCAAGCCATTCGTTGGCAAAAAGAACTTCAAGTATTGGTTTATTCTCAGGCTCTTCCACACAAAATCTTCTCTCCAGACTTAATAAACACTGTTCTAGAGGTTCGATTATATCAAAGGCACTATAACACGTTATACGCTGGTAAGCCCTATTTAGAGTTCCAAGCGAAGTGAAAATCTCATACAAAATGTTTATTTTTTCACGCTCGTGAAAAATGCAGCCTGCAAAAATTTCACTTCGCTTGGAACTGTAAACAAATTCGATCCAGCGAAATCGAAGGTTGTGGATCTCATCTTTTTCACTTGGGTTTTTTTTTCACGCATGCAAACGCTAGTGAAAAAAGCAGTAGCAAGCGAAAACTTGCGTGTATTTCTATTTTGTCAGTTGCAGCCAATTTTCACTTTGCTCGGAGTGTAAACTAGTGAATTTCGCTTCACATGAACTGTAAACTGCAGGCTGGTGAAATACCTGCGTGTTCCACAAACGGGTTTTCACAACAGATTTCGCAAGCGAAAATTTACGCTTTTTCACTTGTCAAATTTTTCACTTCGCTTGGAACTGTAAACTATGCTTTAGAGTTATAACTTGCAGGAGAACATGATAGAGTCGATAAGGAAGGAAGTAGGTTACTTAGTCTGAATAAAAGAAGACAAAAAGCCCTAATGGGCGAATTAGTGTACTTTGGATAATGGGAGCGACATTGCTCTCTCCGTCGGAGGTGCTGTGGAAACATGTGACTTTGCTCAGTGCCCGACCCCTACAATCCCTAAGCGATACCCGCTGCTGGTCTGGGACAGTCGGGTACTGTCAGTGGTCTCGCCTCGCGCTGACTTGGGTGGCATACAGCTCTGCCAAAAATCAGCTGTTTATTAGGAGTTTACAAAAACAAATTTGCTTCCCTCTCTTTACCACGCTATTGACATTGATAAAATTCATAATCGTACCGAATTTAATAATGAACGATTCAGCGATGGTAAACTCATCAAAGGTTGACATCGTTCACCTTTCCCCCTACCCCCGTCTCATCCTTGCAACATCGTTGAAATCTAGAAAAGTCTCAAATGACACGTAAATTCGCAAAAGTACGCTTCATACTAAATACCTTCATATATAAAATCGCCTGGTTGTCGTGGAAGACGTTTTTAAGTTAACTTGCCCACGCTTCGGACCGTTAGTTTTGGTAGTTATGGTTCTTTTTTGTTCTTTTGGTCTGGCAAAAGCAACACCAGCAAATAGCAAATATTCAAAGCGAATAGAAATAACAATATTTACATTATCCATTCTCGCTTTAGTGGAAACAACAACACGATGTGTTGAGTCGTTTCGTTGCACCGATGCACCTTGACTGGTATCACCATTAATCCACTTACCGGTTTGATCTAGTCTATCTCATACAAGTTTGATTATTTATCAAAAAAAAAAAAAAAAAACCGGATCTATAGAACACCTGCATCTAATCTTTAAAATGTTCGATTTGACGATTATAACTTTTAGGTTCAAACGTAGACTACACAAAGTTACAATTCAAATGTGAATTGTTTTAATTCATGGTTTACGGTAATTTTATAAATGTCATACCGGGTCCGTGAAGTTTTATCATGGGCTTTTGAAGTACTTGTGGTTTTTATTGATTACCGGTTCTCACGAGTGAAATCCTCCATAGAACTCTATCATCAATAAGTGTGAAAGATCTTATGAGCGTGATTGCAGCATTGATCAATACTACACTGGTCAACACAGGTGTGGCTCTAATGCTCAAACTAGGAAAAAATGAAAGATTTTATGATTTTAGCCATCTATGTGAGTTTGGTGCCTCCAACCACTAACACTTTTTTTCAGAGAGTTAAACGAGCTTTCTCGCAAACATAACGTTGAAGCGACGAACCCGGCGAGCAATTACTATGCGCACTCTCACGGAGGTTGATGTGTTTTGGTAATGGCTAGGGCATCAATATTTACAATAATAATTAAATAGCTATAATACGAAATTAATTTCGGTTTAGTAAAATAAACTAGAATGTAATTAAGGTAAATTTGCAGATGCTGAAACAAAATAATTTTGTTTTTAATTCCGATCGCAAGCGATTTTGAAAACAAAATTCTACATTTCAGAACACATTAATAACGTTTTTGCCTTTCTCCTAGAAAGGTATAGCAATCACTGAAAAAACCAAAGGTATAAAAGTGCTCCAAAGGGTTGAATCTCGTATATCAATCGACTTAGTTCGACGAGCTGAGCATTTTCTGTATGTGTGTGTGTATGTATGTAACAGTCTCCCAATCTCACTCAATTTTCTCAGAGATGGCTGGACACATGAAACTAATTGCCAATGAAAAGTCTAGTTGCCCCATAAGACCCTATTGAATTTTATTGCAATCGGATTTTTAGTTTCGAGGTTATGTATCAAAATGTGAAAATCATAAAACTTCATTATCTCAGAAACTACACAACTGAATTTCATGAAGATTGAACTTGTGGTTCAAAAGCTATGAAAAGAAACGTGTTCTGAAGACTGTTTAATCTCACTCATGTTTCTCAGATGTGGCGTGGCCGATTTTCATAAAATCAGTGTCAAATGGAAGGTCTAGTTGCCCCATAAGACCCTATTGATTTGTTTTGCAATCAGACCATTACTTTGCCTGTTATATTTAAAAATGTGAAATCCAGCTATGAAAAGGAACATATTCCGAAGACTACTTGAACTCACTCACTTTTCTCAGAGATGGCTGACCCGATTTCCACAAAATTAGTGTCAAATGAAAGGTCTAGCTGCCTCATAACACCCTATTGAATTTTACTGTAATCGAACTGTGAAAATCACGCTTCAGTGCATCATTACGATTCCGGAAATACCCATATTGGGTGGTATTTGGTCACTTTTCTCTGTTTTTCAGAAACCGGAAGTCGCCATTTTGGATTTCAAAATGGCATTTAGAGACAATTTCTGGCCTCTGAGCGTCATTCTGGTTAAAGAAACACTCATATTGGGTGGTATTTGGTCATTTTCGGCTGAGTTCCAGATACCGGAGGTCGTCATCCTACAATCCAAAATGTTGTCTAAAGTAGATATGTGGCTTCAGTGCATCATAACAAACCCGGGAATACCCATATTGGGTAGTATTTGGTCACTTTCAGCTGTTTTTCAGAAACCGAAAGTCGCCATCTTAGAATTCAAAATGGTATCTGTGGTCGATTTTAAATATATAATATTATTATATTAGGTGGAAATCGGCCATTTTTGGCGTTTTTCCATAAACCGGAAGTTTATCTTGCAATCCAAAATATTGCCTGAGGTCGAATATGGGACATATTTGTTACCACTAAAAACATTCACCTGCCAAATATGGTTCCATTTAGTTGATTGGATTGCGAGATGTGCAGAAATTTGTGCTTCATTTGTATGGAACCATTATGCACATATTTGTTACCTATAAAAACATTCACATACCAAATTTGGTTGTATTTTCTTGATTGGTTCTTAAGCTGTGCAAAATTTGTGTTTCATTTGTATGGGACCCCTCTCTTGAAGAAAAGGGAGGGGTGTCGAACCATTATGGACATATTTTTTACCACTAAAAGTATTTACCTGCCGAATTTTGTTCCATTTAGTTGATTAGTTTTCGAGATGTGCAGAAATTTGTGTTTCATTTGTATGGCACCCCTCCCTTCCAAGAGAAGGAGGGGTGTCAAAACATTATGGACATATTTTTTACCACTAAAAGTATTTACCTGCCGAATTTTGTTCCATTTAGTTGATTAGTTTTCGAGATGTGCAGAAATTTGTGTTTCATTTGTATGGAACCCTCCCTTCCAGAAAAAGGTGGGCGTCCAAATATTATGGACATATTTGTTACCCCTTAAAACATCCACATACCCAATTCGGTTTCATTTGCTTGGTTTGTTCTTGAGTTGTGCAGAAATTTATGTTTCATTAGTATAGGACCCTCCCTTCCAGAAGAGGGAGGGGTCTCAAACTATCATAGGAACCTCTCTCAGCACCAAAAACCCCTACATACAAATTTTCACTTCGATTGGCTCGGTAGTTTTCGAGCCTATATGGTTCAGACAGACAGACAGACAGACAGACCGGACTGCATTTTTATATGTATAGATTACAACATCAATATTTTAGAACCTAAAGAGTGAATATTGTGAATTGAAGCGTTCATGTAAATTTATTGTTTTCACATAAAAGTTTGAATGAGAAAGGCTGGGTCTGACCGCTAGGTGGATTAATTTAGGTTTTTGTAATTCTCATGTATTTATTTCTTGTAATTTAATAAATACTCAAGATACGAAATTGAATAAAAAAATAGTGTTCTATTCTTCCGGGCTTCTTTCGTTATTTCTAATTCATTCGAAAATTTTTGCTCTTTATTGATTTTTAGTTTTTCGAGGTTTATACAATCCAAATAACATCACTACGAGGCAACAATATTTCCACCTGTAGGATATATTCTTTCTAAAGTCGCAGATGAAACATGATTGCAAATCTAATTCAAACATAGTCATAAACGTGTAATTTTTTAGCAAAGCATTATTGTTTTCTTTTCGATATTCTTTAAAAAAAGTCCCGTATTCCTTGCGGAGCAGTAGGGTATTGAACGCTTCGGCAGGTTTTCTACAGCAGTTTTATGCATAAACCTGCTGAAAAAACCACTTTCGAAGACGTCCGATACCCTATATTTTATCCTAAAAGTCAGTTCTACCCAAGAGTGAGCACTGCCAACCAAAAATTTAGCGCCGTTAATCGCTAATTCGCTAACCGGAAAAAGTAGTGTTCCTACTCCTAGATAATCGCTAAACAAGATTAGCGTAATATTCGCTAACTGCTTACTGTAACATACTTTTGTTATGAAATACTTTTATACTGAGAATCACTAGAACTGGTGTGCTATAATGTTACTTTGTGTGATCATTGGAAAGCTAAAAAAAACAACTTTTGGAATATTTTCGCTCGTGATGATTCGTTTCACTGTCTATGTTGTCCCTGATACAGGATTAAATCGGTAAATTAGTTTTGAAGGAATCGACAACACAGATTAAAAACAGTAGAATCAATAGTTTCATTAATATGCTAAATCTTTTTTACAACTTATCATAAATCATACTTTTCAACGCAACACAGTTCCGATTGAATAATTTTACATCTCCGGTTTGTTATCATGGATCTATTTTTGTAAAAAATAGAAAAAGTTGAAAGAATGCACAAAAATAAGGCCCATTTTCACTTGTTCATTTGCTCTCATTTAACAGTAGTTCAAGCAGAGGGGATTCACTGCTGTCAAATTTCATATATGTGTGCGTTATCGCAGATCATGACGTTTGTTGGTCCGTGACGTTTGTAACTATGAACGATAATGAGGAAAAAATCACTACACAACACATTCATAAAAGTTTTCCGCGGTTTCTCGAGTTTTGATAAAAAAAAAACGTTCCAATTCTATAATATTTCACATCGATCAATTTCATAACCAAAAAGAACAAAAACCAAAACAAACACCATGTTGCCGAATATGTTGGTTACACGATGTTTGACAGATAGATCCCCCCTGAGTTCAAGCGAAACCGGATGAACCAAAACACTGGTGTCAAAATCAAGATTGAAACGACAAACTAACACAATAGAGCAACTTTTGCTTCAGTCAGAATTCGATACGCGGCGATGAAATAATGAACCTTCAAAACTGCTTTCGATCAGCACCTGCGATGTTATGCCAATTAATTTATTAAAATTCGTTCACAGTACAGTCCTATCAAATGCTTATAACCATGAACTAAGATGAAAATAAATTTGTATTGTCGAGTTGAAAACATGAAATCATGAAATTCGATATTCTATAGCGGAAACACGCGGTATGGGCTACCTCATTTTCAGCACACGTTAAAGGAGTTGAGGCACGTATTTTCTCAAATAATATCTAACTTGTTAACTATGAATAATATATTTTCTCCTTTTGGTTAGAATTTGAATAGCATTATTCAAAATCCGCACTTACCTCATCAGTTTGTATACTATTCTCAGCTTGAGGCAAACGCTTTTGCCAATTGTGGGCGAGTTTTATTTCGTAACAACCCAAAAATTCAATCAATGTGAATTATGAATATGCAGCCTTGACTTTCATCAGTAGTCAGCCTTTCACTTTTTCTGGCTATAGCTAAAAATATTTTTTTTTGATTTTTTTGAAAGGTTGACTAATTTTTAGAATGGTCTGTCCGTCAAATCTGTTGAAATTATGGATTCCAATGTGCCAGTAAGAACTCGCATCAGAATAAATTTGAATTTTTCTTGCAGTATCGGGACTCTTACAAAAAAATCGGAGACTAAAAACCTTGACCAAATGTCGACACATGCACTTGATTTTCTGGAATCCACTGTTTAAATAAATATATTCAAATATATTCTTCTAATCTTTAGATGTACGTACTTTCATTAGAATTCACTCCGTTTTTCGTTCACAATAACCAATCATATCTCGTATTCTTGAAGTAGATTCCTTCCTTCACTCTTGCCCTGCCTTTTCACTAAGTGGACACTAGTTAAAGTTTCGCGGCCAGCTGGTTTCAGCGCTGTTCCGATCGCGACGAAGTTGCATCTACTACTAAAGTTTTAGCTCATTCCGCAACCAGGCCTGCATTTTAAAAGTCGTTAATCGACGCTCTACGGGTCTCTAGGAGTTTATCTATGATTGGATAGCAAACCAACCGGTAGTACGAATGGTGTGACGGTGAATACTAGCCGGCATCCACTAGTGGGTATTTTACGAGGATCGGTTGCTAATACTATGCTGCGTGCTGGAGGTTGAACGGTGGCAGATTCTGCTATATCGGAAGGTTGGATGTTGCTCGTTGACTGTCGAGCGAGAGTGGTTTCACCGAAAAACTTCCGAATTTTTCAGTCTGTTTTATCGATTGTTTATTGATCCTAATGATGAACAGTTTTACATGGATTTAATGAGTTATCTGCCTTCTAATTTACCATGCCTCACGAGTCAGTAATCAGACATTATAAATCTTCCCAAGGCTATCGATACAGGAGCAATTTGTTATGGGTGGAGTTTGTGTGAAAAAAAAGCTTCAGTGTTTTTGGTATGACTATTCTTGAAAGTGATGATCATTTGATATTCAAGACAGCGACGGAAAAATATCACACGGAATGCTACATCCCCAGAAGCTAAAAACAAGAGAACACATCATCATTTTTAAAAAAATATTTTTAATGTTGATAGAATAACTTGGTTATTGAATAAAATTCCATATGAAACAGGATTGTTTTAATTTATTTGAAAATTATAACACACATCTCCGATAGATGACCTTGACGTTGGAATTCGCTACTCATCAATATGTTATAATATGTATTTATTCCATTCAACAGACGGGAATTAGATGAGCTGAGCTGACGTGTTTTGACTTTCATCCTTAGCTACTTTTTAGTTTTACTAACATACTTTGTTACACCTTTGAATAAACTTTACAAAAAAAAATTAAAAAGTCTATTTTGAGGAATTTCTGAATCATTTTCTTTGGTTCTTTTTTGTGCTTTACTACCTTGGGGTCGTCGGATATCGTTGTTGTGCTCGAATATTGTCAGCGAAACACGGCGCAGATTAAGTTACCTTGTACCATCTCATTAAAAATACAAGCTCCGGAGGGGGTGAGGTCGCACGGCGTCAGTTTAGTGAACCGTTTTTGGTTTTGATTCGGTGCAGCATCAATGTTCGACACAGATGTGCTTTTAACATTGAACTCGTCAGATTTGAACTTTATCTTTGGTTTTACTAGCACAACATTCGCTTGAAGAAAGGTGTTCACCACGAGGGTTCTGAAGGTGTTGTGTACATACGCGACACAGGGCACGTTGTATAGCATTATAACTGTGGTTCCACCTTTCAGAATCAAACCTAGCTAGGTCGACTTTTTACTTTAATCTATGCAATTGCGTAAAACTACATCATGCGAGAGCGTACGTTCTGTACGTTCCAGAGCACACTTAAATGTGTATTTATGTGCGTTTTTTTGAACCGGTTATAGCGGATCAATTTTATACGCAATAGTTTAAAATGAAGAGACCGCTTAGATGATGCTTGTTCTTATGGTAGAGGAAGCGTTGGTTGGAAAGTTCGAGAGGAAATGATTGCCAAATTCACATTTTCTCTTTCGTTTTTTTGTTGCCATAAAGGATTTACTGATTGCAAAATTTTTTGAATCGTTTCATACAACGTACGTGTATGCAAGAATGGCATTTGATTGTGTAAGATAACTAGAAGATTTTATGAACAATATAAACAGAAAGTATATTGATCGACTGGCATTGCGTCAATAGTGTATTCATGAGATCCCCATACGGCAAGCTTAGATTTGACGTCACAACGTCACGAGGTTTAGAATGTAAACATTGTGATCACCTCAATCTGTGTTGTCTCACTTCTTAATCCTGGATTTCCCACTCAACATTTGCGCAATCTTAAGCCAGAACTTGAGCGAGTTGCGTCATTCCGATCGCATTACATTTTATCTACGAGCGATAGAAAATTTGAACCACTTTCAAATTCTTGCATAAAGCTGTAACTAAAAAAATTGTTTCTGATTAGATTAGATTGGATTTTTTTTTTCATTTGTTTGAGAGGTATGATTTTATTTCATGTGAATCAAACATTTGATAGAATGCGGTAATCCAATTCACGTGGATGATGTCATACAGGTATCAATGGACAGCTTAACTTTAACCTCATTTTTTTAAATTGCTTGAGAATTATTGAACTGTATAAATGATAGAAACTAGCCGATCCAGAAACCTTCGTACTGCAAAAGATTGAACCAAGTGATGTATTGTAAAAAACGGTTATGCTGAGAAAACAGTAGGTAAGTTTCCCGTCAAATTTCCATTAACAACGATTATGACAGCTTTGTCCATTGTTAGCGCATTGAAACATCTTGTTTGGTGTCGGATTACAATCAATTACAACAAGTGTTATTACCATTTTGTGATTGTTAAATCGTATTTGTTCCAATGCGGTTTTGGATCATCCGAACCGATCGACATAATAAAGCCGTTAGCGGCCTTTTTAGTTTTTTGAAGATCTAACTACAGCGTTGCGAAGCCTTGAATTTTTATTCATTTCATTACTATGTCGCTCTTCATTTCGCTTTGCCCAAATGTTCGTTAAATTTTGTTTACGACGACAAGTGCTACTATAGTTAACTTCAATCGCATAACTGTAGCAATTGAAACGTTCAAAGTCAATGGCATTTGCGACAACCGCTTTTCAGTAACTTTGTTGGGAAGAGATCACTTCAACCGTAAAATCAATACTACTAACGAGTTAGTAGCAGTGTTGAGCACCGCTAAATAATCGCTAACAAGCTAAACTGGAATAAATAACAAAATTTACAAATAAAAACAAAGAAGATTTTGAGTGTTATGTTTTTCCAAAGAAGTTATAATAATATACCTTGATACCTTGATGGCTATAGCGTGTCCTCACGCCAATGCCGGGTGTATCGTAGAGCACCATCTTCGTCGGTCTTGGGCGATACTCCTCCAGTTCACCCGAACGTTCAGAGCTCCCAGGTCCTCTTGCACTGCATGCAGCCAGCGTGTTCGTGGCCTCCCACGAAGCCGCCGACCTGTAGCTGGTTCCGTAGTGAACACTATTTTCGATATTCTTTTTCATCCGACATTTGCATTAAGTGACCAGCCCACTGAAGTCTGCCATGTTCAATGCGGTCTATAATGTTCACATCTCTATACACTTGGTACAACTCGTGACTCATGCGTCTGCGCCACACACCATTCTCTAGTTTCCCACCGAGAATTGTACGCAGCACTTTTCGCTCGAAAACTCCGAGAGCTTTCCGGTCCACCTCCTTTAACGCCCACGCTTCGTGTCCGTAGAGGGCCACCGAAAGGAGCAGCGTTTTATACGAAGTGATTTTCGTCGACGTTTGCAAGTTGCGGGACCTAAGCTGATTACGCAGTCCCTATTCGCTGCTACAATCTGTGTTTTCACTTCACGAGAAACATCATTGTCACATGTCACAGCCAAATTCTACAACAACTTCAAACACTTCCCCATCAATCACTACCTCAGCACCACTACCACTAGATCTGCCCCCGTCTCTACCCGCAACCATGTGCTTCCATCTCCGAATTCGACAGCGCATCACCCTGCTTCAATCCATCTAAGGGCACAAACGAAGTTGACACTTCGTCTGCAATCCGGACACTCGATTTCGAGCCATCCAGTGTTGCACGTGTCAGCCTAGTCGGTTTCGCCGGAAAACCATGTTCGAGCATTATCTGCCACAACTTTTTTCTTTTTACCGAATCGTACGCTGCCTTGAAATCAATGAGCAGGTAGTGGGTCTGCAAGTTGTACTCCTGGAATTTATCCAGGATCGTCCGCAGGGTAAACACCAGATCCGTCGTTGATCGGCCCTCACGAAAACCAGCCTGGTATTCGCCGACGAAGGACTCCTCATGCGGTCTCAGTTTGTTGAACAGGATACGTGACAGCATTTTGTACGCCGAGTTTAAAAGGGTGATCCCTCTGTAGTTGGCGCACTCTAGTCTGTGCCCATTTTTGTAGACTGGGCATATGAGGCCATCCAACCAACTGCTACGCAATTCTTCATCCTGCCATATCCTTAGAAGAATATGGTGGATTAACTGATGCAGCTGCTCCTCCAGTGTTTGAGAAGTTCGACCGGGATATCATTCTTCCCAGCAGCTGCAGCTCGCTCAGAGCCTTCTAAACCTCATCCAGTGTTGGTGGTTCCACAGCTTTACCGTCGTCATCTACGTTTATCCTGCTTCTAGATAGGGGAACTGCTCCATTATTCATCTCATTAAGCCGATATTCACGAAGAATGCACGCACAAAACACCAAATTTTCACGGAATCATTGAACAAATGAACTAAATATGCTTAAGTACTCTTATGGAATCGTTTAGCATTGTATATTTAGTAAAATTAGTTAGATTTATCCTAAATTTTGTAAAACAAAACCATTTTTCACAACGCTTCCATATCCATCTCAAAACTTGAATCACTGCTCAATTATTCATCTCACGACGCCCCCATATTCAACACAATGTTAATCATGAATGTAACACTTTATTATGAATGAACGTAGCCGCAGCCCATCGTAGTAGGTTACCTAGATATCCGCTGCAGTTGTTTACGTGCAAAACTGGTAACCTATGTAATTACTACAGTGCTTTCGGTTTATGTCAATTATGTCGTAATAATTCAGTATTTTCAGTATGATTTTTTCGTGTTAACAGTAACTGATTTGGCAACTCTTGATTTTCTTCAACGCAGTGAAAACAGATGAAAATACATACAGTTGACATTTAGGAATTGTAGAAATTCATCTTATATATTTCTGCTAATTCAGGCTTGTTTTTGGAAATTTGAGGAGAACATTTCAAAGATTGAAGTATTCTTAGTGTAGTGAGTGATTTTGTTTAGTGATTAAAATAAAATGTGGTCCGCTAGTGATGAAAAAAACTTTGGTTGGCTGTTGAACGAGTCCCGTTGTAGCCGTATAGAACGATGCGCGGATTTTGTTTTCTGAGGTAGGTGATTGAATTAAATGAGTTTTCGAGTGCAGATGCCCGACTATAATGTTGAATTTAGTGCTTTTAAGTGAGTTTTTGGGGATTATACTTTATGAGGAATCTAAAGTGAACTAAGAAGAATTAATTCCATCTGTTTTCAATTGTGTTTACATGTTGAGTGAGATGAATATACGGGCTGACATAAATAATGGAGCAGTTCCCCTACGCCTTCATTGTTACCGTTTAACAATTCATCAAAGTGCTCCTTTCACCTGGCCATAGTTTGTCGGTCAGCAAATTTTCCTCTCGGTCATTACACATGGCGGGCACTGGCGCAGTCTAGTGCCGCGCGCCGTTGACAGTTGCATAAAACCTCCGCATATCATTCTGATCCATTCTTTCTTGCGCTTCAGCTATCACACTTTCTTCGTGCTGCCTTTTCTTCTTGCGGTGGATTCGTTTCTCTTTCGCCCTTGCTACCCTGTACCGTTCTCTGGTTAATCGGGTACCAGACACTAGCTTTCGGCTTCTGGCAGTATTTTTCTCGTCCGTCACTCGCTGGCACTCCTTATCAAACCAGCCATTTCGTTTGCGTCACTGAGCAGTACCTATCACCCCTTGAGCTGTTGTAGCCACAGTTTCATGGATAGACTCCCATAAACTGTTGCTGTTGCCAGTTACGTCGATTTCTCTTATCCTATCATCTAATTTCCGGCGGTACTCTGCAGATACCCCTTCTGCTGATAAGCGTTGGATATCGTTCGCATCGTTCTGTTGTTTCTTGCACTCGTGACGCTGGATAATCGCGCCCGAATTTTTGCAACTACAAGATAATGATCTGAGTCGATGTTTGGCCCTCTGAAGGACCTTAAAAGTATCGACCGTAAGTCTTATCCAGGCTCTTATAGAACTCGTCCTTCATGACATCGGGTTTATTATTCGTTGTTGCAAAGATGCTGATCAGGCTGTAGTTAAAGAATTTTCCCCTCATTCTTAACACACAAACTCGGTCGCTTATCGGTTTCCACCGGATAACTCGCTTCATCTACTTCCCGATCACTATAAAACCAACTCCGGCCTTATATTCACAAGGTTGTATGTTTTCCACCCAAAACCGGGTTTCCCTGACCATGTTTCTTAAAGTCCCTAGTTTTTTTTTTTCAAAACACTACTTTAGGGAATTCCGGTTTAATTATTTTGGCCAGGAATAGATTAGGCATTGTCTATATCTTGAATCAAGCAACACGTGAAAAGGACTAAGGTGCCGAATGCAAACAGAAATCAGTTATTCCGATTCAAATAAAATTAAGAAGCGTTTTACAAATAATAAGGTTATCCATTTTTTTTGATAAATACCTACCTCAACCATATTCTGATGGGCTCTGTTAAGGTGAAACTGGCCGGTGGCTTTTTTCCATACAATTTCGAGGTTGAGTTTCTTTTCACTTAACGATTTAGAGCGTAAAAATCTCAGCTTTCACATAACAAATAGTGCTCGAATTGCTACCCTATGCGTGCATAAGCGGTGCAAACAATCGATCATAGTTTTACACACGCTATTCAAATGATTTCTGAGAAAATTATCCTGCGAAATTCGGGCAATTTTCGATTACGGAGTTTTATCTTAAATAGAGGTCCAAGTCGGCAAGAAAGATTATCTCATGGAGGTGTGGTAAACAAACATTCCTGTCATTATAAGATAAACTTCGAATGGTTCATTAATAAAAATGTTGAGGCCTTCATTTCAGAATCGTAAAGCATTGATTTTCGGTTTGCCGGCAATCGGAAGTTACCACTTCGAATTACAAAAAGGCGTCTGGGGACGTGAAGAGCCATCACCTAGGAAGTAGCGTTGACGATAAGGACGCCTGTTACGCACAGCTGGAGCGAACATACGATAGCTTCTTAAAAATGACGTCTAAAAAACGTTATCGGAAATCTTAACGCTTAGCTTGGCCAGGAGGAGAAATTTAGAGCGGTTATTGGGAAGTTCAGCTCACACCGGCTCACGAACGAAAACGGCCTTCGACTCATTGACTTCACCGCCTCCAAGAATCTCACCATAGTAGTATCTACTTTCAGTATAACCTCCAATATCGGTACACCTGGAGATCACCACAACATACTGAAATCAACAGATCAATCGATGACATTTTGATTGACGGAAGGCTTACTTACTTACTTACTTTACTTTAATGGCGACAGATCGTTGAGATCCTATGCCGAATCCAGAATACGCCTCCACAGTACTCGGTCTTGGGCTACTCCTCTCCAGTCTCCCCTTACACCCGCTGCTGCACACATTCAGCGCGCGCGAGATCTGCCTCGTAGTCGTCGGCCTCTATGCGGTTCTCTGCTAAATATTATCTTTACCGGCCGCTTATCCGCCATCCGTGCTGCGTGGCCAGCCCACTGTAATCTACCGTGTTTTATCAGCTTGACAATATCAGCGTGTTTGTATACTTCGTACAGCTCGTGATCCATGTGCCTGTGCCACACCCCATTTTCTAACTTGCCACCGAGTATTGATCGCAAGATTCTACGCTCGAAGACCCCAAGCGCTCGGCGATCGGTATCCTTCCACTTCCACGATTCATGTCCGTAGAGCGCCACCGGGAGGATCAGAGTCCTATAGAGCGCAAATTTCGTACGGATCTGTAGCCTACGGAACCTAAGCCGGCTACGCAATCGATAATAAGCCCTTTCTCCCGCCGTAATCCGTATCTTCACCTTGTGGCTCACCTCGTTGTCACATGTCACGAGAGTACGAAGCTTAACGAATTCGTCGACCACTTCGAAACTATCCCCATCCATCTTTACCGCAGCACCAACACCCGCAGAACTACCACGCACTCTGCCAGCAACCATGTGCTTTGTTTTGGCAGTGTTTATGGTGAGTTTAACTCTCGCAGCTTCCCTTTTGAGGGCCGTAAAGGCCTTCCCAACTGCTCTACGGTTGACACCAATCAAATATTGACGGATGGCACTTTTCGTATATTATCGACGTCCGAACCTCTCGTGGCGCAAACAACGTTCCTGACCACTGTCTCCTGATGGTCAAAATGGGCCAAAGACTTTCGGTTGTCAACAACAACGCCACGGTATGATCAGGAGCGGCTTGAACTTCCCGAAGTAGCTACTGAGTACGCGCAAAGCCTTGAGGAAACGTTGCCGGATGAGGGAGAGCTTACCAAAGCCCCCCTGAAGGACTGCTGGAGTACTGTGAAAGCAGTTATTAACAACGCAGCGGAAGATGCTGTTGGATTCGTAAAGAGGAACTATGGAGACGTAACTTCAACCAGAAGTGTGGTTTTAGACGAGAAGAGTGCAACGCGGGCATTTATGCTGCAGCAAGGCCCCGTCATAACGAAAGTCGATACAAATAGGAACGAAGCCAGCAGACCCATCTTTTCTGGGACAAAAAGCGCCGCCTGTAAGAAAAACTAGAGCACCTCTATTGTTCTCAAGAAACACGTAAATTCTACAAGAAACTAAACGCATCCCGTGCAGGCACTGTGCTACGAGATGAAATGTGATGGATAAACGTAAAGTGATCGACAGGTGGAAGCAGCACTACAGTAAACACCTGAATGGCGCAGAGGTAGAAGATCAAGACGGTAGGAGGAACGACTTTGTCAGCACAGCGGATGAGAGACATACCGCCCCCACGATGAAAGAAGTTAAGGATGCTAACTAAAAGCTCAAGAGTAACAACTCAGATGGAAAAGATGACATCGCAGTGGAGCTTTTCAAGCTGAGCCCGGATAGGTTCGCTTTCTGTCTGCACCAGCTGAAAGTCAGGATCTGGGATACAGAACAGCCACCGGAGGAGTAGGAGGAGGGAGTAATATGCCCAATATACAAGAAGAGCGACAAGTTGGAATGTGAAAAAAATCGAAAAATTGATCATTATTCTCAACGCAGCCTACATAGTGTTTCGCAGATCATCTTTAGCCGTCTCTTGCCGCTAGCACGAAGGTTTGTAGGAAGCTATCAAGCCGGTCTTGTGGATTGGCGATTGGCAACGGACCAAATCTCTACGGTGCGGCAGATCCTCCGAAAGTGTCGCGAATGCCAAGACCCCACGCACCTATTCAACGATTTCAAGATCACTAGCGACACTATCATCTGTGTAGAACTATGGAAAGGAATGGACGAAAATGACTTCCCTGCAAAACTAACACGAATGATTATGGCCACGACGGATGGTGTACAGTGCTGTGTGAAGATTTCGGGTGCGGTATCAAACCCGTTTGAAACACGCAGGAACTTCGGCAAGGCGACGGTTTTTCCTGCCTCCTGTTCAACATTGCACTTGAAGGTGTTAGGTGACATGCGGCCTTTAACATGCGGGGCACGATCTTCAACAATTCTAGCTAGTATATATGCTTCGCTGACGGTGTGAACCTTGCGGAAGGACTTTCCAGGCCGTTGCTGAACAGTACATAAAGCTGAAACGTGAAACAGCAAAGGTTGGATTGAAGATGAATACGTCGAAGACCAAGTATCTGCTAGCAGTAGGGACCGAGTGCGATAGGGCTCGCATAGGCAGTAGCGTAGTGGTCGACGGAGATGAATTCGACGTGGTTGACGAATTTTTGTATCATTGGTAACTTCAGATAACATCTTCAGCAGAGAAATCAGCAGACGTATTGTATTGGAAGTTGTTCCTTTCTACGGATTTCACAAGACGTTGAGGTCTGGTAAACAAGCGCCTGCGTATCAAGTGCACCATGTACAAGACGCTCATAAGACCGGTAGTTCTCTACGAGCACGAGACATGGACAATGCTCGAGGAAGACTTGCGAGTACTAGCCATTTTCCAATAACGTGTAATTAGGATCATCTTCGGAGGAGTAAGGTTTGTTTCATTTAGAATTTGGCCACATGCAATTTTCGATTTCTCCATGAGAAAAAACTTTCCGAAGCTACAGATGGCTTGCCAAATCATCAACTGGCGGGCGAATTCATCCGCGAAAATAAATTCGAACCTACCTGGAGCATTCCTTTACGGTTAGTAAGGTAAAATTTTTGTTTCGGGATTTGTCCTAAGTCAATTTTAAAGTATGTTTCATCGTACATCAAAATACAGCCGTTGTACACTGTCAGGACTTGCTCGTATAGCTTCCTTGCTCCGGTTTCGGCAGCTAGGTTCTGTTTCAGCGTTCTGTTGGGTTGTTTGCTGGCATGATACGATCGTTATCCTTCACGCATACAGATTCGACAAACTGTACTATGTGCTGAATTGAACCTTTCCGCCAAGTCACAGACGGAGACCCCAGGATTATTTTGGACTACCCTGATAATTTTCGCTCGTAGTTTCCGGTCAAATGTTCCACTTCTACGTTTGGTTTGTTTAGCGCGATCCTTCGTCAAAGTGTCCCGGTAACGTTTGAGCACGGTATTCACAGTCGATTAAAACCCTTGGCGATCATTCCTTCTGACCATGTTGGATTTCCAACGTAGGTGTGCACATTTTTTTCTCGTCTCTCGCATTTTATCTTGGATAATTCTTCAACGCGTGTACCAATTCTGACGAAACTTTCACCACTAAGTAAACAAACCTTCCAGATCAAAACGCTGCCATTAGTTTCCGGTACGACAACTAGAGGTGCAGCAGAAAATCAAAAACTAAGTTGATCAAGCCTTATGTGAGAAGTAGAACTCTTTGCATTTTTTTCTATTCTTTCAACTCGAATAAATTTGTACCTCATCTCGCACAAAAAATGTTCGTAAGGCATAGTTATAAACCAATTAGCGATTGCGTGATTATATTAAAGAATAACCTAAATCAATGACATCATGACAAAACGGGATTAGAAGAATAATGGATTGGCGCGCTCATGTCACTCACTTTTAATACGGGTTGCGTTTCTATAAAAATATAAGTGCGGGAGAACTATAGATGAGGAAAAAAAAAAGTGCGGGAGAATATTAAAGAGAGAGAATAGGACAGAGCAACGTGGCAGAAGTGTTTTCCTGTTATCACTAGCGATACCGCTTACCGTGCTGTTTAAATTTATCATTGCGTGGTTTAGCCTATGATCAATTCGTTTTGAAAGTCAAGAATTAAAAAGGTAAAGAAGCAGAGGGAGGAAAATCGTAAAAGAGAATTGTTTCTCTTCGGAGTTCCAGTACAATTTGTTTAATAAAGTTAGTCTAGCAACAGATTTGAATCCGGGTGGTCGTAATCTTCTTCGCACGTACGGATAATAATGATTACAAGTCTCTAGCAGAGGTCTAAAAGATTACCTTAGGCTTTGCAGTCGAACTATGCAGTCGAACCTGAAACCCTCCACTAACATGTAATATAACATTATAGGCCCATACAAAAGCTAAAGTTTTTTCGAGATGCCTTAAAAGTAGTTTTAGACTAAACGAAGGTGAATTCAATAAACCTGAGAAGAAAAACCAAAGCAGTATAAAATATTTTTTGCGTTACATTCTAAAAATCACGATATAGGATGTATAACGAAAAGCATGAGTTTCAGTAACAGTTGTGAATACATGGAAGTATTAGAGTGGGGCATCGTTTATTGGGAAAAATGAAACTCGATAGTGCAAAGTCAGAATTAAGTTTCTTGTGGTTTCATTTGGGTCCTTAAAAAATCAAACAAATTTGAACTAATTTGAACAACATAGTCAAGTTTAAACTCTTCAGTGTCTTCGGCAAAGTTGTTAAGCCTCTAAAATACTATACTTTAACGTAAGTAGTGGATTAATGAAGCATTGCTGAGCTCTCTAGAAGAGAAAATGAAAAAAGCAGGTTTCATACAAATTTGAAATGCAATGCGCCGTACAGAGGCAAAACTAATCGACGTCCGGTAACTTTAGAATTGTTTAGGGCCTCAAATGAAACTATAAAAATTTGGAATATGAAAAATCGATCACTTTGCCGCATCCTAATGTATATCTTTTTAATTAGTCGAGGTAACAAGTTCGACAGTATGATTATGTAGTCTCGATTCTGTTAAGCTGTTCATCACTCTTTCAAACCAAATTTTTAATTATAATAATTTCAGATATTATTCAAAAACGGTATTACAAGATTTGTTTTTTAAATGCAAAGCCGAATCTATAGACCGTTCCGATAATTATAAATACACTTACGATCAACAGTCATTTCAAATAACGTGCAGTATTCAACCAAACGTTGGCTGCGTCCTGTTGTTTACATCCAAAAGAAACAGATGCTGTCATTTTTTCTAACATTTAGTGCGAAATTTTGAAAATGCATAGCCTTTCTCCCGAGCAAAGAAAGCGAATTGTGCACAAATGGGGCACCGTGAGTGGTCTTTCTATAAGAAAATTAACCAGAGAAGAAGATATAAGTGTCGGAGCAGTTGAAACCGCAAGGAAGTATTGTGAAGAGGGCACATTTACTGATGCCCCAAGACGTTGTAGAAAACCCGGGCCTGTTGATCCCACAATGGACAAAAAGGTTAAGGAATACTACAAGCGGCATCCTTCAGTATCAGTACGAGATGTGGCGAGAAAGCTTGGAACCTCGGCGAGTAACGTTATGCGTGCCAAGGGAAGAATGGGTCTGCAGATCCGTCGGAAGCAGAAGCAGCCAAAACGAAATCCAAAACAAGCTGAATCTGTGAAACCGAGAGCGCGGAAGCTTTATGACAAACTTCTGACCAAAAAAATGGGGTGTGTTATCATGGATGACGAAACCTACATAAAACTGGACTATAAGACTCTGCCTGGACCGCAATTTTATACATCACCGAAGGGAAAGGATGTCCCTGGCCAGTGAAAGCCATTTACACCGAAAAATTCGGCAAGAAGGTAATGGTTTGGCAGGCCATTTGTGAATGTGGGAAAATATCTCGTCCATTCATTATGAATGAATGGTAAAATTTACGTGAAAGAGTGTTTGCAGAAAAGGTTGTTACCCATGGTTAAGCAGTATAACAATCCTTCAATCTTTTGGCCCGATCTTGCTTCCTGCCATTACTCTAAGGATGCACTAGGGTGGTATAAAACAAATAATGTCACATCTGTCCCAAAGGAGATGAATCCTCCAAACTGCCCTGAAATTCGCCCTATTGAAACTTTTTGGGCTTTGACCAAGGCAAAGCTGAGGAAATATGTCAAAACAGCGGACAATGTTGAGAAATTTAGAAAAGATTGGCTTAAAGTGGTAAAAATGATCGGAGAACACACTGTGCAAAAGCTTATGAGTAGTGTTAAGAGAAAAGTTAGAGATCTCGCGTATCCTACGAAAAATAATCCCAACTTGAATTGAAACTGAAAAAAAAAACACTTATTATCTATATTTCAGAATAAAATTACCCGAAAAATCCTGTATTTTATGTTTTATTCAAGAAAGAAGATGTATTTATAATTTTCGGAACAGTCTATATATCAGGAATTCGTGATGTTGATAGTTAGTAACTGTATTGATAGTAGTGAACGATCAAAAAATATAACTCTACTTTAAAATGCCTGAGAATTATCGTCCTTGTATTTCGGTAACATTTCAGTGTCGAAACCCAGCTCACCCAGTTGCGTATAAATTCGCTCATATTTCATCGGATATGAACATAACTGTTGAGTAATCAATCACGTCAAATTGACAGATGATACCTACTCATCATCAACAGTACGTTGATAAGAAATGTCACTCATTCGTGCACATCAGCAGTAGCCTATGACGTAACAGCGTCTTTTTACATTAAAGTACAATATGTTTTCAGTGTTGGGTGCGGGTCAACCTTATGTTGGTTGATTTCGAAGTTTTCATTCAAGCTACGCCGAATACGTGAATGGATTCAATTCAAGATTGTTCTTTCAATCCCTCAGCTGTAGTTAACACTGGAGTGACTATAAAAAAGTAATTTTCGGCGTGCTAGTTTTAGGCCACTCTTTACAAATTGGACAGCGGTAGCATAAAATATGTGTTTTCCAGTAAGAGCAGCCGCCACCGTCGTCGTTGATTACCATTCAAAAATGAAGACAGTTCGGCGGGGTGGATAACACGCTCACCTGAAGGTCAGCACTTTTATTTCGCCTCAATAACGGCCATACTTGGTGGGTTTCGTGAAAGTGTGCACCAATGAAAGGACTACGTGATCGATTAAGTATCTACTTCTTCATTATTTGCCTTGTTTTTTAACTTCATTAATGCACTTACGAAGGATTTTTAACTCGATCAATAACAACTTATCGTTTTGGTTACTGTCACTTCAGCAGAAGCTCATGCAAACCCTATCGGTTACATTTGACTCGTTTTCTGTGAGCTTCGACGTATCTATTTGAGCAATCTTTACAGTCGGCATAATGACCTAAAGATTAGCTGACAACGATGCGACCTAACGCCTAACGCGTGTCGCTTCGAAGTTCTAGCATCCGATTATGTTTGCGCGAGCATTCGCCTTCGTTGCCACCAGACCGGATCACGAGGTGATCGACGCGACACGGTAGTTATATGACTCGTCAGTTTACCTTGATGTCGACTTCAACGGCATCGGTGGCGTTGTCTGCTACTAGATCAGCGTCGTCAGAATGTTTCATGACCGTTTGCGGCAACCAAAACAGGACGGCATTCTTTATGGACTTGTGTCGCCATTCCTGAGAATGCAACGTTCAACCGAATTCGAGTTTACGCTTCAACAGAGCTATCGGTGCGTGGAGCGATTATAAACTTTTGATTTCAGCGCCAAGTGGGTGTGAAAAGCGTTCGGACATGCAGTCAGCTTCAGCGTGAGAATCAGTCTAGCGAGCTGCTAAGTGGACTTAGCTTTTGGGCACTTCGTGGTATTCGGATGAACCCCTCGTGAGCGTCGGCTCTCAGTTTCTACGATGGTACTACGTGCGATGTGAAGCGTTGAGCTTTTATCTGTGAGTTATTTGAGTGACTTGATCACACCGGTAGCTCAGTGTTTTGTTTGCAGAGTGAAAAGCTGCTGATTTGGCAAGCGCGCGCGAATTTCGGCTTTACTTTAGGTTGTTGCGTGGCGGCACGTTTGACCGAGCAGCGAGCATGCAGGCAGCGGTTGGGGAACACATCGAGCTGCGAACTGGAAGGAAAATAATAAAACCGTCTGGACGGTTTACTGTATGACGCATTCGATAAGAGATGTTGTAGGTTTTTTCGAAAATTGGGCCTCAGTTGTGGACTGAAGCGCGTCGCGAGCAGATCGCTTTCCGGATTAGGGTGCGACTGTGGGAGGTGTGAAATGTTGTATGAAACTCCCTTTTGTTGATAGAAGTTTAGTTGACTGCGGAAATATATTTTGAAAAATATTTGCACTACGCAACAAGTTTTAAGTGGAAGGTGTACTCTGGCGAATATTTATTACCATAATTGTGATAAATCAAATAAGTGTGAACAGTGAATAAATGTAATTTGTTATAAGGAGACAAAACAGCTATAGCATAGAACTGATTTAAGGTAAACTGATTGAGCTTAAGTTTTTTTAGATAAATAATGAGACTTTAAAGTTCAAGAATTTAACCAAAAACAGAAGCACTGGTTTATTAATAATAAAATTTCTGTTGAAAATTAACGGGTACGTTTATACTACCAGTACAGTATAGTTAAGAATTTTGTTGTGGAGAACAACAAAGAAAAAAAAAACTAATGAAAATATTAGAAAGTAAATCAACAATTTGGAATATTAAGAATTAAGCAAAGAAAACCAAGAACCAATTAGTAAATTAGCAAACGAACAAACATCTTTCGATAGCTAACATAGCATAACATTCAAAGCATTCATACCAAACTAGCTCACATATGGCCGATTTTCGAATGAGAAACAATCAATTGCTTTGCTCATTATGAATTGGTTACGGTGTCAGGGACTAATAACTGATCAGTAGAAGGTCATGGTTCGGAAGCGGAAGGAAGACAAAAGCCTTTGCCTTAGTCGGCTTGCTGACTGCAATAAACTATGGTTTCGATTTTCCTCAACCTGGAAAGATATTAGAAATCGTGAGGTTCGAAGTCTAATTAAAACGATAACACTGGTCGACAAAAGCAAAAAAAAGCTTAAAGCTCAAACTGAAAAAAATTAAAGATTATAGTTTTTGAATTTTGGTGCCTCTAGCAAAGATAGAAGATTGTCAAAAGGCCGCAGATTATTTGCTCGCCAGGTTCGTCGCTTCTACGCTTACTTACGAGAAAACTTATTTTTAATCTCTGAAGACTTTACGCACTTCTGACTTTGCCAGAAGCACCAAAATTAACTAAAGGGTTAAAAAGCTATAATCTTCCATTTTTAAATTTGTGTTTTAGGACTTTCGTTCGATTTTGTCGACCAGTTGTCAACACACATTTTTCCAATCAGGACTTTTTATCAAAAGTTTGGGAAATGTCAATTTTCACCAAAAAATTAATTTGAAAAGAAAATTAAACTCTTCTCTAATTTAATATCTAGTTTGGCGTATATTTTATGACTTTTATGATTCAAATTCAAAATAACTTTACAACGGATGCATTTACGAAGGTAATTATCATACGCTTTTTGATTTAAAATGATTGTTCATATCATTGACAATTTTTGGAATTCAATTATTCATGAAAATGTTGGAATTGGAAAAATGCTTCAAATTTTAACCTTCAATAAATAAATTATTTTTCATCTCTCCATCATGAACTTTTTACCCTAAATTTCGTTTGAAGTTTAAAGTTTGTTAAGAAAAAAAAGGAAAAATTAAACTCTTTTTTGTTGTTAATTCAAATTTAGTGTTTATTTAAAATTTCATGTAGTAAAAACAATTTTTTCACAGTATATATTTTTTTACAAGACAGTATGCGTTTCCTAGCATACGTTTTCAGAAATTTTTTCTAAATAATCAAAGGTTATAATGCTTCTAAAAAAAATTGGCTGAGTCGGATACGCATGCAAAGTTTCATTCTAATCGTAATTGGTTCATTGAATTTTTCCGTATTTTTTCTAAGTTTGCTCTAGAGTGAATGATATGAAACTACATATATTAAGAAGTCGTTTCACTACTACAATATGTTCAACGGAACGCCTGGTAGTCGGAATTATCAGTTACAAGGTTTCCCCTCTGCATACAAAAGTAGTGCAGCTATCAGAGGTCGCTGATTCTGTTTTTTTTTCGCCAATTAGTGAAATAATTGGACGCGACAAATAATTTGGACGGCTCAAAACAATATCACAGACGCTGTGACAGTTGTAGAAAATTATTGCTTGTTAAAAATCAAATACACCAAAATATACTAACTTTATGAAGAGATGTAAAAATGAGAAGTTTCGTTTGAATACTTGCAAAAAGTTGTAAATTATTGCATTTGGTTTGGTTGAGTTAAAAAGTGTTAAAAAAATGACGAAACTTTTCTTTCACGCTATTTTATTTTCACTACATTTAATTTTTGATTACGTCCTCTAAGGAAAAATATATTGTTAATGTAAAATTCACCAAACGGTAGTTCAAATATCAGAGAGAATAACAAAATGTGAGAATGTCATGACAAAATTTGTTATTTCTTCGTTTTGAGCTGAAAACCCTAAACATTGCGGTCTTTTTTTACGCGAGTTATTTTTATGAGTTAATTGAAACGCGATTTTTTACAATAACGCGGATTATTTTCACGCGATTCGCAAGATTATTTGTACGTGGTATCAAATAAGTTTGGTACGAGTGAATCTAATCTTTCAAACGCGGTACAATCAAAAGCGTAAAAAAGACCCCAGTGTATAGGATCCTTTGGTATCGGGTCTGGCAATATTCTGTTTCCAAACACTGTCCCCTAAGCGTGTGGTTTCCAGTTTCGGTTTATTTCAAAGCTTAAAATAAATACATTCTTCGAGACAAAAGTTATTGTTTTTCTGTATCTTGAGCGTTCTTGACGGGTTTCCTTCTCCTTCAGTTTTTCTTCAGTCTCGATCACAAACAATCACAATTTGAAATTATTTGATTTCAGTATCGATCGACAGTTTCGAACAAGATTCCCTTTTTCATTTAGGTTGTTTTTGTATAACATCCAAAGTAGGATGTTTTTGTTTAAAAATGTAAGCCGCATTCAGGAAAGCTACCTAATTTTTGTTTCAATGAGTTGATTATCGATTCTCACTAGCGAAATTCTTCGAGAATTACAACTAATCTTTTTCAATTTTTACTTTCAATGAATGTAGCGCCCTTACAGAGACACTAGATTTTTGTACTTGTAACGAGCTGTCAAACTATAATGAAATATTTCATGCGCAAGGGAATGGTATCACTGTCAGCTACCATACATTTGACGCGTTATCAACATCACTGGCACTGGCACCCGAAAAATGGATAGTTTACTCTTTTCCTGTGCTGATTCGGGCAAAACAGCCATTTTTAATGACTGTCAATATTGTTTGCATTTCGGATAATTTTGAGCAATTTTCGCATTGTTAGTTATTCATATTATTCTAAGTCATATGTGATAATTAGTATATTTAGTCTGTTTGAAGATGAAGTGAAGTAAATTATATTGGCAGATAAATTGGTTTTCTGATGAATGGTACAAAAATAAACGTTCATTAGATCAGAAAACTACTGTGCCAGTCCCTTGCCCACATCGTACACGGTCACGCAATAGAAATGATTTTTACCGTTACTTTGTTACAGCTTAGTATGCAGTTGAAAAGAATTTTTTTACTATCTCCGGGGCCGGATTTAGACGGTGGGGGGCCCGGGGCAAATTTGTTTGTGAGGCCCTCTTTTCTGAAAACAATTAGAGGTAGCAAAAAAAAAAGGTCGCCCAAGGACTAGGGGGGCTCCTTGAATCGGGAGGCCCGGGGCATTTGCCCCCTTTGCCCCCCTCAAATCCGGGCCTGACTATCTCAATCCCATGTAAAATTGAGGCTCTGCATCGAAAAATGATATTTATTCTTAAGAACGGTACACAACCGAAAAGATATCATACACCGAAAATGACAACAAAGTTCCCTTGATGTGAATACTGTTGTGAAGCTTATTTCGGCGCGAAATAATGAACAGTGGTATTATTCAGGAGCAGAAAGAGTCAGGCAGTTTATTGTTTGCTCATATGATGGTTCCTCAGTCCCAAGATGTTTTAGCTTGCCAGGGGAAAACCGGAAAGAAAGTGGAACCGCCCTCACTGACAACAGGTAACTTTACTGTGAAGCATTCTCTGCTGTTAGAATTCCGGTTGGTAAAAAAGGGAAATTTCTTGACCCTGTTTTCCTCTGAACTGCATACCAAGCTTAAAGCGTGATATGCAGTTAAAAAGAAGTTTCTTTTCTTACTGAATCAGGCAGCGAAATTTCTTTTTATGAATGGTACGCAGCTGAAAAGATAGCGCTCACTGACGACTGATGACCCTACTGTGAAGCATTCTCAGCTGTCAAAATTCTGTTTGGTAAAAAGGGGGAAATTTTTTGACCCTCTTTTCTTTTCAACTGAATACCAAGCTTTTGTCATAAAAATCAAACCAGCTGGAAAACTCATTGTAAGGCAAAGTACGCATAGACCATGGGTAAAAGTACACATTAATAGCGAATTTCCGGAGTGATTCGCGATTAGGGCTCAACTAACAAAATGTAAACAAATGGTTTTATTACACTATTGGTTTCGAAAAGACTTACGAAATTCATGGCAAGAATCCTTACTTTTGTATAAATCGATAAAATTATTTAAATCAAGCTTTTAGTGAAGGGAGATAAAGAAGTTTACCCAAAACAAAAGATACTTTGGAACTAGGCCCTTTACATTGTTTTGAAGCAACGGGCTTATTTGCGAAATATTTCGTAAACAGGCGACAGTGAAGGGCGGATCAGCTTTTGTTTTCAAAATAAAGGCGCATTTACACGGGCGCAACTGGAGAAAAAATAAAAAAAAAGGCGAAAGAATAATGGGCGTATCTCGTTGTCAGAATGCTTTAAGGCTCATTAGAACAAGGTTAGAAGAAAAGTGCAGATTTAAGCCATAAATGCACAAATTTAATGTAGTATTGTTAGGAAACTAGAAGCCAGGTATATTTTACGTCGATTTTTGGTATTGATGTTAATGTTAGTCACTTCCTTTGAAATTACGATTTGAAAATGTACTTGCAAATTTTCAAACTGGTATTCCCCAATGTTTATCTTTTGCCAGTTGCGCCCTTATCGCAAATCACTCCGGAGTTAGAGCGCTTCCAGGTCAAAACGAGGTGAGCTGGTGGAATAAAGAAATTCGCTATAAGTTTCTGTAATCGTAAGGAAAAACCTAAATTAATCCACCTAGCGGTCAGACTCAGCCTTTCTCATTTAAACTTATTATTTGTAAAATAGATTTACTTGAACTCTTAAATCCAATAAAGGTATATTTACTCTTTGGGTTCTAAAATATTGACGTTGTAATTGAAGTATAAAATATGAAATTTGACGTGATGTTAGTGCTTAAGAAATAGCGAAATAAAAAAAATGACTCTTAATTCCGAACAATTTCATCACGAACGATACCGGGAACGTTCAAATAGTACGATACGATACAATACCACATTTAAATCATGTTGAGGCCATATATATTGATCAAAGCAGGTATAGTGTTGAATAGTCTTTGAATTTCTTTTCTTTCCAAAACTTTTAAACAGCATACAGCATACAGGAATTGTTATGAAGTTTGTTATTTGTAAGTTTGAGAGATGACTCGTTTGTATGACACTAGTTATGCTCAAATAAGTCGTGTAATACTTGAGATAATAGACTTTCGTTGTTTTGACAATTTAATACATAACGGTTGCTTAAGTTTGATTACAATCAAATGAAAAGGGAACGTATAGGACAGCCAGACTTTGAAACCACGTGTGCAATCATAATTCATCAGTTAATTCTTAACTAGCCCGTCCATCTGATATCAATATTGTTCAAATCGGTTGTGTAGTTTCTAAGATAATGAAATAAAATTCAAAAGGGTGTTATGAGGCAACTAGACCTATCATTTGACATTAATTTTGTGGAAATCGGTTCAACCATCTCTGAGGAAAGTGAGTGAGTCCAGGTAGTCTTCGGAATATGTTTCTTTTCATAGCTGGATTTCACATTTTTAAACATAACAGGCAAAATAATAATCCGTTTGCAAAAAATTCAATAGGGTCTTATGGGGCAATAAGACGTTCCATATGACACTGATTTTATGAAAATCGGTTCAGCCATCTCTGAGAAACATGAGTGAGATTAAATAGTCTACAGAACATGTTTCTTTCCATAACTTCTGAACCACCTGTTCAATCTTCATAAAATTCAAAAGTTAAGGGTTTTTTAGCTAGCCCGTTAATTTGAAACCAATTTTCTTGAAATCGGTTGTGTAGTTTCTGAGATATTGATGTTTCGTGATTTTTACATTTTGATACATAACCTCTAAACTAGAAATCAGATTACAATAAAATTCAATAGGGTCTTATAGGGCAACTAGACCTTTCATTAATTTCATTGAAATCAGTTCAGCCATCTCTGAGAAACTAAGTCGAGTGATATACGACATTCGGCCTTTTTGAGCACTTTTATACCTTTAGTTTTTGCAGTGATTGCTATACCTTTCTAGGAGAAAGGCAATAGGAGAAAGGCAAAAAGTGAAATGATAGAAATGACTTTTTATTTTAACTTCAATCCTGAGCAAGGCCGCAAATATTGAAATAGTACAATATCAAATTTAAATGATGTTGAGGCCAATATTTTGATTGTAGCTATAGTTTTAAACAGTCTGCGGGTTACAATACTTTCTATAACTTTCAAACCACATGTTTAAACATTATGAAATTCATTGTTTAAGGGTTTAAAAGCCCATTAATTTGAATTCAACTATGTTCATAGCTTCTGAGATATAAGAGCGATTTTCACATTCTGACGCAGCGTCAAAACTAAAAGTTCGATTACAATCAAATTCAATAGCAACCTAAGCGGCCGAGCTGAGTCGAGTAGTATATGACATTCAGCCATTTGGATCACTTTTCTACCTTTTAATTAGCCAGTGATCGTTAGGAGAAAGTCAATATGTTTACTTTCATTATGTGATTTCACATTTTTATGAACAACGGACAAAGTTACAATCCGATTGCAATGAAACTCAATAGCAATGTATGGGGCAACTAGACCTTTCATTTGACACCAATTTTGTGAAAATCGGTTCATCCATCTCTGAGAAAAATTAGTGAGTTTAAACAACCTCAGGATAACTTTTCTTTACATAACTTTTGAACCATATGTTCAATCATAACGAAATTTGATAGTTAAGGGTTCTGGAGACAGCCCAATCATTTGAAACCAGTTTTTTTGAATTCGGTTGTGTGGTTTCTGAGATATTGATGTTTCGTGATTTTTACATTTTGATACATAACCTCTAAACTAAAAATCCGATTACAATGACATTCAATAGCAACCTATGGCGCAACTAGACCTTTCATTTGCAATTAATTTTATGAAAATCGGTCCAGCCATCTCTGAGAAAAGTGAGTGAGAAAAAAAAGTTGCACATACACACACACATACACACATACACACATACATACATACATACAGAAAATGCTCAGTTCGTCGAAAGGGGTCGAGTGGTATATGACATTCGGCCATTGGGACCACTTTTATACCTTTGGTTTTTCCAGTGATTGCTATACCTTTCTAGGAGAAAGGCAAAAATGTTTAATGACGACGTTTTTGTACAGATAGGGGGAATAGGGGCATAAAGAGCACCCGAACTTGGTTGCTGATTTAAGCATGGAAAACAACATAAATTATAAGCTGTCTTCAGTGCAATACTTGAATTAACTATCTATGATTAAAGGTACACTATTCATAAATTGAAAAATTTATCGTATAATGGTGAAAACACAAATTAGATTCATGCATCAAAAACTAGCAATCAGTCGATGTGTGGGGCACAATGAGCACCCCACTGGGGCATAATGAGCACCCACGGGGTAAAATGAGCACTCTTATAGAACATATCTTGAAACTGTGTAGAAGTACAACTAATGGGCCAACGTTTGACGCGAGATGCCGTGATACTTGGCGGCTTGTTTCGTGAATGTCCCGCCGCGCCTTATGGTGGCCAATTCTGCCTGCAGTCCCTGTTTCTGACCGATTCGGTCTCAAAGATTAACTAATATATGTTCGCACCATCACTGTAAACAAACACTGACTGAGGAAACAGACAAACTCACAAGTCTACTGAGATGAATTTCAGGTTAGTTTATGTGACTAGGTGTGCTCATTTCACCCCACCTAAAGGTGACCATTTCGCCCCTATCGAATAAGTTAAAGTGACACATGAGATTTAAACACTTATTATAGCTTAAATCCAAAACTTCAATGACAGGGATATTTGGGGTATGACCCATACGTCATATTGATGTGTCTACATACTTGCTTGAGCCATTTAAACGGCCGTAGAAGCTTATTTTGTAGCGCGCAATAATAATAATTTTTCCAACATCCGGGAACCGAGTTGATTTTTCAAATATATTTCCATATTATAAACAGACAAATCACTTTTGTTCTACATAAAGAGATACTGTAGTCGCTACGGAAGAGTTCCACATACCATATTGTATTAAAAAATGTGTAGTTTCGCATAAAAGAGGGGTGCCCATTTCGCCCCGTGTGCTCATTATGCCCCTAATCCCCCTACAGTAACTTTTTTACTTTTTTAAACCTTAAACCTTAATTGAAGTAAAAACAATTTTTCTGAGGTGTTTAATGTTCCGAATAAATGTTTTTAGTAAGTTTTGAAATCAATAGGTACCGTAAAATGGGGTGAAATTGATCATTTTTTTCTTCCACTGTTTTGTGACTGATAATGTTCGTCAACGAAAATTGTCTTAGAACGTAACTAAAAAAAGTTGCCTTATATCGAGGTATGACTGTATTACCCAAGAATAACTAGTGCTACAAAGAAAGGTGAAAAAATTGTTTCTTCAAAGATATTTTTCCCGAAAATCGTTTTACGCGGACACGCTACAAAACTGAGCAATTTTATGGTTTTAGGTTTTTCAACAGAATCTTACAATTATTGGTTTAAAGCTAATAAAATTTCTTTCACAGACCAACTCAATGGTTTTGTTGATATGCTTTCGAAATATTCCCTCCGGAACAGATTTTCCTAGGGCTTGTAGTGGCCATAGGTCAAATACCTTCCAATATAGGTATTTTTGCAACCGGGATGATGCCCAGAGTTGGCGACTTCCGGTTTCTAGGAAACAACCTAGAATAGTAGAGTACTCCCAAATATGTGTACTACTGGATTTGAAATGATGCTCTGAGACCGAAAATCGACTTCAGACGCCATTTTTAAATTCAAGATGGTGACTTCCGCTGAGTTGATTTCTGGTCTCTGCGCATCATCCCGGATCCTAAAATACACATGTTGGGTGGTATTCGGCCATTTTAGGTTGTTTTGCGGAAACCGGAAGTCTCGAATTTGAAAATGGCTTTTGGAGTTGATCTCAGCATCAATTTGATTCCAAAAATACTCATAGTTGGTGATATTCGATCATTTGTGGTTGTTTTTCAGAAACCGGAAGTCGCTATTTTGGAATCTATAATGGCGTCTGGGCTCATTTTTGGGTCTGAGAATCATCCCAGTTGCGAAAATACCTTGTATTTGATCTTGTTTTATTTAATTGTTTCTATGGCCTCTATAATGCCCAGTGGAATTAATTTCGGAAGATCCATTTCCGGGGCATATCACCAAGACACCCAAAACCATTAAAAAGGACCGGTGGAAGTAATTTTATGAACTACCAATTATTGTAAAATTTTGTTCAAATGCATATTCATAAAATTCCTTAGCTCCGGAACACATTCCCAGATTGTTCCCAAATTATTCGGTTTATTGCGACATTTCTCTATAACGACGGTCTCTTGCGATTTCGCTATAAAGCGGTTCGACCGTACAATCAAGAGCGTACTTTTGCCCCTTACTACTCTACTAAAGCAACGAAAATTTTCCACTAATTTTCGTTCAGCATTGCAATGGTACAAAAAAGTAGTATTAAAAGTCCACGTTATGTTAGAAGAAATCGAGTAAGTAGGTATTAAGTAAAACATGTTTCAATGTATCAATAGAAAACTACTACTCAGTTAGAAGATTCGATTGTTTTTGAGAAAAGTTTTATGCTATTGGTTTTATGATGAGTCTTCTCCAGTTACTGTTCTGTCGAGTGAAATTTCCTTAGGTACGGAAGTTAACTGTATTTGGCTCTATACTCGTTATATGCAATATGGCTATATTTATTTAGCACTCTGGTGCCACAGTTAAAATAAAACTTTTTAACTCTTTTGATTCATTGCAGCTGATTCTTAAAACGCCTCCGACAAAGATTCATTCGCTTCAAAAAGATTTTCTGGTTCTTTTTATCAGCGTATGAAATTATCTATTTCGTTGTAAAATTAAGTTTCTTGTTTGCAATACCTGTTTATCTCTAAGTTTGAATGCCAGTATGTAGTTCCTAGATCGGGTTCAACAATTTCAATCATTTAACAGGAACAAACGTGATCAGAGAATTAATTCTCCTCAAACCCACGGAAACCGAAATGTTACTAGATCGTTGATTGTTGCAGTGACAATTGGATTTGTTCTGTTAGTTTGAAGTCGATTTAAATCATCAGAACTGTTCTGTTCGCAAATCTTTGGTAGGTGAATGAGGAAGATAGAAGTATCTGGTTACTGATATCAAACAATATAGGAAACAGGTTTGTTTTTATGGCGGCTAATCTTGAACTCTTAATTCGCTTAAATTGAAAAAGGAAAAAACACGTTGTTCATAGAACACTTTGAGGTTAAACACTAGTTTGATCCGAGTTCTGCGAAAATAATTTTTATTTTTATTCATTTAACATATAAATTACATCGTAAAATATCGTGCCGGGTTTCGGCTAATAGAGCCAAAAGGCTTTTGGCATTGAATTTGGCTTCCATAAATCGCCTTGACTTTGATTATAGAACCCAAAATCAATCCAGCATAACGTTATTTTGTTGAGTTGAGTTATAGAGGGGTATGTAGAAATGAGAATTCATTAACTGTTATGACAAGTCGTTCTACTAGCATAAGAAACAATCACGCTCTTTTTGGTAGGCGAAAATATACCTCGATTTGTTCATGAATACCAAATTGGCTGGCAAGAATAACTACGTCTTGTATCATCAGCGTACGAAAAGTTGTGCGTTTTAGATCCGACCAGTCGAACTCGCATGTGGGAATACTATTATGTAAAATTTGTTTGGGCCGACATTTTTTTCCATGGGATTCCACACTCTGTTAATCAATAGATCAATGAACTTTCACGTGAAATGACCACGACAGTGAGTCGATAATATTACGAAACTAAAATTCGATAACGTAGCATGATTCAGTAGGATCGCAATGAAATTGATCTTGGCATTGACGAGGTTGCAGCGTTCAACCTTGAGTTTCGTTTCCTGCTGTGTCGTACCCTATCTGTAGCTCTGCACTGGAAACCGCAATGCCAGTTGATAATTACTTCAATCGACATGGTCGCAAAAAACGGTTATGTGGTGTTAATTTTGAATTCCTTAAGTACCGCCATTCACAGTCATTTACATGCCATTTACGACAGCTTGGATATAAATACGTTTATTTTGCCGCTGAAATGAATCTGTAAGCAAATTTAAATTTGTTTTGATTTGCTGATTTTCTCTGGCTTGTGGTTTGTGAGATCAGATTTCTCAGATCGGAAAGCAGTTTTCTATACATAATTAATCTTTAGCTCGAAGTTAAAGAAGCTTTTCTAGAATCTCAGTAATATGCTTTGATTTCACAACTTGTTTTTTAATATCAATTGGCTTAACCGATCTGTAAACTCTATTTTCATTAGCGAAGAATAAATCAATTAGGCTCTAAATGCACGATCGCAGCTGGATTTCCAAAAAATGCATGTGAGATTAAATAAGCTGAAACAGACTACATTAGAGACAGTCAATGCTGTAGAAATTCACGGTCGTGATGTATAGCTTTCAAGTCGTTCCCTTAGCTAAAAGTTTACATTTCGACCTTCATCGGTTATTTGTTTAAAAAAAAGAATTTATCAGCGCTTTATCTCTAAGTCAGATAGCCATACCTATGTATTGAGAAGGACATGTAAATTATGTCAATGTGACTCGAAATTATAGGTTAATAGTGATATTTCTTTAGTTTGCGTCATGAAAATCTAAGCTTTTGTCAGTGAATAAAGGATTTCAATTATATTAAATCACGACTGGACGTGCACAAACTAGGTTTAAAGTTGTAAAAACAAACAATCAAACGTCAAAAATCGAATAATTTATTAAATAAATTATTTCGAAAGAGCTGTACATCCGATCAAAGTAAATTCAAAACGTGTTTATAAAAAAAATATTCTCCAAAAATGACAGATATTCTGCAGACTGCGATCTAACGCCGACTCAGCAAAATGATGCCCGGTACAGCTAATTCCAAACGTACATATTTACTATGTGCATTATTATTTAAATACAGAACAAATACCAGATTGGCCAGAGCAACTGGTCAACGTTCACTGCAGAGCTACCGGTCAATGTTCACTAAAATGATTCAGGATCAAACATTATTTGAACTTTGATGCATCTGCCTAGATCAGTGCTAGATTTCCATTTGCTCATGTTTGGTAGCTATGTCATTGTTAAAAAAGTGAAACTCTGGATTATTATTGCAAGAACATAACAAATTTCTCAACAAATCCGTGGTGCTGTGCTTTACTTACGAAAATGGATATCTGTAATTTTGCGTTGAAATTATAAAATTCAAATTTATCCTGCCTTCGATTATCCTGCTTTTTTATGAAACGACTACACTAAGGTCGCTTTTTACGCGGTTTTTTACGCGGGTTTTTTTACGCGGCTTTTTTATGCGGATTCCGGAATTTACGCGGATTCTGGAATTTACGCGGTTTTTTTACGTGGATTCCGGAATTTACGCGGTATTTTTTTACGCGGACTCGGTTCCGTATTCTACGCGGATTAAATTTTTTTTACGCGGATTCCGGAATTCACGCGGTTTTTTTTTCACGCGGCACGTATCCCCCGCGTAAAAAGCGACCTTAGTGTATTACTTTTAACGTTTAGTAAAGCGGTAAAGAATGTTTGTGATTTTACGGGGATGTGAAAAATGAACGAGAACAGAAGGTATGACTTAGACTTAAAAAATGTTTTCCTTAACCCACAGATCGTAGATCTGGTGGTTTGATATTGGTGTTAGGGGGAATAACGTGACTTTATTCCGAAATTTTTGGTAAAAAGTTCACTATGGAAAAATACAAGACCATTTTAATACCTAAAATTAAGTTTTTAACACATTTTTCAAATTTTAACATTTTCGAGAACACCCAAATTCCAATGATGTAATATGATTCTTATAGATTTTTCAAATCATATTGCTTCTATTATTAACATTCGACTTTTTAGTACGTCAACAAGCATAGCTTTTTAGAAATTAATGATCAATATTACGCATTTAAATCTCAAAATCCAAAAAGAATGAATCATTAATTCATAAGATATGATTAGGTTTACATTCACGGAAATAACTTTTTGACTTAAAAAAGGTTTAAATAATTCAAAGGACTGGAAAACCACGAACAATTTACAAAAAGGCGTATTTAAAACTACTATTACAATTAAATTACATCATTGGAATATAAATTTAGAAATTGAAAAAATACTTGATCTTTTACCAAAAGTTTAGCAAAACTTATTGTTTCTTACAATTTATTTTGCTTAAAATTAATATTTCCACTGTACATATATTTTTTGAAATGAATCAATAATTCTCTCCAACGCAGTGCAGTGGTGTTACATGAATTTTCTTTTGGAGGGGGCTTAAAAAAACAAATGTAAATTTTAAAAACATTGAAGATGTGACCCAAATCTATGGCAGTGGTTTTGGCGTGCTCACGTCCCTCACTCCTAATACGGTCTGCGTTGTACTAGTGGTAAGAAGAATCATTTTCTTGCTATTAGTGATGCCGCTTAACGGGCACCGCACTTACTGTTGAAGTAAACCGTTGTTGGTAGTTCAGTTAATCAAATGACATGAACAGTAGACTGCCAATGGAAATCGACTTTGTGAATTTCGTTATGCGGTATGTGCAATAGCCTCTATCACAGAATCAGGTATAGTCACAAATTTTCATTCACACAGACAAACAAATTCTTTGGTTACTTTCGTAGCATAGTCTAGAATAGTAATTTTACCCGACATTCCGCCGGAATAAAGTTCTGATACTAGACACCTTGTTTACCGTGGAAATAGTACGAGGGTGGTATCCAAGACACGACCGCATGTTTGACGTAGGACTACGAAAGTTTTATATTACATTTAGAGAATTCAGACTTTGTTCGATTGGACTTTCGACACGGTTCAGTTTTTTCACTTTCGACACGGTTCAGTTTTGGCACGGTTCGACTTTGGCTCACATAAGCCAAAAACGAGTGGTAATGTTTAAACATAATTTATAGTTTTTTTGTTCTGCTTTTAACCAATTCAAGGTCAACAACCACCAAAAGAAAGGCATTTTGTCCATTATGTTGCCGAAATGGAATACCGGAATCAGTAAGACGGTTCTGGAGATATGACCGGAACAAGTTCCAGTAATTTAATAGACATAATTAAAGCAGTACTTAGTACCGTGCTATACCTCTAATTACTCGGGAGGGGCATATTAAGTGTCTAGGTCGTTAAAGGCTGTCCCCGTTGCGTTCCGGATACTTCCAGATTATTGAGCCCAAATTCATCAAGCGACACCTCTAACGACTTACAATCCTAAAACTAGTTCATTGGTGGCCATATATTGTTAAGGTCATATGCCATCAGAAAGTCATAAAAGGAAAAGCGTTTATTTCTAACATGGTCCGATTTAGACAACAGAAAAAAATCTGATTATTTATTTGCAGGCATCTCATACCACGTGGACAGATTTTTGACTATATTTACCACTTTAGTATCTAAAAAGTTTCTTGCAGATGCTGACGTAATATTTTTGTGATTGGAAAATACGAATGTTTAAAACCTAACGTCAAGATGCATATAATTTGGTTTTTCTCTATAACACAACCGCGTAATGCAACTAGGATTGTCATATTGAATTAACTTTATTTAACTGGAAAAATATAACCATCAGTACAGCTCAAACGAGCTATCTAAACTATCTGTTAAAAATCTTTGCGAAGCATATTGGTTTTCTATTCTCTTTTAAATAGCCTATAGCTGGTCATTTAAATAAATCTGAGAAAAACAGAGTGTAGTATTCAAAAAGACAGCAACCCAATGCAACTTCAAATTTTAGGAATTTGAAAGAAGTCACTACGGTTGCAGTTCAAATGCCATCTACTCGTCACGACAACCAAAACGAAATAAGCAACGGGGAAGCAAGCTTCTGATTATTAAAATGTCCAGGATTTTTAACACAACTTTTGTTGAAAAGATATTTTAATTATTATATTTCGATTAAGACATCGGTATTTGAAATCTGTTACAATAAGCACTTTAAAACGATGAGAAAACATCTGTTGCAGCTATATAAAGCGAGCTCGTGATTGGTTGAAACAACTTCGATGCAATATTTTTAAATTTATGTCTGTTTAAAAACAATTTTGACCTAAATTTCAAATGACAATAACAACTTGTAAACTTACTCAAATTCAATAAAAATTGGAAAATCAACTTCCCGAGTGAAACTCTTGAAGTTTTTAATACTTATTTGAAAAAATTAGACATCGCGATTTCTAGTGATCTGTTTCACGAATTCTGACCCATAAACACAAACACCGATGCATTCAGACGTCCTGCAATGTTGATTCGTTTGTGATATGGGATGTTGTTTGGCAAGTTTATTTCGGGACTAACAAGTATTCCTCTTGTTTTCGAGGAAAGGCAAAACAAGGTTTGACATTTTGTAATTTATCACGATTCTATTCTTGGGTGCCTTTCAGTTTTAGAATTAGTTGGTAGCATGTTGCTATCTTTTTCTTGAAAATACAAATTTTACCTAATCGAGATAGGATGAGTGTGTGCACCATCGATCATGTTATTGCTTGCGAGCCGTGAAACATGATTAAAAGATCTCAACGATCTTTTCTAGGGTTGTTTATGAAGGTAATGCCAATGTTTTTTCAATGGTAATTTAACTTTGAACATGAATCAATCAAACTGTAACAATCCGCAACAAGTTCGCATGTGGTGAAAGTAACACTTGTATAGGAAGCAAACCCTCTAAGAACATGTAGTAACACAGGTGATTTCGGAAAGAAAAAAAACATTACAGAACAACAGCAAAGCTAATAGCAATGAAATGTTTTTCCATTAGTCCGGGTTTGCTCATTTACAACAAACTAATGAATGACGAGCAAGAGCGTGAGTTCTTAGGCAAACTGGCCACACACGCTAGGAACTGTGTGAGGCACAGTCGGAGCCAATGAAGCTAGACTACTCACCGCCCGCCACGCCGCCACCGAACATGAACTTGAATTTTATTTATCGCTAATAGATAAAACACGTCCATGCAACCGTCTATTATTACTGCACACCGCGTCACCGCTGTGGCGCACACGGTTAACCATTAAACCAGATTAGAGTCCCCCGAGAAGAGCAACTGTATTGATGGTCAAGGTCACACGGATCGAATGTTGCTACAGATTTTTTATTTTGGCACTGCATGAACCGGTGGCGGTGGACTGGATTAGTGGAAGGCAGGCGCTATCTCACTGATGTCGATTCCGTTACCTTGATCAGTGGTTGTTTTTTTATTGAAAGGCTCGCTAAGAGCAAGCGCACCGGTGAGTTGCCATTTGAGTTGCTATTTTCACAACGCTGGCCGTTGCTATTTTGGATAGCAACCGATTTTCGCACCGGTCGTTGCTAATGGGGATTACCAATTCCACTATTTCTTTTTCACACCGGCAGTTGCCAATTTCTGAAGACCGTCACTAGCCAGCGTTGGCAAAATGTTTGTTTGTGATGTATTTCGCATATTTTTTGCGGATCTAGTAATAACCAAATTATCCGTCAGTCAATCGTTTCCGGAATGATCTACGTTTTTTCTACTTCATAAAATGTTCCCTCTATTTTACGTAACTTTGTTTCCGTTCTCCCAAGTTATCTATAACATAATTCTTTTGCAGATTTTTTTACTTGTGCGTACATAAATTTTTTCATCCTTATATGTTTATTTAAAGTAATCCCGTAAAACTGAGCACGTCTCGCAACGTTGGCTTAAATGACTATTCTACTGAAAGCTGGTGAACTGTCGTTAGTTGTATTCTGTATTTCATACTGTCTCGGTTCCCACAGTTTGCTATTAATATTTGAAAATTTGTCGCCAAAAAGAACTTAAATATAGAACGCGTAAATTGTTTTTGATTATTTGATTGATTCTAGTGATGAAGAAAGTGATTTCGCAAAACAAACTTCCTTATACGCGATTAAGAAAATGGTTTTCGGAAAGATTCGGGGCGACTCTCAGCCTAGTAAATAGCCAAATATTGACCGCCATACGGAGGAAGGTGCCATCCAGCGTTTTAACAACGGTCTATACCGATGACCATTTCCAACGCCGCTTTCGAACGCATCTTAGGTTGTTTTTGAAGATTGAAACAGCGGTAAAGGAGAAAAATGGTTTTTTGTACAACGACCGAACGAAACGGGAAAATAGTTGTAATACTCCCGAACAGATTTGCTTGAACCTTCCAGGTTTATTGAATAATATTGGCGAATATTGTGAGGATTTGAGCTTTCCGCATCGTGTAGGTTGCAGACCAAAATGCCAACCAAAATGGTCATCTCAATAAAAAACCTATACAAAATGTTTACCTGCCCGAAAAAACAGCCTGTGCAAAATTTCAGCTCAATCGAAAATAAAATTGAGTAGTGGTTCACGTCGACACTTGCGTCCTACGACGTGTTTAACAAGCGAGGCAAAACACTTCGTCTTCCGAGGCCGACCAATTGAGTCCGCATTCGAAACACTCATCATCTTCGTAATATTATAACGATCATTCACTATCGAGCACAAAAAAAAACAACAGTTTGACATTTCATCAAATAGCAACGATTCGGCTCGTTGCTATCGCGTTGCCAAATTTAGTAACTCGCTACTACCCGAGATGGGGATTGCTATTTCCCAAACCAACATAGCAACGCCCGGTGCGGTTGCCGCGTTATGGTGGGAGTTGCCAAACTAGCTTTAGAAACTTCAATTTAGCCACTTGTGGGCTTGCTCTAAGTGCCTGCGCTTCACTAGGAAGCGGGTCATTTGAGATTGCAATGAGGAAGCAGTCACGATGACAGTTTAGATCTATTATTCATTAAGCTAGATTTTCCCTGTTCGGACAGTTGAGCGCAAATTTGGGCATTCATAATTGAAGATGTTTGTCTGTATATTTTTTACTTATCCCGTTAAACCGTTGCCCAATTTGTGACTCGTGCACGGTTCACGCCGAACTCGTTGTTGTTTTTTGTTTTCGCTTTTTGGCTGCAGCTAGTGTTATTTGCATTACAAGGCCGTCAGATTGTCGGTGAGACAATGCGGCTTTTCAGGGAAGTTCAACTGATTAATAATCCGCTCGGTTGGAAACTAGCAGAGGTTTTGGTCATTTTGACCCTCCGATTCCTTATGCTTTATTATATGAACTTGGCATGGTCGTCTGACTTGGGACGTGTTGGATGTTTCATATTGCTTAGCAAAAAGGTGTTTAACATTATTTTGAAATTGAGTTACATTAATTATCGTGAATAAATTAACAATTTATGTTGTTGTTGCAAGGAAGAATACCTTCTAACTGGCACACGCTAGTACATCAAATCAAAGAATCATTGATGTTGTTTTTTATAAATTTTAAAGACAGTCATTCGATTTACAGCTCATTTATATGTAGAATAGCCATTAAATTGTCTCGTAGTGCGTAGAGAAGATTTACATATTGAGTATGCATATTAGTTCTACATTATCTTGTTCGACCGGTATCGTAAGCATAGTTCGAATATAACTTTTAATTTACCTGCTGATTATGTAATTTTTATTGATATTATTTTCGATTCTCTACAGGAAATACACTGAGCTCGTTTTTACATAGATTTTATATAAAATATAAATATAAATTTATATAAAATTAGTAAAATTAGTAATCAAATTACAAACTGAGAAACAGAATTGAAGAACTAACAATTGATATTACACTTTTGAACATGTAAAGCTTAGTAAAATTCTGTGTCCAGTATTAAGTGGCTTCAAAGGTCACCAGACCCGACACTTCGGTGATTTTCGGACTGCAAGCTATACGACTTGAGTGCTGTGCATTTTGAACAAATCGTTCGAACCGTAATCAATCATTGGATTTCAGAGACAAGGTATCATTTTTCAATACACTAGTGTGCTGCTAGTAACATTGATCCACAAAACAGAAACGAAGATTGTTTATTTGCTCAAAATGTTAAATTCTACATTCGAAGAGAAGAAGGTTACCAGATAATTTGAAGTTCAAGGTAATATAGTCTCTAGTGTATCATGACCTTAAGGTTCAATTATAGTATTATAGATATATGTTATAGATGCAGAATTCAAAAATTGTTATAATAACAAATTTATGATAAAACTCATATCAAAATCTAATCTCATGTTAAATGGTTTTCACAAATGTTGCTTAGAACCTGTTACTTCTATAAAGGCGTAAAGTAAACTACACATTGTGACGTGACTGTTAATACAATATGCTTATTGAAAAATATTGATTTATGGTTTTCTGTGAGTGGAAACAGTATGGTTGTACTGATAAACTAATAATTTATATGTTGAGTTTATAATTTTGCTTTTTGTTTACTGGTAAAGGGTCGCGGTAAACATTTCAGCCCTGATACAAAACGGCAGATCAAAAATTTCAATATGAAGGTAAAACTTAAAAAAAAAAAATATCAGAAACCATCGGCTGCTCACAGAATATAGTTGAAAATCGGTGAAATACCAAAAGAAATCAGAAACACGTATTTTTCTATTCAATGTCCAGAATGTAAGCAATCTTACAAAGATATTGCCTTATACATGATAAGTTAAAACGCAGATGACATAATAAGCAATGATCACACCTATTATTTTTTCCACCACTATAGATACTTTATGTGTAAAATCGAATTTTCATTTGAATAATCTTAGCGTGGTGTAGTGAAGAAATTAAGTTAAAGTTTTGTTGCTTAGTGCAATAATGTAGAAGGAACAACACATCATTCTGAGCGAGATAAGTAACATTTTTGTGTTGCAGTCTTTTGTTTGTTACGAAGTCGCACGCGCCAAACATTAAACAAAAAACGAGCGATGCTGAGAGCATCGGCGCCTTCTGTTGGCGGATATCTGAGCAAGACAATAGAACTGCCCATGAGAAAATTGCGACCTTTATATTTTTCAAATTCAATATTTTAGGGATTCGAACTTGTGCGCGATTGGCCGGGGTATTGTGTACGCGTTTGGGGATTATTTTCAAGCGTATGATATCCCATATATCACTAACAGTCCCTCCAGAACCGGAATTTCGGTATATGACGAGTATAAGACTAGATTATTAGAACAGCATCGTATGTCGAGACTAGCTTGGAGACTGAAGTGCTAAGTGACGGTGACATATCAACACTATTACATATATTTTAAGCTTTATTTCATTAAAAGAGTGTAATTGCTTCCGCAGTTAAGTGAATATAATTGTAGGAAAATTGTAATCTTACACCTATCTTACTGACTATAAAGTGAGCTAATCGTTGTAATTGAGGATTGCAACGATTTTTGTCGGAACTTATTAATAATTTGGTTTCACATATTTTCCAATGTTTCCACATTAGTAAGCCTGTGTAGTTCATTCGTGCTAGACCAGCGAGGACGCTTCAATATCATTTTCAATAGTTTGTTCTGAATCCTTTGAAGCATCTGCTTTCTGTTGTACAACAACTTTTCCAGATGGGGACTGCATATTAGTCATTCCATGTCAAGTGTCCGAGGAAATGCATCGACCATCTCCGATTTCGACCAAAATTTGTGAGTCGATGTACTTTGGGCGGGAACTTACAAATACAAAGTGTTGTACCGGATGGTGGACACCTCTGCCAATGGGACTGCCTTCACCTTTTGCGAATTTAGCAAAACATTTCTTTTAATTTGCGGATATTTCAGGATCCTGGAGAGCTACAGATGATTTTGACATATCATTTTGAAGTGTTTTAGATGTAAAATCGAACTAAGTGGTTCATTTTTTTCTGCAGTGTTGCCATCATTGCGATTTTTTCAATTTCAAACTTAAATTGCATTTTCTTCGAAACACCCCCCCCCTTCGATTTTAATTCCGAACCCGCCAATGTGTTTAACAGACGATTTTACATATGAATCACTTATCGGCAAAAAAAAAAAAAACAAAATGTAGCGTTTCAGAGATACAACATTTTCAACCTTGCAAGATTTAGGAATTTGGTACGTACACACGAAAACGTTTCTGCATAGAATGCTACAATCGTAATGGTATCCTAGCAGGCGTTTGTGTAATCGAAGAAATGTTTTTTAGAGGAGTAACACAAAAATGTCGTTCTAGACTCATCTTCAGGGAAGGCTACAGGGGGATGTTGGTTACACTATTCATATAAATCTTTTTGTTTCGTTTTTTTTTTTCATTTTATTTTACATCCTCTCGTTATTTAAACCCGTTTCCCAACAGGCAAATGATTATGTTTTTCTTTATTTATGTACTCGATTGCCCAGGTTTGCCAAGATATCGGAATTGTAAACAATGTGCATAAAGTAGTTAGCTAGTCTCTTCAGGCGTGTAGTCATTTTATTCATGAAGATCGTGTGTTCAAATTTGTATCAGTAGAAAACGGTATTGGTTATCACAACAATTTTCATCTCGCGAATGGCACACGCGATGAGATTTTCTAGCTACTCAGAAAATACATTCCAAGTAACAATGAAAACGCTTTAAGGATGTAGCCTTGTTTTTTTATGTTTGCTTGCATTCAAGCCTTCGACTATATTTCGATTAATTGATAGCCATAAAGTGTGTTCCGCAGATATTTTCTACAACTATCATATGCATGAAGTTGTCAGATGGTCTCTCTGATAGCTAAATAATTTTAAACCTGTAGGTTATAGTTGTGGCTTACATAAAAATTGAAAATCGTACTATGGATCGTACGATGGACCCTCCTAGCTGGTCTCGAGGTACGATGCTGGTTCAACAAGCTAGTCGTCATATGTTCGAGTCTCGGCTCGGGGGAAGACTGTTAGTGTCAGAAGAATCGTTGCGCTAGCCTCACAATTGTCCTGTACATTGAACAGTCGGCTGTGTAGCCGGTGTCAAATAAACAGAACAGAAAAAGCCACCTCGGCTCAAATTCTGGATAAGAAGATAAGAAGAAGAAGAATATAGGCAGACGAATGTTGTAATAGGCTTACTTGCTTCATGATATGCTATGTTGTGAGCAAATTAAGATTTTCAGTTAGGATAAAGTATTTTGGATGCGTACGGAGATTTGATTGAAAACAACGTGTGTTTTTGAATGAAAACATGCACCATTTTGAAATGAAATCTGAAATCAACATTTTTTCACGTTATTAACGATGCCACAAGTTGGTTTTGAAAATCAAAAGATAGATAAAAGAAAAATGTACATTTAACAAAAAATAATTAGCCAAATCTAGAACGGCATTTTCGCGTTACATTATTACCATATACGCTTCTACTCTTCTTGGTGGGTTTGAGAAAAGAAACTCTTGGTTTATGGGGAAAAATAATTAATTGTGTTTCTGATGAATTAGGAGAAATCTTCTATTTCTGCAAGGCTTTTTCCTTTTACGGAAATGCTTGTATCGTCACAAAACAGAGATTTCTCACATCCTGGTGGTAAATCAGGAAGATCAGAAGTAAAAATATTATATAAGACTGGGCCCAAGATACTCCCTTGAGGTACACCAGCTCTCACAGGCAATCTATCAAATTTACTATTCAAATAAATAACCTGAAGAGTGCGGTCAGTCAAGAAACTTTGTATCATTTTTGTGATGTAAAGACGAAAACGGAAGTTGGACATTCTAGCTATCAAACCTTTATGCCAAACACTGTCGAATGCTTTTTCTATGTCTAGAAGAGCAGCTACAGTGGAATAAGCTTCAGATTTATTAGTACGAATCATATTAGTTACTCTAAGTAAATGATGAGTAGTCGAATGCCCATGGCGAAATCCAAACTGCTCATTTGCAAAAATTGAATTTTCATTGATATGTGTCATCATTCTATAAAGAATCGGTCTTTCAAAAAGTTTGCTCATAGAAGAGAGTAAACTAATTGGACGATAACTTGATGCTTCAGCTGGATTTTTTTCAGGTTTTAAAATTGGAGTGACTTTGGCATTTTTCCATTTTAAGGGAAAATATGCTTATTCAAAGCATCTGTTAAAAATTCTCACCAAGAAATTTAAAGAGCTTTCGAGAAGTTTTTTGAGGAGGATATATAAAATCCCATTATCTCCCGGTGCTTTCATGTTTTTAATGCGTGATGTCCACGGTCCATAAACATTTGTAGAATTCATATGGGCACTTGTCCACGGAAGGGGAGGGAGGGGGTTCAAAATCGTTAAAAATCTGTCCACGTGGTATGTGGATGGTCCCTAAGCAGCACAAATCATCCAATGCTCCGTCAATGTCAGCACTGTTTTGTAAAACAATTTCACAATTCAAGCTTTCTTCGATCGTGGTACGATATCGATTCCAATTGGCCTTGTGATAATTAAACACAGACCTAGTGGAATTTAACCCGTAAAGACCCGGGACGGAACTTGTTTTTTGAACATGAATTATTTCAGTACAAAATCACAAAACTACGAATTTTTATAAACATTCAAACAACAAAACCGTTCTTCAAATTTTAAGATCTACATTTTTGCGGTGAGGTCTCCTGAATCCATACGCGATGAAATATTTATTTTGGCATGCAAACATTTTGAGAAAAACCAGTTTAAATTCACCAAAGTACGTATTTTCATGGAAACCTTTTTTTTAAGGGGGGGGGGGATTTGTTAGTAGCTTAAGTATTTATGATAAATATTAGTAAATAATGAGTATGTGTGTCCAATCACAAATGGTGACTTCTCAACACTGTTAGAAATTTGTAATTTTAATTGTTAGGATTTGTTTGCTTTCGCAATTAGGACTTATCATTCGTAGGGATTTAAACCTACTTATCAGAAAAGGGGAAGTAAACTTACAACTAATTGCTAACTTATTGGCTATAAAGAGAGCTTATCGTAGCAATTGAGGATTGCAACGATTTTCGAAAATTGTGGATAATTTTATTTGACATAGCTTCTAATGGTTCAACACCAGTAAGTCTATGTAATTCGAGTGTACCAAACCAAGGAAGACGCTTCAAAACCATTTTTAGAATTTTATTCTGAATCCTTTGGAGCGGTTTCTTGTTGAACAGCAACTTGACCAGATCGGTACAGCATAAAGCATTGCTGGTCTAAAAATTTGTTTGTAAATCAAAAGTTTGTTCTTTAAACAAAGTTTAGAATTCCTGTTCATGAGAGGATATAGACATCTCGTATATTTGATGCACTTGGCTTGTATACTTTCAATGTGCTCTTTGAAAATAAGTTTTTTATCGTAAGTTAGTCCCAAGTACTTAACCTTGTCAGACCAACTTTAAATAACCCCATTCATCTTGACAACGTGATTATTGTTTGGCTTGAGGAAAGAAGCCCTAGTCTTATGAGGAAAAATTATCATTTGAGTTTTAGAAGCATTGGGAGAGATTTTCCACTTTTGCAAGTAGGAAGAAAAAATATCTAAACTTTTCTGCAATCGACTGCATATGACACGAAGACTTTTTCCTTTTACGGAATTGCTTGTGTCATCGCAGAACAATGACTTTGTGCTTCCTGGAGGCAAATTAGGAAGATCTGAAGTGAATATGTTGTACAGGACTGGACCCAAGACTGAACCTTGAGGTACACCTGCTCGGACAGGAAATCTATCAGATTATGAATTCTGATAGACAACCTGCAGAGTTCGATCAGTAAGATAATTTTTTAAAATTTTGATTAGGAAAATTGGAAAATTAAAAGTTTGCAATTTCGCAATCAAACCTTTATGTCCAACACTGTCGTATGCTTTTTCTATGTCTAAAAGAGCAGCTCCAGTGGAATAACTTTCAGACTTGTTAGCTCGTATCATATTAGTAACTCTGAGCAATTGATGAGTAGTGGAATGCCCATGGCGGAAACCAAACTGTTCATCTGCAAAAATTGAATTTTCGTTAATGTGTGGCATCATTCTGTTAAGAATAATTCTCTCAAACAGTTTACTTATTGAAGAAAGCAAACTGATTGGTCGATAACTTGAAACTTTAGCTGGGTTCTTATCTGGTTTTAAAATTGGAGTAATTTTTCCATAATTTGGGAAAATATGCAATTTTGAAGCAGCAATTGAAAATTTTCACTAAAAATTCCATTGTGCTCTCAGGGAGGTGTTCGATTAATATATTTTTCATGGAAACCTGATTTTCTCAGTCTCCCACGTTAGGTTTCAACTTAGCTCTTCAATTTTCAAGCTCTATATTTTTAGAGTAACGTCTTCTGAATCCAAAGATGGTGAAAGATTTTTTGATGCTATCCCCAGCTGAATATCATCAAAAGATAAGAAATTTTCATGGGGGAAAACTCGAAAAAAATCGAAATGTGTTAGCGCAACAGTTATCATTTACCCTACAGAATGGGCCTTTTGAGTAGCAGGAGACTTAATTGAAATTATAATACTATCTGATACGGCAAATGAACATTTTATTACTGGAAAACAACAAAATGAAACTTTTTATTCCACAGTAAATCACGAATAACTCAAAATCACATTATTTTAGAGCTATGCAGTCTTCGGCAAAATTTTCCTTCATAAAATTTTCTATCTTTTGATGATATTCAGCTGGGGATAGCATTAGGCTTGATACCCACTTTTATTGATTGAATGTCAAAATGTACTTGAAAAATCTCCTTTCCAAAGGATAGAATTTTTTTTAGGAAAATAAATTGACGATAAACAATCCGAAACAAATATTTCTCTTATAGTTTGGACCCCAAGAAACCTGCATAAAATATAAAAGGTCAATGTTTCATGGAAAATTGAATAACTGGACATGTTTTTGGATTTAACATACGAAAAACCGATTTTTTTCAAAACGGTCATCGGGGTCAGTTGAAGACATCACTTTCTAGAGCTGCCGCCGAACAAAAGTTTGTTTGTTACACTATTTCCTATCATCTGGAGGGTAAGCCCAGACTTGATGCAATTTTGGGACACCCTACTGAACAGGATTATTTGTTTTTAATTTGTTGTTTTCTAGATTTGAAATATTACCTACAGACACACTAGCTACAGGAAGTTATTTGTATTTGTATTTGTATTTGTATTTGAATAATCCATCTGACAATAAATAGTCTTAATGAATAAATAAACTAGCTAATCACATTTCTAACTCTATTTACAAATAATCGGGTTGGTTCGTCAAATTCAAAGTGCTCTTCAACATCAATAAAGCTACGAACACACGCTGTGAACGGTTCATTATTTCCAAACAAGGTACGGTGATAAGTTGGTTGCAATAACGTCGTGTTTCGAAGGGATCTGTTTGGGATACGAAAATTCACCATTTGGAGAAGTCCAGGGGCATCAATTTCCCCATTTAAGAGCTTAGCGATAAACAGAGATTGCTGTAACTTCCTTCGACGTTCAAGAGTATCCAATCCAAGTAGCCGGCACCTATCATAATATGAAGGTAAACTGTCGGGGTTACGCCAGGGTAAGTTTTTTAGGGCCAAGCGAATAAACCGTTTTTGAACCCGTTCAATCCTAAGGCTCCAAGTAATCTGGTAAGGATGCCATATAATGACTGCACATTTTAGAATTGGACGTACAAGTGCGCAGTACAAAAACTTCCAACAATGTGGGTCAGAAAAGTCCTTAGCAACCTTGGATACAAATCCCAATTGTCGTGTAGCTTTCGATATCAGTCCAGAACGGTGCAGATCAAAGGTCATTTTTGAGTCCAATAAAATTCCCGAATAAGTCACTTTACTAACTCGTAATACGTACGATTTGTAGAGACAAGAATTCGAAAACCTATATGCCTTACTAGCTTGCTGAAACCTTGTTTGGTTACCAGAAGTTCTACGTCGTCGTAGGTTCCGTTGACAAGCGTTGCGCACACGTTTCAATGCTCGTAAGCGATAAGTGCTCCAGACGGGTGAAACAGGGGGTCGTATCCGCGGAACATTCGCAACTAGCCAATTGTTCAAAATAGAACAAAACATTTCTGCCATTTCGTCAACATCGTTCGTAAAAATCGTATTCCAGTTAACCGTAGTCAAATACTGCGAAAGGGCCTCAAAATCGATCCTACGGAAGTTCAAAGGCCGTTCATTTCGTCTATCAGCTGATCCCTCACACACAACTTGCACGGGAAGAGATATTTCAAGCGGGGGATGGTGCGAGTCAACGGATAGAAACGGAGTCGAGCAGATATACACAGCAGCCTCACAATTTGGCGAACAAAAAACTAAGTCAAGAATCCGATTGAGAGCGTTGCATATAAGGTTCCTTCGGTGAAGGCACAAATAATTCATGCCATCAAAAAGAGTGCTGCTAGCCGCCGGTAGCTGAGAAGAATCGCATTCAATACTATTATCTATCGAGTTCCATCGCATACGAGCTTGGTTAAAATATCGTTGCGAAACAGCGATCAAAACACCACCAAAACGGACTTTGTTGCTGTTATCTGAAATCCGATCACAACGAAATACATTGAAGCCTGCACCAAATAGTTGCTGCGAGGTAATACAGTTGTCAAGTCCTGTCTCGGTCATTATGATCACGTCATAGGTCATTATGGTGATGCCTGAACAGTATTGAAAGTTTTTGATTCCCCACATGAATATTATCGATAACAGGTTGTTTTGAATACCTACGCTGTCTGGAATTTCTTCCAATAATTTTTGACCTAACAGGACAATCAAAGAAATTTGATTTGTGTTGACCCCCACAATTTACACATTTACACAATTGTCAATGGTCTCTTTCACAGGACAGATGTCCTTTGTGTGAGATGAGTCACCATAAATCATGCATTTTGTTGTCATATGGCAGTTGCGAGTTCCATGGCTATAGGCTTGACATCTCCGGCATTGAGTGAAATTATGGATGCCTCCATGTCTCTAAAAGTTTTCCCACTTTATTCCAACATTGAATAAAACACGTGCTTTTTCTAAAAAAAATAAATTACTCACTTTGGTACGATCAAAATGTACCAAGTAATTTTCCTGGTGTATTCCGGTATTATTTTTTTTTTGCATTTGACTTGCGTTTCATGAAAATTACTTAGTTGGGGGAAAACCAAGTAATTCTGCCAAACAATCTTTTATTTCAAAAATAGTTTGACATTTGAGAGACCTTCCAAAACAGCCTCAAACGGTCTCTCGTCTTTGGCATCATAGGTATAAAATTTGTACATCTTTTGAGTCAAATACTGTAAAAGATGTTTATTGCCATCAAAAGATTCGGCCAAAATACGAATTTCGTCTCGGCGGCCAATTTGAAAATTAATTTTCAAATCAGAAAAAAGTAATGAAAGTTCTGAACGAAAAACTTTAAAATTTGCAACGATTACCACGATAGGTGGAAAAAATGAAAAGTTATCCAGCGGTATTGGGATCTGGATTTGAACGTCAGTGTACTCTGGGGATCTGGTTTTCTTTCTATACCTACACTATTTCCTCCTCATTTAAACTATTGCAGATGCGTGACTTCGAACAACGGAACTTTCTGGCTGTTTTTCTCTGACTTACCGAATCCATGTTGTGTGGAGAGCGGAGAGTGTTCTTATTTGTTTTCTCCGTTTGACGGCCGCTACCTCTCGTCCGGATTACTCTCATGGAATCCAGGATACGGATACGAAGTATACGTTGGATAATGGTACATTTTCACTCTCAATATTATCCATTGTGTACTTTTTTCCACAATCTTCGTTTGCTTGGAAAAATTGTAAAATGCGTGCGCGTAGTTCCTCTTGTTTGGACGAAATTTTGAACACGGCTGAACAAATTAGAGTGAAATAGAATGTGTAAAAATTTTCTAAAGGGAGTAAGGATTCAATCACGTAAGGTAATATTTTTCGGCGAAAGTTCTTGTTCTTTTAGAAAAGTCTTGGAACTATTCTCATTTTTTAACAAAGTAGTGGCTTGCTAACCAAACACATGAAGAAGGTTGCGTTGCAGCCAAGATTTCCGATAGAAGTTTTCTGGGTGAGCCCAGTACGAACACTCTAAACCGTCAACAGTTTGAATAATCGAATATTTGCTCATTTAATTGCTACTGTCGCGCTAATTCTATGATTGGCTGTTATTAGAAGAAGTGCGACGAAACGCGCAAAGATAATTAAATTTCCCCGTGAATTTGTCGCCTGCGGGTAAAGCGAGCTGAAGTGTTGATCATTGAGCTATGTTCGCGAGAAAAAAAAACTAAACTCCATCCAGACAATCAAGGGGTCATAACTGCTTGAACTTGCATTGGATCAATTATCTGAAACTGATACCAACCAAACAGCTTTATTATCTCCTCCATTAATTGATCATAATCATATAGTAGAGCGCCGACAGACTCGACATTTTGTTGTCATTCACAGCGCGCTAGCTGTTTCCGTTTACTGTCGATTGCCTTGGTACTGTATTAGGGAGGAAAACAAATTGACCATCGGGCAGAAGTAACCTGCCTGCTAGGTAAACCGCATCAAAAATATAACCACGAAAATTTTCACATATGCTATGCTTCGCGTTTAGATGTAATGTTTCATGCTCTAATTATTAAACCGATCTTCAACCTGGTCGGTTTGACGAGTCATTATCTTTCGCAGCCAAGGTCGCTGAAGCTAGGTGAAAATACGGATTAACGTATGTATGCGGTTATGGGCATCCACTCAAAAGTAGATTTGCAAAAATGTAGCATTAACCCAAAATGTTAACGCAATGATAAACACAAGTTGCTGGATATCAAATCGTGCCATAAATTTTGGCTCAATTTTACCAACCTACCAGTCTAGTTCGATAAATTCCGATCGTAATTGCGATTGAGTATTACTTTTGTGCACCGAGGCGAGGGCTTGCCAGAAAGATTGACGAACCCAGCGGCGAATTTAACTAAACAAGTTTCATACGCCAGCCGATCCCGTCTACCGAACGTCTCAGAACGAAGGGTTGTAAATTATTCGCAAAGGCCAATGCACGTGCGTTGAGAGGATATCATTGCACAACACTGCATCGCACTTTCAATTTCAAGTTTAACCATGTAGGTCAACTGCATCAGGCATATAGGGGGAACGACTGGTTCGTGCACATAACAGTACAAACTGGTTAACAATGAATGTAAAAGGAATGAAACTGCTGCTAAGTGACACAACAATGTAATGGTACTGATTGTATTATTACAATATTGCATTTATTCAAAGATATAGTTTTAAAAAAGTTGAAAGCTATCAAATATTGCGTAAAATTGTAGAGTCTTTAAACCTCAAGTCTCAAGGCCTTTTGGCAGATGCATTCTTAATTGGAAGTTCAACCTGTAACCAATTTGCATATTCCACGGCTTGGATACCAATTTGTATCTCCTTCTTTTCACGCTGATGTTATTAACGGATGTCTGAACGACCTTGATCAGAGTCCGAAGTTGCATGCCAACGGAAAACAACGCAAATGAAGCGTCGGAACCGTCCACGGAACTGGTTTTGGTTTGAGACAATAAAAAAATGCACAGTCTGCAGGGTGACATTTTTACAGGCCCACCTGGCTGCAATTTAGGGCTCACCTAAATTGTGTCGAACGAATGAAAACTGCTTCTTACACTGTTTTGAGAAGGGTGAAGGTTATGTTAAAAAGAATTTCAAAACTTAATACAACAGGTTTAGTTGAGGAAACATAATCAAGGGAACCGGCCGGCTAAGATTTTTTAATCTCCACAAATCATTCATCGAAGGTGAACATCGCGCTGTAAAGAATTGGTTGCTACGTTTATTGACCGTAGAAGTGTATGCCTACGTGACGTTTTGTTCAAAACAACACGACTTTAACGATAAGATTCTACGGGTCGCTCTGCGACCAAAACATAGTCATATTTTCCAATCCTCGAATTGGCAATAATAATGCGTGTAATGAATCTTGATGATCTTCATCAAGATAAATTGCAGTCATCTATTTCGAAGCCACGAATGCAATAGTGTAGTTTCTTCACGTAGCCTTTAGCCGGCTATCTCGAGTACCACGTACTTTGGCAGGTATCTTATTTGCATATTCAGTGATTTCCATCGGAACAAGTGTTGATCCTCACACTGACATTGATTACAGCCAGTGCAGCGTAATCGAATGGTGTGCAAAGTTAAGGTCAGACTAGTTTGAGTGAGCAATCAACATTCTAGCTGAAAGCCGACAGGTACAGCCTCAACAAAGGTACCGAGATGTAAACGAAAGTGAGATCATTTATTTAAAACGCGGATCATTTGAAAATACTACAAGGAATATAGCCCTAGGGGTTGTTATTTGAATTGATAACGTGGGATCAAACACTGTATATAAAGGAATTTTTACTTACAAAAGATGCGGAGCCCGCATTTATTTTTGTTCTTCCTGAGCCTTCCTTTTTACGTGGGACTACGTCTTTGCTTTCTATACTGGGTACATTCTGTGAAATTGGAAATGAAACTGGTAAATGTTTCGTCAGATTTCAAACGAAATAACAGCATAACAATAACTAATATGTTGCAGGAAAGACAAAATGTTGGACAATTTTGTAATGATAACTAGCATTATTATTTCATTGCTCATTGGTAAAAATCGATAAAAAATCATTTTCAATGTTTTCTTCACCTATCCAGATGCTGCTACCATTGTTATACTTGTACGTTCTTCTGTCCTTCCTGAGACAATCTTCCGGCCAAGATGTACTGGACACGCTTTTGGGTGGAATGTTCTTCTGGAATGAATCGATCGATCGTATTCCGGACACCAAGCGCTTTCATAAGCAGTACGATTTCATTGTGATTGGTGCCGGCTCGGCTGGTTCGGTGGTGGCTAATCGTTTGTCCGAGATAGAGGACTGGAACGTTCTTCTGCTGGAGGCAGGCAAGGATGAAAACATACTGACGGACGTTCCACTGACTGCAGGCCTGACGAGCATCACAGGTTAGTGTTCTCAAGTGCTGTAACTGTCATGGTAATTATAGTAATAAAACCTATCATAGTTTTTTAGAATCAATGGAAAAGGCACTCGGAAACTGTTTGTTATTTAGTTTGATCGTTTTTGTAGTGTGATCTTCAACTGTTTCATCCAGCTAATTATTAGAAGTGAATGGTCCTTGAAAGCAGGTGTCGACGAGTGCAACAACAGGCACCTTCGCGAAACGAAGGTACGATTTTAGATTGTTGCTTCTGGACACAAGTGGGTAATTTATTACAGGCGAGGTTGTCAAAACATACCCAGATGGGTAAAACAATATTTCTATTCTAGCGCCAAATAAAAAAATATTAAGCTAGTAGAGACGTCGTAAGGATTTTATTCACTCTTTTAATTCTGTATGTTGATATGTTCGATCACCTATACTTCAATTGAATTGAAGGTGATATTTTTAATGAATCGTTACGTATAATATTTATAACTGGCTTTAAAGACGATTAAATTAAATCTTTGAACGAGGTTTAAATAAGAAATACAACAACTTTTAACTACTGTGTTGTTGTAAGCATAATAAATTAAGCAGAGTCATATACGTGATAACGAAACAAATATAATCCAATAATAAAATCGAAACAATTATGAAAATTTTCAAAAAGTAGTCGAAGTTCGCCTCTCGGTAATTTAAAGTTTTCTCGTAACGAAATTATTACTTGATTACTTTTTTATATTAATTGGTTTCAATCTTGACGGAGTTTCCTTTAACAGAGAAGTTTTCATGTTTATGTATTTTTGAGCTGTTAGGGTAACTCGCACCATTAACCCGTAGAGGCAGACAGACTACCCGACGAGAGCTGGTTTGAAACTTCTATATATAGCAGCAAATGCTCACAACGGTTCTAGCGATCGTTGGGTCTAGAAATTAAACGGAGGAAACTACTGCTCGAAAACAGTTGTAGTGCTTCAACGAAAAGGCTATTTTTAGAATCCCGTTTCGTGGTATTCGTGCGCCAAATGTATACACCCTTCGCGATGCAGCACGAGGCTGCGCACTACGGCGAGAGAAGCATAAATAAATGCTGTGTGAGGCGCGTGTCCAACCCCACCGTACCGTGATCGACAGCAATAAATTACCGTCCGGAGTCGATTTTCGGAATGTTGTATGGCTAATAAATTTAATTTCGCTAAGATCAGTGCTATCTTGGCTTTGAGGATTGAAAAATATGATGGGTGTGCTGATACTTGAGTATGCTATTTGTACTATAAAATTCACAGACCAGGCTGTAATTGCTACCTTAGCGTAAATGGAACTGCACCAGTGTGACTCATACAGGTGCTAGAGCCACACTCTAGTTATACACTCACATCAGCGAACTACCGGCTAGCGGTTTCATTCATGCTTTTTGTGCTTTGTTCTCTCAATGAGTTGCTATGAACTTGTCGCTTGGTAGATGCAAGTACAGACATCGTACATTTTGTGTGGACTACGAGATTTATGCGGTCTGTCGCAGTAATATTAACAACAAACTAGAGAACTCGGTTCTGATTTAGTGAGAATTCATGTTATGATGGAAAAGTTTAGAGAGATCAATTGCAGACTTATTAACAGTTTGTAGACTTCAAGGCAGTGTACGATTTCGTTAAGTGCAGTTAGGTTTGTCAAATCATGGATTCAGAACAATCATTGAGTTGGTGTTTGATGATCTCTATTCAAAGATCATGAAGGTATGAATAGCATAGCGTAGCATATCTCCCGTGTGCTGCCCGCGATGGATCATAATCAGGTGAAGTTACACAAAGAACGATTGAAATACTGCTTGGAAGTAGCAAATCATTCTCAGAGTGCAACTCCTAGTGATTCAACGTTTTAAACGGTCAGTAACGAAGCTGACCACGTCCAATGCAGATCGATTGAGGAAGTGATTAGAAGAATGTTGGTTGGACACTTGCAGCAATTAGAGACCGAGGAACGCTCTGCATCATCTTTAACTCTAGAAAGATAATCTTATTTTGGCGTTGAATTGATACATGAATTTCAAATCATTTAAAATGCAAGTTTTTGTTTACAATTTAATAATGAGTGATCTTTACGGTTTTAACACATCGATACATAACAGATACCAGATTTCGGTTTTTTGAAAAACTAGAACATTTTCGAACTATTTGAAAAACAAGATGGCAATGTCACTAAAAGCGAAAAGTCAAATTGACGCAGACTATCTTTCCAGGGTTAAGTGCATCCATGGAAGGAGTGGAAATGAACTGATCTGGATCCACTAATTTGGAACCGTGTCATAAACTTAGCATCATTTTTTTTCCTAATATATCGTTTATTTGACACGGCACTAATACAATTTAATGTTTAACGGCGCCAATTATATCTGGTGACTTAAAAACTAAAAGAAAATTTTTTATCCTCGCTGCCGACTACGAGCTGAAATTAAGTCTAACTTAAAACTAGCATGAATTTCCACTACACTTTTCACTTTTTATTCACTTTCACTATTTAATTCTATCACTTTTCACTTGCAAATACGTATTTCGGCACTGACATAGTGCCTTCGTCAGTGCTTATTTGGACTGTGGAGCAAATAGCGAAACCCCAAGAATTTTATACCTAATTAGGTAAACGACTGGGGCAAATTTTAACTCAGAAAACGTAAACAACTTGAGTTAGGTAGAGAAATGTGCGGCCTGGTGATCCATGCCTTGTCGGGGAGTTTTCGGTAGAAATTTAAAAAGCCAAGAGAAATGATTACCCTGATCTCTGTTAAGGAGGGTAGCTGGGTTTTGTTTGAAAATTTCTAAACTTTCTGCGACATCTAATTTCCAAGGGGATGTTACTGATCGAACTAGACTAATGTTGTCGGTAGTCATAGCGTGATCTTCATGAAATATATGTTCGGCTATTTTGGATCTGAAATGGTGAATTATTCCTTTTTCTGAGTCTTTCTTAGCCTTTACAAGTTCTGAAGTATGTTCCTTAAACCGGATGTCTGATAGAATTAAATAGTGAAAGTGAATAAAAAGTGAAAAGTGTAGTGAAAATTTTTCTATCAAGACGCTCGAACATAAGTGAATAAATTTGAGCATGAATTTTTCAATCAGTGTTTTGTTGTTGAATGGTCGTCTGATGCTCTTCGAATGGCCGATGTCATGAACTGGGGCAGGGGACATAAGCCGAGACATCACGCAAATGAAATCTCGACCTAAATCCAACCCCTTGAACCACGGGTTCGTCGATACTTTGGGTATAATGGAATGTAACGTCGATACTTTGGGTAGATTGGAATGTCAAGACCTCACATTTGATAAGAATGCGAGAAGACAGGCTCCAGAAGCGGGTTTTCAATGGTAGAACTCCAGCTAAGACCTCCAAACTCATCGTATGGGTCGATTGCATGCAACCTAAGGCGATACGCAAACAACGATATTGTATTCGCTCCAGTTTGATCAAATGTGTGTTTGCTGCGGAGCGGAAGCAGAAACACCCGTAGTCAATAACAGACAATATCGTTGTTTGGTAAAGTCTTATAAGGTCTCCTGGATGGACTCCCCACCATTGTCCGGTTATTGTGCGAAGAAAATTCACTCTTTGTTGACATTTTTTATCAGATACCTCACGTGGCAGCCCCAGGTGCCTTTAGAGTCGAACCAGACACCAAGATATTTGTGTACCAAAATCTGAGAAATCGTTTTACCCATTAATTGTGTTTGAAGCTGAGCAGGTTCATGCTTCCTTGAAAAAACTACTATCTCAGTCTTCTCCGGAGAGAATTCGATACCTAGCTGTAAAGCCCAAGTGGACAAATTGTCCAAGGTATCTTGCAATGGTCCTTGCAAATCGGCAGCTTTGGCTCCTGTAACAGAGATTACACTGTCGTCTGCAAGTTGTCTTATCGTGCATGAATTTGCCAGACATTCGTCGATGTCATTTACATAAAAGTTGTAAAGAAGGGGGCTTAAACATGAGCCCTGGGGAAGACCCATGTAGCTAATTCGAAAAGTTGCCAAATCGCCATGCGTAAAATGCATATGCTTTTCGGACAACAAATTGTGCAAAAAATTGTTTAAAATTGGAGAAAATCCTTGTCGGTGAAGTTTACCCGAAAGAATGTCAATAGAAACGGAATCAAAAGCCCCCTTAATGTCCAAGAACGCAGACGCCATTTGTTCTTTGCGAGCATACGCCAGCTGAATATCTGTTGAAAGCAACGCAAGACAATCATTCGTCCCTTTGGCACGACGGAAGCCAAACTGAGTATCTGATAGTAGACCATTTGATTCGACCCAATGGTCTAAACGACGGAGTATCATTTTTTCCATCAATTTCCGGATACAGGATAGCATTGCAATCGGCCTATAAGAGTTGTGATCAGAAGCTGGTTTCCCTGGTTTTTGGATGGCGATAACCTTCACTTGTCTCCAATCCTGCGGCACAATGTTTTGCTCCAGGAACTTATTGAATAAGTTCAACAAGCGCCTCTTGGCATTGCCGGGTAGATTCTTCAACAAGTTGAATTTGATTCTATCTAACCCAGGCGCGTTATTATTACAGGACAGGAGGGCAACTGAAAATTCTGCCATCGTAAAAGGTGATTCTACCGCGTCGTGGCCCGGAGACGCATCGCGAACAAAGTTTTGCGCAGGAACACAGTCCGGACATACTTTCCTGGCAAAATCAAATATCCACCGACTTGAAGACTCCTCGCTTTCGTTGACCGTTACGCGATTCCGCATTTTTCGGGCTGTGTTTCAAAGAGTGCTCATCGATGTCTCTCTCGACGTCTCGTTAACGAACCGACGCCAATATCCGCGTTTCTTTGCTTTAGCTAGGCTTTTAAGCTCCGAGTACCGTATATAGTCGTCGGGTATACCTCCCTTCTGGAAGGCCAAAAACGCGTCGGATCTTTGCGTGTAGACATCGGAGCACTCTTGGTCCCACCACGGAGTGGGAGGCCGTTCTTTGATCGTTACGCCGGGATATTTCTTCGTTTGGGCTTGCAACGCGGCGTCGAGAATCAAGCCCGCGAGGAGGTTGTATTCTTCAAGTGGTGGATGATGTTGAATCGACTCGACCGCTTTGGAAATCATTTCCTCGTATAACTTCCAATCGACATTCCGTGTGAGGTCATACGGAATGTCAATTGATCGCATGCGAGTTGACCCGTTAGTAATTGAAATAAGAATAGGCAAATGGTCGCTACCGTGAGGATCGAGGATTACCTTCCATGTGCAATCCAACCGTAGCGACGTCGAACATAAGGATAGATCCAAAGCGCTTGGGCGCGCTGGAGGTTTCGGGATACGTGTCATTTCACCGTTGTTCAAAATAGTCATGTCGAAGTCATCGCAAAGGTTATAGATTAAAGAGGAGCGGTTATCATTGTAAGGGGAACCCCAAGCCACACCATGAGAGTTGAAGTCTCCCAAAATCAAACGTGGCGAGGGAAGAAGTTCTATTAAATCAAAAAGCAGCCGTTGCCCAACCTGTGCTCTGGGAGGAATATATATATATATATATATATATATATATATATATATATATATATATATATATATATATATATATATATATATATATATATATATATATATATATATATATATATATATATATATATATATATATATATATATATATATATATATATATATATATATATATATATATATATATATATATATATATATATATATATATATATATATATATATATATATATATATATATATATATATATATATATATATATATATATATATATATATATATATATATATATATATTTAGGCAATACAAAGCTCTTTACCTTGTATTGTCATTTGACATGCAACAACTTCGATGCCTGGAATCGAGGGGAGGTTAATACGATAGAAAGAATAACACTTTTTAATCCCTAGAAGTACTCCTCCATATGGGGTGTCTCGATCAAGGCGAATAATATTAAAATCATGGAAGTTGAGATCAATATTTGAAGTAAGCCAAGTTTCACAAAGGGAAAATGCATCGCCTTTGTTTTTATTATCAAACTTTAAACGAATCAATTTTTGGTAAAATACTTCTACAATTCCACTGTAAGACAGAGATAGAATCCTTCAGATTAGCAGATGAATTAGGCATCAAAGGATACGATCGCTGCAAGGAGGGGCCATTGAGCGGTCAACTGCTTCAAAAATGTTCTAACTGTTGGGAGGAATGCTGTAAGAAAAACTTTTATTGGATCGGGTACATTGAAAGTTTCAAAAATCCAGTCCACAATGTCAGAAAATTTCACCAGTCCAGCATTTGATTTTTCAACTGGATGTGCAAAAGGAACAACTGGGGTTTTAGATGTTCCAGGAAGTGCTGGGAACTCCTTCTGGGACTTTAAATTTGCAAGCCCAGGAGGAGTTTGCTTCGGTTTTTCCGCTGCACTTTTGGGTTTGTTTGTACCATTCACTTCACTTCGGGAAATCTTTGGACCTTTTCGGGGAAGTTTAGGAGAGGAACTAGTTTTCCTCTTTCTAGACTCCCCAGGATTGGCATAGGATGTTCCCGCTGGTGAATCGTCAGAATCGGTTTCATCGGAGGACAACAGATCGAAGGGGTTCGAAGTAACGGGAGAAGTGGTAACGGTCTTCTTCAGCATGTCAGCGTAGGAACGCTTTGAACGCTCTTTGAGAGACCGTTTTATTTTATCTCTGCGCTGCATGTACACCGCACATGTCGAGAGCTCATGCTGATTTTCCCCGCAGTGAATACACTTTTCAGCGTTAACACTGCAAGAATCTTCCGCATGAGACTCCCCACACTTGCCACAACGTGCCTTATTGCAGCAGTAGGCGGCTGTATGGCCTAACTGCTTGCAATTCAGGCAGTTCATGACGCGGGGCACGTAGAGCCTCACAGGGAGACGAACCCGGTGGATCGAGATGTGGCTTGGTAGTGCAGACCCGGCGAACGTAACTCGAAACGAGTCTGACGGAGTGTAAACTTTTTTGTCACCGACGAGCGATACCGACCGCAATTGCTTGCAGTCGAGCACCTTCACATCGGGACATGTGCTGTTCTTGAAGCACCCTTTAGCACTTTTCAATATACACTCCACGGAAAGACTCGAATCGGTCACGACACCGTCGATCTCCACATCTCTAGCGGGTACATAGACACGGTATTCCCGTGTAAAGAGCTCGGAGCAAGCTATGTCGTTGGCCTCTTTAAGGTCATTGACCACGACAAGGAGCTTGTTCGGCCTGATTTTAGAAATCTCAGTCACAGCTTTATAGTGTGACGTCAGGTCTTTCGAAATCTGTAATATGTTCAATGATTTCGATTTCGGCCCTGCTTTAGGCCTGAGGTAAACTGCCACTGGAAGCTTCGATCCGTCTGGATACAACCTGACACGTGAGGGAGCTGAAGAATTAACAGTAGAAGGAGGGGCAGGAGGGACAGGGTCGGGGGGATTCGAGGATGGAGGTGCAGGAGTACACTGCACTCACCACCAAATCGTTCGACAGCAGGCAGCTACAAAGCGACACAGTTACACAAAGGCACTTGACCTTGAATGCGAAACAGCAATCTAAACAAAAGACACCGGGCCCGGTCAATGAATGCCAGCACTTGTGCACACGTTTTGAATTTTATCGGAGCGAATTCGAAACACAACCGATGCTGCTGCGTGTTCGGCACAGAATGAACTTAGCATCGTTCTTGAAAACCGGGATAACTATTTATTTTCGGCTATCTCACATAGCCAGTGCACAGTGGTCTGGAACTTAATTCCATAGCGCCATTCACCTTCATCCTAGCTTAATAGTGTCTTCGGAACAATTGTTCGTATGATTGCTCGCATAATCTCAAATTTTCTATACTAAAAATAAAAAAAAAACTTTTTTGTGTTAAGAGATAGAGAAATAGTTTATTCCAAAAAGTTGCAGAAGTTTGAAAAATATGAAACTTTGTTGAACAAATGAAAATCCATTCTTCATTAGGTACAAAGTTATGAGGTATATTATATGGAGCTTTTTTTTGTAGTGGAACTAGACTACTGCGTCCATTGATTAGAACTATTGTATATGGAGCTTACTTAAAATTTAGTTTTTTGTACTTAACTTTTGTTAGTTGCATTTTACATGAAAATGTTGTTCGGAGGAGGTTTTAGGGCACACAAAACACACATTTTTGCCGAAGGACTTTTCCTTACGAAGTAATGACATATTTTAGCTTATTTTCTCGATAACTTTAAGAACGTATAAGTTAAAAGAGGCAAGTGGAATCATGATGTCATCACTTTTCCTTGAAGTTAAGCTGAAGTACTATAAACTCTTATAGGTTCGGTTTATCCCAACCCACCCATAGCAGAAGCATTTGGGCATAAACAACACACGTGTTTGTTGAAGACTGCACATCGCTTGGACTTTTCTTTACAAAGTTACAGCATATTTTAGCTTAATATATCGACAACTTTGACAACGTCTAGAATTGAAAGTGGGTGGATTGGGACATATGGAACTTATAACACTTTTGAGTACTTGAACTAAACTTTGAGAAAATGTATTGACATCATGATTCCACTTGCCCCGTTTTTGCCTTATACGTTTTTAAAATTATAGAAAAATAAGCTAAAATATGCTATAACTTCGTGAGGAAAACTCCTGGAGATGTGTGGGCTTAAACAAAAATGTATGTTTTGTATGCCTAAATGCTTCTCTAGAACAATGTTTTCTTGTAAAATGTTACTTACAAAAGTTAAGTTCAAATAACTAACTTTCAAATAACTTTTACATGAAATACTCTGTAACTCTGTACCCAATGAAGATAGGACTTTTGTTTGTTCAGCAATGTTTAATATTTTTGCATGTTCTCAAATTTTGCCAAAAAAACCTCTCCTTTTTTTCTCTTTACACGAAAAAGTAAGTATTTTTATTACATGAAAACCTACTGTAACATATGCTCGCCGTACTCTAATATGGATGGATTGGGACAAACCGAACCTACAAGAGATTATAGTACTTGAGCTCAACTTCGAGGAAAATTGTTGACATCATGATTCCACTTCAACATTTTCAGTATGATTTTTTTCGTATTAACAGAAACTGATTTGGCAACTTTTGATTTTTTTCAACGCAGTGAAAAACGATGAAAATACATACAGTTGAAATTTAGGAATAGTAGAAATTCATCTCATATATTTATGCTAATTCAAGTTTGTTTTAGGAAATTTGAGATTAACATTTCGAAGATTAAAGTATTCTTAGTGTAGTGAGTGATTTTGTTTAGTGATTAAAATAAAAAGTGGTCCGCTAGTGATTAAAAACTTTGGTTGGCTGCTGAACGAGTCCCGTTGTAGCCGTATAGAACAATGCGCGGATTTTGTTTTCTGAGGTAGATGATTGAATTAAATGATTTTTCGAGTGCAGATGCCCGACTATAATATCAAATTTAGTGCTTTCAAGTGAGTTTTTGAGGATTATACTTTATGAGGAATCTAAAGTGAACTAAGAAAAATCTATTGAATTGAATTAAGAAGAAAATATGCGTTTTTTTCCTGTTTTCCATTGTGTTTTCATGTTGTATGAGATGAATATATGAGATGAGTTGAATAATGGAGCAGTTTCGCTATATAAATAGTCATATCGCTATATTTATTGCTCGTGATTTGGACCACTTCGATTTTTTGTGGTAAAACAAACTAAAACAATTACTTTTTAGAGCTATTCACAATAAGAGGTTCATAAAACGGTGTTCATACTTGATTTTGTAAAAACAAGGAATAACAAACAAGAGTTGTCTCAGAAGCATATAATGTTCGCTACCCCATCGTGATTTCCCAGCTGGTCTCGAGGTACGATGCTGGCCTATCAAGCCAGTCGTATGTTCGAGTCCCGGCTCGGGAGAGACTGTTAGTGTCAGTAGGATCGTAGCGCTAGTCCCGCAATTGTTCTGTACACTTAACAGTCGGCTGCGAAGTCTGTGTATAGTAAAACAGAAGGTTCCGATACGGAATGTAGCACCAAGGCTTTGCTTTTTTTACCCCATCTTGAGATAAAGCAAACAGATTCGGACCAAATGAGGTGGTGGTGGTGGTGGTTTTGAGGCGTATGAGAATGAACCAATGCTGAATTCTTTTGATAATGAGGACTGACCTGCTTCTAACAAGATTCGACCTCACCATCATTTGCTTATCAAAGCGGACTCTGTACAGGCACTTCATACGATAAATTTCCACGTTCAAGGCCGATCCGGAGCGAAAGAAGAGCGGCTTTGTCATCCTCTTTTCGATGATTGTTAGCCACAGCACTACCTTGTTGGAAAACTTGGTGTGTGGAATAAACTTTTCCTCGGAGCTCACTTCCTTTGTGGGGGGATAAAATACGAAGTGCCCTGCCAGTCCAGAGTGAGATAGGTCTCGTCGTCCATCACGACCACCACGTTGCGATTCGCAACGGAAAATCGACTGACCATCTTATTCAGCCGCTGTCGCTGCGTCATTACCTGCAGCTCCGAGATCAATGGACGGGACTGCCGCTTTTTCACTATTTGGTCAGTTGCGCCGACCTCCCGGTCAAGCGCACGCAGCAATGTAGCTACTTCTTCCTCGGCCTTCCTCTTAAGCATTCTTTGAAGCTTTTTTTTGCTCAGGGTCGTCGGCTTCCGGAACCGGGTTTTCTTTTGATGCTCTGATTGTTGTCCAATAGTGCCCGGATCTTGTAGATGCCGGAACGAGCGTAGTCGGCGTTCATGAGGTGCCGCACGATGTCTGGTTTTGACGTGGTTGGGTGCCGTGCTTTGAACGCTGAACGGAGTAGTCTCACTGTTTTCCCCATCACGCTTAGAGTTCAAGTGATAGAGCTGTCAATTTTTTTCTGACTCATTGGTTACTATGATTAACGCTGCATGGGTAGTTGTGACTTAAGTTGAATTCGACTCTGTAATTCTACAGATAGAGACATGCGATCAATGAGATCCAATCGATTTAGCGGAAAATACCTTTCAATAATACGTATCGCATGACTACCGCATCTTTTTGTAAGCCGAAATATTCTATTTAGTCACGATTTAGTCAACCACGCACTAGTGGCACTGGGCCAAATACGAAGACTTGAGCGCCACGTAGCAGTGGAATTTCATGGTAAACTTGTTATCATCCAGAAGACCTTGACCATTCAAACAAGTTTGCTGAAAATCGCAACTTTCTGAAAGTTCGCAATCATTAGATAACTTAAGGCCAAAATACGACGATTTCGTGTTCACTAGCGCCACGCAGGTTTCATTTTGCTCATCTTGATCTTAAACAATTTTCTCCCCTCTTAACAACTGCGAGCTTGCATTCAATTTGCATCACACCATTTGCCTTTGAGAGAGCGCAGAGTACAAGTTTCTCTGGGGAATAAACGCTCTCAATTTGACAGCTAGAGCAGAGGCCAAGTGAAACTCTTGTAAATAGCTCATCCGCACACGCAAGATAAGTGAAATGAGTTGCTCAGCAAACATCTGAGAATTGCGGTAGTGTTCTCATCGCTCTATGGTTCGACAAAAATAGTATGAAATCAAACCTTCTGCGGAGTATGCACCAATGGTGTTTCTGAATCATCCTATAATATTGAATTCAAATTCTGTAAGGATGTGGCTCCAATATGAGCCTACATGTTTTTTTGGCTAATAACTGAAAAGCTAACGAGAAATGCTCCATTTTAAACTGAGATAGAAAACACCTGTTAATCCTTCGCACGCGATTATTCTAGCCTGAAAATGAAACCTGTGACGACTAAATGCCTAGGTGACACACAAAACATGTTAGAAAATAATTTACTGCGAAATTAGTTACATAAGTGTACTACAAGCGTAATGGAAAAACTTGTGTTATTATATTGTGTTTGAAGTTGTTTTTCATCAGTAATACTTCCGCATTTCGAGAACAAGCCCGTTTTTTCTTGTTTTGGAGATGTTTTCAATAACACGAGTTCAACAATAACAATATCCTCACTATGCCTTTTTATAAAGTATAATCCTCAAAAACTCACTAAAAAGCACTAAATTTGATATCATAGTCTGGCATCTGCATCCCAAAACTCACTTGATTCAATCACCTACCTCAGAAATCAAAATCCGCGCATTGTTATGTACGGCTACAACGAGACTCGTTCAGCAGCCAACCACATTATTTTTTTCATCACTAGCGGACCACTTTTTATTTTAATCACTTAACAAAATCACTCACTGCACTGATAATGATAAATGGTAAATTTCCTAATGATAAATTTCCTAAAACAACATCAATTGCCACTACCACTGATAAAAACGATTGTCAATCTAGTTGCACTGCGCAGTCACAACACATTTGCGCATGCGCTGGTTAACAGTTGTCATAGCAACAGATTTGCGCATTGCCGTATTAGTACTCGAGATGTATGCAGTTATTGCGACTTTTACACCAAATTGGACTACCCCGGAATACACGATTATCACAGTCGAATCTCGCACACGATTTCGCTGTTTGGGTGATAGGTATCGATACTAGCGATATCGAAACGCTGGACAGAAATATTTTATTGTATAGACAAAGATACTCTACCATGACTGCTACCTTGGTAGGTTAATAAGAAATCACTCCAGCAAAGGTCAGTGCTTGATACCTATATATATTGATCTAGTATACTTGAAACCGTGAGGTCTAGTATCGATACAATGACAATTGAGAAAGTATCGATACTCAGTATCACCCAATCAATCATGTAACACTTAGTTTTGTTTTGATAATTCAACCTAATTTTCAACTGAAGCTACTCAAAAATATATACTTGATTTTGCAAATGAACAACAAAACCAACAATGAACCTAAAAAAACTGCCACTGCGCTACTAAGGTGTCAATTTGATAGAGCGAAATAAGTAGTTGGGCAATGAATGATTATCACAGAAGTCTAAATTGTCATGCAAGGGGCAATATGTAGCGGAGATATTTCCACAATTGATTAATAGATGCATTCCTTGAAACGTAAGCTAAACCTTATACAACAATCGTGACCCAAACGCGAAACGATCGTTTTTTCGTGCTATAATGCAGCTTTCTACAAGTGGTAGGGTAACGGGGGTATTTTGGCCAGCTTTGGGAAGTGTTCTCACAGTTAATTAAAAACAAACACAACTTTACAACATAAATACCTACTCTATTATACCATTGTTAACAGCAAAGTGTCTATTTTAATATACACCGTTTAACAATGCAATATATTGAAAAATATCCTAGAAATATCAAAATTTCTACGAAGTACTAAAAACATATTTTGGTCCACCAAATTTTTAATTTGGCCCACCTTTATATCTACAGACGTGTATGGAAATAGTTCGGACTAATTATATTTAAGATCATCATCGGTATTTTTAGAGCAAAAATAGTGGGTTTGAGGAGAAAATCCTTCTGCTGTGAATTTTTGTAAACTTTAGGCACATAAAAATGAAATGATTTGGCTTATAGCGGTTTAACAGGCATTCTCATCCAATTTCATATCGTTAAATGTGATAAATTGCGTAGTAATTATCTGTAAATTGTCACAAGCTGCTTATTTGTTCACGTGCAACGGTCGAACGGTAATCGAAGAGATGGTAAAACTTGGCATGGCCAAAATATGTTGGCTGCAGAAAGAGGCAAACATAATTTGGCCATGCATTTAACCACTTTTTCAACTTTTTCCAACATGTTAGAGTATACAAACTGTTTCTTTGATATTTTATTGATGCTACTACAACAACGAAATGTTTCAAAAGCATACATATTTGTTACAATAGCTTCCGGACGTTGACTTATATATTACCACTTCCTCTTGACTTTGGGTTGACTCAGCCATGACTTTGAATATGTATGAACTAATTCCAAAATAACACTACCTAGAGCCAGTTTTTTGCCGAAAATTATAGTGTAGTATGATTCTTAGGTGTGTTATTCAATGTTGCATGCATAGGTTTCTAATATTCATTGAATTTATCAGAAAAAATGCGTAAAATGTTACCGGGTGGGCCAAAATATGCACGTGGGCCAAAATACCCCCGTTACCCTAATGGCGGATAGTGCACGCCGTCCATTTTGACGTCTACTGTAGGTCAGGCAATGTTCAATCGCAGTAAGGCGTCATACACAAGAGAGGGAGGGTGAGACTGCGTTACATATTGTTACATCGTTGGGAGGTTTGGCGTGTAGTTGAGACAGTTACGTAACTTTTATGTTTGCTCAAAATAATTGAAAATTTGGAGGGGGCAGATTGTTCAGCGTCACTTAGTTTTAGGGGGGAGTGATATCGAACGTTACTTATTGTTACATAGGGGTGGAGGGGGTCTGGTATCTAGATTTTCAGCGTAACGTATCTTTTGTACGACGCCTAACGGAGTAGAAAATATAACAACATCATAACGTAGCATTGCAACTTCAACAAACAATGGGTGTTTTGTTTTTTAAATTTCATCGAGCGCATACGTTGCACCATTTTTATGTTTTTCACTCCGTTACTGCGATCAAAAATTACAGAAGGCTTTAAAATGAATTACGTCCATTGTCCGCCATTACCGCTCATGGAAAACTGGATAGATTACACTGGTCAACACAGGTGGACTCTAAAAGTTCAAACCGGAAAAAATGAAAGATTCTAGCTATTCGTTTTAGGGTTTGCAATCCCGGGAACGATTTCCCGGGAATTACCTTTTCCCGGGATTCCCGAATCCCGGGAATAGAAATATTGATTCCCGGGATCCCGGGATTCCCGAGCTCTTCGAAATTTCTTCCATACAATATTGCAATGAAACTAAATATCGAACAAAACGCGAAAATTACGTCGTAAGAGCGTAAAACAGCTTCAAAGTGTGCATTATACGAGGCAAATATTTCTTTAAAATGACGACCAATATTTGCTTGCCGTGTAATATCAAATTATTTGCTTTAACTAAATTGTTCAGTAAACGAAAAATTAAGCAAATTTTTGCTTCGTCTAAAGTCTTTTTTTGCTAGTTAGTTCGCTACTTAGCGGATAGTTGGTTGACTTTTTTCGTTGTTTTTTGATAAAATTTTTTGAAACCTGTAAATTGATAAAAAAATTGAAACCCGTAAACCAATAGGGTAGAAGCACCGGTTTTGGCCATAGTACCAGTTTTGGCCATGATAGAATAAAATTGATAATTGTGAAAAAGTATCTTAGATTACTCCTAATTCGAAGTCTCCTATTGAACCTGCTGATACTATTCAACAGAACTATTATAAACTTAATTAAATAAATATGCGTATTTTAGTTTTAATGGAGGAACTAACTATGCTCTCTCCAGTTCACTATACACTATACAGTTTAGGTAGTTTGCAAGCTATTTTTCATAGAGCATAACTTTGTTTTAATTTGCCCATTTTTATAACAAATCTTGTTACCAGCATCAGGCAAAACTTACTACAGCACATGGATAAAAAAAGTAGACATTTTGGTGTGATTTTTCTCTGCAATATCAAAATTACCTACAGCTTCCAAAAACGTTCATTGATCCATTCTTGGCCACATATTAATGCAATTCCATGATTCATAATCCTGATATTGGTCATATGTAAACAAAACCATGGTAACGTATTGATGTTTATGCAAAACATGACATGTATGGAGTTTTTCGGGTTGATATTTTAATCGCATGAGATATGTGAAACTACAAAACAGGTTTGGGATTAGAACGTCTCCGTTTGTACAGATTAATTACAAATGTGTAACTTCATTTGTGTTTATCAAAACTAACACTTCGGATTCTCATCCTTAACCTGACTATAATAAATGGCACTTGAGTTACCGAAGTTGATGTTAGCAAATAATTCGAAAAAGTTCCTATGTGAAAAAGAAAAGAGCGGTAGCTTTTCAATGTAGATCAATGACAGACGAAAAATTAATATAGGTCAATGATGTGATGTCAGTGTTATTAAACATCCTACTAACTTTAAACTAATTCTAACTAGAAGTACTTTGCCCTGCTAGCTATATGTGAATACAATATCATTATTCAGTTTGATTATTATATATACTGGCCTTTGGTTAGTTTAAAAATGAGGATTTTCTGCTGTTAAAATATATCTATATGATAAAGTCAAAATATAAAATAAATTCGTGTGACTTGAACTTTTTCGCGAATTGGCCACAATAGGAGACCAAAATGGCCAATTTAGAAATGCTATGGCCAAAATTAGAGCCTATAGAAGTTTTTTGATTGGAAAATATGTAAACAATACAACATAATTTGATTATTTAAATTCATTGTTAGTGCAGAATGTACGCGATTCCATCCGATTTCCCCGTTAAAATTATTCAATTACATTTTTTTCGAAGGAAGAAGGACAAATATCTCTAATACATAACATACTATGGCCAAAACCAGTGCTCTTACTCTACGACCAGAAATAAATAAAATAAAAAAACTCAGTCAGTGTTACTTGGGTCGTGGCCGCGATTTCACATTAATTACGTAGGCATTCAAATGCTCTTAAACCTGCCTACCTAACACTCAGCTTTATCTTCATCAAACTAACCCTCTAATGCCAAATTAGCTTTTAGACGGACTTCGATTCGAAAAAATCACTATGAAGCTTTATAAACATTTTTTAAAATTCTTAGCTTTTCAGAGGTTCAACTGAAGACCGTCTAAAGGGGGCACTGGGCACTAGAGGGTTAAAGTATTGGACACTTCGGTTTCTAATAAAATGTAGCAAGAGCTGGAATCGACGATTTAGAAGCATTCTAGAAATCAGACACCAGCAGTGATTCAGCGAACTTAAGCAAAGATTTACAGAAAGAAATTACATTATTTGGGCTTGACGAAAAAATGTCAGCGGATCTGAAGCGATTGTTCGACGATATAAAAACCCTGAAACCTACTCTTCTGCTAACATTTGCGACAAAAATCGATCATGAATTTCTGGAGTAAACTTGAATAAGTTTTGTTTTTTAATCCGTTTATTATGCGATTTGCAATAGAATTGTAAACGATTGTTTGATACCTTTTGTTAATAAACTTTATTTGAAATCTCATTTTTGCTAAGAATTTTGTTCCATTCCCGGTTCCTGGGAATTCCCGGGAAATGAGATTTTTCATTCCCGTTTCCCGGGAAGTCAATTTCCGGGAATATTGCAAACCCTAATTCGTTTATTCTTGTGAATTTTGGTGTCCCCCTTTTTTCTTCTTCCTTAATTTTACGTCGGTGTAATTCCGCCACTGTTGTGCCAATCACTGTCGCCCGGGGAGGCGACTCCACCCAGAACTCTAACGTACGACCTGATGATTACCGAACCGGAGATAACGGCTTTACTTCCTCATGCGATGGAAGGCGTGATCCAAGAGATTTTTCGCCTCAGAAAATCTCCCGGTGTCGGCCAGGGTTAAATCTAGACCAGTTGGGTTGGTTGTGAGTGGATCACGCAACCCCACAACAATCGACACCTTTGTCGGCGTTGGGATACGAACCCAGACCACCAGCCATTATTGTTTTTTTCAGCAGCTTAATTGAGTTTCTTCGTAAACATAAGTTAAAGCGACGAACCCGGAGCGCAATTTCTATACGACACTCTCATGTAAGTTGTCGTGTTTTGGTAATGGCTAGGGACACCAAAATTCATAGGAATGGTTGAATAGCTATAATCTTTTATTTTTTTCCGGTTTGAGCTTTTGGAATGCACTTTTTCCCATTTTGTCGACCAGTGTTATGTACTAAAGTCTTTCGGCAGAATACTGCCGTGAGATACACTTGAACATCTCACAATAACATCGCGTGGTTATTGAATGTTAAAGCTGTTCTATTTGAATAGACATACTGGGCACAATCAGAATAGCTCACACGAAATCTCTGATGATTTGCTAACTATGAGAGTACTTAGGTAAACCGCGTGTGAAGCCCGAATACCCTCCAGCCACCAGAAGCCATCCATTGAAGTGCATACAAAAGAAAACCTGCTGTAAATACTTATTGAAACACTCGTAACTCTTTGAGAAATCTAGCAGGTCATAAAATCGTGTCTATAGGGGTAGCACCATAGGAGCCAGAGTTAAAAACGGAGTTTTGAGTTTAATTTAGTTATTTATTTTGTCAAGCAAATGTAGACTACACACACGCAAAAGTTCAAGCTTTAATCATCCAATGTGTCCTTTCAATTCGCACAGAATTTGCTCTGACTTCGCACAACCAATGCGTGATACGCATAACGCAAAAGTTGTACAAGGAATACATTGACAGAGATCAAAATCAGAATATGTATCATATACACAAAAATTGTAATGTCTCGGTAAACTTCGGCTTTGGACGAACGATCAGTTTCGAGGCGCTGAAAAACCGTTCTTTACTTTCGCGAGCCGGTGCGTATCAACGGCTCGTGCATCCCTAAAAATCTTCAGCAACCGAAACAGCCAATAGCGAGCCTTGTTGCCGCGGAAGTTATTGACGCTGGTGCCAGTAACGCAGAATCGAATGTTTTGGACTAATCTCATGTTTTTGTTTATGATTAATGATTGAATGATGTTTTCAAATGACCTGATTCATGAAAAGGAATCGATCAGGCAATAATTTCTTCAATGGAGTCAGTACCCAACTTATCAGTATTGATTGCTGGTTGCACTGTTTTAACGATGCCAACCTTCTGAACATCGGCTGATGCTTTATAAGTGTAGTGGTTTGGAGCTGCGCAAAACTTTCAAAATACGCTAGAGCATCAAATGCGTTATGCCCAACGCACATGCGTTGTACTGGTTCCAATTTTAATCAGTAAATCAGAGATGCCAGATATTTTTGGAAAATGTCTGCAACTGCTCGAAAAACCAGAAAAATTTGCTCGAAATCTGAAAAAAATCTCTTCGTGATCCGACAAATTTTCGCTCGCCTGTTAAAATCTGCACAAATTTAAAAAAAAATCTGCGCAAATATAAGGAGACTCTGAAAAAATCTGTAGAAACCGTTGAAAAACTGCAAATATATGCAAATCAATAAAAATCTGCACACGGACTCTAAAAATCTGCGTTTTGCAGACAAATCTGCACATTTGGTATCCCTGTAGTAAATGCGCTAATTTCGCTCATAAATGATCTGGTTACGCACACTTCAACTTTTGCGTGTATAATATTTTATTACAGTTATTACTTAAAATGTTCGCAACGTTTTTCTTACGTGCTAGTTATTATTTCTAGTGTATTCAAGACAGTTGCTAATTTGTCCTTTCAACGTTGTTATCATGCGATTCATAGGACACTTTTTGCATAGCTGGTTCTATACTGTTTTTCGGGAAAAAGTTTTCTTGTTCTTTGTCCGGAAGATTCTACATTATTTTCATATCATAACATGAATAAACTATGGCATGCTTTCCGTAATTTGTGAAAAAAAAAATCTTTGGCCCACTAATGAAACAGAAACGTTAATTTTTTATGAAACCATTATTCTTCCACATAGTCTCCACCTAGTTTCCAACTATACCTCATCATTCCTGAAATCATTTCATTTGCCAGAGAATCACATTTTCAACCGGGGGAATAGGCACTTGTCACTCGGACTAAATCTTGCGCATACGCAGGATGGGAGAAGTAGCGCAAATTATTCAATTCATCGGACTTATCGCTGGATGAACAAGCGGGAGCGTTGTCTTGGTGAAAGAGCACTTTTTTCACCTTAACCAACCATGGCGATGAATATTATGCCTTGTGAATTTTAAAAAACTGGCCCACCTTTTACCAGCTGACCTCTGCCTCAGGACTCAGGCGTGTAATGTTGGATCCATTTTCATCCATTGTCACGAATCACCTTATAAATTACTCTGGAAAGTTGAAAAATAATGAATTTTTCGTGATTTTTTTGGATTTTTAGAGTGAGGTGAAGTATTCGGGTATTTTGGCTATTGATTAAGGTATATTTCAAGATGTTTTTGGCATGTCGTGGATGCAAATATAGTGAATATTACGCTGTTTGCAGTATTTTTCTATAGTTAATGTATTTTTCTATAGTTTTTCTATAGTATAGTGTGTACAAATGGATTATCTAACTTGTTACAAAGCCGTTTTTCGTTATCTGAATTTTTAAATTTTTTATGATTTTTTTTTCAATTTTTTTTGTGATTTTTTATGAAATTTTTTTTTATGAAAATAGCAGCTATTTTGGCAATTTTTGGAGTTTTCAAAAATGGCTATGTAACAAGTTAGATAATCCATTCTACTTAACTTTAATCAATAATACCTCTTTTTCGTTTGTTTACAGGCTACAACTGGGGCTACAAGGCGGACCCGATGAAAGGAGCTTGTCTTGGATTGCGTGATGGCGTATGCACTTGGCCCAAGGGACGGGGTTTAGGAGGAACAAGTTTAATTAACTTCCTTATCTACACCCGTGGCCATCCACGCGATTATGACGATTGGGAACGAGCCGGCAACCCTGGCTGGAGCTACCGGGATGTACTGCCATACTTCAAAAAATCGGAACGGGTAAAGATTAAATCGCTGAAACGATCTCCGTATCATTCGGAGGATGGTTACCTCGATGTGGAAGTATCGTCATTCGAAACGCCAATGTTAAGATCATTTATCGAGGCTGGTAAACAGATGGGCTACAATGAGACAGATCCAAACGGAGAGAGTTTGATGGGATTTTCGAAGGCACAGGCCACAATGCGGGAAGGTAGACGGTGTAGCGCGGCCAAAGCCTTTCTCAGACCGGTGGTCAAGAGGCCAAATTTGCACATTTCGATGAATTCAAGAGTGACCAAAATTCTTATCGATCCTATCACGAAGACAGCCTTTGGAGTTGAATTCCTAAAGAATAAAAAACGTCATACGGTGCGAGTTGGTAAGGAGGTCGTTCTATCGGCTGGTGTTATTGCTTCACCACAGTTGCTCATGTTATCTGGTGTTGGTCCCAGCGAACATCTTCAGGAAATTGGAATTCCGGTCATTCAGGATCTGAGAGTGGGATATAATTTGCAAGACCATATGACACTGCCGGGGTTGGTTTTTACCGTCGAGCAACCGGTTACAATTCGGGAACGGGACATGCGTGCACCTCAAATCGTTCTCGACTATTTGCTCTACGGGAAAGGACCTTTCACGATTCCCGGCGGAGCAGAAGGAATTGCTTTCGTAAAAACTAATGTTTCATATTTGCGTGAGTATTTAGCAGCGAGCAAAAAAACTATATTTAAAATAAAATTACTCTATTTTAGCTGCTGACTATCCTGACATTGAACTTGTGCTTGGAACCGGAGCCTACAATAATGACGATTCTGGTTCGTTGAGGTACGCTTTTGGCATACCGGACGATTTCTTCAAGAAGACTTATGGTACAATATTCGGAAAACACGCGTTTGCAATGTCACCAGTGCTAATGCGCCCCAAAAGCAGAGGTAGAGTTATGCTGAAAAGTAGAAATCCCTTCCATTGGCCTAGGATGCAGGGTAATTATTACGAGAACTATGATGATTTAGTGGTACTACGGGAAGGTGCAAAGCTTGCGGTTCAAATTGCGGAATCATCGAGCTTTTCACGTTTCGGAGTGAAGTTTCATCGGAAGCCTTTCTTTGGATGCGAGCAGCATCCGTTCCGAAGCGATGAGTACTGGGAGTGTTGCATTCGAAGGATTGGAACCAGCTTACAACATCAGGTAGTGTTTGAAATGACGTTTGGTTATTATTGCGAAGTGTAACTTTGCTCTATTTCAGTCTGGAACATGTAAAATGGGCCCTTCCAATGATCCGGCAGCAGTTGTGAGCCCACAGCTTTCCGTGTATGGAGTTCGAGGGATTCGAGTTGCCGATTGTTCTATAATTCCAGTGATTCCCGCTTCGCATACGAACGCGGTCGCGTTCATGATAGGTGAAAAAGCCGCTGACATGATCAAAGAATATTGGATTAACGAAATTCGGTAATTGTTTGATACCTTTTGTTAATAAACTTTATTTGAAATCTCATTTTTGCTAAGAATTTTGTTCCATTCCCGGTTCCCGGGAATTCCCGGGAAATGAGATTTTTCATTCCCGTTTCCCGGGAAATCAATATCCGGGAATATTGCAAACCCTAATTCGTTTATTCTTGTGAATTTTGGTTTCCCCCTTTTTTCTTCTTCCTTAATTTTCCGTCGGTCTAGTTCCGCCACTGTTGTGCCAATCACTGTCGCCCGGGGAGGCGACTCCACCCAGAACTCTAACGTACGCCCTGTTGATTACCGAACCGGAGCTAACGGCTTTACTTCCTCATGCGATGGAAGGCGTGATCCAAGAGATTTTTCGCCTCGGAAAATCTCCCGGTGTCGGCCAGGGTTAAATCTAGACCAGTTGGGTTGGTTGTGAGTGGATCACGCAACCCCACAACAATCGACACCTTTGTCGGCGTTGGGATACGAACCCAGACCACCAGCCATTATTGTTTTTTTCAGCAGCTTAATTGAGTTTCTTCGTAAACATAAGTTAAAGCGACGAACCCGGAGCGCAATTTCTATACGACACTCTCATGTAAGTTGTCGTGTTTTGGTTATGGCTAGGGACATCAAAATTCATAGGAATGGTTGAATAGCTATAATCTTTTATTTTTTTCCGGTTTGAGCTTTTGGAATGCACTTTTTCCCATTTTGTCGACCAGTGTTATGTACTAAAGTCTTTCGGCAGAAGACTGCCGTGAGATACACTTGAACATCTCACAATAACATCGCGTGGTTATTGAATGTTAAAGCTGCTCTATTTGAATAGACATACTGGGCACAATCAGAATAGCTCACACGAAATCTCTGATGATTTGCTAACTATGAGAGTACTTAGGTTAACCGCGTGTGAAGCCCGAATACCCTCCAGCCACCAGAAGCCATCCATTAAACTGCATACAAAAGAAAACCTGCTGTAAATACTTATTGAAACACTCGTAACTCTTAGAGAAATCTAGCAGGTCATAAAATCGTGTCTATAGGGGTAGCACCATAGGAGCCAGAGTTAAAAACGGAGTTTTGAGTTTAATTTAGTTATTTATTTTGTCAAGCAAATGTAGACTACATACACGCAAAAGTTCAAGCTTTAATCATCCAATGTGTCCTTTCAATTCGCACAGAATTTGCTCTGACTTCGCACAACCAAAGCGTGATACGCATAACGCAAAAGTTGTACAAGGAATACATTGACAGAGATCAAAATCAGAATATGTATCATATACACAAAAATTGTAATGTCTCGGTAAACTTCGGCTTCGGACGAACGATCAGTTTCGAGGCGCTGAAAAACCGTTCTTTACTTTCGCGAGCCGGTGCGTATCAACGGCTCGTGCATCCCTAAAAATCTTCAGCAACCGAAACAACCAAGAGCGAGCCTTGTTGCCGCGGAAGTTATTGACGCTGGTGCCAGTAACGCAGAATCGAATGCATGTGAATGAAACCAGAGTCATAACTAAATGCAAAATGTTTTGGACTAATCTCATGTTTTTGTTTATTGTTAATGATTGAATGATGTTTTCAAATGACCTGATTCATGAAAAGGAATCGATCAGGCAATAATTTCTTCAATGGAGTCAGTACCCAACCTATCTGTATTGATTGCTGGTTGCACTGTTTTAACGATGCCAACCTTCTGAACATCGGCTGATGCTTTATAAGTGTAGTGGTTTGGAGCTGCGCAAAACTTTCAAAATACGCTAGAGCATCAAATGCGTTATGCCCAACGCACATGCGTTGTACTGGTTCCAATTTTAATCAGTAAATCAGAGATGCCAGATATTTTTGAAAAATGTCGGCAACTACTCCAAAAACCAGAAAATGTGCTCGAAATCTAAAAAAAATCTCTTCGTGATCCGACAAATTTTCGCTCGCCTGTTAAAATCTGCACAAATTTAAAAAAAAATCTGCGCAAATATGAGGAGACTCTGAAAAAATCTGTAGAAACCGTTGAAAAACTGCAAATATATGCAAATCAATAAAAATCTGCACACGGACTCTAAAAATCTGCGTTTTGCAGACAAATCTGCACATTTGGTATCCCTGCAGTAAATGCGCTAATTTCGCTCATAAATGATCTGGTTACGCACACTTCAACTTTTGCGTGTATAATATTTTATTACAGTTATTACTTAAAATGTTCGCAACGTTTTTCTTACGTGCTAGTTATTATTTCTAGTGTGTTCAAGACAGTTGCTAATTTGTCCTTTCAACGTTGTTATCATGCGATTCATAGGACACTTTTTGCATAGCTGGTTCTATACTGTTTTTCGGGAAAAAGTTTTCTTGTTCTTTGTCCGGAAGATTCTACATTATTTTCATATCATAACATGAATAAACTATGGCATGCTTTCCGTAATTTGTGAAAAAAAAAATCTTTGGCCCACTAATGAAACAGAAACGTTAATTTTTTATGAAACCATTATTCTTCTACATAGTCTCCACCTAGTTTCCAACTATACCTTATCATTCCTGAAATCATTTCATTTGCCAGAGAATCACATTTTCAACCGGGGGAATAGGCACTTGTCACTCGGACTAAATCTTGCGTATACGCAGGATGGGAGGAGTAGCGCAAATTATTCAATTCATCGGACTTATCGCTGGATGAACAAGCGGGAGCGTTGTCTTGGTGAAAGAGCACTTTTTTCACCTTAACCAACCATGGCGATGAATATTATGCCTTGTGAATTTTAAAAAACTGGCCCACCTTTTACCAGCTGACCTCTGCCTCAGGACTCAGGCGTGTAATGTTGGATCCATTTTTATCCATTGTCACGAATCACCGCATAAATTACTTCTATTAGTTAAACTGTCAATTTCACTATGTATTTATTCGGGACGATTCCACGGATTTGTTGGATATTTTTCGGCCTGACTGCCTTATTTGGTCACGACAAAATTGAACCGTTATTACACTAGTCAACGCATGTGACCTCAAAGCTCGAACTAGGAAAAAATGAAAGCTTATAGGATTTTAGCCATTCTCGTGAATTTTGATTCCCCCAGCCACTAACAATTTTTCTGAGATTTCAGTAAGTTTTCTAGTAAACCTAATGTTGAACCGACGTACCCGGCGGGCAATTACTATGCGACACTCTCAGGTAAGTTGACGCATTTCTACACTGGCTAGAAGCACCAAATTTCACAGGAACAGTTAAAAAACTATGATCTTTTCTGGGCAGCTATTTCGAGCTGTAGGGCAGCATTTTTTCCCTTATGTCGACCAGTGTTATTTTCAGATTGAATAAGCTGGACCAGATGTTTCTTTCATGGTACCTAAAATAACGGAGAGAGCATCACTTCAAAAGCAATAACTTGAGAACGAGTTGATTACATGTCATGAAATATTGACATCCTTTTAGTTAAGGCTGGTACAATCAGGCTGCCCAAAGATATTTGATTTCTAACGCCACCTCTTTGTCAGACCAAAGACTTTTCAGCACTTTTTGGTTTACAAGTAATACCTCTAAAATTAGGGGGGGCCCTACTCTGGAAAGTTGAAAAATAATGAATTTTTCGTGATTTTTTTGGATGTTTAGAGTGAGGTGAAGTATTCGGGTATTTTGGCTATTGATTAAGGTATATTTCAAGATGTTTTTGGCATGTCGTGGATGCAAATATAGTGAATATTACGCTGTTTGCAGTATTTTTCTATAGTTAAGTGTGTTTTTCTATAGTTTTTCTATAGTATAGTGTGTACAAATGAATTATCCAACTTGTTACAAAGCCGTTTTTCGTTATATGAATTTTTAAATTTTTTATGATTTTTTTTTCAATTTTTTGTGATTTTTTATGAAAATTTTTTTTATGAAAATAGCAGCCATTTTGGCAATTTTTGGAGTTTTCAAAAATGGCTATGTAACAAGTTAGATAATCCATTCTACTTAACTTTAATCAATAATGCCTCTTTTTCGTTTGTTTACAGGCTACAACTGGGGCTACAAGGCGGACCCGATGAAAGGAGCTTGTCTTGGATTGCGGGATGGCGTATGCACTTGGCCCAAGGGACGGGGTTTAGGAGGAACAAGTTTAATTAACTTCCTTATCTACACCCGTGGCCATCCACGCGATTATGACGATTGGGAACGAGCCGGCAACCCTGGCTGGAGCTACCGGGATGTACTGCCATACTTCAAAAAATCGGAACGGGTAAAGATTAAATCGCTGAAACGATCTCCGTATCATTCGGAGGATGGTTACCTCGATGTGGAAGTATCGTCATTCGAAACGCCAATGTTAAGATCATTTATCGAGGCTGGTAAACAGATGGGCTACAATGAGACAGATCCAAACGGAGAGAGTTTGATGGGATTTTCGAAGGCACAGGCCACAATGCGGGAAGGTAGACGGTGTAGCGCGGCCAAAGCCTTTCTCAGACCGGTGGTCAAGAGGCCAAATTTGCACATTTCGATGAATTCAAGAGTGACCAAAATTCTTATCGATCCTATCACGAAGACAGCCTTTGGAGTTGAATTCCTAAAGAATAAAAAACGTCATACGGTGCGAGTTGGTAAGGAGGTCGTTCTATCGGCTGGTGTTATTGCTTCACCACAGTTGCTCATGTTATCTGGTGTTGGTCCCAGCGAACATCTTCAGGAAATTGGAATTCCGGTCATTCAGGATCTGAGAGTAGGATATAATTTGCAAGACCATATGACACTGCCGGGGTTGGTTTTTACCGTCGAGCAACCGGTTACAATTCGGGAACGGGACATGCGTGCACCTCAAATCGTTCTCGACTATTTGCTCTACGGGAAAGGACCTTTTACGATTCCCGGCGGAGCAGAAGGAATTGCTTTCGTAAAAACTAATGTTTCATATTTGCGTATTTAACAGCGAGCAAAAAACTATTTTTAAAATAAAATTACTCTATTTCAGCTGCTGACTATCCTGACATTGAACTTGTGCCTACAATAATGACGATTCTGGTTCGTTGAGGTACGCTTTTGGCATACCGGACGATTTCTTCAAGAAGACTTATGGTACAATAATCGGAAAACACGCGTTTGCAATGTCACCAGTGCTAATGCGCCCCAAAAGCAGAGGTAGAGTTATGCTGAAAAGTAGAAATCCCTTCCATTGGCCTAGGATGCAGGGTAATTATTACGAGAACTATGATGATTTAGTGGTACTACGGGAAGGTGCAAAGCTTGCGGTTCAAATTGCGGAGTCATCGAGCTTTTCACGTTTCGGAGTGAAGTTTCATCGGAAGCTTTTCTTTGGATGCGAGCAGCATCCGTTCCGAAGCGATGAGTACTGGGAGTGTTGCATTCGAAGGATTGGAACCAGCTTACAACATCAGGTAGTGTTTGAAATGACGTATGGTTATTATTGCGAAGTGTAACTTTGCTCTATTTCAGTCTGGAACATGTAAAATGGGCCCTTCCAATGATCCGGCAGCAGTTGTGAGCCCACAGCTTTCCGTGTATGGAGTTCGAGGGATTCGAGTTGCCAATTGTTCTATAATTCCAGTGATTCCCGCTTCGCATACGAACGCGGTCGCGGTCATGATAGGTGGAAAAGCCGCTGACATGATCAAAGAATATTGGATTAACGAAATTCGGTAACAGGTTTGAGGTACTGCTTCAGTTGAATGCTCTAGTCAAATGTTACCACTCCACTCTCTTCCCGAGAAGGTTGAATAAAATGAAAAGTTGTCAGCCTTTTTATTGGAATCCTTTTAGAAAGGGGTTTTCGATATTAGTTTTACTGAAAAATAAATTTAAGACTGATCGTGCAACTCATTTAAATACACGTTGCTTATAAAATCCCATTGTTTACATCTGAAGCGCGTGAAAATTTACCAAGTACATACACACGCAATACCGTACGTAGACAGGAATAAAACATGAGAGTCTGTTTACCATAAACAACACCGACCCGGTTGGGGAGTTTATTTTTCCAACATCCGATCAATCCACGTCGCGCTTGGCGTGCTCTAGTTTTTCCAGCTCCCGACGGTTGCGGAACTCGTTCGAAATATGGTTTGTTTTTAGTTTGAATTTTCCACCAAAGCGCGTGTTGCTGCTAGATCCACACCCTCTGCTTCGGTAGTGTTACCGATGACCGCGGTTTGCATGTTTCGTGATGATGGACGAACTGCAGTACTAGAGTATGGAACTTCGTTTACAGTTCCACCTGGGCGCATGCGGTCCATTACAGTGCCGCATGTAAGAGGATAAATTGTTCATAGTTCTGAAAGTGGCAAATAATCAAGAATGGATTTTTTGATAGATGTTTTGTTCATTTCTTCTCACCGAACAATAGTTTGAACTTCACTTATAGATTTTGGGCTAATGTCACGAGTATCAGGTCATACTACGATTAAGTTTTCTATTGGTTCTTGTTTGTAATTTTCCCACGCAGTGAATTTTAACTGATAATTTGTATATTTGCTGTTGTTTAAAAACTGTTGTAAATATTATTGGTATATCTGCTTCAAGCAAGAAAAAAAGATTATCATAGAACAAAGCTTTTCGAAAATGAAGTGCAATTTTACTAGGACAATATTCGTTTACATGCAAATGAAATTTTTTTCAACAAAGAAACATCGTACAAAGACAAAATATATATCAAAACAGATCTATTCCGGTGTGGGTGTAACATCGGTTTTCGGCGTTTCCTCGGCCGATGGTCTGATCACCTATGTTGACGCAATGGTCTGCACTCACTGGAGCACCAACACCAGCACGTGCTCGCTCGGCAGTCACTCGGTATCGCAGTTCCCCGAACTTGAACTTTGGGTGGAAATTCTGCGGGTTGGCTTGGTGGGTGGCTAGTGGCAGCATGTTAACAGGATAGCGAGTTCGTTTTTCCTACATTTTCAAGCAACTCCTGTCCATCAGCCTGTGCAGTCAGTTTGCTTCTGTTCGGATCGGTCGGCGGTTTAGTACGCCTGTTTTGTCCCGTATCGGTATCGGATGTCGGTGGAGTTGTAATATTACCTGTTTGTGGTGTATACAGTAATAATAGTAGCAAACGGAAAAAAAAAAGAGTCAGGCGATAAAATTGCTGTGAACACGAGGTGAACGAATGTCAATGGCGACCTTTATTCTTTTTCGGCACGGTCAAATGTAGCCTTTGGCAAACCTTCGGATATATTTCGAGTCCATATAGATTATCGGGGTGCAGTTTCATCTTTGATCTTTACGGTGCGTCAGCAGCAGTAGCAGCAACACGTTTCCGCACAAGTGGCCTCCGATTGGCTTTATAGGGAAAAGTATTTTCCACGTGTGCAGATTCTCAAACCAGTGAATGCTGCTGCCAGTGTGTGGTTCTTTGAAATGTGCGGTGTTGGACGGCTCTGAGGGAAGAGAGTAGATGGAAAATATTACAAACAAGTGGGTTACGGCGTGATACATGGTGTTTAGACCTTTTACCGCAACCGTATAGGAGTAGTGATGGATTTTAATTGATTATAACTTTTTATTCAGAGCCGTAAAATAAAATAGTTTGATGGTGTTGTTATTTTGTTAGCAGCTTGCAGTTATGAATTGATTTACCAGGTAATAACGATTGATTATACAAAAAATATTTATGTTCTAGTCTGTTAATAGAGACGTGTTTTAATTTGCGTGTGTGCTGTGAAAAGGGGTAAAAAATAATAAATAAGTTGAATTTACTCAAGTGTTTTCATATACCGTTCATGTATCAGATTCTAATAAAACCCTTCGAAGTTCTATTTTTTTGACACACTGAAACTTTTTGAGTTTTCCCGATTATTTCTTTTTAAACTTAAAAACCGATAGCGATGTTTTCAGTATGTCAGTGTGGAATGCGGCTTAATTTTCTAAATCAACAATGATAAATTCAAAAAAAAAAAAACTTGCAGAGAATGCTCGATTGGTAATTATTCTATAGTCTGTATCACAATTAACCCAGTTTTGACTATTTTTAAGCTGCATCAAATAAATAAAGGATTTTACAATATGATAGCAAAATGAAGAAATATAAATTAAATACACTACGGGAAAAACACTGGTCCAGTTTGGAAAGATCATAATCGATCCAATATTTTACGAAAAACTCAACATGTCTCTTTCTTGAATCCTTAAAGAAAAGTATTAAAATAGCTCACGGGTTTCGGATAAAAGAAAATTACGGATATTAGCGACTATGCAAATCAGGAAATCTGTATTTTAAATTACCAGTTTAATGGAAATCTTTTCTTTAGAAAATGAGAAGTCTTCAGAGTAACTAAAAAATCACTTAACATTTTCGGCAATTTTCAATACCATGTATTTCATTATTTGTTTTTTTTTTTTGGTAAAATGCAAGACGAAACCGGCGGTAGGTGTGTTGTTACGTTAAAAGCTAACACGATTCTATGTTGTCTGATATTGGTATTTTGATAAAAACAGGGATTGTGGAAGCCGAAACGCTAAATAAGGCTCAAAGTTATTCAATTTAGCTCGATGGGCTGAGCTTTTAATTGGCCTATTCTTTAAAAATAATATTACTCAAAAATAACTTGATATCCCTGTCGAAACATCTCAATGAAACTTCCTTAAAACTTGTAGGGAATCTTGCCGAAGTTTTATGGTACTCATTTTTAATATGAATCTGTTTTGAAAATACGCCCATAAAATTTTCTCAAAACTATATTTTTCCACAAAAGAGAATAAAGTAGTGAAAATGAAATATCTAAAATTAAAATCACACCTCTCATAGATGGAAAAATGTGGATCGCTTGGGAAAAACCCTGAATAAAAACCATTCTGATATTTTGAGATCACCTGATAAGCTTGTACTGTATTAGAAATTTCTATAAACGAAGTATTGAATGAAGCTCTTTTCATATCAACGTCTTGATTCTATGTTTTTTACAAGGTCTGATCTTAAAGTTATCTTGAATTTGCTTGTCTTGAAACGTTCAAACAAGCTTTGTAAAAGCGCAACCATTCTTCTTGCAATATGTAAATGTAAATTTAGCGTGATATTGAAAAACCATGTTAGTATTACACAAGAAGTTTAAGCTTTGAAGACGTCTTATATAAGAATCAAATAAAACCGTCGACAAATATAAAGAACAGACTGTGATTCTCAGTCAATATGATAGCCGTTTGTTAATAAATTTAAATAAAACCAATAAATTTCAGTGTTACTAATTATTCTAGAAATCTAGATTGATTACAATATTTTTTAGAGTCAAACATACACTCTGAAAAAAATATCAACAAATAAGTTAAAACCAATTAAAAAATAATAATCTAAAGAAGCTTGTTTTTGAAAAACCCAATTTATCTTCAAAAAAAAAAACTGCAAAAGATTAGCTAACTATTGATGACTGTTCACTCATGGAAAAATGTGAAACAAATCAGATCAAACGATTATAACAAACGGGTAATACAAACATATCTGAACTCGATAGAAATAACAAAGCCAGTAATAATCTTGATATGCCGGAAAGATAAAAAGTACAGAATTATATTAAATTCTGTTATCATACACTTGAATGTTCGAAAGTGTGTTTTTTAAAACATATTTATAACAAAATTGTTATTCAATTAACAAAACATTGTACATTCTAGCTAATTCCGATATTTTTCTGCCAAAAACCTTACAAGACTTGCAATAATTTGTAATAATCAGTAAGTAATTTTGACAGGAATTTTGAAATTTTAACTATTAACGAGACCAAGTTTAGAACACAAGTTGATACAAAAAGTTCGTAAAAAATGTCAAGAATGGTTATAATAATCCCGATATTTTTGACTAATCGGAAAATAGTTGAAATTTTTCAGACAAAAGAAAAAAAAAATAAAGGCAAAACATTTGGTTTATTTGGGATAACGTAAATTTGTCGTTTCAGAAAAAAATATACAGCATATCTTCAAGACTTTTTAAGTAAAAAAAAAAAAAACAAAAACATAATTCTAAATTAAACATCTCAAAAAATTCACTTTTAGAGAAATTGATTTTTTTCTTACAAAATCTGCACATTATTGGATAACCAAAAATAGATCACTTGGAAAACAATAAAAAAAAAATTTGTCAGAAAAATCACTTGTATGCAAAGCCACGACCGTAAGGTTGACGTAGAACTACATAAGGTTATTTGTTACATTACTTGTATTGAATATGCTTGAAATTGTATTGAATATGCTTGGTTATTGCCAAGATTTGGGAGGAGGAGGTAGTACCGGAGGAGTGGATGGAGGGTACAGTGTGCCCCATCTACAAAAAAGGCGACAAGTTGGATTGCTACAACTACCGTGCAATCACGTTGCTGAACGCCGCCTACAAGGTACTCTCTCAAATTCTGTGCCGTCGATTATCACCGTTTGCAAGGGAAGTCGTGGGGCAATACCAAGCGGGATTTATGGGTGCCCGCGCCACCACGGACCAAATATTCGCGGTACGGCAGGTCCTACAGAAGTGCCGTGAGTATAAGGTGCCCACGCATCACTTGTTCATCGATTTTAAATCGGCATACGACACAATCGTTCGAGACCAGCTATGGCAGATTATGCACCATTACGGCTTTCCGAATAAACTGACACGGTTGGTCAAGTCGACGATGGATCGGGAGATGTGCGTAGTTCGAGTTTCGGGGACACTCTCGAGTCCCTTCGAATCTTGAAGAGGTTTACGGCAAGGTGATGGATTATCGTGCTTGCTCTTCAACATCGCTTTGGAAGGTGTGATACGTAGGGCTGGTATCGACACGAGTGGCACGATTTTAAGAAGGTCTGTTCAGCTCTTTGGCTTCGCCGATGACATTGATATTGCAGCACGAACCCTTGAAAAGATGACGGAGACGTACATCAGACTGAAGGCTGAAGCCGGACGAATTGGACTGGCCATAAACGCTTCGAAGACCAAGTACATGATAGGAAGAGGTTCCAGAGAAGACAGTGTTAACCTCCCGCCACGAATTTATATTAGCGGTGATGAAATCGAGGTGGTAGACGAGTTCGTGTACCTGGGCTCACTGGTGACTGCTGACAACGACACCAGCAGAGATATTCGTCGACGCCTTATGGCAGGAAATTGTGCCTACTTCGGACTCCGGAGGACGCTCCGCTCGAACAAAATCCGCCGCCGCACAACGTTAACCATCTACAAAACACTGATCAGACCGGTAGTCCTCTACGGCCACGAAACCTGGACTATGCTCGTGGAGAACCAACGCGCCCTTGGGGCTTTCGAACGAAAGGTGTTGCGTACCATCTGCGGTGGAGTGCAGATGGAAGATGGATCATGGCGGAGGCGGATGAACCACGAGTTGCATCAGCTGCTGGGAGAAACACTCATCGTTCAAACGGCGAAAATCGGGAGACTACGGTGGGCTGGGCATGTCGTTAGGATGTCGGACGACAACCCGGTAAAAATGGTTCTTGATAACAACCCGACTGGAACAAGGCGACGGGGTGCGCAGCGAGCAAGGTGGCTCGATCAAGTGGAAAACGACATAGCTGGCGAACTGCAGCCATGGATCGAGTTGAATGTAGTCGACTTCTTCGAACAGCAAGGGACACTTCGGCCTGGAGCTGACTGGTAAGTAAGTATGCTTGAAATTTTATGCAAAAGAGGAGTTCAAGTGTTACCGAATTTAACATGCATCACTGAGCAGGAAGGAAACAAACACTATACAACGCAAACAAGTTTCAACGGTCGAAAATCATGCAGATTAAAATAAAAAGTAAAGAAAAGCAAAGCCTTTTGGAGCTACATTCCGATTCGGAACTCGACCTTCTGTTTTATTATACACAGACTTCGCAGCCAACTGTTAAGTGTACAGGATAATTGCGGGGCTAGCGCTACGATCCTATTGACACTAACAGTCTCTCCCGAGCCGAGACTCGAACCTACGACGACTGGCTTATTTGGCCAGCATCGTACTCCAAGACTAGCAGGGAGAAAAAGGAAATAGTACTTAAATACCTAACTTTTGAACGTAACTTGCTAGACAAATAGGTTTTTTCTGCAAAGTTGTGTAGAATTTTATTATAAAAATGTTTGCTTAATACATCAAACCTCTATAAATTGAGATTTCAGAGATATAAGATATTTCTTAAAAAGGCTTTCTGAAAGCCTACATTCTATATATAAACTCTAGTGCTTAAAACTTGGTTATTTGAAATTTAGAATAAAGCTGTCATTAATATTAATTTTTTGGTATTTTATCTTTAAACAAGAAACGATTACCTTTAATTTGATCCAAAAATATCGAAAATCGATCAACTGATTAAAAAGGTATAAATTTTTGAAAATAAAATACATCGGATAAAGACGTTTTTTCCGCTTCGGCCACCATTTCGGAACTGGTCACGCAAAGTATTTCAATTGTGCTCAAAATTGCTGAGATCGAAAATAATTAAACCCGTATTTTTTGTTGGGAAGTTGGGGCGGCTAGCTCCGAAATAGGGTGAACATAAAAAATGGCTTTTTTCGATGTATTTTATTTTCAAAACCCATAACTTTCAAATCAGTTGAACGATTTCCAATATGTTTTGATCAAATTGAAGACATTTATTTCTTATTTTATGAAAAAATACCAAAAGCACATCTGTGTGCTTTTACATGCAAAATATATAAAATTATTAAATTTTTTGTTACGTTTTGCCTTTCTCCTAGAAAGGTATAGCAATCACCGGAAAACCGAAGGTGTAAAAGTGGTCCCAATGGCCGAATGTCATATACCACTCGACTTCTTTCGACGAACTGAGCATTTTCTGTATGTATGTATGTATGTGTGTATGTGTGTATGTGTGTGTGTGTGTATGTGCAACTTTTTTTTCTCGCTCACTTTTCTCAGAGATGGCTGGACCGATTTTCATAAAATTAATTGCAACTGAAAGGTCTAGTTGCGCCATAGGTTGCTATTGAATTTCATTGTAATCGGATTTTTAGTTTAGAGGTTATGTATCAAAATGTAAAAATCACGAAACATCAATATCTCAGAAACCACACAACCGATTTCAATAAAACTGGTTTCAAATGGTTGGGCTGTCCCCAGAACCCTTAACTTTTGAATTTCGTTATGACTGAACATATGGTTCAAAAGTTATGTAAAGAAAAGCTATCCTGAGGTTGTTTAAACTCACTCATTTTTCTCAGTGATGGCTGAACCGATTTTCACAAAATTAGTGTCAAATGAAAGGTCTAGTTGCCCCATAGGTTGCTATTGAATTTCATTGCAGTCGGATTGTAACTGTGTCCGTTGTTCATAAAAATGTGAAATCACATAATGAAAGTAAACATATTGACTTTCTCGTAACGATCACTGGCTAATTAAAAGGTAGAAAAATGATTGAAATGGCGAATTGTCATATACTACTCGACTCAATTCGACGAATCGAGCATTTTCTGCATATATGCATGTATAGGTGTATATGTTTGTGTGTGGGTGTGTACGTGTGTATGTGCACCTTTCTTTCGCACTCACTTTTCTCAGAGATGGTCTGACCGATACTTTCTATCTTGGTGTAAAATGAAGAGTCTATTCGCCGCTTAGGTTGCTATTGAATTTCATTGTAATCAAACTTTTAGTTTTGGCGCTGCGTCAGAATGTGAAAAACGCTCTTATATCTCAGAAGCTATGAACATAGTTGAATTCAAATAAATGGACTTTTAAACCCTTAAGCAATGAATTTCATAATGTTTAAACATGTGGTTTGAAAGTTATAGAAAGAAACGAAACCCGCGGACTGTTTAAAACTATAGATACAATCAAAATATGTGGCCTCAACATCATTTAAATTTAAAATTGTACTATTTCAATGTTTGCGGCCTTGCTCGGGATTGAAGTTGAAATTAAAAGTCATTTCTATCATTTCACTTTTTGCCTTTCTCCTAGAAAGGTATAGCAATCACTGCAAAAACTAAAGGTATAAAAGTGCTCAAAAGGGCCGAATGTCGTATACCACTCGACTCAGTTCGACGAGCTGAGCATTTTCTGCATGTGTTTGTGTGTAACGCTCTCCCAATCTCACTCGATTTTCTCAGAGATGGCTGAATCGATTTAAATGAAATCAATTGCAAATGAAAGGTCTAGTTGCCCTATAAGACTCTATTGAATTTCATTGTAATCTGAATTCTAGTTTAGAGGTTATGTATCAAAATGTCAAAATCACGAAACATCAATATCTCAGAAACTACACAACCGATTTGAACAAAATTGGTTTCAAATGAACAGGCTACCTAAAAACCTTCAACTTTTGAATTTTATGAAGATTGAACATATGGTTCAGAAGTTACAAAAAGAAACATGTTCTGGAGACTGTTTAATCTCACTTATGTTTCTCAGAGATGGCTGGACCGATTTGCATAAAATCAGTGTCATATGGAAAGTCTTGTTGCCCCATAAGACCCTAATGTTTTTATTTTTGCGAACGGATTATTACTTTTCCTGTTATGTTTAAAAATGTGAAATCCAGCTATGAAAAGAAACATATTCTGATGACTACTTGGGCTCACTCACTTTTCTCAGAGATGGTTGACCCGATTTCCAAAGAATTAGTATCAAATGAAAGGTCTAGCCTCATAACACTCTATTGAATTTTGCTGTAATCGGAATGTAACTTCGTCTATAATGTATCGAAATATGAAAATCACTAAACTTCATTATCTTAGAAACTACACAACAGATTTAAACAATATTGATATCGAATGAACGGGCTAGTTAAGGGTTAACTGATGAATTATGATTGAACACGTGGTTTCAAAGTTTGACTCCCCATACGTTCCCTTTTCATTTGATTGTAATCAAACTTAAGCAACCGTTATGTTTTGATTTGTAAAACAACGAAAGTCTATTACCTCAAGTAATACACGACTTATTTGAACATAACTAGTGTCATACAAACGAGTCATCTCTCAAACTTACAAATAACAAACTTCATTAAAATTTGATATACTGTTCAAAAGTTTTGTAAAGAAAAGAAATTCAAAGACTATTCAACACTATAGCTGCTTTGATCAATATATATGGCCTCAACATGATTTAAATGTGGTATCGTACTATTTGAACGTTCTCGGTATCGCTCGTGATTAAATTGTTCCGAAATTAAGAGTCATTTCTTATATTTCGCTATTTATGAAGCACTAACATTACGTCAAATTTCATATTTTATACTTTAATTACAAAAATTAATATTTTAGAACTTAAAGATTTTTGGATTTGAGCATTCATGTAAATCTATTTTTACAAATAATAAGTTTGAATGAGAAAGGCTGAGTCTGACCGCTAGGTGGATTAATTTAGGTTTTAAATTAAATTTACTCAAATAAAAAAAATAAAATATTTTCAAAAATTTCTCCATTTATAGAGTCAAATGTGCCCTTCAAGCTGAGACCAAGAGATAATTTTTTGTTCACCCTAAAAAGAATAACGAACAAATGAAAAATGTATATTTTTTGATAAATAAAAAACATTTTAACTTTGAGTCACATTGCAAATTGTTTCTATTGAACAGCCCCAAAATTCGTTGAAAATTGTAACTCAGGATAACATGGGACTTGAAAAAATTATTTCGCCGTCCGACCGTGCGATTTGGCCCTAGTTATTGTTTCGTTCTCAGATCTATTTCAAAATAATATTGATTTGAACATTTCATGATCCACCGAGCAATATGGTGTGACCATTCCATAAAAAAATTATATAAACATAATAAACGCACGCATTTAGATTCATTTATGAAAATAAGTCAATCTCAAAATAATTTGCCAAAAACAACACCCATACCTTAATAATTCATATCTCGATAATTCTTTGACGGATTTTCGATCTTTCAAATCTAGTTTTATGGCATTAGAAAAACCCAAATGAAAGAAAAAAAAATTTCACGCGTTGTAAAAATGTACATTTTAACACAAATTTCTAAAATCTGGAACATTTCCGTAGGTCCTAAGGTCACGTCTAAGAGAGCTTCGTAGCCGCAAGGTTACAGAGTCCGCTTTGATAAGCGAGTGGTCGTGGGTTCGAATCTTAGTAGAATCAGGCCATTTGGTTGTCAAAGGACTTTAACGTGGGTTCATTCTCAGGCTCTCTACTACATACCTTTTCTTCAAGCTGAATTCTATAGTACCATTGCTGACTTTCATCCTAACAAAATAGTCCCTATTATAATAAAACTGTTCTGAGTAACGTATAATAGTTCTCTACAGGGAATTGTAATTATGACGCGGTCTTGGCTGGAGGACCGAGGTTTCGATACGACTCCTTCCTCTTGACAAAAGTATAAGTCCTACTTATTATAAACCTGACCAGAGGTAAAGCATGAGTACTTCTTCAGGGAATAGTGATTGTGACGCGGTGTTGGTAGGAGGAACGAGGTTCGATAAGACTCCTTCCTCTTGATAAAATAAGTCCTTCTTATAATAAAACTGATTTCAGAAATATTTACCCTCTACAGGGAATTGTAATTGGCGATATTGGCACGAGGAACGAGGTTTCGATAAGACTCCTTCCTCTTGACATAATAAGTCCCTCTTAGAATAAACCTGGCCAGAGAGGAACGTTAGGTGTAGCCTCAGTTCAGGGAATTGTATTTTGGCGATATTGGTAGGATAGAAAAGAGGCTCGGTATAGTAGAGCAGTAAGCTTGAAATGAAAGGGTAAACTCTCACACACAAGTACGAATATAAATAAAAAAAAGCGTATCATTCACTTCAATAGTGATACTGCCAATAATATGAAGTGCGGAATACAGAAAACACCTGGGCAATATCACAATAGATCAAAATGTCTCTGGTCGCAGTGATGAGTCCACACAGAGAAAAAAAAATGGTCACGTCTAGTTTGCAGGTAATACTAACAAACTAGCAAACTTTTCCCGTAAAAAAAACTGTTGCACCAAAATTGATTCATTTTTCGTAAAGTTATTGCCATTTTAAAATTTATAAAATTTTGCCTGTCTCAATCATTGTGACTATCCCTTGTACTCAAATCCGACTAACTTTCGACTACATCATCCACGCCTGTGTGTTCCAGTTTCGGTAAACGCAAGACGGAATAAATTTAATTTCATGTTGGCAACTGGCGAAAAGAACCGATTATTAAGCACTGACACAGTCTCAAACGTCAAGCGTTTCAACATTTGGATCAAGTGTATCGAAAATGTATCGTGCCGTGTCAAATATACTAATGATTAAAAAAAAGTGTATTGAATATTTTAAAAAAATTGTGCAAATGAGGAGTTTAAGTGCTGAGATACTCGAACTACACATATCACTGGATCCATCGTCGCTTTGACCAACTGCGTTAGTTTGTCTGGAAGTTCGTAGTAGTGTATAATTTACCATTTTGTGGTCCCCGTGGCTCTGTGGTTAGCGATGTCGGTCGGCTAGCTCTTCCACACGGTTGTGATATCGGGTTTGATTCCCGATCGAGTCGAGGATCTTTTCGAGCTGGAAATTTTCTCGACTCAGCACACATGCAAAACGTGCCAAAAACAATATCGATAACGAATTTTCTCAACTAATCTAGTTGATCGAGACCGCTATTAGCCCCAAGGCCAAGCGTGCGATATTGTTGTTGTTGTTATATTGTATAATTTACCATAGCTGGTCTCGATCAAATGAGTCGTATGCCGATTTGAAATCGATGAGTAGATAGTGTGTGATTACGCTGTATTTATGGCAGTTCTGCATAACCTGCCGAACCGCGAATATTTGATCCGGGGTGGCACAGGAATCCCTCCTAGTAGTGTCCCACGAACTGCTTCGCAAATGATGATTCTCGACGGCGGAATATTTGGGAGAGAAGCTTGTAGGTGGCGTTCAGAAGAGTGGTTGCCTGGTAATTGCAGCACTTCAGCTTGCCGTCCTTTTTGTAGATGAGACACACAATACCTTCCATCCACTCCTCCGGTACTCGTTCTTCCTCCCAAATCTTGACAATGACGCAGTGCACGGCTCTAGTCAGTGCTTCTCTATCATATTTCAACCGCTCGCTGAGAAGTTGATCCACTCCAGCAGCTTGAATGTTTTTCAGTTTCAGCACTTCACCTCCAAGAGATCGGGGGCTGGAATCCTGTTGTCTTCTGCTCGTGCACCAAGATCAGTTGCCGTACCGTTCGCACGCTCTACTGCATCGTCGTTTAGATGCTCATAGAAGTGCTGCTTCCACCTTTAGATCACCTCGCTCGTCCGTAAGGAGGTTGCCGTCCAAGCTCCTGCACATATTGGCTTGCGGCAAGTAACCTTCACGGAAGCTGTTCAGTTTCTCGTAGTACTTTCGAGTATCGTTAGTTTGCTGGAGCTTCTTCCTTCGGAGGATTGAGTTTTGTCTGTTCCGTGCCTGTCGGTATCGTTCCTCGTTCGCTTTCGTACGGTATTGCACCATTCTTCTCCTCGACTAACTGTTTGCATTCGCCATCGAACCAGTCATTTCATGATTCGGAGCCCTTGTACTTAGTAGCGTTACAGCAGTGCTACCTATGGCATATCGGATGCGCTAAGCTGCTCTTCCGTGGGTGACGCTGTCTCCAGCTGCTGCGCGTGCTGCTGTGCAATCCCAGCGTCCCGCGGGTGTTATACACCGTCGAGAGTTTTGAGTGCCTGCACTCAGCTAGTAGGTAGTGGTCCAAATATTCGCGTGGTCTGTACATTGCCGCCTGCCCTACTAAGCATTAACGTCCCAATGATGACTTTCGGGTCCCGTAGTCGGCAGCTATCGTAGACCTGCTCCAGCTGCGCGTAGAACGCTTCCTTCTTGTCGTCGGGTCTCCTTCATGTGGGCAGTGCACGTTCATGATGCTGTAGTTGAGGAATCGGCCCTCCATCCTCAACTAGCACATCATTGCGTTGATTTACTGCCACTCCATCACACGTTCTATGCATCTATGTACTACCAAGCCATACTATGAAGCCGGTTTTCAGTTCGCTGGTAGTGCCACAACTCTGGTAGACATTAGCGGTACCCGCTTTTTTACATTATTTTTCCTGTCCAACAAAGTTCCTGCTGCGCTACATGTTTGGTTTCGCTCTTTGGTTTTTGAATGCTCATTAGGCTGTATTTTGTCAAGGAGGCAGAATTCGAATATGGAGCACTTGTAGAAATACTCCATCTCTACAATTTGTCTAGGCATTGTATTGTTGACAGCACTTTTTTCACTTTTGTCGACCAGTGTTATCCTGTCGCATCCTAGAAAGCAGAGCAGTTTTATTTCCCACGTTTTCAATCGGAGTTCTTATTTCGTTGCCTAGGTCCATGCCGATTGTTCCGACTCGTATTATCTTTTACGTTGTTTGAAACATATAGTTTTACGCGGCGGCTCGTTGGACCTGCCCCAACCCCCTGTCTCACCAGGGAACCATCGTGTCAGCGTTGTTTAGAGTTCCACGCGGACACCAGGACGTTGATTAGCCGCTCCTAACATGAAGATCAGACTTTGTTTTATACCGCATCATCTTAATCAAAAGACGCTCGGGTTGGCGAAGAATTTCCTCCACCGCCAAAGTATTGCTTACGCACCAATGATCGCGTCGCACCTTCTCACAGCTATTATTGGATGGCAACACCAACCAGTTGTATTCATGCTTCAACTGGCAGTCTAGTGTAATCTGACTCGTGGAGGTGTGAGATAAAAACTTGTGAAAGCCAGAGCTATATTTGACGCTCCTTTTAGATTGTCACCTAACCATTTGGAGCCCAAGGGTATATGCTAATCTCTTTTGAAAACTGGGTGGTGTAACGTGTGTTTTTGTAGAGAAAAACTTATTAGGAGCGAAGAAAAAAGAGATAAACAGTTTCGACAGTGGATTTATTTATAGGTTCTTCTGAATATCTTTTCTTCACGTTGAATTCTACAATATCCTGATTACTTTCAAACAAAAGAAAGATAAAAAAAAGACAAATAAGCAAGGATGAAAAAGGAAGATCAGCGTGTCATTCAAGTTCATTAAAGCAGACAATGCGTGCAGCAGAAGGGAAGCGAAAAATAAGCGAACTGGAAATATGATACAGATTCGGAAAATTATACCGCATCCAGACGGGACGAGCGTGTCATTGTTGCAATTAAATTGCAAATAACAGGAAGTGTGGTAAACAGCAAAACACGCTGGCAATAGCGCTATAAATCGAGGTTCTTGTCATAAGGTGGGTATACCAAGCCAGCTGTCAATAAGAATTGAGACGCAGAATACAGTCAGTGGGGCCATGGTCTCAAACAGTACAAGACATTACGCCCTGTATTAATTGATATTACATTCGACAATCTAGGAGTATACGAGAATGTTTCTTACACAATAAAATGTATCGAATAATTTGCCGTAAATTGTGTATTATTTCAAATAGAAATGAAAAATCAAACAAGCAAGCTAATAACTCAAGCTCTGTAAGTATAATTCAGGATGGAAGAAAACTAGAGCAAGTGCGTTGATCCAATTAAAATTTCAAGCAACATGGATGCCTGCTCGTAACGTGATTGTGCTATGATAGTTCACATTGTTTCACATCTACGGTTGTTTCTATAACTGTTAGAAGTATACTACGCTCTCAGCTTGCCTCAACCAGCTAATTTTCGACTCAGTTTTAAACATTTTTTTCCAAAGAAAAGATGGAAGTTCCGTTCGATATCCGTTCGGAAGAAAACAATTGTAGTTTCGAGAATATAATTGAAATGAGTGCTGATGAATTCCCACATGTCTATTGGGCTACGATGTTGACTCTCTTAGTATGCCGTTAGAAGCTTGAGTGTTAAAAGCCTCCTGTTAGACTAAAGATTCGACCTAGGACATAGGGTAAGAAACAATGTTTTAAAATTAGTAATTTATGGCTCTACTGGTTGTCAAACTGATTGTGCTTGAAAACATTTTAAGGAACATGAAAAATATAAAACAATTCTACTCACACAAACAATCAGCTCAGCATTAAAGCAGCTAATAGAACGTTTAAGGACTTAATTCATTTGGAATGAATCTAAAAAGTTCATATGTTTACAAAATCTTAACAGTTTCCGTAACATTATTATCCTCCATCGGTGAATAATTGTCATAGTGTAGCAACATTAAAGCTGTGAAAAGTGCATGGCGAATGATCCTTGCTGGTGGGGTGGTGCGAATGATTATAACCTATTTTATTAATGCCAAAAGATCATCATCATAATTCCACTGGACGAGCGTTGTGGTTTCATGAAATTATAGCCGATGTGAATTGAGCTCTGGTTAACCTAGAGTGGGAGAAAAACCTGGAACGATTGAATGTTAGTTCGTTGCTGTTTCCGTTGTGAATGTTGTTTCCATGACTTGCACAGCCAGTCGCCAGTGTCCTGATTTAGTGAAGTGGCCACCCCATTCAAGTTCTACTGCAATTGTTGGATACTTTATACGAGTGTAAAAGTGCGGGTACGTGTTTTTACATAGCTGTAGGGCGTTCGGAACGTCACTGGCACAGGCGAAAGCTTTCAGTTGTTTCAATTTACTGGGACTGGTTGTTGCATGAGTGAATAAAGAAAAAACTAACGGAGTAACCGTGACGAGGTACTGTAGAGCACTCAAAAGCTTAAAATTATTTCATGATTCAGAATTGAAGAGGTGGAACGATTATTGCTAAAATAGAACTAAATAATTCGGTTCTACTGCTAACGGCAGGTAAGTGGAGGATTGAAAACCTGCATATACCCGATTTTTATTTGAAAATATAAATAAAGAGAAAGAAAACAGCAGCGCACTATCCTGTTGACTATGGCACGGTTCAGGGTGAAACAAACAATTTTTTATATCCTGTTTTCTCTTTAGCGTTTTCCGACTTGAAACCTTTATCCCCACATTGGATAGAGGTGAACATTTTCCTCGGCAGTGTGATTTTGTTTGTTTTTTTTTTTTGCATTTGAACCGTTGCAGAGTAATAAAATCGATCTGCCATAGGGTTGGTAATTCTATAAATAATTAAACTGCTATCGTTGCTCACTTTTAGTGTCTCGTTTTCCCCACGGGTGGTACACTATATGCAGCTGTTCTAGCCTGCCTATTTGTTTGAAATTCTGGCTTCATGCTACATATTTGTTACCTACATAAAATTGATCAATGCGATGGAAGCGAAGTCGTATTGGACACTGTCAAAGTACAATTCTTTGTTGAGTTCAAATAAATTGAGCCAAAACAAAAAAAGTTCACAATCTAAATATTTTGCAGTATATTTGTAAGACGTTAATTATGACATTGATATGACATTGACTTGATAGGACATGCCATGACATGACATGATATGACATTGACATTGACATTGACATTGACATTGACATTGACATTGACATTGACATTGACATTGACATTGACATTGACATTGACATTGACATTAACATTGACATTGACATTGACATTGACATTGACATTGACATTGACATTGACATTGACATTGACATTGACATTGACATTGACATTGATATTGATATTGATATTGACAATGAAATTAAATTTATCATCGCGTGATAATGTTTCGGAAGACATAGAATATGCGTTGAAGAGGAACCTGTGACCAAAATTGACATCATGGAATCGATTTATTATTTATTGGTCAAAGCACCGCCAGATTTTATTTTAATTGTTCAAATTGCGCCCTAGCACCCAATGATTTAAATCACAGTTAAATATTTAAAATCATCAATGTTATTTGAAGGTAACAATTAAGCATGTTTTGCAATGAAAAAAATAAATAATAATACGTGTATTGTACAATTAATAACTGACTTTTTGGTTGGTATTCGAGATTCTTACTTTGTTTCATTTTCAACCGCGAGAACATTCACGAAAACATCAGCCTTTTCTTCTGATGAAGCCCCCACTACGCGCCAACGTGAATGGCCTCTTGAACAGTTGGGTAATAAAGAGAACAGATAATGGCATTCAAACAAGAAAATTCCACCTTCATCGCCTTGCTAACGAATATAAATAGTAATATTCATTGGGGCACCACCCTGTATCTGCAAGCAGAAAGTGCACCCATTAAAAATTTATGGATCGTTTACTCGTCGATTTTTTTGGATGATGGTATGGTTTCTCAAAGTTGATGACTTTATTTTTTTGTGAGAGTTGCAGGGACAGCAAATTAAAAATCATATTTTCTGATTTAATATTCCTGCTATACGGATAATCCATATTTATTACTTCCCAATAAAAACTATGGACCAACTCCATTCACATACCCTACACACATTTGTTTACATTTAATACGAATACGAAGGCAAGTTGTTAACTGGAAATCTCATTGATATCTTTGTTTTTCAGAATACTTTCATTATCAACTAGGAATCAATTAAAGCTAAACGATTCTTGGACCAAGAAATACAATCTTAAGTTTAAATTAGTAACTGGAATTTATCCAAATCGAAAATGGTTCGGTAAAATTTCATATCTCTAGCGGATCCAGAGAGGAATAATATGAATTTATTTTTATTCATTTAGTGCACATATTATTCCCGGTCGATGCAAAATAATCCTATTCCATGGTGTTATTTAATTGTACCGATTGTTGCTGATAGTAAAAATATCGCTTTCCTCTCTATGTTGCACTGCGATAACCCGTGCAAGTCGACGGTGCACTCCTCTGTAAGCCAGAACCATTGCCGGATGCAGGAATGTGTCCTCAATTTATTTTCATTTCCTGTAGATCCGTGTTCTATAATGCTGAACATTGTGCTGCATTAACATACACCCGCAGTCTTTGTTCCTATTGCTGTCGGCGACTCACCCAGAGACCTCCCCTCTCCGCACTCTTGCCACCCTGTCAAGGCTTATCGATTGCCTGAGTAGAATAATAGATGAGGCGATTTGCAGAAGACGTTGCCATCCTCTGATGCCACTCACCGTGCTCTATATTGGTTCTTTAGTTCGATGCCAGAAGAAAGATCGGAAGAAAATGTTCACGCTCAAGTTTCTGGTACAGAAAGCAGAGATTAAAGTTAGTAACTATATCCCTTTAAATCAGTTAAAAGCATCATGAAGTGTATTTTTGTTTCTTCCACATTAAGAAAAATTAAAAAAATTAAACAAATCTAAAATCTCAACAACTAGTTCCACTTTTGGTGGGACTAGTTGGTCTTCAGAAATCGCTACCGCTCTTGCTGCACACTAAATTTCCCTCAGGAGTGATTGCAATTGTCCATGTGATTAACCTTTATTATACCTAGTGATAAATGGACTGGGAGCTGCGTTTACTTGATGTACAGGAGTTAACTATCCAGCGCGGGCGGTCATTGCGTTACACATAATTGAGGTTGTCAAACTACTAGTTCATTGGATATTCGAAATATCGTTTAATTGTCTCGGGAGTCGAATGTGAAAGCATACTTGCTTGATTATAACTGCTAAGTAGGTGGCAGGTTATATGTTATAGAGTAATTCGATGCAGAATTATCCGAAAATAGTTGAATATCAAAAATGCTACCAACCTTAACTAGAATGCTCAAAATTTAAAACTAAATTGATGCAACCAATAAAATGTTCACAAAAATTAATTTTGAGTCGGATATTAATGAGGCTGTTAGGGAATAAATAAACACATATTAGCTATTTTTTGCAATGTTGGTTTATTCAACTTAGGCTAAATGCACCTTTGACTTAATACTACTCAAGAAAGCTTGTACAACACGCACACTGGTCGCTTTGGAAGACCTGCTCAGCTTTTCGAGGTTTACCCTTCATAAAAGCCCAGCATTTTTCTATAAGCTCTGATGAGTTTGGCTAATCCCACTTCATCACCGGTTTCGCGTTATGATACGATTCCAGATCCGGCCAAAGAGTGTTTACTTCGTGGAATCGGAGGAAGGGCAACAGGCGCTTCTGGAGGCATTCTTCTTTATATACATATTTGACCGTTGATGATATCAGTCGTTATGTGTAGCTTGCTTATTTTAATGCACACACAGATCGTCTGCCACAGTATTGCTTGGCAAATTTGTCGACCTTTTTCTTGCGAAACTTCCCTGGAACATCCAGGCAGAACTTTCTGCCGAAACATTCCAGGCCTACGTGTATTTCGGCTACATCAACCAGTCGTGGTACAGCTTCTTGGTGCGGGATTAGGCTATCGTAGTCTGTTCAACGATTTATTTAGGTGCCTGCCTTACCTTAAAGACATGTAGTCCGGTCGCTTCAATGTCTGCTGTATAAACCATGACCTTCTTGGCTGCGTCTCGAATCCAAAGTTTCGAATTGCGCCAGTTACATCCCTCACTTTCCTTACCGTTCTTGGACATCATCGAAGATAAGTGCTGCAATAGCCGATAAGGCCCTCTTACAGGCATAGTCGACGTGGCTCCCGAATGTGAGCTTATTGTCAACCATAACCCTCTAAGCTTCACAGATCGCTTTGAAATGATGGTGCAGTCTCCGACTCCGACTCCTGTTGCTCCGATTTACGGTTGTTCACAACCTTGACCTCCTTCTTATTACGCGCTAGCTCCAGTTTTCTAGAGCGTGTCTAGTTCTCGACCTTTCGTATACAATGCGCGACCGTCAACTCGACCTTCTCGATTGACTCGTCGTAAACCTCTAGCGTTATGTCGTCTGCAAAGCAGACGATCACAACTCCTGAAGAAAACTTGAGTGTCAACACCCCGTCATACATGACGTTCCACAACATCGGGCCCAGGCTAGAACCTTGTGGACCTGCTGCGGTGATTGGGACGTACTTTTGACCCTCCTCCGTGTTGTAAACAAGTACTTGATCTAATTTTCCAGAATCTTGTACAGTGACACCGGTACATGGATGCTCCTGAGCGTGAGCGTATGGAGTCCCACCTGGTGCTATTAAACGCATCCTCCACGTGGAGCGTGACGGTTGCGCAATAGCGTATTCCCCTTCTCTTGCACTGGAGTGCTACCTCCGCCGTCTTGGTGACGGAAGAGATGGCATCCAGCGTGGACCTGCCCTTCCGGAAGTCGAACTGGTTACATGTCAGACCGTGTACCTCACCAGGAGGATGGTCCTCTCAAGTACCTTGCCCGCAGTTGGCCTATATGCCGATGGGTCCCCTGGCGGTTTCCCAGCCTTCGGCAGTAAGGCCAGTCTCTGCGGTTTCCACCTATCCGGAAAGAGACAGTCATCCAGGCACCTCTGCATGACTGCCCTGAACAGCCCGGGGGCCGTTTTTATCGCCAGCCTGATTGCAAGTGTTCCTCTTTCGTAACCCTTGCCTCCTCCTCAACCTCGACACGGCTGTCGTCGCTCACGGATTGGATGTTCGGTAGGCAGGCCGACCACCCCCTCGTCTATGTCTTGGATACTGGAACGGTGGACGTGATACTCGACCACCGGAGGCCAAGGGCTTGAGTCGTGGCGTGGTAAAAGTTCCTCGATGATACGCTCCAGCATCGCTGGTGATCGCTCTGCAGGCGCCAGCGCGCCTTTGGTTTCGATCATTATGATCCTGTAGGCGTCACCGTACAGATTCGTATTGGCACTCGCACATAGCCTCTCGAAGCAGGCCCCGGTGCTTGCCTTTATCGCACTTTTTAGCATCGATCTTGCAGAACCGAATGCTGTGCGGCACTCTGTCCTCTCTTCTTTGTTTTGCGCACGCTGCATCCTCTGTCTTGCACGGAGGCACGCACTGCGAAGATCCAAGGTTGGCAAGTCCTAGGCATGGTGGCGTCACACGCCCATGATAGCATGGCAACTAGTTGGTCAGCTGTCAGGCGGAGCTAACTGCACCCCTCACGCTCATTTCTCATTGCCTCTTCGAAGACCTCGGCACAGAAATGCGATGTCTTCCACCCACGGACAGTCGGAGTGTTGGCTCTACCCGTCGCTTGCCGTCTTTCGTTGTTGTCTACACTATAGCAAACCGGCTGGTGGTCGCTATTAATGTGGTTATCGTCTATCCTCCAGTTCTTAATCAGTCCTGAGCCGAAGAACGTCACCTCGATGATCGACTCCGCACCATTTCTGCTATATATACTTTTGTTCCCAACGTTGGCCAGAACTAGGTTGAGCTTTGCCAAGCCTCCAACAAGATCTGACCCCTCTGGTTCGTGAAATGACTTCCCCACTCAATAGCCCAAGCGTTGAAGTCGCCCGCCATCACCAACGGCGTTAGGTCCGTTAGCTCCATGGATAACAGGTCGACCATCTAGGTGAACCTTTCGGTAGACCAACGTGGCGGAGCATAGCAACTGCAGTAGAACACTCCGTTCACCTTGGCAACTACGTATCCTTCTTCTGAAATTGAAACACCTTCCTGAACCGGGAACTTGCTCGTCATCCATATGGACGCCATACTGGACTTATCCACAACCCAGTTATCGTTTCTGGGAGGGATGAGGTAGGGGTCCGATATGATGGCGGTGTCCAACAACGACTCAGTGGCTGCTTGCCACCGTGGTGTAGCAGCTGCTGGGCCGCGTAGCAATGGTTCAGGTACAGACAAACAGACGTGCCTTTTCGAAGAAAAATCCTGAAAAATCTTTGTCCTTATTCGAAACTTTATACTCATACGTCACGTTTGCCCTGATATGCATGACTTGCATTTCTCATCACCCAGCCACCAGCCAGCCGCAAGAGCATGCAAAAAAAAAAACAACTTGCAACAGTCCATTCACAGGTACACGGGTGACTAACGCCGAGTACGCACACGAATGGATGTGGAACGAAAAGAAAGAATGAACTGATTCACTGATCTGGCAATCCGCTCGCAGGCTGATCAAAAGATTCAGTTCATTGAAAGAGCGAAATCTTTCGCTCTCCGAAGAACTGGTTCTTCCGATGGCTCTTTTGTTCAGCTCGCAGGCAATCCGCTCGCGATCAGAAGATTTCGATCTTTTGAAGAACTGATTTTCTGATCAGCTTGGGAGCTGGTTGTCTGCATAGATTCAAAAGATCAGTGAACCAGTTCTTTCGCTCTTTTCGTTCCACTATTCGTTTGCGTCCCGGCGTTAGCCAGCCCGTGTGCTGTGTGTGAACTGTGGCAAGTAGATTTAATTTTGAAGTAGAATACTTCTCTCAGGAAGTTTGGCTACAAAGGGATGTGAAATGAAAATCTTAAACCGAAAAAAGTGAAAAATATGTCCAATTTCAAATGCCAATAAATCAGTTAGTATTCGATGGATTTCCTTCGTTCTTGTAGCAATAGATTGGAAAATCTTCTAAGATTCTTCCAAAAAAAAAAAGATAATTGTAATTTTATTATTCACACTATTGCACTATTGAAAATAGTTCAGCCTTGTCAAAACGAAAAATTCGACCTCTGATTGGTCGTTATATGATTGCTTCCCAAGCACGGTCGAGAGAATCATATACCTTTCAATTGAAAACATGCCATTTGGCTTACATAAGAGCCTGTTTCAGCCGAAGCCGCTCATAATAGTTCTAGACAGCGACAACAGCAGTCGTCCTTCCTTAGCAGCAGCACTCGCCCTGTGGTTGGTCACCACGTCCCAGGAGCAGCGCGGTTTTTCTCAACGTGTGTCGCCAGACTGCCATTATTCCCCCCGTGTTGCGGCAGCATGAAGATTGCCATCAGGAAATCCAATTTTGAACATCAAATGCCTTTTTCAAGGCAAATAAACAAGTCATCGGAAGTTAATAATTTTTGACAACGCAAGCAAGCATTCTGTGTTGAATCCTAGCAATTTAAATCTGTCGCACTCGTCTAATTTACTAAATGTGAAATAGCTTCCACAGTGCATGTTGTCCGTGTATCTTGATTCCCCCACTGTTAGAGGAGCTCAAAGGTTGCGATCAGTAACCGATTTTGAACCTCGAAATGCATTTTTCAAGGCAAATGAACAAATAATTGGAGGTTAATAATTTTCTGGCATCAACATAAGCATACATTCTGTGCGGGATGCAATCAAATTCTGTTGTTGCCTAATTTTTACTTCATTGAGTTAACCCCCCACTGTAGGGACAGCGTAAAGGCTGCAATCAGCATAACCGACTTTGAATAACAAACTGCCCTGTTAGAAGGCATTCACAAAGACAGTTAGTTCGACTATGCAGAGCTAATATGAAGTCGATTCAATCAATCAGCATGAATAGAATTTCATCGTCTCCCAGCTGACAAGTTGCAACATGATGCAACACGCAACAGCGAGCAAACGAAATCGCTTGATGTTACAAACCGCAATAAAATACGGGTTAAAACCGTTGCGTGTGTGAGAGCACCATCGGTGTTTATTCGCTGGATACAAAAATCATATGCGAATTGTGAAATAATTCGTCTGAAGAACATAAGAGAATGGAAAAACTGAACTGGAGGCGTGACCTATTTCGTAGCACCCTTCGGCTTAAAAAGAGTGTTTCTGGGAAAACTAGCTATATTCATTAGTCGGAAGGTGAGCTGGATGGACCGTCCACAACGTTGACAGCAGTAGCAGCAGATATCAGCACTCAGCAGTAACAGACAATAGCAGCGGGTTGCGCATGTGGCTGCCTTCAAATTAAACAAATCACTTGCCCTGTGGTTGGTCACCACGTCTCAGGCCTCTGCCAGGCTGAACGCCAACGCGAGCGATCGGGCGAGATTATTGCCGTACATCAGCCGGCACTTCCTCTAATGGAAAAGTTGGATGATTTTGTCCAGAAGAATATTACTGTCGGTAATATTACAGAGATGCGATTGCATTATATCGGATATGGAATTGAACAATTGTTCTTTTGAGGACAAATAAAACACTTAATTTGAAGAGTTAATAGCTTTGGGTATCAGTAGCAGCATGATAACAGCCTCAGCGGTAGGTGCAGCCGGTGCATCCCTGAGGCCGATGTTATAAGGAAGTAAATGGAAGCGACACGGCGAAACAGTTCGGGAGTGCTTAGCCGCGCGTCATTTTTCGTTGTTGATAATATTCCGTATATTTCGTACGATAGCGGTATTAGCAGTAGATGCATTTGCCAACACTTACTCCAGTAAAGCTGTGTCTCATTTTCAATGTGAAAACACCTTTCTATTGTGTTGGCCGTGCGCATTAGGCCTCTGCCAGGGCTAAACGCGAAAAGCGGCGCGAATCGATTCGCCCGACCGTAGGTTAATGTACAGCCGTAATTAGAGCTGTGTAAAAGTATTCTACTTCAACTTTGCGGTCGTGGCTTTGCACACAACCCTCCTGTGATTTTTTATTCCCGCGGCGGGTGGATGGTTATGCATAGGAGAGCAGGCAGCCGGTGGCAGTTATTTTCTGGGAGTTCTATTGCAGTGTCGCACGCCGCTTTGCGCTTGGGGTGTAAAACATTCATATGGCTCTCGCTTGCGGTGTCTGATCAACAAAATCGGCTTCAGCGAAGACATGGTACCATTACGAAATCCAACTCATATTCATTAACTACGTTGCCAGTTCCCATAATTGGGACCTTACTGGCATCAATCCCAATGGGCCGGGTTAGTGTATTTGGGTGATGGAAGCGGTTCTATTCGCTCCGTCAGAGGTGCTTCCGGGTACTTGTGGCTTTTGCAAGGAGTCGACTTCTTGCTTGGAAGCCATCTCCACAACAACTTGACAGATTGTGAAGAAATTTTGCACATGGAAACATTACACTCTAAGTTGGTTTTAGTTGATATTCAGGAAGTTTTTAGCACATTATTTTATAATTTTATATTTTATATTTTTGTAATTTCTGAATGAAATCTTGATACACGAAACGGTTTATATTGGGAAACGCCTCCATAGTCACCTCTTTCGGGAATGAAGAAAAATAGTTTCACTGAATATGTTGTAATCTAAAAAATTCTACTTAATGTGTTAGGGTATGTTTGCAAACCATCATAATTTTGACCACCAGAAACAGATAATATGTCTGAGATCCCTACTTATGAGTATGTGAGAACAGCAAAAACGGCCGGACAATAGCACAAAAGATCAAAAAACTCCTGGTCGTAGTGGGGCCCATACAAAAAAAAATCAGTAAAATAATAATGAAAACCACGTTTCGGCAATACTGCATACCGATATACGATTGTTTGCATTTTTTACCGAGATTACGGATATTTTGCGTCGAAATTACAATTGAGTTTTACAGTTGAGTTAAAAAAAAAGGTGCTCCAGTAAACCTCTATGGCTATTAGTGAAATTTCTATCGTCTACTTCAGGAAATAAATTCGATAATTCTATAAGGTACTATAAGGTTAATTGGGGTGAAATTGATCACCATTGAAATCCATACATTCTTTTGGCATTGTGTTTTTTTTCGATATGATAAAGATAAATGATGATTTCTGTACTGAAAAATATCATTGACAGCTAGTTTGGAAACGAAAATAACGATATTTCAGGTTAAAATTTGTTTATTTAGGTTCACGAGCTGCTTGTTGCTAAATTTGCACTTATTGGATCGTCGTTAGACCGATTTCAACTCGGTTTGTTGCAAAAGCTCTAAACTAGCTCTGAAATTAAAATCTTTGTGGTTTCCTGCGAATCCATCAGTATTCCTCTAATGGTATGGAATGATCATTGTTGAAAATTACATTTTTTGAGCTTTTATCAAACTTTACTCACTTCTCCAAATTTAACGTAATTAACCCTCAACTAAGATTACTTTAAGTAAATTCAATACTTTTTTTTTGTTATTTGGAAACTTGTTTGATCAAATCTGATTGAGTTTTGACTGAGTTAGAAGAATTTTTCGAAAATAAATTATATAAATTTCGAAAATAAATTATATATATTACACCGGGAATGCAAGGATTAACTTTGAAAGGTATGCAAAAGTTGCGTTTAAGGACACATTAACATTGCCTAGTGTTGTAAGAGCAATATCTTTTGATTAGTATTTTTTATCACGAATTTTCAGGTGATCATTTTCACCCCACCGATCAATTTAACCCCATTCCACGGTATTTTTTCGTGTATACTTAAATTTGGTATGAGCAAACTGCGGTAAATGGGGGCCGCTCTATATCAAATGTATGGATTCTTTACGTAGCAGACTAGCTAATGCCTTTAAAGTTTTCAGTAAACGTGAAACTGATACTTGCAAGTCATTTTTCGTTCATTTTTTGTTGGAAGGATTAGAAATCTTGTTAACTTTTTTCTATTTTGTCAACGAAATTCAGAGAAGTTGAATGTAGCCTCCTCGTCCATTATGCCGTTTCACCCAACTGCGCTCCGACATGCTACGCCTTCAACGACGCCTGCAATTATCGATGGTTTATTGGCAAGCATGGCCAAAAAGGCAAACCAACAACGTATTTTCTGCTTTGAGAACAGCTATTCTCACTCAAAACAAAAAAGATAAAAAGATTATCTGAAAGAAGTAACCTTTCGTGTGAAAGATAAAATAATGTTCTGAAAATGCAATCTTAAAGTAAGGGAGGTTCACTCATTTTTCCGAAGACGCTCTTTTGACCAGTGTACTCTATAGTATACACGTATGTATCTACTTTAAATAAACTTGCTCGTGGAATGCATTGTCAGTCTGTTCAGCCTCATGATAGGTATCAATTCTGTCACCGTCATGGGAGAAATCCAAACCCTTCACTTTTGCTAAAACCCTTCCGCTTCTATCCACAGAATCCAGTTTGGTAATGTTGTGAATGTTCAAATGCTCGAATATTGGAGTAATCGAGAGTGAGTAATCCAATTTGGGACCGAAAGGCAAGCACTCTCGCTTCCCGATGGGGTCCTCAAGTGGTTTCCCGTACGTTTGTATCGCTTCAGTGCGTTTCCGCTCGCCGGCTTCTTGTAGAATGTGGCTTTCCACTTGAATGATACGTTTTCCACCTTTCAATACTTGCGTTGTGGTAAAACTAACTTCCCGCTGAAGGTCCGGTGGAACTCGGAATGAGTAATCCGTTGGTACAGCGGTGTCCGGATCGATGGTATCCCATTTGACGGGGCTACCGAGGAGACCTATGTATCGACCACCAAGTGACCACATGCGGATTGTTCGGTCGCTGCTGCCTCTGATATTCAACGAAAAAAGGTATTGCAGCTTGGGAAATAACTACAATATCTAAACTCACGATAAAAGTATTTTCATAGCTTCTACGTAGATCAAAGCGGAGATGCAATTTCTGTGACCTTGATATGAACTCAACAACCAGGGTTCTGGTTGAGATGCTACCGAGCGTTTCGCGCGACCTGATACAACATCATCCATTAGAAAAGAAAACTGTAAACGCAATGCTGCATGATTGATTGTAACATGATCCTTTGCTGGAATGCTAGAAGTTCATCATTTTCTAAACAGTCTGCCATTTAAGCAAAGGGAAACTTACTAATAATTTTGTATAAGCCATATTTTGATATAGCCAAGGTAGGATCCCGTAAAAAGAAATCGATTTTCTGCATCCGTTGTCATAGAAATTACCCGGTCACCTGCCATGTGAATTGTTTTGAAATAACCGAGAAAACCACCATCCACATGATGAGAATACACTTGGATGATTCCAGTATCTAAACTTGCAAGCAGTGTTCCGTAGTCCGGATGCGTTGGACGGGTTTCCAGGAAAAGTAAGCAGTGAATTGTCAGCTGTCTTAACTCTTCCGCGGTTACTGGTAAGATAATTTGAGATAATCTTCGCTGCCGCCAGTGTTGCTGTGGCAGGAAGATCGACATTTTTGTCTGTCTCCGTTTCGGCGGTGCGCGTTTCTTTCGCTGGAAATGAACGGGAATTTTAAGCTTTGGTTTAGCGGCATCAAATTTACGATATGGTTGTCCGGTTTCCAGTTTCCAGAAAATTATTTCACCCGCGTAGCTACATGTTGCCATCGTTTTGGGTTCTTTGTGAGTTACCGCAGCGCCAAGGATGTCATCGAAATGAAGCCTTTGCCACTCGACACTGCTGGGGAAATCCATTCCCAAATGACCAACGGGAAATTCGCACACAACATGGTTCCAACCCATTGCTAGAACGCTGGTCGGTTCCCAAAACACAGCTGTCACCTCGCAGTCCTGTTGAATGCTCATTGAGCTCATGAGGGAGCCGCTGTTGAAATTCCACACTTTCAAGGATCCATCTCGGGCACCGGTGAGCAATAGCTGAAGTTTGGGGTCAAAACATGCAGTGGTTATTTGTACATTTACCAGTAATCCATTTTCCAGTCGAGTGTGGGCATGTGGTATAACTGTTAGCTTACGGTTTACGGTGTGATCCCAGACTATAATGAAGCTATCTAAGCCACAGCTTACCACAACTTTGAACAGAGGATTATACAAAAGCACCGCGATCGGCTGCGTGTGGCTTTCACCGTCGGTAACCTCTAGCGGAATCTTAGGACAGCAAGTTGCGGCCAGTACCTTATTGGCCCCGACAAGTAGTTCCCGATTTAGATCGCTGTAGTATGCACATGCCGGAATCGTCTTATATAGATTTGACGCGAAGTGACTATACGTCTGTATCAGTGTTCGGTTGAGAACATCCCAAATTTTCACTATTTTATTCTGATCCAAACTGTATATTTTTTGAGCATCATCTTGAAAAAATAAAAAGTTTATTCCAGTGTTATGTCCAGGCAGAGTAACTGTTGGCTTCTCTGGGCGTCGACTATCCCACAGTCTCAAATGACCATCCGGGCCACCAGTCACCAGCAGATCTTTTAAGTAATTAAAGGCGAAGCAAGAAACTCCTTTGGGAACCATGAATTCTAGCTTCTTGTCAAGCTTGTAACAATGCTGAATTATTAATGACTTTTGCAATTTATTCCGAAGATGGTGAGGAACGAGAGGGTCATTTTCCGAACATGCAATAATGGTATTGATCGGAGCAACAAACTCGACCTGTCGTACAATGTCCGGTAGCAAGCGACCAAAATCTCTGCACACCATTTGTGGGAATGACCCAGTAATAAGATCTCGTAAACACACTCGTGTGATGGTAGAAGCGGCATCGAATTTGAATGGTTCCTTGTTTTCCGGATAGAACTCTATTATCCGCAGGAATCCGCTATAGTCGCCCACAACCAGTTTGCTCCGAGTAGCAGACGCAAAATGATAGTGCATGGCGTTGATTGCATGCGGTATTCTATTGACAATCGTTTTAAGAGTGAATCCTGACGCGATAATGTCGTAAAAGCGCAGTTCACATTCCAAACATGCCACGCAGAACAAGTTTTGGTCCGGTAAAACGGCCGTATCCAGGATCATCGTTTTTGCCCGTTTCAGGTCGACTAAAAAATTAAAATTATCAGAACATTGAAATTGTAATTTATAGCGAATTTGTTCTTAAAACTGGATTGAATTTGAACCCGATTTTAAACCACAGTCTGAACCAGGTTAACCAACAAATTCACTGTAAGTGGAAATCGAACCACTGAATGCCTTTCCCGTTTTTTCATGCTTCCAATCTCGCTTCCAAAAAGTGATAACCGCCTCACGGGAAGACGTTATCCAGCAGCCTTGTGACCAATTGATTGTACCATCCTGTAAGTTACAGTCTCCATTATATTCGTCAAAGATTAGATTCTTTCCTCCATCATACATACGAAACCGTTGGGCTGTATTCGATCTTGATTACCGGATAGGTTTGACGTCCAAGTTTCAGGCTTAAATCGGACGAAATCGGTAGATCTAACGACTCTTGTACCGCCAATGGATCGTCATTTTGGAACCCGAGTATAAGGTAACTGATCAGCTCATCCCACTGGCAAAACGGATCTCGGTTGGTGTTGATTTTCATAAATAACGTACTGAAATCCTCATCGCTGAATTGTACACCGGTAAGGTCGAACAATTCCCACCGAAGCTCATCCGGAAGCAGCTGTTTACGTTTGATGAACAGGTTGTGCAGACTTTCGATATTTTCGCGCGTAAGATACCGGTGCAATTGCTGGGGACTTGAAAAAATTTCAATTGGGCTGATTAATGTTGAAGAATCCATTTTTTATAATTTTTGTTGCGCAAGAGTTTGGGAGATGACAGCAACGTAAAATACGGTTACTGGGATTCGGTATTCTCGAAATTCTCTACAAGTAAGGTGCTGTCTATTCGCCTATTTTCAATTTCCATTTATAATTTTCTATACAATGTTTACAAAATAATAATGATCTGAAACATCGAATCCTGGTATAAAAGAAAACATGCTCAAAGATATGAAATATTAATTCATTCGCCAAAATTGTCAACAAAATGATATATGATGATAATGATAAATTCTTACGCCACAGTGGGTATTCCATACGATTGCTAACATGAGGTCACGGTGATGTCGGTCTATTTATCAGATAAAAAATCACAGCTCTGCCCCGAATCAAATCACCTCTACCGTCCCATTTTATTCTACTGCCAATTGGGAAAACCACCGAATGAAAGCTTCTGTACGATGTAGGTTCAGTCAACAATGTTTGGGGCGGATCTATTTTTGTGATAAATGGAAGCTTTTGCTGACGTACATACCCTTGATATTTGTTGTTGTACAGAATATTTCGCTATTTGTTTGACGAGAGACGTGATTCAGCAACCCCATTCGATGTCAGCTTGGATAAAGTAATTTCGGTTTTAAATTCCCTTAGCACTGCGGGGGTAATCTATACGGTCTCAGTCTGTGTTTCATTTTTGAGCGGTTCGCATTTTTATCGAATCTAATTTCTCTGTTTGAAGCATACCCAGTTAGAATTTAAATTCTAACGTAAGGAACTTCATTCCTTCGGTATATTTTTGGTCAGTTTACACTTTTTTTGCATTAAAATTTCTGCTCCCTGAATCCGGTATCGTTAATTGAATTCTGATCTTGAGAGGCACTATTTAAAAGAAAAGACGTTGGTACATGATAATTAAATCAGTGAATGTTTTGTGACTTCAATTAGTCAAGAACATGCATATACTGGAGCTAAGTGCAAAATAATTTGCCATAGTTAAAAAGTTCGGTTGCACATCGAGGTCTTGGGTATTAAACGATGACAAAGTAAAGTATAAATTTTAAGTTTATTTCTAAACGCGTAGCATTATTCGTAGCAAACTAATTTCAAATAATTTTACCAACTGATTGAAATTAACTTGGAAATGTGATATATTTGATTTACCCGTATGTGGCCTGTGTTTTACTACCGAGCATTCGCACGAAATTTCATTGCCTGTAGTAGGTACTGTTCACCGGTAATGGTTGGTATGTTTACAGCCAATAAAAAGTGTGACTGACCCTCGGGTGCGGGTACGATAATTTCATCTGATGAAAAGTCAGTAGCGGTGGTACGTATGCTGTTGCAACCTTCGAGAAATAAGTTGAACATCCGTTACTAGGTATAAGCAAACTATCTGTGTTACTCTTTCATTTCACACGTTAAGCACCTCATGGAAAATCGAAACTGTAGTATCGAGATATAAGTAAAATGGAAAACTCAATTGGTAACTTTTAACTTATTCGCATATCGTTTTCAGAAAAACAGTGCGACGTACTGCGACCTTTATTTGCCTTTTTTAATTGATGCAGGACGATTGTGCAGATTTATACGATCCAGATTTTCAGGCATCTAAGCAGAATTCGAAAACAGGCTGTTGTACTAAAGACATAGACTTTCACGTGCTGTTTCGCTTCCACGAAATAATCCAATTATGCAGTAGGTGTTTCGTAGAAAATTTCTTCAGCTTCAGCAAATTTTTTATGTATGTTTCAGTATAATGCTTGCATACTAGAGTGGCCATTTTTGTAACATCATCCGATTTCGATGAGCGCCGGGCGGAGAAAGTTTCCTTTTTACTCCAAAAATAAGCCATGAAAATTTGAAGTTGATCCGAGTTCATATAATGAACCCACAAAACGCTTATATTTAAAAAGAATAGATTCTCTTAAGAACTGTTGTTTTTTATCTCTTTTTTAAGTTTTTGGCCTTAGTTTCTTAGAATAGTTGTATATTTTGCGTCGAAATACTCTTCAATTATTAAATCATATCATTAGGGAATATTACGTAACGCTAAATTATAGCAATTTTGAACACCTCCCACCCCTAAATAACGCAATTTCGCATGGGGGCCTTGTGCAATTGAACTCTTCGTTGAATATCCCCTTCTTCTTAGTACGTTACGTAATAAATAAACGTCCTCTTCGTTAGAGGTTTTGAAGCTGTCATTCAGTGATTATATCCTTAATCGTACTTCATTGCAGCAACTGCGTGAAGTGAACCGCCACAATCGGATTGGTGAAGCAAAATTATTGAAATTATTGAATGTATTTGGCAGCTCCAAACTACTACATCTAAACAGTTTCAACTGGTATCAAGCAGCATTGCAAAGCAAGCGAGAAGCAAAACCATTCTTCTCCTTTCTGCTTGAGGACGAGACATATGCTACGCTTTTCAAGTCTTTTGCACACACGCTTTCGAGATACTTTTTCTTCTTGATGCATTCCTCTGAATAGCAGCAAGCACGCACCGACAGTATGAGTGAGGCTAACAACACTGGTATCAAGTATGTACAGCACGGGTGTCTCGCTCATTTCATGAAGCAACGAGATATCGCCTTGCGCGTCGCAATCCGAACCGAAAGAGAAGCGAAAGAGCAACCTGCAAATTGTATGTGACGTGTCTAGTCTTGGCGCAAATACATGTAAATTCTACGAGCGAGAGAGAAATTTCTCTCGTCGCCTGAGAAAAAAGCGATTATTCACAATTTACAAGTGTTGCCATAAAAAATCAGCAACGCTTTTGTGGCTTTGTGGAATGGAGGGTTTTGCTAGTTTTGCGGTGAAGCTAGCGTTGATTACAAAATGTTGTGAACTGAATTTTGTTTCGTTTTTTTTTGCAAATCATTCAATGGCACTTTTTAATGACCAAATCCATCGAGATAAATCGATCGAGTATTATAGCTATTCAAATCTAGTGAGTTCACAAGTTGTTATTTGCTGCTTGCACTGCTCCATGAGTAGCAGTCACTAATACACTCGACGTGAGAAATAAAGTGTCGGTATATGATACATATTCTGATTACATTTTATGTCAATGTATTCGCAGTACAACTGTTGCGTTATCCTTTTCACACATTTTTTGTGCAATTTCTGTGCAACATTTGTGCGAATCGGGAAGGCACAATGATTGTACAAGACTTCAACTTTTGCGTGTATTTTTAGTATTAGGTATTATTATTATTATTATTATTATTATTATTATTATTATTATTATTATTATTATTATTATTATTATTATTATTATTATTATTATTATTATTATTATTATTATTATTTTCTATGAATTAGTACAGCACTAGTGATCTGAATGCACTAAGACGGTGAATTTTATCAAATACGGTTGGTAGATCTCCTGTTGATCGAATAGCAATTCTCATGAGTTTCGATGAGAGTGCAAAGTTCTTGGGCGCGCTAAAAATTGATTCAAGCTACGGCAAAAATATCGCCTAAGAAGTTCATAATACGCTAGTGGATTGAAATATTTCGGAAAAGTTTCTAAAACCAACCAATATTACTTGTTCTCTTCATTTCTACGAACTTTTATGCAAAATATATGTCATGGCAAAAGCATCGGACCTTAAACACTTTTCTTTAACCGTTTTACAAGAGCATCAAACGAAATCAATTCATTTACAGCCAATCAACTCACTCACAGCTTCAATGATCCAAAAGTTCTGATCATTGACCATAAATTGCATTCAAGACATGTCTCTGTTGGTAGTCAAACTTCACATTCAGGTGTTTTTCGGATGTACGAGTGCTGTCTAATGTTTTAATCAAGTTATGAATTCTCTACGTGATTCTTTCGCTTATGCCGAAATTTAAAGTCGTCTCAGACGCTGTAACTGGAAAGATGAAGAATCGCTTGTGGTATTTAAGCCCAGAATAAGTTGGATTGGCCTGATATTCCGTTTGAAATTGAACAAAAAATGATCAGGTGATTAAATGCGAATGGTCCTTAAGGTGAAACGGTATTGAAACCACAAACAGCCGATTTCGAATCACCACTTCGAATTTTCAGAAGCACAAGACTCGGAAATAGATAATGCAATCCCTGTGAAAACGCTATTTTATGTTTGCTTCACCGCAGCAAATATGAAATAGCGTTTTCACAGATGACGCATTAACTGTTACCGAGTCTTGGGCCTTAGAAAATTCAAAATGGTGGCTGGAAGTCGGCCATTTTTGGTTTCAATACCAAATGTTAAATTTATGAAAAATTCAAACCGTGTTTCAACACATAATTAAGACGAATTTAAATTTACATTGCATGTTGTTCATTTATACCGAAAAAACCTTATTCAAATTACGAACATTTTAACAAACACCAAAAGTTATAGATTTTTTTAAACTTAAATTAGGGTGATTATATTACTGTTTTATGGAAAAACATGTATGTTTGAATAAGTTTATCGAGAGATATATGTTAAAAAAAGGAAAAACTCCATACAATTCTCATGTAAATCGATTTCTCAAATATATGCGCTTTGTGGGTCCATTAAATAAACTCCGATGAACTTCAAATTTCCGTGGCTTATTGTAGAGGTCAAAAGGAAACTTTTTCAGCCCGGCGCTCATTAAGATCGATAGTTTCAAAAACGGCCATATAAAATAAGGCCACCTAAACTGATTTTCACCAAACTTGGTATACGTGCTTTTCATCATTGAAATATTGGAAAGGGGAGGGAGCATACCCTAAAGCAAGATTGATAAGGAAGCCAACATTTTTCGTGCATTAGGGAATCTTTTTGAGTGAGTGCTTACGTGACTTTTCAAAAGGACCTAAGTAATGGTAAGAGATTCTGTTCGTTCAATTTCTCTTTGATTATTATCATGATGCTCTTTGCCCAGCTTCCGAAAATGACTGCGGCGCGACACTATACTGACGACTGTTCTCTTTTTTTACATTTTTACTCTAATATCCTTATGAAAAAGCTATTCATGAGAGCTCACACAACGCAATCAAGCTGTTTTTGTTTGCACACGACATCTTCGCGCATATATATATTGTGTTCGTTCCGACATGACAACCTAGTTTGTTCATTTTGAAGATGTCCGGTTGATTTGGCCTGCGCTGTTGACAGTCTGCTGGTCGGCTGCGGCTGTCATCGATGATATTGGCCTCTTCCTAAAGTCGATGCCATAATGAATACGAAGCAGACCATTCCATATATGTTCCTACTGTCTATATTATTTCCCACGTGAGAAAAAATGCGTTTCGCACAGCCTCGCTTTTATTATAGCATCATCTGACATTCCGCTCGGATTCGTGCTAAGGAATTTCGGGTTGTAAAGGCTGTCATCAGCGATAGCTTGGAAGAACAACCAAATACCTTTAAGGAGATGAAAAATAACAGCCCGTTTGTCATTAGTGCTGGGACTTTTAACCGGATATATTCGTGATCCGGTTATCGGTCCGGTAGTTCGAGTCACGGATGGGCGAACGAATACTATTCGGTTGACCGGGTATCGAATACGGATAATCGAATAGTCGGATACTCGGATATCCGGATATTTACTATCCGGATATCCGCATTTTTTTCTGTTTTTTGAATCCCATTCAAATAAAACATAACGCGAAAAATGGCTTCTTTCACAATCCACTATCCCCTGGTAAGTAATCACACAGTGCAACAAAAATTTACTTTTTTTGCCTTGGATTCTATATATATATATATTTTTTTGTGTATTTAGATGCAAAACTAAATTTCCCCGAGTTTGATCACATTTCAACTTAAGGGGCAACAATGACGCCATTTTGAATTTTTGAGAAACCGGTAATTTTTGATGTTTTTTCAACGCCACTTTTTGTTTTGAGGCCAAATATCAAAATTCTAAGAGTTTGTCCACATATTAGCATCTTTTTACCCATCTTTTGTAAAAAAAACAGATCTTAAATCGGAAAAGAACTGAGCTCAAAACGGTGATTCTACGAAACCGGGTTTGGCATAGTTTTAGTATACCGTCTGCCGGGGTGAGATTAAGCCACGGGGGTGAGATTGAGCCAAAACGGGAAATGTTTGTATGTTAAACTACTTGAGATTTCAAGAACTTACTACCTCAAATTCAACACTTTATGAAACGTGACATATTTATTCACAACTTCAAGTAAAATAAAGATAATATCAGTGAACTGTTTCACTTAAATAATGTTTCAAAGTACAGGGTGAAAAACATGCGCAAATAACGTTATCCAAAAATGTCCAAGGCAAACCAACCCGTTCAAGAAAACTCATCAACTTACTGCTCAGTTGCTACGTAAGGATGTCGTCTTGAATGTGTTGAGGAAATATAATGCATTAAATCTGTGTTGGCTCAGAAAATAATGTTTTTCCAAACTGTACACTTTTCGAGCCCTTTTGGGGTGAGATTGTGCCAAGCTATGATGAAAGGTACAATGTACGGAACTCATATTTACATCAAAATTATATCAGTATACACCAAAACACTTGCATTGTTTACATAGGGTGTGTTGTCTAGCCAAGGTATTATTGGAAATAATGACTAAAAGCTTGAGAACAGTAAGCTAACAACTGTTAAATGGAAATTCACACTGACTGATATTACTTATGGAATGTAACAAAAGTTTGTACATCGATTTTTTATTAACTGATGACTTTTTCAGTGAGGAAGGAGGGTTGTGGGTACGTTTCCAGTGGTTTTGAGATCTCCAATGGAATATACAGTGGTCAATGACATATAATAATTGAAACGAAAAGTCTTCTCAGGCCTTATGTCCTAACGTTTCCTATTTCTAAGCTACCTGGAGACGCCACTATGTGTATAGAGTCTGTCTATAAGCCGCGTTCTCATAACTGGTTATTCCAAATATCGATTTGATCCAGTAATACATTTTTCTAAAATTTATATGAAACGTAGTTTCTGGTCAACCCCCTACAGCCCCTTAATAGTCCACGTTGTTTATGGTCGACCCTATTTATCATGTTATTCATGTGAATTATTCGTAGACACACTACTGTTCATTTTTCAGGTGTTGAAGTCAACTTTGTGTTTTTGGCACAATCTCACCCTATAGAAGGGGTGAGATTAGGCCAAAGTTCATTTAATTTTAGCAAAATTATAGTTTATTGTAACTAAACCATATTTGCGGCAGTCGTTAACTAAACATTTAAGTGTGCATTGACGTGATTTGGATCAAACTCATTGCCTAAATGTGTACATTACAAGCTAAGGAATAAAAATGTATCCTTTTTTGGCACAATCTCACCCCGGCAGACGGTATTTCACAAAGCAAAATAATATCAATTATTTTTGAGCAATAATGGTAATTCGCTAATATCTCAAAGTGGTAGTCAAATTATATCTTGTTTTGAGTGAAAAAGTCTCAGAAATCGAATGGTAAGTGTCTGATCTACGTAAAATGTCAGCAGATAAACCTATTTTTATATTGTAGGGGAATTGGGGTAAAATCGACATTTTGCTGCCATTTTACGTTGATCAGACACCTACTATTTGATTTCTGAGACTTTTTCACTCAAAATAAGATATAATTTGACTACCACTTTGAGATATTACCGAATTACCATTATTGCTCAGAAATAATTGATATTATTTTGCTTTGTGAAATACCGTCATTTCACGCCTTCAAAATGGCGCCATTGTTGCCCCTTAAGTTGAAATATGTTCAAACTCCGGGAAATTTATTTTCGCATCAAACTTCATACATAGAAGCCAAGGCAAAAAAAATGTTGCGCTGTATTATTTACATAGTTCTCATTAAACTATGTTCGGATACAAAATCCGGATATCCGACTATCCGAAAATCCTGATATCCTGTCGGATAATATCCGGATATCCGATTGATCCGGATTTTTGATATTTGTCGAATATCCGATTTCGGATATACTATACTTCAATCCGGATAGTCCCAGCACTATTCGTCATTGCATGTGTGTGCTGTCGTCAGTGACTGTCGGGCTGTGTATCGATGGTATGGGGAACAGGGTGAGTCGTGCGATACAATGAGAGCCAAATTAGTTTCAAAAGCCTGCCCTTCGCATAGTAAGCTAGGCAACATTACAATCTTTCGATTTGTGGCAAGAAATCGTTGAGAACTTTTCTAATTATTGTTACTTAGGTCCATTTTGAAAGTTACGCGAGAAATCGTTTATTTTTGGGTCTCAACCATGTCTAGATGTCAGGAAGGAGGCGTAGCCGAAAGGTTACAGAATCCGCATCAACGAGCAGGTGGTGATGGGTTCGAATCTTAGGAGAATCAGGTCATTCTATGTCAAAATACTTACTAATACAAATACTTATACCCTTTGACAAAATAAGACCCTTTTATTCAGTGGTGAACCCAGGGGGACTTAGGGTTCACGGCAAGGGGCCATCCACATACCACGTGGACAGTTTTTTTTAACGATTTTAGCCCCCCCGTGGACAACTGCCCATATAAATTCTAAAAATTTTGTATGGACCGTGGACATCACACAGACCCCCCCCCCCCGAGCTGTCCACGCGATATGTGGATGGCCCCTAAGCGGCATCGCTATTGATAACAGAAAAATATTTCATTACCTAAATTGTTTTTTCCTATTCTCTCTCTTCAATATTCTATCGCACTCATTTTTCTACTGCAACGCAACTCGTATAGAAAGTGAGTGATGTGAGCGGCACTGTTTCTTATTATAAAACTTGCCAGAGGGTTACATAGTCGAAAGCAGGTATTTATAAGTGGCGATACTTGGCAGGAGATACGAAGCCCGGTATAGTAGAACAGTAAGCATGAAAGAACGGGTGAACACAAGTTAGGATAAATGATAAGCCAGCCACTTAATCTTAATAGTTATATTACTGATAATGGAAGTGTAGAATACAGCAGTAGGGGTGGGCGAAACGGCTCTTTTGCAAGAGCGGCTCTAAACCGCTCACTCACAATTCTGAACCGACTCATATGAACGGCTCATGGTTCACAATGATTCACGAACGTTGGCAGTTCGTGTTGTCTCGGTAAACTTCGGGTTCGCGCGAACCAAACAGTTTTGGTGTGCTCAAAGAACCGTGGTTCTTTTTCGTGAGCCGTTCGTTCTTTCGCTCTTTTTTAAGAACCGGTTCATATGAACGGCACGTGAGCCGTTCGCCCATCCCTATACAGCAGACACTCGGGCAGTGTTACAATAGATCAACGTTTCTCGTCGTAGTGATATGTCTGTATAAACAAAAAAGTGGAAGGTTACATCCAAGACACGACCGTATGACTGACGTAGAACTACACACTTTACACTACAACTACGCATTGTTGAGAGTGTTTCTTTAATGAGTCATAAAGTCTACTATTGCTTGCCCACACCATGAAACTTTTCATTTAATAAACGTTGGGAGTCAATTGTACAAGAATAACGATGGTAAACACAGATTTTGCCATAGAGCTCAAATAAGAAAAAATTGATATCAAAGTATAGTTTCAAACTTGTGTAAAGTGTTAAGTACTGTTACAACTTTTAGTGTGGGTTTGAGACAAAATACCCGACACCTATCCGACTAGCAGATTGAAATACCTAAAACTGAATAAAAAGACAACATGTATGGTGTTAACGTTTCATATTACTCAATTTGTCGGTTTACATTGCTTTACATTGAGGGCATCACTCGTGCCTCCTAACTCCTATGATCTTTCCCTAGCTATCTCACACATTTTGCTTATCGTTACTACTCACCGTACCGTGTCTTCGATCTCACTAGGGATCCGAGTCAGGTTACGTAGAACGCACCGATAGCGAGGCGCTTTTGTTGCTTGCCGCCGAGCCTTCCGCTCACGACGAGTGAGTGCTGACTGCTGCTGAGCTTTCCGCCCACAGCGTGATCGTAGAACGACTCCAATAGTTATCGAGTCCGCAAACCGAGCAGGAGCTCCGCTGCCAATCTCCGAAATGGTGCAGATCCAAACCGTGATGACGAGATTAAGACTGCAAATGAGATATACAAAAAGAAAAGCCCTGTGGCCCCAGAAAATTAGCCACGGTTTAAGTTCGCTCTAATCGCACCACTTACTTCGCGTACGAAGGCTTTTTGATTCTGAATAGCTCTAGTTCAGTTAGAGTACAGCTTCCTGTTCACTTTGAAGCGCCAACGTCGTATTGGGTTCCTCGGTGCAACAATCTCTTGCTAGCCGACCCCGCGATCGTGATATGCAGTCCGTATGGAGAGCTCGATCTTCGATTGCCTGATTCGGCCGTGCTAGGTGTGTCGATGTTTGCATGTGATGTTTGTAGGAGTTTTTTAATACCGAGGCCAAAACGATCATGGTTGGTGCAATTTCTTACCGGTTCTTTTGATGTGATGTGACTCGAATGATGAGAATTTGCGGTCACTGTTCAGACTTTACACGCGCACTGAGGGATGGGAATTGACCATCGGCGGCATCCACGTGTGTTGGAGGTTTGACCGTTTCCTCACTTCAAAAAGCACCGGACTTCGCCACCAAACTACTCACTTCGCTACCCGCGAATTAGATTCCACCGCTGCTCTGCTATTCTAATGGGTACCAGATTTGGTCGCAGTTTCGTGACACGAGGTTCACGATTTCGCAATGGCTGTCTTTTCATGAACTAGTTTCTGGCTAATCGTAAAAATCTAATCACTTTTAGCAGCGATAAAACTGTGAATTGAATGTGCACCAGCGACAGACGTCACGAAATTCGATGCAATCTCTATGCGTGTTAATTTTTAAACCGCACCAATATTCGCTGTTTGACACTGATGACGGACGCACCTTCTTGTGAGACGATCTGTCGGCGACTCGCCTCGCTAGTGATCAAGCTATTCTGCTTCCCCTGTGTGGCTGACTGCTTCTTCGTGTGCGTGCGCTCGCGCGGCGGAAGGCGATCGGCAATCCAATTTAATGGCCGGCTGACTTTGCAAGCAAGTAGCCCCGCGGCGTAATTAGATGTTACGACTGGGCGTCACCTTTCGGGTTGCACGTTCCTTAAACACTACTGCTTTTTGGCTTAATTTAATTCTTTAATTCGGGTAACATTTCTAATTCTAGCTTTGTATTTAATTGAACGATGGTATCGTCCCTAATAATTTCTTAACTATCAAAACAAATCTAACAGTACTAGCAATACCTAACCAAATAGCGTTACCGGTGACGCCAGCCTCGTACACCTGCAAAAAAATATTGTGGCAATAAGGTAACCATGCGGTGCTATTATATAAGTGATTTAAAACGACTTTCACTTTGAAAATTTACACCGGATTTTCGATTTATGTTCTTGCTTGAACTTTTGTCTGAATTTGATGCCCCTAGTGAAACTAGATTTTTCAGAGACTTGAATTAGTTTTCTTATAAGTCAACGTAGAATTGACGGATCCGGCAAGCAAATACCCTGCCGAAGTTTGACGAACTGCTGTATTTACTAGGGGCACCGAAATTCGCAGGAATTGTCAAAAAGCTATAATCTCTTTAGGGCGGCTATTTTGAGCTTTGGGGCAACTTTTTTTTGCTTTTGTCGACTAGTGTAACACAACACTTCAAAGTAATACTGCATTACTTGAAGTTAGCAATAATTTGCACGATTTGGGCCGTGATGGAGTACGAAATTGAGTTCAATACTGGCACAACCTAAAACTCATAGTTTCGAAAGAAACGTGTTCGAGAATAAGCGTCAAAAATTTCTTTTTTCAGTTTCGTGGAAGCAAGTTATACGAGTTGTTACTTCAGTTTTTCGTTTTGAAGTAGAATACTTCTCTCAGGAAGTTCGGCTACATAGGGATGTGAAATGAAAATCTAAAACCGAAAAAAGTGAAAAATATGTCCAATTTCAAACGCTAATAAATCGGTTAGTATTCGGTGGATTTCCTTCGTTCTTGCAGCAATAGATTGGAAAATCTTCTAAGATTCTTCCCAAAATAAGATAATTGTAATTTTATTATTCACACTATTGTACTATTGAAAATAGTCAAGCCTTGTCAAAACGAAAAATTCGACCTCTGATTGGTCGTTATATGCTCGCTTCCCAAGCACGGTCGACAGGATCATATACCTTACAATTGAAAACATGCTATTTGGCCTATATAATAGCCTGTTTCAGCCGGAGCCGCTCATAATAGTTCTAGACAGCGACAACAGCAGTCGTCCTTCCTTAGCAGCAGCACTAGCCCTGTGGTTCGTCACCACGTCTCAGGAGCAGCGCGGTTTTTCTCAGCGTGTGTCGCCAGACAGCCATTATTCCCCCCGTGTTGGGGCAGCATGAAGATTGCCATCAGGAAATCCAATTTCGGAAATCAAAATGCTTTTTCCAAGGCGAATAAACAAGTCATTGAAAGTTAATAATTTTTGTCAACGCAAGCAAGCATTCTGTGTTGCATCCTAGCAATTTAAATTTGTCGCACCCGTCTAATTTACTGAATGTGAAATAGCTTCCACAGTGCACGTGTCCGTGTATCTTAATTCCCTCAATGTTTGGGCAGCTCAAAGGTTGTAATTAGCAACCAATTTTGAACCGCAACATGCTTTTTTCAAGGCAAATAAACAAATAATTGAAGGTTAATAATTTTTTGGCATCAACACAAGCAGACATTCTGTTGTAGTTGTCTAATTTTCACTTTATTTAGTAAACCCCCCACTGTAGGGGCAGCGCAAAGGCTGCGATCAGCATAACCGACATTGAATAATAAACTGCCCTGTTAGACCGCATTCACAAAGACAGTTAGTTCGACTAGGCAGAGCTAATATGAAGTCGATTCAATCAATCAGCAGTAACAGAATTTCGTCGTCTCCCAGTTGCCAAGTTGCAACATGATGCAACACGCAAACGGTATGTGAGAGCACCATCGGTGTTTATTCGCTGGATACAAAAATCAAATGCAAATTGTGGAATAATTCGTCTAAAGAACATAAGGAAATGGTAAACCTGAATTGAATGGCGTGGCCTATTACGTAGCACCCTTCGGCTATAAAAGAGTGTTTCTGGGAAAACTAGCTACATTCATTAGTCGGAAGGTGAACTGGATGGACCGTCCACAACGTTGAACGCAGTAACAGCAGATATCGGCACTCAGCAGTAACAGACCATAGCAGCGGGTCGCGCCTGTGGCTGCCTTCACTGCCTTCACAAATCACTTGCCCTGTGGTTGGTCACCACGTCTCAGGTTCTGCCAGGCTGAACGCCAACGCGAGCGATCGGGCGAGATTTTTGCGGTACATCAGCCGGCACTCCCTCTAATGGAAAAGTAGGATCATTTTGTTTAGAAGAATATTACTGTCGGTAATATTACAGAGATGCGATTGCATCATATCCGATATGGAATTGAACAATTGTTTTTTTTGAGGACAAATGAAACACTTAATTTGAAGAGTTAATAGCTTTGGGTACCAGTAGCAGTATGGTAACAGCCTCAGCGGTAGGTGCAGCCGGTACTTCCCTAAGGCCGATGTAATAAGGAAGTAAATGGAAGCGGCACGGCGAAACAGTTCGGGTGTTCTTAGACGCGCGTCATTTTTCGTACGATAGCGGCGGTATTAGCGGTAGATGCATTTGCCAATACTTACTCAGCCGTGTCTAATTTTCAATGTGAAAACACCTTTCTATTGTATTGGCCGTGCGCATTAGGCCTCTGCCAGGCTAAACGCGATAAGCGGCGCGAACCGATACGCCGGCCGTAGGTTAATTCACAGCCGTAAGTAGAGCTGTGTAAAAGTATTCTACTTCAACCTTGCGGTCGTGGCTTTGCACACAACCCTCCTGTGATTTTTTCATATAAATCTGGATTTTTTGTGCAATTTAAAACAGGTCTTTGTGAGATGAAACTTTACAGTATTCGTTTGCCATTAATATCTCGAAACTCCAAAATTTTGTACCAGTATTGCCTGACGATATATTCGAATTTTTTAGCAAACTAAATGTTGAAGTGCTATCGGCTTTTAATTCACACATAAAAATACGATATCACTGACTGAATAGAATGAGAAAGCATTTACTTGCAAAGTCTAAAAATACCGCGCTGCTGCTAAGGTATGTAACCAACTGTCAAATGATTTGTTCTAGCCGAAAGCAAATTCGGAAAACCAGCTAATACTGGCGCAACCCGCTGCTGCTACTGCCACAATCCTCTACGCTACTGTTCATATAGGACCGTCCGCCCGTCTCACTCTTTTCTCACAGAATGTAACTAGTAGAAGCACTCTTTTAAAACCGAAGAGTGCGTCGATATAGGCTCCGCTTTTTTGTCAGTTTTCACATTCTTTCATCTTCCCTAGACGAAAGTTTCAGTAATCCACATTTAATTGTTGTAACCAGCGAAAAAAGACCGATGGTGCTTTCACACACGCAACAATAAAACCCGTATAGTTTTGCGGCATGGAACGACAAGCAACTTCTTTTGCTCGCTGTTGCGTGTGGCAACAATTTGAAACTATGACGCTTGGAGAACAAATTCTGTTCGTACCCGGGCAGGAGAGCATAACAAAATCATAACTCATCAATAACATATTTAGCTATGAGAACTTATCGTGTTATTCGAAAGATATTCACGTTTCATACACGGATATGAAAATATCATATAATTTTGATATCATAACTCGCTATGCCTTTAATAAGACATTTGAGTTGCTTTTAAAATATCTCATTAAAAGTAAGTTTTTAAGTGAAAATTGTTCGTTATTGATTTTTTATAATATATTCAGTTTGCATTTAGTGTTCAATAACTTGAAAATATCTGAATCGGTCATTTTTGTGATTTTTTAATGCAAATTATTGGTTTGTTATCGAAATATCAACCTTTGCTTTTCATATAGTCTTGGAGAAACAATATTTTGGTATTATTTTTTTGTTATTTTACCAACTATGTAAACCACATTAAGATCACAATGAGGTGTATTTCCAATATCTGGTTGTGATATTATGATGATATTTTCTCCTGCTTGGGTACTGATTAGTGAATCGAGTTAAAATATTGCTGTAAATTCGAATCAACCACCTTTGTTTATGGCGTTTTACCATTTTAAATGAAGTTTAATATAATTGAATTTTTGTGCAAACGAGCTGTTGAAAGGCTATCGGCTTTTAATTCGCACATAAAAGCTGCAACACTGAAAAACACCGCGCTGCTACTCAGATATGTAATCAACCGGCAAATGATTTGTTTAAGCCGAAAGCAAATTCGGAAAACCAGCTGATACTGGCATAACCAGCTACGCTACTGCTAGTATAGGACGTCCGTCCGTCCCACCATGTACCAAAAGAATGTAACTAGTTTGACCAACAGCAGGCTTTTTTATAGCCCAAGTAGTGTATCACCGCCTAATTGGATATATTATTCTGTCGACCTTTTAAGGGAAACGCAGTAGGTGACTGATCAGAGGACGTTTTTGCTTCAACAAAATGTGACAATTTTCAATACAGTCATACCTCGATATAAGGCAACTTTATTTTTATTTTCGTTACGTTATATCGAGTTACGTTATATCCAAGCAAAAAATATTTGTTTTAATTTATGCAAAAATGTTAATGGTTGCTCAAATATGCGCGAAAACCCATTTTCCATCACCTATCAGTATTTTTAAACCTCTCTTATGCCCATTTAGAAATATTTTCAGAAGCAAAAAAAATTTTTTTTTTCAATTGATACACAGGTTACTCAAAGATGCGTGAAAACCTATTTCCCATCACCTATCAGTAATTTTAAACCATTCTTATGCCCATTTAGGACAATTTTCAACAAGCAAAAAAATTTTTTTTAATTGATGCAAGACTGTTGGCGGTTACTCAAAGATGCGCGGAAATCTATTTCCCCTCACCTATCAGTATTTTTTAACCTTTCTTATGCCCATTTAAAGAAAATTTCAACAAGCAAAAAAATATTTTTTTTCTAATTAATGCAAGACTGTGAATTGTTACTGAAGGATGCGTGAAAACCTATTTTCCATCACCTTTTAGTATTTCTAAACCTTTTTTATGCCCATTTAAGACAATTTTCGCATTAGTTCTATTAATTTTAAAACTTACTACAAACAGTGGCATAGCGTAACCGGGTGACACTCGGGGCGGAAAATTTGACACCCCCCTTTGCCCATGGGTGTCACCCCCGCCAGGTAGCAGTGAAATCATTTTGTTACCCAAAATTGTGAGAGATAACGTTCGTTCTCAATTTAACTAAATCTACCGATTTTTGAAAAAATGGTTGCGATTATTTTCTTAAAAGCAAATTTATATAATTTTCGGGGTTTCACAGTGACCTCCAGCTAATTGATAGTTAATCGCACGGATATTACCCTTTTGAAGGTGACACGTATGAAAATTTTCCTCATGGGTGTCACCCCCTTAAGGGTGACACCCGGGGCGGACCGCCCCCACCGCCCCCGCCGCCCCCTCCACGCTACGCCAGTGACTACAAACACTTTTTTGAAGCAATTCTACCCCGAAAACAGTTGCTGTATCATTTATTTTCAATTTCAATACATTTTCAAAGTTACGTTATATCGAGGTAAAAGTTACGTTATATCGAGGTTGCCTTATATCGAGGTTGCCTTATATCGAGGTATGACTGTAGTACAAAAGTGCACATGATCAAACAACTTTTTTCTGCATTTAGGCGAATGCGTGTATCCAGCTTTCCACGAGTGGTAATGGCGGGTGAATTTGACCTTTGATGTAGGTGATGTGGTTGATTGGATATTTCTACTGAACTTAGACTAGTTAGAAGAGTTCAAAACATAATAGTTGTCATACTGAATATAGTATTATTACACTTACGGGACCAGGATGATGCTTGGATCAGTGCCCGACGACATGTTGCAATTCATGAGGGCAATTTCCAGTTTCTATGAAAATCGATTAAATACTTTGCAAAATGGATGTTTTCGAAATCGGGATAACTAAATATTCAAATTCGACGCCATGTTTAAATTAAAGATGGTGTCTTCTGGTTTCAAGAAAGCTGAATAAATTTGAGGAAACCGTCCTTTGATATTGTTATTTTCGAAACCAGGATGATGTCTAGATGCTCAACAACATTTTGAAATTCGATGTGGTTACTTCCGGTTTGGAAATCCGAGGGAATCTATCCCATATTCCTAAATTTAGGACTTTTTGCAACGGGAATATCTAATGAACTATAGCTTGACAACCTACATTAAATATCAAATCCATCCGCCATTACCGCTTGTGGAAAACTAGATTCAAAATCCTCCAAAACTCGCATAAAAACAATTCACTGCTTTGATTGCATATGATTTGAACTGAAGATTTGAAATATCGCCACTTGTTAAACATTCTACTGTGAAACAGTGCGCGAATAAAAAAACTATCACGATATTATTTTGCTGAGGAGTGATTGTGTGAACTGTGTCACTAAATTATTTTTAACGGAGAGACTAATAATACTAGAAGATATCGCATTACCGTTGAAATGGCAACGCTGCTATCATTCGTCTTCCAACTTGACTAACGTCATCACACTATTTTTGTTATTGTCAGAAACTTCTTCAAATTTATGTTGATTTTGTAAGATTGAGGTGCAATTCGGTTGGTCGTGGCGGAATTTTCGGTTCACAATAGATATTTTGCAAATTGTGTGAAAAAACTTTTCAAGCAGCCATGTCCAAACCACGCTCGCTGTGCACTGAGGGATAAATTTGAAACACGAAACGGCGTGTCTTGCAATTGCCACTCAGTGTTAGTGTTATACAGACGGCACGAAAGGTGAAACTTGAAACACCGAAGCCAGTGCCAGTGTTATATATTCAGCCCCGGTGCCTCAAACTTCGACCCGATGGCTTCCCATAAACCGGTTGGCTAACGGTGAGAGTCGGCGAAAAACTATTTGGCAAGCACTTTACAGGCGGCATTCAGGACAGTGATTGCTCGATAGTTACCACAGTCCAATATGTTGCATTTCTCATAGATAGGGCAGATGACCCCATCCTTCCACTTCTTCGGTAGCTGTTCTGTATCCCAAATTCTTGCAATCAGCTGGTGCCACTCCAAGGCCATCCTTCCCAGCCGAGCCGAATATTGACTTTCAGCTGCTTGATGGCATCCTTAACCTCGTCTATCGTTGAGGCTGGCACGTCTTTACGTTTGTCGCACTAACGGGATTGCTGCCTCCGCCGCCATGGTCCTCTGCATGAGCGCCATTCAGGGGTTCGTCGAAGTGCTGCTTCCACCATTCGGTCACTTCACGATCGTTCGTCAGAATGCTACCATCTTTATCCCGACACATTGCGGCTCGCGGCACAAAGCCTCTGCGGGAAGCGATGAGTTTCTGGTAGAACTTTCGCGCTTCCTTAGTTTCTTCTGTCTGTGTCTTTCTACACTCTGACGAGTCGCACTGCCCATTTTAGCCGTCCGCGCAGCGTTCTCGTCATCCATTACCTTTCTACATTCGTCGTCAAACCACTCGTTGCGTCGGGTTCGTTCCACATGCCCGATGACGTTCTCCGCTACGCTGTTAATCAAGCTGTTTTGATGGTGTTTCAACGGTCTTGAGAGAAGCTTCCTCCAGCTGGTCCTCTTCCGGTAGCGCAGGTTCGAGCGATTGCGCGCAGTTTCCGGCGACGTTAGGCAGTTTTATTCGCGCGAGATCTAACCGGGGCGGGCGTCTAGGCCGAATGTTGTTAACAACGGGGTGTGTGCCGACAATCAATCAGAACGTGGTGACCTCCAGGTGTACTTGTGTAGGAGGTTGTGCTGGAAGCAGGTACTACGCACGGCCATGTTCTTGGAGACGGCAAAGTCGATAAGTCTTAGGCCCTTTTCGTTGGCACGTTGGTGCGCACTTAACTTTCCAATCACCGGTTCAGATTCCTCCTCCTAGTCGACCTGAGCAAATTCCCGATGACTATCTTGATATCATGGGCAGTGGTCGTACTTACGCTCACTGCGAGTAGAATTCATCTTTCTCGTCCTCGGTACTTCCAAGGTGAGGGCTGTGCACATTAATGATGCTGATGTTAAAGAACCGGCCCTAGATTCTCAACCTACGCATTCGAGAGCTCATTGGCCATCACCAAATCACCCATTTCCGCATCTCGCTTATCACTATAAAAGCTGTCCTCAGCTCATATGTGTTGCGGCAGCTCTGGTAGTTGGCATGATCATCTCTGAACGTACGTACCATTGAGCCCTTCCATCACAACTCTTACAGTGCTACGACGTCGAACCTGCGGGTTTACAATACTACGGAGAACACTTGTGTAATCGTTAGTTTGTTTTCGTCGCGTGGGTCTGTGCCGATTGTTCCAGTCCGAATTTCTTCGTTCCTCGTTCATTATTTATGAGTGTTTTACGGTGGCGGGTTTTGAGCCGCTTCTAACATGGAGGACAGACGCTCGGAAATTTAAAAGAATCCTCAATCCCTATCAGTATACGACGGTTATCCGATATTTTTCTCTGGCTGCTCGTGTTCCTGGCATTTACTAGTTGGCGCCGCGTGGAGGTACAGGAGTTGCTTGATAAGAGGCTGAGGACCACGGGTGGGGTCTATTTTATTCCGATTCCGATGGTACGCATTATCCAGCCGTTTTCAACCTCTGTGTCATACCAGAACAAAGATTTTGTGCATTCTGGAGGCTAATTAGGAAGATCTTGAGTTAATACCTTGAACATTATTGGACCCACAATTAAACCTTGAGGCACATCTGCTCGGTCAGGAAATCTATTAGATTTTGGATTTTGGTAGACAACCTGCAGAGTTCAATTAGTTAGATTTTTTTTTCACATTTTGATTATAAAAACCAGAAAATTAAAGTTAACAATTTAACCGTTTGTCTTTGTTCATTTTTCGCATCCTCGAAAAAACTACATACATTACCCACTTTACTAAACAAATTTTCCTTTTCTTTTACTGGGCATGTGTCTTTTTTGTGAAAGGAATTTTAACTGAAGAAACTTTTTAAGTTCATGTCACAAAATTTCGTTTTGGTAAATACGGCAGTGAGTGACATTTTTCACCTCCGCCAAATTTACCTTATAACTCTTACTTAACTCGCACACATATAGCATGTGGTCTTCCAAGAAAAAATATATCGCCAACCTCATTGCGTTTAAAATAATTGAATAGTTCACTAGGGAAATTACAGTTCTCTGACTGGTTTCGCCTTGTGATTCTGGTTTCATTAGAGTTACTTGGGTAGGGACTTTGTCAAGTAATTTTGTCAAAGTAATTTTTGATGAGACCTTTCCAGATAACCTTGACCGATTTGGTGTGTCGCAGGCAGAATAATATAGGGTATCGAACGTCTTCGTCAGTGGTTTTCTTCGGCAGTTTTTCTACAGCAATCTTATGCAAAAGGGGGCCGAAAAAAACTACTGACGAAGACATTCGATACCCTACGTCTTTTAGTTGAATACTGAATAAGATGATTTCTTTTTTATTCGTGTTTTTTTTTTCGTTTTTATCAGGTAGTTTTTAGGAGATCGCTGACATAAACTTTGAAGCTACAGACAGTCAAAAACCAATCCACAAGCAACCGAAAACTCAACTTGCCGAACAGCTCAAGCAATTTTTAATAAAAACATCGTTTACATCGCATTGTCACGAAACCGGGATGTTTCTTCGTAATTGTAATGGGAACACTTAGTTTATAAGATACTGTTTCTGTTCTTATAGTTTCGAGTTTAACAATATGGTCTTCTAATATAACCTAAAACAGATGAATTGGGTCATATATTTTATGTTTTTATAGCTCATGAGCCATCCTTCATCATAAAACCCGTACAGAAGCTGAGCTCAGGATGAATAAACGTACACCAAACGCGATGGAAAATATATAATCAAAGCAAGAGAGTTAGATCCTCAATTGTTCATCCTTCAACGATTTGTCGAGTTGATGCCGTTGTGAAACTTCAACAAGTGAACTCGTTCTCTCTCTATCTTTCTGATTATCAGCAACTCGACAATAGCCTCAGAAAGCGAATGATATAGCTCGGAAAATAACAATTGGACATAACATAATCCTACATTGTTTGCATAGACAAATATGGCCTTGCATCGGAAAAAGAATCTGCTTTGTGTCGGGGAGGGATTAATCTCGAATGACTCATTTGATTTTCCAAATGGCATTTGAGATAGGAGCGACATACAGCTTCGATGTTATTGATATTCGGCTTTACATACAACAGCCGAATACAATTGGTTGTGAAAATTGGTAAAAAACGTGTAATAAGACGTTTTTTTTAAATTTAGGCCGTTACAAATTTTATTTTCATTTTATGTCAACACCCCCCCCCTCCCTTGAAAATCTTGAATATTGGAAGAGGAATTAAAAAAGCTCAAACAGTTTTGTTCATTTTATTGGTTTTCCGACAGCATAAATGCTTAGTTTAGCAACAAACAAGTCCACTGACAGCGAGAGTGTCGTCGAGAGGCAAGCGAAATAAATAATAATTATAATAAAGTGATATTTTTCAACATTGATTTGAGTGCAAGTTACAAACGTCATAACTTGCACACAAACTTTGATCAAAGATATATTTTTTTTTTCGTCTCGGTGTTATTTATTTTTTGCCACCCCCTTTGCTAACTTTGATAGCCTTGGACATAAAAAAAATTAGAAATTTGTATCAGCCTTGCGAAATATTTTATAATTTTTTGTTGACACTAAAGCTAGACTCACCTTTCAACATTGAAACCTAATTGTAAATTTTATAAAATCTATCAAAATCTGTGACATCTGCGAAATGCATCATTGCTGCAACACCTGTGAAATCTGTAAAGTCTGTAAAATTTTCAGAATCAGTAAGCCCTGTAAGATCTTTAAAATTTGTAATATGAAGATATAACTGAAAAAACTTCGCTAAATTTGTAAATTTTAGGCACGTATGAAAATCTCTTCCAGACAAAATCATTGCGCTACTCAGCTCTTTGCAAAAGGGCAATTTCTTAGTTGTTTGCGACGTGCTGTGACAGAACGGTGAACAATTAGTGTTTGGAAGTAGAGCATGTATGCCAAAAATTTAGTGTCAACCTTTTGCTGTGGGATACTCCGTTTATTGCCGTAATAAAGTTGAAAAGGGAAACGAAATTACGTCTTCCGCCCGGCACGTTCAACTTCTTAACTGATCCATCTGACCATCCGAGACATTAACGTCGTAGAAGCTTATGGGTATTTTCTGTGGTGAATTCAATTCATGCTACATGCTGTGAGGCTCTTCAGAAGCTCCATAATGTATGTGACACCGTGGAAAATTGTATTTCGTCCAATTTTACGATCTCATAATTCACGCTGCCTAATGCGTAAACATTTAAAAGCTCGGTTTTCCATTTCATTGTTTGTTGGAATCGTGTCTTTGGTAGTAAAAATTTTTAATGTTTGTTGTTATGAATTACTAAAAAAAAAAAAGACAGACTACTGTAAGTTCATTTAGAATATGTACCTACCTGTTGTTGCACATATGCTCAGAATAGGTGTCGGAATTTACATTGTCGTTCGGGAACATTTTATTTGCTTTACGATTTTACGATGTGGCGCTGTGCCTAGCACAATGTTCTTGTACTGGGTGTGCAAGCAACACGGTTCTTCGGCGCCAAAACTGCTCAAATAAAACCGAATTATTGTACTGCAGAAATAAAGATTCCGTAAAGTGCACAGGTGGCTCGCTTATTGTTTGACACCTCTTTAAAATTATTTGAGTTTTATTTTAAATGGAAATTGGAGCCAGATTCAGAGATGTATCTTCAGTAATTTGACAGAAGGTTGAATCCTAATAATATTCTCCATGTTAGGGAAAAGAATGACTTCTTCAACATGAAACCGGAGCGAATGCCGGGACGAAACGATCGTAAAACATTCAAATTGAAAGAAGAATGGTAAAGTTTCCAAAAAGCAGTCAACGACTATTTGTTTATCGTAAAAGCATTCTACTGACTCGGCAAGTTTTTCGCTAATTGGTAGCGGGGCAGGACTCTGGCGAGAGGGAAACTTTTTAGGTTGTGTTATATTTAAAGCAATTTCCTGCAGAACGAGGTATCGCTTAACGAAACATAGTCGAAAAGTTTTGCGAAAATAAGCATTCATTAGTAGGTCGACAAAGGGGGATATACTGCAAGTTTCAATTAGGCAATTAGGGAGGATAAAAAATCAACAGTGTCATTATTTAGATTACACTTTGTAAAAAAAATATCTATATTTTGTTACTATTGCAAAATGTGTTTGATTTGAAAAAAATATCTCGTAAACCATATATTTTTTTCGAGAAGACAAAGTTACTATCTACAACTCCACCGAAGCTTTCAGACCGAACGAACGAACTGTTCTGGCTCTAAAAATAGATGAACCTAATCTCCGAAACTATTTTTACATTTACCTTTTTCAAAAATTAGTCGTAATCAAAAAAAAAACCGATGACGTCATTTGACAGTTCCGGAAGGCAAATTCTTCAAACGTAGATTTATTTTCGATGGAACCGCTTTTAGTCTTTCGGGATTAACCTCCTATAATAGAAATGTGGAGTGGAATAGTTGACAATCTTCGTAAGAACAAAAAAATCGATTCATTACTACAAATTCTAACAAACCTTTCGGAACTGTTAAAAAAGTAAGGTTAGGCCGCTTTTCCCTGGAGAAGATTCGTTGTGCGTCCTTCTGGCCAGTTTTATTATAGGTCCTTGAATAATTTAACGTAAAGGAAGGGTAAGTTGTTATAGCCTGAGAATAAACCCATTCTTAGGACCTTTTTGACATCGAATTGCCTGATTCTATTAGGACTCTGTAACCTCTGTGTGGCTCCCTGATATCTTTAGCACATACGAACATCTGCGCAAAGTTTGAGCAAAAACAATTAAAAATGACAACAAGCGTTCGCCAGTGACTGTATTTCAAGAGCTTTTTAAAAATAGGTTTCTAATTCTACATGCTAGTTACTTATGCAATTACTTTTTTTTTCTTTGTAGGTGTAGACAAATGTGGACATAGGATGTTTCCTACTGGGAAAGGTAAATTCGAGTGAAAGATGAATCTGACCATAAACGTATTGTTGCGAAGTTTCAAAGCACAATGAAATTTTCTTATGGTTATGTTTGCTTGCAAGAGCGACTTTCTATGGTTTGACCGTTTGAGCATTAGCCACTACAGAAACAAGTTCACACAAAGTGATTAAGTTCATGCTAGAGATTTTCAATTCTTCGGGCTGCGGAAAACGAGCTTCCAGCAAGAAAAAAAATATTTCCGGCTGATAGGTGACCTAGTGAAAAGCCCTTGCATTTGTTTAAACTGGGGAAATGATGCGTTTCGTTTTTTTTTCTTTTTCCATGGTAACCAAAGTTCCAAACAAGGTTACGCTTATGCGCGATAAACAACGTAACGGTTAAGGTGGTTTCTTTTTGGAACGAAGCTATTCTTCTAGAAAAAATGCTGAACGTCGAAAGAAAGGATAAGGAATTTGCAATATTGTATGCTTTTTTTTGAACAAACTAGGAATATTAATATATTACAGCGATTGATGCTCCCATTCTTTCCGTGAGAGTAATTACCTATATTTCTCTATTGGGTATCACTTGCTTTTCATCCCATGTCTGTCTATAAACAGAACAAATAGAGTTTCTCCAGGCTTATGTAAACGCGTTTGGATTGGTTTACCACAATAGATCAAAACATGGTCGAAGTGATTCAGTCTTCTACAAGAGAAAAACGCGTTTGGATAAGTGTACAAGGACAGTGGATCATATTCTACTTAAGTCCAATTCTCTAATGGTCTGGAAATTGCCTAATCGATTTTATTTTTTATTTAACTTTTTGCGTAAATTTCACATAAATCTAAGTCTAATATTTATGTGAAAATTAGGCTGATACGAATTTCTAATTCTTTTTATGTCCAAGGTTATCAAAGTTAGCAAAGGGGGTGGCGAAAAATAAATAACACCGAGACGAAAAAAAAAGAAATGAGTCATTTCAAATCGCCTGGAAATACGCGAAAATTTAATCGACCGTTTTTAATATGAATGAAACTTTACACACGTATTTGGTTTAGCAAAGAGTGGTGGAGAGATTTTTTACACCCATGAGTTACATTCTAAAAGGGCGTATGCCTTTCGGCATAGGTTTTATTCGAAGCATTGTAGCCCAGAAACCGTTGGTTGTATAGAAAAACTGTCTGAGAATGAGTTGTAGCGAATCAAAAATGCATCATAAAAAAATATACACTGTACAAAAAAAAATTTTTTTTTGACCAAAGAAAATAAACATTAAATTTCAATTTAAAAAAAAAGAGTTGAATTTTTTTTAAAGAAACTTGACGTTAATACGCAACTTTTTGAAAAAAGTCCAGGATGGATAAATGAAAAATAATTTTTTTATGGTAGATTAATTTTTTTATGAAAATTCAAATTGTTCAAAATATTTGTATTCTGATGATTTTAAAAGATGCAGAGAGTCATTTTGAATCAAAAAGCTCTTGGTAGTAAACATACTAAAGGCATTGGTTTTCGAGTTATTTCTAATTTAAGCTCGAAAAATTATAATTATTTAGGAAAATACACGTTTTTCTTAATTTGTCCATGGTTCTCCAGCAAAAACCATACGTTCATTGGAATGGATGATCAAAAATATACAATTCATTCTTTGACAACAAAACGATTGGGCGAACGGTTCCCAAGAAAAGAGTTGATTGTTCTAAGTGATATAAATGTATATAAGAATCAAATATTTATTTTCGTGTTTTATTATCTTAGAAACATATTTTTTTATGACATAGATACTTTACAGTACTAGTTTCACATTATATTTTATATACATCATAAGTAAATGATTCTTCATCTTTTGAAAACAGCTTCGTTTGTATCTTATTTTCTGAAATCGGAACAAAAGAGTAATACTTTTGTGTGGCAGCTATTATTATAGATTTTTTGAAAATATTACTCCATTCTGTTACTCCTTGTTCTTATTCTTCATATGATACCCAACTAAATGACATTTTTGATGAATTTTTATTACAATCATACAATTCTTTTGCGCTTGAAATGGGATGTTCATGTTCTTTAGCTAAACTTGTATTTCCTGCCATTCGTTTTAATATGCCACCAATTGCATCGCATGGGCTTTTACCATGAGAAGTCGCAAAAAATGACACTCTGCATCGACGTTATATTTTGTTTCGAACTTGCAAAGACTTGCAAAGTTTTTTCTATTTTTATATTGTGAGGCAGCTCCATCAAACAATAATATTGCTTTTTCAACTCTATTGTTGGTTTCAAAAAACTCATTAATTTGGCAATGAACACCTGAACCGCAACAGTATCATGATGGAGTACTTCCGATATTATGATGAACAGGGCTGGAATTTTTATAAAAAAATTAATCTACCATAAAAAAAATATTTTTCATTTATCCATCCTGGACTTTTTTCAAAAAGTTGCGTATTTACGTCAAATTTCTTTAAAAAAAATAAAAAGAAAATTCAACTCCTTTTTTTCAAATTGAAATTTAATGTTTATTTTTAATTTTTTTTGGTCAAAAAAAATTTCTTTTCACAGTGTATACTTTTTTTATGGTGTATTTTTAAATTTCTACAACTCATTCTCAGACAGTTTTTCTATACAACCAACGGTTTCTGGGCTACAATGCTTCGAATAAACCTATGCCAAAAGGCATACGCCCTTTTAGAATGTAACTCATGGGTGTAAAAAATCTCTCCATCTGTGAAAAATGCTCAGATTGCTAAGCCAAATACGTGTGCAAAGTTTCATTCAAATAAAAAATGGTCGATATTCGACCATAGGTCATTTGGCGCGATCTTGCTCAAATATCTTTGATCAAAGTTTGTGTGCAAGTTATGACGTTTGTAACTTGCACTCAAATAAATGTTGATAAATAACACTTTATTATTATTAGTATTTATTTCACTTGCCTTTCGACGACACTCTCGCTGTCACCTATAGTTTATTTGACACGGCACAAATACAATTCAATGTTTAACGGCGCCAATTATATCTGGTAGCTTACTTTCTAAAGTATCTTAATAACTAAAAGCAAACTTTTTATCCTCGCTGCCGACTACGAGCTGAAACTAAATCTAACTTAAAGCTAGAATATTTTGCATTAAAAGCTCAGGTTTGCTGTTTGATGGTTTTCATTGCCATAGGTAAGCAGCATATTAAATTTGTTCCGCTGCTGGGCCAAGATATTACGGACTGGCATATTGGGTTGTTTCCATCGGGCCTTGAGAGTATCGTGCGGGTCTGATTGCTGTTTCCGGATCCGTGGTCTTAACGTGTTCTTGTCGTTTGGTTGGATGTAGGCGGAAGGGGATAGGACTAAACTGGGGCGTGGATGGATTTCAGGAAAACGTATATAAGGGACATGTAGGATAGGTCACGGCTCGCCAAGACATCACGAACAGGAACAGCCGGCTGCCTACCTTCGGTCTGCAGGGAAGCTATTAATCTAGACCTGGCGTCACGGTGTACAGGGCATGACTAAACAACGTGCTCTATGTCGTGATAACCTTCACCACAGGCACAGATACCACTCTCCCCGAGCCCAACACGACGGAGATGCGCGTCAAATCTATAGTGATTGGACATAAGCCGGGACATCACGCAAATGATATCCCGACTTACATCCAACCCCTTGAACCACGGGTTCGTCGATACCTTGGGGATTATGGAATGTAACCACCTTCCCAGTTCCCCCTTGGTCCAAGAATTTTGCCAACTGATGATCGTATTCTGACGTACAAATGCAAAAAATTCATTAAAGGCAATTGGTCTTTCATAAATATCACCGTTTGTTGCACCCACCTTAGCCAAAGAGTCCGCTTTCTCATTACCCGGTATCGAGCAGTGAGAAGGGACCCACGCTAAGGTAATCTGAGTAGATTTCAGACAGTATCGTTGTTTGGTAAAGCCTTATAAGGTCTCCTGGGTGGGGTCCCCACCATTGTCCGGTTATTGTACGAAGAAAATTCACTCTTTGTTGACATTTTTTCATCAGATACCTCACGTGACAACCCCAGGTGCCTTTAGAGTCGAACCAGACACCAAGATATTTGTGTACCAAAACCTGAGAAATCGTTTTACCCATTAATTGTGTTTGAAGCTGAGCAGGTTCATGCTTCCTAGAAAAAACTACTATCTCAGTCTTCTCCGGAGAGAATTCTATACCTAGCTGTAAAGCCCAAGCAGACAAATTGTCCAAGGTATCTTGCAATGGTCCTTGCAAATCGGCAGCTTTGGCCCCTGTAACAGAGATTACACTGTCGTCTGCAAGTTGTCTTATCGTGCATGAATTTGCCAGACATTCGTCGATGTCATTTACATAAAAGTTGTAAAGAAGGGGGCTTAAACATGAGCCCTGGGGAAGACCCATGTAGCTAATGCGAAAAGTTGCCGAATCGCCGTGCGTAAAATGCATGTGCTTTTCGGATAACAAATTGTGCAAAAAATTGTTCAAAATTGGAGAAAATCCTTGTCGGTGAAGTTTACCCGAAAGAATGTCAATAGAAACGGAATCAAAAGCCCCCTTAATGTCCAAGAACGCAGACGCCATTTGTTCTTTGCGAGCATACGCCAGCTGAATATCTGTTGAAAGCAACGCAAGACAATCATTCGTCCCTTTGGCACGGCGGAAGCCAAATTGAGTATCTGATAGTAGACCATTTGATTCGACCCAATGGTCTAAACGACGGAGTATCATTTTTTCCATCAATTTCCGGATACAGGATAGCATTACAATCGGCCTATAAGAGTTGTTATCAGAATCTGGTTCCCCTGGTTTTTGGATGGCGATCACCTTCACTTGCCTCCAATCCTGCGGTACAATGTTTTGCTCCAGGAACTTATTGAACAAGTTCAACAAGCGCCTCTTGGCATTGCCGGGTAGATTCTTCAACAAGTTGAATTTGATTCTATCTAACCCAGGCGCGTTATTGTTACATGACAGGAGGGCAACTGAAAATTCTGCCATCGTAAAAGGTGATTCTATCGCGTCGTGACCCGGAGACGTATCGCGAACAAAGTTTTTCGCAGGAACAGAGTCCGGACATACTTTCCTGGCAAAATCAAATATCCACCGACTTGAAGACTCCTCGCTTTCGTTGACCGTTACGCGATTCCGCATTCTTCGGGCTGTGTTCCAAAGAGTGCTCATCGATGTCTCCCTCGACGTCTCGTTCACGAACCGACGCCAATATCCGCGTTTATTTGCTTTAGTCAAGCTTTTAAACTTGGTATCAAGCTCCGAATAACGTTTAAAGTCGTCGGCATCGTCTGTATCCCGGAAGGTCAGATACGCGTCGGATCTTTGCGTGTAGACATCGGAGCACTCTTGGTCCCACCACGGAGTGGGAGGCCGTTCTTTGATCGTTACGCCGGGATATTTTTCCGTTTGGGCTTGCAACGCGGCGTCGAGAATCAAGCCCGCGAGGAGGTTGTATTCTTCAAGTAGTGGATGATGTTGAATCGACTCGACCGCTTTTGAAATCATTTCCTCGTATAACTTCCAATCGACATTCCGTGTGAGGTCATACGGAATGTCAATTGGTCGCATGCGAGTTGACCCGTTAATAATTGAAATAAGAATAGGCAGATGGTCGCTACCGTGAGGATCGAGGATTACCTTCCATGTGCAATCCAATCGTAGCGACGTCGAACATAAGGATAGATCCAGAGCGCTTGGGCGCGCTGGAGGTTTCGGGATACGTGTCATTTCACCGTTGTTTAAAATAGTCATGTCGAAGTCATCGCAAAGGTTATAGATTAAAGAGGAGCGGTTATCATTGTAAGGGGAACCCCAAGCCACACCATGAGAGTTGAAGTCTCCCAAAATCAAACGTGGCGAGGGAAGAAGTTCTATTAAATCAAAGAGCAGCCGTTGCCCAACCTGTGCTCTGGGAGGAATATATATTGAGGCAATACAAAGCTCTTTACCTTGTATTGTCATTTGACATGCGACAACTTCGATGCCTGGAATCGAGGGGAGGTTAATACGATAGTAAGAATAGCACTTGTACCCCTTCGTCAGGTCTTTAGAAATTTGCAGTATGTTTAATCGCTTTGAATTCACTCCTGCCTTTGGACGAAAATAAACAGTATAGCTGCCCTGTTGAGATCCGTCCGGGTAAAGCCTGGGGCGAGGGGGGACTGGAGAATGAACAGGGGAGGGGGTAACAGAAGGGTCAGGGTCAAGGGGGTTCGGGGATGGTGGCACGGGAGGCGAGGGATCTATATCCATCGCGATAAATGTAGCGCACTAGCGCACTAGCGCCGACAAGAACACGTACCTATTTACTTCTTCCTTCCAGCAGTGGTTGTCCGATCGTTCGAAGCTGCACCCAAAGCAGCCAGCAGCACCAGTACAGCAGCACCAATACAGCCACCAGCAGTGAGCTGGGTGTGAAATCACTCAGCAGAGCGACACGGCTCGACTGTCAAATGATGGCCTTGAATTAGAAAGATCTATTCACTGTGCACAGATCAAAACTGCAGCTGGTATTTTGCACCAATACAGCCAAAGTTGCGAGCCGGGTACAGAACGTAGCGACACAACTCACAATCTACTTGGCCTTTAGCGCGAATAATACACTCTTTTGTTTGGCTATTCGTACACACGGACCGGATTGTAATAGAACGACCACTTTGCACGTCCGTTTCTGTCGAGTGTTCGACGCGGAATGATCACCTGACTTGTTTGTTGCTAAATTAAGCATTTATGCTGTCGGAAAACCAATGAAATGAACAAACCGGTTTGAGCTTTTTTTCTTCCCCCTCCAATATTCAAGATTTTTGAAGGGGAGGTGACTTAAAATGAAAATAAAATTTGTAACGGCCTTACGCAAAAATTTAAATAAAAAATAAGATCCATCCGGTAGTTTTCAGACCATGAGAGAATTGGAATTGAATAGAATACTATCCAATTTATGTAGGCTACTCAAGATCATGCTTTTAGTTGTCGGAACAAAACAAAATTTACCCTCAATTTTGGTTTCGTAAAATAAGTCGAAACTAAATCTATGTGAATTTTGAGCTCCCGAAATGAAACGAAATCATTACTAATAAGTTTGCATTTTGTCACAAAAGATCAAAAAATTGGTCGGAGTGATAAAATACCCAACACGGAAGTTTGCATTTTTAATTTTTTAAAACTACCTGTTGTATAGAACGTCGCGACGACGTGCGTACAAAGTTTCACTTGAATTCGTTGTCTGGTTTTGGCTGATTTTGCGTGAAGCAGATATCTATATCTGTACTGACCTGATTGAACGGGTTACGAGCATAGTAACATAAATCAATAACTTATAAGATGGTTGTTACCCTCCGCGTAATTTCCGCCTTAGTGATTTCAATAGAGCATGAAACATGACATATTTAGTCACAACTTAAAATGGAATATAGATAATATCAGTAAACTGTTTCGCTTCAAGAATGTTTCAAAGTACAGGGTGAAAAACATGCGCAAATAACGTTATCCAAAAATGTCCCAGGAAAACCAACCCGATCAAGAAATCACATCAACTTACTGCTCAGTTGGTACGTTAGGATGTCGTTTCCAATGTGTTGAGGAAATATTATGCATTGAATCTGTGCCGGCTCAGAAAATAATGTTTCTCCAAACTGTACACTTTTTGAGCCCTTTTGGGGTGGGATTGTGCCAAGCTATATTGAACGGCACAGTGTGTGGAATTCACATTCACGACAAAATTATATCAGTATACACCAAAACACTTGCATTGTTTACAAAGGGTATGTTTTTTTCCCCACTGCATAAGGTATGTTGTCTAACTATGGTATTTTTTGAAATAATGACTAAAAGCTTGAGAAGCTTACTGTTCTCAATTGTTAGATGGAAATTTTCAATGATTGATATTACTTATGGAATGTAACAAAACTTTGTACATCAATTCTATATAAACAGATGACTTTTGAAGCGAAGAAGGAGGGTTGTGGGTACGTTTCCAGAGGTTTTGAGATCTCCAATGGACTATACAGTTGTCAATGACACATAATAATTGAAACGAAAAGTCTTCTCAAACTTCATGCCCTAACGTTTTCCCTTTTTAGGCTACCTGGAGACGCCACTATGTGTATAGAGACTGTCTATAAGCCACGTTCTCATAACTAATTACTCTATTTATCAATTTGATCCGGCCATACATTTTTTTATAATTCATATGAAACATAGTTTCTGATCAACTCTCTAAAGCCCCTTAATAGTCCACGTTGTTTATGGTCGTCCCTATACTTACTGTTTTATCATGTTAGTCATGTGGATTGTTCGTAGACACACTACTGTTCATTTAACAGATATTAAATTCAACTTTTTGTTTTTGGCACAATCTCACCCCATAGAAGGGGTGAGATTGAGGCAAAGTTCATGTATTTTTAGCAAAATTATAGTTTATTGTAACTTAACCATATATGTTGTAGTTGTTAACAAAACATTCTAGAATGCATTGGTGTATTTTGGATCGAATTCTTTGCTTGAATGTGTGCGTTACAAGCTTGAGAACAAAAAAACATCATTTTTTGGCACAATCTCACCCCGGATGACGGTACATTTAAAAACCATGCAAAAAATATTTTCTTCGATAGTTCAATAGTAAACAAGTCCTGCAAACCCATTTTTGGGTTAGCAGCACTACTGTCGGTTTGCTTAAAAAAATGCAAAATGGGGGCTCAAATTCTGAACGTTTCCGAGTACCAAAAAACTTTGTCTGTGGAAGCCATTCTGCTTCACTTAGAACTTGTTCGTGTGATATACTGGGTCGGTAGTTAAGTATTTCAAGTTTTTACGGTGAATTAAAGGATTGCCGTATTCATCACCACGTTACCTATGTTTCATGGAAAACTCATGGAAAACTCATGGAAACGCCGTAGCGGCTATTTTTTGTACCAAAACATGTGGATTTGAGAAATGCTATAATGTTTTATATGTAAAATGATGTCTGGAACATGTTTTGTTCATTTTCAGCCCATCATGGTCAGGACTTACGAACAAAAAGTCCAAAAACGTATTCGCTCCGCCTGTTGCTGTTGAGATTTTACGCAAAAAAACTGTTTCCTTGTCAAGCGGTTACGAAATAAAGAATCAACTACTTTGTGATGAATCAGATGCTACCTTTAGACTTCAATCCAGTAAACAACCACGCTAGTTTCCAAAAACGTGATGAAAGTCGGATATATCTGCTGCATGATGCTCGACATGGACTGACCCACGAGATATGAATCAAGGTTTCAGATCCACCAAGGCAAAATGTTCCCGGATGTCGTGTCCTAGATGAAACACCGGAAGATGCCAGACCGGTGGAAATGCTTGACCCAACCCCAAGTCCTTCTGTTCCTAATCAGGACTCTAATAGAACATATTCATTCATAAGATAACAAACATGAAGTAATAAACCGAACATTTCCACTATTTTGATATTTTATATCGTTTTCTTGCCTCTCATATCAATAAATATGATGCAATTGTTCTGTTTTCTTCAAATTAAAACTAGAGTTTTCTATCAGAACAAGGAAAACGTATTTTATTGGCGAGTGTTTCTATTCGTCCCATTGCGGGGTGAATAGAAACATGCAACATATTTTTCAATAAAACAATGAATTACTTATTTTATCAAAATGGACGTTACACCCTTAATAAAGGGAGGCAAGGCCCATGTTTTAAAACTTTTATATTCATTCTATACATAATAGTATTTTTTGTACACTGCAAGATATATCGCAGACTGTTTCTATTCGCCCCGTTTTACGGTATTTAAGCATAAGTAAAACTGAATTCAATCCAGATATAGGCATTTATCTCTCGCTGTCTCTTGCATTCTCTATGTGTAGATATCTGTAAGTGAATTAGTGCATTATTTTTCTAAAAATCTTCAATAACTGAATAAATATCTAAACATAAAATTGCACACGGTGTGTATCGTAGAACAACTTTATTTTTAAAAAATGGGCATCGCCAAAGTCTTCACAATTTGAAAATATAGCTTTATATTTTTCATTTTGGCCCCTTCGGAAAATCATTCATCGCGGGCTTTTGAACAACTTTTTTTTTCATTAAAAAGTATTCTGACAGCAAAGCGTCTAACTACCGAGAGGATAGTACGGTGCTACAAATAAAAATAAAAATGCAAGAACTTTTGAAGTGACACAGTGAAGGTTGTAAAATTTGAAGTTATGGTCAAAATGCCGGTATTTTGTCCTCAGCGCATGAAAATTATTTTAATTCATTTGTTTTTCAACCGATTTTGAATGTTTTAGCCGTTTTGGGAAGGGGAAAAATAGAGATTTCAAAATATATACAGGTTTGTACTAATTTCATTAAAATATGTTGAGTTATTCGAGCGTAAATCAAAATTTTTAAACTTCTCCACGCAAATATTCAACTTCACTTGAAATTTGAAAAAAGCTACGTCATTTATGGATGTTCCCTTTCTAAAACGATCTATATATAAAGAATTGGTGGAAAAATTACAGAGTTGAAAATAAACATGTAAATCACGGTCCAAAGGCGAAGTTTTGACAATAACTTCAAATTCTGATTTTCTTAAGAAACATATAACTCATTTGCGTGGAGAAGTTTAAAAAATGGATTTATGCTCGAATAACTCACATATTTTAATGAAGTTAGTACAAACCTGTATATATTTCAAAAACTCTTTTTTTCCCCTTTCCAAAACGTCTAAAACATTCAAAATCGGTTGGAAAACAAATGAGTTAAAAATAATTTTCATGCGCTGAGGTCAAAATATCGGTATTTTGACCATGACTTAAAATTTTAGGGGTGTTTGGAAAATTTCTAGTATGAGCGAAAGTTGCACTCGACTAACTTATAACCTTCACTGTGTCACTTCTAAAGTCCTTTTTTTATTTTTATTTGTAGCACCTTACTATCCTCTCGGTAGCTAGACGCTCTGCTGTCAGAATACTTTTTCAAGAAAAAAAAGTTGTTCGAAACCCCGCGATGAATGATTTTCCGGAGGGTCTCAAATGAAAGGTAAAAAGCTATATTTTCGAATGGTGAAGATTTTGGCGATGCCCATTTTTTAAAAATAAAGTTGTTCTTTTTACACGCCTTGTGCAGCTCTGTCTGTCTGTCTGTTCCTAATAGGCTTGGAAAATACTGAACCGATCGGTGTGAAATTTTGTATATAGGGGTTTTAGGGGCCGAGAAAGGCGACTAAGATAGTACGAGACTCCTCCCTCTTCTGAAAGGGTGGGGTCCCATACAAATGATACACGAATTCGTGCACATCTCGAAAACTAACCAAGCAAATTGAACCAAATTTGGCATGTGGATGTTTTTCGGAGTGACAAATATGTCCATATTGGCTCAACACCCTTCCCTTTTCTGGAAGGGTGGGGTTCCATACAAATGAAACACAAATTTTGCACAGCTCGAGAACCAATCAACCAAAAAGAACCCAACTTTGCATGTAAATGTTTTTAGATGTAACAAATATGTCCATAATGGTTCGACACCCCTCCCTCTTATGTGAGGGAGGTGTTACAAAAAAATGAAACACAAATTTCTACACATCTCGAGAACTAACCAAAAAAATGGAGCGAAATTCGGCAGGTGAATATTTTTAGGGGTAACAAACATGTTCATAATGTATCGACACCCCTACTTCTTCTGGAAGGGGAGGGGTTTCACGCAAATGTCTGCACATCTCGAGAAATAATCAAGTTAAAGGAACTAAATTATGTTGAGGTTTTTGAGGGCAAGAAAAATTTTCGACTCCAGACGCTAAATTCAAGATGGAAACTTCCGGTTTCTATCCGGAAAATGTCTCTAAATACCATTTTAAAATCCAAGATGGCGACTTCCGGTTTCTGAAAAACAGTGGGATATGACCAAATACCACCCAAAATGGGTATTTCCGAAATCGTGATGATGCACTGAAGCCACAAATCGACCTCAGACAACATTTTAAATTGTAAGTTGGCGACTTCCGGTGTTTGGAAAACAGCCGAAAATGACCAAATATCACCAATATGGGTGTTTCTTTAACCAGAATGACACTCAGAGTTTAGAAATTGTCTCCAAATGCCATTTTAAAATCCGAGATGGCGTCTTCCGGTTTCTGGGAAAAGGCCGAAAATGACCAAATACCACCCAATATAAATGTTTCTTTAACCAGAATGACGCTCAGAGGCCAGAAATTGTCAAATGCCATTTTGAAATCCAAGATAGCAACTTCCGGTTTCTGGAAAACCAGAAACGACTCGTCCATAGGTGCAACCTGTGCATTGCACACGGGGACGCCAGGCAAAAAATATATTTCAAGCGCAAATTTATATTTATATTTGATTGGTATTAAGTTTCACTTTTAAATAGTTACAAAGAGAATTTTACACATTTACAGAATTTTACAGTCATGGAGAAAGTAATAAATACAGGTGCAGTTTTGGTTAATTTTCCATATTTCGGCACTGATTTAAGTTGTTATATGATGTTATGTTACGTCATTACGATCTGCAGACACTATCTTTCAAAGAGGAACGGAGAAATAACTGGATTTTTTCTGTGTCGGTGATTCCGAAAGTTTTTTGCGTGAATTATTGTTTTTAAGGTGGCGAAAAAAATGATACGCTATTGAAATATATATACAAAACATTCCAAATAAGCTTTATTTCACTACATATCGTTAGCAAAGTGGTCTTTACAGTACTCACTTTCAATATTTTATGGCTTATTCTTTGATTTGTAAAACGTTATTCAATCTTCGTTTTATGTTTACCACCAAGTTTTCACGAGTAGAAGCTGGACTAGCATTTCACGCTGCCTGTACGACATTCCACAAGTCTGTTTCATTCTTTGGATGATGCTTTGCAATCTAGACTTTCACAATCTTCCATAGAATTTCTAAAGGATTTAACTTAGGAGACTGCCCCAAACATAATATTTTTTTATTTTCGTTCGAAAATCATCTTCGTGTTTTCAAAACTGTATGTTTGGGATCGTTATACTGCTTGAAGATCCAGCAAGGTGGCGTATTTTCTTCGGCGTACGTAAGCAAAATCGACCACCTAGGTACACAGGAAACTTTACTCTACTCCAAAAGCGACCAATTTTGGCAAGAATTGAATTTTCTTAATAAGTTCTTAGACTAGGGTGCAACTAAATGGCACATCGTGTTTTGGTCGGATGGTCGAAATTCAACCTTTTTGGTCCAAACGGTCAGCAGCTGGTGAGAAGATCGGTGAATACTGCCTTCAACGCACTTTAAACCAAGAACGTAGTAAAATTTGGAAGTGACCACAAAATGGAGTGGTGCTGTTTTTTGATGCTGGTGTGGAACCAATTCTTTTCATAACATAGACTATGAATACTAACAACTATGTAGATATTTTACGTAGCGTGATGCTTCCGTATTCCAAAGAAAACATGCTTCTTCGTAAGAGGGTAACGATCCCAAACACACAGCATTGAAAACTTGAGGATGATTTTCAGAGGAAAATATAAAATTGATGGATTGGCCAGCATAGTCTCCTAACTTAAACCGTATCAGAAATCTGTGGAAGATTTTTGAGTCCTACGTTGCAAAGCATCATATAAAGAATAATAGCAGACTTATGGAACGTCGTAAATGCAGCGCGAAATGCTAGCCCAGCTTATAATCGTAAAAACTTGGTGGTAAACATACCACGAAGAATAAATATGGGTCCACAAAACAAAGGACGGGCCACGAAATATTGAAAGTGAGTTTTGTAACGTGAATGGTCACTTTGCTAACGATATGTAGTGAAATAAAGTTTATTTGGAATGTTTTGTATGTAAATTTCAATAGGGTTTTTTTTCTCACCATCTGAAAAACACTAATTCACGCAAAAATCTTTCGGAATCACCGACACAGAAAAATTCCAGTTATTTCTTTGTTCCTCTTTGAAAGATAGTGTCTGCAGATCGTAATGACGTAACATAACATCATATAACAGCTTAAATTAGTGCGCAAATATGGAAAATAAAGCAAAACTGCAAATTTATTCATTATTTTCTCCATGACTGTACTTGCATGATCACCAGAAATTGTCTCCGAATTCCATTTTGTTATCCAAGATAGTGATACCCGGTTTTTGAAGAACAGCGAAAAATGATACCACCCAATATGGGTATGTCCATTCCGGACATTAGATGTATGGGTATGTCCATTCCGGCTCATTAGAATGAAGCAAAAATCATGACGAAGAAAACCCCTGACAAACTAGTCCCACGCCCTATACCGTCTCATGTTCTTATAGTTTAACGATGTCGAATAAAGCTGTTCTGGAAGAGCTCCGATCTCAACGGGACAAAATACACCTATTCCCACCCCAGCGATACTTCTGATGATACAAGGTACAACGATCCCCGAATACTTATATTTTGGGTATCACAGAGTCATATTTTCCGAGTTCGCTGCAATGTGGCAACTGTCACAGTCATGCTCAAACAAGACGAGACCATTTGACATGCCCGGAAAGCTCACTTTAGCATGGGCAAATGAAGTATTGATTTACTGAAGCCCATTGTGTAAACTGCAAAGGGACACATAGCGCATAAAGAAAGGAATGGAAATACGATCTCGCAGATTGGGCCGATTATAAAAACAGAATAGAAGCAATTTGTAGATCGAAATATTGTACAAACCCCAGAAAAGCTACCGGAATTGGTTCCCAACAATGCAATATAATGCATTCCTCGATCTTCTGATAGACTGGCTGGTAAAACGGTACCATGGTGGAGTGAAGAGGTTACGCTCGCCGTAAAAAGGAGGCAGAAGGTACTTCGTGCTTTGCGCAAAAAGGATCCGACTGATTCTCGCCTATCTAATACTCTTATCTGGTTTAAAACTGAACGGAACAAGAAACGAACTAAAATTTCGGAAGTGAAAGAAAATAATTGGAAAACCTCAATTGCATATATAGTGGGAGCTCTACAAGTTTGTTATAAAAAAACCAACATTTTTTATCGAAACTGATAATTACACCAAGGATGACCCTCAAGCTATTTCTAAAGTAATAGTTAATTATTATATGAGTGTTTAAAAAATAAAATTTGACGGTAAATTGGGCAAATAAGGGTGATGATATGAGCACAGGAGCGATTACTTTATTATATATTTTCTTTTCGAAAAGTCACGATTTACCATTTAAGATCACAATACAAGATCATATCAATTTTGATAGCACATTAAAGGGGACATCTTAAGCTTTCGAATTGCGATTATTAGAACGATTCTAATTTTTTGGAATAAGTCATTCCACCAAATCCATGTCCAGTACGGTTTTTCTAATGTTCAATTTGATCCAGCTGTCTTCAAAACGTAATACTAAAACTTTAGGAGTTACAAACAATTGTAATATAATAATTCCAGTTTTGACGTTGACTAACGTCTGTATCGAAGTTAGGCCCCTGAATTTGAAAATCTAGTATTTCAACCAGGGAAAACCAGAGAAAAGTGGTCAGGTTTTGAGCGCTTATTTTGCAGTCATCTATAATCAGGTTTTCGAGGATTTGGCATCAGTCGATCAGGAATTCTTTTACGGTTACATTTATGTAACAAAAACAAACTATTGTTTGAGAAACACTGTTGAAAAATTGGTAATTAATATCGATTGTCTAAATCATACCGCGCAGCCAATCGCTACCTCTCTTCCCAAGCACAGTCGACACTAACGGATACAATCGATCTGACTTTGTTGTTATTGTTGTTGTCACTTTCTGTTTCCGATGTTTATGCTGCTGCTAGCGGAAAAAACCTTGCAAATATGCATCTTTTTGTTGGTGTTAATTTTACGACAGCGGCCGGCGCCCCATCATTCTGATTCCAAAACCGCACCAGTGACATGCGGACGCTAGGTGATAGCAGCTAAAAGGAGGAAATACAAAATAGTACCGGTCATCTCGTGCCGGTTTCACCCGTAATGCTGGTGGCTTTAGTAGTAAATGGCTACTGCAAAACACTTAAATGGCTGGAATTCTGGACGGACTAACCAGGAAACTATAATCGGCAACTGGCACCTTTTGGTGCCTCGAAATTTTGGTACAGAAGCGGCTAATTGAATTTTCTGTTTTACCAAATGCTGCTGCTAGCGGAAAAAACCTTGCAAAAATGCATGTTTGTGTTGGTGTTAATATTACGACAGCGGCCGGCGCAGCTTTCAAGAAACATTTGTCTCTACCATTCCATCATCTATGTAGCCCCTCCCTTTTTCTAATTATCTGACGAAGCCTTGGTATAAAACGTATCGTTCGAACATTTCACCCCATCAGTTTCATTATTAAACCGTACCGGGTACATACGGACGCTCGGTGTTAGCAGCTAAAAGGAGGAAAAACAAAATAGTACCGGTCATCTCGTGCCGGTTTGACCCGTGATGCTGGTGGCTACTGCAAAATACTAAAATGGCTGGAAATCTGGACGGAAACCAGTAAACAAGAAATCGGCAACTGGCACCTTTTGGTGCCTCGCAGTTTTATAATAGAAGCGGTTAGTTGAATTTTATGTTTTACAATTGCTGTTGCTAGCGGAAAAAACCTTGCAAAAATGCATGTTTATGTTGATGTTAATTTCACGACAGCGCTAGGTGTTAGCAGCTGAAATGAGGAAAGACAAAATAGTACCGGTCATCTCGTGCCGGTTTCACCCGTTATGCTGGTGGCTGTTAGTAATAAATGGCTACTGCAAAATACTAAAATGGCTGGAATTCTGGACGAGAATAATCGGAAACTGGTACCTTTTGGAGCCTCGAAATTTTGTTACAGAAGTTTTGTAAAAGAAGCGTTGCAATTCCCTCTACTATTTGCTTCAATGGAATATTTTTTTTTTAAGAATACGGTAGTCAACGTCATGCGGTCGTGTCTTGAATACCACCCTCCTACTTTTTTTTAAATACTCAGATGCGACCAATTTTCAGCAGCAAAATGTTTTGTTATTAGTTACCTGTTATCGGTCACCACAGTGACAAAATATTTTCCAGAAGTAGTACCGTCTTACGTATTTGTACTTATACTAGTGAAAAATTTCGAATGTAGTCAAATCTGGTTCAAACTAGTTTACAAGATTCGTAGGATAATAACCTTGTTATGCTTCACGCACAATTTTTGTTTGAAATTAGATTGAAACGTAACGGATTGGAAGAATGCAATAATTGACTAAAAAGATATATTATTAATAGCGTCTCCCGAATATTTAATTCATGGTTCAGAAAAAATCGATTTTTTTGCATTTGTGCAGCTCTGCAACAATATATTGTGCTTGTACTCATTGGCGTAAAACTGGGGTAGTTTTCGGATCCAACACGCACAAAATTTCAACGTTTAACGTTTTAAAATGTTTATTTTCAATGTTAACTCTTCAAACAACTTTATTCACCACGGATTAGGATTAATAGCTTCTCCTATATTGCACAAACCAGGATAGTGCGGATTGCACCCAGTCGTGCACATGGAGCAATAATTACCAATCTGATACACTGGTTGGCCGATTATGTTAGTTATAGCATAGTTGCAGACAAACAGCTGGTTAATCCAAGGGGATTCATGATAGGTTACCATCGAACATCCAATGTGCGTTGCACGATCCGCCACAACCTGAGTGAAGTGACCAATGGCAGGGCTGGAAACCAAAATCAAATTCGATTCAATTGCGTTGTGTCATAATAATATTTCTACATACCCTGTGTAATCTTGTGGATAACTGGCAATGTAACTGGGATTGGCGTATACATATTCGGAGTACCAAGCATCCACGAAACCTTTAATCAGTTCATTTACTGAGATGGTCATGCCGTAGTACGATTTCGATGCGATGTTTTGTCCGGCCACCCTGAAATCATCCGTGTTCCGACATTGATCGTGACCGAATACGCATCGCCGAGCGTTGGCTGCCGCTACCGCTGCCAACTCATTACTCCAAACCTGCAAGCAGAGTCTCGCTAATTTTAAAATATTTAACATACAATTTTCCATTAGCGTACCATTGTTGCCATCCGTTGTGCCTGCGGATAATAGCTATTGGATGCATAATTTTGGTTGCCTGTTGCAATCGTACTACGGTAATCATTATGCAAATCTAGAATCAACGCCTGCAATGTCGAATCTAGATTCAGTTCGACTGCATCCGGTCCACATGATGGCGAAAGTCCCGTCAATCCATTGCACGCAATATGGGTAGTTCCGGCTGAACACAACGTAGAGCTGCAGAAATCTGTCTGCTGGTGACTGAACTTGGCCAAAACCAAAAGCGACACTGCGAAGGTGTGAGGAAACGTTGAAGAATTGATATTTTATTGTATAAACAAACAGTAATGTACCTGCTACTAAAATCTTCATACTGCTACTGTTTAGTTGACTGACTGCTCGGATGGATTTTGGAACTTTGGCTTTTATAGGCCCACCTTCAGATAAACCGGTGATATGATAAGAGCTTGTTTGTAGATAAAAGACCAAATAATCAACCGAAAAAAGGCTTTAATCTGAGATTAACCGAAAGCTACAATAGGGATGTTGGTGTAATAAAAATCATTCGTGTTCCGCGTATTGATTAGTTAAGGCTCATGATATACATATTAGCCAAATGCTATGTTGTTCTGGATAACAGTTTCTATGTATGGAGGAAGTGAGTTGAGGATTGTTAGTTTGACATTTACTACTTGTAAAGACCAAGTAACTCTTTGCATTCCCTACGTAAATAGAATGAGTGTTATAGAGAAGGCTCCGAGTTTCTGGGTATTCGGTCACCGGGAGACAATTGAGTTAGTCCCGAATTACGTATCATAAAAATAAAAATAAAAATTTCATAAGCATATCTTTATTGAGCGATCAAAAAATTTGTATCAAGGATTGGAATTGATAACTTCATTTACAGGGCACAACCCTGGATAGTTAACGTTGCAGCCAGTTGTGCACTGGGAGCAAAAAGGCCCGCTCTTGTAAACTGGTTGCCCGATGATGTTCGTTATGGAATAGTTACACACCAAGTACTGCCTAGTCCATGGTGAAGTATACCATACCACCAACGAGCATCCGAGCTGAGTGACACGATCGCCTACAATCTGAGTGAAATGGCCAATTGTGGGTCTGAAGTTAAGAGAAAAAAAATCAGAAACTGTATCTTTGAATTAAAAAAAGAACCTATACCCTTGGTATGCTTTGGGATAACTCGCGATGATAGCTGGAGTGGCGTATGCGTTTTCTGCGTACCATGCAACAATCATTTTCGTTATCACATCAACTGTTGTAAAGGCCATACCGTAGTACGACAATATAGCAATGTTTTGTCCAGCTGCCTTGAATGCAGCCGTGTTTCGGCATTGGTCATGACCATAAATACATCGTCGAGCGTTAGCTGCTGCAATATTAGCCAGTTCATTGCTCCACACCTGCGAACGATTTCACACAATGATCATAATTAAAATTGGTGTTCAAATCATACCACTGTTGCCATGCGGTTTGCTTGTGGGTAGAAACTACTTGAAGAATAATTTTGATTGCCTGTAGCAATAGTGCTGCGCATTTCGTTGTGCAAATCTAGGATCAACGCCTGCAAGCTAGAATCCAGTAGCACTTCAGTGGCTCCAGCTCCGCACGTAGCTGATAAAGTGTTCGAACTGTTACAAGCAATATGGGTAGTCCCAGCTAGGCACAAGGAGGGATCGCAATAATTTGTTTGCTGGTGGCTGGCCTCGATCAGTGTCAAAATAACCACTGCAAAATAGGAACATTTTTGCTTTAGCGATTGGTTGGAAATGTAAAGGCATTATTTGACGTACCTGCTATTAAAGTTTCCATTTTATTAGATGCAAATGATGTTAGGTTGATTTTATTTGACAGCTGTTTGTTTCAATTTACAGTTAATCAGAAAATAAAATTGCTGTAAATGTACCAGATATAAAGAGCAATAAGAACTGTGCAGATTGGTATTTATTTTAGTCTATTTGAAGCGGTAAAACGAACTGACAATACCACAAGTAAAATTTTACAGACTGGCTCGTTTTAGCAGCAGTCAAATATTCAATCACAAGTGGAAGCAGCAAAAAGCAGACAATTGTTATTATACAATAGCGCCAGTATTTATATGAAACTGTCCGTTTTAAAATATGACGATTATCTATAGGAATAAATTGAAGTTTACGAAAGAATGTTTTCGGCTGACTTGCAATAGACGTTTTCGATGGCCAATTACGTCCAACATTCTATGTGTAGGTATGTTGAGTGGAACATCGGTTTTTCATTTACCATTATAACTGATAGCTTCGTTTCAGAACCTGAATTTTCGTAAACATCAAGGAGGCTATGTTTTAGCAAACAGTTTTTGTCAACTCATATGAAAATAAATTTGTAAAGGCAAATGCAGAGCCGAAGCGCTATCATTCCGCTGTCAGAGTTCAACTTTTTTTTATTAGACCCTTTTTAACTTTAAGTCGAGAAGGAAAAAGCTATAGACCAATTTGAAAGTAGTTGAATAATACAGTAGGCGCTTCCAACCTTTAAATGTTCGGTGTTAATTATGGATTTTCTGAAGCTTTGTCGTTTTTGGCCCTTTACCTGTTTTCTTTGTACCATCCAATTGAAGCACTTCTAACTTGTCTACTATCTTCATGCTCTATCTTGTTCTTTTCAACGACTCCACTTCCGCTCAATGTTACAGTGAAATGAAATGTTATTGTCGGTGTCTGACTTGGGACATTTTCGGCAAATAAAAAATCTTAACGTTCCATGTTCCGTGAATCGTAGAATAGAAAGTTTCTTGGCTCAAATGTAGACAAAACGAAACTTTTATCAGATTTTTTTCATTGAAACTAATATTTAATTTTTTTCGTAGAATTAAAAAAAAAGTTTTACATGTGTACGGAATCGAATTTTAACACTTTCAAATGGCTGTAACTTTTTAGCTATTTGGGTTAAAATGCATAATTTACACTTGGTATGCACTAGCTGCTATACAATTGTTGCGACAATGAAGTCAGAAGACAAGTTATGCACAAATACCTCGCGAATGCAGATATTCGACGTAGAATAACGTCTTACAGAAACATTCTGGTAATACCAGAATTCTGGTCGCAGTGGTCCAAATCTAACAAAAAAAAAAAAAACATTCTGGAAAATTGGGAAACAGAAAACATCGAGAGTGTCACGAAAATTATCCAACTTCAAATGCTTATAACTCAGTCAGTTGTCAACAGACTTTCTTCATTCTCGAAGTAATTGATTGGAAAATTAGCTACGCGTTCACTAAAAATCGTAATGATATTCAAAGGGCGAGAATCAACCCCAGATGCCATTTCGAATCACAAGATGGTGATTTCCAGGTTCTGGAGAACAACATAAAATGACCGAGTACCTCCTATTGTTGGTATTACCGTAATGATGCCTGGAGACTAGAAATCTACTCCATGCGTCATTTTGGAATCTCAGCTGGTGACTCCGGCGTCAGGAACAGGGATGCCACGTATACAGATTTTTCTGTATTTTACAGATTTTTGAACTGAAAAAGCAATACAGAATCTGTATTACAGAATTACAGAATATTGCCAAAAATTGCCAGATTTTTTTTTTTTGTTATACCGACGAACTGAAATCAATTTCAAAGGTAGAATTCGATTATACGACTTTCATAGTTTTGTAAAAAAACAACATTAGGATTATGTTGGTATCGATGCAGAAGCAGTGGAATGTGACTTGGACAAAGCGCGAAAATAAACGTTTCGAAATATTTGTCGGGATTTCTATGCAAAGTCCGTAAAACAAATTGCAAATAGATGCGATTCCACCGATCCTGTTGTAAAAACGGCAGCTTTAAATAATCTTAAATCGTTCGTGAATTTGGAAAATTTAAACGACTTGATGCGACAATTTCCCAAATTTTTAACAGCAAATGACTGATAAGGGCTATTTAACGAATTTCGCACGCTTGAAAAAACTTTTTGACCGGAAGATTCATTGAAACAAATGACTTAACTTGGTCTGAGTTGTTAAACACCACTATAGGCGGGATGGTAATTTCAAGTTTCCGTTACAGATCACTTGTGAGATTTTTCTGACGTAGGACTACGTCTTTGTTTTCTATACTAGATTACATTTTGTGAAATTGAAAATGAAACTGGCAAATGTTGCGTCAGATTTCAAACGATTATAGCAAGCGAACGACTTAATGCATCTTAGTCATTTATATGTCGGTGGACAGATAAAATGTGTAACAATTTTTTAATATAATGTTTAACATTGTTGCTTCACTGCTTAATGGTACAAAAAGGTGAAAAGTTCCAAGGTCATGCTTTCCCATACATTTCCCTTGCTATTGGCTTGCTTCCCGAGCACAGATAACAATAACATGGAGACGGAATAAATTCCACATATTTCGATTCAAAAAAATGTTTTGTTCCGTTTGTCTCTCTCAAAACTGCGTGGCCACGCCCTCATGCCAAAAATCTTCGCTGAACTCGAAACAAAAGACTGCGTGTAGAAAATTTAGCTTCAGTCTAGTTTGTCACAAAATAGCAAGTGGAGTATAGCTGTTAGAGGTTCGCGACATTCAGAAACGAGGCTGCATACGAGTCATCTTCCAGGCACTGCGGAACATGTTACCTTTATTTTGCATACGGCAGTAACAGTTACCATCGTACGCTGCAGAATATTTAGCTGGCACAATTATTGGAGGGCACAGCGGAGAGCAAACTTTATTATGCGCGGTCAAGCAAAATATTCAATGCTACCAATGGTGCGATCATCAGCGTTCTGTTGCACGAATTTCTAACTGAAGATTATGGAATCGGTTCTTTTCAGAACTATAGATGCTTGAAGATAAGAGTTATGAGAATTTTTGCAATTACTGCTAGTGTAAAATGTATGCATAAATCGTTAGTTTTACAATAACGACCATCAGATATAAACGTTAGTGTTGCCTATGAACAGTTTATCGCAGCATATAATAAATACATTTAGTCCTTCGTCACTATTTTATACAACCCCTATGGCTGTATACCTTGTAGTATTTTAATAAATCCACATTTTTCTGCTTATTTAGAACGTATACTTTTAATATTTAGTTAAAATCAGAAATTGCATGGCCTCTAAGCTAATGGCCTCAATTTTGAAAGCTGAATGCTACGTTGCAGACCAAGGAGGAGATACTAATATTAAATTAACGGAAACATTTAAAAATAAATTAAACAAACCTGTATCACGTAGAGAAAAATGAATATGTTTAAATATATTCTGCAAGCAAAGATGTTTTCCTCCAACAGTCTGAGTTTGCTCGATACAGATTTTTAATACAGATTTTTTGGCCCGAGATACAGATATACAGATATTTTCAAAGGAAAATACAGATATAAATGTGGCAACCCTGGTCAGGAAAACAGTCCTTAAGGGCCGAATACCACCTACTATGCGTATTTTCGGAGTCGGGATAATTTCTAGAGTCCGTTTATCGGCGTCTTTTGAAAATTCCTGGATCGTCACATTATTGCCAGAGGGTTTTTTTTATTGCTGTTCGAGCTTCGAGCTCATCGTGTGTGCACCTACTTTCTCGTTCTTCAAACAGAACATCACAGACAAACATCACGAACACGGATTCATGCCCAAGTTATCAACGGCAATAAATTGCCTGACACTCATATCCTAGGTAATGAACAGCTTTGACGACCAGTCTCAAAAGGACATTATTTACACAGACCTATCCACTACTTTTGTTCAACTGAACCACCAAATCGGTGTTGCGAAAGTCGAGATACTCGGCATCGGAGGCCCACTGATCCATTGGTTTCAGTCGTACTTGTCACATCTATGGAGTCTTTTCGAAATCTTTCTCGGCTTACTTCGGTATTCCGCAATGCAGCTATTTTTTGCTATTTCTAATCTACCCGAAAGACGTCAATTTTCTACTTAACCCTCTCCCGCTCACAAGGTTTATCATTAGAATTTATAGCTTCACGAGAAAATTCAAGCTGAACACTTTGTAGACTAACTAAAATTACCTTCAACTGTTATATTTTGAAGAAAATGCCCAGTGATGCTATGAGGCAGCATATAAAAGTTTATGGAACAATCGTAAGCTCAACAAACTATTTTATATCAAAATATGATGATTATAATTCTTGGTGCCCTAGAGTCACCATGAGCGGGAAAAGGATAAAGGCCCAAAGCTGTTCACAAAAGTTAAAACTCCGTCAGATGCCGTAGCCCATCAGGACCTGTTATGGGTTTTCGCAGGGTAGCCCACTAGCGTTCAATGACAGCTTATCAAACACACCTCTGCGATGCATAAACTAACTGTGGAATACTACTTGACTAAAAATTAACTCTCAAACAATACATGACATTCACCGTCGACAAGGCTAGCAGGAACTTGGGATTTAAAATGCGTACCTCCAAAATGTATTACGTTTTGGTGCGCTTGAACTTAGAATATTGCGCTACAGTATGTAATCCCTACACTCAAAATATTTTTCACGTTATAGTTACCGGAAAAGTTCTGTGAATATTTTACACTCTCGTTTTCAAGTAGATTTTACGTGATTGTAATTTAAATTCGTCGTGACCTGTTGATATGAACTATCCTGTAAATCTAATTCAGTAGACATATTCATTTCATGTGAGTATCACCTAGAATTTATCTCCTGTTCAAGTGAAAAGTATCCGAGTATCTGATAGCTATCAAGTTTAATGCAACGTATAATTTTTAATTATTTCTTTAATTTTTAAGAGATAGGAAATGGTTCTCAAAAATCATGCAAATTCGTCGCTCGGATATGCAAATTCGTGCGAATTCGTAAATGAAAAAAAAAAAAACTAATAAATATTACGACATTCGCCGGCGATTGTTACTGTCCGCTGCATTTTTTTGTGTTCAGGTAACTCCTCCACCTCTGAACTGAAGCTGTGTGAAACCTGTAAGTTTAAGAGTCGATATTATCGGGAAAATTTGTTTCATGTTCTGACACTGAAACAGACAACAGCTTCGCCATTTTGATTTCTGGATATTCTCGCACAAATAATTCAAGCGATACATCCTGTTTGACGTTATCAAGTTCTCGGAGATGGTACGTGATAAACCATGGTATACATGTGATTTAGTTATGTTTGTCACATAAATCATGCAGAATGACAGAAAATGAACAAGTATAGAAAATTCACGTAACAATAACGTGAAAAATATTTTGCGTATACTATCTGAACGTAGTAAGCAGAATCGAGTCAGTGCAACGAAAATTTGTTCGCTTTGCTCTTCGAAACTGCTGTGGAACGACTCTTTTCGACTACCTAGCTACGACACGCGATGCAGACTCATTGACTGAGACATACTGCAAACTCGTTGGAACGTAATCAGGGATATATTAATCCCCGACGTGTTGACCACACGAGTTCAATCACGCATGTTGCGAAATAGTTTTTTTCTCCACGTTCTGAATACCTACACGGTGACAAAAAAGTCCGGTCACACTTTTATGGGGTCGCCTGTAGCCTACACGTTGCATCTCTCTGGTGCCATCTATATGTCAAATGAAAGGGTTAACTTTGCTGCCCAAAGTGGCAGAGTTTCGTTTCTGTGCAGTTTGTTTACATTGAGTTGTGAGCCATGGCAGAGTTAAGAGCAGCTGTTATCGCTGAATATGTGAAAGGGTACAAACCCGGACACATATTCAAACACCTAAAACCGCTCGGAATCAACCGGAAATTTGTGTACCGCACCATAAATCGGTACCTAGAGACCGGAGGCACCGAGGACAAGGCACGATCTGGACGACCAAGGTCTGTGAGAATTCCAAGGCTGAAAAAGATTATACGAGACCGGATTCGCCGGAATCCCGCCCAATCTGCACGGAAGCTGGCCAGGAACCTTAAAATGAACCGAGAATCAATCCGCCTGCTTCTGCGCAAGGATTTAAAACTTACACCGTACAAAAACAGGTGGTTCATGGGGTTACCAAAGCTACAAAGGACAAGAGGTACCAACGGTCGCGGGAGTTGCTCGGTTGGCGCGCAGATGACGAGATTATTTCTTCGGACGAGAAGCTGTTCGTTTTGGAGCAAACAGTCAATCGCCAAAATGATCGAGTTTGGAGTGTGAGCCTCCAGCAAGCTCCTGCGGACAAGCTGAACGTTTCCCGGTTCCAAAATAAGACGTCAGTGATGGTTTGGGGAGCCATTTGCAAGAGAGGTAAACTGCCTCTTTTTTTTTATCGATATAGGGGTCAAAATCAACGCAGCGTACTACCTGGACACGGTTTTGAATAAAAATGTTCTGCCTCAAACTGAACTATTGTTTGAAGACGATTACTACTGCTTCCAGCGAGATGGTGCTCCATCCCACACCGCAAAGGTTGTTCAGGCGTGGTGTGAGGAAAACTTGACCGATTTAATTTCGAAGAATGAATGGCCTCCGTCGTCTCCGGATCTGAATCCACTGGATTACTTCGTGTGGGGATACATGATGTCGAAGCTGAACGATTATCAAATAACAAATTTGGAGCAATTCAAGCGAGTTATCACGAAAATCTGGGACGAGATGCCGATGGAGCACGTGCGCGCCGCTTGCGACGACTTTCCGAGACGTCTGAAGCTGGTTCGATCAGAGAAAGGTGGTGTAATTCCGAGATATCGTCTGCGAAGTATCTTTATGAGTTACTGAATAAAGCTATGAAAGCCAGATTCAGATTTTCTTCTTATTCTTTGAAATATTGAGATTTTCCTGTGTGACCGGACTTTTTTGTCACCCTGTAGGCAGGTTCAGTACAATAACGGTCTTCAGCGTCAATTTCAAGAAACACATTGACAGGCTATCGTAATGCATTTTTTCATCGCTTATTCCTAAAGTACGATTAAACTGAAATTTTGCATGGGGACTTTTTTCGAGAATACGAGACTATTTGAATATGGTAATTGAATTGAACCGCCAACGAACGCCGGCACACCGACAAACGATAAAACCGACGACGTAACGGAGATGTTCCACGAGCTCCCTGAGTATGGAGAGTACCCACAACACATTACCGGAGCGCGTAAGTCGGACGGAAGGAATTCTTTTACCACGTTATTGGTAGGGAAAATCTTAACGCTAATCACCAACGACAACGGCTTGAGGCTAGTGAACTTCACTGCGATCAGGGGAATGGTCATCTGTAGTACGTATTTTGTACATCGGAATATTCGAAAGCATACCTGAAGGCATTCCAATGGAGAAGCCTGTGTCTTTTGTTGATTTAGGCGCGCACTTTTCAGACGTCATCGATGTGCGGTTTTTCGGGGGTCAAACGTCGATTCACTATCTTGTGGTAGACAAGATTTGCGCCCGGCTGTCCAACGTAATAAAATCAAGGTCGAAGGAAAGATACGTATGAATATCCAAAGGTTATCAGCGGAAGGTGTTGCGTTAGGATACATGCGAAAAGCTTATGGAAATAGTGAAAGACACTTGAGAAGACTCAAGGATTGGGGTTGAATTTAACCTAACCCACTAAGCCCCTAAAGTTTCAAGCCCTTATCTTCCTGGAATGACAGTTAAGTATTACGACCTCAAGTAGCAATTTATGTTTCATAATATTCTTGGAGACTCTCCCAAAACTTATTTTGAACTTGTAATCCGCTTTAAAACCTTAAATGTTGCTTGGGACGGGAACTGGCTTTGATCGCTTTTCAGGCGCCTTTGGTCTTGGTCATTACCAACGGTCATTTAGATCTCGCGCATATGTAGCCTATCTAAACAAGCTCTCTTGCTCGCTTTAATAGCACACTTTGAGGCCGATCTTAGTGATCTACACTATAGTGACTCGACTGGTAGTCGCTATTAGTGTAGCCATCTATTCACCAGTTCGTAATCAGTCCCGGATTGAAAAACGTCACGTTTATCATCGACCCTGCACCATTTCTGCTGAATATACTTTTGATCCTAACGTTGGTCAGGTCTAGGTTTAGCTTTACAGAAGCTTCCAACAGGATCTGATTCTTCTTAACAGCCCAAGCGTTGCAGTTTCCTGCCACCACCAACGGCGTTAGGCCCGTCAGCTGCATGGTTAGGATGTCGACCATCTGAGTGAACCTTTCGATTGACCAACGTGATAGAGCGCAGCAATCTTGGCAACAGTGTATCCTCCGTTTAAGGTTGACACATGCTCCTGAACCGGGAACCTGCTCGTCGTCCATATGGCCGCTATACTGAACTTATCCGCAACCCAGTTACCTTTTCTGGGGAAGATAGGGTAGGGGTCCGATACGATGGCTGTGTACGATAACGAGTCTGAGGCTTCCTGTTATAACGTTTGCGGTAAAAAATGGACTTATTTCAGATGGTGATGAGAAAAAAACTAAGACAGATAATTGAGTTGGTTAAATTTCCCATGGAAGGTAATCATGTTAGTTTTTTCGCAAAAAAATAATACGTCCTTGAGTACGGTCTTCCGGCAGTTAACCGGAACATTCGCCATGGCGTGTTTGCATGTTTTTAAGCTCTTTCTTCGTTTTTTTATTAATTCCTCATCCATTTTCGCGACAAAATTGTTGGAATAGATCTTGCGCTTCAAGTTCGCCCAGAATTTCTCGATGGGACGCAGCTAGGGGACGTTGAGCGGATTCGCCGACTTCGGTACCACATCGATATTCAGCCGCTCCATCTCCTCCAACGATCGCTTCGAGTAGTGGGCCGACGCCAAATCTAGCCAGAACACCGTGTCTTCTCGATGAACGACGCAACTTCTGTCAGGCACTTCGTACTATAAATTTCCCCGTTCACGGCCAGCCCGGAGCGAAAAAAGAGCGGCTTTGACTTTCCCTTCTCGCTGATTGTCAGCCACAGCAGCACCTTCGGGGGGAACTTGGTGTGTGATATAAATTTCACCTCGGAGCTCACTTCCTTCGTGGGAGTAGTGAAATACGAAGTACCCTGCCAGTCGTTGCCATCCATGGTGAGATAGGTCTGGTCGTCCATCACCACTGCCACGTCGCGATTCGCCGGGAAAATCGACTTGACCATTTTATTCAACCGCTGTCGCTTTATCATTGCCTGTAGCTCCGAGAGAAATGGACGGGACTGCCGCTTCCTGACATGTATGTCCATGTTCTCCAGATACTTTTTCACTATTTTACCGCATGCACCAACCTTCTGGCCAAGTGTACGCAGCGATTTAGCCACTTTTCCCTCGGTCTTCCTCTTCAGCATCCTTTGAAGCTTCTTGTCGCTCAGGGCCGTTGGCCGTCCGGAACCGAGCTTTCTTTCAATGCTCTGATCATTGTCCAATAGTGTCAAGATGTTGTAGATGCCGGAACGGGCATACCCCACAAAGTGCCGCACGATGTCCGTTTTTGACGCGGCGGAGTACCGTTCTTTGAACGCGCACACTTCTGAACGGAGTAGCTTCAATTTTTTCGCCATCACAGTTAGAGTGGTGGAACTCGGAATGTTTTTTATCTGGTCTAATCAATGGTCACCGGCGATGCTCCGTTTGTTCGCCAAGAACTAGATTATGGCATTGAGTTGTCCGTGTGCCCATACACTTTACGATGACCTTGACTAGCAAGGGACCGTCGACCGTTATATCCTGTGGTGAAATAGGTGTGCTAGCTTTTTTTTCTACGGTAACCGCTGGATGTCCCCACATGAAAAGGGGTTTGATAACGCCTCTACACTTGTCGTTGTTTGTTATTGTTGCTGATGTTTAGTTGAATGTGTCCGGCCGCTATCCTTGTCCACGAATGAGTGATCGCCTATGTGGTCCCATGGTGATCTTCGCTGAAGTAGCCCTACAGGACAGGTGGCTAAGGTAGGTCGCCATAGCACATTATGAGCAGCCATGACGCCCCTGACCGGCATAAGTCAGAAAGAATCATCTGCTCCTACACTTGACTGTTTTCCACCAGGCAATGGACTAGAAATGTACTGGAAGGCCTACGGGACGGAGACCTCTGTCCCGGGTACCACCTCACCGTTTCAAGTCATCGTCACAGGACTTTACTAAGGGAGCTAGATGCAGGTGCCAGCCCAAAGACGTGTTACCCTAACGAAATCCGACTCAAATCCGTTTCCTACGCTTCCAGTTGCCATAATTTGGACCTAACTAGTATCAGCCCCATTGGGTGAGTTAGTACGTTTGGCTGATGGGAGTGGAGCTACTCGCACCATCGGAGATGCTTCCAAGTACTTGTGGCTTTTGTGAAGAGTCGACGGCCACCCCTAGGCAGTCTCCCGTTGTTGGTCCGGGACTGTTTGGATACTGTGAGTACTGTCACATACCTCGAAGGTCGCCGCGCTCAGGTATGCTGGTCTGCCGTGAAAAAAGCTTGCAGAGAGCAGGAGAACCACAAAGCCACTGAGATGAATGGCTGACCTGCTGAACTTTTCGAAGTCGGGAGCTAGTGGCTGGATAGTGTAATTTACCAGATTATCCTGAGGGTACTGTCTGAGGAGAAACTACTGGTTGAAAGGACTTATATGATCGATCTTTAAGAAGGGCATAGATTCTGGACATAATCCTTCTCAATTTCACATTAAAATTCTCTCCCACACCCTGTTCCATAGACTAAGCCCGTTGCAGGAAGCCTTTGTTGGTGAATACCTGTGCGGTTTTTGAGCGGGATGATCTACAACGGACCAGATGTTTACCTTGAGGCAGATCCTTGACTAGTTTCGAGAACATAACTTGCAGACACATAATCTGTTTATAGATTTCGAGGTGGCGTACGATTCAGTGATACGCAACGAATTGTGGCAGATTATGCTTGAACATGGTTACCTAATAAAACTGATTAAGCTGATACGGGTAACTCTTGACGGTTTCACATCATGTGTCAGAGAAGTGTGTGAATTTTCGAATGCTTTTGTAACGTTAAATGGCTTGAAGCTGATGGACGGGCTCTCGAACTTGCTGTTCACTTTAGCCTTGAAAGAGAGAAGAAGGATTTTTTGCGTCGATTCGTGACAATCGATGGAACATCAACCAATCACTACACTTTCGAGTATAATCGGCAGTAAGCAGATTCGCTTACTCCTGTTGAGAGTCGTCCAAAGCGCCATAAAGGTTACCAATCTTATGGTAAAGTGTTCCAGTATGTTTTTGCAAGGTATTGAATTTTTCGACTACATTAATCATTACATTATGTTCATTATTGAATCGATTGAAATCAAGGCGAAAAAGAGGCGAAGAAAAAAATGCTCATTCACCATGACAATGCTCCTGCTCATTTTGTTCGGGATTCGACCGAAAATTTGAAGAAAATACGCTACAAATTGACTACTCACCCTCCAAATTCGCCAAATTTATACCAATCATTTCATTTTGTGCGATTTAAAAATGGCCAATGTTAGAAAAACTTGTTTATTTTATTTATTTCTCGTTGAGGATCAACTATAAATATTACCGTGTTAATAGATATGTTGTTATATGGGCCAATCAATATTACCATCAGTTGGTCTAAAAGAACTTTTGGTTGAATTTCACTGCTGATTCCTTTTATTTGTTGTACAATTCCAGATGAATAATAATAATTCAAATAAAAAACATTTTCTCTTGCTGCTCGCATAAACTTCTATCATTATTCGAAATACGTTTAAGGAAATTTACATTACGTGGAAAAATCAGCGAAATAAATATTCATCTTCATATCTTTGCGCCGAAAAGAGGTGAAACCATTAGCATTATCATAATCATCTTCCACATGGAATCGTTCGTAAAGGGCAGCCAACATCTTGAATTGGTACAAAATAACACGATGATATAAAGCAATCAGCTTATTTCTGCGTTGCTAGCGCCGACATCACATTCGTAACATCATTTTGCCGAATCATATTCAATATGCAAAGAAACAGCACTGAAAACCAGTGCTGGAAAGATACCAGGTGTGTATCCAAAGAAAACTTTATACGGAGCTCGTTGCTTATGTACAGATAGAGGATAGTAGAGAACGGATGCTGTGGTGGTGAAATTTTTGAATCACGCCGGTGGATATGAAACCATCCCCTACACCTTAATGGTGTTTCGAATAGTTGCTGGTGTCTGTAAATCGTTCTTCCATGGTCTGACACCAGCCAGGTGACAACGGTGCCGGTAGTAGACAAACTCGTAAAAAGCCTTTTCTTGGAAAACCCACAACCGAGAGCGAGACGGCAGAATCTCGTTTTCCTGCTGGAACGTATCTAGTGTGATGCTGTAGTGTGAATCCTTCCAAGCGACTGCCCCGTCGGTGGAAATCTTTCCGAATGCCGGTGAAAGTTCCTGACATGTTTTTAATTGAATACTGTGGTACGATAAAGCGGAGATTATTCGCACGTGTTTCAGGCGAGAGCAATTTCTGTGTCGCATCGGGGGTGCCTAGGCATAATGGATAAGGTATATAAGTTAGTTAATTAATGTTCTTTGTTTCCGATTTTTTTCATGTTTGGAGAGTAGTTGGTGAGCTTCACGTTCTCGTACCGAACACTTCAATGTAGTACTGCTTGACCTCTGGGAGGTGAAAGGAATGATTTTTCTGTATTCGTCTTACTCCCAGCAAAGAGATGGTTGAACAAAACTCATACCCACAATGTTGGTTATTTCCACAAAGTTTGTATAAACTAGTGACACAAATTACAAATTACTACAGAAAAGACTTTGTAATGAAGTTCTGTATAGCAGAAGAGCTGTCTTGTCGTAATATATTTTTAGAAAATGCAGTGGGAATTTTCACACGTTCTTTAAATGATGTTCTCACACACGCAAACAACCGCTTGTTTGGTGGTGCGCTAGTTTTCCCCTCTATGGTTTCGCACCTTGTCGGTTTGTGGTATTTATTGTCGCCGGTTCGTACCGCAACCGCTTCAATAGGTATCCTTCGTTCCGGGGAGATATTTACGAAACCGTGTTCTAGTAGTGTCAGCAGTATTTTCACGCAAACCTGAGCTGTATCGACATAGACTACTTCCGACAGCGAATGCAAGTCGGTTTTTATGGCATCTTTTCTTTCGCCGCGAGCAACAGGAAGCCACTTGGCATAGACAATAGTGCATTCATTCGAACCAAGTGGACCATGAATATGATCCTTCTAATGAAAGCTAGCTTTGGCACCAGCAGCAAGAGCCCGGCCCAGAGAAAGGCAGCAGGGGATGTTTAAGCAGATGGCAATTTCCGGAAGCTTGGCAAAGAGAAACTTTACTTCTCCTGTCAGCAAAGACTGCAGCCTGAACGGGGGATTGTCGCTTTCGCAACTAAATGTAAACAGTGAGTACAGAAGAATGGAGTCAACATGTAAATTGGTAGATAAAATGGTTTCTTAGCGGTAGCAGCTAGTTGATGATGTGCTAAGATGCAAATAAACACACGCCACAATTTCTCTAAATGGCAAATACATGACTTTCTCACAAGGCTTTTTACGGTTTATCTAATACAAAGATTATTATAAGTATTATCAAGAGAAACATCCAGAGGAATCTCAGAGTTTAAAAATCGCGTATTGATCTACGTGTTTAAACACGTTCACTGAACGTTCACTGTTTCAGCGAAATTAATGCTTTCTCTACGTTGGATATGGAGAGCAAAATAAAACAATGAGTCCAGCTCCAATCTCACTACAAGTCTTGAACACAAGACAAAAAAGCCCACGATACAGCCTGTTGATGAGATTTTTCAAGCTGTCGGTTTGTTTAGAGCTCGCGAAGCTACTCGAAGGCGAAAAGCCTAACAAGGCTTGCAAGTATCAGTGATGCATGTTCTACAATACAGCTTATACAGATTGTGATGAAATTTAAGGGAAACGTTTAACGCAGACTTTTAATGTTTTGTTTTTTTTTTTTTTTTGTTCGAATCAGTTGTTTACGTTGTGCTGGCTGGCGGACAACAACCAACACGCCGTGCACATAATGGAATAAATTTCAGAACTCAGCCCCGCCCTGATGGCTAGCGATTATGCATGCAACTGGGGGATGGCGCGATGCCGTGGTACGCGAGGGGAGGAGGAATTGGATGGTTTTTCACCCAGTTGGGCAAGCACCGTACGACAATGGAATATAATGGCAGCGATTACAATTTCAACTGTTCCGTCTATTTTCTTTTCTCGAATCACACGGATGAAATGTTTACTTTCATTGCGTTTTGTATTGAAAAAAAAAAATGGAAATGCAGCGGGAGAAAGGTAACAGTGAACTGCTCAAACAATTACATTTCCAATGATTTTGTCGTGTTTTATTCCAGGCGCGCAACAGCTAACCTTGTTTGATTTTCTTTGGTGGTTGTGACGACTAAACAGGCAGTCATGTCCCCACCAAGCACTAACCTTTGCTGTACTTCAATCTAAAAAAGCAAACTTCTCTATACCAGCTACATTACCGGCTTGCCTAATTGTGTTTCCGAAAAGTTTTGACGGGAATTTTAATTTTCGTATGTTGGAAAATGTCAACGCTTTGTGGCAGGTGCTGATTAATACAAATTCAATTCCACTGAATTCAGTTTGCTGAGCACACAGACCAGGGTTGATATTTGTTGACACTCTTGTGTGAAAGTGAAAAAAAGCATCCATAAACGTTATTTTTTTACAATCCTTTCAGAGTTTTCCCTTCCCGCTTTTTGCATGGAAGTGAACTGTCAAAACACCTCATTATATTTCATGCGATGAAAGCAAGAAAACAAAATCAGTTTATCAGTTAACGAAGATTGTCAAGGCATCGGTCAGTGCCAGTGAAAAAATGTTTCGGTAAGGTTCATTTTGGTTGAGTGGTCTGTTTGTTTTTTTTTTTTCACTTTGAAGTGAAGATCATTTGGTTGAATTTGTCGTCAAATTTTATTCCGTAACCGTGAACGATGCGCGCGATCTATTTCATCTGAGTATAACAGCACGTTACTAGGACGAAAATCTAGTGTATCTGGAAGAGTGCTGCGATCATTAGAAGTGAAAATTGAAAATGATTGGCTATAACTTTCGAAGAATTTTGCTGGGGAAAATGACCTTTATCAGCACTGACACAGACTGACAAATTATTGTAAATTTGCGAATCTTCAAAAACTTAATTACCTCCCTTATCAAGGGGATTTTTCGAGCTTATCGACAACAGTAACTGGGGAGACTTGAGGTCTATTAAATCTTCTTGCTGCGAGCGTTTTACGATGGGAGCAAATGACTTTATCACCCGCCATCATCAAAAGACTATGCAAGATTCGATATATGTACCCAAAATCGGTAAAGTTAGTTTTGACGGTAAGCTTAAAGTACAAGCGGACTTTAACGAACGTCGTTCTAAAATAACTTAGACTAAATTAGAAGAAATACTAGAATCGTAAATTTTACTCAAGCAATGAAATCTACATCTTATTGTTTTAAATAGTCTTTTTTATCTTGTGAGTTATTTATTCAATCTTCAAATATCAGAAATTTAATCTTCAATCATTCGGATAAAGAGCTCGATTATCTTGTCGGAGCAAGTCAGATTCAATTCGTAAGCTCAAATTCATCGCTATTGTTTCCAAATATTTTGGATACAATTTATGTCACGTTTCTCACTACACTTGACGCGCTACTGTTGAAGTGGAGCGCTCACCGCCCTGAGAGGACGTATCATGTGTCGTGGGATAGCCTAGTGTAGTGCGAAAGAGCAAGCCCCGACGACCGCTCGGAATTGATTCCGAGGCGTGATATATCGATGTTGACTTGTTATCGCGTGCTTCGCCTTCTATGATATTCGCTAGACTGCGGCTCGCTATTTCAGTTGTTGAAACGTTATTGGACCAGGATATCACATATAACTCTATCGGCTTTATCTTAGCGTGTGATTTATGGATGGGATCCGAAAGGGTTTAGTTGAGGTTTAGAATTTCTTACCATAGGCACGATGACTAAGCAAATAACAGACAGGCGTATGCAAAATATTACACACTGGGGAGTCTTTGCTGCGGAGAAAAATTACTTTGCTGATAATTTTAATGTTTCGAAATAATTGTACACTTTTTCACTTGTTTGTAACTGTATCTAAAACTGAAAGGAATCGAGATGTTTAAAATAGAACGTATTTATGGTGTGTTCACTTACTAATGGGAACATTGCCGTGACTTCGATTCCCACTAAATTACTTATTTATTGTTCATAAATTTAATGGTTTACTATTCTGTTATCCATCGCAGGACACGATTTTGTTATTGTGCTATTGATAAGGGTTTATATAGTACAATGTAGTGTAATAAAATCGGGAAAATATATAAAGAAGAATATACTTCAAGTAGCTGTCAGTATGATTCAAGTTGTCGCAATGGCGAGATTTTCCTGGGATCACAACAAACACTTAATGTACACCTTCGACGACGCACTATCCTTTTTCAGTTGGAAATTCCTTCAAGTTTTCATTAAAATTATATCAGCTGGTTTAAATACACTGGCTGCTCGTACGTGATGACACGATGGTAAACAGAATTCCAGAGTTTGTCTGCAGCTAAAACTTAATCCTTTTAGCAATGTACTTGTTTTAAGATTTTTGTTGGGCTCAGTGGAACGTTTACGTTTACGAACGTTTACTACAAAGTTGTTGTCGTCAAGATTTCAAGGTGGTCCAATTCATGGTTTATTATGGTTGGTGACAAATCACCAAGAGATAACATTCTGCGAAACTTTATTTACATTTTTTCCATGTATTCTTCATGACATTCTTCTGTTATATAAAATAACCAATCGGTAACTAAAATGATTCCCAAAAATTTTATCGAATGTGTTTGCTAAGCTCACATATTTGGATTAGTAAACTGAGTATTTTCTGCAGTTGGACTCAAGAGTAATTTTCGATAAGAGAGAAAATATTTCAGCATGCCTTTTAATATAAAAATTGTAGCTCTGAATTGTCAGAGCCATCTTTTAAACCGAGGAAACATGAAATAGTTACTTGTGGCTGTATTTAGTGAAAAAGGAAAGTCGATCGTATCGCGATCAGAATGAGGAGGAGCGTTGTCTTGATGAAAGAGCATTTTTTTTGTGCGGCCGTCCCGTTTCGATTTCAAAATTTATTCGATCCATTAATGTACAATAATATTGTTCATTGATTGTTTTACTACTCTGCCACTCTGCCGACTGGTGTTTAATGGTGGATCAATGTTTTCTTCGCTGTCAAGATTCGTCAATTAATATCAGATCTTCCGGTGAAAGTTTGACACATTGGGCTATTAAGTCTCCAGGAATTGCGGGATTTTAATGCCGCCAAAAACTCCTAGCTCACCCCGGTGCGTCTGATCTCCAGAAGGACCGGCACAAGTAGTGTCTGACTGGCATTCATTGGTTGAATATGCTTTTCTCCGGAGGCTACACCCAGTGATGTCACATTTTCATCTGTATTCTGAAGCTCAGAAAATCGTGTCACCTAGGTAAAATTAAAAAAAATATTTTTGAAAATCTGCATATGACTGGACATATCTTTCTATAGGAAAAACGCAATATAGCTTGCTTCATATATATAGGTGACTCATTTATGCACACGCTCACGCGTAACATACAAACATAACAGAACCTCCAACACGCTCAAACGCATTTGATATCATTTTCGTTTTTTAAGAAGTTTGATTCGCGACCTCATGAAAACCAAAATCTGCATAAATCTGTTTCATACTCTGGAAATCTGTAATCTGTAATCGATCACGAACTGGAAGGTAGACAATGGTCACACTAATAGCGACCGTCAGTCGGTCAGTTATAGCGTGGACACGAGGCGGCAAGCGACGGGTAGGGCCAATACCCCAACCACTCGCGGCTGGAAGACATCGCACTTTGATGCCGATGTATTTGCGGAAGCAACAAGAGTGGACCTCGAAGAGGGGGGGGGGGGGGGGGCTCCTGGAGGGCGGAACAACTTGTTGCTATACTATCGCGGGCGTGCGACGCCGCCATGCCTAGGTCTTGTCAGCCTAGAAATTGGAAGGCCACCGGCTTACTGGTGGACCGACGCGATAGCCGACCTCCGTAGCGCGTGCCTTCGCGCGAGACAGATGATGCATCGCGCGCGCACCGATGCGCAAAGATCGCAGCGCCAAGCGGCATTCAAGTCCACTAAGGTAACGCTTAAGAGCGCAATAAAGGATAGTAAACGAGCTTCAACGACTTTGCGAAAGTGCCAATACGAACCCATGAGAATTCCGAGCCTGGCTATTAAGACGACCATAAAGGTAGCCCCCGGGTTGCTCAGGGCGGTTATGCAGAAATGCTTAGACGACTGCCTCCTCCCGGATGAGTGGAAGCGACCGCGACTGGTTCTATTGCCGAAGGCCGGGAAACTACAAAGTGACCCATCGGCATATAGACCAATTTGTCAGCTAGACATAGCGGGCAAAGGCTTGAGAGGGTAATCCTTAACAGACTTGCGTCAAGCAACCAGTTCGGCTTCCACAAGGGTAAGTCCACGGTGGATGTTATTCTCTCCGTCACCAAGACGGCCGAGGTAGCACTCCAACGTAAAAGAAGGGGCATTCGCTATTGCGCAATCGTCACGCTAGACGTGGGAAACGCGTTCAAAAGCGCCAGCTGGGACTCTATAACCTGCGTGCTTCGGAGTCTCGGAGTGCCAGTGCCACTGTACAAGATTTTGAAAAACTACTTTCAGAATCGAGTGCTGGTCTACAACACACATGAGGGTCAGAAATGCGTCCCGATTACCGCAGGGTTCCATCCTTGGTCCGGTACCGTGGAATGCCATGTATGACGGTGTGCTGAAGCTGATGCTCCCACCTGGTTCGGTGATTGTGGGCTTCGCAGACGATATAACTCTAGAGGTCAACGGCGAGTCGGTCAGCGAGGTCGAGTTGAAAGCCGCGGTATCCATACGCGTAGTTGAGGATTGGATGTACTCCAGGAAACTGGAGTTAGCACATCATAAGACAAAGGTAGTCGTGGTGAACAACCGCTAATCGGAACAGAAGGCGGTGATCAGTGCCGGTGGATGCACTATCGCCTCGAAGCGATCTTTGAAGCTCACGTTTGGGTGCCACATCTATCACGCCTGCAAGAAAGCTTCCACGACTATAGCGGCATTATCGCACATGATGTCGAATAGCTCGGCGGTATTTAGCAGCAGGCGTAAGCTGCTAGCCAGCGTGGCAACGTCCATACTCAGATATGGTGGAATCGTGTGTTCCAATGCGTTTAGTACTTCCAGTTACCGCGCTAAACTGGAAAGCACCTACAGGCTTATGTACCTGAGGGTCGGATGCGCGTATCAAACCTTATCATACGAGACAATATGCGTCCTGGCTGGCATGATGCTTATCAGCATCATTGCCAAAGAGGACGTAGAGTGCTTTGACCAACGTGACACGAGAGGTATACGAATCGCCAGAAGGTCAACTTCGATGACCAGGTGGCAGTGGGAATGGTCTAACTCTACCAAAGGTAGATGGACACACTGAATCATTCCGGAGATAGCCGGATGGATCGAGAGGCGCCATGGGGAAGTTGATTTCCACCTGACACAGATACTGTTAGGCTATGGCTGCTTTAGGCAGTACCTGCACAAGTTTGGGTACGCGGAGTCACCGATGTGCCCATAATGTGCGGATGCGGAAGGAACCGCTGAGCATGTGCTAGTCGTTTGTCCACGTTTCGCACAGGTAAGGATCAAAATGTTGGCAGTAAGCGGGTCGGATTATACTCCGGAAAACATAGTGGGAAGGATGTGCGAAGACAAGAGTACCTGGAGAGCAGTTATCACGGCTGCTTCCCAGATTGTTCTTTCACTGCAAGGCCGCTGCATCGACGGGATAACCATCGAAATGTCAGTGAAGGCTGACCTTGCCTTTACTTAAGCAGTAAAGTCAATATGATTTCGAATTGTCGTGGGTGCATTAAATGCCCGCTCACCCTTCTCCCTGAAGCAATGCCTAACGGCGGTACCAGGGGTGACGTAGAGGTGGCATCTAGCGGTCTCCACCAAGGTCATTAAAAGCGGTCGGAGGCGGTTGTAGGGCAGATACACCCAGAGCTACCCCTGACAATAAACGGGGTACCGGCGATCCGCTAGCAGTGGCAGTTCTAGCCGAGATGGAAATGTTGCCCAGAGCGTGAAGCACTTGAAACAGAGTTTTGTATTGCTACGCATCTGCGTCAACAGTGCGAGGGTGGATTACGCCGTGCTCATGAAACGAGCGGAAACGGCGGAAAAGGCGTTTATGGAAAGTACTTTGAGCTTCGAAGCGGGAAAATGAGATCGGATTTTAATACACACAAACGGTTGTATTATTGTTCGCCGAAAAGCTGTTCCACAGGACTGATCGCAAACCAAACGACGCATGCTTCGGGAGAACAGGCTCCCCCGGGCAATAGGTTTGGATTGATCGAGTTGAACCCACTGGCTGGTTTGTCAACAAAGCCAGCAGGACTCAAGCGCCAAAAGCGAGAAAGGCGTGAAAAGGGGAAGGGAACTGCCTAAAAAAAGATAGCTCAAGGTCACTCCAGAGTTGACTCCAGCTCAAAAACCTGGATGAGATCACCGAAGGGCTGGACATTGCTCAAACGTTCGAAAAAGAGTGAGGATTGGTGGTGACCGTACATGCAAATAGAACACGCAAGCACCCTTCTGGGACCCAGGTAACCACCACAATGCTGCCATCGGCGGAGGAGAGCAAAGCCCTGAAGAAAGTCAAGCTGAAGGTCAGTTGGTCGCTATGCAAGCTGAGCATCCTCCAACAGCCTGATGTTTGCCTCAAGTGCTTTAAAAGGGGACGTAAGTCCTGGACGTGCAAAGGGTCTGGTTTATGTCGACGTTGGTTGGTGCAGGCCAAGTATTTGGGGGACGCTAAGCATGTCACGGGAGGCCCCACGTGCCTGGCTAGCAAGCCCGCTACTAAACCGCAGGCATGAGGGTGACGCTACGCGGCACAGCAGCTGCTATACGAAGCAGCCACTGAGTCATTGTCCCTGCTGGACAGATACAGGTATTAATATTAAAGATCGGGAAACTATCAGGCCACCCATCGGCATATAGACCAATCTATCTACTAGATACATTTGGCAAGGTGCTTGAGAGGGCAATCCTCAACAGACTTGTGAGATTCACTGAGAGTGGATCTGGTCTGTCAAGCAATCTATTTGGCTTCTTGAAAGGTAGGTCTACGGTGGAAGCTTTTGTCTTCATAAAAGGAGGGGCATTTGCTATTGCGCAAACGTCACGCTAGACGGGAGGAATGAGTTAAATAGCACCAGATGGGACTGTATACACCAGTGGTTCTCAACCTGGGTCCAAGGGGTACGCGAAAAAAAAAATTACTAATGGCGGGCAAAGAATTTTTTTTTTATAAAACTTCATTTGTTTTTCAATCTTGCTTTTAAAACATGACTATTACTATCGAACAAACCATAGTTTAATATGAAACCTGAACTAAGGTGTCACAACAAGATCTACCACACGTCTCTGCTACTCTGCGAGAGCCAGGTGGTACAATTAATTTGGAAAATATCGCCGTAAAAAAATATGCGGAACATTTTACTATTACCGTTTTCTACACTATGCGCTTTGGAGTCCTAGAGTACCGGTGCCACTGTACAAGATTCTAGAAAATTATCAGAAGAATCGAGTAATGGTTTACAACACGAATGAGGGTCAGAAATGCATTCCGCTCACCGCAGGAGTACCGCAAGGTTTAATCCTGGGTCCTGTATTGTGGAATGCCAGGTATGTCGGTGTGTTGAAACTTTAGCTGTTTTTTTTTAGGTCTGTGGCGAGTCAATCAACAAGGTCGAGATACACCACGTCGGGCTTTCACCGTGATATACCGCGATGATTCTTAGTGATTTCGAATATCACATGCTGATGCACCATGCTACCATTTCCGTAAGCATTAACGATACCTGCTTGCTCCGGTAAGCAAACAGTTGAACGCAATCTAACGTTCATTTGGGTTCATAATCTTGTATCACTGGCGATAATGTCTCAAAGATTCTCGCGATGCCGTTGAATGCAAGTGAACTTGGATACAATAAATACTATCGTGTTTGTATCATTCAGTCTCCTTCTATCGCATTCGGAACTTTCATAAGCGAAAAACAATCAGCAGCGTTTCTATGAAAAACTTGTACGCGAGTTGAAACAATTGAACGATACCTGATGAATCAAAGAACACATTTGAAACATGACACATGAAATATTGCTAGTGAGTGAAAATTTCCATGCTTGACTGGAGTTGGCGCATCATTAGACGAAGGTCATCTTAGTAAACAATCTAAACGGAACAGGAGGCGCCGATTAGGGAACATACTTAAACGACGTAGCATTCATGGGGGGAGGGGGGATATCATCATTTTGTGACAAGCTGTGATAAGGGGGAATGAAGCGGTTGGATTAAAATCGACGTAGCTACGTTTTTTTTTCAAGGGACGGTTAAAGTTTTGTGACCAAATGCTACGAGGGGAGAGGAGGGGTTTGAAAATCATGAAAAAGAAAGCTTCGTCATTTAAGTATGTTCCCTCAGTGTCACCGAATGCACTTTTACCTCAAAGCGATCCTTGAAGCTCTTCGAGTTATGATCGACGACAAGCTGACGTTTGGGAGCCACATCGTTTATAGTTGCAGGAAAGCTTAAACGGCTATAACGGCATTATCACGTCACCATCGTCGACCACCGTCCGTTGAAGGTCATCTTCGATGTTCAGGTGGTGATGAGATTAGTCCAATTCTACCAAAGGTAAGGGTGGATCTAGAATCGCCAAGGAGAAGGTTGCAGGTGATTTCGCATCATCTTGGCAGAAAAGGCTCTATTTGCAAGTTTACTCAATAACTGAAGATACATTTGGATCCAGCTGAAGATTTTGCACTAAAATCCGATCATTCAACTCGAATGTGAGATCCTTGTCGCTGTACGCCAGCTACAGGATTTCGCCAACCGATGCTCATGATATATGATTCGTGTCTGCTGACCTCACAACTAGATCTCGATCTCCGAGCTCCTTCGTCGGGGCTATCAAAAGCCGATACCAACTGAGATTCGGAAATGTAAGAGAACGAGGAAGATAGCAACACACTGCGAAGGAGCGGAAACAAGCGACGTGTTAGAATTCGGCGGGACATCGCAGTAGAGGCAAATTTCATTGACAATTGCTTAAAATCAAAGCTTTTGAAAAAGGCGAGTTCACTTGGAATCTTTTCAACCTATCATGTCTTAGGATTAATTTGGACTCATCACAACTGATTAGAATAAATATGCGCATATCTTTATTAAATGATCGATAATTTTGATTAAGGGTTAGAATTGATTATTTCTTTTTCAGTGCATAAACCTGGATACTCAGTGCTGCAGCCAGTTGTGCATTCGGAGCAGTAATCACCGCTTTTGTAAACAGGTTGACCGATGATATTCGTCAAGGAATAGTCACACACAAAGTACTGCCTAGTCCATGGCGAATTATAATAGACCACCAACGAGCATCCAAGATGAGTAACACGATCACCAACAATCTGAGTAAAGTGGCCAATCGAGTGTCTGAATTGCAAAAAAATCAAAAACTGTTACTTTGAATTAGGATACTGGACTACATTAGCAGGTTTTGCTTTAAAACCGCTGCCGAATTAGTCCAACGGCTTACAAACATAATGAAAGCATACCCTTGATGAGCGCTGGGAAAACTCGCGATGATAGTCGGGTTGGCGTATGCGTATTCTTCGTACCATTTATTAATGATTTTCTTTATCAAAGCAACTGTCGAAATGGTTCTACCGAAGTACGACATTATAGCAATGTTTTGCCCGGCTGCCGTGAATGTAGCCGTATTTCGGCATTGATCATTACCGTAAATACAGCGTCGAGTGTTAGCTCCAGCAATATCCGCTAACTCAGTGCTCCACACCCGCAAACGATTTTACTCAATGATCACTAATAAAATGGCGTAAAACTCATACCACTGTTGCCATACGCTTCGCTTGTGGGTAGAAAGTATTCGAAGTAATACTTTGGTTGCCTGTAGCAACGGTGCTACGAAATCCATTGTGCAAACCCAGGATCAACGCTTGCAGGGTCGAATCCAGTACTATCTCAGTTGCTTCAACTCCGCAAGTAGTTGATAATGTTCTCGAACTGTTGCAAGCTATATGGGTAGTACCAGCTCGACATAATGAGGAATCGCAATAGTTTGTTTGCTGGTGGCTGGACTCGATCAGTGTCATAATAATGACTGCAAAACATAAATACTTTTGTTTTAGAGATAGGTTCGGAAGCAATGGCCTCATAAGACGTACTTGTTATTAAAAGCTCCATTTGATAGGATGCGAATGATGTTCGTTTGATTATATTTGAATGTTCTTTTGGTAACAAACCTGGAAAAGATTTTGAAGCTTCTGTTTTTGTTAATATGGTACGAACTATATATATTTTCCCTTGAAGATGTTACTGATCAGTGATGAAACGTCGGACAGTATAGAATAACGTCGTTCAAAAATAACTAAGCTGCTCAATTCTACGAGTTTAAGATAACTTCTCGTTAGACAGTTTCTCCATTGTTTTTTTTAGTGGAAAAAACCTTCTCCCGTAGAAAACATACTAAGTAAAACCGAAAACATCTATGTAGCTAAATTTAAATTGAAAATGATCCTGTTTGATGGCGGGATAACTTAATTTAGCTCAAATGCATCGCGATTGTTTCCGAATGTTTTGGATACAATTGATGCCATGTTAATCATCACTTGACATACTGGAGTTCAAGTGGATTGCTCACCGCCAAAGAGGACATCAAGTGTCGTAGGATAGTCATGTAGTGCGAAAAGAGCAAGAAAAGACTATCGCTCGGAATTGATTTAAAGCCGTGATTTATCCATGTTTATGTGTTATCGCGTGCTTCGCCTTTCATGATATTCGCTAGACTGCGACTTGGTTTTTCAGCTGAATATCACATATAAATCTATCTGCTTTATCTTTGCGTGTGATTTATGAATAGGATCAGAAAGGTTTAAGTTTAGGTTTGGAATTTCTTACCATAGACACGATAACTAAGCAAATAAAAGATAAGCTTATGTTGAATATTACTCACTATTTTTTGATGGGAAGAAAAATCTAGTTTGCTGATAACTTTGTTTTAAAACTAGGACTGAAAGAAAACAGGATGCTAAAAACAGAACCTTTTTAATGTTTGAGGGCAAATTGACGTGACTTAGATTTTCGTAAAATCACTTATTTATTGTTCATAAATTTGATGGTTTACTATTCTGTTATCCATTACTGGACACGATTTTGCTATAGCACAGTATAGTGTAATAAAATCGGAGAAGTATTAAAAGAAGAGTTTGCTTCAAGTAGCTGTCAACACGTTTCAAGCAGTCGCAATAGTGTGATCAATGTTTCATATTAAATGACGTGGTCTGGTTTCAAAATTTAAGACAAGTCTATATAAAGGCTTCTACCACCTCTAAATGTTCACAATTTAAGCAAGGTGACGATTTTAGTGTATGTCATGTCCTTTAATACCAAACACTTTTCTATACACCTCCAACGCACAATCCTTTTTCAGTTGAACACACCGCTTATAAGTTTCGCCTACCTTCCATTAAAATTATTTCAGCTGACATTGGCTACTCGCACACGGAGCGTACGTGATGACGCGATGGTAAACAGGATACCAGAGTTTGCCTGTAGCAAAAACTTAATCCTTTTATCAGTGTGCTTGTTTTAAGACTTTTGCTAAGCTCAGCGGAACGTTTACTTTCTGTTATGTACGCAGCATAACATTTATCCTACCTGGGAGAGGCCTGATATACTGATACAGTGAAATTACGCAATGTCCTCATGAAGAAAATTCGTCGTCATGGTTCCAGGACGGCCTAATTCCTGGTTTAATATGTTTGCTGTTGCGCTAACAAAAGCGAGATATCATGTGGAAAAAAAATTCAACTTTTATTATCATATACTTTTAGTAAACTTTTATAAAGTATGACTGCAACAAAAATGGTATCAAATATCAGCACACCGACTGCAAATATGCAAATTTGGCTGCGGCTGGCGTTTCGGTTATTCCGTGCGGTCGGTGGTGTGTCCAATGCTTGCATGAACATATTGAATTCCTAGTTGACTCTTTTCCCGTAAGTGCGTGCAGAACGTACTCGTGCTCTTGGCGTATACGTATGATATAACCGCATTCGATGTGGTGCGTGCGGGAAGAGAAATTGTTTCAGCTATAGTGTGGAAATAGATTTTCACTGCGGAACGAACCGCTTATTCGGGATATTACGCTGATGAGATCGCCCAAACAGATTGTTCGTGTAATCAGCTCCATACATCCTTTACCATCCTTATAGAATGTCGATGAAGCTGTTCCGATATTGCTTGCTTATGCAATAACTTGGCAACATTTTTCGGTATAATGTATTTATCAAGATCGGAACCGAATTCTAAAACCATTACCGTCCATGCTCAAGGGGAATTACTCGACTAGTCGATTACCGCACGTTTATTTTTTTGTTTATGGCCAGCCCCTAGTGCAAAACTTCAAATGGTAAGTAAAAAATTCTCGTTCACCATCCGCACTGTCAGCCATTACCATAAAAGGACTAAAATCTCGCAGGGTTTAAACCCAAGAAATCCGATAAATCCTCATTTTCGGCTTGTTTTCTGCTTCTCGATCGATAAGAGGTGTCTCCGTAAAAAGCTTTTTATCGACGGGTAAAACACAATTTAGAACCAGAAGGGAGGGAAATCAAACGGTCGACGAAAAAAAACACCAAATAACGGAAACAGGGTGTTTGCCGGTTGTGTGTGTGTGGAAAATAATGCCATTTTACCCTCGATGTCTTCATCCGGACCCGGACCGCCGCGTCGGAACTTAACCAGACCCAAACGGATTGAAACGGAAGCTGGGCGATAACGGTTCCGCTGCAAAATTCTTGCTCACTTTGTGCACTGTCCACCAATCACGTCGAGTAGACGTTTTTTTTCTTGACAAGTTATCGGTTAGTACGGAACGATGATCACTGGAAAGCAGGAAAAATGTCGGGGGATGATTTTTTATTCTTCAAAGCTTCAAAGTAAAAGCAGTCCGGTCGAGTGAAGAATCGCTTTGTCAGCGTAACGATCTAAGGAATAGTGAGTAGCGGCAAAAAACTCGTATTATCCACTGTATTAAATTCAAGAGACTCACATCTCGAGAGGGGCCCATATTTCACCGGATTAGAGAACCCATGTTTTTGACACATGCTATAATATTCTATGGCTGATTTGGTGAAATTCAAGAAACATTTCAGTTAGGTTGTTGACTGATGTATTCCACCATTTCGTTTGTTGTTACTGAGTTTCGCCTTTGTTGCTAATAAGTCAAAATACGATACGATACATACGATAAAAAACTGTCTGAATTTTTAGAAATGATGAAAAGTTTGAATCGATCAGTTGATATTTTCATTAATCAATCCGTATCCAATTTTTCAGTAGATTGCTGGTTGCACAGTTTCAACGATAGCAGCCTTCTAAAAACATTACCAATACCAGTATGAATAATCATGATAATACCAACACCGGTTAATATTTGACAATTATTCGTGTAACTTTTGTCATTATTGAAATTTATCAATTTATTAATTTCAGACCTTTTCAAATGAAAGTTAAGATTAATTTTCGAAAAATAAAAGTCCAAAATTGCTTAGTTTAGTGAAATCCGTCAAACGTCAAAAATGTAAAAAATTGTGAGAAATGTCAAAAGAGTCAAATGTGAAAAATGTCACATCTGTTAAAAATGCCAAAAACGTCAGATAGTTTAAAATGTCTATACTGAAAAAGCCGCAGCCCCGTCGCACAGTGGGACGAAATCAAAAATAGTAGGACATTGGTGTTTGTGACGAAACGCATGGTTTTATGAGTACTTTGTTTCTCTGGAAAAATTTTTTGTTTAAGGGGGGTGTACGCCAAAGTAAAAAAACCTAAATTATTCCACCTAGCGGTCAGACCCAGCCTTTCTCATTTAAACTTATTATTTGTAAAAATAGATTTACATGAACGCTGCAATCCAATAAAGGAATATTCACTCTTTGGGTACTGAAATATTGATGTTGTAACTGAAGTATAAAATTTGAAATTTGAATTAATTTCAATCATCAGCAATATCAGAAACATTTAAATTGAACGATAACATATTTAAATTATGTTGAGGTCACATACATTGATCAAAGCAGGTATAGTTTTGAATAATCTCTTAATTTCTTTACTTTTCATAACTTCTGAACCACATATCAAATTGTTATGAAGTTTATCATTTGTAAGTTTGAGAGATGACTCGTTCGTATGACACAAGTTATGTTCAAATAAGTCATGTAATCTTTGAGATAATAGACTTTCGTTGTTTTAGTAACAATTTAATACATAACGGTTGCTTAAGTTCGATTATAATCAAATGAAAAGGGAACGTATAAAGCAGCCAAACTTTGAAATCACGTGTTCAATCATAATTCATCAGTTAACCCTTAACTAGCCCGTTCATCTGATATCAATATTGTTCAAATCGGTTATGTAGTTTCTGAGATAATGAAGTTTCGTGATTTTCACATTTCGATACATTACAGACGAAGTTACAGTCCGCTTACAGTAAAATTCAATAGGGTGTTATGAGGCAGCTATACATTTCATTTGACACTAATTTTGTGGAAATCGGGTCAGCCATCTTTGAGAAAAGTGAGTGAGTCCAAGTAGTCTTCGAAATATGTTCCTTTTCATAGCCTGATTTCACATTTTTAAACATAACAGGCAAAGTAATAATCCGTTTGCAAAAAAAAATCATAAGGGTCTTATGGGGCAACAAGACCTTCCATATGACACTGATTTTATGCAAATCTGTCCAGCCATCTCTGAGAAACATGAGTTAGATTAAATAGTATCCAGAACACGTTTCTTTCCATTACTTCTGAACCACAAAATTCAAAAGTTAAGGGTTTTTAGGTAGCCCGTTCATTTGAAAACAATTTTGTTCAAATCGGTTGTGCAGTTTCTGAGATATTGATGTTTCGTGATTTTTACATTTTGATACATAACCTCTAAACTAGAAATCTGATTCAATAGGATCTTATAGGGCAACTAGACCTTTCATTTGCAATTAATTTCATTGAAATCGGTTCAGCCATCGCTGAGAAAAGTGAGTGAGAAAAAAGTTTCCAGTGATCGTTAGGAGAAAGTCAATATGTTTACTTTCATTATGTGATTTCACATTTTTATGAACAACGGACAAAGTTGCTATCCGATTGCAATAAAATTCAATAGCAACCTATGGGGCAACTAGACCTTTCATTTGACACTAATTTTGTGAAAATCGGTTCAACTATCTCTAAGAAAAATGAGTGAGTTTAAACAACCTTAGGATAACTTTTCTTTACATAACTTTTGAACCATATGTTCAACCATAACGAAATTCGAAAGTTAAGGATTCTGGAGACAGCCCGATCATTTGAAACCAGTTTCATTGAAATCGGTTGTGTGGTTTCTGAGATATTGATGTTTCGTGATTTTTACATTTTGATACATAACCTCTAAACTAAAAATCCGATTACAATGAAATTCAATAGCAACCTATGGCGCAACTAGACCTTTCATTTGCAATTAATTTCATGAAAATCGGTTCAGCCATCTCTGAGAAAAGTGAGTGAGAAAAAAAAGTTGCACATACATACACACACACACATACACACATACATACATACATACAGAAAATGCTCAGTTCGTCGAAAGGGGTCGAGTGGTATATGACATTCGGCCATTGGGACCACTTTTATACCTTTGGTTTTTCCAGTGATTGCTATACCTTTCTAGGAGAAAGGCAAAAAATAACTTTTTAGTTTTTTGATAAAATAGGTAACTTTCTTCCGACACATTGTAGAACTAGCTATTTCGAGCAAGTTTGTAGAACATTGAAAAATTCTATCTCTTAACCTAACAAATTTATAAGATATAAAAGCAAAGCACCCCTTTAAAATATGTTTTTGTGTGATAACGCTCTTATCTTAATTTTGCCATTGTTCAAGTGTTCTACAAACTTCGAACTAAGATAAATTGTCACATTTTGCCTTTCTCCTAGAAAGGTATAGCAATCACTTGCAAAACCGAAAGTATAAAAGTGCTCCAAAGTACCGAATGGCATATATCACTCGACTCAGCTCGACGAGCTGAGCATTTTCTGTATGTGTGTGTGTGTATGTGTGTGTGTGTGTGTGTGTGTGTGTGTGTGTGTGTGTATGTGCAGATTTTTATTCTCACTCACTTTTCTCAGAGATGGCTGAACCGATTTTCATGAAATTAATTGCAAATGAAAGGTCTCGATGTCCCATAAGACTCTATTAAATTTCATTGTAATCGGATTTCTAGTTCATAGGTTATGTATCAAAATGTAAAAATCATGAAACATCATTTTCTCGAAAACTACACAACCGATTTAAACAAACTTGGTTTCAAATGAACGGGCTACCTGAAATACCCCTAAATTTTAAATTTCATAAAGATTAAACTTGTGGTTTAAAAGTGATGACAAGAAACGTGTCTTGAAGACTGCTTAATCTCACTCATGTCACCACTTCCACAAAATTAAATGTAAATCAATAAGTTTAGCTGCCTAATAACACTCTATAGAATTTTACTGTAATCGGACTGTAACTTCGTCTGTAATGTACCGAATTGTGAAAATTACGAAACTTCATTATCTCAGAAACTACACAACCGATTTGATCAATATTAATATCAGATGAGCGGGCTAGTTAAGGGTTAACTGATGAATTATGATTAAGCACGTGGTTTCAAAGTTTGGTTGCCCTTTACGTTCCCATTTCATTTGATTATAATTGAACCTAAGCAACCGTTATGTATTAAATTGTTAATAAAACAACGAAAGTCTATTATCACAAAGATTACATGACTTATACGAACATAACTAGTGTCATACAAAAGAGTCAACTCTCGAACTTACAAATAACAAACTTCATAACAATTTGATATGTGGCACAAAAGTTATGGAAAGAAAAGAAATTCAAAGACTATTCAAAACTATACCTGCTTTGATTGATATATGTGGCCTCAACATAATTTAAATGTGGTATCGTACTATTTGAACGTTCCAAATTCATTGATTCCTTGCGATGTGTTTAAAGTCTGAAAATACACGACGAATCGGCCATAGGATATGATCAAAGTCAAATAACAAATCGTTTGAAATGATTGGTTTTATCGAAATGGCAACATCTTCGACTTTTGGCTTCTGTACATCACCTTAATTCTGAATGTATTCATATAGTATTCGGTCATTTTCAGCAAATTTTCTGGCATCAATCTGACACCGGAAATACTCATATTGAGAATTCTTTAGTTATTTTGGTTGTTTTCCACAAACTTAAAGAGGCCGTCTTTAAATTCAAAATGGTGTCCAGGGTCAATGTTTGGTTTCTATGCATCATCTCGATTACGAAAGTATCCATATTGAGTATTATTTGGTCATTTTCGACTGTTTCCAAGAAGATGCCATTTAGCGATTCAAAATGGTGCCTGAGGTCAATTGTTAGCTCTTTGCATCATTCTGGTACCAGAGATACTCATATTGGATGGTATTTGGTTATTTTAGACTGTTTTTCACAAACTGGAAGTCGCCATTTTGGATTTAAAATGGTATTTAAAATAATTTCTGGCCTCTGAGCGTCATTCTGGTTGAAGGAACACCTATACTGGGTGTAATTCGATCATTTTCGTCTGTTTCCCAGGAACCGGAAGTCGCCAACCTATAATCCAAAGTGAGGTCTGCGGTCGATTTCAGCTGCTGTGTATCATTCTAGATCCGGAGATACTCACAGAAACCACAATTTGCCATCCTACAATTCATAATGGTGTCTGAAGTCAATTTGTGGCTCCAGTGCATCATTACGATTCCGAAAATACCCATATTGGGTGGTATTTGGTGGTTTGCCGCTGTTTTTCCGACATCGGATGTCGCCATCTTAGAATTCAAAATGGTATCTGTGGTCCATTTTAGCTCCTGTGTATCATTCTTTATCCGGATATTATTATATTGGGTGGAAATCGTCCATTTTTGGCTGTTTTCTAGAAACCGGAAGTTGCCATCTTACAATCCAAAATGTTGCCTGAGGTCGATTATGGAACATATTTGTAACAACTTAAAACATTCACCTGCCAAATATGGTTTCATTTTGTTGACTAGTTCGCGAGATATGCAGAAATTTGTGCAGAAACATGTGCTTCCAGAAGAGGGAGGGGCGTCGAACCATTATGGACATATTTGTTACCCTTTAAAACATCCACATGCCAAATTCGGTTCCATTTGCTTGGTTTGTTCTTGAGTTGTGCAGAAATTTATGTTTCATTTGTATTGGACCCTTCCTTTCCAGAAGAGGGAGGGGCCTCAAACTATCATAGGAACCTTTATCGGGACCAAAAACCCCTACATACAAATTTTCACGTCGATCGGTTCGGTAGTTTTCGAGCCTATATGGATCAAACAGACAGACCGAACTACATTTTTATATGTATTGATTACAACATCAATATTTTAGAACCTAAAGCCTGAATATACATTTATTGGATTGAAGGGTTCATGTAAATCTATTTTTACAAATAAAATGAATGAGAAAGGCTGGGTCTGACCGCTAGGTGGATTAATTTAGGTTTTTTAAAAGAAAATGTATCGCTATCTCGTTATTTGGAGGAGTTATGTCTGTTTTTACATTTTTTTGACACAATTTTCAAGAGAACATATTTTGCGGAAAGGCAGTTCTTGGCAGCTACTTTCAGTTTCATTTTATTCGGATACTTATTCCCTCCAATTGTATATATATCTCGTACTGGAATCGAAGGGGATTCATGGTAATTTTTCGAAAATCAAGCTGCAACTTTTTTGGAATTCGATTATTTTTAATCTACTTTTTTTTAACTCGGACAATCGGTGCCCGTAAATGAGTAAGCCATGCACGTTTGGTGATTCGACAGGTGCTTGGAAATTTTAGCGAAGTGTTGAAATGAGTAACTTCAAGAAATCCGAGTTGTTTGACGTCTGGCTTAAGTCAGATTTGCGAGTGCGAAGTGAAAATGTTATAAAATATGTTAAGAATAAAATATGTGGAGAAGAATTTGATTCAAAGCGAAAGCAGGTTATCGTGAAGCTGTGTTACAATCTGCAACAAAAATGGCTGTTTGCCAAGCGGACCTATGCTGTGTTCGTAGATCGTAATGAAGCTTGGCTTGCGGAAAATGTATTTTCTGAGCCACGTTATCCTCGGAAAAAAGCTTTTGATAAGTTGACTGATCGGAGCAAGAGAAGGCGGGTTGCTGATCTCAGGCAGGGGAGGACTGCTACTGAACTGTCATTTGCTGCTCAAATGAATGCTCGTAGTGAGCACAAGAAAGATGCTGCCAAGCTTCTTGCGGAAGCTATGCAATCCTCTCCAACACGATCACAACGCATTAGATCAGCATGGAATGCACAGAATTTGTCACTTAACAAACGGGCTCGAAAGCTAACGGAAGAGGAAGCATTATGCTTTTACGTTGACGGAAACTTTTCCAAGTCATTATGGATAAAAATAAAACAGAACCACAAAACATGTAATATTCCTCAAATTTATCCATCATATCAAGTTCTCATGCAAGCTCGCGAAAAATGTATTCCCTCGAAAGAGTTTGTAAATGTTTCGGAGTCAACAGCCGAGGTGAAGCTACAAGCTTTTCTCGAGCTTACGGCCAAGCAGATCGTCGTACTTCAAGATGAAGTACTCTTAACGCTGTCTAACGCTGAGCTACAAGATCTTGAACTTGTATCTAAGTGGGGTTTCGATGGATGCTCCGATCAATCGAACTACAAGCAGAGATTTGCGGACAAACAGTTTGACGATAGCTCAATTTTCGTCACATCTTTGGTTCCTGTTCAACTTCGTGTCAAAAGTAACCCGTCAAAAGTTGTTTGGCATAGCCTCCGCTCTTCTTCCTCGAGATTCTGCCGCCCTATTAGGATTCAGTTCGCCAAGGAAACAAAAGAGCTCAACCATTGGTAAAAAAAAATGTGGACTGTGGATGTGGATTCCGCTTCAATGGAAATTAACATCACACACACCTTAATATGCAGCATGGTGGATGGCAAAGTGTGTAGTACTTTGTCTGAGTTATCATGTCAAAGATGTTTTGTATGTGGTGCATTTCCCAAGGAATTCAACGATTTAAAAAAAATACTTAAAAATGTTTGAGTTTGGACTATCTCCTCTGCATTGCTATATTCGGTAGTGTAATATTCATATACATGTCTTTACTTTTTTGTTTACACATTATTATCTATTAGGTGTATGGAATGTTTGCTACATATTGCTTATCGGCTCGACATAAAGTGCTGGCAAGAAAGGCAACCCCACGAAGAAGAAAGCGTCGCCAACCGCAAAAAGGACATCCAGGAAGCTTTCAAGAATCAGTTGGGATTGATAATAGATGTTCCTAAGAGCAAGCCCACCAGTGGCTAAATTGAAGTTTCTAAAGCTAGTTTGGCAACTCCCACCATAACGCGGCAACCGCACCGGGCGTTGCTATGTTGGTTTGGGAAATAGCAATCCCCACCTCGGGTAATAGCGAGTTATTAAATTTGGCAACGCGATAGCAACGAGCCGAATCATTGCCGGCAAATCAGTGATGCCAGAGCCGAATCGTTGCTATTTGATGAAATGTCAAACTGTTGTTTTTTTGTGCTCGATAGTGAATGTTCGTAATAATATTACGAAGATGATGAGTGTTTCGAATGCGGACTCAATTGGTCGGCCACGGAAGACGAGATGTTTTGCCTCGCTTGTTAAACACGTCGTAGAACGCAAGTGTCGGCGTGAACTACTACTCAATTTTGTTTCCGATTGAGCTGAATTTTTGCACAGGGTGTTTTTTCGGGCAGGTAAACATTTTGTATAGGTTTTTTATTGAAATGACCATTTTGGTTGGCATTTTGGTGTGCAACCTACACGATGCGGAAAGCGCAAATCCTCACAATATTGGCCAATATTATTCAATATACCTGGAAGGTTTAAGCAAATCTGCTCGGGAGTATTACCAACTATTTTCCCGTTTCGTTCGGTCGTTGTATAAAAAACCATATTTTTCCTTTACCGCTGTTTCAATCTTCAAAAACAACCTGAGATGCGTTCGAAAGCGGCGTTGGAAATGGTCATCTGTATTGACCGGTGTTTCCCATGAAAATATTGTTAAAACGCTGGATGGCACCTTCCTCCGTATGGCGGTCAATGTTTGACTATTTACTAGGTAGAGAGCCGCCCCGAATCTTTCCAAAAACCCTTTTCTTAATCGCGTATAAGGAAATTTGTTTGGCGAAATCACTTTCTTCATCACTAGAATCAACCAAATACTCGAAAACAATTTCCGCGTTCTATATTCAAGTTTCTTTTTTTGGTGGCAAATTTTCAAATATTAATAGCAAACTGTGGGAACCAAGACATCATAGAATACAGAATACAACTAATGAAAGTTCGCCAGCTTTCAGTAGAATAGTCGTTTGAGCCAACGTTGCGGGACGTGCCCACTTTTACCAAATTACTTTAAATAAACATGTAAGGATGAAAAAATCCATGTACGCACAAGTAAAAAAACCTGCAAAAGAATTATGTTATCGATAACTTGGGAAAACGGAAACAAAGTTAAAACAAAGTTGCGTGAAATGGAGGGAACATTTTATGAAGCAGAAAGAACGTAGATCATTCCGGAAAAGATTGACTGACGGATAGGTTGGTTATTACTAGATACGCAAAAAATATGCGAAATACATCACAAACAAACATTTTGCCAACGCTGGCTAGTGACGTTCTTCAGAAATTGGCAACTGCCGGTGTGAAAAAGAAATAGTGGAATTGGTAATCCCCATTAGCAACGACCGGTGCGAAAATCGGTTGCTATCCAAAATAGCAACGGCCAGCGTTGTGAAAGTAGCAACTCAAATGGCAACTCACTGGTGCGCTTGCTCTAAGCGTGGCTCTGGTTCGTCTAACGATGGAAACACGGCGAGAAGGTTTTTCCAGAATCCATCCTTGACAGCAGCTATTACGGGATTGAAACAAAAAGTAGTTGAGAAATTTTCAAACATCATATCAGTCATTTCATTAGGTTTTGAGATAGATGCGAAAAAGTTTCAACAGTACTGTATGGAAACTGCACGACTATATGTAGAAGAATACTGGTGGTATAAAATGCCACCAAGCGTTCATCGTTTAATTATTCACGGGCCCGATATAATTAAGGCATCGATTGTGCCAATTGGAACACTACCTGAAGAAGCTCAAGAGTGTCGTAATAAAGATATTAAAAATTTTCGAGAGCATCGTGCAAGGAAGTGTTCTCGGTAAATAATTGCGATTTATAATATATTTGGACAATTAACTTACCTTATTTTTTATTATTGTCCCCATCAGTATGGCCACTAATCAGGACATTTTTAACAGGCTGATGGTGTCATCAGATCCGATTGTATCGTCAGTACGCAAAATACTAAGAACAAAACGCGTACGGTTTACAGGAGATGTGCTGCGATTGCTGAATTAGCCCAACATCTCTCGTAACGATATAACATCAAGTGATGAAGATTCAGACGATGAATAGAAATTAAAAAATTATAAAATTCCAAAAAAGTTGCAACTTGATTTTCGAAAAATTACCATGAATCCCCTTCGATTTCAGTACGAGATATATATACAATTGGAGGGAATAAGTATCCGAATAAAATGAAACTGAAAGTAGCTGCCAAGAACTGTCTTTCCGCAAAATATGTTCTCTTAAAAATTGTGTCAAAAAATGTAAAAACAGACATAACCCCTCCAAATAAAAAGATAGCGATACACTTTCTTTTGAAAAAATGTGACAATTTATCTTAGTTTGAAGTTTGTAGAACACTTGAACAATGGCAAAATTAAAATAAGAGCGTTATCACACAAAAACACATTTTAAGGGGGTGCTTTGCTTTTATATCTTATAAATTTGTTAGGTTAAGAGATAGAATTTTTCAATGTTCTACAAACTTGCTCGAAATAGCTAGTTCTACAATGTGTCGGAAGAAAGTTACCTATTTTATCAAAAAATAAAAAAGTTATTTTTTTATTTTGGCGTACACCCCCCTTAAACAAAAAATTTTACCATCGAAATAAAGTACTCATAAAACTGAGAAACTTTCTAGAAGACATCGAAACGCTAAAACCATGCGTTCCGTCACAAACACCAATGTCCTACTATTTTTGATTTCGTCCCACTGTGCGTCGTACCGGTTATAATAAGAAGCGCGGAGACGACGGATGATTTGGGGCACCCAGAGCCCTCGCATAACGCACAACCCAAGTAACAATTTCTATACTAAATATATACATAAGCCATAAACATGTTTTAAAAAAGCTTTGTTAGAACCGAAGCTTATTTGTTTATACACAGCAACATACTTCATCAAAATAAATCAAATTCAGAACGCCTAGAAAGGTTTTCAAATGCCTCCTGAGATTCATGTTTTCTTTAAATGTGTTATTCGCTGTTTATTAATGGGGATACAATTGCACGATAAAACTGATCCTTACAGCTACATTAAAACTTGTGTTAAAGGTTTCTCATTGTCTTAAGATATTATCGGGAGCAGGCTTGGTAATACGATAGATTATCGTCTATAATCGTCATCGCCGGTACCGATAACGTCTGCTATCGTTATCGACGATGACAATTGCATCTTCAAACATTAACGTTATCGACGATAACGATATTTACTTGACGTTATCAGCGCACTAACGTCTGTTGCTATGTCAAAGCAAGTGCACCACTGGCTATATTTCGGTTGCTGAAGTTGGCTTGACAACCAACAAAATAACCGCACCGAGCGTTGCTATTTACTCTTGAAAAATAACAACTCAAGGAAGAAAAAATTCTCTAGTAGCTTGCAACGAATTCATAAGTTTAGCAACGAACCGATCCGTTGCTATTGGACCAAATGCTGCATTTTTTTTGTTGCTATCCAAGATATCAGCCAAAGTGAAAACAAACGATAAGTTATCGATTAACAATCTTGATCGAGAGACTATCAAGTTTGTAAGAGGACTTTATAATCAACATTAAAACAGTTTGATCCATTGTTGGCTTACGTGAGGTCATTGATAAAATCGCCAATTTCAAAAAAAAGAAAAAGAATTATAATAATGGTAACTTCGAGCGGAAAACCAACGGAAATTCTCTTCTTTAAATTTTAAATTATCCTTCTGTCAATTGTCAACAATGATTGACAACATCACAAGTGCCATTGAAGATGCTTTTGAGCTGAGACCGCTTTCGACGAGCTGCACAATCTTGTACGGTATTTGAAAAGTATTTCATTTAAAATACCTAATAGATTCACACTCTTCAGTTATCCTCTTTAATTATCTCACTCACTCAGAAAATACAACCAGCACTTTAAGTTGCATATCGAACGATATTGTTTACGTTTTTGACAGTAGCATCAGATAACAAAACTGCAGAGTGCATTTGACCTGGTGCCGTGCTACCAGAGAACTTATTAGTTTTTCAAAACACACAGCGCAGATCAAGAGTAGTATTTCTGGTTTCAGTTTTGTTAAGGTATCGTGATGGAGAAAGTGTTCTAGAGAGGCCGTAATAAAACTAGCGCAAAAATGTTTAACTTCAAAAAGTTTAAGAGATACCAAAAGAACTTACCACAGCAGAATCCATTGTCATCAGTAAATGCTGCTCGGTACGCCATATTATATTGTACAATCGAAACTTCACGTAAAATGCGCCTAAAATCCAGAAATTCGTAATGTAAGAGGCGTAATACTAATTGTGGCAGATGATGTTCAAACCAAACCTAAATTCATACAATTTATATTCACATTGTTTGTGTCTATGCTCGTGACTACCTACAAACGCAGGTTTTTTTATAACCTCAAGCGATCCTTTCAATGACGTCTTAAGTTTTCTTTTATGTCATTAATGTTCTCATTCAAACTGTACAGACACTCTTAAAGCTGTGTTAAGGGTTGCCAACTAGGGTTTGCAATATTCCCGAGAATAGATTTCCCGGGAAACGGGAATGCAAAATCTTATTTCCCGGGAATTCCCGGGAACCGGGAAAAGAAAAAATCCTTAGCAAAAATGAGATTTCAAATAATGTTTATTAATAAAAAGTTTCAAATAATCGTTTACAATTCAATTATCAATTGAAGAACAAAATTTATTCAAGTTCACTCCAGAAATTCATGAACAATCGTCTATCAATCGCCTCAGTTCCGCTGACAATTTTTCGCTAGGCCCAAATAATGTAGTTCCCTTCTGTTAAACTTTGCTTAAGATCGCTGAATCACCGCTGGTGTCTGATTTCTAAAATACTTCTAAATCACCGATTCCAGCTCTTGCTACATTTCATTAGAAACTGAAGAGTCCAATACTTTTAGTATGTTGAAGATAAAGCTGAGTGTTTGGCAGCCAGATTTTAGAGCATTTGAATGCCTTCGTAATTAATGTGAAATCGCGGCCACGACCCAAGTTACACTGACTGAGTTTTATTAATTTATTTATTTCTGGTCGCATTGATTTACGGGTTTCAATTTTTTCTTATCAATTTACAGGTTTCAAAATATTCTGTCGATAATCAAAGAAAAAATCAAGCAACTATTCGCTTAGTAGTAAACTCACTAGCAAAAAAAGACATGAGACGAAGAAAATATTTCTTATATTATCGTTTACTTAATAAGACAGCATATATTTTTGACAAATAGATTAAGCAAATAATTTGATATTACACGGCAAGCAAATATTGCTTGTCGTTTTAGGCAAATATTTGCTTCGTATAATGCACACTATGAAGCTGCTCTACACTTCTACGACGTAAGTTTCGTGTTTTGATACGATATTTAGTTTTATTGCAATATTGTAAGGAAAATTTTCCGAGGAGCTCTGAAATCCCGGGAATCATTATTCCTATTCTCGGGATCCGGGAATCCCGGGAAAAGGCAATTCCCGGGAAATCGTTCCCGGGATTGCAAACCCTATTGACAACCAAAACGTATATTCATATATTTGGTTTTAAAATATAGATTTAACACCCTCTTGTAGTGTCTCAAGCAGAGCCGGATTTAAGGGGGGCCCGGGCCCCGGGCCCCCACATTTTTGGGGCTCCCACAAAACGAGAAAAAGTTTTTTCGCTATCAAAAATGAGATTCAATCAAAAGTTCAATTTACAGCAAGAAAATTTAAACAGACCATTCCAATCTGAAACTTTGCTTCAATGTTATTTTTTCGCGAGCACCAATATCACAACTACATCCATAAGAGTTCACCTTCGATTCTCTTGGAATGACACACATTAACACATCATTTGAATCGAACCAGCGCGCATGAGAGGTTAAGCGGAGAAAGAACACAATCTAGAAGTTTTTTAATGCATTGCTGTCGATTCCAAATAAAATTAAGTTTACTTGTCCGTGCGCAGATTTTATTGACCTGCAGATGTGTGTAGTTTTTTCCTAGTTTCTATAGATTATTGCCAGGGTCGCCTTATATTTGCACAGTCTTTCTCAAATTGTGTGCAAATTTTTGCCTGTGGATCACAATTTTTCAAACTGCGGTAGAATTCTTTTAGATATCAAGAAAAAATTTTCGGATTTCAGATCTGGCTGTAAACAGTAAGCAAGCACCGAATTTATTATTACATTTGTTCAAAATGTGCGATCGCTCAAAAAAAAAAAAAAAGATTACACGAAGAAAAAAATCAAAAACTCGTTAGTGCCTTCAAAATCATTTTATTTGAGGATTTATTTGAGCCTAATACCCCGTTCACACTACACTGCATATTACCTGATATCGGGCCATTCGTGCTATCGAGGCCATAGCACCATGTCATATCCATATCACCTGATATTCCATACAATCGAGCTGTCATTGGATATCACCTCGGCTACTGGTATCGCGGATATCATGTTCGAAAACCAATAAAAAACCAGATTTGCAGCAGTTGGCAACACGGCCAAAAGACATTTGACGCAACCCTACAAATTTCGAAATTTGCGTTGCATGCGAAATAGAAAGAAGGAAATATTTTTACTCTTTTCATCCCGCACATTTTGACAATTGCTTATGAGAGTTCGCGTTGGTGCGAGCCAACTAGCTGAAATCTCTATCCTAGTTACATTGCTCTTGTTGTCTTGTTTTTGCCTTGACCTGTTTTTGTTTTCTTCTCTTTTCAATTACTAATGTAAATGCCAAGCCATATCATCTGACTGTAGAGAGAACACCCGTAGTGATATCCGATATCATCTGGCGATATCAGGTGATATGCGGCGTAGTCTAAACAAAGCATAATGATCTCGAACGTAATTGGAGGAAGGTCTTTTTCGAAGATGAAGATGATTGAAAATAGGTTGCGTACGACTATGAACTTAGCATTGTTGAGTTGAGAGTTCGTTATTCTGAAAGAGTTTAATGTTGATTCTTTAATTAATAAATTCTCTGAAAAAAAAATCTAACAAATTTTTGATAACTTTGAATACGATTTAATCGTACGATAAAAAACGGTTTTGTTTTTTTTTCGGGGCCCCCACTGTAAACTGGGCCCCGGGCCCCCACAATCGTAAATCCGGCTCTGGTCTCAAGCAACAATTGAAACATAATAAAAAAATAAATTGTGATCATTTGTTGCACTAATGGAAATCCGAGGTTTTAAGAAACATTTTTTGTTACTACGATGAAATTGCAGAGAAACAAGCAGCAACTAAAGTTGCATCGCTGCTTTAAAAAACTTCACACTAACAACGTAATTCGCGAGGTTGGATTGGATGTTGAAACGTGTAAACGGCATTTGAAAACCTAACCTTCATTAAATAGATCTAGTGGGTGGAGCATATAGGTTGTCAACGTGATGCTTGCGAGATACACAAAACGAACACACAAAAATACTTCTAAAAGTTGCTGTCATGTTCTGAAGCCATGTAACAGCAACTTTTATTCGATCGTTTCTCCTTATATTTGTTTTTGAGATGAGGTTATAAACCGTTCCGATAATTATAAATACACTTACGATCAACCCTCATTTCAAATAACGTGCAGTATTCAACCAAACGTTGGCTGCGTCCTGTTGTTTACATCCAAAAGAAACAGATGCTGTCATTTTGAAGTAGAATACTTCTCTCAGGAAGTTCGGCTACCTAGGGGTGTGAAATGAAAATCTAAAACCGAAAAAAGTGGAAATGGTATGTCCAATTTCAAATGCTAATAAATCGGTTAGTATTCGATGGATTTCCTTCGTTCTTGCAGCAATAGATTGGAAAATCTTCTAAGATTCTTTCCAAAATAAGATAATTGTAATTTTATTATTCACACTATTGTACTATTGAAAATAGTCAAGCCTTGCCAAAACGAAAAATTCGACCTCTGATTGGTCGTTATATGCTTGCTTCCCAAGCACGGTCGACAGGATCATATACCTTGCAATTGAAAACATGCTATTTGGCCTATATAAGAGCCTGTTTTAGCCGGAGCCGCTCATAATAGTTCTAGACAGCGACAACAGCAGTCGTCCTTCCTTAGCAGCAGCACTAGCCCTGTGGTTGGTCATCACGTCTCAGGAGCAGCGCGGTTTTTCTCAGCGTGTGTTGCCAGACAGCCATTATTCCCCCCGTGTTGGGGCAGCATGAAGATTGCCATCAGGAAATTTAATTTTGGAAATCAAAATGCCTTTTTCAAGGCAAATAAAAAAGTCATTGAAAGTTAATAATTTTTGTCAACGCAAGCAAGCATTCTGTGTTGCATCCTAGCAATTTAAATCTGTCGCACCCGTCGAATTGACTGAAAGTAAAATAGCTTCCAAAGTGCATGTTGTCCGTGTATCTTAATTTCCCCAATGTTAGGGCAGCTCAAAAGTTGTAATCAGTAACCGATTTTGAACCGCAAAATGCTTTTGAAGTAGAATACTTTTCTCAGGAAGTTCGGCTACATAGGGATGTAAAAAGAAAATCTAAAACTGAAAAAAGTGAGAAATATGTCCAATGTCAAATGCTAATAAATCGGTTAGTTTTCGATGGATTTCCTTCGTTTTTGCAGCAATCGATTAGAAAATCTTCTAAGATTCCTACCAGATGCATGAAATTGCAATTTTATTATTCGAACTATTGTACTATTGATAATTCCTAAGCCTTGTCAAAACACAAAATTCGACCTCTGATTGGTCGTTATACGATTGCTTTCCCAAGCACGGTCGGCAAAGTTATGGACCTGGTAAATTGGGAATGCATTATTGGCCTATATAAGAGCGTCATTAGATAATAAACAGACATTTCATCGTATATTAAATTGAACAACTGAAACTTGAAAAACACAAATGAATATTTGGAGAGTTAATATTTTCTCGTTTTGCGCTATAATCCAAAGTTAATTATCTTCATCTACATGCATACTCTGACTATTATTACGTGTTTGCGTCGCTTAGTGTTTGGCTACGGTTATGCAAAACGCAAATAACGGCGCGATGCGATTCGAAAAGACGAAATATGTTGAAATGTATAGCTCTACTTCGCCTTAAAAAGAGCTGTACATTCCACCACGGTAAGGCGAATCGTATCGCGCCGTCATTCGCGTTCTGCATAACCGTAGCCTTTGTTCCGTTCCCGTTCAATGATGTCGTATTAAATGTGCATTTTACAATTCGGCAGCACTTCAACTTCTCATTTGCACAAAATTTAAAAATATTCAATGAACTTCATTCAAAATACCAAACAAAAAGAAATTACAATACTGCCAATGAACGGTCAACGTTTATTTACTAGAAAAAATGACTGACATGCAAGCAGCCGGGTTATCTTTCTTGTAAAAGTATTCTACTTCAACCATGCGGTCGTGGCTTTGCATACAACCTTCCTATGATTTTTTTCTATCATTTAGTGCGAAATTTTGAAAATGCGTGGCCTTTCTCCCGAGCAAAGAAAGCGAATTGTGCACAAATGGGGCACCATGAGTGGTCTTTCTATAAGAAAATTAGCCAGAGAAGCAGGTATAAGTGTCGGAGCAGTTCAAACCGCATTGCGGAAGTATTGTGAAGAGTGCACATTTACTGATGCTCCAAGACGTGGTAGAAAACCGGGGCCTGTTGATCCCACAATGGACAAGGAATACTACAAGCGGCATCCTTCAGTATCAGTACGAGATGTAGCGAGAAAGCTTGGAACCTCGGCGAGTAACGTTATGCGTGCCAAGGGAAGAATGGGTCTGCAGACCCGTCGGATGCAGAAGCAGCCAAAACGAAATCCAAAACAAGCTGAATCTGTGAAACCGAGAGCTCGGAAGCTTTTTGACAAACTTCTGACCAAAAAAATGGGGTGTGTTATCATGGATGACGAAACCTACATAAAACTGGACTATAAGATTCTGCCAGGACCGCAATTTTATACATCACCGAAGGGAAAGGATGTCCCTGGACCAGTGAAAGCCATTTACACCGAAAAATTCGGCAAGAAGGTAATGGTTTGGCAGGCCATTTGTGAATGTGGGAAAATATCTCGTCATTTCATTACGAATGACACAATGAATGGTAAAATTTACGTGAAAGATTGTTTGCAGAAAAGGTTGTTACCCATGGTTAAGCAGCATAACAATCCTCCAATCTTTTGGCCCGATCTTGCTTCCTGCCATTACTCTAAGGATGCACTAGGGTGGTATAAAACAAATAATGTCACATGTGTCCCAAAGGAGATGAATCCTCCAAACTGCCCTGAAATTCGCCCTATTGAAACGTTTTGGGCTTTGACCAAGGCAAAGCTGAGGAAATATGTCAAACCAGCGGACAATGTCGAAAAATTTAAAAAAGATTGGCTTAAAGTGGTAAAAATGGTCGGAGAACACACTGTGCAAAAGCTTATGAGTAGTGTTAAGAGAAAAGTTAGAGAACTCGCGTATCCTACGAAAAATAATCCCAACTTGAATTGAAACTGGAAAGAAAACACTTATTAGCTATATTTCAGAATAAAATGACACGAAAAATTCTGTATTTTTTGTTTCATTCAAGAAAGAAGATGTATTTATAATTTTCAGAACAGTCTTTATTCACTGCGTTGTAACCAAGCATGGAAAAGTTCACTCACTAGCAATATTTCATGCAAATGTGTTCTTTGATTTATCAGTTATCGTTCAACTATTTCCACTCGCGTAAAAGTTTCCATAGAAACGCTGCTGATTGTTTTTCGCTTCTAAGAGTTCCGAATACCATAGGAGGAGACTGAATGATTCAAACACGATAGTATTTATTGTATCCAAGTTCACTTGCATTCAACATTATCGCGAGAAGCTTTGAGATATTATCGCCAGTGATACAAAATTATGAATCCAAATGAACGTTAGATTGCGTTCAATTGTTTGCTTGCCGGAGCAAATAGGTATCATCAATCCTTACGGAAATTGTAGCATGATGCATTAGCATCTGATACTTGAAATCACCAAGAATTATCGTGGTATATCACGGTGAAAGCACGACGTGGAGTAGCCGAATTACGCCTACAAGCAACCAACATTTGAAAGAATCATTGCGATCGCTTGAGTGCAATCGTTTACGATTCTTTCGTGAAACACTCGCTATATGTTGCTCGCTCCGCCAAAAGCAGGCAATACTGAAACAAAATCATCAAAGAAAGCTACCATATATTTCTTTGCTCTAAGTTGTCTCTTGCAAGCTTTAGAATGTGTAACTTTTAATAGCGATGGTTTGCTAAGATTAGAAGCTTATAAATAGCACGTTCAGAAATGATACCCGAATGATTGTTATGCGATACGAGTTTTTCCATCCTTGGTTGTAATATTTGGGTACTCGGACTAGAAGTCGTCCAAAAAGTGTGGGTCTCTAAAACGAAATGAGATAAATTGCTTTGAATTTAATTATCACGCTGAGGTGCTGATGAATTGAAGAAGCAAAATTAAAAACTGGTAATGAACATTGGCATGATAAGGAAAGCAAAATTTGAAACTGAGCCATAAACTTGCAAGTGTTTCTACAGCAAATGACGTTAATAGTAAAAACGAGTTGAATAGAAATTGATAACTGGAGTTGAATCCTCATAAAATTTCTGGAAATAATCAAAGATTAATCGCTATACAGACAATATTTCTCCATCCTGACCATTTGCCATTTTATAATGTTACTACAACGTCATGTAGTTTTTATTATGCCCTAGTTGCTGCTACGATGCATCTTCGTAGCTGAAATTTTACCATGCAGCATTTACCATGTTGTTATCACATTCCATGCATAAGTTCATACACATTGCGGTTTCATTCTTGAAACGTGTGTTAAAACAACGAAAATGTTGAAATCTGCTTCACCTCCTGCGCTTTTTTTGTCATTGTATAAGAAACTGAGATGTAGCTGCAACTTAGTTTCGCATAAGAATTTGTTGCTGTGATGCACAAAGTTCCTAATCGAAACAAATTTTGCTGCTTGGGGTGGGCCCTTGTAGCTGTAATAAAGTTATTTTATAGTTTTATTATAGCCATTAAGATTTATCCTACTTGAAAGTAAATTTAAGAACCCAGCCATTCCAGCGATGTCGAGAGTATAAAAAACTTGTAATGTTACTTGGGAAGGGTGGTAACATCCGTTTATTGTAGTAACATTGAAAAAAAAAATAAAGAGAAAAGTCGGACGCTTAGAGCAGATGGAAGTCCTCAGTTTGTAGAACTCGTTGAAGTCGCAGATCTAGCAAACGAAACACTCATACTCCAACACAGCACGAGCGCCGTAACAACAGCGAAACAGGTCGTGGAAACACCTACCCGGGATATTTCGCCTACCACTAGGTGAGCCAGTACTCCCACACAGCTTATTCACTAATAAGCTCCAGGTCGAAGAGTCACTTGTTGTTCGAAGAAGTCGTTTCTATTCGATTCGGTCCCTAGCGACACCCATGTCGTCTGCGACAGTCCTTCAGGCCATCTTTAACTTTATCGAGCCACCTTGCTCGATCGGGTCGGGTCGTTATCGAGAACTATTTTTACCGATCTGTCGTCCAACATCCTATTACAACAAAACATTACAATTGCCTCCAAAAATGTAAAATTGATTTTCGACATTGAACGGGGCATTACGCACAACACGGGTAGCACAGGGGATTTCAGGAAAACATGCCTCATTTGCAATATACCAACAACAGTGGGAAATATGGAAAAACGTGGTCCTCGTGGCTCTGTGGTTAGCGATGTCAGTCGGCTAAGTCTCCCACACGGTTGTGATATCGGGTTCTATTCCCGATCGAGTCGAGGAACTTTTCGAGCTGGAAATTTTCTCAACTCAGCACTGGGGCACGGTGTATCGTTGTTCTTATCCTACACATGCAAAATGTGCCAAAAATAATATCGATAACGATTTCTCTCAACTAATCTAGTTGATCAAGACCGCTATTAGCCCCAAGGCTAAGCGTGCGATATTGTTAGTAGAAAATATTCTTTGCGTCTGCGTACCATACAAGGGACCTCGGCGTAGATATCCAACATATCCAGAAGCATCAGAGAAACACTCAGCCAATTTTTAGTACACTCACCCAATTTTTAATAGACTCCGATGATCTAGATTAAATTATAGTTATAATTCGACTCAACAGTAACCAAATATTAAATCACTGCCGCCAAATACATGCATTAGCAGCAACGCGCTCATCATAGTTCTCTATCTAAGAAAATGGCAAATACGAACATACTTGGAACTCGAGAGCAGCGCGATTCAGAGAGGAATTCGCAGATTTTGAAATTATTTGTTATTAAACAAATTGAAATTAGACGATATTAATCGTAGCCATGTAATATAACATATTCAAAAACCGAGATTGTTTCAAAAATAACTCTTTTCATGATTATTGTCAAAATTTCGGCGAGTGGCAGGACAATAATAACTACTTCAATTAAATAAATTTGGGGTGCTAAAAAGTGCCATCGGTGTGTCACACCGGCAAATTGGTATAATTTCTTTTCATTACGGATTGCCAATTGCATATGACGTGGGATTCTTCTCGCTCTGTTGTTATCACGGTGGGAATTTAGGCACTTTAGCACTAAGTATTCCATAACAGTCACCAAATAGACGAATGCTCCAGCACCAACGCATTTACGCAGTTCCTTTGCACTTCAAACGATGAATTTGACTTTCCGGGGGAATTGAAGCTCAGTACGAGATGAATGGGATGTCTTATCCTTCTTTGCCGCGATCAAACCTTACCGTCTTAGGAATGGAAATGAAGGTGAAATTTTTGTTTGCTATCATCTGTTCCAGGCTTTCGAGGAAACTCCTAGTGGACTACCCAGTCAACATTTTCATACGTATAATAATGTTTTGATGCCAGTATCCGCACTCATATATATCATACAAACTCGGATTTGATGCGCAAAAACAGCATATACGTACTATTTTGAAGGCGTTATACGTACTGAGGAATAATGGTATGCAATTCGTTAAAATACGTATTTATATACGACTAGCTGACCCGGCAAACTTCGTCCCGCCTATTTTAGTCTTTAATTTAATAATTTTAAGCATTTCAAATTCATTGATTCCTTGCGATTGGATTATATCGTTTTAAAATGATTGGTTTTATCGGAATGGCAACATCCTCGACTTTTGGCTTTTGTACATGACCTCTATTCCTGATATATATTGGGTGCATTTCAGTTATTTTCGTTGTTTTCCAGAAACTGGGTTCCAGGGTCAATGCTTGGCTTCTCTACATCATTTCGATTACGGACATATCCATATGTAGTAGTATTCGGTTATTTTCGGCTTTTTCCCAGAAGTTGCCATTTTTCAATTCAAACTGGTGTCTAAGGTCAATTTATAGCTACTTGCATCATTCTGGATCCGGTGATACTCATATTGGGTGGAATTTGGTCACTTTGGGCTATTTTTCAAGAACCGTAAGTCGTCATCTTGGATTTCAAAATGGCATTTGGAGACAATTAATGGCCCCTGAGCGTCATTCTGGTTTAAGAAACACCCAGATTGGGTGTTATTTGGTCATTTTCGGCTGTTTTCCAGAAACCGGATGTCACCATAAAAAAGCCACTGCCGAAGAATAAAATTTGGATTCGAAATATATTTTTTGCTTAGCGTTTCAGGTTGCATCTATGTATGGAAGTGTCGCTGCATGATTATGTTTTTGCATTTATAAGTACCTATGCTTCATTAAGATCCAGATTTTTTTGTAAGATTAGGACCTCTGCGACCATTGTTTTGATTTCTTGTGGTAAACGATCCAGATACAACACTGGATAACAGTGTTTGAAGAACTCCAATGAATGAATCTAGTGATATGATTGCGAAGAACATGATTTCGAAACTAATGTAATAACAAAAAACATGCAGATTTTTACTTAATTTTTTTTCACATCGCAAACCTTAGTTTCAAATTAGTGAATAACTTTTAAATTCGTAGAAAAACAATATTTGGAACTGTTGAGAAGAGTATATGAATGAAGAAAAAAAAAAAAAGAAATCACGATCAGACCAGAATTTACTTTTAATGAATCCGAATGAATAGAAGGTAAATACTTCTTTATTCTGTTCGATGCTCTTTAAATAGTTCGTTTTAAAGTAGTTCGTGTCGTTCAATTTATTCATTATTAAAATTATTTTATTAACTTTAGCTGATGGAGAAACGAAAAATGTGGCATATGAACAAGTTTGTAACTGAAATAGAAATAAATGTTGAAATGAGAGGTTGGTAAAACATATATAAAAATATAGAAAATTATGGAAAAAGCGTTTACACGAGTGAGGCCGGGTACATTCAGCTAGTTGTTAATAAAACCCCGCTGCGGTACGGGCGACGAAGGTTTGAACTATTCAATTTTCAAATTTAGATGGAATTCTTTTTTGGTTGATTATTTCATCCTGTAAACACTTTATATCAACAAAAAATGAATTCCTAATCCAAATTTATATTTATTCATTATTTTTTTAAGTTTTACTTTCAAGTAGCACAAATGAATAATGAATTTTCGCTGACATGATTGTGATAACTGCCTCAAACTATGATTTTCATAATTTGTAGTTAAACTGGCAGGTTCAAAACCCACGCGTTGCCACTGTGAGTATAAGAGTGTAAAAAGATTAGCTGTTCTACCTAAAAAAAATGTTTTGCTTGATTGATATGAAGTTTTTTGACATATTATCGATAAAAACAAATACATCGTCTGAATCCGAGCAGAACAAACAAAAAGATAACAAAAAATGATAAATAGTTAAGGGTAAATTATTATTTAATGTTGCTTTTGTATAAATGTATTAATTATACATATACATCATCATGTGATTTGTAAAGCCTGCCTAAATGAGTAGCATTCATTAACCTAACAATGATTTTTTGAAGTTTTTTTTTTTCAATTTAAAGAAAAATACCGAAAATACCGGTATTTCGGTATTGCAAAAAATATCGGTTTTACCGGTTTTGCCGGTTTTTGTTTTACCGGTAAACCACCCTAGGAAATACCCATATTGGGTGGTATTTGGTTATTTTTCGCTGTTTTTCAGAAACCGGAAGTCGCCATCTTGGATTTCAAAATGGCATTTGGGAACAATTTCCGGCCTCCGTGCGTCAATCTGGTTAAAGAAACGCTCATATTGAGTGGTATTTGATCATTTTCGGCTGTTTTCCAGACACCGGAAGTTGCCATCTCACAATTCAAAATGTTGTTTGAGGTCGATTTGTGGCCTCAGAGCGTCATAAAAATTCCGGAAATACCCATATTGGGTGGTATTTGGTAATTTGCCGCTGTTTTTCAGAAACCGGAAGTCGCCATCTTGGATTTCAAAATGGCATTTGCAAACAATTTCTAGCCTCCGTGCGACAATCTGATTAAAGAAACGCTCATATTGAGTGGTATTTGGTCATTTTCGGCTGTTTTCCAGACACAGGAAGATGCCATCTTACAATTCAAAATGTTGTTTGAGGTCGATTTGTGGCTTCAGTGCATCATAACAATCTCGGAAAAACCCATATTGGGTGGTATTTGGTCATTTGCCGCTGTTTTTCAGAAACCGGATGTCGCCATCTTGGATTTCGAAATGGTATTTGGAGACATGCAAGAAAAGGGAGGGTTGTCGAAACATTATGGACATGTTTGGTACACCTTAAAACATTCACCTGCCAAATTTGGTTGTATTTGCTTGATTGGTTCTCGAGCTGTGCGTAATTTAAGTTTCATTTGTATGGGACCCCTCCCTCATTGAAGAGAGAGGAGTGTCAAACCATTATGGATATATTTGTTACCCCTAAAAACAATCACCTGCCAAATTTGGTTCCATTCAACTAGTCAGTTCTCGAGATAAGCAGAAATTTGTGTTTCATTTGTATGGGACCCCTCCCTTGCAGAAGAGGGACGGGTCTCGAACTATCTTAGTCACCTTTCCCGGCCCCTAAAACCCCTATATACAAAATTTCACGCCGATCGGTTCGGTAGTTTCCAAGCCTATATGAATCAGACAGACAGACAGACAGACAGACAGACAGACAGAGCTGCATTTTTATATGTTTAGATAATATCCAATAGAAAGTGCTTTGTTTCACACTGTCTTACAACTCTGAGCCTACAATCGTAAATCCGTAAGACTCCATCATGATATACATTTTAAGATGAATTTCTGCGCATGATAAAAAGCGTGTTATACGATTTCGACTTCGTTTAGATATATTTGCGATAATTTTCATACATTGATATATGATTTGTGGTTGACTGGGTAGGAAATGACATAGAAAATAGTTGTCGTAGAATCCGTGCAAAAGTATTCAAATCGATTGTATACTTTAGTGTCGGCTGTGTTGGAAAAGAGAAGCAGTGATTGGTTGTATAGTTTGGTTTAGGTTTAGACTGAGGGTTCGCCTGATATTGGGCCTTGTTTTGAGCACTGATCGATAGATGTATGCGCTTAGCAAGGATCTCCATTCTTCAATAGTACAATAGTTAGCATCAAAAAATCATAGTTTCCCGCATATTGGTAAACGCATATCTGTGGTTCTAATCGGTTACGGCTATATAAAAGAATTCCGGGAAATCTGACTGAGTTTCAAGCATTTGATATTTGACGATTTTCGTATTGCTCTCGATGTTTTTGGATTTTGAAATTGCACTTCTATAATGTCACCAGATGACATAATTCTACGTAAAAATAGAAAAATATGGCGCGATAGAAAAGTTTTTTGCATTGAAAACCAATGTGATTAATTAGTAAAGATGCTGCAATTCCAACTGGATTTTAAGTGCAAAATTTCTAAAGAATCACATTCTACACTCTATCTTTCAAGGAGCGTTTAAGAAGAACCTGAAAAAATGACAAATTCAATTCAATTCTGCTATTTCCAAATAGTAGAAGCCAACAGTAAAAGTTTTTCCTCCTTCTCGTCACATTCAACAATGGAGGTCAAACGAAAAATGTTTTATGTTTCCAGCAAATTGGACAAAACGAACTTGACTGGCTCTAATTAATCGCCGTTACGCTGAGTCGAGCAGTTCGTTCCGAAATAATGTTCTGATGAAGCTCCTCATAGCCAACAACAAAACACTTGAGTTTGTCTACATTCATTTCTCCCAGCGAAATTGGTTTATCCGAATCTGCACAAGCTGTAATCTGTGAAAGTGGGCAGTTGTTTCTCATTCTACTTGTACGATACACCTAGGTCTATTTACTTGGCTGCCACTTCACGTTTCAGTTTCCTCCGCATTGCTTGACACTCGACTCCCGTAGCAGATCATTTCCGACGGTGACCCCGACCAGGGCACTATCACGAGACAAATCAAAATACTAACCCTATCAGACTCAAAATGGGTAGTCCGGCTGTACGCAATGTTCAGGCCTATTTATATGTATACGCTGTTGTTAGTAGCTCCACCAGCTCGGTTCTGCGACAAACGTATATTTGATCCAATTCATCCTTTCGGTTTGTTGTTATTGCACTTTGAGCGAGGAAATTTTGTGCTGCGAATAGATCCCATCCAGTTTTGTTGCCCGGTACGAAAATGTCCCTTGTTTTGGGTTGTCGAAATAATTTATGTTGTGATTTAACAATTTTAACGGTTCCGTTGAGTATATAAGTGGGGTTATGAAGCAGATTTGATTTTTGTTTCCACTTCGTTCTCGCCCGTTCAATGTAATATGCAACAGCACATTATGAAAAAGTAATGCTTTTTATGTGGGCGTTGTTTTCAGTCCTTTTCTGATAATGTTGACTACTTGCGTACACAGAGAGTCGGGTGAAGTAAACATTTTTACTGGACATATTAGAACACAATCTCAGCATTTTGATGTAGGAATTTTAGCTTTATTGCGTTGTGATTTGATGGGATGTGATTAATAACACTGACTAGCAAGTTTGCAGTTATGACAGATAAATTTGGATTTTTCACATTTTTTACACCACCACAACGTCACCAGTCTCATTGTTTACACTTTGCAGGTTTTTCTTTGAAACTAAATGGCAACCCTGCTCAAGTTAATGTTTTGCTAAAGGGATAGACTTTCTCGGAAATGTGCTGTGAACATTATTGATTTTGTTGGATTTTACCAAACCTTATCGGAGCAATGAGCAATTTCCAATCAAAACAGTGAAATTTGTATAATTAACAAACCGCACAATTCTTTTCACAGTTCCCAGTTGATTGTGGTAATCGTAAATTTACATTTACAGTTTAGGCAAAATGTCAGTTTGGGAAAATGGATCAAGAAACTAGAAAATTAATGATCATTCGAAGTATTTCATTGCCATGCGTTTCCATTTTATCATTCCAAATTGCACTTTTGCTCTACCCTTTAGGATTCTGACCTTATAGCGTCGTAAAAATGATGTGTAGGTATTTGATCTAGAAGTAAAATAGTACAAGGGTGGTATCCAAGACACGACCGCATGTTTGACGTAGGATTATGATAGTTTTATATATCATTTAGAAAATTCAGACTTTGTTCGATTTTACCACGTTTCACTTTCGACACGGTTTGACTTTGGCACACATAAGCCAAAACGAGCGGTTATGTTTAATCATAATTTATAGTTTTCTTGTTTTGCTTTTAAACAATTCAAACTCAACAACCACCAAGAGAAAGGCATTTTGTCGATTATGTTGTCGAAACCGAAACCAAAATAGACATGATCAAAGCAGTACTGAATACCGTGCTATACCTTTAATTACTCGGAAGGGTTATATCAAGTGTCTAGGTCGTTGAAGGCTACATGCGGACGTTGCGTTCCGGATACTTTCAGATTATTGAGCCTAAATCCATCAAACGACACCTTACAATCCTAAAACTAGTTCATTGGTGGCCACATATTGTTAAGGTCATATGCCACCAGAAAGTCATAAAAAGAAAAGCGTTTATTTTCAAAAATAATTTAGATTATTTATTTGCAGACATCTATTTAAGAAGAAAAAAATACTGTTTTTAACATTGATGAATACCTTTCATCCTAATGCAGTCAAATTTCTTCAACACGCAAAAAGGCAATTTTTTATATAGGTCTCATTTAAAAACGATTTAGTAGAAAGCAAACTTCCTTTCATCTTCAATTGCGCTTGTGAAAGATAGCTCACTCACCGAATTCAAAGCAGTATCATTGTCAGTTTCTTACAACTGCTTAGCAAAGAAATCACATAAAAAAATCCTGTATTTACAAGTTCGTTGGAAAAGTGACGATAAAGAGTTGCAGTTTTTAGTGGAAAAACTATATTTACAAAAAATTTGAAATTGACATTGGAATTTATTTATTTATTTATTTATATGATTTAATTTAACTGACAAAAGTCTTATTAAATATTGAGCGGTCAAAATTATAAAAGCAAGGTATTATTTAATCTTCGTTCAAACATTAATGATGGTTCTCCAAACTCGAATAAATTTTTCACAACAGAGAAGGTGCGAATACAGGCAGTCAAAGGTTCATTGCACCCAAACGTAGTACGATGGAAGATTCGTTGCAGCAATCCAGTATAGCGCAGAGTTCATTGTGAAGCCCGAAAGTTCAATAAAGACAGCGATCTTGAAGAGTCGATTTCGTTGTTAATTATCTTGGCGATAAATAAAGCCTGATGTTTTTTCCTTCGTCGTTCTAAAGTTTCTAGGCCGAGTGGACGACAGCGATCGGGATATGGCGGAAGATTTACGGGATCCCGCCAAGGTAGATCTCTTAGCGCAAATCGTAGAAATCTTTTCTGCACACGTTCGAGGCGTAAATTTCACACTAGCTGATGGGGGCACCAAATAATAGAAGCATTCTAAATCAGAGGCCGTACTAACGAGCAATAAAGTGTTTTAAGGCAGTGAGGATTCTTGAAATCTCGAGCAATTTTCGTGATGAATCCAAGTTGACGTGCAGCTTTCGAGATAACAGCCGAGCGATGCTTATTGAAGGTAAGCTTAGTATCAAGTAGGACACCAAGGTCATTGACTTGGTCTACTCTCTTAAGGACATGCCCATCGATTCGGTAACTGAAAACTATTGGACTGCTTTTCCGGTGAAAGGTCATAACTTGACATTTAGAAACACTAAGAACAAGCCTATTTCGACGACACCAATCAACAAACGTATCCAACAGTGCTTGTAAACGATTGCAGTCATCGACAGTTTGAACTACTAAGTATAATTTCAAATCATCAGCATACACTAATTTGCAGCCGGCTCCAAGTAGCAAGACGATGTCGTTGAAGAATAAAATAAACAACAGAAGTCCCATATTGCTACCCTGAGGAACATCGGAAACATTGGTGAAACGTGACGAAAAACTGGAGTCAATCTGCACACGAAATGTTCTATCGCACAAATATAAACTGAGCCATTCCGTTAGTTTTCGAGAAGCTCCAAACCGTTCAAGTTTTCGCAAAAGTATCTTGTGGTCAATACGATCAAATGCTGCTTTCAAATCTGTCTATATAACATCAACTTGCGCCTTTTGCTCCATGTGCGAGATGCAGGTTGACGTGAATTCCAGCAGATTTGTCCAAACGGATCGGCCGGGCATAAAACCATGTTGATCCGGGGAAATATAGCACTTTGTCCGTTCAAGAATAAAGTTGCTTACAATTATCTCAAAAAGCTTCGATGCAGCAGAAAGGCTCGTAATTCCACGTTAATTCCTTACGTTCTTACGGTCTCCATTTTTAAAAACAGGAAACATATACGACTGCTTCCATATCGCCGGAAATTTAGCTTGCTCAAACGATCTATAAAAAATGCGGCACAGGGGTTCCACAAGAGCTGCAGCACAGCGGGCAAAAACTGTAGCAGGTATACCATCAGGACCAGGGCAGCACGATCGCCTCAATTTTTTACTAGCGACTCATATCATATCGGATGTAATTTCGAATGTACATAGATCCACCAAATCGGCAGGAACGTCTACTGAAGCGATATCAGCTTCTGGATCGGAAGCAACATTATCGGCGAAAACGGAAGCGAAAAATTTTGCAAACATCTCGCATGATTCCATAGTAGATTTGGACTCAGTTTCGTCAAGAAGAACACTCGAGGGAATGGCAGACTGTTTTCGTTTCGAATTCACGAAGCTCCAAAAACGTTTAGGATTCCTACGTAGGTCAATTTGGACTCGCATAACATAGAATTTATACAGCCCTGCATTTAGTTGACGATACGCATCATTTGATCGTTTAAAATTATGTTTGGAAAATTCAGTCTTCCAGCGACGATATTTGCGCTGCCACGAATTACGTTCTCGCTTCAATTCCCGAAGGCGAGGGTTGGACCACGGGGGGACAACGGTTTTTTTGCTATCGGCAAATTCGCACTTAACCACTGGCGCACAGTTTCGCAGAAAAACGCTGCCATATCGTCGACATCGTCGTAATCTGTCAGCACGGTCCAATCAGAAGCTGTCAAGTAATTCGAAAAGGCAACACAGTCCAATTTCTTAAAGTTTAATGCCATCGATCTATTCGAAGAACTGTTTGGTCTTGAACTGTTATTTGCAGTCGCCATCGAGATAGTTAAAGGCGGGTGATGGAGATCAACGGGAAGTAGTGGGGTAACAGAAACACCAATCACCAATTGCTGATCCGCAGAACAAAAGATCAGATCAAGCACACGACCGAGATGATTCTGTTGTAGGTTGGCTTGTAGTAAATTCAAAAAATCCATGCCGTCAATAAGTGCTGCGCTAGCACTACTAATATGTGAACTGCAAGCGTGCTTTATGCCATCAGGTCCATCAGTGCAAATAATACGCGGTTGGTTGTAGTCACCGCAAGTCAAAATAATTTCACTATCGGAACAATGAGCGCACATTTCCGAGACAGATGAGATGTTTTTTTCGATCACTTCTATATCGTTGCTTCTATCCGGCGGAATATACACACCACAAATTGTAAGCTTCTTTCCCCTTACTGTAGCTCTTACACATACTTGCTCCAGGCAGTGGCCATTCACTGTTTGGACGATTGAACTGTTATGTTCTCGAGAGACAGCAATTAAAACTCCTCCAAAGCGCGATTTATTGCTGTTTTGTGGGCTGCGATCACACCGGAACACGTTAAACAAAGTACCAAAAAGCTGCAAGGAATTAATGCAGTCGTCTAGTCCGGTCTCCGTCAAGATGATGATGTCGTAGTTACAGTCCCGTGTTGTCAAGTAGATGTCGTCAATTTTCGTTCGAAGGCCACGGGTATTCTGGTAATATATCCAGAGCCGTTCATCCGCATTACTATTGCAGTGCTGTAACGTGTTGTAATTGGGTGATAGAGAATCTGAATTACCGCAAGTGTACTCGCCTCTGGCAGGAACCCGTGGGTTCCCACCGTCCACAGTAGATCGCAGTTGGTTCAAATTATTTATTGTTATGCTTCCGGAGTGCGGCGGACAGAGCGTCGTTCCCAGTTTTTTGGTTGCTCAATGAATTCGCGAAACGAAAGTCCAGTGGGCCAGGAAGACGGATCCAAGGCTTTTATTTTCAGTACAAGGTCCAAACCAATTTTGAATGACACGAACGATAAACCGGCAACATCTTTTCTTTTTGGTACTAAACGAGTTACTTCGGCAGGTGCAGGCGCACACAAGCAGCGAGACACAATTTTCTGCACGTCGTCGTCCGTGATGAGAGGATTCAATCCAGAGAGGTACAACCAAAACTTTTTTGCATTGCGAACAATGGACGGAACGGAAAGATCACTCAGATCAACATTGTTAGTACCACATTCAGGCTGCGCTTGTACTATTAGATTATCATCAATCCGGCGGCGTTTTATACTGCGTTTAGGCCCAACTGATGTAGCAAGTGTAGGCCAAACGGAATGGGATGGCATACAACTGAAATCGTCGATTTGATTAACTTGCATCGGTAAGTCAGTCGGAATTGACGACTCAGGAGGCATACCCGTTGTTTGTTGAGTGTCGGTAATATAACAGCGAATGCTACGGCCGTTCATTTCCTTTCTGCATATAGTGCATAAAAGTAGAAGTTTCCCTTGAGCAAAAGCTTCCTTCAATCCGCGGGAATTTATTCCACAACAGTTCTGGCTAATATGCAAAAAGGCCTCGCAGAAACCACAGCGCATTGGCTCGAGATCATTAATTTCTTGCTCGCACTCGCCGCAATGTTTACGTTCCATTTCGCTTTATAGGTTATTCGTTTACACAGTTCGCAGTGGCAAGCAATGACAAACGACTTAACGAAGTGTTTTGGCGGCAAGTTGATAGTGCTTTGGCACTGCAAACACTATGCACAATAACTAAAAAACGTCTTAATTTCACAGGAAAGCGAGAATTTTATCCAGCTTTTACAACGTCCACTAGCAAAATAATAACAAAAGTGAAATCACATATATTATAGCATAAAACAAAATATATAACTGATAAAAATCGAAAAATTAGCTGCGACGATAAAACTCGTTGTACCGGTAGCAACTTAACGAAACTGTAACATGTAACAGTCATTTTTTTTTTCATTTTAGGCCAATTGAAACATTTATTCATTAAGCAGAACCAGAAAAAAATTTATCAGTTTTAAGATACTAATGAAAAAACAAACAACAAAATGCGATATTTAAAAGTCATCCGTCTGTTTTCTACAAAAATAAACCTAGCTCGGTTTGATAAACAACATTAACCTCTCCAACTGATGTTTGCATAATGTTGTTCAATTACAAGTCTGGCAATGACAGGTTGTGTTCATATGTTCAGTATCTTTACACGGTTGTGTTTATATGTTGTGTTGTGCGACAGGTTGCGTTTGTATGTTTAGTAATATTTTCTTGCAGATGCTGATGTAATATTTTTGTGATTGGAAATTACGAATATGAATGTTTAAAACCTTACGTCAAGATGCATATAATTTGGGTTTTCTCTATACCACAACCGCGTAATGCAACTAGGATTGTCACATTGAATTAAATTTATTTAACTGGAAAAATATAACCATTAGTACAGCTTAAACGAGCTATCTGAACTATCTGTTTAAAAATCTTTACGAAGCATATTGGTTTTCTATTGGCTTTTAAATAGCCTATAGTTGGTCATTTGAATAAATCTGAAAAAAACAGAGTGTAGAATTCAAAAAGACAGCAACCCAATGCAACTTCTAATTTTAGGAATTTAAAAGAAGTTTTTATCATTAAACATGGAAATGAAAATCACCACGGTTGCAGTTCAAATGCCATCTACTCGTCACGACAACGAAAAGGAAACGAACAACGGGGTAGCAAGCTTCTGATTAGTAGAATGTTAACAAAACTTTTGTTAAAGAGATGTTCAGGGGTAGTTATACAATAAGCACTTTAAAGCGATGAGAAAACATCTGTTGCAGCTATATAAAGCGAGCTCGTGATTGGTTGAAAGCTGCGAAACTGAACTAGAAGAAGTGGATTTCAACTGAACTTTTTATTAATTTACTTGTATCGTACAATGTACAATGATATGCCAATTATTGCATCACATGCTTTGGCAACCGTCGTCGTTCGATCAAAGCATTGGTGGTCAAAATCCGTTCAGTTGTAATCACATATTGAATGCAACATCCAACATCGTGATATACTGTTACGTACAGAAAATAAAATCCCCGGTCGCACAGCGTAGTGTGCAAACACGCACCACTGTACGTCGATAGCAGCTACATTGTTTCCACAATCGAGTGCTACTGCACTGACGACGAGCGACGGTCTTCTCATACATGGCTCGGGGTAGTACTGTTGTCTGTGTCAGCATGTTTTCCTTCAAGACATCAGTTTTAATAACATTCTCACAGCAGATCGTTTAATTGTCTGATAAAGGAGGTTGTTACGAACTTTCCGAAAAAGCTTCACTTTCAAGACATCAAAATAGTCTAGGTTCATAGAAGCAAATATTAGTTGACCTATTGGGACGGGAAGATTCTGTCAATTTTTTTTTTTTGCCACTGAATAGAGGTTGTTATAGCAGGCAGTTGGTGTCCACTCATGAAGTCTGTGCCAGGAGTGCTCGCATGTGATTGGTACATTGTTCGTAAAAATACGACCTTGAAACTTTTCAACAATTTTCACTGTTTAACAATCAAGTAACAATGATATATGAAAAATTACAAAATTGTCCATCATTTTATCAATCCAACGACATATTGATCATTGTGATCCATCATGTGGTTACATCAGTATTACCGTTTGAAATCTTTCATTCCGACGTTACATCTTGGTTTTTAGTTTCCTCAGAATGTATCCCGATATAGTGCGGTTAGACGTAGTCCTACGTCAAAAGTTATTGACACCTGAAATTTTTACTGCTGCTTGAGGCTTGTAGAAATCTGGTGTAAATATTCATTGGGAGATTGCTCGACAAAAAAATACTATCACGTGCCCAACAAAGTTTCGTGAATATTAACAAATTAAAGTTCTAGTAACATTTACAAATATTGGTCGGATTCCGATAATTTGCTGGAATCAAATGCTTATCCACCTTCCAATCAGTGTCAAAAGTGCTTTAAATGGTTCCTCTGTTTACCGAAATGATCACTCCGGAACGGATTCTCTTGAGTTTCTGTTAAAGAAGTTGGCTGAAAGATTCTCGAAATTATTCCACCAAACCCTACTTCCATGGTTTTTGGCAATTCGATGATATTTCCTTGGAGTGGTAATTTCGAAACAGATTCTCGTAAAGCTTCTAGTTAGATGAGCCTCTAAAATAGATTTGGTAATAAGTTCCCAGAACAAATTACAGTTTCTTCAGGTTCGTTGAAATTTTGAAAAAACAATAGGATTGCTCACTAAAAGCTTCACACATTGCTTTACACCAGGCATGTCTAAACCCACCACACCACCCGCGTGCGTGTTTCAAGCGATGCCACGGAGGGTATTGAGATTGCCCCTCAGTGCGTATACAAAACGAAAAACCCGCAGTGTTCTAGATAAAACAGCCCTTCGAAAGATTCGGCAAACACAAACCCGTATGTTCTCAACTTCGTGAGCTCCAGGAGCCCGCATGCCTACACGTTTTTTCTCAAACGCTTCAGTTTTTCAAAAGTACATATGAAAAAAAAATATTGCAGGTGGTTGTATGCGATGGCTAACATCCAACTATCCTTTATTATTCCATTGTCAATCTCTTCGTGGCGACTAATGCTTATGTGTTCCCCGAAACTGCAAGGCCTCGGTTGGCTCATGTGCCGAAGTTAAAAATCCTCGGTTGGCGTGTTTACAAATGTCTCTCCAGTGTTTTGTCTTGAGCTCGCGAAGAAGGGTAATACGAAATGCCCTGCGTGGTGTGTTTGTTAGCAGATGGGCCACATGCGCTTTGGAGTGCTGTGGTTTCCCCATGCCTGCTTTACACCTGCTGTTAAAACTGTTTTTTCTAGCTGACCCGTTTGTAAACGCCGTTTAAGTTGGATCAGCTTTAACTGAAATATAATTTATTTTAGATAATTGTTTTATAGTAATATGTCAGCTTACAATTTTACAGTTTCTCCTCCGTACTAATTTCGACAATGTGAATTGTAATTTTAGGTTAGATGAATATTCTAGAATAAGTTTTTATTAGCAATATTTTATAATGAACCGAGTAAACTACTCAGGGTTAAACTAGGTTACCCTTTCTATTTCACTTTACCTACATAATCTATAAATCAAATTAACTTTGGCATATAAATGAATATGCACTTTAAGAAAACGCTCTCCAGCACTAGCTTCACTTGTTCGATTGATCGTTCAATTCTGCCTCGTCACTAACAATGACGTCTCTTGATAATCACATCCTGCATTGTTGCCCGAAGTGCGCCCGTATCTATTGGGCACTGTTGGACGCCGAGGGGTGCTCGACGTCACACCTGCATTCCTTTGACCAATAAATAATAATAACCAAAGATTTTAACAACCTTGTAGTTTCTTCATAATATTAAGTGCTAGAATCTTCATTGAAACATTTGTTCATATGTCACTTGTCACTGGCAGGTGGATAAAAGATTTTTACCAAGAACCACTTACCCAGAGAGGGCGCAACACCGGATCTTCCACATGATGACACACACTCTTGGGAGACTCGACTCGATAATTGAATTCTTATCACGTTCCATCGTTTAACCATCCGAAATTCGTCCACATCATCACTCGAAGCATTGGATGCTCACTTTTTGCTAAGTGGCCAATTACGTTCGCCCTGCCGTCGAAGACGTGAGCAAACCCCTTTTCAGCATTTCGTTGTGAAACTTCATCGGCTTTGAACGCATCACATCGCATCTCTCCTCTCGGGAAGAGAGTTCCATTACCTACGTGCATGTCTCTTGCATCTTGATGTCTTGTTATTTTTTCCACTCTATCAAACGGGGATACCGCCGCACCCGAGAAGCTCGATTGTTGTGGAAAATTGTGTTTTGCTGAGCGTGGCTTTCATCTGGTGGGGATGGAAAAAGAATATTCTTGATGCTTCAATTTTCCGAATCATTCCCATTACTGTGCTGTTGTTTCTTATATTCCACGGTCTTACCGAGTGCGCTGAGCGGTGAACATAGACAAGGTATGGCTGTAGCAGAAGAATGGCATCTGGCAAGGCATTCCTTGGAACAAAGGGGAAATGATGTAATCAGCAGTCTCAGTATTAAGTTTTATCCTATCAATATTCGAAATGAAGCAAGTAGGTAAAGATTAAGTTTAAATAATGTCAAGTCTTTCTAAAGTAATGAATGGTGTGAATAGCGTTAGCAGGCATTTGTTTGAGTGAATTTATTGATGAAGTCATCCGCATATAATATGAACTGACGCACATCTTTTGAGTTAAGTGGAGGAAAATCGACAGATGAGTGTTGGTTTTTCTTCTACCCTAATCTACTTTCGAAACAATAGTAATGGTAATGGATCGAAAAAATGTTCTTACTTCCTTGCTATCCCCAGAAAGGCAAAACACTTACCAAAAAGAAAAGAAAATTGACATGAATTGGGGAACTGCTTTTCAAATGCCATTGTGCGGAAAACGATTAATCATTGTAATAGGCATCCATAATGACTTATTTTATCGCATTGTTTTTACCCCATGTACTATTTAAATTTCCTTTGCGGTCGTAATTTACGGCTATAAAACCGTGGTGGAAAGAATAATTTATCATTGACGACAAAGAGCAAACCATACCAGAAGACAGAGCGACGAACGTGAAAATAGCTCAGCTAAATGATAGACCCTCTGCGGTAGACCAAATTGCATGATTACTCATCCTATGACGTCGCTGAATGATGTCATAATACATCTAAAATAGAATTGTTGACCAATTTATTACCTGTTGCTAGGAAGAGATGATTAGGATTTAAGAATTATTTTCAATAGAACTGCGTTTGAATTATGCTGTAAAAGAATTTACCCAATTGTTTGAGCTAGCTTAGGGTTCGAAGAAATTGTACAAAAAATTAGGATGAATAGATCAAATATAAGTTCTAAAAACGTTCTAATGGAACTAAACCATTCATTACATTGTCATGATTATTTTTGGCGCTACGTACCTAGCTGGAGGGAAAGATGAGCTCAACAAAGCTCATCTACTCAGTAAAACTTTAGAAGTCTTCTTTTAAGCATACCGATGTAGGTTACGGAACCATTTATGCAACTCAGTGCATTGAGGTGAAATGCTCGAAATGTGTGAACAGATATACTAGCATATGTTTATCAATTTTTTCACTATTATTCCTCTGTCAGCACTTATTTACGGATTAACTGGTGACAACTAACTTTTTGGATTTATTTAAGCTCTCTTACTCAATAACAAACATGCTCTGAGAAAAATTCAAGTATGCATATGTATGCTCTCTCTCTCCTCTTAATATCAATATTTTTTGTTTCGTTGATGTATGCTCAGTTCTGTTCAAAATGGCGTCGAAACTAGGAACTTTGTGCAAGCGCATAGTACAGTTTCAAATGAACTGCACAAAAATCTGGGCAAAAACTTTACTGTAGACCATTTAAAAAGCGAGAGTTTTCCGGTTTCGGATAATTTCATTCAAAGCTCATAAACAAATCGCCATGGAAGCCCGGTCACAGTAATGAAAAAACCTAAATTAATCCACCTAGCGGTCAGACCCAGCCTTTCTCATTCAAACTTATTATTTGTAAAAATAGATTTACATGAACGCTTCAATTTAATAAATGTGTATTCACTTTTTTGATTTCAAAATAATGATGTTGTAATAGAAGTATAAAATATGAAATTTGACGTCATGTAAAAGCTCAAGAAATAGCGAAATAAAAGAAATGACTCTTAATTTCAAACAATTCAATCACGAGCGATACGGGAACATTCAAATAGTACGATACCACATTTGAATTATATTGTGGCCACATATATTGATTAAAGCAGGTATAGTTTTAAATAGCCTTTGAATTTCTTTTCTTTCCATAACTTTTGAACCACATATCAAAATGTTATGAAGTTTGTTATTTGTAAGTTTGAGAGATGACTCGTTCGTATGACGCTAGTTATGTACAAAAAAGTCGTGTAATCTTCGTTCTTTAATAACAATTTAATACATAACGGTTGCTTAGTTCGATTATAATGAAATGAAATGGGAACGTATAGGGCAGCCAAACTTTGAAACCACGTGTTAAATCATAATTCATCAGTTAACCCTTCACTAGCCCGTTCATCTGATAACACTATTGATCAAATCGGTTGTGTACTTTCTGAGATAATGAAGTTTCGTGATTTTCACAATTCGGTACATTACAGACGAAGTTACAATTCGATTACAGTAAAATTCAATAGGGTGTTATGAGGCAACTAGACCATTCATTTGACACTTATTTCGTGAAATTCGGTTCAGCCATCTCTGAAAAGTGAGTGAGTTTATGTATTCTTCGGAATATGTTTTTTTTTTAAAGCTGGATTTCACATTTTCAAACATAACAGGCAAAGCAATAGTCCGATTGCAAAAAAATCAATAGGGTCTTATGGGGTAACTAGACCTTTCATATGACACTGATTTTGTGGAAATCGGTCCAGCCATCCCTAAGAAACATGAGTGAAATTAAACAGTCTTCAGAAGACGTTTCTTTTCATAACTTTTGAACCACATCTTCAATCTAAATAAAATTCGAAAGTTAAGGGTTTTTAAGATAGCCCGTTCATTTAATACCAATTTTGTTCAAATCGGTTGTGTGGTTTCTGAGATACTGGTGTTTCGCGATTTTTACATTTTTAAACATAACCTCTAAAATAAAAATCCAATTACAATGAAATTTATTAGGGTCTTATGAGGCAACTAGAACTTTAATTTGCATATAATTTCATTAAAATCGGTCCAGCCATCTCTGAGAAAAGGGAGTGAAAATAAAAAACTGCACATACACACACACACATACATACAGAAAATGCTCAGCTCGTCGAGCTGAGTCGAGTGATATATGCCATTCGGCCCTTTGGAGCACTTTCATATCTTCGGTTTTGCAAGTGATTGCTATACCCTTCTAGGAGAAAGGCAAAGAGTTAAAGAAATTATTAATTAGGAGTAAAATATTCGTGCTGAAGAAATAGCGAAATAAAAGAAATGACTTTGAATTTCGTACACTTCAATCATGGGCAACACCGGGAACGTACGAATAGCACAATACCAAATTTAAATTTAAAACCACATATCAAATTGCTATGAAATTTCTTACTTGTGAGTAGGAGAGACAATCCGGGGGAACCTGTAGGAAAGCCAAACTTTTCATTTGACACTAAGATTGTTGAATTTAGTCCAGCCATTTTTGGGAAAACGAGTGAATTTGAAAAGTCACCGGAACATGTTTTTTTCACAATTTTTGAACCGCGTGTTTGATCACTATTAAATTCATCAATTAACCTTTAATTAGCCCGTTCATTTGAAACCAATATTGTTCAAATCGGTTGTGTACTTTCTGAGATAATGAAGTTTCCTGATTTTCATATTTTGATACATTACAGACAAAGTAAGAGACCGATCACATTGAAATTCAATAGGGTGTTATGAGGCAGCCAACCCTTCATTTGACATTAATTTTGTGAAAAGCGGGTCAGCCATCTCTGAGAAAAGAGAGTGAGTTTAAGTAGTCTTCGGAATATGTTTCTTTTCATAGCTGGATTTCACATTTTTAAACATAACAGGCAGAGTAATAGTCCGATTGCAAAAAAAATCAATAGGGTCTTATGGGGTAATTAGACCTCCCAAATGACACTGATTTTGTGGAAATCGGTTCAGCCATCTATGAGAAACATAAGTGAGATTAAACACTCTCCAGAACACGTTTCTTTAAATAACTTCTGAACCACACGTTCAATCTGCATGAAACTCAAAAGTTAAGAGTTTTTTGAGTAGCTCGTTCATTCAAAACCAATTTTGTTAAAATCGGTTGAGTAGTTTCTGAGATAATGATGTTTAGTGATTTTCACATTTTTAAACATAACCTCTAAACTAAAAATCCGATTACAATGAAATTCAATAGAGTATTATGGGGCAACTAGACCTCTCATTTGCAATTAATTTCATGATGATCGGTCCAGCCATCTCTGAGAAAATCGAGTGAGATTGGGAGAGCGTTACACACACACACACATACACACACACAAACACACATACGCACACACACACACACACATACAGAAAATGCTCAGCTCGTCAAACTAAGTCGATTGATATACGAGATTCGACCCTTTGGAGCAGTTTTATACCTTTGGTTTTTCCAGTGATTGCTATACCTTTCTAGGAGAAAGGCAAAACCTAAATTAATCCACCTAGCGGTCAGACTCAGCCTTTCTCATTTAAACTTATTATTTGTAAAAAATAGATTTACATGAATGCTTAAATCCAAAACGGTATATTCACTATTTGGGTTCTAAAATATTGATGTTGTAATTAAAGTATAAAATATGAAATTTGACGTAATGTTAGTGCTTCAGATATAGCGAAATATAAGATATGACTCTTAATTTCGAACAATTTAATCATGAGCGATACCGGGAACGTTCAAATAGTACGATACCACATTTAAATCATGTTGAGGCCATATATATTGATCAAAGCAGCTATAGTGTTGAATAGTCTTTGAATTTCTTTTCTTTACAAAACTTTTGAACAGTATATCAAATTTCTATTAAGTTTGTTATTTGTAAGTTTGAGAGATGACTCGATTGTATGACACTAGTTATGTTCAAATAAGTCGTGTATTACTTGAGGTAATGAACTTTCGTTGTTTTACAAATTAAAACATAACGGTTGCTTAAGTTTGATTACAATCAAATGAAAAGGGAACGTATGGGGGAGCCAAACTTTGAAACCACGTGTTCAATCATAATTCATCAGTTATCAGTTGTTCAATTCGGTTGTGTAGTTTCTAAGATAATGAAGTTTAGTGATTTTCACATTTCGATACATTACAGACGAAGTTACATTACGATTACAGCAAAATTCAATAGGGTATTATGAGGCAGCTATACCTTTCATTTGATACTAATTCTGTGGAAATCGGGTCAACCATCTCTGAGAAAAGTGAGTGAGCCCAAGTAGTCATCAGTATATGTTTCTTTTCATAGCTGGATTTCACATTTTTAAACATAACAGGAAAAGTAATAATCCGTTCGCAAAAAAAATCATTAGGGTCTTATGGGGCAACAAGACTCACCATATGACACTGATTTTATGAAAATCGGTCCAGCCATCTCTGAGAAACATGAGTGAGACTAAACAGTCTCCAGAACACGTTTCTTTCTGTAACTTCCGAACCATATGTTCAATCTTCATAAAATTCAAAAGTTGAAGGTTTTTAGGTAGCTTGTTCATTTGAAACCAATTTTGTTCAAATCGGTTGTGTAGTTTCTGAGATATTGATGTTTCGTGATTTTTACATTTTGATACATAAGCTCTAAACTAGAAATCAGATTACAATAAAATTCAATAGGGTCTTATAAGGCAACTTGACCTTTCATTTGCAATTGATTTCATTGAAATCGATTCAGCCATCTCTGAGAAAATCGAGTGAGATTGGGAGAGCGTTACACACACATATGCAGAAAATGCTCAGCTCGTCGAACTGAGTCGAGTGGTATACGACATTCGGCCCTTTTGATCACTTTTATACCTGTGGTTTTTGCAGTGATTGCTATAGCTTTCTAGGAGAAAGGCAATAGGAGAAAGGCAAAAAGTGAAATGATAGAAATGACTTTTAATAACAACTTCAATCCCGAGCAAGGCCGCAAACATTGAAATAGTACAATATTAAATTTAAATGATGTTGAGGCCACATATTTTGATCGTATCTATAGTTTCAAACAGTCTGCGGGTTTCGTTTCTTTCTATAACTTTCAAACCACACGTTCAAACATTATGAAATTCATTGTTTAAGGGCTCGAAAGCCCATTTATTTGAATTCAACTATGTTCATAGCTTCTGAGATATAAGAGCGTTTTTCACATTCTGACGCAGCGCCAAAACTAAAAGTTTGATTACAATGAAATTCAATAGCAACCTAAGCGGCAAAGAGACCCTTCATTTGACACCAAGATAGGAAGAATCGGTCAGACCATCTCTGAGAAAAGTGAGTGCAAAAGAAAGGTGCACATACACACGTACACACCCCCACACAAACATATACACCTATACATGCATATATGCAGAAAATACTCGATTCGTCGAACTTAGTCGAGTAGTATATGACATTCGGCCATTTCAATCATTTTTCTACCTTTTAACTAGCCAGTGATCGTTAGGAGAAAGTCAATATGTTTACTTTCATTATGTGATTTCACATTTTTATGAACAACGGACACAGTTACAATCCGATTGCAATGAAATTCAATAGCAACCTATGGGGCAACTAGACCTTTCATTTGACATTAATTTTGTGAAAATCGGTTCAGCCATCACTGAGAAAAATGAGTGAGTTTAAACAACCTCAGGATAACTTTTCTTTACATAACTTTTGAACCATATGTTCAATCATAACGAAATTTAAAAGTTAAGGGTTCTGGGGACAGCCCAATCATTTGAAACCAGTTTTATTGAAATCGGTTATGTGGTTTCTGAGATATTGATGTTTCGTGATTTATACATTTTGATACATAACCTCTAAACTAAAAATCCGATTACAATGAAATTCAATAGCAACCTATGGCGCAACTAGACCTTTCATTTGCAATTAATTTTATGAAAATCGGTGCAGCCATCTCTGAGAAAAGTGAGTGTGAAAAAAGTTGCACATACACACACACACACACACACACATACACAAACATATACACCTATACATGCATACATACAGAAAATGCTCAGTTCGTCGAAAGAAGTCGAGTGGTATATGACATTCGGCCATTGGGACCACTTTTATACCTTCGGTTTTTCCAGTGATTGCTATACCTTTCTAGGAGAAAGGCAAAAAGGTTTCGCTCTTCTTGTCTAATTCACGATTCAAGACCAGTGATCAGGCTGTAAATAAAAATGTGTACCAGAACGAATGGTTGAATCAAATTTCGATTTACTTTCTTGACAAACATTATGCCGATGGAAGGGATTTTTTGGTCAAATAAAGCATTATCACATTAAGACAATAAACACAAATGGTTTTGAACTACCATGCGGCTCCGTTTGTACCCAATACAGGTCAGACTCGATTATATATTGACTCGATTATATATGATTCGATTATATATAAAATTGTATATAATCGAATCATAAAAACAATATTTTTTTTTTCAATTTTAAATATAACTTACCTAAAGCAGCTATGTCGTATAGGGATCGTCCAAAAATACGTAACGCTTAGGGAGAGGTAGAGATCTGACAAATCGTCGCAATCAATACTAAAAATTTCGAAGATCTATACAAAGAGCGTTACCTAGAGGAAAGAGGGGGTCGAAAATAGTTTTTATTTATGGTACGTAATTAATGGACGTTCCCTTCAGTCCAATATGACGTAACGCAACATTTTTTGACCCAAAACGTTGATTTTTGAGCCATAATGTTTCAAGTAAAGTAAAGCTGATCTTAAACAGAAATATCGCGAGGGAACGTTTATAAATTATGTAACGCTCAGGAAACGGGAAAGAGTGTTGGGTTTGAAAAGTTTTGCAACGTATGGGAAAATTTAAACAAAAAGCATGGCAAAGGGGGAAAGGAGATCAATAGTTCTTGCGTTACGTTATAAATAAGCGCTTCCTTATTGATTCATAAAAGTCCGTTCAAATGTTACATACCGCAAGAAGGGCTGAGGAAATTTTTTATGCCTGGTGTGCTGAGTATTGGAAACATGCTAGACAAAGTGGTGAGGGTTTTCCGGAAGTCCAATATTTATGTCACGGTAAATTTGAACGGACCCTAATATCACTATTTCAATGTTAAGGTTGAGGTGATAGTGATTGACTCTTTTCAAATTCTTATTTTTATGAAGTTGAAATCAATACTGGTGAGCAAAAATTTAAATAAATTAAAGGTAATGTTTTTAGCTAATCTACTATCTACCCAATACGCAAGTCAAGTCTATGAATAATATTGGATGAAGAGGGGATTGAAATAAAATGACGAAAATGTATATAATTTAAATAGTGGCTTTCGTTTCATTTTTCAAAAAAATACTTGCAAAAATCGAAAAATTTCTGTTTTTTATAACTTTTATTAAATTGAGCATTAGCATTTCTGAATGTAATAATTTTCTACATTATATTTCCAAGTAATTCGCGTAATATATATTGTCTCTCCAATGGCAAACGGTTTTCGCGCTTCATGCACGGGATAGGGGATTAGCATTGCACACGCGCACCGGTGAATTTGCGTACACATCACGCAGTGCAAGTTGCAATACACGCCGTGTATTGTTTCTATGCAAAAGTGGCACCCGTGCAGCACGGTGTTGTGTTCTTGCCATGGCTGACTGCAATAACATAAAGAATAACTACGAAATCTATACATACATATATTTTTGTAAGAAAAGTTTTTTGCGACTTTAAGGGGGTAGGTCAAAAAAATCCTACTTATTTATTCAAAAACAACAAAATATTTATGCAAAATAAATAAAATATTTTTTTTTTCTGATTCGATTATATATAGGATTCGATTATATAAAGTGAAAATTTTTCGGAGACTGTATATAATCGAGTCCGACCTGTATACACAATCCAACGAATCTACCTCAGTGTCGTCCAACCGATGATTTGTTTGGGATTTTAAGTTCTTTGGTGTATATAAATAAAAATAGATTTCACATTCGAATTTCGATTACTAGTAGGGTTCACAAGGTTCGTTTTCTCGAAAAAAATTCTCATGCGTCATTGCTCCTGCTCATCACTGTCGTTATTTTTTTCAACCAAGTGACTTAGAAATGAAGGAAACTTCGAGATCTGGTATTGTCTCTTCTTCTAAAAAAACTTCCTGCTGGTTCATCAAGGCTCTACATTTTTTAGTAGTACAATTAACCCTCTAGTGCCCAATGCCGCTTTTTGGCGGGCTTCAGTCAAACTTCTTAGAAGCTTTAATAAATACTTAAAAAGTGTTTATAATGATTCATAGTGATTTTACCGAGCCCGTATTGAAATTAATTTGGACACTAGAGGGTTAATCAAAATCATTAATAAGTGCAATTAGCATAATAAAATCGCAATTTTACGCACTTTGGTGGGCGCATAGCTAATTTTCCAAAACGATTACTGTACGAATTAAGAACATTCGTTGGAATCTAACTGAGTTTTAAGCATTCGAAAGTGGGTAATTTTCTTGACGCATTCGATGTTTTCGGTTTTTAATTTGTAGCTCTATACAGTCAGGTTTTTTTTATGCGCAGGATGCGTTTCAAATTTGTATGAAACCGCGTAACAAAACACTAAATTCAGTTGAAAACATAACGAGGGAAACTGTCCCACTCGTTTGAACTTTGACTGAATATGATGTCGATGTCAGTCTGAAGGCCTAAATGCAATACAGTCATACCTCGATATAAGGCAACCTCGATATAACGTAACTCTAAGTAACGTAACTTTTACCTCGACATAACGTAACTTTTTAAAATGTATTGAAATTGAAAATAAATGATACAGCAACTGTTTTTGGGCTATAAATTGCTTCATAAAAATGTTTGTAGTAAGTTTTGAAACCAATGAAACCAATGCGAAAATTGTCTGAAATGGGCATAAGGAAGGTTTTAAAATACTAACAGGTGATGGGAAATAGGTTTTCACGCATCTTTGAGTGACCTCTTGTATTAATTGAAAAAAATATTTTTTTTGCTTCTGAAAATATCTGTAAATGGACATAAAAAAGGTTTAAAAATACTGATAGGTTATGGAAAATAGGTTTTCGCGCATCTTTGAGTAACCATTAACATTCTTGCATAAATTAAAAAAAAATTCTTCGCTTCGATATAACGTAACTCGATATAACGTAACGGAAATAATAATAAAGATGCCTTATATCGAGGTATGACTGTATTATGAATTTTCAGTATTTACACCAAAAATTGTGATTTTTTTTAGCTGATGTATGATTACTTTTGTACTAAAACGAAAAACGTGATTGGAATGAGGTCGATATCTTGTACCGTTTTTAAGTTATTGAAGAAAGCAACCCGCGTAAAAAAACTTGACTGTATCTATATGTAAGACGTAATTCTACGTTAAAAAGGTGGAATGAACATTCGCACATCGACAGTTTTATTTTATTTCTGTCTAGCCTCTATTGAGAATAATTAGTTTTTTGCGTAAACTGATCAATAAATGACACCTAATGAAAAAACCCAAATTAATCCACCTAGTGGTCAGACCCAGACTTTCTCATTCAAACTTATTATTTGTTTTAATAGATTCACACGAACTCTTTAATCTTCAGAACCAAATACACCTTGTCAATATTTGCTGGATTTATTCATCACTCTAAATAACAAATTTTTGGTAGCCAGCAGCATGCTTGTCATTCTTTTCAGTGTGTGAAAGGAGAGGAGAAAAAATTCACCGCGCACTTCCCTTCCAGTATGTGCCTGCGTGTAGCAAATGCTTACACCACACTGCTTCTTTCTCCGCTCCAAAGTGTCTCAACCAGCTTACAGAGAGACAAACACACTTCCAGCTCACCCCACATCTGATAGAAACAAGAGGGGTGAATCACTCTACAGAGAAACCGCAGAAGTACACAACAGTGTCCACTGGCGAGTAGTCCGGAAGGTGAAAAAAAAACCTACCGTGCAAAAATGAAGTCCTCGTGTAGCTACACTGCGAAAACGAATTCGACCAGAGTAAATTCGACCGGCACGAGCGGCACGAGCAACACAGTATATTTTTTTTCTCCCAATCTTTTTTCCTCTTCTGCCATGCTCAAGAAACCAACTGTGAAACGCACCGCAGATAGCTCTGCAGTGTAATTATTGTGCGTGATGTCCACACGTGTGAGAAAGTACACCATAGTTCATTGTCTCGCAAGAGAGAGAGAGATTTCAAATTTCACCGCAGTGCGTTCAGGAAGCTCAGCAGATAAAAATCGTTTGTCGCTCTCTTCTAGCATGAGCGTTGATTCGCTCTTTAGTGTGACGGCAGTTGTTTTCGCAGTGCAAGATGTTCTCCTGCACTCTAGAGGTTTTCTGAGGAGAAAAGACAAGCATGGCCAGCAGTAAAACTAAACCGAACATTCAAAACATGACATTCAAACACATATGAACATATATTAACACATGCAAATAACATGAAATAAATATGTTTCAAATATATGACGCGATTTTTTTTTGGTTGTGTAGTTTCTGAGACAAAGAAGTTTCGTGATTTTCACATTTTGATACATTACAGACGAAGTTACAGTCCGATTACAGTAAAATTCAATAGGGCGGGCGATAGCTACTAAACGGTATCGAATCAATAACGTTTGTTTATTACCAACCACTGAAATATCAATTTTTGCTTCATTGGATAGATTGGATTTAGATGCATTTTAAATGCAAATATGACGATACTTTACTATTCGAATTTGTGCTTCCAAAAGCGCCTCATAAGTTAAAACAATCAAAACTGAAACATTTATTTTCTTGAAGAGAAGCGAAACATAAACCTGTGTTTTAATCAAGTCGTTACACCATTCGCTACTACATCTATCATAATCTATCGTATTAACATCCTTGGTTGAGAGGCAGCCAGACCTTTCATTTGACACTAATTTTGTGGAAATCGATACAGCCATCTCTGAGAAAAGCGAGTGAGGTTAAGTAGTCTTCGGAATATGTTTCTTTTCATAGCTGGATTTCACATTTTTAAACATAACAGGCAAAGTATAAGTCCGATTGCAAAAAAAAATCAATGGGGTCTTATGGAACAACTAGACCTTTCATATGACACTGATTTTATGAAAATCGGTCCAGCCATCTCTGAGAAAATCGAGTGAGATTGAAAAGTTGCACTCACACACACTCACACACACATACACATACACACACATACAGAAAATGCTCAGCTCGTCGAGCTAAGTATAGTGATATATGCCATTCGGCCCTTTAGAGCACTTTTATACCTTCGGTTTTGCCAGTGATTGCTATACCTTTCTAAGTTTCCCAGATGGTCTCGAGGTACGCTGCTGGCCTAACAAGTCAGTCGTCGTAGGTTCGAGTCTCGGCTCGGGAGAGACTGTTAAGTGTCAGTAAGATCGTAGCGCTAGTGTATAACAAACAGAAGGTCAAGCTCCGAATCGGATTGTAGCACCAAGGCATTGCTTTGCTATACCTTTTTAGGAGAAAGGCAAAAAAAAACGAAGGAAAAGGGGATGAACATCGGAATATATATAGTTTCGTAAGCTGTCAGTGGTCACGTACACGCCAAACGCAAATTCTAAAACTGTCTTCTTTCCTAGCAAACTATGAACCTGAGGTACACCAAAGTTTGTTATATTTTTTATGTGTGGCAACTAGAGGTACTGGGGGTAAGGCCGGCACTGAGGGTAAGACCGTCACCCCTAGGATTTTACTAGAAAACGCTAATTAACTGTGTTTTGGAATATGTGAAGTGTTGGTATTTAATATTTTAAACATTTTCACATCGAAGCCACCGTGAAACGTCAAACGTCAAAATAATAGACAAAACATACGCAACTGCAGCTGATGCGTAAACGGATGTAATTTTTCGTGAGTGGAACTTAAGCTTTTATTCATTTGAAAAGACTAAAATAATTTTTCGTTGCTCTACAATTTATTGCCTGTATTGTTAGCAATTACAGGAATACGATCTGAGGTAAATTGAAGCGATAAATTTGTAGAAATACTCTTTTCAAAAAAATGTGTGCTGTCGGGGTAACACCGTCACCCAGTGAGTGGGGTAAGCCCAGTATGGTTTATAAAGGGTGTGGAAGAAATGTATGTAAGATTGTGTTGGCTAGTCGAACAATCAAAGCAACGACCGAACGAACAGCTGTGACGTCATACCGCGAAAGTTTTCACTTGCTCTTATGGAGATAACTCATTAGTTTTAACATTTATGCTTATTTTACTAATATTGTTTACGAAAATCATTTCCTGAACAGTCTAAAGGAAAGCACTGTAAACGATCTGCTAATTTTTATTGATTTTTGATAAAAAATACCTGCTTTTTGCGATGAATACTGTACTTGAGCCGCCTATTATTTTTTTAGGTAGTGAAGAAATGCGGTACTCAATCAAAATCAATATTTTTTACTTGGTATTTGCCGTTCAATTGAATTAGGACTGAGGAACGGTCATAGAGCGTTTCACGTTGGTTGGCCAGATATTTTTTATGCGGAGGTCTTCGAGTAGATGGGAAGGCTAGAATGATTCTGTTTTAAAGAAGCGGAAAATTTTTCTCATTTTTTGAGTGAGTACCTGTTTTTTATAAGCATATTCGCAATAACATTGTTAAAACAATGCAGCTGGCAATGTTTTGAAAACGCATCTTTCGCATCTTTAAGGGCGCAAAACTTTTGTTATTGTTTCTTCGGGATTCAACGCAAACTGTTAACACTATAGGCAGAAATGCCACAGCACAACACTGTACACTTGGGCTCTTCCGAAAATCTTGATTTTCGCAGCATTATATTCAAATTTTTTTATCACTGCACAACAGCAATGCAAGAAAACAAAATTAAAAACATTGGTATGACGTAGTGCCTTTCCTAGCAACGGTAGTGTAAATAAAATCATAGCAATTTTACACATGTACCAGTACAACTATGATATCATTGCCACACCCTATATAGACCATACTGGGGTAGCCCGACATGGTATGAGGCTAGTTGGAAGTTACTGACACATATTTCTCATCTATTACCGATGACTCGTTGATAAATAAATTAATTAATCGACTCAGAACCATGCACTCAAGCTCTTCTGTGATTAATGAATGATTCCAAGAGTTATAAGAGGTGCCAAATGTACTGAATCAATTCACAAAACTGACGGCTTTCCCGGTGGTATTTGAAATATGCTCCGGTGTGGTCAATGTGATCCTGGCTTCAATGAAACTAGTTGATAATATGATTTATAGTGCCCAGTGGTGGGCACCGCTAACCGAAAATTTAGCGACGCTAATCGCTAAGTCGCTAACCGGAAAATTTAGCTCGATAATCGCTAAACGCTAATCGCTAAACCCACATTAGCGGAACTTTCGCTAATCGCTAATTGCTAACTTTTTAATACGTAAATAGTCATATCGCTATATTTATTGCTCGTGTTTTGTAAGATTTGGACCACTTTGATCTGTTTTGGTTAAACAAACGAAAACAATTACTTTTTAAAGCTATTAACATAGGGTTACCATTTCGTCGGACTTATAAATCAGGACAATTTTTTTCCAGCAAAAATTTGTTCTGAGCTATTGTTATTTTTTGAGGCATCAATAAATAAAACACTTAATTTGAGATTTGCACTTCAAAATACGCCAAAAGCCTCATACTTAACGTATTTCTCGAACGATACCTTAAAAATGCAACACTAAACTGTTTGAAATAAACTTAATTGTCAAAAAACGTTTAACGATTTCAACGACTAGACAATTTCTCTCATTAAGATTTAACCAAAGGAAAAAATCGTTTGAAATAAGTTCGTTTCTTCCCGGAGTCAAGATGAAAGTACTGAACAGTTTGCTTCCTCTTTGAATATCCGGCATCATTCAGAAAAATCAGGACAAATGCTAAAATATGAAAAATAAATCAGGACACTCCAAATGGATCTCAAAATCAGGACATGTCCTGCTAAATCAGGACGGATGGTATCAATTTACAGTAAGAGGTTCACGAAACGGTATTCATATTTGATTTTGTAAAAACAAGAATAACAAATATTATTTAGCTTGCATTGAAAATAGATACACTTAGGAATGTTTTCATAAAAATTCAATTATTATCTGAATCGAAAAAGTAGAACCAAAGTTGTCATAATTTCAAGCGCAGTGCAATCTACCAAAGTTCTTGATGTGCCGAAAATTCAATCTAGACCTTGTGCTTGTTCTTCAAAATGCTCCTGTGGCTTGTTCGATAACTGGAACTCCATTCTAGGGAAAAAAAACTGACAAAATTAACTTTCGAAGCAATTTACGTACGCCATCAGCAATTCACAGTTTTTGTAAATATTTCTATTTTCGCTTCTCTACAAAATTTAGCGAATTAGAGATTAGCGTTTCGAAGGCCAAAATTTTAGAGACGCTAACAGTTTCGCTAACCAGCTCAAAAATTAGCGAAATCGCTAAATCGCTAACTGAATTTTAGCGTCGCTAATTAGCGAATCAGCGGAATGGTGCCCACCACTGATAGTGCCACATGATAGGCTTGCCGAGTATCAAACTCTTTCATTGTTTATACATAATGCTCACCGGAACTTGTTCCGGCAATCTGCCCAGAACCAGCTAACCGACAACAACCAAATTCAACAGTAACATACAGAAATGTAAGATCTCTCATTCGGTGGTTTCCGAATTCAAATTGGTTCAGTTGCTTCGAGTAAATTCATGAACAAACTTAGGTGCCGGTGTTACCCCCAAGGGGTGCCGGTTTCACCCGCACTGATTGCTAAGCGTCGTGCTTATCTTAGTTTCAAAACTTCACTATTCCTTGTAAAATAACAGTTTGAAAGTACTGAAAACCTTCATATCTTGTAGAAAACAATCTGGCCAATGATTCTGTGAAAGAAATATAACAATATTCGCCATCAAGTGCTACTAATGAATCATCTTCCTTAGGGGGCCGGGCTTACCCCACTACCCCTACAAGTTACCTTTGATTGCGTTTAGTCCTCCTCTCGCCTGATACGGACCCATTAAAGCGTGAGGAAATCAGAGTGAACTGAGTTTTAACTTTCTTAGGCACACGTGTTATTATTCGCACATGGCTAAATGTTCTAATTCAGCTGCATCGACAAAAACCGCCAAAAATATAATGCTTCGCTGAATTATATTCGGGATGTAAAAAGAACGTAGTGTCATAAATATTCAGCATGTCCCAGAGATTTGAAATTAACCTAACCACTATCAGTTGATTATGAACGTCAATCTATAGTAACATATCCAATTAACATACATCATACAGCTTATCAAAATTAGGTTGTTAAGTGATGGCATAAAACAGTACCCGACTATGAAAAAGTCAAGTACATGATGGGTTATTTAAAACAGGAGTTCCAACGTAATGCTTTAACTATACTCCGACGTTATTTTTTAAAGAGGGGGATTTGTTAGTAGCTTAAGTATTTATGACTTCTCAACACTGTTAGAAATTTGTAATTTTAATTGTTAGGATTTGTTTGCTTTCGCAATTAGGACTTATCATTCACCAACGGATAGGGACATTTCTGATGCTGCTAATAACGTTCCTTTCCCTGGCCGCTCCATCGCCTCGGTCAACATTGACGACAATGCTATCCTCGCCGCTGCTAGTAAATTGAAACATTCGTACTCCCCAGGCCCGGATGGTATTTCAGCAACGCTACTTAAAAAATGCATTACTGGTTTGGTCACACCGCTTTCTCACTTGTTTCGCTTATCACTCGCTACTGGTAGATTTCCCACAACTTGGAAACAGGCCTTTTTGTTTCCGGTCCACAAAAAAGGCGATCGCTCGAAAATAGACAATTATAGAGGGATTTCGGCTTTGTGTGCAATTTCGAAGCTATTCGAGCTAGTCGTCCTCCAACCAGTTTTTTCTCATTGCCAATGCTCTATTGCGGACGACCAACACGGATTTCTTCCTAAACGTTCCTGTGCTACAAACTCGCTTTGCCTGACTAGTTACGTGCTTGATAGCTTCGACAAACGATGTCAAACCGATGTGATTTACACGGACCTTTCAGCTGCGTTCGATAAAGTAAATCATCAAATCACTGTTGCCAAACTCGACCGCTACGGATTTAGTGGCAACTTGCTCCACTGGTTCGAATCCTACCTGCGAGGACGAACTCTTAGAGTAAAAATCGGCGACGAAATTTCGGAATCATTTGTTGCTACTTCCGGGATTGCCCAAGGTAGTCATCTTGGCCCGCTGGTATTTTTTTTGTATTTCAATGACGTACATCACTCGCTAAAATGTCCTCGCCTTGCCTTCGCTGATGACTTGAAACTGTTCAATGAAATCAAAAACGTCGAAGACGCCACTCATCTTCAACAACAGCTTATTTACACGCTGGTGTAAGTTGAATTGCATGATACTAAACCCCGATAAATGCTCTGTGATAACGTTTACCAGAAAGCACCGCCCACTACATTTCGATTACACATTGGATGGGACTCCAATACAGAGAGTCGAACACGTCAAGGATCTTGGAGTCCTCCTTGATTCCAAACTCACCTTCAAGCAACATATATCGTTCATTGTTGCTAAAGCCTCTAGGCAACTGGGTGTGATTTGTCGCTTGACGCGGGACTTTAGAAATATACAATGTTTAACGACACTCTACTGCTCACTTGTTCGGTCCTCGCTAGAATTTTGCTCTACTGTCTGGATTCCTCACTACAATAACGCAATTCATCGCATCGAAAGCATCCAGCGCCGGTTTGTGCGTTACGCACTTAGAATGCTCCCCTGGCGACAGCCCATGCGCAATACCCGATATGAGGACCGCTGCCAGCTTCTCCAGCTCGAGACTCTCCAGCTTCGTCGAGAAACAGCACGCGCCATGGTAGTGTCGGACGTTTTGACATCCCGGATCGATTGCCCAGCCATTCTCCGCTTGATCAACCTAAACGCGCCATCTAGAAACCTGCGGAGGTCATCTACGCTGCAACTACCTTTCCGCCGCACTAACTACAGTGCTAACGGTGCCATCACTGGTATTCAGCGAGCTTTCAACCGAGTTTCATCTGCCTTTGATTTTTATCTATCGCATCGAGTTTTACGCTCAAAATTCATTTCTCTGTTTCGTAGTGTTTTATATTATTAACCATTAGGACTAGCTATTTATGTCTGTTGGTAGTTGCTTATAAATTCGTAGGGATTTAAACCTACTTGTCAGAAAAGGGGAAGTAAACTTACAACTAATTGCTAACTTATTGGCTATAAAGAGAGCTTATCGTAGCAATTGAGGATTGCAACGATTTTTGTCGAAAATTGTTAATAATTTTATTTGACATAGCTTCTAATGGTTCAACACCAGTAAGTCTATGTAACTCGAGTGTACCAAACCAAGGAGGACGCTTCAAAATCATTTTCAGAATTTTATTCTGAATCCTTTGAAGCGTTTTCTTCCTTGTTGAACAGCAGCTTGACCAGATCGGTACTGCATGAAGCATTGCTGGTCTAAAAATTTGTTTGTAAATCAAAAGTTTGTTCTTTAAACAAAGTTTAGAATTCCTGTTAATGAGAGGATATAAACATCTCGTATATTTGATGCACTTGGCTTGTATACTCTCAATGTGCTCTTTGAAAATAAGTTTTTTATCATAAATTAGTCCCAAGTACTTAACCTTGTCAGACCAACTTAAAATAACCCCATTCATCTTGACAACGTGATTAATGTTTGGCTTGAGGAAAGAAGCCCTAGTCTTATGAGGAAAAATTATCATTTGAGTTTTAGAAGCATTGGGACCCAAGACTGAACCTTGAGGTACACCTGCTCTGACAAGAAATCTATCAGATTTTGAATTCTGATAGACAACCTTCAGAGTTCGATCGGTAAAATAATTTTTCAAAATTTTGATTAGGAAAATTGGAAAATTAAATGTTTGCAATTTCGCAATCAAACCTTTATGCCAAACACTGTCGAATGCTTTTTCTATGTCTAAAAGAGCAGCTCCAGTGAAATAACCTTCAGATTTGTTAGCTCGTATCATATTAGTAACTCTGAGCGATTGATGAGTAGTGGAATGCCCATGGCGAAATCCAAACTGTTCTCCTGCAAAAATTGAATTTTCGTTGATGTGTGACATCATTCTGTTAAGAATAATTCTCTCAAACAGTTTACTTATTGAAGAAAGCAAACTGATTGGTCGATAACTTGAAACTTCAGCTGGATTCTTATCCGGCTTTAAAATTGGAGTAATTTTTGCATTTTTCCATAATTTGGGAAAATATGCAATTTTGAAGCAGCAATTGAAAATTTTCACTAAACATTCCATTGTGCTTTCAGGAAGATGTTTGATTAATATATTAAAGATTCCATCGTCACCAGGTGCTTTCATATTTTTGAAATTTTTAATAATTGATTTAATCTCATTCAAGTTAGTTTCAATTATTTCTGCAGGTAAAAAATTCTGGGAAGAAATTAAATCAAATTGACGTGTGACTTTATTTTCAATTGGACTCACAAAATTCAAACTTGAGTTATGAACACTCTCAAACTGCTGAGCAAGTCTTTGAGCCTTTTGCTCATTGGATACAAGAAAACGTTCACCATCTTTTAAAACTGGAATAGGCTTTGAAGGTTTCCTAAGAATCTTCGATAGCTTCCAAAAGGGTTTTGAATATGGTTTCAATTTTTCAACTTTAGTCTCAAAATTTTTATTCCTCAGAGGAGTAAATCTATGTTTAATCTCTTTCTGTAAATCTTTATAAATAATTTTAAAAGCTGGGTCACGAGTACGTTGATATTGACGTCTGCGGACATTTTTCAAACGAATTAGAAGTTGAAGATTTTCGTCAATTATTGGTGTATCAAATTTCACTTGAGCCTTTGGAACAGAATAATTTCTGGCATCAATAATTGCGCATTTCAATGCTTCCAAAGCGGAATCAATATTCACTTCACTTTGCAATTATTGAAATCATTTTCAATATGAGTTTTATATCTTTCCCAATTAGCCTTGTGATAGTTAAAAACAGAGCTTATAGGGTTTGAAATTGATTCATGTGATATGGGAAAAGTAATTGGAAGATGGTCAAAACCAAAGTCAGCATGTGTAATCAATTCACTACATACATGACTTTGATCTGTTAGCACCAAATCATTTGTTGATGGATTTCTTACAGAAGAAAAGCATGTAGGACTATTCGGAGACAAAATAGAATAGTATCCTGAAGAACAATCATTGAATAAAATTTTGCCATTGGATTTACTTTGAGAATTATTCCATGATCGATGTTTAGCGTTAAAATCGCCGATTATAGAAAATTTTGAACGATTCCTGGTGAGTTTTTTTAAACCACCTTTAAAATAATTTTTCTGCTCGCGTGTGCATTGAAATGGTAAATATGCTGCGGCAATAAATAAAATCCCAAGTTCATTTTGAACTTCAATTCCCAAAGTTTTAATAACTTTCGTCTCAAGATGGAGAAGAGCACGATGTTTGATTCGGCGATGAATAACAATTGCAACTCCACCGCCGAAACCCTGAATCCTATCATATCTATGAGCCACGTAATTGGGATCATATTTTAATTTAATGTTAGGTTTTAAAAATGTTTCAGTAATAATTGCAATATGCACATTATTTACTGTTAAAATGTTGAAAAGCTCATTCTCATTGGCCTTCAACGAGCGAGCATTCCAATTTAATATTTTAATTGTTTTATTTAAAATCATTGCTAAATTTTAAATAAGAAACAATTTTAATAGTAAAATTTGTGCCTATTCGAATTGCTTCAAACATTGATTTTGCCTGCAACATGGCGTTCATAAGATCGAACATTGCCTGTTGCAAAAAAGAAAGTTTACCTGCCGTAATAGGCGCCAGGCAGTTTACATTAGAAAAAATATTTTCGGCAGCAATATTAGCTGGAGTAATAGGTCTACAATTATTTTCTAGCGTGTTTTGCTTAACCATATTAACGGTCATTTTCGAACTACCATCACTAGGCGGTATAATGTTCGAACTACCTGTAACATGTGCATAAGTTAAACGGGTATGCAAAGGAGTAGGTAAACTATGCGTCACTGGTACGCTTGGAGAATTTTGTTTTGAAGTTGGTTTTAATTGAGAAATTGAATTTTGTTTACCTTGCCTTGCCTTAACAATTGCTAAACGGACTGGGCATTGATAAAAATTTGACATATGGTTGCCGTTACAATTCGCACAGCGAAAATTTTTACTCTCTTTCACAGGACATGTGTCCTTTTTGTGAGAAGAGTCTCCACAATTAAGACATTTTTGGTCCATGTTACAGAAATTGGAACCATGGCCATAACGTTGACAAGTACGGCATTGGGTGATATGCTTTTCACCTCCGCCATACTTCCTAAAAAATTTCCCACTTTACACGCACATTATACAAAGCATGCGCTTTTTCAAAAAAATTTAAGTTGTTAACCTCATTGCGATTAAAATGAATTAAATAATTTACAAGGGAAATTCCAGTTCTCTGACTGTTATCGCCTCGTGGTTTTTGTTTCATTAGAATTACTTGGGTAGGGGCTATGCCAAGTAATTCTGTTAAAGTAAGTTTGATCTCATCAACGGTTTGATCGTTGGTGAGACCTTTCAATACGACCTTGAACGGCTTGGCACTCTTCGTGTCATACGTAAAAAAAATTATACATCTTTTCAGTTTAATACTGAATAAGACGATTACGACCCTTTATAGAGTCGGCTAATAAGCGACATTCGCCTCTACGACTTATTCGATAGGTAACTTTAAGGTCAGAAACAAACGTTGAAAGTTCCTTTTTGAAAATATTGAATTCAGAAGAAATAGTTACCACAATAGGTGGAACTTTTTCCTTTTTTAAAGAATTTACATTTTGTGTAGTTTCATTACTCATAACTTCCATTTCACCAGCTTCTTGCTCAGGCAAAATATCAAAAGGATTGTCACTACAGACACTCGAAGTGTCAGAAAGAGATGCCTCTCTTTGCCTCCCCGCAGCGATGCGAGGTTTCTTTTTCCGTCCAGCCATTTCAGGTGATACGAAAAAAGTTAAAACAAATGTTAAATTCAAAAGGAGTTAGTCTTGAGAAAGACTGATGGGAAATAACTTTCAGGTAGTCTTTAAAAGACACACTGACAAAACACAAACTTTGAAGCTATAGGCAGTCAAAGACCAGCCCACAAGCAACCGAAAAAACGTCTGATCTGTAGGACAGTTCAAGACGCACTGATACTCCGACGTTAAAACTGTATGTTTAAAGCGATAATTCATTTGCCGATATGTAAAAATATCACCAGATATTATGCTATTGCTTTATAGATACAGATACAGTATACGCTTACACTATTTGTAATTACTTTGAAACATGATGTCAAATTTGATCAACGGTTTTTATTTTCGATGCTTGAAATATCGCCATGTAGTTTTCGATTTTTCTAAAATCCAACATAGGTACTGTCCATAGTGGTCCCCGTGGTGCTGTGGTTAGCGATGTCGGTCGGCTAGCTTTCCCACACGGTTGTGATATCGGGTTCGATTCCCGATCAGGTCGAGGATCTTTTCGAGCTGGAAATTTTCTCGACTTAGTACTGGGGCACGGTGTATCGTTGTACTTATCCTACACATGCAAAATGTGCCGAAAACAATATCGATAACGAATTCTCTCAACTAATTTAGTTGATCGAGACCGCATTAGCCCCCCAGGCTAGCGTGCGATATTGTTTAGGTACTGTCGTACAAAAACCAAGCATTTGATTTGTTAAAAAAAAAAAGAACAAGACAAATTCCGAAGTCGACGTAGAAAACCGCTTACATTCCGAAATTCGCGTAGAAAACTTAATTTGCTAAAGGTTTTTAACCATTTCTGCTAAATTCTTTAAAAATAAATAAACAGCTGTGTTATTTTCACCTCCGAACTGAGTTGAACATCAAGGAAAAATGTAAAACGAACGATCCTCAGACATTCTAAATAAGCGATTTTAAAATGAAATGTCATTAAAAAAAGCCGCGACAAAAACGATTATTTTGAAAAATATGCGTAGAATCCCAAATGCGCATAAAAAACGCGTTAATTTCGAAATCTGCGTAAAAAGACCTTAGTGTATTCCCCGTTGAAAACCTTATACACATTCAAGACCTACACCATACATTTCAGGTTTAAAACCAGGAACAAGAGAAGTGTGAGGTTATACCGGAGTATCACAGAGTGATTTGAACTGCCCAAGAATGATTAGAAGACGTCAGTACCCAGTTACTTTAGGCTTTGCCAGGACTATTATAAAGTACGGAGGCAAACTTTTGCACGAGTGAATAATTTCTGGAGTAGTTCAGTATCGTAGACAACTGTTTTGCAAATTGTTATGTTTTTCTCAATCACATTTGTTTTTGTTTGGTTTGTAAGTTTTACTTGAAATGTAACATCATACCATTGAAAAATTGAACTCTTATTTTTATTATACAGCTTAAACGAAAATTAATAAATCATTAGAATTTTTTTTTCGAAAATGGTTAAATAATGGAAAAATGTGGTTCCGTATGGGAGGCAAAATATTCATTCGTCTTCAAATATACGATTAATCCAAGCATTTTCATGATACACTGAACTCACTCACTCTCACAGTTAAGGTTAACATTTGAGTTTCAAATTAGCGTTGATCATCTGCATCGAATTGTCGAATTGTCATAGTTGAATCTTGATTCCAAACTAGATTTTTTGAAGAAGCATCATCATTTTAGAATAAATACCAGTATTTGTAGTGAGTCCAAGTAATAGTCTAACTTGCATTTTAAAAGTGGCTAGCCACTACGGGTCAACTAGTTGTATGATAGTGAAATCTTTCCTTGTCATGGTAACACTAACGGCTAACATGTATGGTGGCTAGTTTTCACTTTTATGCAAAATCGCTGTAAACTATCAACCCCCGTAAGCGAACAGACAAATGACGAACTCGACATGCAAAAACTTTGCGGCCTTTAGACCGAGGGGTTAGACAGTGAGTAAATTTGAGGTTTACGTAATTCCGGAGCGGCGAGGGGCATGAAAATTCACAGGAACGCAATGGTTTAAAAGCTTAACTTGTTCCGCTTGAGTTACTTGTGTTGACCAGTGTGATTAAGTTGATCGCAGTCTGCAGGGTTACTTACATAATTCAGGTGCACGTCCTTGCAATCAGGTTGGAAGAGGGAAAGAATGTAGGCGTGACCTTTGCTATTCGGAGACCGTGTTAACCTCTGCATCTCCACAAAGGTCACAGGAAGGAGGTTTTGTTAGTTGGGAAGGGTAAATTGGATCAGGATTCACCTTGATAAGTGATGCGATCATACATGTACTCTATACTCGTTGCTATTGGACTATTACCGGTTTATTCTCCGTTCACTCGGCTGATTAGAAATGCACATTTGGTTTGTTTATATTTGGTACCGATTTAAACTAGCAGACATGAGTTATGGTGTAGGGACCACACGCGAGTGTGTGTGATTTAATTCACTAGAGCACAGGACTGCTCAACTTCCCGATTCTAGACCGATTCCAACCAACAAACAAACGCCCAGTGAGTGATATATTTCACTGATCTGGTGAATACTATGCTACAAGATGTGGTTCTGATTTATACCAATATATAAACAAAAGGTCGGTCGGACCACTCACAAATTTGTGGTGTTCACTTGAGAGAAACTCAAGTTATCATATTTACAAAGCCTAATAGTCTGATCAGGAATAACCGTGATGTGCAATGCGTTAAGATATATCCTAATCTCGCGGGTTATCCTAAGAGTAACGGTCGAGTTTATGTTAGGTCTTTTATTAATATCCAATCTGTCTAACCTTTTGGCATTCAAAATCCGAGAAATATATGAAATAATGTGACAATATTTATTTAAAAGTTCGTTAATAATAAAATATATGCCTTAAGGGGTAATATCTACCTAATGCTCAAAAAACGAGGCTTTTCATGTTTTTTTTTTTACCGGACATTTGAGATGTAAGGTATATAAATAATATATCATTAGATTGAGCAACTCTTGCAGAATAGAAAAAATATTTTTTTGCTATTTTTGCTACAAAATGGCGACTGTGCAGCGATTGCCGTGAACCGTTTTTTAAGTTGTTCCGCGGCGAGCAGTAGAAGTCGTGCCCAACTCCATCTATAACCAAAACAAAAATTTTTTCATTATCAAAATCAAAATGGCAACGGTTTGAAAAAAAAAATTCTGTTTCGACAAAAAAATCGACTTTGATTGTTTATAACTTAAGTTGTTGTTAATCAATCGCCAAAATCGTGTGTACTTCACTAGGTAATCTAATGAAGAAGTTACAGTTAAAATTTCAAGTCAATCGGATGTAAACTTTTTCAGTTCTACTGCTCGCCGATTTTGAAAACATAGTTTTAAGAAAAACGCGTTTAAAGTTACAAATTGCTATAAATCTTAAGAATCGCAACAGTAAAGCCCCTAATAATTTTTTAACCTTCAGTCAGCTACCCCTGTGCCGTAAAGTTGTCCTTTCTGGGCTTTATCTTCCTCTTCTTCCGTTTTTAATCTGATCTAAGGCTGCGCCTACCCTCTTTCGCGGTATCAGACATGCGACGCTCAGTGACTTTGACGCGGTTGGCGTCCGATCCAACGCAAAACTCAAACTTGCCACTCATGTTTAAGTACTTTTGAGTATAACTCACAGTTAAAAAGTATCAAAAAACTCAAACAAAGAACGTACACAACGAGAACGGCTGATCTACTGAACAGATGGAAATTGTGAGTAAACACGTGCTGTAGAGAAGCTGTAACGGTCGAAACTTGATGTAGCGACCACTATACTACAAATTTGAAACACGATACCCATCATAGGTAACTTCTACTAGTTTACAAAGCCTCGAAATTGAAAACAAAAACGAGCATCGTCAAAATAAACGAAAAATGTTATTTTGGAGCATGAAAGTTGTTCGGTAAAAATTGATTTAAACCAATTTTGAGTTTAGATCATTACTTGGGCGATGTAGATTTTGATTCTAAGATAGTTTTAGCATGATTGAAGCAAATAAGAAAAAATGACAAGAAAAATTTTTTTTGGTCGATTTTACCCCTTAAAGTAATCAAATACAACCGATACTCAGAATATGTAATGATAAAAAAGATAATTATTATTAATTATTTAATTAATTAACATAATAATTCAACGGGATGGTAATATCTATCAAACCTTGCTGTACTGTTTGAGCTATTCTCAAATTGACCAGGAATATTAGACTGAGGGACGGCTTGTTGTTAGATTTGGACAGGTGTAATCTCGTCCATCGTCGTTCTCCAGAGTTTGAAAAATCACTAGCACTAGCATCTAAATGTCGGTCCTACCAAGAACTTGGATCTTGGAAAAGGATTGTGAGCCACGCACAGTGCGCTCCGCTATCCGGACAGTCAAGATAGGCAACAATTCCAATTATAACGATAACTGTCGGCTTATGTACAATAAATAAATCGGGCAAACGCGAAAATATAGACACTAAACTTTTTTCTTAACCGTTCTTGGTCATAGTTTGCTTCGATCTCCGCTTGAGCGCTGAATAATAATGAGTCAAAACTGGATACTGGATTTAAAAAACTGGATATTTCTTTAAATTATTTTCATATCTGAATATCTGAACTGTTATACACTTTTGTGGAATTAATGGTAATATTTTACTTACCTGCTAGAAAATATGTGTAGTCCTGTAGCACGTTACTGTTTGAGCTCCGGAAACTGGATTCACAATCAAAGTCAGGTCAAGAATCCATATCCATGTGTATCGCTTTTTACACTTCATTTGAAATTTGTTCATTCACAAACTTTTTAAGCACAAATGAACCGCGAAATGATTGTAATTCTTTGTTCGATATTTGCCTTGATATGTAACCTTCAACCTAATCAATCTAATTTCAAATCATTTGCTCAGAACGCTCGCGCTCGGTGACAGTGCGGATAATACTGACGCGTCATGACGCACAGTTTGACACACGCAGTTTAGTTAAGAAGCGAAAAGCGTGATTTCGCGACGCGCTACGATTAGACGCAAGTTTAAGCTCGTTTCGACCAATTTTTCGTGGAAACTAGTCACGATCACGGTGTTTAAAAGTGTAAAAAAGAAAGCATACAACGTTTGAGTGGTTACGTCACTCGTAAGTGTTTGTGAAAAATGTTCCTGTCGTCACCGGTGTAAAAATTTCAACAACACCTGCAGCTTTCAAGACTCTAATATTTTACGATATTTCATAAGGTATTCCCGAAATGTGTTATTATGCATGAAGTAGCCATCGTGGATGATCGAGCCCGCACGCTCAAAAGAGTAAGACTGAAGAATTACAAAAATCTTTCAACAGAAGATACAAATAACATATTTTGATACGATTTTGTATTTTTTCATGAGCTTTTGATAACAAAATTAAATGTGGATGAGTTATATCAACAAATCCTGGAATGAGGTCGTTCTGAATCAAACGTCTTCATCAAAAGCTTAGAAACAACTTTCTAACAATGGATGTTATTATACTGTTCTATATGCTATCTTATTTTGTTAGAATGATAATACGATAGTAACAAAGATTGATTTTGGTTTGATACTAGTAGAATCTTTTTTGTTATAATTTTAGTTCGGGATCAAACTGAAAACACAATCTGAAGGATTTTTCTCTTAAAAAACTAACAGCTTCTGTTACATTTTGGTTTTGTCATTGTGACCGTGCAGTGCTTTGCTAATGTTTTGTATCATCAAAGACATTTCCGTTAGAGTGATAAGGGCTTATGCTATATGCAGCGATGGCAATAAATATTATGATATTTTATTCCTGACAGTTAAAAAATGCAATTTTCTCTTGATACTTGTAATTGTGTCAATAGTCGCGCCGCAGAAAATATTGGGTGTTTAAAGTTGGTTTGATTAAATCCAATAATTATAGGACTTTTTTATAGGTGCAATTTTGGAATTAGCAATTCGAACTAGGAAAATTATACATTTGAAAGTTGCATCCAAGCATGAAATCAAATCAATAGAAACTTTAACGGAACAATGCGGAGGGTGTCAATTGAATGCTTCAAGATTGCTCAACCGTCATTAAATCCGAATTTGTGAAATTGAACTGTTCGAGCAGAGATAGACGGAATGTTTGCAGCAAGCATGCAGCTGTTGGCTGCCGCATGGCTCTATATATGGATTCATCTCCCCGCAGGGAGGATGTTGTTTTAATGGAACTGGTTATCCGTCTATGCTCAAGGATGCAATCAACATTAATAGTTAATCGGGCTAAGATTCAACAGAGTGTAGTGCTACATGTTTAACGAAGAAGGTTCGATTGGTGGAAACCACTGGAGCTCAGCACACTTGGCTATTCTGGCCTTTTGATGAGAGATTGTAGGTGTGCATTGAAGGATAAATGCTTTGACGTTGTTCCTAATTCGTTGGTATAATTAGGTTAGGTGTCAGTTGCAGTCTTCAGCGAGAGTATAGTAATGTACAAACACAGTCGACGAAATTTAATTAGTTACCTCTCAAAAATAAGTTCAAACCTGAATTTTATTCCGACGATTCCAGTTCCAGTTCATTATTTTAAATTAAATTTTTAGGAAATATCAAAGACGTACTTCAGCACGGATTGGAAGTGCATAAATTGTAGAGAACCTTAACTAGTTGATGCAGTTCGAGGTTGGGTAAATTCCGTATTTGTAATATTACAGCAAGTATTTACAATGTCGTACAACGAAGGCAAACAGTGAACTTCCCTCGTTTCCTGCTGTGTGCATATCGCGAACGATGATGATGAGTTATCCTAAGTGCTGTGAGTAGCTGACAAGCAGCGACAATTTATAATCTTTCGAGAGCTGAGAGTTTGTAAATTGAGGTAGAACTTACAATAGGAAAACAGTGCAGTAGTGAAGAAGTGGTTAGGTAATGTACATACATTATCATGATTTTAAATTGTGTTCATCACTGTGTTCAGCATATAAATTTTAGATATTTGAAAAAAAATATTCGCTCCGGATGTTAAAATGACGCCTAACAACGTTAACTCTTTCGGGTCGAAACTAATGAATTGTGAAGATTGAACATTAATAAGAAGTATTAAATATTGTCAGTGGTGGGAACTGGCAACCAAAAATTAAGCGCCTCAAATTGATTAACGCCAATTATGGATTAAATTAATTCTCGCTAACCACCAACCCTTAATTTGCTTTTCTTTTTCAAAGAACACTCATAAAATATTCAATGGTTATCCTGTTGCTTATTGTGTGGAGTATTATTTTATTACAGCGTTTGATCAAATCTGAGAAAAATCGAGTAAAATAGATCACGTGTACATATCCAAAATTTAATTGGATGACGCCCATTGGATGATCATTCGAAAATAATCATTTTTTCAGGATCAAACTATTTTTGTTTTGTAATGAAATGCGCTCTAATAAATGTATAACTGAATATGGATGAGAGATCGATCTGTTATTAATTCATTGTTAGAAGTGTTATGTTTAGTTCTTAGTTTTAAGTATTTTTATTAAAACCATGGGCGCAACTAAGGAAAATTTCTAGGGGGGCTAGTTTTCATACACTTCATTTAAAAAAAATAGGAAAAAGAGTTACAATGCGCCAATTTAAAAACGCATAAAGTAGTGTCGTAATAGAAGACAAAATCACTTCAACCGGGAATAAATCTCCGAAGATGTATTGAATATCTTGACCATCTCTTTCAGCTGACACTGTTTCGATATTGAGGCGAACTAGGTTTGGTAAACGGCTGGGCAGTGCATACCAGCAGTACATCCGTGCTAGTCGGCATAAAATAGATCCCAGTGTGGTCCAAGGCATAATGCCATATTCTTAACTCCACGTGGAACCGACTGGAATACGAGCAACCATGAGAAGATTGGGGAACCGGTGTGAACTTGGTCGTATGCTGACAGGGAAGCGGTAGTTGTTCTCCTTGGAGAGCAGCTTGTCTGAGCGTCTGTTTCCAGGATGGGGGCGGCTCGAACAGCGACTGATCCGAAGTGGACGGTGAACTATGAAATGCGGTGTCTCGCCTCTACACCCAAGACGGCGGCCCCGTCGCGAGACTAGGTATCGCAGCCCTAGTAAAGCAGCATGTCAAAATAAACATACTACGAACAATCAAGAATTGAAAACGAACCGGAATTACCCGCAATGATCTAGTGACGAAATAAGGACGACGATCAGAAGCACGGTACATGTAACAGTAGATCGCTGAACGCCTCGGATGCCGACCGGATCCTGCTGGATCAGCTAGAACTTCACGGAATTCTAGCCTTCTAAATTCACGGAATTTGTGGCCGCAAGGCAGAGCGGCGGCACAAACAATGAGCTGGGTACCGGTTTTATAGTGCTGGGCAGGATGCAGAGTCGTGCGATCAAGTGGCAGGCGTTCAGCGACACGTTGTGTTTGTTGAGAATAAAAGGCCGGTTCTACAACTACACTATCCTCAATGCCTACTGCTCTCTCGAAGGACGTCCCGATATAGAGAAAGAAACGTTCTACGCACAGCTGGGGAAACTCTACGATAGCTGCTCGCGTAGAGACATCAAGATCGTCATTGGGGACATGAACGCTCAGGTCGGTAGGGAAAATATATATAAGCACTTCGCAGCTCCCCGCAGACTTGCAGTCCGAAGAACCTGCTTTCCCCAAAAAGACATCCACGAAACTACTGGAGATCACCTGAACAACGTACAAAAAACCAAATTGACCATGTTCTAATCGACGGCTCTTTTTTCTCAGACATACAAACGTACGCACCAATTGTGGTGGGGGTATTGGCATGACCACTTCGATCGAGTCTAGTGCGACGTAGTAAAAAGTTGACGATGTAGCTGATACGACCGGTAGTTCTCTACGGAATCGATACATCAACGCTTCTGGCCTCAACGCTCTTGGAGTTTTCGAACAGAAGGTGCTGCGGACTATCTATCGTGGAGTACAGACAGACGACGGATAATGGCGACAATGCATGAACCATGAGCTGCACTCGCTGCTTGGAGAGAACCCCGTTGCACAGCTGGCGAAAGTCAATAGGTTGCGGTGGGCCGGTCGCGTCGTAAGGATGCCGGACGATGTTCCTGTGAAATCACTTCTCTTCAGCAACCCTGTGGACTAGGGGGCGCAGCGTGCGCGATGGCTCGACCAGATCGAAAGAGACTTGCGGGTGATGGGACGTCTGAAGAACTGGCGAAACACAGCCCAAAACCGAGCAGCATGGATGAAGATGATTTTTAAACGAAAAAATTAAATTATTAGTTTGACCAGCGCAGACTCCTAATTTAAATCGTTTAGAAATTCTATGGAAGATTGGGAATGTCTAGGTTTCAAAGCATCATCCAAAGAATAAAACAGACTTATGGAATGTCGTACAGGCAGCGTGGAATGCTAGTCCAGCTTCTACTTGTGAAAACCGGGTGGTAAACATACCATCGAAGATTGGTTTTACAAAACACAGGTCAAACCACAAAATATTGAAAGTGAGTTTTGTAACGTAAAAGGTCACTTTGCTAACGATATGTAGAGAAATAAAGCTAATTTGAATTGTTTTGTACTTATATTTCAATAGTGTAACTCACGCAAAAAATTTTTGGAATCAGCGACAAAGAAATTTCTCCAGTTATTTCTCCGTTTCTCTTTAAAAAAGAGCGTCTGCAGATCGTAAAGACGCAACATACCATCGTACAACAATTAAAATCAGTGCGCAAATACGAAAAATCATCCAACACTGCAAGTGTATTTATTTTTTTCTCCATGACTGTATATCTAATGGGCATCTTGATGATCTTCAAATAGCTATAGACAAATAGCATGTATGACAAGTTTCGCTGAGCGAGGATATCACGAACTGGCATGTAGGGAATGGGGATATCTTCGGAACCAGATAGGTGCTCATAGGACAAAAAAACCTGCTACAGACGATACTATAAAATTCAAGATGGCGACTTCTAGTTTCCGAAAAACTAATTTCTAGAAAACAGCGAAAAATGGTCAAATACTACCCAATGTGGATATTTCGGAAGAAAATGATGCCCAGAAACAGAAAATCAACTTCATGGAGCCAGGTCATTTTCCAAATCGACGAAAACAGGATTTGCGGTATTTAGTCATTTTGGGCTCTATTTTAGAAACCAAGTCGGATGGTAATTGGCCTTATTTTCAGCTCTGATTAATTGAAATCTGCGTTCAAAGTAAGGTTCAACATTTTGAATTAGTATTTCAAAATCACAATTTCAAACAATTAATTTGCTGTAAGAACGAAGGAAATGCGTAGAAAACTAATCGAGTTATAAATATTTAGAATTGGACCAATGTCATAACATATTCCGATTTTAGATAATTAGTGTAGCTCGCTTAAAGACGTAGTCCTACGTAAAAATTCAAGAGAATTTTACAAGACGTTTCTGAACTGAATTCATGAATGAAATTTTGACAGAAAGCACGAAACCGCTGACATAACGCACGCAAAAGCATCATCAACATCAGCAGGATCCGTGACACCTGTCAGTTCGTAAAATGGTCTATACTCGAACTCTAATCGTGATGGCGCCGGAAGTTGCACCGTTCATCACGAAATACCATAAGAGCGCATACGCGTTGTTCTTCTGACCGCATCTGGTGTCGGCTCACTACTCGAAGCAATCGCTGAAGGAGATAGAGCGGCTGGATATCGATGTGGTATCCAAGTCGGCGAATCCGCCCAGCATCTCCCAGCTGCGTCCCATCGAGAACTGAGGAGGATGCGATGAACTAAACCGTACACACAGAAAAAAAAACATGGTAATTTTTACTATTTTAGGGGTCAGCATGAGCTGATTTGATCGGTGGTTTTCAACCGACTATTTTATATGGTCTAGATAACAATTCGGTGGTTATTACAACAATACCAAGACCAAAAATCAAATGGTGAAATCGACCATGTATGGTTAAGGTGACAATGTTTTTCATACTTTAAAACTGTCATAATGACCATGTTTAGTTATAATGAGCCATCCACCTAATTGTTCGTACAACATGAGAATAGTCATTTCCAGATGAGAACATTAAAATTTGTTGTTTTGACCATGTATTTGTTGTCTGAACCAAATTTAACAGTCGGTTGAAAACCACCCATCCCATCGTGTCAAGCTGACGCCCGAAATGGTAGAAATGACAATTTCTACCATTTTAGAGATCAACTCAACAATTTTTGTTTGTTTTTTTTTTTTTCTATTCGCTATGGTCGTTTTAGGTTATTGTCATCATATTAATTTAAATAACGCTGATCGTTAAGTCTGTCGCTGATCGCATAGTTTAATTATAACTAATGTTATAGTGAAAAACTTCTTAGCCCTAGAAAGATAGATTGCGTCAATTTGCCTCCTCGCTCTTAGTGATATTGCTCTCTTCTTTTTCAAATAGTGCGAAAACGTTTTCGTTATTTTAAAAAACTGAATTCTTGTTATGAATTTGTTATGAAATTATGTATCTATATGATTCAAAATTCATGCATCAAATTAACGCCGAAATAATATTAGGGTTAAACTACACAGATATAAATAATGGTAAACTACACAGATATAAATAATGCCTCAAGTGGGTAAATTTCAGTACATGATTAGCGTTATATATGGCTTAACTATATATAATTATTAATAATAATGAATGAATATATTCCCGGAACACGATTGGCAGTTCGTTTAGCTCTGGACTCTGGAACGTTTGCCTTAAAGTAGAAATTTCATAAGTTGCAAGAATTTCGAGTTGGTTTAAAAAATTACCTTCGGATGCTTTTTCATCCTTTACAGAAAAAAAAACGCTGTAAATGATTTTTTTAAGCATGTATTTGGTTTTAACCATGGTCATTGTGCGACGTTGGTTTCTGCGAATTTTATTTTGTGCGACCTTTTTTATGCGGATATCTTATTTGTGCGACTTTGTGCGATTTTTTTATGCAGTATATAGAAAAAGAGTACATCCGACAAGATTTCCAGCCATTTAGTTTTTCCGATTCTTGGAATGAATTTCAACGCATTACATAAGTGTTGCGTCGGAAAACTACTATTTGAGCCAGTTTTACGTTGGAAAATATAAAATAAATAATGCATGTATGAAACATGGCGAAAGCATGATTAAAAAAAAGGGTTTGTATGTTAAATTCTAACAAAAGAAGTTAAAAAGCACTGCTATCAACATTACTGGTTTCAAATAATCTAAGACTGAAAATAGAGCACTTTGGTCTAAATAGCATTCTTCGATATAAAGTGAAAATTCATCTAGCGAAAGAAAAGTATATACAGACAGTTCTAAGGAAATTCAACGGTTTCTAAAACAATTAAACTAAATAAATGTCTAAATTATTGCGCACTATTTTCGTGAAAAAACTTTTATATTCCACGCTTTTCGAAGGCCAGGTTTTTGCCAGAGCTTCGAGAAACAATTTAGAAAAAGAAAAAGGCTCAGAACAACCGCACATCGTAAGTACTTTTACCAGTTCAACGGTAGAGAGGGTTACTTATCTTGTTTAAATACTTACGTAATCACAGTTCTCGAATGCTCGCTTAAGCTTCTAACTATGATTTATTTTGATAGTTAGTCGTATATCGTTCCTAAAAAATAACTTTTATTAGGACAATAACCAGGAACGTCTTAGATAACAGTTAATATGAAAACACAGTCAGTTTTTTACGCGGGAGATACGTACCTCGTAAAAAATCGCGTTAATTGAAAAATCCGCGTAAAGCAAACCGCGTTCATTAAAAAATTCAAGCGAAAAAAGGCACGGAAACCCGCGTAAAACAAAACCGATAAATTACGTTAGCAAAAAAACCGCGTTAGTTAACCCTCTAACGCTCACAAGGTTTATCATAAAAATTTATAGCTTCACGAGAAAATTCAAGCTGAACACTTTGTAGACTAACTAAAATTACTGTCAACTGTAGTATTTTGAAGAAAATGCCCAGTGATGCTCTGAGGCAGTATATAAAAGTTTATGGAACAATCGTGAGCACAACAAACTAATTTATGTCAAAATATGATGGTTATAAATCTTGGTGCTTTAGAGTCACCATGAGCGGGAAAGGGTTAAAAAATTAAAATTAAAATAAATTAAAAAAACGCGGATTTTCGAACGTGTTTTTTTCGCTCTGGTTTTTATCAAACTCGGTTTTCTTTACGCGAATTTTTGAATTAACACGGTTTTTTAAGCGATTTTTACTGACTATAAAGGTTAAATGTTTCTGATAGAAATACTCACTTGAACATCTTTCGAATTCGCGGTGACGACACATCTAAGAATTCCTCCTCAAAACAGTTGGGAGAGCACACGTCGCAGAGCGTTTAACTGACTTGAGCACGGCATGAAATCACATGCAAATTACGTAATGACGGTTATCTGTATGTTAAAAAAATATACTCAATATTGGTGAATGCATGGGGGGTTTAATATTTTCCTTATATTCCCAGAATTTCCAAATCCAAAATTTTTTTTTCAAATCTACGTTCTACGAACCCTTAACGTCACAATTTTTTGTGTAAGAGGCGCAATATTATTGTACAAATATTTTACTCATACTAACCTCTTCCGATTCTAGACGACTCAAAAAATTTAGTCTATTTCTGTCTTCGAGAGTTGCTTGTTTAGCGTATAATAAAAACTTAGTGACACCGCATTAATCTGAAGAAAAGCAAATGAACAACACATAAAGTGGGAATGGAATTGTAATTATTAAAAATTGTCAAAAAAAAACAGTAAAACAATTTTTTGTACTGGGATTTCAAAGTTGCGTTCATCTACGTTGTACTTTTTGGTGCTGAATGCTGAAAAATATCAGGGAAATCAACGTTATATTTCAGGAATTTTTTTTTTGCCACCCTGCAATTCAACCTGACGTAACCGACGGCAATATATATTGTGCTCATAGGTGCATAAGAGTCACTCTGCCGAAAACTTATGAGTAAATTTATTTAAACAGCTGGATTATAAAACAAGCTTTCAAGGATTACTTGTTCATTGCAAGTTGAGAATAATTCACTTCGATAATAGAACAAATAAGTTACTATGATTTTCAACTATGAATTTTCATTTCCGAGTCTAATTTGGTAACATGAAAAAACAATATCGCATGCTAGCTAGTGGGGCTAAAAGCGGTCTCGACCAACCATATTAGTTGAGAGAATTCGTTATCGATATTGTTTTTAGTTGGAAAGTAGGTTCAAATCCCTACGAATGATAAATTCTAATTGCGAAAGCAATCAAATCATAATAATTAAAATTACTAATTTCTAACAGTGTTGAGAAGTCACCATTTGTGATTGGACACACATACTCATTATTCACTAATATTTATCATAAATACTTAAACTACTAACAAATAACCCCCCCGCCCCATTAAAAAAAAGATATTGTTTTTGGTACATTTTGCATGTTGTAGGATAAGGTCAACGATACACCGGGCCCCAGTGCTGAGTCGAGAAGATTTCCAGCTTAAAAATCCCCGTCCTGATCAGAAATCCAACCCGATATTACAACCGTGTGGGAGAGCTAGAGTCTTTCGTCATCGCTAACCACCAATTTTGTGACATGGGACCAGCGAAAAAAAAATCCACCATCCATAAGCAAACAAATCTGTACAGTAAAGGCGTTTCTTAACCTTATTGCAAAAGTTATCACAAATTTCATGATATTGCTATGAATCTATGGGTAGTTTATTTGCATACAAACCTCAGAACCATATCTTTCCACTGGTCGAGCGCCTGCCTCGAGGAAATCAGTAGCACAATCGTGCAATATTACACATAAATCCCTCACATAGTCCTCTCGGCATCCAAGAAAAAGGCACGTCCGAATCGCAACCGCTCAACCCGTCAAACGCGGCGTTAATCAAACTAACGGTGAGGCAATAAACAAAATATACATAATCATAATCATTATATTTAAAAATTAGTTCAACTAAAACCGGCCGACAAACGCAAACATAAACACAACAATAATTTTTTATTTGATATCAAGCACTTACCTAAAACTTCGTTGAAATCATTTAAATCCGTTGAATCTTTCAAATCACTGTACTTGAACTTCACTTTGAATCAAAAATTCTGCACTAAATGAAAAATTAACAATCCAACACAATTAGGGTAAAAATGTATAAAACGCCCCCCCGGGGCATAACGCCCCAGTCCATTTATTCGAAAACACACACAAAATAAGACATGAGACTATTGGGAATCCGTAGCGGGTCATAGGACCAACCTTCTGTGCAAGTTTGATAATTGTCACTAGAAGCAAAAAATATACAAAAATCAATTTTGTTTTGAGCTGCTTCAGATCTAATTTCTTGCAGTGTTTCCGTAACGTTTTTTCACTAATGTATAAAGTTTGTTACCTGGTTTTTGTACTTATTATCTCAAATGAACCTCTAAGCAGCTGTATCTAGTGAAGAAACGATAAAAATTGTATAATTTGCTTAAGTATTCAATGCTTTCTGCTACATTACAGCACCGGGCAATATGCCCCACCGCTAGCCCGGCTAATTTGTTCATTGCTTTAGCGTTTGCTTCTGAGACTTCAATCGCTGTTTCACTTCGCATGCTGAGCCGGCATATGAAGCTACTGTATGGGGCATATCATACTGCATCTGATTGGAAAGCTTGCAATTCAGTCATATTTTTTAATACAATTATGGCGTTTTTGTGTAACAGTAATTACAAAATAAAATAATAGCAGTGCATTACCAACTAAATAGTGTATTCAACTGCATGAAAGATTTGTTGTTTGTGATAAACATAGCTACAATATTGACAATGTTCCTTAGGGGGGGCGTATTATACCTGTTTACCCTACCAGCCTTTTTGTTTCGTGTTGGGTTGGGATGCGATGAGCAGAGATGCCAGATGTTTTTGAAAAATGTCTGCAACTGCTCGAAAAACTGAAAAAATCTGCTTGAAATCTGAAAAAAATCTGTTGGTGATTCGAAAAAATTTCGCTCGCGCTGGTAAAAGTCTGTGAAAATCTGCACACATTTTGAGAAAAACTGCGCAAATATAAGGAGACTCTGACAAAAATCTGCAGAAACTATGGAAAATCTGTGAATATCTGCAAATTAATAAAAATCTGCACACGGACTCTAAAATTCTGCGTTTTGCAGACAAATCTGCACATCTGGTATCCCTGGCGATGAGAAAAAAAGAAAAAAATTAGCTGCTCGAAAAATATTACACGTATGTTCGTATGACCATATGAATAGGTTAAATTCAACTCGTAAACTAGTTGTAATGAAATATCGATAGTTCAGATCACCAGTTAAAACATGGTCGCTATGATCACTACGAGTGAGTAGTGTTGACAATGCAAATTGGTAATGCTTTGCTCACTGTCATAGTATTTTTAACTATAAATTATTTCAAGGTCACAATTGTCATGGTAATAGCTACAATATTCGGTTATTGTTAAATTGACCATGAGTGTAAGGTTAATAATAACATTTTATTTTTCTCTGTGTAGAATTTAAAAACATTCCTACACGCTAGGGGCTAGACACCTTTATTTTTATGTAAAATATTTCGATGACATAACTCGATATCGGTAGACATATTTTGATACTTATCGTTTATCTGTCTATTGACAACTCTCCAACGATAATATAACGTCAACGAGCTATGATATAAATAGAGGTGTGCCTAAAAACCAGGGGGGATCTATCTGTCAAACATCGTGTAACCAACATATTCGGCAACATGGTGTTTGTTTTGGTTTTTGTTCTTTTTGGTTATGAAATTGATCGATGTGAAATATTATAGAATTGGAACGTTTTTTTTTATCAAAACTCGAGAAACCGCGGAAAACTTTTATGAATGTGTTGTGTGGTGATTTTTTCCTCATTATCGTTCATAGTTACAAACGTCACGGACCAACAAACGTCATGGACCAGAGCTGATCTGCGATAACGCACACATATATGAAATTTGACAGCAGTGAATCCCCTCTGCTAAAAACGTAACGATAAATACTTCGTAATATTGAATATTGGAAATATTTCGCAATATATCAATAGTGTCTTGCCCCATGCCTATACGCATGTTTTCGTCCGTTATGGCGAACTTTCCGGTTAGATGGCAAAAGGCCGCTCGCAATGATGTGGAGTTTTTTGTAAGTAAGTAAATATCGTCAGTTGAATTCAATACTGGCACAACTCAAAATTCATAGTTTCGAAAAAACGCATTTAAAAATTGGCGTCAAAAATTTCTTTTTTCCAATTTCATTGAAAACTTCAAATTTTAAGACTTCCCATTTTTATTGAACCTGTTTGGGTCTGCTATGTGCACATAATGATCACGAATTGTAACCTCATTTTTTCGTCTGTTTCGGGGATTTTAGAATTGTGCCATAAAGGCACATCTACTTTTAAAGGTAAAAAGGTAGAAGATATAATTTCCGACCTAAAATTTGTTTAAAGACCATTCTGACGTATGTTTCATCCTCCATCAAAATACAGCCGTTGTATTCAGTCACGACTTGCTTGTATAGCTTTCTTGTTCCGGTTTTGGCAACCAGGTTTTATTTCAGCGTCCTGTTGGGCTGTTTGCTGGCATGATACGAGCTTAATCCTTCACGCATGCAGATTCGACAAACTGTACTATGTGCTGCAATGAACCTTTTCGCCAAATTACTGAAGGAGACCCCAGGATTTTTCCGGACTGCCCTGATGACCTTCGCTCGTAGTTTCCGGTCCAATGCTCCACCTCTACGTTTGGTTTGTTTAGCGCGATCCACTATCAAAGTGTCCGGTATCGTTTGAGCACGGTATTCACAGTCGATTTCGGTAGTTCGAGAGTCTTCGCGATCATTCCTCTTGACCATGTTGGGTTTTCAACGTAGGTGTGCAAATTTTTTCTCGTCTCTCGCGTACCATCTTGGATAACTTTTTAACGAGTGTACCAATCCTGACGAAATTTTCACCACTAAGTAAACAAACCTTCCGGTTCAAAACGCTGTCATTAGTTTCTCGATACGATAACTAGAAGCGCTGCAGTAAATAAAAAGGAAACGGCCAAATACTAAGTGGAACAAACCTTACGCCGCATTCTCTTAATGCATAGATATGTTTTCCATGCTCTTTTTTCCCCCAGTCAAACTAATCAGGCTCGAGGTTACTTCACTTCTGATCAGTCTTCGGGTTGTGCAGATGTTTAGTCAAGACGGACGGATTTGTCGTGTGTAAAACACCGTGCATAGTCTGGAACGCACGCGTTGTAGGTTGTGGCCTGAGTTGATATCCGCACTCCAAGAAGAGCGTACACTCTTAGATATTATCATCAAGTACGTTAAAATAAATTACGGAGATTACAACAGCTCCCGTTAAAAATCTCGGTAATACATTAAAATACCGAGCTTCTGTAAAACCGAAAATTGACAACATGTCAAATTTTGACGAGATTCTCGGTAATATTTCACCGAGATACTCATGAAATATTTCCGAAACTTGTTGTAATATGCTTAACACTCTGAAATTTCAACTATCAAATTATTACGAAAACTTCGGTAAAATTTTCTGTAGGACGTATTTTGAGATTTCTCAGTTAAATTCATAAAATTATCCAAGCGATTACCGGCCATCGGTGGAAACGTGGTCAATTTGGTTTATTATTCGGTGGTCAGATAGACTCCAGGTGTCTTTGAGGATTTCTGCGGGGAAAAATCGTTGACCGTTGTCGTTCGTGTCGCTGTGCAGGCTGGGAAGTCCTTTTGAGGGCTGAAACTGAATATTTCGTTTCGATTCGGCTAATGTCGAAGATTCCGAAGAACATTTTCAAACGAATTTGATTACGAGTTTGTTTTTTCCTGTCATTGGTTCATTTCAAATGGAACTGATGATTGTTTCAATTGACGGATAAACTGACGCAATTTCTGAATCATTCCTTTTACTTCAGCATGTCGATTGTAATTAGTACCGCATTACGTTATTTGATGATAGTTCTCTAATGTCGAATTCGTTTTTACGGCAGGACTATACCCTCCCGGACTACAATTTACAGCCGAAAAAAAAAAACACTTTCCGAGCAGTTACACTCTGTTTCTTGGGCGGACTGTCCGGGACAGAAAAAGGGTAGTCCGGGATAGTCTGGAAAATGTAAGAAAAAACAGTGATAGGACAAAGTGTAGTCCGCGGGGTAGCTACACCGCAAAAACGAAAACGACATAACGCTTTAGCAGTGTTAAATTTGGAGTTATTCACATTATATTATGCATGGGATGGATAGCATGGCCTGCTCGATCACCGCAGCCATTACGTACGTCACTCAGGTTCCGATCAACATTTCGGAAGACTTTTTTTTGTTGTCACTCATGGTTTTAACTCATGGTTATTGGTGTTGGAAAAATCTTTTTCGCAGGACAGCATTGAATAATTCACTAAACATATTTCATGTGACGTCACCGCCCTCCTCTCCCTTCTCCGGGCTACGTCACATATCGTCCCGATTAATTTAATATATTTTTTTCATATGCGCGAAGTACTGTATACCGTTGTTTCCGTCAGTTCCCAAAGTCCTTTTTAATTGGCAATCGTCAGACGATAGTGACGCAGTCAACCTTCGCTTTGAGTTGAAAATCTTTTTTTTTTTCACCTGTACAACCCAATACAAGAACATTCGAGCAGATGTCATGTGATTTACGAAGAGCTCGATAATTAACCTAATGTTTATCGTTTGAAAGCAACAGTTGACAGCGTCACTATCACCTGACGATTGTCAATTGAAAATGACTTTGTTAGGGATCACTCCCCTGCCGACCTATGTAGGCGTTTATAGCCCTCATGACGATCTTGATGTCCTGTGGTGAACAGATGTCGTTTGTTGCCTTTAACTTTACATAACGGGTGACAACAAAAATTTTGGGATTTTTTCTATTGCTGTCGGAAATAGGTATATGAACTTAAAGAAATATCGATTTAATTTTCTACAAAAAAAATGAATGAACATTTGAGGAAAGTTCGCAACCGGCTTTTCGACGAAACTATTTCATGATGCCGAAACAAAAGTGTTACACGGTCTCCAAGTTGATTTTTCAAATGCATCTCTTGATTCTACCAATCAACCGTTTGCAGTTCGTTATTCTCCTATTTTTGTACACCAAAGAACTTAGAATCCCAAAGAAATATTCGATTGAGGCAGATCAGTTGGGTTGCGTATATTGGGTACAAATGGTATCGAATGGTTGTTCAGAAACATTTGGGTTTTTGTCTAATGTATTATTGCTGTTTTGGCCAAAACACATACCTTCCATCGGCATGGTGTTTGTGAAGAAATAGAAACAAAATTTTCTTTAAACATTCATTCTGGATGACCAAACCACTGGACTTGAACCATGATTGAGCCAGGACAAGTGAACACGCACATGTTTTACCTAATCTTTTTGCAGGTTTTCCAGGTAGAATTTATTCATTTGTTTGCGTCCATTAATGTAGAAAACATCTCAAACCAATCGCTAACGTAACATTGTTAGATAAATAACTTCATAATATTTATTAAATAGACTAATCATTCTATTACCGGGCCCGCTCATAGCATAATCTGTTCTAAAAGAATTCAATACTTTACTGCTGTCTATAGACAAGTTGTTGGGAATTGATTCTTCGAGAAAATCAGGAAACTCATTAATTTATCTTTACTAGGGTCAACAATTGATTATTCTTGAACTACTGACTAGTAGTATTCTGATAAAAACGTTCTTGTCTGAATTTACTTTGAAATAAATGCAAAGGAATATGTATCTAAGCCGCTTTTGTTACCTCAAAAAAGAATTGAGGGAACCACCTTGTATGGAGCCATTAATGATAAGACTCCCTTAAAACCAGGTAAATGCAGTAATCCGCGTATGTCCCAGAAGTCACACGAAAAATTCTCGTAAAGAGCAGTCTAGTGTATATGATTTGACTGTTTCAACATATATGATCCGACATGATAAGGGCGATAAGCATTTCGTCAGTTCACACGCATTTTGCACTGTTTTATGTGCCAAGCATTCCTGCCAGATTTTCACTCTTTTGAAGATACTATATACTCAAGATGGAAAAGCACAGTTTATTTTCTTGACGCAATGATTGGCAGCTTTTGTATAAAGTGGGATTAACGTCATGACACAAAGACCACACTGATGGTAAAACGAAAGCCCGAGCCGTATGGGGATTTAATTTGGCATGTCTGTTATACAAAAGCGACACAAGCGATCCAGCAAAAAGAGAAAGCCAGGTGGATTTAGCAGGAAAACCGCTAATCTGGAATCAGTGCTCTCGGTTCCTTTCATATGCTGCGGTCTAGTAGCGTTATGGGGCATACAAAGCGAAGAATATACGCATGCCATCTGGATTTTATGCGATGGAGCAGCAACTATAAATATTCTAAAATGAACGCACATGTGAACCTCCATATTCAGCCACGGAAAGGGCTCTGCGTATGCATTTGATACTATTATCATATTTTCTGATTCCAAGCTAGCCTTGTTTCGAGTAAAGCCTGCCAGAAGTAATAAATTTTTCAAGCTTTTCTCGAAATATGCGGGAAATTTGCCGACGTTCGTATATCTTATCATTTTATTAGCATACCTCCAGTATGAGAAGCATAATAAAAGATTTCTCGAGGACGCGTTCCAAAAATAGTATTAAGAAATAACTGCGAACGACACAGTAATATCCAATTATGTTGTTCGTGTACCTACCCGAATGTGGCATCGCTGGTGGTGACAGCAGCAAGAGCTCGCACCGGGGGGCACCAATTGTGTTACGAGAAAACGAAATTAAGGGTTGTTCACAGTCGGTTCCCAATAGGGAAATTATTTATTTTAGTTCGGCATTTGCCGACTTTTCTTATCAGGCACAATGAATTCAGGCTCCCCCTCTCTCTGGTACAGCCTAATATCCTGATGCCTTGAAAAAGGTTCGCCCCCTAGAGACCGTTTGGTGTCATTGAAGTCAAAATCAAATTTGTGTATTATGCCAAATTTTATTATACTTATTCTTTGTTATTGCTGAAAACGGTTATCATCATATATCAGCATTTTAGGATTTTTATTTTGCATTTGTATTTTTCTGATTTTTTGTAGATAAACAGGTGAAGCACATAATTACTTAAAGAGATAATTTACGGTTAAGCAAAGTTTACAGTTCCATGCGAAGTGAAAAATTTGACAAATGGAAAAGCGTAAATTTTCGCGAGTGAAATCTTTCGTGAAAACCCGGTTGTGGAACACACAGGTATTTCACCAGCCAGCAGTTTACAGTTCAAGTGAAGCGAAATTCACGAGTTTACACTTCAACCGAGGTAAAAATGCTGCTTCTTTTTTCTCGAGTGTATCCAAGCGTGAAAAAAAGTGAGCTCGTTTGTTCACAGTTCCAAGCGAAGTGAAATTTCGCAGGAAGCATCTCTCACGCGCGTGAAAAAATGAACATTTTGTATGAGATTTTCACTTCGCTTGGGACTCTAGAGAGGGCTTTTTATGATTATTCAAATCTCCCTTTTCAACTGTTTTGCACTAAAGAAAAAGAAATTGAGGCGATCAATCAGACACCGATGCACACGATTGAAATAGTTTGCTTCTCACAAAGTGCATGCAAAAAATAAAAAATCACAGGAAGGTTGTATGCAAAGCCACGACCGCAAGGTTGAAGTAGAATACTTTTACTAGAAAGATAACTCGGCTGCTTGCGTGTCAGTCATTTTTTCTAGTAAATAAACGTTGACCGTTCATTGGCAGTATTGTAATTTCTTTTTGTTTGATATTTTGAATGAAGTTCATTGAATATTTTAAATTTTGTGCAAATGGTCGGCGTGCGACCAGACCGAACCAAGCGCCAATTTTCCAAAAATCGAGTTTTTATCACCAGTGGATGTTGAAATTGAATATCTATCTTATATGAAAAAAAAGAAATCATTTGAACAATTTATAATGGTATTAAAACAAAATCTCTCTGCAGAAGCCTGCAGGAAACATATGGGGTGGTTAAACTTTGATCGCCGATTACTCGAAATAATGTTTTCGCACTTGGTTCGGTCTGGTCGCACGCCGACTGAATGAGAAGTTGAAGTGCTGCCGAATTGTAATATGCACATTTAATACGACATCATTAAACGAGAACGGAACAAAGGCTACGGTTATGCAGAACGCGAATGACGACGCGATTAAGTATAGCGCAAAACGAGAAAATATTAACTCTTCAAATATTCATTTTTGTTCTTCAAATTTCTGTTGCTCAATTTAATATCCGATGAAATGTCTGTTTATTATCTGATGGAGTTCTTATATAGGCCAAATGATGCATTCCCAATTTACTAGGTCCATAACTCTGCCGACCGTGCTTGGGAAAGCAATCGTATAACGACCAATCAGAGGTCGAATTTTGTGTTTTGACAAGGCTTAAGGATTTTCAATAGTACAATAATTCGAATAATAAAATTGCAATTTCATGCATCTGGTAGGAATCTTAGAATATTTTCTAATCGATTGCTGCAAAAACGAAGGAAATGCATCGAAAACAAACCGATTTATTAGCATTTGAAATTGGACATATTTCTCACTTTTTTCAGTTTTAGATTTTCATTTCACATCCCTATGTAGCCGAACTTCCTGAGAGAAGTATTCTACTTCAAAAAAAATCACTTTTGTTTTTTTTTCATCCTTAACCAAGCTTGCCTCGCGTGCAAACTTCCATTCAGGAAGAGGCGATGAAAGGTATTATCTCGTTGGTTATATTGTATTATGAAGCCAACAGATAAAACGACCACATTTTTTATATCGCTCATAAAACTAGTACTCTGCTCCTAGTCAGTAGTAGAATGGATGAGAGGACAATCCTTTGGGGCCAAAAGGCGATAAAAGGCATCATCAAAAGAGAAAGTTGGATACACTATTGTCATACTTCCGGCGTTTCGTCGGTGCAATACTGTTTCGGAACCCACCCTCCTGAGTACCAATAAGCAGTTAGCGCTGTATATATGAGACACCAGGATTAGTCGTACAGTAAGAAAAGGACGAGAGAATGACAAATGGGAAAATCTCCTTTTGTTTGCGTTGAAAAATATGTTCGTTTTCCGGTCGATTTTAATAAAGATGTTAACTTTTGCTACATCTCTGACAAAATGGTTTTTTGATCGAAATTTGTTATCTGTAGCGAAGAGCTATCGTGACAACGTTCTCCACAATATGCTCTATTCTGTGGCTACAGTGATCGATATTTGCTGTGGTTTTCTAAGCCTTTTCTACGGTGATTAAACTGTAACTTCGAATCCAATACCTGGAAAGACAGATGAAAATAAACAAGCCTATCGATTCCAATAAAATAACGGATTCACATCACCTATCTATCACAGCTGCGACGGATATATCCTGACCATGTGCTTTTATGTAGACACCCACTAGCAAGTATAGGAAACTACCCTGGTAACCGAATCGGAAGTCATAATAATAGCAGTGGCAATTTATTCGGTGTACTGATTTCTTTTTACGATAGTCAGTATCGAAACTTTGTCAGACGAAGCCACAAACCACGTAGGACTGGAAACAGGTTGGGCTAGAGTGTTATGGATACTCGTAATAAAAATCAATGTGAAACGAAATGTGCCAATCTGCAATGTGTAACCTACTTTTGGTCCGTGCAATGTTGGAAATGGTTCATATAACCATATAGAAGTGGAAAATTTGATTTCATCTAAACCAGCTGGAATGCGTGCGAAGCTTCCCAATTTGGTTCGAGTAAGAACCTTCCAAATCGACTTTTTGCCTCGGTCGTATTGATTTCCCTGGCGAAGCGCGGCAACACTAATGGAGCGGTCGTTATTAATGATTGAATTTATGCAAAGTGGCAGATTGGAAAGGTTTTTTTTTTTTCTTCACGCGATGCGATATTTCTCTGAGTAATTTACATTAGCATCGGACCTTCTGAGAGTTGACAGTTTTTTTCGGTTTTGTTAGTTTTACGAATCTCTCTTTACTCTTTACTCTTTAATTTTCTGTTACTGCATTAAATTTGATCATGAATCGTGCAGTTTTTAGGTGAAGGAGATAAAAGAAAATTACCATTTTTATAAACCAGGAATTATAGAAGGGTTGGTAGATGTTGTTTTGTCTTAAAATATTGATGACTCTATATTTGATTACGCCTCCGATGCACCAGTTTGACTTCAGCTAAGGGATAACCCCCATGATTAAGTAATTTGCTTGCAAAAGGTCACCGCAGGCGAGTCACTGGCCGGTTCGAAAGACAGATACAGGAATGAAGTTGAGCGTTTCGGGTTTAAAATTAGTATAGCAAAAACCCTCTAGTTTGCCAAGCACCGCATCGACCTTCGGACTAAGTTCAGGTCTCGTGCTGCTGAAGTTTACCAGAATAACATTAAATTGAGGTTGTTTTACGAACGTGATACGAAAAGATTTTCCCCATTGTTCTATTTACTTTGGCAACGGAAGGTGATAAAGTTCAAAGATTTAAAAAGAAAACAGGTTAGGTTGATTCTTAAATCAAAGATTCTTGGTTCTATGAAGGGAACCCGGAATATTTTTCATATAACCCGAAATCAGTAATGGAAATTCAATCCTGGCTATAAATATTCAACTGTAATCGTATTCCTAATAAGCATAAATCATAAACCAAAAAGCAACTAAACACCCCATGCACTGTTTGTTGTAATTTTAGGAATGTGTTCCCAATGAATTGTTTAACACCAACGTTTATTTTCTTTCTTGTTTCGAGTATGCAATATGGGGTGAAAAGAGTGTGGTCTGACATTGGAGAACTTTTGGGGTAGCCCAATTGAACCAACTTTGATTAGACCCACAGAACAGATATGCAACTTCGAACAAAACTCTGCAGCAAATCGGTGCCCAATAGGGTGTCCCAAAAAATCGATGTTGAAAAAGTCAAAGTGCTCAGCCCACAAAAATAAAAAATATATGTAAAAACTTAGGAATCGAATAAATTTGAAAAAAGTGCAGAAGAGTGGTTTTGTAGCTTGAAAAAGCCATTTTTCCATAGATCACGTTTGGGCAACCTGAAAACGACCTTTTAGAAAGTCGAAATGTTCTACAAAAATGCCATAAATAACATTATCTTTCAATTTAGGGCTGAGCACCTTGACTTTTTCAACATCGATTTTTTTTGGGACAGCCTAGTGCCCAAGCTTTCGCATTCATTTTTTGCTGTTCCATCCTACATTGATTTTACAGTGCATCGTTTGTCAAGATATTCAGTTTTCAACTTGAGCAACAATGAAAATCATTAAAAATATATCTATATAAAAACCGTTGCACGTATGCGGGTGGCACTGTACGATTATCATGAAAAGGCACTCTCGCTATACCAGTACCGGGGAGAACAAAGGATTCTCTCGGCGAAAAAGTGGCAAGAGCTCATACAGTCCTTTTATTGAATGAATGGAACATTAGCTTAGCAAAATTGTCGATACTTAAAATAAAGAGATTTTCTCTCATTTTTGGTTCTTCAGTTGAACAGATGTTAGAATGCTATCATTTTTCTGACAAATGATTCTGCTTCTTCTGTTTTGCTTAGGAAAGCCAAAATAGTTATGCGCGCGATGGGTGCCAAGTTTCCTAACAATTGATCAAAAACGTGTCAAACTTTTGAACGAAATCCTGACATTAATTATAAATATGGTTTTTCTTAATGAGAGTCATCCGAAACGCAAAAAAATCAGTCGATAAAGTGTTGATTAGTTTTGATTTTAGATTCGCTTGGTATAATACTAATCGACTACTTTGAACATGGTTGCATAACAGGATCCATTAAAAGTTCAAATCAAGTTAATTTTCACCAAGACAATGTTTTCGTACATTCTGCTTGCGATACGACCGATCAATTGGAGGAATTACGTTACGAAATTGATCCGCATCCTCTGATATTCGTTAGATTGAGCTCCAAACTTTTATTTCCTATTTTCCCGGTTGAAAATCTGGGGTTCGTCATTAAAAGCAGAATTACAGGAGACAAAACCCCGAAGGGTCAAATTTTATGACAAAGCACATAAGGTAGAACATGTTATAAGACAGAATTAAATACGAAGAAACTGAACTCAACACAATAAGCAGCACGAGAAATAATCACAATGCAAATCAAAATAGATAAAACGACATTTTTGCAATTATGATAAACTGCTGTAGCCGTCAAGGTTCGATTAACTATATTTGTCGTGTTTCGCTGCCAGGCAGAAGCTCATGATGTCTAAAAATTCACTATTTTATTTTTTGTTTATTTTCTAATATATAGTTTGCCTCTTCATTTATCGGTCGACCGATTTTGTGACGATCACAAGCACCGAATTTCGATATCAACTGTCAACTCAACCAATACGAAGTCCCATACAGGCTGTAGGCATATTCTGTTGTACATTGTCAGATTTAATTGTGTTTACGGTTCCTGTGTCCGCATCTAAAATTGGGTTTGTACATGTCACGACATGTAGATTCTATCAAAATGAATAGCACCGGCGGGCACATTGTTTTTATCATATGTAACAATTTGGTTTCCTCTAATCTCTTGTTTGAATCACTGCTTCCATTCCATTCCAGGTTAACAGAGCTTAACGGAATTCGATGGTAATATGAACTACACGCTGCAGGAACTTTAATCCATTTGAATTAAAGTGTCAAACTTTTCCTCAACAGATGGGGATATTTTATGTTGGATTGCAAATGTAGGATTACGTTATTTTATTATCAGCAAGCATAAAAAAAAAATTTTACGGTGGGGTTTGTTTAAATTTATAATTTTATAATAATTTATCAATAAATTATTTGTGACCTCCCAAAAATGGCGACATTGCAATATTGACAAAGACTGATGATCATTTTTTTGTTCACACATGATTGATTATGACAAATATTATTTTGCATCGCTTCTTTTTCGGCACTATGGTACTATGGCTCCGAACAGGAGAAACGACTGGTTTGACGACGAGTGCAAACAGTTAGTGGAAGAGAAGAATGCAGCACGAGCGAGAATACTGCAACACCAAACGAGGGCGAACGTGGAGCGCTACCGACGCGCACGGAACAGGCAAAACTCGGTCTTACGGAAGAAGAAGCGCCAGGAGGAAGATCGAGATCGCGAGGCGATGGAGGCACTGTACCGTGCGAATGACACACGAAAGTTCTACGAGAAGCTGAACTGTTCCCGCAAAGGCTTTGTGCCACAAGCCGACATGTGCAGGGACCTGGGCGGCAACCTTCTAACGAACAAGTGTGAGGTGATTGACAGGTGGAAGCAGTACTACGATGAGCACCTTAATGGCGATGTAGCAGAGGACGACGACGGAGTGGTAGTAGATCTCGGTGTACGCGCAGATGACGACAGAATCCCAGCCCCTGACCTCCAGGAGGTTAGAGAGAAGATCGGCCGGCTGAAAAACAATAAAGCCGCTGGAGCTGACCAACTCCTCAGCGAGCTGTTAAAACACGTTGGTGAATCACTGACTAAGGCGCTACACTGGGTTATTGCCAAGATTTGGGAGAAGGAGGTAGTACCGGAGGAGTGGATGGAGGGTACAGTGTGCCCCATCTACAAAAAAGGCGACAAGTTGGATTGCTGCAACTACCGCGCAATCACGTTGCTGAACGCCACCTACAAGGTACTCTCTCAAATTCTGTGCCGTCGACTATCACCTTTTGCAAGGGAATTCGTGGGGCAATACCAAGCGGGATTTATGGGTGCCCGCGCCACCACGGACCAAATATTCGCTGTACGGCAGGTCTTACAGAAGTGCCGTGAGTATAACGTGCCCACACATCACTTGTTCATCGATTTTAAATCGGCATACGACACAATCGTTCGAGACCAGCTATGGCAGATTATGCACGATTAAGGCTTTCCGGATAAACTGACACGGTTGGTCAAGTCGACGATGGATCGGGTGATGTGCGTAATTCGAGTTTCGGGGACACTCTCGAGTCCCTTCGAATCTCGAAGAGGGTTACGGCAAGGTGATGGATTATCGTGCTTGCTATTCAACATCGCTTTGGAAGGTGTGATACGTAGGGCTGGTATCGACACGAGTGGCACGATTTTTAGAAGGTCTGTTCAGCTCTTTGGCTTCGCCGATGACATTGATATTGTAGCACGAACCCTTGAAATGATGACGGAGACGTACATCAGACTGAAGCCTGAAGCCGGACGAATTGAACTGGCCATAAACGCATCGAAGACCAAGTGCATGAGAGGAAGAGGTTCCAGAGAAGACAGTGTTAACCTCCCGCTACGAATTCATATTGGCGGTGATGAAATCGAGGTGGTAGACGAGTTCGTGTACCTGGGCTGGTGACTGCTGACAACGACACCAGCAGAAAAATTCGTCGACGCCTTATGGCAGGAAATCGTGCCTACTTTGGACTCCGGAGGACACTCCGCTCGAATAAAATCCGCCGCCGCACGAAGTTAACCATCTACAAAACACTGATCAGACCGGTAGTCCTCTACGGCCACGAAACCTGGACTATGCTCGTGGAGGACTAACGCGCCCTTGGGGTTTTCGAACGAAAGGTGTTGCGTACCATCTGTGGTGGAGTGCAGATGGAAGATGGATCATAGCGGAGGCGGATGAACCACGAGTTGCATCAGCTGCTGGGAGAACCACTCATCGTTCAAACGGCGAAAATCGGGAGACTACGGTGGGCTGGGCATGTCGTTAGGATGTCGGACGACAACCCGGTGAAAATGGTTCTTGATAACAACCCGACTGGAAAAAGGCGACGGGGCGCGCAGCGAGCAAGGTGGCTCGAGTAGTGCTGTGAAAATCGGCACGAGTAGTGCTGTGAAAATCGAATGTACCAAAACAAAGAGGGTGCCTCAAAATCATGATCAAAATTTTGTTTTGATTCCTTGAAGCGTTTTCTCTGTTGTTAAATCACAACTTGGCCAGATAGGTACAGTGAAAAATATTTCTGTTCTAAAATTTTTTTTATAAATTGAACGCTTAATCTTGAATTAAAGTTCAGAATTCCTGTTAATGTCAAAATGTCTTTTTTCATTCACGTGAAAAATTAAAATTTTAAGACTTCCAATTTTTATTGAACTTGTTTAGGTCTATCATGTGCATGTTAATAGCTAGTTATATGAGTTTTAACCTCATTTTTCCGTCTTATTAGAGATATTATAGATTTTTGCAATAAAAGGACATATACCTATATATTTGGCATCGCTTGCCATAAGAAACTCAAAACTGTGCAAATTTTGAGTTGTGGCAGTAAGGAATTCAACTCACGATATAAACATATCATATGCACTTTGCACTTTGCCGGAATATACCGTGCTTTTTGAACATAAGGAGTTATGTTTTATGTTTTAAATGGAACTTTGCACACGTATTTGACTTAGCAAACTGAGTATTTTCCCTAGGTGGCCAAATTTTTCATACTCAAGAGTAGTTTTGGGGCCATCCACATACCACGTGGACAGCTTGGGGGGGAGGGGGGTAGTGGAATGTCCACGGTCCTTACAAAAAAAAATTATATGGGCATTTGTCCAAGGGGGATGGGGGGTAATAATCGTTAAAAATCAGTCCACGTGGTATGTGGATGGCCCCTTTCTAAAAACCGCGTTAGCATTCCGGCATATGTTTTATTCAAAACATTGTAACTCTTCGTTTATAGAGGAACATTTCTCGCGTAATTTTTCAAAGCGACCTATCTAACATTGAGAGACTCTCTTTGTTTACTTTTTCTTTGATCAATAATTATGTTATTTTTCCATATTTCATAACACTCAATGCATAGTAAGCAAGACAGTATTACTAACTCTCGATAAAGAGAAGAAAGCTTAGAAAATATATATAATGACGACGTAATTAACGAAACAAAGTGAGAGAGGAGAGAATCTGTCATTGTTACTTAGGTCCCTTTGAAAAATTACGCGAGATTTTCTGAAAATGAATTATATGCCCAACAAAAAATGCTTTACAAAAAAAATTGTTTTTATTTTTAAATCTGAACCTTAAACAAAGCTTTTGAAAAAAAAATCTAGGACTGAGAAATAAAAAAAAAAGTTTTTATTGAAGGTTTACTTTAGAAAATAAATTCAAGATTTTCCAGAATATTTGTATTCTGATGATTTCAAAAGATTTGGATAGACATTTTCAATCAAAAAGCCCATCATAATACATTTCTTACGTGCATCTGTTTTCAAGTTATTACGTGTTCAAGTTTAGAAAGTTTAAAAAACAACACTATTTTTTTTATTAATACAAAGCAAGTATGCTGTGTCCCAAAGTGTAACGGGAATGTGCCCTCATAAAATGCCCCTGAACGGATTTAGTTTCGCAGGATTCAACCAATCACCAGCACGCTTTCACAGCTAAGAACTGGTGTAGTGTAGAAACATACGTGCCTAGGAGGGAGAAACGAATACTACACCCAAAACAGAGGGCACGCACATGCGTCGTTTTTTTTTTGATAGTGTGTGACTATCTTCTTGCTGTAACGCATGCATGACTCAAACGAAGTTTTAAGTAACATCAAGAATACTGAATGTGCAAATTTGTCTGACAAATTTTTCAAGTCTTTCTGTTTTTTTTTTTTTTTTCAATTTGCCGTTGCATAAAAGTTTCTTCGGAGTTTTGAGTTTATATACATTTGCGCAGACTTTCTGAAAATGTATACGAGAGCGTAACCTGTGAGGCAGATTTTTAGGGGTTTCTAGCAGTTGCAAAATTTTAACAATCCTACATCTTACTACTTTGTGGAAACAGGATCAACATTCGACCGTGATGAAGTGATGAAGTATGTTCGAAATTCTCACCCAACCCTCAATTCCACAAGAGCGCAAGTTTAATAATCGAAGTACGCTACCATGATTATTACTGAAAGCTTAGGGCCATCCACATACCACGTGGACAGATTTTTAACGATTTTGACCCCCCCCCCCTCCGTGGACAACTGCCCGTTTAATTTCTAAAAAAATTGTATGGACCGTGGACATTAGCCAACCCCCCCCCCTGGCCTGGCCCCTTATAAAATTTATTATTTTACCAAAACCAAAATATTTTGTAAAACGACAATGAATACAAAAACTGTTTGCCATGAATATTGTTTAAAGCAACGCGATACCTTTCAGTTATAACAAAAGTCATCACAAAAAATACTTTTTCTTCTTGGTTCAAATTCAATGACAGCTTATTATGAAATTCAATGACAGCTTATTCTTTTTGACACTCCCACAGCTTCGTATCAGTATCTTCTTCCCAGGTACGAGTCATGTGCCATTTTGAATGCATGCAATATGCACACTGGGCCAAGAATGGAATCTAGCAGAACGAAATTATCAGCGCTCTCAGGGTTTAACCAATCTGCAAAGTTTCTTAGTTTAGTTAGGGCTTCATTTTGGATGTTTGAATCCATTTGGAATTTAGCCGCGAAGCTGGCGTTGCGATTAAAACTTCTTTTCTTTACACGCTAGAGCTTTGCAGTTTTCGACAAAGTTGTAAATTTATAAACTATATAAAACTTTACAGAACATACTAAATTTCTTACTCTTCAATTTTCGGAGATATACGAGTTTTTATAAAATTTGTCTGAGTTTCACGTTTTCTTGTTTGTTCTTGTTTATGAGTTTACTCAATTTGATTTATAACTATTTTTTTCTACATAAAAGTTTAATAATTATGCATTTACTTTCGACTACAGAAGTTTTTTAAGCACAAAAACTATGACATATTGTAAATACACAAAAAATAAAAAATTTTTTGAATTTGTTATTTCTTCGGTTAGCAAGTCTAATACCATGAAACCATATTAAAAAAACGAAGATGTTTCTGTAATTATGATGGAAGTGTGTTCAATTCAAATGTAACCATAGTTTCAACTAGTACAATTGCTATGTATTTATTGCATGGAATATACGGTCTAACGCTCTGATTCTCTATCCAATAGATTTTCAGTTTGCAGGAAAGTTTTTCGGTGGAATTAAACTTTAATTTGACATTTAATTTATTTATTTATTTATTTATTTTCTTATTTGACCATCTAGCCATTAAGGTCATGATGGTTTTTCTGGGGTGGGGAAAAGCCCACTTGAGATAACCAAGAGTCAGTCTCAAACGGGTGTAAAAATCCCACCAGAATTTCGTAAAATAACATTTAACGATAAACATTTAACATTTAGCATTTAACAATTAGCATTCAACATACCACATTTAACATTAAACAATTAACATTAGCATTCAAAATTTGTCAAAGAGCTTGTCTTAGCCTATTCTTAAAACTATCACTAGAACTACAAAAGTCAAAATGGACATACAAACTATAAAATAAACTACATAAAGCTCTAGTTGGTTTATTTTGTCCGTATACAGTACGCTGGAAGTCAAGTCTAAAAATATCTGCGGATCTGAAGTTTCTAGCGGGGGCGTTTATGTTTATTTGCGACAAGATACAAGGGGCATCTATAAGGCCGGTCAACAGTTTACCAACCATAACAGCTCCAAATATTTTCCGTCTTTTAGCCAGGGTATCCACACCTAGTAGACGGCATCTCTCTTCGTAGGGAGGCAACTCCATCCTGTTACGCCAAGGTAAGAACCGAAGGGCAAAACGTATGAACCTAGACTGCACAGACTCAATTCTTCTGATCCATATTTATGCGTACGGGCTCCACACAATGACACATGATTCCAGTACAGAACGCACTAGCGAGAAGTATAGGGCTCGTAGGCAATATGGGTTTCTGAACTCTCTGGCGATTCGCATAATAAAACCCAAGTTTTTGTTCGCTTTTGAAACGATATGTGAGTGGTGTGCATGGAATGACATTTGATAGTCTAACAGTACACCAAGATCTTTAACTTCAATTGTACGATTAAGTAATTCACCGTTGATTGTGTAGTTCCAGATTATTGGGTTTTTCTTCCGGGTGGATGAGATCACGGAGCATTTTGTCACACTTATGGTCAGATGATTTTTGCAACACCAGTCGCAGAAAAGGTCAACGTACCTCTGCAGCTCCCGGCAGTCAGCAATAGATCTATGTAATTGCCAAATATAATTTAAGATCATCGGCATAAATCAGCCTGCATCCTAGTGGCAAACCCAGACAGATATCGTTGAAAAACAGTAAGAAAAGCAGTGGACCAAGGTTGCTTCCTTGAGGCACACCCGAAAAATTCACAAAACTGTAGGACTCAGCATTTCCCAATTTAACCGATAAAGATCGATCTATAAGGTAAGACTTCATCCAATTAACAAGAGGAGATGCAACTCCAAGTCTTTCAATTTTAGCTAATAGGATAGCATAATCAACGCGGTTAGTTCGCGATATGGCCGCATGGATGGCGCTTCGACACCAATTTCTTATTGTTACACGTTAGAGCTTTGCAGTTTTCGACAAAGTTTAAGATCAATCAACACGAAATTTCTGTTCCTTAAAATTTTGGAAATAGGTCAGAATTCGTGAAATGGATCACTGCAAATCGCAATGTTTGATATTTTCAAATAAATGTTAAACTTCAAGAGTTTCACCCGAAAAGTTGATTTTTCAATTGAATTTTTCATATTGAATTTGACTTAGTTTCCAAGTTGTTATTGTCATTTGAAATAGAGGTCAACGGTTTTGAAGTAGAATACTTCTCTCAGGAAGTTCGGCTACATAGGGATGTGAAATGAAAATCTAAAACCGAAAAAAGTGAAAAATATGTCCAATTTCAAATGCTAATAAATCGGTTAGTATTCGATGGATCTCCTTCGTTCTTGCAGCAATAGATTGGAAAATCTTCTAAGATTCTTCCCAAAATAAGATAATTGTGATTTTATTATTCACACTATTGTACTATTGAAAATAGTCAAGCCTTGTCAAAACGAAAAATTCGACCTCTGATTGGTCGTTATATACTTGCTTCCCAAGCACGGTCGACAGAATCATATACCTTGCAATTGAAAACATGCTATTTGGCCTATATAAGCGCCTGTTTCAGCCGGAGCCGCTCATAATAGTTCTAGACAGCGACAACAGCAGTCGTCCTTCCTTAGCAGCAGCACTAGCCCTGTGGTTGGTCACCACGTTTCAGGAGCAGCGCGGTTTTTCTCAGCGTGTGTCGCCAGACAGCCATTATTCCCCCCGTGTTGGGGCAGCATGAAGATTGCCATCAGAAAATCCAATTTTGGAAATCAAAATGCCTTTTTGAAGGCAAATAAACAAATCATTGAAAGTTAATAATTTTTGTCAACGCAAGCAAGCATTCTGTGTTGCATCCTAACAATTTAAATTTGTCGCACCCGTCTAATTTACTGAATGTGAAATAGCTTCCACAGTGCATGTTGTCCGTGTATCTTAATTCCCCCAATGTTAGGGCAGCTCAAAGGTTGTAATTAGCAACCGATTTTGAACCGCAACATGCTTTTTTCAAGGCAAATAAACAAATAATTGAAGGTTAATAATTTTCTGGCATCAACACAAGCAGACATTCTGTGCGGGATGCAATCAAATTCTGTTGTAGTTGTCTAATTTTCACTTTATTTAGTAAACCCCTCACTGTAGGGGCAGCGCAAAGGCTGCGATCAGCATAACCGACATTGAATAATAAACTGCCCTGTTAGTACGCATTCACAAAAGCAGTTAGTTCGACTATGCAGAGCTAATATGAAGTCGATTCAATCAATCAGCATAAACAGAATTTCGTCGTCTCCCAGCTGCCAAGTTGCAACATGATGCAACACGCAACAGCGAGCAAACGAAATCGCTTGATGTTACAAACCGCAATAAGATACGGGTTAAAACCGTTGCGTGTGTGAGAGCACCATCGGTGTTTATTCGCTGGATACACTATCTACTATCTACTGAACGCAATAATCTGCTTACATGCGACATGGGAACGGGAACATTTTCTTCAACCAAGCTGCACAACACGACACAAAACATGTTATTTTGTTGCTTCAATGAGAGTGCTATCGGTCCGGCTCGACAGAATGTTCACAAGAAATCATTTTTGTGCATCCGTGCTACGAAACTGAGGAAAAACTTTAGAAACTGAAAAAAGAGGTGGAGCTTATCAAATGATCGCTCTGAACCAGAATTAAGTCACACATATTTTTCAAGTTATATCATTCCACCACGTACGTAAAATAGTTCATTCCTATTTTTGCAATTTGCAATTGCAATTTTATCATTCGAACTATTGTACTATTGAAAACTCTTAAGCCTTGTCAAAACACAAAATTCGACCTCTGATTGGTCGTTATACCGCGCTTTCCCAAGCACGGTCGGCAGAGTTATGGACCTAGTAAATTGGGAATGCATCATTTGGCCTATATAAGAGCTTCATCAGATAATAAACAAACATTTCATCGGATATTAAATTGAACAACTGAAATTTGAAGAACACAAATGATTATTTGAAGAGTTAATATTTTCTCGTTTTGCGCTATAATCCAAAGTTAATTATCTTCATCTACATGCATACTCTGACTATTATTACGTGTTTGCGTCGCTCAGTGTTTGGCTACGGTCATGCAAAACGCAAATAACGGCGCGATGCGATTCGGCAAGACGAAATCTGTTGAAATGTATAGCTCTACTTCGCCTTAAAAAGAGCTGTAAATTTCACCACGGTAAGGAGAATCGCATCGCGCCGGCATTCGCGTTCTGCATAACCGTAGCCTTTGTTCCATTCCCGTTTAATGATGTCGTATTAAATGTGCATATTACAATTCGGCAGCACTTCAACTTCTCATTTGCACAAAATTTAAAAATATCCAATGAACTTCATTCAAAATATCAGACAAAAAGAAATTACAATACTGCCAATGAACGGTCAACGTTTATTTACTAGAAAAAATGACTGACACGCAACTAGCCAGGTTATCTTTCTTGTAAAAGTATTCTACTTCAACCTTGCGGTCGTGGCTTTGCATACAACCTTCTTGTGATTTTTTTTAAACAAGCATATCTTTAATAATATTGCATCGAATTTGAGGAAATTTTCATAGCAGATGCATCTTAACCCTCTAGTGCCCAAATTATTTCTTAGACGGGCTTCGTAAAATCACTTTGAATCATTATAAACTCATTTTTAAAAATTTATTGAAGCTTTTTGAGGTTTGACTGAAAACCGCATTGGGCACTAGATGGTTAAGTTGTAGTTTATAAAAATATTTTTTTCTGAGGAAAAATTATATTTTCAATAGTAACTATTGAAAACAATGTTTTGAAAAATTATGCCGCATCGCATATTCAAGCGAGAAGCAAACGAGGAGTACAATCATTGACAATTTCAGTTCTAGTTATTTGCAGAAACTCTACAAGGTTTGTAAGCTTGCATCGATAGAAATAATTTTTAGTTGCGGAGTGGTCATAATATGTTCAGTCTGTTATCCAACTTGGTGTTGAAGATAGTATACTTTCTGTCATCAACACTTCGCAAGTCTACCTACACACTTTACTAGGAAGCAATGCACAATTTATATAGTTTGGGAAGAACCGTACAGAACGCACCAACGAGGTAAGATAGCCCATGCTATTAACTTTGGTCATTATGGTGCACTTTTCGGAATGAGAACAGGAAAAAGCTGGGTGTTTCTCGCTTTAAAATGCTTGCGGCACCAACTTTGTTACCTCATATCTGTTAACATATTGTTTTGAATAGTTATTATTAAAAATAAAAAAATATTTTTATAACCTGCAACTTAGGATGCACCTGCTGTGAAAATTTCATCAAATTCGATGCATTAATTTTAAAAATATGTTTATTTGTAGGAAACATTAGACAATAGCCAATAACAACTTGAAAACCTACTCAAATTCAATAAAAATTAGAGAATGAGGTTCTCGGGTGACAGTTTTTGATGTTCATTTAAAACAAATTTTATTTAGTGATTTGTTTCACGAATTCTGATCCAAATACATGAATTTTTGTTGAATTTGTCCTAACTCCACGTTTATGTAATAATTTTGTGAATTACCAGATAGAGCTCTTACAAACGCAACAATACAACACGTATTGTGTCGTGTTGCGATTTGAAAGAAAAACAATAGAAATGTTCTTGTGTCGAATTTATTTGTTACGTGTTGCATATTGCCGATGTGCGACTGGGATAAAATTTTGTTCTTGCTAACGATAACTGGTGGCAGACGGAAGCATGAATATCGAAATTGTGCTGTGTGCTATCAAACTATATCCATCGTTTTTCAGGACGTTACATCCTTTTTAATGAAGTGTTGTGAATTTTCAGGGATTGAGCATTGTTAGCAGACTTTTCTGTCCGGAATGGAACTAGTTCCACATGTACTGCTAATTATGCACAGCATCATCGAATTGAGATGGACGACTATGGTTAAATTCCGTTGCGCATTCGCAGCGGCATTTAACCATTGTCGAAATTTGGGTGTTGAAATGAAATGAAAACAAAAAAATTCAAAAATCACAACGGCCTAAGTTGTATCGAAAAAAATATAAGCACAAGGCCACCGTGAGACACAATTGAACATCTCACTGATTGAATACTCATTGTACTTTGGTCATTGGTCCTTGAATGTTAAAGTTGTTGTATTAAAATGATCTTACTGGACAGAATCATAATAGCGTGCTCGGAAAATTTGATAAATTACCGGTCATTAGATGCTCTTGAACGTGTCCACTAATACGATAAATAAGTTAAGTCACCTATTGAATACTATTACGGGCTGACAAGTATTTCACCTGCTGATGACATAACTATAATTTTTATCAAAAAACTGTTTTTTTCGTAGACATAGTTTTCATTTGGAGTAATGCACTCATTGTAGCAGTCCTTTAAAATAGCCTACCGGGAAAATAGTCGGTAAGCTAAATCTGGCGAATACGGAATATGGGGAACCAATCCGTAGTACAATAGCTTCAATTTATCGGTCGTATCGTGAGCAGAATGAATAGAAGCGTTGTCTTGATGAAAGAGTATTACGTAACATGCGACCGTTTCTCTTCGATTTCTAAGGTCAACCTGTTTTTTTCGATTTTTTTTAAATTTTTTCCGAATTGTTTAGTACGAATCTTCGAACCAGCAAAAATCGAAAAAATTAATTGGGTTTGATCTGGATGGATCGGGGCAGTACAATATAAACCAAAAAAAAAACAGATTTAATATGTTGCGTTAAATCCTGCCATGTGTAAATATCCGGGTTCCAACAAATAATTTGAAGAAGGAAAACCATTGCCATGCCACGTAAAAACGTTCAACCTAATGGAACATCATCATGATTCAGAAATTGAACTTGTTTGCTGCACAATATTGGCTTTATCGAGAAATAGCATAAAACTAGCCATGTATGTGGAATTTCTACCTCTGTATAGGTGAATTGGGTTTATCTCTTGATGAATACCGTGTGCAAACAGTACGTGTATATTTACTTATTCGTTTTCAAAAATGGAACACTAATGATCTATGTCGCACTGCAGGAAAAATCGCACAGTTACTGCACCCGCAACGGTAGAACCCAGTGAGTAAGGCAAGAACGTGTGTTCTTACCAAATGCTATCCGTAACACTCTGACGAGCTGCAGAAATAAATAAATTGTCCAACACGACATAAATCCTATCTCGATTGCTGTGAAATGAATTTGTAGGACGGTAAAAGGAATAGCAAATTGCTTTTTCAAATTCCTGCTCCGGATGGCTTTTCAATCGGACTACCTAACTAAAGGTGTGGTTCTCTATGGTTTAGCCGCAAATAGGGTAAAGCTTACTTTTTGTGGGTGGGCAAATGAAACGTTATGCACAGTTAAGGTCATTGTATTCGCCAATCTTTATTTTGAACGCAACTTGGGGTGACAATTTCTTGATTAAAAAAAGGTTGCGGACGACTATGAAAAATAAAAGGTTGTTAACTCAAGCGTTGTTAAGTTTGCGTGTACGATATACTGAAGAAATTGAGTGTTACTTATATTTTTGATAAGTTTTCAGCCTCGCGCTCGTGAGATGTTTAAAAAAAATTTTAACAGTTTTTGTATGAGTTTTTCGACAACAAATGAAGGTTTTAAATATGATAAAAATGATTTGGGTTTTTGGTAATACTTCGTAATCAATATGTTAGATACATTTAAAGGTGTAGCGTGAGATAATTTATAGATTTGAGCAGTTACAATGGAAGCCAATCTTTACTAACGCTATAATCTTATTGAATCTTAAAGTCTCTGCTAACCGACGTTCGAACTTTACATACGTGCTACAGTAATCAAAATATTAGAAAGTCAGTACAATGCCGTGCAACATTGTATTGTATATAGTATGATAGCTTTACACTCGTTCTTTGTAATATCGTAAAAAAAGTCAGACCGAGCGCCACAAAGATAAATCTGCTCTGTTGAAGAGATTACCTTTCCTGAACGTCAGATCTGATCAGTGTATGATATGGGTTGCTTTTAATTTGGTTGAGTGGTCGATTCGACCAGTGAATAGACGACAGGGGACTCGATAGTAAACATGCTCAAAAACGTGATTTTCAATTTAGAAATAGAAGTAGAAGTAGCCAATTTATAAGGAAAATACCCTCACTATAGTATCAGACGTATTTTTCTTCGTTTTTACCAACCTAATAGAATTTAAATGTAGAGTTTGAAAACTTTTTTTTGTTAATTTTTCAACTTTAGAAATTAATGTTTTTTATATTTGTTTTTTTTTTTCTCTCCCTCTTTAGATTTTGAGTACTGATGCCATGGATTTTATGTCAACAAAAGGTGAGTTGAATATTCATTTATAATTATTTATATTTGCTCTATTGTGTGAGTATCTGTAACGCCACTGTAAAAAAATATTACTCCCATTTGAACGATATTATTACAAAAAATACACTGGGGTCTTTTTTACGCGGTTGGTTGTGAAAAAACGCGTAATTTTGAAACATCGCGGAAAAAAAACTCCATTCAATAAGAAGATCCAATTAAAAGTAATGGCACGTAAGTAAATATAACTTTTAAAAATGATATAAAAATGGTAACGAAACACACAAAATGAGTTTATAGTGCTTCTAAAATGAAAATTCATTGAAGAACATGACAATAACTTTTTTATAATATTTTTGCCACATGTTTAAGCTTTCGTTCATTAATCGAAAGTTAATCGCAACGATCCTGACTCGTATCGTTATACAATTATTAATGTATTTTTTTTCCTTCTTCCCGAATGAACGGAAATTGCCTATTATTTGATAATAACAGCAAATATAATAAAAATATGCATTATTTAAAATAATAAAACAGAATATCTTATTGTCATGATACGATTGATTTTTTACTTTATTCGATTTACTTATACTAAACTTATTTAATACCGCGTAGAAATAATCTTCCAAATCGCGTAAAAATAATCTTCCAAATCCGCGTTAATTCAAAAAACCGCGTAAAAATAATCCGCGTTATTGTAAAAAATCGCGTAAAAAAGTCGCGTATAAAAAAACCGCATAAAATAACCCGCGTAAAAAAAGACCCCAGTGTATTAAGTTAAACACGTCGTTAAACATAATGCTTGTGAAGTAATATAGATAAAAAAAATTCAAACATAGTCAATGTAGCTATAATCAGCAGTCTCGTGATTTAAGATTCTCCTATCCTTAGACGACAGCACGACGACGTCAAGTTAAATTGTTGATTCAGGATTCCAGCAGAAACTGAAACTTCGTCAGCACCTGTGACGGAGCACCGGTAGAAGCAACATCGTTAGTGTTTCTCATTTTCACCATCATCATCTGGCGAAGAAAAAAAATTGCAAAATTGGACCGATGGTTGTGTTCGAAATGACAGACTGTGCCCTTGGAGAAACTACGTGACTACGTCGAGTCGCAGAGCATATCTTGAGTTAACGCTAGAAACGGTGCCACTACCTTGATATTTTTTCAAACTAATGACACCGTTGAAGGACGATTTATCATCATTATTATTCATACCGACCCGACTGCGTCCTGAGTTTGTTTCTAGCGAGAGAATCAGCGGGACATTCCAGTGTCCCAGGTAATTGAGATGTTGAGCTGATGAGATTTTGCTGTGATTTAGTTTTTTTTTTGCTTTGGAGAAGAGAGTCATTTGAATATTCTTAAAGTATCTTTGTTATGTTTTATTTTTGTATTAACATATTCCCAGATTAGATTTTATTTACGGTACATTACTTTTCTTACAATTGGAAGCCGGAAGCATCCTACGCGTTAAAAGCAACTCCCCTGTATTGTCTCTTGCGTCTGCTGGAGAACGTTAGTACGATGAGTATATGTTTGCTTGTGGTTTTGGGAGTAATTAATTAGATTGATACGCGCACTAAATTCTACGAAGATTGGTATGATGACATAACTAACACGCATCTTTTATTATGTAATCGTTTGTCAAACGTAACGTCACGAAATAGTTCTCTGGTTAGTTAATGGATTTATTCTCATACTAATTTTATTTAGTGGCTGGATAAATGGTAATAAACACACCCATAGAGATAACAGCTAGTATCTATACACAATTCGGTTGAAACCGAAGCTTTCGTAGGGGTTAAGGGTAGGAAACGAGCCTACAGGGTAACACGACCATCCTCGTTTTCACACTTAACAATACAACATGCATTTTTTCGAATACGACTACTTTCTGAAAAAGTTTATGTGAAATTGGTACTGAAGGCTACAACTAATTTTAAAGTAAATAGGTTTGTTTGATCGATGCAGTATCTTCATCTTCGGTAAAGTTGTAGATAAAATGTTTATCTTTTCGAAAAAAGTATACACCGTTAATCAAGTTTTTTTTTCAAACTCCCGTTTTGAAGTATAATACTTCTCTCAGGAAGTTCGGCTACATAGGGATGTGAAATGAAAATCTAAAACCGCAAAAAGTGAAAAATATGTCCAATTTCAAATGCTAATAAATCGGTTAGTATTCGATGGATTTCCTTCCTACTTGCAGCAATAGATTGGAAAATCTTCTAAGATTCTTTTCAAATGAAGATAATTGTTATTTTATTATTCATACTATTTTACTATTGGAAATAGTCAAGCCTTGTCAAAATGAAAAATTCGACCTCTGATTGGTCGTTATATGATTGATTCCCAAGCACGGTCGACAGAATCATATACCTTGCAATTTAAAACATGCTATTTGGCCTATATAAGAGCCTGTATCAGCCGAAGCCGCTCATAATAGTTCTAGACAGCGACAACAGCAGTCGTCCTCCCTTAGCAGCAGCACTAGCAGTTGGATATCAGCGATGGCGGAAAGCCGCCGTAGCTGTGGCGTAGCAATGGATAGCGCACTAGTTGCAGCGGATTCCAGCAACGATAGCAGCTGGACCAGCTGATGCAGGGACAGTGGATACCAATGGTAGCGTATAGCGGCTTAAACTGTGGTATGGCTATGGATAGCGCACTAATTGCAGCATCGATAGCAGCTGATGCAGTGAGGCACTTTATTGAAATGCAGTCTCTGTGCGATAGTGGGCACTAGTAAATGCATTCAATGAAAAGTCGACTCATTTTGACAACACGTGAGCCGTCTAATTTTGAGTGTTATATCAGCATTTCACTGTTTACTTTATCACAACGAATACTCTGTTCGCACTGTCAGTGAAAACGCAAAGATGTAATCGGCATCTTATCCGATACTAAATTGAACAACAAATACAATACAAACAAATCCTTTTCAGGATGAAATAAAAACCTGATGATTACGCCGTTATGTTTTCTCTTGAGTTAATTTACATCTTTAAATTTGTAAAAGTTATAAATTTTACTTTATTTCCGCGTCTCAGAACGTACTGAATTATCTTTTCCTTCAGTCATGAGCACGACATCCGAAAAAATTTCATCTCAATATTTAAAAATTGTTAAGCCCCAACCATGACAAGCAACTTACTATATTATTGAAAATGGTCAATCCTTGTTGAAGCGCAAAATTCGATTGATTAGATTAGTCAACGTTCATTCTCTAGAAAAAATGACTGACACGCAAGCAGCCGGGTTATCTTTCTTGTAAAAGTATTCTACTTCAACCTTGCGGTCGTGGCTTTGTAACAACCCTCCTGTTATTTTTTTCATTGAAATTTACAAAAGGTCTTCTTAACAATAATGACGGTCCGATCATGAAGAAAATGTCAGTGCGAAATTTTGAAAATGCGTGACCTTTCTCTCGAGCAAAGAGAGCGAACTGTGCACAAATGGGGCACCGTGAGTGGTCTTTCTATAAGAAAATTAGCCAGAGAAGAAGGTATAAGTGTCGGAGCAGTTCAAACCGCATTGCGGAAGTATTGTGAAGAGTGCACATTTACTGATGCCCCAAGACGTGGTGGAAAACCCGGGCCTGTTGATCCCACAATGGACAAAAAGGTTGAGGAATACTACAAGCGGCATCCTTCAGTATCAGTACGAGATGTGGCGAGAAAGCTTGGAACCTCGGCGAGTAACGTTATGCGTGCCAAGGGAAGAATGGGTCTGCAGACCCGTCGGAAGCAGAAGCAGCCAAAACGAAATCCAAAACAAGCTGAATCTGTGAAACCGAGAGCTCGGAAGCTTTATGACAAACTTCTGACCAAAAAAATGGGGTGTGTTATCATGGATGACGAAACCTACATAAAACTGGACTATAAGATTCTGCCAGGGCCGCAATTTTATACATCACCGAAGGGAAAGGATGTCCCTGGACCAGTGAAAGCCATTTACACCGAAAAATTCGGCAAGAAGGTAATGGTTTGGCAGGCCATTTGTGAATGTGGAACAATATCTCGTCCATTCATTACGAATGACACAATGAATGGTAAAATTTACGTGAAAGAGTGTTTGCAGAAGAGGTTGTTACCTATGGTTAAGCAGCATAACAATCCTCCAATCTTTTGGCCCGATCTTGCTTCCTGCCATTACTCTAAGGATGCAAGGGTGGTATAAAACAAATAATGCCACATGTGTCCCAAAGGAGATGAATCCTCCAAACTGCCCTGAAATTCGCCCTATTGAAACTTCTTGGGCTTTGACCAAGGCAAAGCTGAGGTAATATGTCAAACCAGCGGACAATGTTGAAAAATTTCAAAAAGATTGGCTTGAAGTGGTAAAAGTGGAGAACACACTGTGCAAAAGCTTATGAGTAGTGTTAAGAGAAAAGTTAGAGAACTCGCGTATCCTACGAAAAATAATCCCAACTTGAATTGAAACTGGAAAGAAAACACTTATTATCTATATTTCAGAATAAAATGACCCGAAAAATCCTGTATTTTTGCCTTTCTCCTAGAAAGGTATAGCAATCACTTGCAAAACCGAAGATATAAAAGTGCTCCAAAGGGCCGAATGGCATATATCACTCGACTCAGCTCGACGAGCTGAGCATTTTCTGTATGTGTGTGTGTGTGTGTGTGTGTGTGTGTGTGTGTGTGTATGTGTGTGTGTGTGTGTGTGTATGTGCAGATTTTTATTCTCACTCACTTTTCTCAGAAATGGCTGGACCGAATTTCATGAAATTAATTGCAAATGGAAGGTCTTGTTGTCCCATAAGACCCTATTGAATTTTATTGTAATCGAATTTTTAGTTTAGAGGTTATGTATCAAAATGTAAAAATCATGAAACACCATTATCTCTTAAACCACACAACCGATTTGAACAAACTTGGTTTCAATTGAACGGGCTACCTGAAAAACCCTTAAGTTTTGAATTTCATAAAGATTGGATTTGTGGTTCAAAAGTTATGAAAGGAAACGTGTTCTGAAGACTGTTTAATCTCACTCATGTTTCTCAGAGATGGCTGGACCGATTTTCATAAAATCAAAGTCAAATGAAAGGTCTAGTTACCCCATAAGATCCTATTGATTTGTTTTGCAATCGGACTATTACTTTGCCTGTTATGTTTAAAATGTGAAATCCAGCTATGCAAAGGAACATATTCCGAAGACTACTTGGACTCACTCACTTTTCTCAGAGATGGCTGAACCGATTTTCACTAAATTAAAGTCAAATGAGAAGTCTAGCTGCCTCATAACACCCTATTGAATTCAACTATAATCGGACTGGAACTTTGTCTGTAATGGGTCGAAATGTGAAAATCACGAAACTTCATTATCCCAGAAACTACACAACCGATTTGATCAATATTATCAATATTATTATCAGATGAGCAGGCTAAGGGTTAACTGATGAATTATGATTGAACACGTGGTTTCAAAGTTTGGCTGTCCTATACGTTCCCATTTCATTTGATTATAATTGAACTTAAGCAACTGTTATGTATTGAATTGTTAATAAAACAACGAATGTCTATTATCTCAAAGATTACATGACTTATTTGAACATAACTAGTGTCACGAACGAGTCATCTCTCGAACTTATAAATAACAAACTTCATAACAATTTGATATGTGGCTCAAAAGTTATGGAAAGAGAAGAAATTCAAAGACTATTTAAAACTATACCTGCTTTGATCGATATATGTGGCCTCAACATAATTTAAATGTGGTATCGTACTATTTGAACGTTCCAAATTCATTGATTCCTTGCGATGTGTTCAAAGTCTGCAAATGCACGACGAATCGGCCATAGGTTATGATCAAAGACAAATAACAAATCTTTTGAAATGATTGGCTTCTGTACATCGCCTTAATTTTGAATATATTCATATTGGGTGGTATTCGATCATTTTTCTGGCATCAATATGACACCGGAAATACCCATATTGGGAGGTATTTAGTTATTTTGGTTGTTTTCCAGAAACTAAAAGTGGTCGTCTTTAAATTCAAAATGGTGTCCAGGGTCAATGTTTGGTTTCTATGCATCATCTCGATTACAGAAATATTCATATTGAGTATTATTCGGTCATTTTCGACTGTTTCCTAAAAGTTGCCATTTAGCAATTCAAAATGGTGCCTGAGGTCAATTGTTAGCTCATTGCATCATTCTAGTTCCAGAGATACTCATGTTGGATGGTATTTGGATGTTTTAGGCTGTTTTTCACAAACCGGAAGTCGCCATCTTGGAATTCAAAATGGTATTTAAGATAATTTCTAGCCTCTGAGCGTCATTCTGGTTGAAGAAACACCCATATTGGGTGTTATTCGATCATTTTCGGCTGTTTCCCAGGAACCGGAAGTCGCCAACCTAGAATTCAAAATGGGATGTGTGGTCAATTTCAGCTGCTGTGTATCATTCTAGATCCGGAGATACTCATGTCAGACGGAAATCGGCCATTTTTGGCTGTTTTCCAGAAAACAGAAGTTGCCATCCTACAGTTCATAGTGGTGTTCTTGCAACATTCTGGCTCCGGAGATACTCATATTGGGTGGTATTTGGTCACTTTGGGCTGTTTTTCAGAAACAGAAGTCGTCATTTTGAACTTTAAAATTGCCTGTGAAATCAATTTCTGTCATCTGGGCGTAATTCTGGTTCCGGAAACATTCATATTGAATGGTATTTGGTCATTTCCGGCTGTTTGTCAGACACCGGAAGTCACCATCTTAAAATTCAAGATTGTGTCTGTGATCAATTTTTAGCTTCTGTGCATCTTTCTGGTTCCGGAGATACGCATATTTAATGGGAATCGTCCATTTCAGGCTGATTTCCAGAAACCGGAAGTTGCCATCTTACAATGCAAAATGTTGCCTGAGGTCGATTATGGAACATATTTTTTACCACTAAAACATTCACCAGCCAAATTTGGTTCCATTTAGTTAGTTTGCTCTCGAGATGTGCAGAAATTTGTGTTTCATTTGTATGGCATCCCTCCCATTCAAACGAAGGAGGGGTGTCAACACATTATGGACATATTTTTTACCCCATTTGCTTAGTTTGTTCTTGAGTTGTGCAGAAATTTATGTTTCATTTGTATGGGACCCCTCCCTTCCAGAAAAGGGAGAAGTCTCAAACTATCATGGGAACCTTTATCGGCACCAAAAACCCCTACATACAAATTTTCACGCCGATCGGTTAGGTAATTTTCGAGCCTATATGGATTAGACAGACAGACAAACCGGATTGCATTCTTATATAACATCAATATTTTTTAAGAGTAAATATACATTTATTGGATTGAAGCGTTCATGTAAATCTATTTTTACAAATAAAAGTTTGAATGAGAAATGCTGGGTCTGACCGCTAGGTGGATTAATTTAGGTTTTGTTTTATTCAAGAAAGAAGATGTATTTATAATTTTCGGAACAGTCTATATGAGGCTTTTTTTTTGATACTAAACTCACCATTACTCAACCCGGTGGCATCGGCCTTGTTTCCTGAAGCTGCCGTGAAAGACAGTGGCGCTAGTCTCATTTATGTTTTTGAAGGTTTGTTCACACAGAAGTGTAAGCATGACGAACGAAGCATAATATATGTTGTACTGAGTTATGCGCTCGAATCAATTCAATCTTAAAAAAAGGTCAGCTTAGCTTTGTAAATGTTCAAAAGTAGCGTTATCATTTACTCATACGTTGAGATGTTAATCATTAAATCATCGCGCGATGTCAGCTGCCTGCAAGAAACACCGCCGTTCGAAATCGGCAAGAATAAACGTTGTGTACATTCGATAATAATGCAACGCGTTCATTTTTTGTTTCATCAAGTATAGCACTCGACGTTATGTCCAATAAATACAACACCCGAAAACAACACATAAACACACTGCCGCTGAACACAGATACTGTATGCACGTATGAACACAGCTTTTTTCGTGTTTCGATGAAGCAGCTGTCAATTTGCATGTAAAATTGATCCAGTGATCCAGCTAATGCTGGCTTCACTTATGTTGTACGTAAACGTCAGTGATGCCACCGGGTTGCCATTACTATAGTACTCAGATGTGAAAAACTAATTTTTACTACTTTAATTTAAAATGCGTTGTCTTCCTTAAAAGGAGGGCTGGTAGTTTTTTTCCACAGAATTGAGAAGATGCCTGTATGTTTACGGTGCTACCCATACAGATGGGGGATCCAAAATCTGGCGCTGTGGAAAGTGCTGTTTACTCTGTTGGTCATCCGTTCGCTTAGGAAGGCAGCGAGATACTCGAAATCATCGCTTGCTGCAGTTCTGCTTGCTGCTTATCGACCCACTTCGCAGTGAATTATCATCTTGCAATAGTGATCAAATATACCGCTGCTGCTATCCGCTACTGCCACCTACTGCCGCTGTCGCTACTGCTGCAATTCGCTACTAGTTAGTTAGGACCGTTCTAGTGGCCATCAACTAGTTAACTGATTTGTTGAAGCAGAAGCTCTTATATAGCCCAAAAAGTGCATTCTCGGTTACTTACTTTACTTTTATGGCGACAGACCGTTGAGATCGTATGCCGAATCAAGTATACGCCTCCTGCTACTCTCCAGTTTCCCCTTATACCCGCTACTCTGGCATCCTCATCGACAGCACACATCCAGTGCGTGCGAGGTCTGCTTCGAAGTCGTCGGCCTCTGTCCGGTTCTCTACTAAATATTATCATTGCCGGTCGCTCATCTGTGCTACGTGGCCAGTCCACTGTAACCTGCCGTGTTTCATCAGCATGACAATATCAGCGTGTTTGTATACTTCGTACAGCTCGTGATTCATGCGCCTGTGCCACGAGGGCGGGACACGAGGCATATGGACGCCGACCTCGATTTGAATACATTGGACAGCCAGACGCGAATCTTGCCTACCACGAGATAGTGATCCGAACCGGTGTTTAGCCCTTGAAAGGACCGCACATTTATGACGTCTGAAAAGTGCCGGCCGTCAATCAGGGAGCTGGCCTCTCCATTGGAGTGTCTCCGGGTGTGCTTCCGAATGTTCTGACGTGCAAAATGGGTAATACAGATGGCCATTCCCCTGGCCGCGAAGGAGTTCACTAACCTCAAGCCGTTGTCGTTGGTGGTAGAGTTAAGGCTTTCCCTACCAATAACGGGACGAAAGAACTCCTCTCGTCGATTTGTGCGTTCATATCTCTGATGACGATCTTTATGCCGTGTTGTGGGCACTCTGCATAGGATTGCTCAAGGAGCTCATAGAACTCCTACTTTACGTCGTCGGTTTTATCGTTTGTCGGCGCGTACCTATTGATAAGGCTGGAATTGATTGGCCCTTGATCCTCAATACGCATAGACGGTCATTAACAGAACTCCACCTAATGACATGCTTCATTTGGTTTCCGAGTAGCACGAAACCGACGCCCCGTTCCGCTCTGTCGCCGCCACTGAAGTAGGTGTGGTACTTGAAATAAGTTTCCGCGGTCATGAAGTGATAAATCAAAGGTCACAATTGGGGTTTCAACAAGGCTCGACCATTTTCAATAGTACAATAGTACGAATAACTAAAACTACAATTTCCTGCATTTGGACGGGTGATTTTCCAAACGATTGCTATAAGAATGAAGAAAATCGGTTGGAAACTGATTGAGTTTTGAACATTTGCAGGAGGACAATTTCCGTCACGCTTTCGATGTTTTCAGTTTTTGAATTTGTATCCCTATATATGCTGTCGTAAGACGTAATTCTACGTCAAAAAATACGCCTGAGCTTAGGATAGTTTATTTTCAATTTTTGTTTCATTTTTTTCTTTATTTTTTTATGTATATTGTTTTGGAAAGACAAAAGTGTTTTCTAAAACTCCGCAGAAAATGTCACACCAATAAAACAAACCGTAGCGGCTCTTATAATATTTGTAACCTTCGATACCATTTTTACTAAAATCTTTTTCAAGAAATACTAGTTATTTAATAAAAAATACTTATATCTCAAAATGACATCTTTAGCCCACACAAACATCTGTTCATAGTTCAAGCTACATTACAAGCGGCAGTTGAACAATATATTTAAATTGGGACATATTTAGAATGGGAAAAAACTCTACTTATTGTTTTAATTACTCTCCCTGCTGGTCTCGAGGTACGATGCTGGCCTAACAAGCCAGTCGCCGTATGTTCGAATCCCTGCTCGGGGAGACTGGTAGTGTCAGTAGGATCGTAGCGCTAGCCCCGCAATTGTCCTGTACACTTAACAGTTGGCTGCGAAGTCTGTATATAATAAACGGAAGGTTGAGTTCCGATACGGAATGTAGCACCCAAGGCTTTGCTTTTAATGTACCAGACATGTCTACTGTATTGAGGACAGATATTTATTACAAAACACCTCAAACGTCCTTTGGAAAGACTTGAATGGGCTTTTTGATCATATATAATAGGGTGGGGAATCGTTATATGGAAAAAACGAAACTTGACAGCAGAAAGCCAGAACCAAGTTTTTTTTTGTTCTATTTGAGGCCCCGAACAATCCTGAATTCATTGGAAGTCGATTGGTTTTGTCTCCGCTTGGCGCATTGCATTTTAAATTTATATGGAGATTTGTATGGAAAAACCAACTTTTTTGCATTTTCCATTCTAAAGAGCTCAAAATGGCTCGAACCATAGGTTTCATGACTTCAAATGGTAGGTTTTTTGATGCCTAACAACTTGGCCAAGGACACCAAAGAGCTAGGGTGTCCCAAAAAAATGCTAGAGCTGTTCAAAGTTGATTATGTCAAAGTTTATGTTGCAAATCATTTTTTCTGCCAACACTGCCAGTGTACCGGCGTCAGTCAGATTTTCATCAGAAGTGACCACAGAAACACGTTGTAGATTCTACCTACGACTAGAATGTTGACCTAAACTTGTTTGCTTGATCCAGCTGAGTGTATAAACTCGTTACGACAGGTTACTTCTGATGGAAATCCTTCTGACACCGGTACATTGTAATGTTGGCGGAAAACAAGATTTACTGCATTTAAATCGACATACTCAACTTTGAACAGCTATAGCTCTTCTTATGGACATCCTAGCTCTTCAGTATCTTCGGCAAAGTTGTTAGGCATCTAAAATACTATACTTTAACATAATGTAGTGCATTATTAGAGTATTATGGAGCTTTCCAGAAAGGTAAATGCAAAAAAATAGGTTCTCCCATATAAATTTTCATACAAATTTGAAATGCAATGCGCCAAGCGGAGACAAAACCAATCGACTTCCGGTAAGTTTGGGGTTGTTTGGGATCCCAAAAGGAACCAAAAAAACTAGGCTCTGGAAAATCGATCATTTTCCCCCACCCTAATATATAACAACATTAGGGAAATAATAAAACATAACCTAATAGCATGTTGCGTGTTATGACTTAACGGATTTTATAAAAATCTAAATAATGCTCATTAGGTTATTTCCACCGAAACGGCCGCGAGAGAAAGACGGAGTTCGAGTGTTGATAACGGTTATTGAATTGAATGTATGAGTCTTCTTGTTGAATTAATTGATATTTTCTTTAACGGATTAAGCCGTTAATTGATTCTTGTTGCTTTCTACTGAAGGGGTGAGAGGGCTCAGTAAGGGATTTTGATGTTATCAATTTTCTTCTATGCCAACGCACAATCGGAAGTAAGATGTATTTGGGTACCCCTTTTCAGAAACAGCCAGTAACCCAATGAAAGAATAAAGACATTTTTCACGATATCGCTCCATATTACTGCATTATTGAAAGGTACTTATTACGCTCTTAACGCTAAAAATCTAGATTTCAGACCCCTTATTTACCGCCCTCTATGTAACAGTAAATAACGTTTTATATGACTCCTCCCTCCTAAAATTACGTAATGCCAAACAATCTGTCGCGTCGCAAAATTTTCAATTTTGAAAATATATCACTGTCACGTAACTGTATCAGTTACTTTCAGGGTTGCCACATTTATATCTGAATTTTGCTTTGAAAATATCTGTATATCTGTATCTCGGGCCAAAAAATCTGTATTGAAAATCTGTATCGAGCAAACTCAAAATGTTGGATGGAAAAGTTTTTACTTGCAGAACATATTTAAACAATATCATTCTTCTCTACGTGGTGTTTATACAGGTTTTTGTTAAATTTATTTTTTAAAGTTTTCGTTAATTTAATATTAGGATCTCCTCCTTGGTCTGCAACGTAGCTTTCAGCTTTTAAAATTGAGATCCTTAGCTTACGCATTTGGGGAATTGTCGCATCAAATTATTTAAATTTTCCAATTTCACGAACGATTTAAGATTACTTAAAGCTATCATTTTTACAACAGGATCGGTGAAATCGCACCTCTTTGCAATTTGTTCTACGAACTTTGACTTTGACTACGAACTTTGACTTTGACTACGAACTTCTACGAACCAGTTTTTTATATCATCTGAAAGAGCTGCATTTTCTGAGCAAAACGTGATTTTCATAAATTTTCTATCGTTCTTCGATCTTTAAATCACGAATTAAAACTGCTCGAAATCGCTACAATGACAGTTGGTATATGGACAAACTGTCATTGTAGCGATTTAGAATGATTTTTCAATCTTCATTTAAAAATCGAAGGACAATGATAATTTTTTTTAAATCACGTTTTGCTCAGAAAATTAAACTTTTTTAACTGATACATGAAAATCAGAAATCCGTGAATAGCTAAACAACCCAATTGAAATCCTTACAAATATTTTTTGCCTCTCTTGTTTGGCTCAGACCTATCGGTCCATAAAGCCTTACAAATATTCTGAAACGTTCATTTTCGCGCTTCGTTAAAGTCACATTCCACTTCTTCTTCATCGATACCTACATAATTCTGATGTTGTTTTTTCACAAAACTTTGAAAATCGTGAAATCGAATTCTACCTTTGAAATTGATTTCAGTTCGACGGTATAACATAAAAAATCTGTTAAATCTATATTTTTGGCAATATTCTGTAATTCTGTAATACAAATTCTGTATTGCTTTTTCAGTTAAAAAATCTGCAAACAGTTATGGGTCAGCTACAATTATGGGTCTTTTTTACGTAAACATGTCTATTCTCACGAAACTGAACAGTTTTCATTAGCAGTGGTATTTTTTGTAACTCACTTGTAACCTCATTTATACGATTAAAATAATTTGCAGTTGAAAATGTCACTAAAAACTATAATTCTGCTCGGTGCAAGAAGTGAAGTGACCCCTAATTGTGGTAATGTTACATTCTGCGGTGCACAATTGTGGGTCAGTCCATATTTTGGCTATGTTTATTACTTTTACATGATAATGCATCAAGACTGAATAAAATAACTTATTATTATGACGATTTTATAGACTAAATGATTTTGATGATAATTGTTTCTTGTCATCAACTGCAGTGAAACTATTTGTTGATCGAAAATGCACATCAGAACACAGAGTTCGATAGTGAAACATTCGTAGTTGATAATTTTTACGATTTTATATTTATTTTTGAACATTCAGAAAACACGTTGACTGACCCATAATTGTAGAGGGACTGTATATGTGGCATCCCTGGTTACTTTCGTATGTAACAATAAGTAACGCAAATTCAACCTCTCTCTTCGCCCTTCATGCTTTACGTAAGTTGTGTACGACGCTGTAAATGCTCATTTTAAATAAATCAATAGAAAAATGTATCCGTTTGACAAGAATAACGCTAATGAAGTAACCCTGTATCACAGAACAGAAGGTCATCTGTGATTCGAAAACTGCTGAGTGCTCAGTGAATTTTGCAGCGCTCCCTTGTGGTGGAAAGAACGCATTTTACACGGAAAATAAATAGAATTTATACTTCTTTTATTGAAATCTGTCATACACACTGGTATAAATCTGCCATGCGAAAACACTACAGGTGCACTCTTTTAATGCGGTTATGTGTTTATTCTATATTATTACTTTTAAATTCTCTCAAGTTTCCCAGCAATAATGGTTATCACAAGCTTTTGAAAGATGTTTTATGTTACACTTTTGACTTTTGAGTACGAATAATATAATCGATCTAGAAATTTGCAAATTTTTACTACTGAAAGGTACGGGGATGAAAGGATTATTAAAATTGCGTCCGTCACGAAAAGTGATTAGGATTCGAATGGTTATAGAATCTGTGATCTCGAACCGTCCCAGATGGTCTCGAGGTACGATGCTAGCCTACCAAGCCAGTTGTCGTAGGTTCGTAGGTTAGTGTCAGACTGACACTGTCAGTAGGATCGTAGTGATAGCCCCGCAATTGTCCTGTACACTCAAACAGTTGGATGCGAAGTCGGTGTATAACAGAATGTCGAGTTCCGATTTAGAATGTAGTAGCAAGGCTTTGCTTTGCTTTAGAATCTGCGATCAACACAGTATCGCTGCACCAGAGAGATTGCATATCCATTTTGCTAAATCCTTTGTACTACCATTGAAAAGAAGATATTGGTTACATCCACATAATGTGAAAGATCATTCTAAGACTTATTTCAATTTAATATGAAAGTGTGCATTTTCGAAATAAGACCAGTAAAACAGGAGGCTTGAAACGACCTGCTCTCCTGCACTCCTGCTCAACATGTCGACGGGCTTTGGCAAAATGTATAACTGTGTTATTTAGGCCGAAGAGCAAGACTTCACATAGGGGTGTGCGAAACGGCTCTTTTGCAAAAGCGGCTCTGAACCGCTCACTCACCGTTCCGAACAGACTCATTTGAACGGCTCATAGTTCACAATGATTCACGAGCGTTGAAAGTTCGTATTTTCTCGGTAAACTTCGGGTTCGCGTGAATCCATCACTTTTGGTGCGCTCAAAAAACCGTGGCTCTTTTTCGTGAGCCGTTCATTCTTTCGCTCTTTTCTAAGAACCGGTTCATTCACACATTCAAATAAAATTATGATTTTTAAAAATTTTCTATCGTTATCCTTCGGTTTTTAAATTCCGATTTAAAACAGTTCGAAATCTGCTCGAAATCGCTACAATAACAGTTCGCCCATGTACCAACTGTTATTTATACGATTTAGTGCGATTTTTATTCTTAATTGAAAAATTGAAGGACAATGATATAAAATCACGTTTAGCTCGTCTAAAATCGTATTTTAGCTGATATATAAATACCAGAAATCCGTGAATAGTTAATATCGAAATACCGTTCGCAACATAATATGCCACAACCACCTTATCCGTTCGTACAACCACATTATCCGTTGCTCCAGAAGCTTGTCCAAGTTTATCTAATCTCATCCTCCTTATTTTTATTCCATCGGATGCATCTAGCATCAATGAGTCCAAAACCGATATACCTTCGGAGTTTGGATCTCGGGTGATCGATAAAACATGTGATTTAATGAAATAACAGGATGAAACCTGTTTAGAAATTTCATGGTCGACTAAGGTATTGATTCAATATTATGAAATATCTAGATATTTGCGTAACAAAGTTTATCTGTACAACATCTTCTTACAACACAAAGTAGCACTTTCTTTAAACCAAAACAAAAAAAAAACACCATATTTGATTTATGACAACGATAAAGTTTCAAACTAATTTTTATAAATAACTGTCGCTAACACATGATACAATCGTGAGAGGAAGACCTTCGCAATCATTGCATCAGTTTCGAACACCCGGTTTTAAATAGCATTGATTGTGGTTCGTGTTCCAAACCAACAAATACGGGACATTTAGTTCTTATTCCCTATTTAATTCTCAAACGATGTTTAAATTTACTTGCTGCACCTTTGACTAAGGTATTCAACCTATCTTTGACGACCGGTGTTTTATCCGAATGCTGGAAAAATTCCAGAAGAAAGAGTGCAAACGGAATGTTGCTAATTATCGTGGAATTGCATCACTAAGACCTGTCAGCCAGGCTGTTTGAAAAATTGTTTTTTTGAAAACTAGTCAATCATTTTTCGTCATCTCCTCGGACTAGCACATTGTGATTTTGTTAGCGTAGCTCAGTTCTGATTATACATAGATCACCTTTGCATCTTTCATTATTTGTGAGCTTTTGACGAAGTAAACCACGAGCTTGCTTTGGCAAAACTTGACGATATGGGAATTACCGACAACTTGCTTACTTGGCTTCGGTCCTACCTGACTGGCAGAACTATGACCGTCTAACTCGGCGATTACACCTCGATTCTGTTCTCCGTTACATCGGCGTTCCTCAAGGTAGCCACCTTGGACCATTGCTTATCCTGCTGTTCATGAACGACGTTAATTGAATTTCAAATGTATGAAAAAACCTACCTGGACGCTCAGACGCTATAACTGAATTTGGAAGCCTTCGGCGATTGGTGTAGAATTAACAGGATTTTACTCAATGTGCCTAAGCGCCATCACATTCGATCGAAAACATGCGATGTATCTCCACGACTACAGTTTACTAGGAACTGTTTTTAATCGTTATAAGATAGTTAAGGAACTAGGAGTCATTCTCGATTCCAAATTGAGCTTCATGAGCCATGGTGGTCTCAAAAGCGGTGTCGCAACTGGGTTTTTTTGTTTCGTTTCGCTAAAAGCTTCAAAAACACGCACTACCTTAAAGCGCTTAATAGCTTCCTGGTCCGTCCTATTTTGGAATATTCCGCCATCGTAAGGTGCCCTTTTTACCAAAACACAATTAAGCGGATTGAAGCTGTGCAGCAGAAATTTGACCACTTCACCTTTCCTTGGCAAAACTCACGTAACCTACCGAGTTACGAAAGTCGATGTAAGCTCATAAACTTAGAGCTACTGGAAGGAAGGCGAAATTTACCCAGACGTGTTTCATGGGAGACCTACTATAGGAAACCATCGATTGCCGCTTATTACTAGGCCTCCTGATCATAAACACTAGACGACGTAGCTTCCATTTTCATATGTTCTTAAATAACCGATCTTCGAAGACAAACTATGGCTTGCATGAACCTCAGCATGTGTCGTGCATCTAACAGCTGCTACGTGTCCCGTTTTTTAAATAGACGCTGTTTGAGAAATGTTTCGTGTTGATTTAGTGCGTAAGATAGTTGTTAAATTTAGTAGATGTCATTAGAGTAAGAATTTTATCTGTTGACAAAATGGCTGTCAATTCCTTCGAAATAACAGGTTTGTTCTTTCCACATTGAATGAATGTCTCACTTGGGTAATCTATGGGAAGATCATCTGGTTTGAGTTTTTGTGAATATATCGCTCAGCATCCTAAATCAGATAGCCTCAGCCTCAGTTGATACCAAATGTCCGAAATGTTGATACCCCTCACTATAAAAAATCACGATGATTTTGAAACAATTTTACCAAATGGCTTTATTTTAGTTTTTTTCAATCCCCAAATCTAAAACAATAAATTAATTTTATTGAGATAGGGTTGAAAACAATTACGGATTGGAATTAATAACTTCCTTTTCACTGCACAACCCAGCATACTTTGTATTGCAACCAGTCGTGCATTTCGAGCAGGCAGTACCGCTAACATACACTGGCTGACCGATTATGTTGGTTATAGCATAGTTACACACAAAGTACTGGTTGATCCAAGGTGCTGTATTGTACGTCACTAGTGAGCATCCAACTTGGGCTGCTCGATCTGCCACAATCTGGGTGAAGTGTCCAATCGCAGGTCTAGCGTAAAACATAAAAAGCGTATAGTTAAAATGACAGTTTTGTTTTGAAAAAGTGTAAATGTAACAATAAAACATACCCGGTGTAACCTTTCGGGTAGCTTGCGATATAAGTGGGATTGGCGTAGGAGTATTCTGAATACCAAGCATTTACGAATCCCGTAATTAGATCATTGGTGGAAAAAGTTTGGCCGTAGTATGACTTAATAGCAATATTCTGTCCGGCGGCTTTGTACGTTACTGTATTCCGGCATACATCATGACCGTAGACGCATCTTCGAGCGTTGGCTGCTGCTATGCTGGCTAACTCATCATTCCAAACCTTGGTTAAAGTTGATTTATTATAAACTATATCATTTTAAATCACTCAAAAGAATAAACTCACCACTGTCGCCATACGACTAGCTTGTGGATAAAAATCCTTGGAAGTGTAGTTTTGTTTACCCGTTGCAATTTTGCTCCTCAGCTGGTTGTGTAAATCCAAGATCAGCGCCTTCAAGGTGGAAGTCATAGCAACTTCCTGTGCTCCACTTCCACAGGATGACGCTAGCGTCGTCAAACCGTTACATGCAATATGAGGTCCACCGTTTGGACATAATGATGCACTGCAATAGTTTGTTTGCTGCTGACTGCACTTGATCAAAGCCAAGAGCACCGTGACTGTAAAAACAAAACGCTATTATTTAATACCCGATAAGGTTTACTACCTGTCTGGCTACCTGCTATCAAACTCCTCATGCTGTGTGACATTTTTTTCAGACTGACAATTTTTTCACTAAAATGAGGCGATTTATATACCAGCGCGGTAGTTGAATAGTATAAACGACCATTGAAAAGAGGAGATGGAATAAAGCTGAGTAAATAGTTACATTAAGATAAGCCGGAAATGAACAGTCTAGCATTGTGACAATGTTACCCGAAGGGTCATCATACAACAGTACCTAAAAAGTTCTACGATTTGAATAGTGATCGAAATGTCTATTAACAATGGCTCCATTTGTGAATCATCCTGGTAAAGAACATCAAAGAAACGCTAAACTTTTCTTCGAAATGAGTCATAAAACTGAATTATTATAAAGATGATCACAAAATATTATGATTTAGGATAAGTAAATTTCACGTGTTGCCAGGAACATTGGGAGTGAATAGGCAAATACCAAGAAGTATTTATCTGAATGTAGACTGATTTACGGTAAGAGTAAATATTGTTTAATGATAATTAGGGGCACTTTCTAGGAAGCTGCTAGATATTCATATGTTTACAATTTTTTATCAGCACAACAAAGAAAGATTATACAGGTCAACAGCATTGAAATAAATCTTTTGTCACGATCCACCAGAAGATATGTAAGACAGTCAAAATATAATTAGTCATGTAAAGCGGAAATCTTTTAAAGGAAGAAAGAATCAGTAAACAGTTTACTGTTTGACGTAGAACTAGCGCTACAATACCACTGACACTCAAAGGGGGGACCCTACTCTAGAAGATTGGAAAATAATGATTCTTCTCGATTAGTTTTTCGGATGTTTATAGGAAGGTGAAGTGTTTAGGTATTCCATTTACGTAAAACACTGAACGTCATAAGTTAAAATTTTGCATTTCTGTCGTAGGACTCTCTAACTATTCCGGTGTTCAATCCTATTTATTTTATTTTCAAACGATACTATGCATCTATTCACCGAAAATCGCATGCTGATGTGCGCAGGGGACTTGAGAAACTACATCAAAGTGAAAGCCCTGAACCTGGGCACTTGACTCAATTTGCTTCGTGGTGTAATGTCGAACGACACTTAACGTTGAGAAGTGTGTAACCATCTCGTTTTATGGTATATCAAGCCACGAAGCCAACCACACCACATGATCGTTGATATTTTTTCCAAGGTGGTGGGAATATTTGTAAACAGACACTTGAGAAGATAACTCAAGGAGTGAGGTTGATTTTGCTAACTAGGCCCGACCCTCTAAAACCTTCTTGTCTCTAGCTCTAAATCTCCCTGGAACGACCTTTCAATATTACTTCAGCGAGTGGCTTTTGTGCGCAATGCATCCTCTAACAGGAAGAAGAAGAAGCCCCGTGACCCTCTACGGCCATGAAGCGTGGACGTTGAAACAGGCCGATCGGCGAGCTCTTGGTGTTTTTGAGCGTAGGATTTTGCGTTCAATCCTTGGCGGCAAACTAAAAAATGGTGTTTGGTGCAGACACATTAACCATGAAGTGGACCAAGTGTAAAAATCGGCGGATATAGTTAAGCGGATAAAACACGGCAGGTTGCAGTGGGCTTGGCATATAGCTAGAATGCCAGAAGAACGACCAGTGTAGACTTTATTCAGCAGAAATCCCGATAGAGGTCGTCGACTTCGAGGTAGGGTAGAGTAAATCTTGTAGGGTTACTCCATGGACTTCCTTCATTTCGTGATCAGTCTCAGTCTGCAGAATGTTCCACCGATGATCGAATCAGCAACCGCGTACCGCTTTTTTGAGTTCCTGACCCGGGAGTCTGCTCATCGTCCTTATGGCCGGCATACCAGATTTATCCGCTACCCAGTTATCGTTTCCCGCAGGGTTGCGGTATACGTCTAATATGATGGGAATGCCCAACAGTGACTCAGACGATACTTGGTATAGCAGTTGCCTGTGGCACAGTAACCGGCCAACTGGACACTTGGGCCCTCTTGGCGTCCCGTTTCCTGGTACCTTCTGGGAAGCTCCTCACAACTCCTGGTTTTGTGGCCTGCATTGGTTGGAACTATCGGGCCCCTTGCAAGACCGGGACTTAAGTTGTCTCTCAGATGCTAAGGCAAACGTCGGGCTACTGAAGGACGCCTAGGAGGTGTACAGACCAATCAACCTTAAGTTTATTTATCTTCAGCAGCTCAATGCCCAAACCAGAGGTTTGAAACCTCATTGTTGAGTGCGATATCCAACGAATATCTTCGTCTGTTTCAATTTGGAAAGAGAGAGCCAAACCGTCTTAGCGTGAGCTACCTCAAGAGCCGACTTACCAAAAGATGTTCATCGGAAGGTTGCTAATCATATTAAAATTTGATTTTTACAATTATTGCGAGTCTTAACGACCATGATTTTTATAATTTTGATTAAGACTGTTACCTTTTAATCTATTGCTCACGCGATTGTATGAAGTCAAATGAAATTTATTAAATACTTACTTTTCTTTGTTGGCTAACGGACCGTTCACCGGTCTAGGGCCGAACGAATTAGATATGTCCAGCTTCTTCTGTCTTGGGCAGCCGTTCTCCAGTCTCCCCGTACACCAGCAGATCGTGCATCTTCTTCCACCGCGCACATCCACCGCGTGCGAGGCCTACCACGGAGTCGACGGCCTCTTCCTGGTTCTCTACTGAAGATAGTTTTGGCGGCACTCTCGTCAGGCATCATGGCTACATGTCCAGCCCACTGAGGCCTGCCTCGCTGTATAACCTTCACTAAATCAGCATGTTTGTATACCTGGTACAACTCGTGATTCATGCGTCTGCGCCACATTCCATCTTCCAGGTTACCGCCAGGTATCGATCGCAGAACTTTACGCTCAAAAACTCCGAGCACTTGTCTTGTCGAGCTTCCTTCAGCGTCCATGCTTCATGTCCGTAAAGGGCCACCGGGAGTATCAGCGTCCTATACAGCGCTAGTTTGTGCGAGTTTGCAAACTGCGGGACCTTAGCTGGTTACGCAGTCCGTAGAAAGCCCTGTTCGCAGCTGCAACTGGTCGGCTCATATCGTTGTCACATGTCACAAGCGTACCAAGATAAACGAATTCGTCAACCACTTCAAATCGTTTCACATCTATCTCCACCTCAGCACCAACACCACGGGGACTTCCACGCTCTCTGCCAGCTACCATGTACTTCGTTTTGGCAGAGTAAATGACAAGTCCAATCTTGCTGCTTCTCTCTTAAAAGGTACGAAGGCCTCCTCCACGGCATTACGGTTGATACCGATGATATCGATGTCGTCCCCAAAGCCAAGAAGCATGTGAGATTTCGTGATGATCGTACCGTTTCTTTCCACGTTTGCCAAGAGCACCGTGACTGTAAAACCAAAACGCTATTATTTAATACCCGATAAGGTTCACTACCTGTCTGGCTACCTGCTATCAAACTCCTCATGCTGTGTGACATTTTTTTCAGACTGACAGTTTTTCACTAAAATGAGGCGATTTATATACCAGCGCGGTAGTTGAATAGTATAAACGACCATTGAAAAGAGGAGATGGAATAAAGCTGAGTAAATAGTTACACTAAGATAAGCCGTAAAAAACAGTCATTGTGACACTGTTACCCGAAGGGTCATCATACCGCAGTACCTAAAAAGTTCTACGATTTGAATAGTGATCGAAATGTCTATAGACAATGGCTCCATTTGTGGATCAACCTGGTAAAGAACATCAAAGAAACGCTAAACTTTTCTTCGAAATAAGTCATAAAACTAAATTATTATAAAGATGATCACAAAATATTGTGATTCAAGATAACTAAATTTTGCGTATTGCCAGAAACATTAGGAGTGAATAGGCAAATACCAAGAAGTATTTATCTAAATGTAGACTGATTTACGGCGAGAGTAAATATTGTTTAATGATAATTAGGGGTACTTTCTTGGAAGCTGCTAGATATTCAAATATTTACAATTGTTTATATCAGTGGTTTTCAACCTTTTTCAGTTCATGCACCCCCTTTTGATAATTTACACAAGCTTTTCCCCCCCATCGGAACCATGAAAGAAAAGCTGTAGTAATTAAAAATATAAGGCTTTTTAAACTTTAATTTTGAACAGGTTTCAAGCAGGAGCAGGAAAACACCAATATACGGGCATTTTCAGCATCACTTGGAAGGTGTGTGTTACGATTTATCGTCAACAAGCATATAGAGCTTCCTAAGCCAGATCTCACCAATACAGGCTTAGTCGTGTATCCTTATAAAATCGATTTGTTTTTATCCAAAAAATTAGCTGATGTTCAATTTCGAAAAATATTTCACTTATGAATCCTAGTTCATTCGTGTTACCTGTTTCAACAAACTGTGTTTTAGTGGAAACATAAATGAAATAAAACTAAAAATCGGCCTACAACTTGAATAAAAGTTCGGGGCATGAGGAAATTTTTTGTTATCACAGTTGATTATTTGCGCCCAAAAATAAAACTTGTATTAGTGAAATCGACCACTAATACTAGCGCAGATAGAAAGGTCTATTTGACGTATGCCTATAGAGCAAAATAATGCGCAAAAACCGGTGCATGGGTTTTTCGCGAGCGAATTCATTGGACACTGAAAAAAAATGTCGCACCACCGCCAATCATAGAATCGCATTACATGTGAAATTTTTCCACTCGCGATTCCCCCCCCCCCCCCCTCTGCAACGGTCAAATTCCCCCCTAGGTGGGAATTCCCCCCCCGGTTGGAAACCGCTGGTTTAAATGCTATTCAGCACAACAAAGAAAGATTATACAGGTCAACAGCATTGAAAAAAATCTTTTGTCATGATCCAGCAGAAGATGTGTAAGTTCATACAGTCAAAATATAATTTGTCATGCTAAGCGGAAATCTTTTAGAGAAAGAGAGAGTTTGTAACTGGTCGGCTCATATCGTTGTCACATGTCACAAGCGTACCAAGATAAACGAATTCGTCAACCACTTCAAATCGTTCCACATCTATCTCCACCTCAGCACCAACACCACGGGGACTTCCACGCTCTCTGCCAGCTACCATGTACTTCGTTTTGGCAGAGTAAATGACAAGTCCCAATCTTGCTGCTTCTCTCTTAAAAGGTACGAAGGCCTCCTCCACGGCATTACGGTTGATACCGATGATATCGATGTCGTCCCCAAAGCCAAGAAGCATGTGAGATTTCGTGATGATCGTACCGTTTCTTTCCACGTTTGCTCATCGTACTGCACCCTCAAGAGCGATGTTAAACAGTAGGTTGGAGAGCGCATTCCCCTGCTTCAGTCCATCCAACGTTACGAACGCGGTTGATGTCTCGCCAGCTATCCGCACGCACGATTTTGATCCCTCCAGTGTCATAAGACTCAGCTTTATTAGTTTCGTGGGGAAACCGTGTTCCAGCATGATCTGCCACAGCTCGTTTCTTTTCACTGAGCCGTATGCCGCCCTGAAGTCCACAAACAGATGGTGAGTCGGTAAGTTGTACTCCCGAAACTTATCGAGGATCTGTCGCAGGGTGAAGATTTGATCTGTCGTGGAACGCCCTTGTCGAAAACCAGCCTGGTATTCGCCAACAAAGGATTCCGTTAACGGTCTCAATCTGAAGAACTCTGAAGTATCCTACGGGAGAGCACTTTATATGCGGAGTCGAGCAACGTTATCCCTCGATAGTTGCCACAATCCAATCGATGGCCCTTCTTATAGATAGGGCATATGAGGTCTTCCAACCAGTCGTTCGGCATTTGTTCGTCCGCCCAGATCCTTAGTATTATCTGGTGGATCGCATAGTACAGCCGCTCGCTTCCCGCTTTTATAAGTTCGGCCGGGATATCGTCCTTCCCAGCGGCCTTGCCGTTTTTCAGCTCACTAATCGCCTTTTTCACCTCCTCCTGTGTTGGTGGCTTCACAGCTTGTTCGTCACTCATAATCGTCATCCTGTTTCTGCTCTGCTCATCCGGCTCCTCACCGTTCAATAGCGCCTGAAAATGCTCCTTCCACTTGGCTGCAACCGTCGGTTTATCAGTAAGTAGGTTGCCGTCCATGTCATTACACATGACCGGCACAGGGAAATTCCTGCTTCAGACTCTGTTGACAGTTCTATAGAATCTCCGCACGTCGTTTTGAGCATAGCTGTCCTCTGCGCTGGCGAACACCTGCTCCTCGTACTCGCGCTTTTTCCGACGGTGGGTTCTATTTTCGGCAGCTCGCGTGGCCGCAGTGAGCATGCGGCTCCTGGCACGGTTCTTCTCATCTGTCGCTCTCTGGCACTCGGCATCGAACCAGCCATTAGGCTGTCTTCCACATGTCGTACCTACCACCTCTCTCGCAGTCGTTTCGATGGCGCCGTGGATACTGCTCCACGGCCCATTTATGTCTCCCATTCCTCCCTCCTGCTGTTCTACGATCCGTTGATCCAGCTCTCTGGCGTATTCTGCTGCCACGCCATCAGCTTTCAACCGCTGAATGTTGAACCATGTCGTCCTCACTGTGCGAGATTTCAGCACGTTCGACAACCGTGCGCGGATCTTACAAACGACGAGATAATGGTCAGAGTCAATGTTTGGTCCCCGAAAAGACCTAACATCAGTAACATCCGAAAAAAGCCGACCGTCAATCAGTACGTGATCGATCTGGGAGCAGGCTTCTCCATTTGGATGCCTCCAGGTGTGTTTCCGAATATTCAAACGTGGAAAATAGGAGCTACATATGGCCATTCCTCTGGCCGCGGCAAAGTCTATCAGCCTTAGGCCGATTTCATTGGTTGACGAGTGGAGGCTATGCCTTCCAATGACCGGACGGAAGAATTCCTCCCTCCCAACCTGTGCATTTGCGTCTCCGATGACGACTTTTACGTCGTGTTTTGGGCATTCGTCATAGATTCGCTCAAGCTTGTCATAGAACTCATCTTTGACTTCATTGGATTTGTCGTTTGTCGGTGCGTAGGTGTTGATTAAACTGTAGTTGAAGAATTTGCCCTTAATCTTCAACACGCATATACGGTCATCTACGGGCCTCCACCGGATGACTCTTGTTTTCTGATTTCCCAGCACTACGAAACCGACGCCCCGTTCCGCTGCTTTGCCGCCACTGTAGTAGATGTGGTACTTGAAAGTAGTGCGTACAATAGGGTCTACTGCACGGAATTCCCTTTCTCCGGAATTTGGCCACCGAACCTCCTGAATCGCTGCGATTTCGACTCCCTGCCACTGTAGTTCTCGAGCAAGCAAGCCAGCCCGCGTCGGTTCATTGAGAGATCGGACGTTCCAAGTACCCAATTTCCAATTGTTTTCCTTAATCTTTTTCCGTGTTCGTAGCCTAGGTCTTTGCCGATTGATCCGTTTCGTATTTCTAAATTCGTTCTTCGTGGTTGAAGGAAGGTTTCGGTATGCTACCTTACCAGGGTCGCGATACCTCCATCCTGCTGATGGGGCTGCCATCTTAGGTGTAGCTGGCGGGATACAGCATTCCATAATTCAGCCGCCCGCTCCGGGTCAGACGCTTTATTAAATAAATAAATAAAAAATTGGCTTCAATATAAATGTATATTATGCGACTCTACTGGACTATTTTAGCTGATTAATATGTATTTCAAGAAACTAAATTTCAGCATCCTAAGTATGTTTGAATAAACGAAAATAAATTATAGGTATTTCAATTCAATTGACCAGAAGCATTCCTAGACTTTTAGCTCAAATATTCTTATATGAAATCAACAAAACTTCATTATTTACATCGTGTGCGATTAACTCGGAAACAATTTCAAAATTCTATAATTTATATGTAAATGTCACATATTTAATTTTTTTTATTCAAAGTACTATTCATAGTAAACATCTACAGCAAATGTTCTAAAATAACCCCTCTTTTAGTTAACTTTACCAACTTCCTATTTTTTTTAGAAACAATCGTAGGCGGCACGAGCGGATTCTATGGATATTTCATATCAGATGTCCAGATAACCGCTTTAAACTGTTCCAAGTTGGAGATCCAGTAATCAGCAAACTTCGACACCATGTAGGATCAAATGAAAAAGTCCATTGCGTTGAGATCTGGGAAATTGACCCTACAACAGTCTCTAACCAAATTCGCTGTGTGCGCTGGATAACCTAGTCTTGCTGGAGCACATAGTGGTCATCCCCGAAATTTTTTTGTTTTCGAAAACTCGGAGCAACAATTTTTTCCAAAACATCCGTTTTATAGTAAATAGCATTGACTTTGATGCCTTTGTCGGTGAAAACCAATAGAAGCTTACAACGCTTTTAAAGCCATCACTAAAGCTGCACTTTGAAATCGAGGAACATTTATTTGCGACTCGAAAGCGCCGTGAATTTTACGCTACTTGTGGGTCTTAAAGCTTGCTTCAGATAGAATTGGAACGAAAACAATTGCGTGTATTTAAGTTATTTATTATTGAATTCAAGATCTTTTCTCAAACAAATGTAGCATTTTCTTCATACTTTCAGGAAAAAATGCGGATAAAATTATTCGTCACGGTTTCGAAGGAATTTTCGAACTTTTCCTGTAATACGGCTCAAAAGGCGGCGCACACCTTCTTCGTCCATCGTTTCGGCTATCTTATTCCACCAGGTCTTCATCTGATTGATGTCTTTGACAACTTTTTCCTTTGCCTTGTGTCTTTTGTTCATGATTCTTCAGTATAGGCCTTTGAGTGGATTTAAGTCTTTCGGGACAAACTGGCCCTATTTCTCACTTCCCATTCTTGAACGACTTTGCTGTAATGACAGCTCGCCAAATCTGGCAAAACATCACGGGATGGTCTTGGGATCGAATGAACGGCAAAATTCGTTTTTGGAAACACTTCTTTTGGTACAGTGTCGACATCAATTTGTAACGAAAACTTTTGTTTTTCTGCTTCAGCTGCAAATGCCCTGCCAAATCATAAATTTTTGTGCAAATAAGTTGGCAAAAACAAATATAAATTTGACTGGAACATCCCCCCGAGCCGTTGCCGAGTAAAGTTTTTGACCAGGGATTTGCCCGAAATCAGCATTGACATAGGTCTCACCGTCTATCAGAAGACATTCGTCGAACTTGGTCAGCAGTTGGTCGTATTGCTTCCGAGCACGTCGTCAGTGCTTCCTTATACCGTTTTGTAACGCGTCATACGGTATTTCAGGGTAATTTTAGCTGTTTAGTTAGCTGTGTGTGTTATAACTGTGCACAATTTTTTTTCTTCTTTCGGCTTCCATGTTTACAAAATACAGTCGTTCTGCAAAATGTCAACAATACATAGATGAAGCCAACAAAATAACAGACACGTGGGCGCCAAGAACTTCCAAATCCGTCTAACTTCGAGGAGCACTACAATATGAACAAAAGTTTGTTACAATTTTGAATGAAGCAAGCTTTACATTTGAGGTGAATTGCTAAAATATCGTGGATGGACCCAATAGAAATATTTAGACCGGTAGTAAGTGGTCGAACTTTCTCGCCAGATACGTTCCCTCACAACCTTAATGACTTGCGCTGTTCTTGCGGATCGTGACCGACTGGAACTTCTATGGTCCTCCAAAGAGGTCATTTATTTGTACTTTTCAATGGTTTCTTAAACGAAATCTCGCTTAACCACACACGATTTCTAGTTGGAATATCGGGTAAGGGTGGCTATCGGCCAAAAACCGCTTTACTACGACTTCCTGAAACTGCTTCATCGCGCATCAAAAACAAAACACAACTGACAAATAACCATATACCATCGGTATTGGTGAGTGCATATAAAGAATGAGATCTCTCACTAATGATATACGAAATGAACGAAAAAATAAAAACGAATACTCGAAAACTTGTGTTCGAATATATAGAGACACGATGCACGATGTAAAAGATTTCGTAAGCGATTTGTTACTATTATACTAATAGCACAGACTAACAGACATAACACGTCGAACAAATTTTCAATAAAATCATCGTTTGGATGATTCCAGTACTTTACGTTAGTAACACTAGCACCATCTGCTGTCGTGCTCGCGCTGCGTCATGTATTTCGACATCAGCGCTAGCGTTACTGATGTGTCAAATGGGGAACTACAAAATATGTATGAGTTTGCATGACAGCGCCGACGTTCATGCGCGATGACTGTTATTCGATTGAAAATTTGAAATGAACGTTTTTTGTGGCGATGGAGCTAGGTTCCAGTGTAACGTCTGTTAGTCTGTGCTAGTAGTATCGATTTTTGTGTGAAATAAAATCAACGACCAGGAAGATGCCTGCTGTCTAAATTTGTGCAATATGGAGGTGTTTGACTCCATCACTCTTCAGTATACACGGTGGCCAATGAAGCTGGCTACAAAGATCGTAGACATCCGTATGGGTCAGTAGGATGGTAACAGCTTGTGAAAATGCACAAGATGAATGTGCTTTTATGTTACATGCTCTGCTTGGCTACCGCAATCAGAATTGCCAAAAGCTATAATTGCATAATGGTCCTTGTGGTTCTGTGGTTAGCGATGTCGATCGGCTAGCTCTTCCACACGGTTGTGATATCGGGTTCGATTCCCGATCAGGTCGAGGATCTTCTCGAGCTATAAAATTTTCTCGACTCAGCACTGCATAACGTTGTACCTATCCTACACATGCAAAATGTGCCAAAAACAATATCGATAACGAATTCTCTCAACTAATCTAGTAGATCGAGACCGCTAACAGACAAGCGAGCGAAATTGTTGTTGCATGTTTGTATAATTGCATAAATCTATCTAACAAATAATAATATTATTGAAAAGAAATTTTCAACGCCGCCGAAATTATCAGGCTTAGAAAAGATATGCTCAGAACTGAAGTGTATGTTCTAATCTATTTAAACTAGTAATAAAGTTTGTATAAGAAAAACTAGATAACACCGTGTTTCATAAATTTCTCACAGAATAGAAATATAGTAAAGTTACAGTTGACGCATTTTTCTTTGTATTAGTTGAGTGCTTTTGGTAGGGAAGAGGCATTGGAAATTGGAATATAAGGTGACACAATATTTAACCCAACTTTTCCGAAACCATTTGCGAAAAACAAACTTCGAAAAGTAAGATAGAATGAATTTCACATACGTTTCGATGACATTGGCGCAATCTGCGAAAAGAGCGATGATTGTTCTCCACTACGTGTTCGATTCTGAAAACATCTTGATGAAAATGTATACCATCTGTTTTATTGTTCTTGGAAGCATAAACATGTAACATCTATACTGCCCCTGTTTACATAGTTGACGTAACAACCAACACCATCATTGCGAGAAAAACGCGTTTTTGTTATTTTAACCCAAATAATTATATTGTGATACAATTTCAACAAACTAGTCTGTCAATTTTATGAAGATTGATGTTTGAAAAAAGGCCCCATGGATTATACGAGTCGGTCCGTGGAAATTGATCCAGAAAAACCGCTACGCCAGTTTATGCGAATAAACATGTATTTTTCTCGCAGATTGTTCGCATAGCTTGGCGTAAAAACTTGACTACACACTTAAATTTTTTTGCCGGATCTCGGTAATTATTGCCGAGAACGGCACCACTGAGTGCTCGGTTAGAAAAAAAAAATGACAGCTGTCACATTTTTTCGAAAATCTCGGTTCAACCTAACTGAAGTTTCGGCACAAAATATTAACGAGCCGAAATATCAGTTAGGTGAACCGAGATTCACGAAAAAATGTGACAGCTGTCACTATTTTTTTAACCGAGCACTCAGTGGTGCCGTTCTCGGCAATAAATTACCGAGACCCGGCAAAAAATTTTAAGTGTGTACTTCCTACTCTGCCTCGCAGTTGATTCAGTTTTATCAATCGTGTTTCGGTCAAACGTCAGTTATTGTCCATCGGCAGTTTCAATTATACAAACACGCACAAACACACATACAAATACACACACACACAAACACATGCAAAAAGACTTACATTTACGCTGAGGTGGGTAATCGTTACATGGAAAAATGCAAACTTGACAGCACAGAGCCAGGACAAAGTTTTTCTTTGCTTCAATTTAGGCCCCCGGACAATGCTAAACCTGCCGGATATGGATTACTCGTGCCTCTGATTGGTGCATTACATATGCATGTACATAAATTTGTATGAAAATTAGTATAGAAAACTTTTGCGCATGTTTCTTCCTAGAAAGATATCGATCAATCCACTTCCGGTAGTGTCAGGATTGTTTGGGGCCCCAAATAGAACCTTAAAAACGTTCTGGCAAATCGATTAAGTTTACCCACCGTATTATACACACACGTTTTAATTATTACATCTGATGCAAATATCCACTAGTAGGGGGAAAGGACACGGTGACTTTACACCTTCCTGAGGCTGAGTGTTTTGTAAAAATATTCAAATACAATACAATTATTCAATTCCACTTTCCCCTTTACCCCGTTCCATGGAATATTTGTCAAATTAAACAACTTCACTTGGACAAACAGACAGCAGTTAGACAGTCGAATGAAACGACTTAACATAAACGATTGCACCTTGTATGGAGTGACGCCAGTTTTTGCAACCAATTGGCAGTTACGCCAAAACGTTTTTCCAATATTTCTCAAAAGTTTCAGAACAAAATGGTTTTCTTTTTGTTTGTAGTGTGTGCATCTTAGGTAAAGGAAGCTGAATCAACGAAAAAGTGCATTTTGGTCATTTTGGCTCTTAGTCAACTATGTAAACAGGGGCAGTATAGCAATATAACAGAACAATTGAATCGTTTGATCGTTTTGACTATCAACTAGAATATGGTTTCTAGATAATGGCAACCTTTTACAAGAGCAGCTGCAAAAATATTGTCAATATTGATGTTTGTCAAACAAATTATAATCCAGTAGCATTTCATCACAACAAGATGATGATTATGCTACATACTCACTGTCGAATTCTCTACTGTAGTTAGGCGAAACTATAGAAAAAACTAGATTTGTCACCATGACTTAGTTTCGATACTCTTGTATCTTTCACGTGCTCATGTTTCACTAGAGCATGTAATGTTGTGTTACGAAGGTTCAATCAATCACAACTCCAGTGATGCCACGTAACGTTTTGCGGAAAGGCATCAAGAAGATCATTATCCTTTAACCCACAGCAGTCACTGTGAAATTCCACCAATCGTTCCGTCCTATCTAGATGGCTGCAATCCCCATTACACGGATGGCTTCACCGATAAATTTTGTTCGCCCCAACAATTGCTTGTTAGCGCTTTCCACACCACGCCCCATCGTCGCCGCTTCTAAGGCTATAAATCTACTCGGTTTTGGTATTCGAAAAATTTGTGCGATAATGTTTAACACCGAATCTGCTGATTACGTTATTTCGTCTTTGTTACGCGTTTTTTAACAGGATGCCATTCCTGCGTTAGATAAAGGTCAGGGCACTTCTGATCACCACTTGAAATCCATTTAGGAGGAGTCAAGATAAGCTACGAATCGGTTGTGAGCTTTGGAGGATTGTTCTCCCTTTCTCGTATATGGTTGCTTATGCGAAGTAGAAATTATCTCATAAAATGGTTTAGATAAAATCCGAAAGCCATCATTGCAAACCGTTTTCTACATGTAGGGTAATATAGTAATTTTATTTATGAATTACATTATTGATTGAATCAAATCATACTAATTTGAGCACCAATTGCTAGAAGTTGCTAACTCGTGTCCCCATGTTACCTATAACCCCATGTGATTCATCTTTCATTGCTAGATCATATGTCAATCTTTTTTATCTCATTTTGTTTTGCTTTTGGCTTGATTTCAGATTAAATTCCAGCATCGGTAACGAGCAAGGTAGAATAATTCATCATCTACGGTTGCTGAGAATCGTCAGTATGGCGAAATGTGAAACGTGGAGCACATGGCACTGCTTACACGGATAATGTAATTTCATGATTACATGTTAACCGCTGATCCGAAAAGCGGTATCACTGGATGGAATCATCACACTCCGGATGTTATTGGATTACTGATTGAGCTGCACTGGTGGCGGAAAGCTGACACCGAGTGATAGATTGTGACTCAGGATTCCGGAGATGGTTGCTGTTACGTTCTTATGAGATATATTGATGTAAAGTGTTAAGTGTACACAATTCAGTGTTGGGCCTTTTTGGTGTTGGCTGTGATGTGGAACGGGAATAGTTGAGATACCACGACATGTTCACGCTAGGATTCTAGTTCACTAATACTGAATCAAAACACGCTGACTAGGTGCGGCAGGTATGAATCTGTGATGTGAGAGGAGGATATGTTTGAATAGGAGAGATCGAAATCAAAAATGAATTTTAAACCAGGACGGCCTTTAAATTGATCAAAACTAATTTCTGTAGAGAAGTGCACTACGACCGCTGCGTTGACCGTCGCAACACCAGTAACTATGGCAGCAGCTGAAGTACATATCAACGGCTTGGCAACACTCTCGTTCACCATTGTTGTATTACTAATCAAACACGGTAAGTTTTTTTTGTTACGTTGTCATAATTTCAGGAAAGGAATATGTCATACAAAAATATGCATAACTTTAAGGAAGGTTATATAAGAATTGTGTAAGTTTTATCTAAATTTCGTTTTTCCAAAGGGTCACGAAATTTGTTTGTGTTTTTTATTTTTTGTATTTGGTCATGAAGTGAACTTTTGTGGGAGCCCCAAAGTGTGGGAGTGCATGTATTTGGAAAAAGACTTAGTTATGGATTTTTAACAATATAGAACTGTGATTAGAGGCTATTGCAGATGCGCAGTACTGTGTTCGGATCGTTCTGCTAACAATCCTAAATCCATTTTTGAAAATTTACAACACTTCATCCAAAAGGATGTAACCTTATTGAAGAAGACGGTTACAGTTTAAGATCACAGCAGAATTTCGAACTTCATACTCTTGTCGGTCATCAGTTAACGTAAGCAGGAACAGAGTTTTCCCCAGTCGCACATCAGCAATATGCAACACGCGACAGTTGCACTCTTGGTATCTGCTCCCATCCGACACGAGAACGAGAACATTGTCTTCCTTTCTGTGAAAGCGAGCTGGTGGAGAACCAAAATGATTGATTGTCAACTCAACTTTCCATTAAAAGATACACCAATTATTATACCACAAGTTTGGGACAACCTTCACTTTTCGATCAAGACACTGGAGCTTAAAATATGTACAGGGGCAATGACATAATGTGCATTCTATGAAGGCACATTTTCCTTACACTTTATACGACGTGCCACTCTACAGAAGAAGGCCGTAGTATCACGTCGAAAATCATATTCAACAGTAATTGTTCATTTAAAAAAACGAAAGTCATTATCTTGGATTTAGAAATGACATTTGGATTTGCACTTTTATTTTGAAAAATGGTTTCTTATAAATCATTCATCGATAGCTACAACTTTGTCTCCCTTCCTGGCAGAGGTCGGAAAGCGTTACGACAACAGTGTTCGTCTTTTGATGCTAATACAGTGCTGTTTCGATTCAATCACGGTCAAAAAAACATTTTCCCGTGAATCTAGCGAAACTGTGGACTTGGTAAAATGATAAAAATTAATATTTTTGCAGGATTCCAATGCTCTTCAACAAAAAATACTATCTTCATCATTTCCTCGAATCCACAGCCTCGCTACATTCATCGGAAAGTGTTTTTTTGACCGTGATAAAGTCGAAATGGCACTGTTATCGGACGTTAAAATATATGAGAAATATGGCGGATGAGGTTGGACTCTCCATTTTGTGTTTCTATGAGAGTTATAACGACTTTGGTAGTATGAGATCGAGCATTGTCATGCTATAAAAACACTTTTTCGTACCTTTGCTCATATTAATCCTATCAATTCAAATTCACCAGCTCCCATGTATATTTTTTCTTTGGGTTGCTGTAATGAATCCATTTGTCATCATCCGTCACGATGCTGGGGAAGTTGTTCACAGCCAAAAACGACTCACAATAGTGTTGTGCTGTTCTTGTATTTGGCATGGGTCCTCAACGAGCAATTCCTCCAATTCAGCGTCTTCAAAGGTTTTGACTTTCCTTCATGCGGAAAGTAGTTAACAGTTGCGTTTGATGCTCACCAGCTATAGTTACGACATGCTCGTTTCTACAGAATCTTGGTTGCGAGAAAGCATCAGAAATAACGAAATAATTTCGGATTACACATTGTTTCGCTGTGTTAGTATTTCATCAACCAGTGGAAAAGATGATGGTGAGGGCGGTGAAAAATTATTTCCGCTGTGAGTTGGTCTTTCTGGCAATCCCGTCTTGAGAAGGTCGCGGTTTGCATAGAGTCTGTACACTGTTCGCTTTACGTAATCGTCAGTTACATTACTCCTAAAATGCATTTTAAGCCACCCAAAAATCTTTTGAGCAGCGCTTCTGTAACTTTGGGTGATTTTAATCTTCCTAATTTGAAATGGCAATTGGACGACGAGGTAAACGGCTACATTTCCTTAAATGTATCGACCGATCATGAAAAATTTCTTCTGGACCCGATGTTTGCATATGGCTTCTATTTACAAATCCAGCAACGTACATTGAGTCACAAACTACCATAATGTTTCCATATTGTGTTGCAAAGTCTTTGAGAAACATATATAGGCATCAGCACTCCTCATAGAGATTAAGAAGCAAATAGATACGGTGCACACTGTTTCCCAAGCTGCAAAAACGTGATCGAAATTATTCTCCATATTAAAGGAGTTGCAATTTTGTAATAATTCCACTTAACAGTGAGAACGAATTTTACTTTTCTCATTTTAGAATATAAAAATCCGCTTTGTTTGCCAAAGTTACAGTACATTTTGATAGAAAGAACTTTGTTCAAGCCATCATACGTCTATCTACCTATTGAAATGGACTTTTTTGAAGTTTTCTATAGATCATCCCTAATTTCGTTGAAGGAAATCCATTTTTATCTCACATATTTCCTTGGTTATTAATGAGTTTTACTTATATAATGCACTAATTTACGCTAAAAGGAAAGCCTTGGGGCTACATTCCGTATCGGAACTCGACCTTCTGTTTTACTTTACACAGACTTAGCAGCCGAATGTTAAGTGTACAGGAAAATTCCGGGGCTAGCGCTACGATCCTACTGACACTTACAGTCTCTCCCGAGCCGGACTCGAACATACGACGACGGCTTGTATTTACGCTAATAACTTTTAAAACATATAGATTTCGGATCCGTAGTATCCTTAACTAAGTTATTTTGCTGATTATTCTTCATTTTATAAAAGTTAAAGTTCTGTGATTGCATTTTTGTTCATTTTTTTGCAAATAAAAATCCACTTTGTTAAGTAAAGTTGTAGCACATTTTATAGGGAACAACTTTGTCGAAGACACCATACTTCACTCTAACAATTTAAATACACTATTATGCAGTACTATAAACTATTATGAAGTTTTCTGTAGAATGCCCCTCAGCATAAACTTTATTTGATGATATCATTAGCTTAGCCGTAGCAAACAACATTGTAGAATATTGAAAAATTGTAGAAAACCACTATAAAATGTTATATTGAAAATTTTTTTTTCCAGTGGCAATCTGTAGAAAACTTTGCAAAAGTCGGTTTGCGCAAAAGGCTTTCTTTGGACGACTCAGTTTGACTTTCGAACAATATCGCACGCTTAGCCTTGGGGCTAATAGCGGTCTCGATCAACTAGATTAGTTGAAAGAATTCGTTATCGATATTGTTTTTGGCACATTTTGCATGTGTAGGATAAGTACAACGATACATCGTGCCCCAGTGCTGAGTCGAGAAAATTTCCAGATCGAACCAAGATTTTTTTGTTCTATTTGGAGCCCCAAACAATCCTGAATTTATCGGAAGTCGATTGGTTCAGTCTCCGCTTGGCGCATGGCATTTCTATTTTATATGGAGATTTGTATGGAAAAACCAACGTTTTTGCATTTTCCATTCTAAAGAGCTCAAAGTGGCTTTAACCATAGGTTCCATGACTTCAAATGGTAGGTTTTTTGATACCTAACAACTTGGCCAAATACATCAAAGAGCTAGGGTGTCCCGAAAAAATACTGACGCTGTTCAAAGAAATTTATGTTGCAAATCATTTTTTCTGCCAACACTGCCAGTGTACCGGCTTTAGTCAGATTTCCATCAGAAGTAACCTCTGAAACACGTTGTAGATTCTACCTACGCCTAGAATATTGACTTGAATTTGTTTGTTTGATCCAGCTGAGTGTGTAAACTCGTTACGACAGATGATTTCTGATGGGAATCCTACTGGCGCCGGTACATTGGTAATGTTGGCAGAAAACAAGATTTTTTGCTTTTAAATCGACATACTCAACTTTGAACAGCTATAGCTCTTCTTAAGGACATCCTAGCTTTTCAGTGCCGTCTGCAAAGTTGTTAGGCATTCAAAATACTATACTTTTACATAAGGTAGTGCATTATTAGATCATTATTGAGCTCTCTAGAAAGGTAAATGCAAAAAAGTAGGTTTTCCCATATAAATTTTCATACAAATTTGAAATGCAATGCGCCGAGCGGGGACAAAACCAATCGACTTCCGGTAAGTCTAGAGTTGTTCGGGGCCCCAAAAGGAAAGCAAAAAAACGTGGTTCTGGAAAATCGATCACTTTTTCCCACCCTGATAAGTATTCCTTCTCGTCGTTTCCGAAACTATAATCATCTGGCTATTCGCTATCACAGATCCAACTAAAGGTGCAACAATCCTTTGGACATGGAACAATCCTCTGGTGTTTACGACAAGTTCGATTTTAACATGGCGAAAAGTGTTTTTCAAAACCGCACATTTAGAATACTGCCTGTGATCGCATAATTGTAACATTCAACATTTTATGGATTTCGCGCTTTGCATTGGAAAATTTACCTACTTTTTACAAAGCGTAAATAACCGCGTAATTGTCACACTACTTAACCTTTTTAGTTATTTGTCGAAAAACCTTCATTTAAATCCAGAATAGTGGGCAGAATAGTTTAGTTGAAGGGTATCAAAAATTGACCAACATCAATTTGCCGCATTATTTTTATCGTGTATCAAAAAAAACTTAACACTTCTCATTTTAAAAATGTATGTATAGTATCATGCCTTATGTTCGATTTTGACATTTGTTTCTCAGTTGTGAAAACGGCATCGAAGCAAGAGAAGCAACGCTTCGAAATTTTGGTCGCGCATCGCAAAAATCCGAACTACTCGCAAACCAAATAAGCAAAATTGTTGAATGTGGCCAAATCAACCATTACCAACGTAATAAAAGTGTTCGGAGAACGTTTGCTGACTGCCAAAAAGCAGGACCAGGAAGAAATCCAAATTCGTCAGCAGTTTCAAGCGAAATCCCAACCATTCTTACCGAGATGTCGAAAGACATTAAGCTGTCGAAGCTTGCAAAGAAATATCTCTGTTTCTGTGGTTTGAAAAGCCACATTTTCATCGTAAGACACAACACAACTTGATGGAAGGAGCCAAGAGAAAGGACGGCTCAAAAGGAAGCTTGAGTCAATATTTTTGCATTGTTCTGTGCGAATTGAACATGACAAAGAAACATGATTTGATTTTTAATAAAAACCTAAATTAATCCACCTAGCGGTCAGACCCGGCCTTTCTCATTCAAACTTATTATTTGTAAAAATAGATTTACATGAACGCTTCAATCCAATAAATGTATATTCACTCTTTAGGTTCTAAAAAATTGATGTTGTAATCTATACATATCAAAATGCAGTCCGGTTTGTCTGTCTGTCTGATCCATATAGGTTCGAAAACTACCAAATAAAGGTTCCTATGAGAGTTTGAGACCCCTTCCTCTTCTGGAAGGGAGTGGTCCCATACAAATTAAACATAAATTTCTGCACAACTCAAGAACAAACCAAGCAAATGAATCCGAATTTGGCATGTGGATGTTTTAATGGGTAACAAAAATGTCCATAATAGTTGGACGCCCCTCCCTTTTCTGGAAGGAAGGGGTTCCATACAAATGAAACACAAATTTCGGTACATCTCGAGAACTAACCATCTAAATGGAACCAAAATTGGTAGGTGAATGTTTTTAGAGGTAACGAATATGTGCATAATGGTTTGACACCCCGCCCTTTTCTATGAGGGAGGGGTCCCATACAAACGAAACACAAATTTCTCACAGCTCAAGGACCAATGTAGAAAATACAACCAAATTTGGTATGTGAAAGTTTTTAGTGGTAACAAATATGTTCCATAATCGACCTCAGGCAACATTTTGGATCGAAAGTGGCAACATGCGGTTTCTGGAAAACAGCAAAAAATGGCCGATTTCCACCCAATATAACCAAATACCACCTAACATGGGTATTTCCGGAATCGTAATGATGCACTGGAGCCACAAATCGACTTCAGACAACATTTCGAATTGTAAGATGGTAACTTCCGGTGTCTGGCAAACAGCCAGGAATCAGCAAATAACATTTAATATGAATATTTTCGGAACCAGAATTACGCCCAGATGACAGAAATTGATTTCATAGGCAATTTCAAAGTCCAGAATGACGACTTTCTGTTTCTGAAAAACAGCCTAAAGTGACCAAATATCACCCAATATGAGTATCTCCGGAGCCAGAATGTTGCAAGAAGCTAAAAATTGACCTCAGACACCATTATGAATTGTAGGATGGCAACTTCTGGTTTCTTGAAAACAGTCAAAAATGGCCGATTCCCGTCTAACATGAGTATCTTCAGATCTAGAATGATACACAGCAGCTGAAATCGACCACATACCCTATTTTGGATTCTAGGTTGGCGACTTCCGGCTCCTGGGAAACAGCCGAAAATGATCGAATAACACCCAATATGGGTGTTGCAGCTGCGAGCAGGGCCTTCTACGGACTACGTAACCACCTAAGGTCCCGTAGTTTGCAAACTCGCACAAAACTAGTGCTGCATAGGACGCTGACACTCCCGGTGGCCCTTTACGGCATGAAGCATAGACGCTGAAGGAAGCTGATTGACGTGTGCTCAGAGTTTTTGAGCGTAAAGTTCTGCGATCGATACTTGGCGGTAAACTGGAAGATGGAGTATGGTGCAGACGCATGAATCACGAGTTGTACCAGGTATACAAACATGCTGATATAGTGAAGGTAATACAGAGGGGCAGGCTTCAGTGGGCTGGACATGTAGCCAGAATGCCTGACGAGAGAGTCACCAAAACTATCTTCGGTAGAGAACCAGAAAGAGGCCATCGACCGTGGTAGGTCTCGCACGCGGTGGATGTGCGCCGTGGAAGAAGATGCACGATCTGCTGGAGTACGAGGAGACTGGAGAACGGCTGCCCAAGACAGAAGAAGCTGGACATCCCTAATTCGTTCGGCCCTAGACCGGTTAACGTTCCGTTAGCCAACAAAGGAAGTATGGGTGTTTCTTCAACCAGAATGACGCTTAAAGACCAGAAATTATCTTAAATCCCCGTTTTGAAATCCAAGATGGCGACTTCCGGTTTGTGAAAAACAGTCTAAAATAACCAAAAACCATCCAATACGAGTATCTCTGGAACCAGAATGATGCAATGAGCTAACAATTGACCACAGGCACCATTTTGAATTGCTAAATGGTAACTTCTAGGAAACAGTCGAAAATGACCGAATAATACTCAATATGGATATTTCCGTAATCGAGATGATGCATAGAAACCAAACATTGACCCTAGACACCATTTTGAATTCAAAGACGATCACTTTTAGTTTCTGGAAAACAACCAATATGGGTATTTCCGGTGTCAGATTGATGCCAGAAAATCTGCTGAAAATGACCGAATACCACCCAATATGAATATATTGAGAAATAAGGCGATGTACAGAAGCCAAAAGTCGAGGATGTTGTCATTTTGATAAAATCAATCATTTCAAACAATTTGTTATTTGACTTTGATCATATCCTATGGCCGATTCGTCGTGCATTTGCAGACTTTGAACACATCGCAAAGAATCAATGAATTTGGAACGTTCAAATAGTACGATACCACATTCAAATCATGTCGAGGCCACATATAACGATCAAAGCAGGTACTGTTTTAAATAGTCTTTGAATTTCTTTTCTTTCCATAACTTTTGAGCCACTTATCAAATTGTTATGAAGTTTGTTATTTGTAAGTTTGAGAGATGACTCGTTCGTATGACACTAGTTATGTTCAAATAATTCATGTAATCATTGAGATAATAGACTTTTGTTGTTTTATTAACAATTTAATACATAACGGTTGCTTAAGTTCGATTATGATCGAATGAAATGGGATGGATAGGGCAGCCAAACTTTGAAACCACGTGTTCAATAATAATTCCTCAGTTAGCTCTTAACTAGGGCATTCATCTGATAATAATATTGATCAAATCGGTTGTGTAGTTTCTGAGATAATGAAGTTTCGTGATTTTCACATTTCGGTACATTACAGACGAGGTTACAGTTCGATTATAGTAAAAATCAATAGGGTGGTATGAGTCAGCTAGACTTTTTATTTGACACTAATTTTGTGGAAATCGGGTCAGCCATCTCTGAGAAAAGTGAGTGAGTCCATGTAGTCTTCGGAATATGTTTCTTTTCATAGCTGGATTTCACATTTTTAAACATAACAGGCAAAGTAATGGTCCGATTGCAGAACAAATCAATAAGGTGTTATGGGGCAACTAGACCTTCTATTTTACACTGATTTTCTGAAAATCGGTCCAGTCATCTCTGAAAAACATGAGTGAGATTAAATAGTCTTCAGAACACGTTTCTTTTCATAACTTTTGAACCACGAGTTCAATCTTCATTAAATTCGAAAGTTAAGGGTATTTCAGGTAACCCGTTCATTTGAAACCAATTTTGTTCAAATCGGTTGTGTGGTTTAAGAGATAATGATGTTAAATGCTTTTTACATTTTGATACATAACCTCCAAACTAAAAATCCGATTACAATAAAATTGAACAGGGTCTTATAGGACAGCAAGATCTTTCATTTGCAATTGTTTTAATGAAAATTGTTCCAGTCATCTCTGAGAAAAGTGAGTGAGAATAAAAATCTGCACACACACACACACACACACACAAACACACACACACAAACACACACACACAAACACACACACAAACACACACACACAAAACACACAAACATAAACACACACACAAACACACACACACACAAACACACACACAAACACACACACATACACATACACACACACACACACACACACTCGCACATACATACAGAAAATGCCCTTTGGAGCACTTCAATATCTTCGGTTTTGCAAGTGGTTGCTATATCTTTCTAGGAGACAGGCAAAAATGATCAATTTTTACACATTTTGGTTTGACCAATTGTCAATCGTAACACTCTGTGGGGTATTGTTATCGAAGAAGGTGATGATAAAAAAAATAAACCTTGAAGTTGTCGTCTTTAAAGTGACTAGTTCGCTTATTGCAGCATTTCCTTCAACTTTTTTGGCGTAGAGTTACGTTTTACGGCAACATTGGAGTGCAAATTAAAAAACCGAAAAAGTTGAAAGCCTCACGAAATTGTCCTCTTTCAAATGCTTAAAACTCAGTCAGCTTCAAACAAATTTCCTTTATTCTTACAACCATCGATTGAAAATTTATGTGTTCGTCCTCCAGAATGCAGAAAATTGTGATTATTTGATACTGAAACTATTGTGATTTTGAATTATGTAGAGCCTTGTTAAACACATTTTTATTGTCTTTCCGATCACGGTTGTCAACCTTTTACGTAGCTAGATTTTGTATCTCTCGTCTGTGTGGAAGTCTGGGGAAGCACCGTAATACACACATGTCCTTTATGAAAACTAAATCCAACAAATCCATCATGTAATAAATTAATAAAAATAAAATTCCAATACATTAAAAAATAATAGCCGTTTGTGCTGTAGATAAAATAGAGTTTTACAACCATACGCAATGTTTTGGTGAATAGTAGAAAAATTTAACTACTTCACAATCAGATGATTTTAGGGCGCTAAGAAGCGCCATTGGTGTGTCGCAATAATGACACCCGACAATTAGGTTAATTTCTCGTCATGGCAGATTGCCATTTTCACATGACGTGAGATGATTCTCGTTGTTATCTCGGCAGCATTTTCTAATATTTTCAGAACTTTATCAGCTACTAAGTGTTGGATAACAGCTAGCAGATAGACGACCGCTTCAGCACTAGTCAATATTCTTCGCACCGCAGACGATGAATTCGACCTACCGGGAATTGAAGTCCGGCAGTAGATGGAAAAGGTTTTGCTTTTCCTTTCCTTTCCGTGACCAGCCTTTACCATTGCAAAGTCTTGGGAATAGCGATGAAGTTTCCGTTGTTGCCTTTTATACCAGATTTTGAAGAGTAACTCTTATAGAAGGATGAGCCTCGTAGACGACAAAATGAGAAAGACAAATCATTTGTTTGCCGTTTTCGATAGCTGTACTGGTCGTAATCGAAAAATAAGCGCTAAGGAAAGAAGCTAAAGTACAATGCGCGAGTGGTGGAATTTTTTTCAACTATTTCATAACCGAATAGTTTTTGGGCTCTAAAACGTATGGTTCATAGGACCTTGTAGAAGAGGCATCCTTGCATTATCGGAACACATTTATCTTTGAAAAAAATTGAAATGCTCCTTAAACCTTCTAGAATTATTTTGATATTTTTCCATCCTGGATTTTTTGCTAAAATTTATGTCATAACATCAAGTTTCAATACTAAAAATGAAGAAAAGATCCAACTTGTTTATAAATCGTTCGAAATTTGGTCCTTTTTGGAAGTTTTTATTGGGGGAAAAATGCTCTTTCCGTGTATTTTTTTTCCTGAGCACAATTGGTTCCCTATAACTTGTTCTTAAATATTTTTCCAACAACTGAAAGTTTTTGAGCTGCAATGCTTGGAGTAAACTTAAATGCGAGTACCCTCTTAAAACATTGGCGTCAATTTACCAATTTCAATATAGGTCATGTAGCTTTCAGTGTCTAGCATGATTCGCTCATTGCATGCATCATAAGATGAAGATTTTCCTCCTTTGAATGGGTACGACAGTGACTGTTGCAGTTGCGGTCGTTGTTCAATATCTCGAATGCAATCAAGCGTATTTTAATTTTACATTTACTTTCACGACGCTTGTTCGCATGTTCGTGGAGTATTATATTTGCCATTTACCCAAATATGTTGAAAGGTTCCTCTTGCTGAAATGAAATAAATGCTACGTGAGTGCAAGCAGGCAACTGAATATATTATTCAAAAGCCTGAACCGACACTGCGGCCCGAAGAACATAAAGTGAATCGTGTTGCAGCGCCCCGAACCGGAGATTCGAAACGAAAACTGTTATGGGCGGCAAAACGAACCTACACACTAAACTCGTCTTGTTACCGGAATGTTTCTGATTACGGTGTACCTAACCACGACATGGGCCCACCACCTGCTTCAAATCTGTACCAAGTGGAGTTCCTGTTCCTTTTTTCGAGTGGGTTGATGGATGAAATTTTTCGGGCAATCATAAAAATGCTGCTGTAGGCACTTAGGCAGGCAATGGTAGTAAAAACGGCATTGAAAAATTTGATAGGAAGAAAAGAAAATTTAATATTTTTCTCTGCAGACTGAACAGTTGTGCGGTATGGAAAGTAATCGGGAGCTGGCACATGGACGTGTTTTGCCAGAGTACTGAGTGCTGCTTCTCATTCATCCGTCTAGTAGACTGCGCAACAAACCAGGATCATTTGTTCGTGACATGCAAGAACCGTGTACCGTGTAGTTGTGTGTTTTGCGACTCTTTTGATGTTTCCGTTTTTATGAATTTTGGCTTTTCACAATTTTTTTCTTCTCTTTTACTGGATTTTTGAGTCGAATCTAACAACACTAATGAAATGTTATTTTTAAGATTAACAAATCTAAATTAGTAAATTTCGTGACTAAAGACTCCTAACTATATTCACTGCGTCGCCTAGTGTAAGCCTCCCCAACTGACAGTTATTGAAGTTTGACAGTGAAAGGATTGCGCTCGTCAAAGAAATAATACTGAATATCCACATTAGTATTCTTCAAAAAGCAATAAAAACACAGCTCTGTGCACTTGAATAACAAATAGAATGTGCACTTTGCTGCACACGTTTAAGATTGTTGGTCAGCACTGAGCAGTATTGGAGAAAACTTTGTAATGATGCAATGAATTGACATGGACACCCAAGCAGGAGGTTTCAAATCGCATAAAGCATGCGCTTTGAATGTGCAAGATAACGGAGCTTGTACATTCAAAACTTTTGTGCTTTGAACGTACTTAGTGAAAATTTGTACCAAAACGGACGCTTCTTGTAGTTATAGATATAGTAATCATTCCCTTCAATTGTGATATCAATTAGATTATCCCAAAAAGCGATTAGTTGCCAATTTGCCAATACATTCATGTATATAATTAATTATTTGACAATTATTTAGAAATTGTCAAATGTAGAGTCATGTTCAAAATCAGTTCCAAAAACTTCTTAAATTCTAATATGAGTGGTCTGATTAGTATATCTATATAAAAACCGTTGTAGTTGATTATACGTCGCTAGATTACCTCTCTAAACCATCGAAATTTGAGCCTTTTTGAAAAAAATGGTTCGATTTTTGAATGTTTAACGAGATGTTCCTAATTTAAATAAAGTCCTGACGCTAACAAAACTTTATTGGATTCCGAAAGGGTGCACTGCCAAGCAATGGGCGAATGCGAAATGGAAATAAAAAACAAAATGAATAAAAATAAACACGAAACGAAAAATTGTCCCTGAGGTTATGTTTTCCATTTTTTTTATTCGGTTCCACAAGGTTTTCCGCAGGCTATGATCACGAAAAAGACTAGCAGCAAGGATAAAATGAAAACAGGAAAAGCATGTTCGCTAGTAGAGATGGAATACATTTGACTTTCAGGCACTGATGGAAACGGGCTTCGATGCTGAAATAGTTTCATTCTATTATTCACGGTGAATTCATAGAGAACAAAAAGTTCTATAATATATTTACGGTCTGGGCACAGACAAACAGACGTCCCTCTTCGAAGAAAAATCCTGAAAAATCTTCGTCCTTATTCGAAACGTTACACTAGTGCGCCACCATGTGAGCTTATTGCCTACTAACTTATTTTCGTAAAACGGTTTTTGTCTTTGCTAATGGATGTGAACGCTTGCCCTTATAATACCAGCGGCATTACTGACGGTTTTTGTCTTCGATAATGAATGTGCTCTCTTGCTTGTAGCGACACTACCGGCATTATTGCCCACTAAGCAAAATTTTGAAAATAATCGTTATTTTTCTGGTCGATGAAATCGTCATCGATTGGCACGTCTGTTTGTCTGTGGTCTGGGTTTTGTCTACACCGCTACATTTTTTACTCTGCTAGCTTTCGCAATTATTTATTTCCAAATGCAAGGAAAGTGGATTTGGTATTGTGGGTCGACCAGTAATGAGGAGATTTGTCGTTTTTTACCAACTATCGATTTATCCAGGCGGAATGATTGCGCCTTGTAATTGTGAAACCGAAGAATAGCGATGATAAATTGAAAGCATAAATTATTCGTATCTCTCAAGAGAGGGAAAGTCTGCATAATTAATTGCTTGAAAGATACGTCACACAAAGTCCATTTAATTGCCTAAAAAGCGGAAAAAATACCTCATTCATAGATCAATTAGCAGCACGTTCCACTCGTTGGACAACCAAATAAACTATAAATGCCCAACAGTGTAATCATTGGTTTCACACCAGCCGGTGTGCAACTCACCCCGGGGTCAAATTCAATAAATTATGTTTAACATTCCATTCTCCGCTTTCAGCCCACGGGATTGATTGCTTCAAATGTGTATCGATGAACGGTGCGAATAAAGCGTGCGATGACCCATTTCACAACAATTTCTCGACCGCCATCCTGGAGTCACCGTGTATGGGCGGACGGAAGGGCCGGGATGGACTCTTTCCTGCTACGTCCTGCATCAAAATTGCTGGCTATTACGGTGAGTATCTACGTTTGATGTTGTGATGCATCATAGTCTCTTTATATATCTAACGGTAGATAGATGAACTTTGGATAATCGAGTTGAAATCTCACGAGTCAGCATTACATGGATCAATGGTTATCGAACCTGTCTCTACGAAGACCGACTTTATGACTAACATTCACCTTTTCCTGTCAAAGCATGTCATTTCCAATCATTATTTTGCAATGTCCATTGAATCTGGGCAATAACGAAATGGTAACGCAATGGCTATGGTAGTTTAAGGACTATTCAACAATACTTTTGTCAACACGCCGTACTCTCCAATAACTTTGTACCTTTTTTATAAGTAATAATTTTTTAAAGTAGTCGTTCAAGCGTTTGACACTTCCCAGAAAGGATCGTTAGATTACGTTCTCACGAAAAGCTAAGATAGATTTTGTAGTCTAGGACAAGGTAAACTTAAATTATGTTGCACTTAAATTAAAAATACATCAACCATCTACAGAATTTATTCACATACTTATTTTGCAATAACAATCCTTAAAGATAAGAGCACGAAAACCTTCTCACAAATACCCTTTCAATGTGGCATTCTCCCTTTATTCGGTGTGCCATTTAATCATCACTCCGTATTACGTAAACTTCATTACTGGTAAACTGTATAAAATTGCATCCTGCTAAAAGATTTCCATACGTGTGTATGGGTACGACACAAGAGGATGAAGCTAGTTAACATCATTTTATTGAAACAGCACATCCTCCTCCGCATCAGTGATGCGGCATCACAACACAACAGCTCGACTCTCGACGAGGGATGATTTCCACAGTTCATGTATCTGTCAGTGATGTCAGTGAAAATGTGAAATGTGTATGCCCCCACACACTTGTGCGGCCCATATTCAGCGTGAAAAGCATGAAAGGGGTTTGACTTCCGTTCACGTCAGAAATCTCACTCCAATCTACTGTGTCCCGGTGCGCGCGGACTGAAGTCGAGCTGTGAAACATGCTTTACATCATTATCTGTTTCCCCACTCCAAACAACCACCGCCCGCCAACAAAGAGACCCTAACGACATTCCCTCGGACCTAAACATGTCACCGTACATTGAATAAATTTGTTATATTGACTCACGACAGTAGGTACAATATACACGCACGGTTACTCCCGGTTCCGGTTGAAAGTCGATGTTAAATGTTTGATTGATCAGCACTCTCATCCTGCCTTTTCCGCTTTCTCTCTCTCTCTCATCCTGCCATTGCAGACGACACCGGCGAAACCATTACCGTTCGAGGATGTGCCCTGGACAGTGGAACACTGACTACCGATACGGAAATCATTCGGATGTCCCACTGCGGTCGGTTCTTCTATGACGATAGGTAAGGCCAACGTCCGGTCGGTGTTGAATGTTCATGTGCGCGGAATATCCGCAGCAGGCGGTGTGGACCACCGTGGATTTTTGTTATAAATTTTAGGACTAATAACCTACATTTATTTATTCATTATGTTCAAATGTTTTTTTTTTTGAGACCATTCGCGGGTAACCGTTAAGGATGGGGCACTTGCAAACATTCGTTTCTCATCAAGTTTTTTGCAACTAAAATTTTAGTATGGTAAGGTGTGCCATGTTAGACATAAACACGTTAGTCATAATATCGTCAGCCATAACCGTTTTCTAGACCAATTTTCCTAAAATTTTAAACTGTTAAAAAACTTACTCTCTAATAAAACTTAGAATCTTTCAATTACTCAATAAATAATCTAAGCAACCAGGTGGCACACTCTCGTTAAGGGCTTCAAAGCAACTTACAGAGCAACTTAAAATAAAAATATACAGCTAACTGTTTGGAAATAATCTCTAAAATCTAAAAGCGGTTCTCCTAACCAGCCTTAGAAAATGTACTGTACTACGACAGCTGTCAGACGACATTGATGTTCTTCTTCAACGACAGTAACAGCAATAAAATAACAGGCTTGTTGTAACAGAGGAAGTGTTTTAGTGCCGAATCAAAAACTACTTTAAACTGCAATTGTGAATCGGCTCAATCACGCGACGATTCTATATTCATATCCAGATTTTCAAAGTTGTTAACGAAAAATTGATATGATATTAAAAAAGTAACACATGACAGTTGCTTAAACGCGGAAAAATTTCCGCATGAATCGCGTCTACTCTGAAATCCACGTGAACAAATTTGATGGTGACAATTTTTAATCATGCCTGCTAAATACTTTAAAGAAAGACACCCTTCTTAATAACAATTTTTTCTTCGACTTTTTTCTAAATAAACAAATATTTTTGAATGTTGACACCTAAATAAAAAAATAATATAGTTACTTTTTAGAATTTTTTAGTCTTAGATTTAACATATTTAGTATTTTGTATTAACCTGAAAATTTTTTCAACATTTTTAATCGTTTATTAGGGTTCCAAAAAATCTTTTCGAATTTTATTCACGATAGCTTTCTAAAGTTTTGTCTCCACGAAAAAAATTCTAACGAATTTAAAAAAATCACAGGAGGGTTGTGTGCAAAGCCACGACCGCAAGGATGAAGTAGAATACTTTTACAAGAAAACCCGGCTGCTTGCGTGTCAGTCATTTTTTAATTTGTTGTTTAATTCAATATCGGATAAGATACCGATCACATCTAGGCGTTATCACTGACAGTGCGAATAAAGTATTCCTTGTGATAAAATAAACTGTGAAAAGCTGATTTAACACTCAATACTAGACGGCTCATGTGTTATCAAAATGAGTCAGCTGGCTCAGCTGCTATCGATGCTGAGATCCGCTGCAACTAGTGCACCATCCATTGCCATGCCACAGCTGTGGCCGCTATCCGCCTGGTATCCACTGCACTGCTACTGCTGCTGCTAAGGGAAGACTGCTGTTGTTGCTGTCTAGAACTATTATGTGCGGCTTCGACTGAAACAGGCTCTTATGTAGGGATGAAAAACCTATCGATAGTAGTAGGAAATCATCGATAACTATCGATAGCCGTTTCAGTCGATAATTCCCTTCCTTACTCTTATTCAGATAAATAGCAAATTTAGAATGGCCAGGTCTATGATTCTGTCGACCGTGCTTGGGAGGCAATCAAATTAACGACTAATCAGATCAGTCGAATTTTGCGCTTCAACAAGGATTGACCATTTTCAATAATATAGTTGCTTGTCATGATTTGGACTTGATATTTTCGAATTTTAATTATGCGAAAAATTATTTTTTATGCTGATAATGAAAGCTTTTCGGATGTTGTGCTCATGACTGAAGGAAAAGATAATTCAGTACGTTCAGAGACACGGAGATGAAGCCAAATATATATCTGTTCCATATTTCTTGAACGTGTAAATTGATTAAAGAGAAAATATTAACTCTTCAATTAGGTTTTTATTCCATCCTGAAAAGGACAATTTGTTGTTTAATTCAATGTTTCATAAGATGCCGATCACATCTTTGCATTATCACTGGCAGTGCGAATAAAGTATTCCTTGAGGGAAAAAAACACTGAAAAGTTTTCCAGAACGTTCTTATCATTGGATGCATTTGCTAGTGTGTCTGCTATCGCTCAGAGACAGCATTTCACTAAAATGCCACACTGCATCGGCTGGCCCTGCTTATATAGATGCTGAGACCAACGTCAACCGCTGCGCTATTCCCGTTGCCACAGTAGTGGACGCTTCCGTTGCCATCGGTATCCGCTGCCCTGCATCACCTGGTCCTGCTATCGATGCTGAGACGCGCTCCGCTATAGTTGCCATACCACAGCTGTGGCCGTTGTCCGCTACACTGCTACTGCTGCTGTATCCACTGCTGCTGCTAAGGAAGGACTGCTGTTGTTGCAGTCTAGAGTTGTAATGAGCGGCTTCGGGTGAAACAGGCTCTTATATAGGCCAAATAGCACATTTCAAATGGCAAGGTCTATGATTCTGTCGACCGTGCTTGGGAAGCAATCATATAACGACCAATCAGAGGCCGAAGTTTTCGTTTTGACAAGGCTTGACTATTTTCAATAGTACAATAGTTTGATAAATAAAATTACAATTATCTGCATTTGGGAAGAATCTTAGAAGATTTTCCAATCTATTGCTGCAAGAACGAAAGAAATCCATCGAATACTAACCGATTTATTAGCATTTGAAATTGGACATATTTTTCACTTTTTTCGGTTTTAGATTTTCATTTCACATCCCTATGTAGCCGAACTTCCTGAGAGAAGTATTCTACTTCAAAATTCTAAATTCTTCATGAGTTTACCTTCACACGCACTGACGAAACTACCCATGCACTATCATGGACGCCTAATGCGCCCTTTCCGGAATCTACAACTTCTTGGTATCAGAGCATCGAAAGAAAGCCTGGTTCCGGACGGCCGACGACCCTAAGCGACAAGAAGCACCAAAGGATACTGAAGCGGAAAACCAGGGAAAAGTTGCTACACCGCCAAGTGCGCTTGACCGGGAGTTTGGTGCAACCTGCCAAGTAGTGAAAACAGTACCTGGCGTTCCCGCCCACTGGTTTCGGAGTTGCAGGTAATGACGCAGTGGCTGCGGCTGAATAAGATGATCAAGCCGATTTTCCCGGTGAATCGCAACGTGGCGGTGGCGATGGACGTCGAGACCTATTCCACCCTGGATGGTAACGACTGGCAGGGCACTTCATATTTACTTCCCCCAACGAATGAAGTGAGCTCAGAGGAGAAGTTAATTTCACACATCAAGTTCCCCAAGAAGGAGCTGCTGTGGCTGGTATCAAAGTCGGCGAACTCGCCCAACTTTCCTCTGCTAAAAAGCCAATTTTTTACTACTGAACGAATTTCAAAAATTAAATTTTTCCTATACATTCCATTGGCACCCTATTGTTGATGCACAGTCGTTTTTTCGAAAAGTTTTGTTCAGGTATCAGTAAGTCGCCCCCTCTGACAACACCTTTGTTACCCATGAACCTTCCCTTTCCCTCCTAACCACTTGAGAAAATAGTGTAACGCCGGCCCTGGTAACAGCAGTGAAAAATTCTCTACAGATATTAAAATTACAATTTTACAGCTTTTAGTAAAGAGTATAATGTATTTATTTTTACGAGGATGCGAAAAATGAACTACATACAATGCCCGCTTTACTGAACTTAAAATGCAGTCTAAAGAGGGCTTCAGATGGCTTCAACAGTCAACTCACATTTAGAATAATTTAATAACAGACTTCTAACATTTACAAAACAAAACCAACATCGTTTCATTGTTAGAAAGAAAAAAATGAAATGATGTATGAGGTACAATGTTTGGGAGTAACATTTAAACCAATCTGAGTTGAAGTAGGCCCGATAATCATCATTGCTGGCCACGCCCATCTTTATCGCAGCTTGGGGATATTAGAAAGGATATTGATGATGTAATACTTACTTAATGAGAGGCCACCGACTCAGTGACACTCTCGTAAGTACTACGGAGTTGGATTAAGGGGTTTAGGTTGTTGACGCAAAAACTATCTATCAAAATTGAAAAACTGGCAAAATTTCATGCATCCAAAGCCCTTAAAGTATATAAAAATGCAAACAGGCACTTGAGCCAAAACATGCTCCTAAATTCGATCTCAGACCGCCAAACTTATCATAATACAGTTGTCGTGTATTCATGTCACGCTGCTACAACGATTATTTATAATTATAAAAACTATTCAGCTGCAACATTTAACCAAAAGCTTGAAAAATCGAAAAACAAAAGCTCACAGAAACTTTGTTCTGAAAAATTTCGGGAAAGCCTCCAAACATATTGTCCCATATCGTAATGAGCAATGGTATGAAATTATATATTAAGTCAAATTTTTTTCGGCTTGCTCAAAATACTAACGGGACCGACCCGCCATGCGCGGTTAAACAGTTCAAAACATATTTCACAAACACTCAAATTGCAATTTAAAGTAAATGGTGTTATTCAATACAATTCTACGAAATGTCAAAAGTGTTATTTTGTGTTGCGTCCTGCGCCTCAAACACGAATTGAAACAAAATTTCAACACATTATCGAAAAACGCACTTGTCGATTACTGGAAACAAACGCGCAGCGCATAATTGAGAACAAAAAAAAAAACAAGATTCATCGCACCCGGCAACCCAGTTTGGCAGCAAGAAGTGCGTCGGAAATAAAATAATCACAATTAGTCAGCAGCAAACTACCGCTTGAAAACATTATTTTAATGACTAAACAGTGCGCTGACAGTGAAGCAAAAGTTCAGCGCGTAATTTGGTAATAGAATAGGAAACTGAAATGTTGTCTTTCTGAAAAATATACACCGTGGAAAAAAATTTTGAGGAAAAAAAAATCAATAACAAAAAACAAACTTTAAGAAAGAAAACACACAAATATTATTATAATTTAATATCTTAAAAATCCCTACTTAGAAAAATCTGATTTTTTCAACGAAAACTACATAAAACATTAAAAGCTGAAAAATTTAAAAAAAAAAATACCTATTTGAATTAAAAAAAATTTCTCCTATCGAGCGTAACGGCCGAGCGAATGAAATGACAACTGTGGATTCAAGCACTCATAAACTGTATCACTTAGACAGTTTGATAGCACATGAAACAGCATTAAAGTCGCAAGTGAAATAATTAATTATATTAAAAGATAGTCCACAGACCGAAACATTTATATATTTTGTGCTCATCGCATAGCAAGAGATAAATTTGCACGAGTTTATAAAGAACAAAGATCAATTGGGTCCTAAAGTTTTGAATGGTTTTCTAATTTTTATATATCAGCTGGAAGAGTGCAATTTTCTGAGAAAAACGTGATTTTCAAAAAAATGCTTATCGTTTTCCTCCGATTTTTAAATGAAGAATAAAAAACTGCTCGAAGTGCCTTTAATGACAGTTCTCTCATATACTGTACATGGGCGAAACGTCATCTAAGACCTTTCGAGCAGTTATTTTGTTCTTCATTTGAAAATCAAAGAAAAACGATAAACATTTTTTGAAATTACGGATAACGGCAATGCAAATTTATACAGCTCGCCCGTTTTGATGTTGACAGTTGCCTTAACGGTGAGTGTCTTGTCATTTCTCTAATGTATAGGTTCGCTAATGGCAGAGGCCTTAGAGAAAGTTGCTGGCTGATGTATTCACTTCATGCAAGCCTGCTGCTGATGCTTCCCGCTACCACGCTGAAACAGCATTTTAGTGAAGGGAGTGTCGTTGCATCAGCTGGCCCTGCTACTATTGATGCTGATATACCCGCTGCAACAGCTACGCTATGCATAGCCATGCCACAGTTGTGGCCGCTATACGCTGGCCCAACTGCTGAGCAACTGCAACGCTATTCGCAGCCATGCCACAATTGTGGCCGCTATCCGCTATCGATGGTACCCACCGCTCGCTCCCGCTGCTGCTAAGGAAGGACTGCTGTCGTCGCTGTTCAGAACTAATATGAGCGGCTTCGACTAAAACAGGCTCTCATATAGGGATGAAAATAGGAATGAATTATTTTACGTACGTGGTGGAATGATATAACTTGAAAAATATGTGTGACTTCATTCCGGCTCAGAGCGATCATTTGATAAGCTCCACCTCTTTTTTCAGTTTCTAAAGTTTTTCCTCAGTTTCGTAGCACGGATGCACAAAAATCATTTCTTGTCGAGCCGGACCGATAGCACTCTCATTGAAGCAACAAAATAACATGTTTTGTGTCGTGTTGTGCAGCTTGGTTGGAGAAAATGTTCCCGTCCCCGTGTCGCATGTAAGCAGATTATTGCGTTCAGTAGACAGTAGATAGTGTATCCAGCGAATAAACACCGATGGTGCTCTCACACACGCAACGGTTTTAACCCGTATCTTATTGCGGTTTGTAACATCAAGCGATTTCGTTTGCTCGCTGTTGCGTGTTGCATCATGTTGCAACTTGGCAGCTGGGAGACGACGAAATTCTGTTTATGCTGATTGATTGAATCGACTACATATTAGCTCTACATAGTCGAACTAACTGCTTTTGTGAATGCGTTCTAACAGGGCAGTTAATTATTCAATGTGGGTTATGCTGATCGCAGCCTTTGCGCTGCCCCTACAGTGGGGGGTTTACTAAATAAAGTGAAGGTAAAAATTAGACAACTACAACAGAATTTGATTGCATCTCGCACAGAATGTCTGCTTGTGTTGATGCCAGAAAAATTATTAACCTTCAATTATTTTTTTATTTGCCTCGAAAAAAGCATGTTGCGGTTCAAAATCGGTTGCTAATTACAACCTTTGAGCTGCCCTAACATTGGTGGAATTAAGATACACGGACAACATGCACTGTGGAAGCGATTTCACATTCAGTAAATTAGACGGGTGCGACAAATTTGAATTGCCAGGATGCAACACAGAATGCTTGCTTGCGTTGACAAAAATTATTAACTTTCAATGACTTGTTTATTTGCCTTAAAAAAGGCATTTTGATTTCCGAAATTGGATTTCCTGATGGCAATCATCATGCTGCCCCAACACGGGGGGAATAATGGCTGTCTGGCGACACACGCTGAGAAAAACTGCGCTGCTCCTGAGACGTGGTGACCAACCACAGGGCTAGTGCTGCTGCTAAGGAAGGACAACTGCTGTTGTCGCTGTCTAGAACTATTATGAGCGGCTCCGGCTGAAGCAGGCTCTTATATAGGCCAAATAGCATGTTTTCAATTGCAAGGTATATGATTCTGTCGACCGTGCTTGGGAAGCAAGCATATAACGACCAATCAGAGGTCGAATTTTTCGTTTTGACAAGGCTTGACTATTTTCAATAGTACAATAGTGTGAATAATAAAATTACAATTATCTTATTTTGGGAAGAATCTTAGAAGATTTTCCAATCTATTGCTGCAAGAACGAAGGAAATCCATCGAATACTAACCGATTTATTAGCATTTGAAATTGGACATATTTTTCACTTTTTTCGGTTTTAGATTTTCATTTCACATCCCTATGTAGCCGAACTTCCTGAGAGAAGTATTCTACTTCAAAACTGGTATAGCTTTAGGACCCAATTGTTAATCGCTGGCGGACCCGAAAAAACCTGAAAAGAGAAGTATGATCTGAATAGTAAAGGAAAGTAGAATTCGGATAGGAATTCCCGTAGTATTCAAACCGGTAGAACCACAAAAGCACGGCTCAACAAGCAACTAAAAGACGGTGTTTGTTTCGATTACGAGGGGGCATCGACGGCATTCCCCGACCCGTAAACCACTCCTGTGACTACTTCCGTATCCGTTTTACCGGTGATGTTCAGCATCGCTAGCTCCACCGCGGGTCGAGCGGGCACGTTTCTAGTTGTCTGCACTGTGACAGAAAGATCACCAGTACACGCCCTCGTTCCCATTGATTTCTCACCTACTCATCAACGATCAGACTAGGTTATCTGATTACAATAGCTTATTGCTTCGAGCCACGTCGTTAGCAGTCTTGCAAAATGTTTCCTTAAACAGGTTCCGTTGCCGGTTGGTTAATACTAGTCCGTGCAAGTGGTTTGGTGCCGTCTCGTCTTCTGTGTCTAAGGAAAAGTAGGTCAGCGGTCGTGAGTTGACAATTACCTCGGCTTCCAGCATAGAGGTCTTCAACATCACGTCACTAGGATGACGTGGGCTATCCAACACAGCTTTCATCGCTACTTTCACGGACTTTATGTTCCCATGAGCCTCCCATATGTGAAACTACAGGAACGTTGGGCAAAGCAAAGCAAAGCCTTGGTACACATTCCGCTTCGGAACTTGACCTTCTGTTTATTTATACACAGACTTCGCAGCCGACTGTTTAGTGTACAGGACAATTGCGGGGCTAACGCTACGATCCTACTGACACTAACAGTCTCTCCCGAACCGAGACTCGAACCTAAGACGACTGGCTTGTTAGGCCAGCATCGTACCTCGAGACCATCTAGGAGATCGTTGGGCAATCTCCCGAATTCTCAGCTTCATTATGACAACTGATGATTGGCTCCCACAAAATTCGTTCCGTTGCCCGAGAATATCACCGAGCTACAAATCTTCTGAAAGCCAACACGAAAGATGTCGACAAAAGTCTGTGAACCAGGCATGTGAACAGACATATCCTTTTTTGCGACGCAGCGTCCGACTTTCACAGGGGCCTGATGTAATCTACTCCGACGAATGTTAATGGCCGAATGAATGACGTTATGCGTACTCTTGGCAGAGAACCCCTTCCCCTTTTATGACATACCCAGCCCACCGCAAACTGTTAATCTTGACGATGTGGACGAAGAATGGCTGCCCAAGCAGCTCCTGCAGTTCGTGGTCCATGCACCTTCTTCTCGTTTCGTTCTCCATCTGCAGTCTACCGAAGATGGTACACAACACTTTTGGCTCGAAGACCACAAGGGCACGTTGGTCGTTCACAAGTATGGTCCATGTTTCATGGTCAGAGAACTACCAGTCTGGTCAGCGTCTTGTAGATGGTTAACTTGGTGCGGCGGCAAATTCTACTCGATCGGGGCGTCCTCTGGAGACCAAAGTAGGCACGATTTCCTGCCAGTTGCCAGTGAGCTCAGTTACACGAGCTCATCGACCACCAGGTTAGTCTTCTCGTGAACCCCTTTCTTTCGTGTACTTCGTCTTTGATGCATTGATAACCATTCCAATCCGTTTGGCTTCGGCCTTTAATCCGAAGTACGTATCCGCCATCTTCACAAAGATCCGAGCTACAATATTGATATCGTCGGCGATGCCAAAAAGTTGAACCGACTTTTGAAATCTCGTGCCACTCGTGTTAATATCCGTGCTTCTAATGACACCTTTCAGGGCAAAATTGAACGGTAGGCACGAGGGACCATTACCTTGCCTCAAACTTCTTCGAGTTTCGAAGGGGCACCCATGAATCCCGCTTGGTAGTACCCAACGAACTGCTTCGCAAATGATGATAGTTGACGGATAAGCGTTTTAAAGAGTAGATGACGTTCAGCAGAGTGATTTCCCGGTAATTGCAGCACTCCAGCTTGTCGGTCTTTTTGTAGATGGGACCACATTATCTACTCCTCCGGTACTAGTTCTTCCTTCCTAATCTTGGAGGGGGAGTCCTTCGGAAAACTGAGTTTTGGCTGTTTCATGCCTGCCGGTATTGTTCCACGTTCGTGGAACGTAGGTGTTGCCGCATACTCGCCCGTACTGCGTTCTTTTTCTCGACTAACTGTTTGCATTAGACCTTAGAACGCTTAGAACGCATCCTTCTCGTCATCGGGTCTCTCCTCATGTGGGCAGTGCACGTGAGGATGCTGTAGTTACTCAGTACTTTGAAACCGATTCCTAGCACGCTGGTAGTACCACAACTCTGGTAGAATGTAGCCGCCCGTTGCCCGCTTTCCATACCTTCTCTTCAATACAAAGAAGTTGCTGCATCGCTACGACTTCGAAGTTGTGGATGTAGGTCGTCGTAGATCATCCTGTTGCATCCAGGAACGCAGAACGATATCCATTTCCATGTTCCGTGTTTCCAATCGTAGTTCCTATTCCGTTAACTAGGTCAATGCCGATTGTTCCGATTCGTACTATCACTTACGTTATTTGTATCTTATCGTTTCTGGGCGGCTCGTTGGGCCTTTTCCAACCCCCTGTCTTGTTGGGAGACCATCATGTCAGCTCTGTTTAGAGTTCCACGCTGACACCATTTGGTGAACAGACGCTCACATCTCATTTGCACAAAAACCCGAGCTCCGGTATATAAAATTCTTGGCGCAGCTTAATGTTTGCGATAAAAAATGGATTTTTTCAGATGGTGGAAAAAAATTAACTGAGGCAGATAATTAAGTTTGATAAATTTCCCATAGAAGGTAATTATGTTAGATTACTTACAAAAAAATTCTACGCCTTTGCGAACGGCCTTCCGGCAGCTAACCGGAACATTCGCCATGGTGGACGAAAACATACGGTTTTGAGTTCTTTCTTCGTTTTATTTTTAAATTACTTTTATAATATACGTACTAAATTTATAGTACGAGGTACGTGCCAGAAGTTGCGTCGGATCAAGAAATACCGTCGGCCCATTACTCGAAGCGATCGTTGAAGGAGATGGAATATTGGTACCCAAGTTGCCCGCCCAAATTCCCCAATTGCGTCCCACCAAGGATTTCTGGACAAACCTGAAGCCTATAATAGTTTCACGCTTCAGGTTTGTCCAGAAATCCTTGGTGGGACGCAATTGGGGAATTTGGGCGGTCAACTTGGGTACCAATATTCCATCTCCTTCAACGATCGCTTCGAGTAATGGGCCGACGGTATTTCTTGATGCGACGCAACTTCTGGCACGTACCTCGTACTATAAATTTCCCCGTTCACGGCCAGCCCGGAGCAAAAGAAGACTTGGACATCCCCTTCTCGCTGATTGGCAGCCACAGCTGCACCTTCTTGGGGAACTTTGTGTGTGAAATGAACTTCACCTCGGTGCTCACTTCCTTCGTGAGGAAAGTAAAATACGAAGTGCCCTGCCAGTCGTTGCCATCAAGGGTGAGACAAGTCTCGTTGTCGATCATCAACGCGATTTGTCGGGAAAATCAGCTTGACCATCTTATTCAGGCGCTAACGCTGCGTCGTTGCCTGCAGCTCCGAGCGCAGTGGGGGAGACTGCCGCTTCCATGCATGTATGTCCATGTTCGCCAGGGACTTTTCTATTGTTTGGCCGGTTGCATCGACCTCCCGGCCAAGCGCACGCAGCGATGTAGCCACTTCTCCCTCGGTCTCGCTCTTCAGCATCATTTGGAGCTTCTTGTCGCTCATGGTCGTCGGCCGTCCGGAACCGTGCTTTCTTTCGATGCTCTGATTGTTGTCCAACAATACCAAGATGTTATAAATGGCGGAACGGGCGTATCCGGTATCTACGAGCTGCCGCACGATGTCCGCAACGGGTTACCGTTCTTTGAACGCGCACACTTCTTGACGGAGTAGCTTCACTGTTTTCGCTATCACGATTAGAGTTCGACTGATAGAGCTGTCAGTTTTTTTCTGCTGACTCATGGGTTACTAAGATTGATGCTGTATAAATTGTTTCGTCAGTGTATGTGACGGTAAATCCATAAAAGTCGGCAATTTTTGTCCATTTTTTACCGCGATCATTTACAAACACTTTCTCCGTTAAGGTACAGGAACCAATGTTGAGCAAACTGTACCAGTAAGAAGTTAACGCGATGGTCTCTTGGTAGCACCACTGGATATTTCGTTGCTTAAGGAATGTGCGGCGCGTTTCCAATCTATCATGAACGACTTTGTGTTCGTCCAGGAAAAGAACCAGTGAATCTATCTACGCCGCGACCTTTGCTTGACTTTCAGTCTACCGACAAAGTGTTTCCCTCGCCTTCACGGTATCTTCTTGATCTAGGATTTTCTCCTGCAGAGTTCACTTCCAGACCATGACTACCCGTTAAACATAGGCCATCGCTCTAAGCAAACGTTCCCAATTCGAAAGACGGTCGAAGCGACTATTTGCTCGCCCGCTTGGTGCACGGCTACTCAGCGCAGTTCTCTGCATGCTACATCCACTTCGCCCTCCATTACTGGTCATCCGGGCCACTGTTCTTTCGGATTTCGTGAGAACGGTGGTCCTTGCTACCAACGGTTTTCTGAGACAAAGGTTGATTCTAAATTCCACTTTGTGGCGTCCGCAACATTGAGCTTCGCTGGTATGTAGCACAACCCCGTCCATGTGAACGAAATAATTTCGCCAACCGAACCAAAAGCAAATTTTAGATCTAGGCGATTGTTCGAGTTGAGCTGTATCCGTCCACATGAAGTGCTTCCGAACGTTAAGGGTGAGTCCGAACGAATTTTCTGCATCATGGTAGTGATTCCATCATAGCAGCCGGATGATCCAAACGAGGAATTGAGAGCGCCAGAAGTGGCACAACTTATGGCTTTGCTGCCATAGGGAGCTGAAAATCCCGTTGTTTGTTCTCATGAGCACGCGTATCAGCGGTTTAGAGATGGGCGAACGATGCACGGCCCATCCCTAAACAGCGTCAGCAGCTGAAACAGCCAATAGCGAGCCTTTTTGCCATAGAGTTTTATGACGCTGGTGCCAGTAACATTGAACTGAATGCATATCAATAAAACCAGAGTCATAGTTAAATGCAAACTGCAACTAACCTAATGTCTTTTAAATGTTACTGATTCAACGATGTTTGTAAATGGCCGGATTCATAAAAGTGAATTAATATTTTATATTAATCAAGTCGATAACAAAATAATCAGTATTGATTACTGGTAACACTGATTCAACGATAGTAGCCTTTTGAAATACGAATGAGGAATTTCTGCGTGTAAAGGTAAATCTTGTTGATATGCATTTTGATGCTCATGTAAGGTCAAGTTTTTAGAAACTCCCTAGCGATGTTGTTATCCGTAATTTTCTCCGTAAACTTGACAAGAGTTGACGTCAGGCTTACTTACTTTACTTTACTTTTAAGGCGACAGACCGATTATCGATCCAGTGCCGAATCCAGAGTACGTCGCCATGTCCCTCGGTCTTGGGCTGCTATACTCCAATCGCCCCTAACACCTTTTTCGCGTGCATCCTCGTCGACAGCACACATCCAACGAGTACAGGGTCTACCCCGAAGTCGGCGACCTCTATCGGGATTCCTGCTAAATATAGCCTTCGCTTGACGCTCATCCGGCATTCTCGCTGCATGCCCAGCCCACTGAAGCCTGCCGTGTTTTATTCGCTTGACTATATCCGCCGATTTGTATGCCTGGCACACTTCTTGGTTCATTAGTCTGCTCCAAACACCATTTTCTAGTTTGCCGCCAAGGATTGAACGCAAAATCCTACGCTCAAAAACACCAAAAGCTCGCCGATCAGCCTCTTTCACTGTCCATGATTCATGGCCGTAGAGAGCCACCGGAAGAATCAGTGTTTTATAGAGTGCAAGTTTAGTACGGATTTGCAGACTGCGGGACTTTAGCTGGTTACGTAGTCCGTAAAAGGCCCTGTTTGCGGTTCAGGCTTATAGATCTGTACACTTTGTGTAATGTTTTGTCTTTTTTGCACAGTTTTGGTATAAACACCACCTCAACTTCCCTACGGCTGTCAGGAGTTTGATCCAGAGTGAAGCAGGCTCCAAAAAGACTGATGACCTCGGACATCAAACTGTTCTGGAAAGACTGGTAGGTTTCAGTATGGTCTCGGTAGACAGTCGACGAGCGAGCCCTGCAGAGTCATATGACGTCGTGTGTCTGAATTCCAGGTTTTGTAGCTCTTCGAAGTTTGATTCAAAGGGCATTGTCGAACCAGAAAAGTGGTTCCAGAAAAGTTTTAAAGCCAGAATAGTGGGTGGAAAAATAGCATTTCCACAGGGAACGCAATATCTATTTCCGAGTCTTGTGCCTCTAAGAACTCGAAGTGATGGCTCGAAGTCGGCCGTTTGTGGCACCGTTCCATCGTAAGTTTCCTAATAAACAGGCAATATTTCGTATATTAATCATGTTGGTATTTCCTAAATATTTCTAGAATATGTAGGTCGAGTTTGGTTTGATATACAATCGAAAATGTTTCGTTTTAGGAGATATGCCAGTAAGTTATATAAATTGTTTTCTAAAACAATTTTATTGTTTTTCAGGATCATAAAATGTAGAAAACTATTGGTTTATTCTCAAATTTAATAAATGCTTAAGTGAAATCATTACTATGGATAAATAGTTTTTTTTTTTCTTACCATGGTCATGTAACCGCATCAGGTTATTTACTTTATGCTTCACGATCCATATCAGAACCTGATTAAAGATTTTTACACCGAAATATGATACAGGCCTGCCGCAACGTGTTCATTACACCTATTTTGTGTGTTCTTATCGTCCTTTGCTCACCTTGCAGATATGTCCATGGGTGTCTGCAGAGCTGCAACGATGCCGATGCATGCAACCGTAGCTCCAGGCCGTTAGGTGACCACTTCCTTGCTGGCACTCTCTGTTTGGCAGCACTAAGCCTGGTGCTGTACTACCAATACCGGCAGCTTGTTCCCGTGTCCACCGAGCGGTTGCAGTTGGGCGCCGGAAGCTAACAGACGAGGATGTAGCCACTCTATCTTCAGTGTCGAGTAAAAAATTTATGAAACCAGTAAAACGTCGTAGCATTTAGTTAGCTGCATCCTAGGGCCATCTGCTGGTGGCATAATTATATTCAAACTATAAGCATAATGCAGTAACAGCAGTACAGTAGGTTTTTCTACACGGCAGCAACATTTTGTCACGGCTTTCACATTTTTTGTACACCTGTACTCACGATAAACAACCTTTGTTTTGTAGATGAGAATGCTGATCACCGAGATTCGACTAACTACGAGCAAATTTCACGACCAACAAATATTTCTCTAGATTTACAGTAAACAAAACACATGGAATGCTTTCATGGAAACTTTATAAATAAAATGTACTTTGTTATAAGATTTTTATCCGCACCCAACAACAGAAGAAACCCGATTCACTGTATTCAAACTATGGCTAACAATATTGTTATGATCATAGATACAAGATAATGGATGAAATCAAATAGATGAAAACAAAATCAGTCAACAACAAACGTTACTAAAAACATTAGCATATAATCGCAGGTTATCATTTAGGTAATATTCATCATACCAGATTATAGTACTATTGACGATTGTCCGAAATGAATCAAAAGAAAAAAAAACAAGCATCTTTCACAGAAGGAAGCCTCAACCAAATCAAACTGTATACACTGCTACAGTCCACCAGTTCACAGGGAAACGTTCTGGGAAAAGACAAACAAATGGTTTGAATAATTAAACATCATTAAAATTCTGCGCTCGGATAAAATTTTTTTCACCGGCAGGAAAGAGAAACGAGCAAAACTTTCCCCTTGTTCGGGGAAAATAAATGCCATGGTCAAACGCTGCTCTGTGTAAAGTTTTGACAAAAGAAGGCAGAAAAAAAGGAGGGAACAAAGTCGTTAAAATTAATAATTTTTAATATTACACCCATTGCCACACTCTGAAAATCTGCTCCAAACTACGCTAAGATACTAAACTATTCAAGGCGCATACACTCGCACAGCCCTGAGGGATATTCGCGGTAGTAAATTTGAATTTACAAGGAACAACGAAAACTTTTTTGTTTGTGTTTAAAACAAAACAATTATCTGCATTTGATATCTATCCTATGTAAACCAATTGGTTTCATTCAGAATGTTTTCGCAACTGTAGATGACTAATTCAACTAGGTAAAGTAAAAAACAGGTACATAGAGAGTAGTCAAGATGAACAGGACGGGCTGCAGAAGGACCGCTGCTTTTTCACGGAATTCTACAATAATGTTTATGGCAGTTACGTGCCAACGGTACTTTCATAATTTCGTGATATCCTAACAACTCCGGATCGGAGAAACGGTTGAATAACGTTAACGTTCGTTTCGTCACAGTTCAAAAGGCTTGTTAGATGGATGATAGACTGTTCAACGCGTAATTTTGTTAAGATTTTTTTCCCTGGCCGAAATTGGAAAATCGGAACGCCTTAACGAATTCTTTATTCTTGTTTATGTGTAGTACAAAAAGAAGAAAAAGAATGCATTCTCATAACTAAATCGTTATAATAGAGAGGTTTCGTTAACCAAATTTTATTCGCCTTAACAATGTCTTTTATTTTTTCAAACTTATCTCTATTTAAATTTTATTTCTTTGAAATTTTAACTATTGAAACGAAAATGAACAACAAATGAAATGAAAAATACATATTTTTAAAACTGTAAGTGGTGAATTTCGTTAACTGAGGTAAAAATAGGTGAGGAGATGGTGGATGGTTTTTCAACTAGTTAAATACCTACATGTGTTAGTGAAATCGACCCCTAATACTAGCGCAAGTAGAAGAGTCTAGATATAATTTGTAGTGCTGCTACTAGGCAGTTTAATGAGTACCTGAAAAATGAAACACAGAGATGTTTTTTGACCAAAGTCTTAGTCTATCTAGCTTTTTATGCTCTTCTAACTTTTTTACCGTCCGAAAGTACTCGATCGAAAGGTCTCTAAAATACGAATCAGTTTCAGTTATGAGCTCCTCATTTAAGTAAAAACGGTTACCGGTGAGCCACCTCTTCAGGTTAGGGAACAAGTAATAGTCACCAGATCTGGTGAATACGGTGGTTGAGGAAACAATTCGAAGCCGATTTCATGCAGTTTTGCTTGTGCAACTAAGCATGAATGAACAGGCGCATTGTCGTGATAATAGAGGGGGTTTTTCTTCTTCAAATGCGGACGTTTTTCGGCAATTTCGATTTTCAATCGGTCCAGTAATGATGAATAGTATGCTACGGTTATGGTTTTACGTTTTTCAAGGTAGTCCACGAATTTTATGCCACGTACATCCCAAAATACGGAGGCCATAACCTTACCGGCTCATTGTTGCGCTTTTGGATGCTTCTGAACACTTTGGCCCGTTAAAACCGACTGTTTTGCCTGTTGCGTTGACTCAGGAGTGTAGTAATGGATCCAGGTTTTATACATGGTTATGAACCGGCGCAAAAAACTGACCGAGCTCACGCGAAAATAATGCCAAATTCTGCTGGGAAGTCGTCACACAAATTCGGTTTTGGTCCACTGTGAGCAAACGCGGCACCCATGGCCACAGAGCTTCTTCATGCCCAAAAACTGAGAGCACGATATTTCCCACGCGTTCCAATGACATGCCTACAGCATTAGCTACCTCTCCCAATTTCACTTTGGAATCATTCAACATCATCTCATGGATTTTTTACGTTTTCTGGTGTAGTGACCTCTTTTGGGCGCCCAGATCGTTCAGCAACGTGCTCATGCTCGTACGGACACAACCAAACTCGGTAAACCACTTATGAATCGTTCCAATCGACGGTGCAGAGTCCGGGTAATACTTATCCAGCTTGGCCTTGGTCTCAGATATCGTGTTTTTGCGTAGATAGTAGTGTTTGATCGAAAATCGAATTTCAGGTTTTTCCATTAAAAAAAACTCAGAGGTTGGTCGCTTCTCAGTGCTGTGACTTGTAAATGCGTAAACATAAATGGCTGAAGTTTTGACAGGCGTCATTTGCTGGATCAAGCTCGACAAAAATCTTAGAATTTCCAGGTACTTATCAGACTGCTTAGTAGAACCCGTTAGGACTCAACATGCGCGAAACGTCAAAAATACTTACTAACTTTCCCCTTAGGATTTCACCTGCGTCATAATGTTACGCCAACACACTCGATCTATGAAAGCTTGTCTCCAATTTCTTGAGAGTCTCACGTTTCCAAGATCATGCTCCACTTTGTCCAATCACCTAGCTCGTGGCACTCCCCTTCATCTTTTTAAGGCCGGATTCGAGACAAACACCATTTTTGCGGGATTGATGTCCGGCATTCTTACAACATGTTCCACTAATTGTACCCTTCTTGCTTAAGCGTTTTCTGGATACTGGGTTCGCCATAGAGATGCGCTATCTCGTGGTTTATTCTTCGTCTCCATTCTCACATACTCTGTCGAAGATGGTCCTAAGCACACGTCGTTCAAAATTGGCCAGTGCATGCGAATCTTTCTCGAGCATTGTCTGTGTTTCGTGCCAGTAGCTGACTTGAATTCAAGCGTCTTGTACATAGTGCACTTGTTGAAGTTTACCAGACCTCAAGATTTTGTGGAGTTCGAAGAAAGCACGACTTCCAGCTACAATTCGTCTGCGGCTTTCTTTGCTGTAGTTGTGGATTTCTCTTCTGCAGTGCCTGACGTTACCATTGATCCGAGGTGCACAAAATCGTCAACCACCTCGAACTCTATACCGTGTGAAATGAATGATAGATGAAAAAAAAGCACCTCGAACTTCCCTCTGCTAGCAGGTACTTAGTCTTCGACGTATTCATCTTTAATCCAACCTTTTATGCTTCACATTCCAGTTTAGGGTACTGTTAAGCAACCGTCTACAACGTCCTTCCGACAAGGTATACTTCATGAGCGAAGCAGATCGTGCCCCACACGTTAAAGGCCGCACTTTTTATAACACCTTCAAACCCAATCTAAATCCGAACCCAAAAAACCGTCACTCGTCGAAGTAACGCATCCGAAATCTTCCCACAGCACTGTACACCATCCATCGTGCCCTTGATCAGTCTTGTTAGTTTCACAGGGTAATTATTTTCGTCCATAATTTTCCATAGCTTTACACGGTCTGTACTATCGTAAGCAGCCCCAAAATCGATGAATAGATGGTGCGAGGGAACTAGATATTTGCGACACTTTTGGAGAATCTGCCGCAGCGTATAAATTTGGTCCGTTGTCGATTGCCCATATACAAACCGGCTTGATAACCTTCCACAAACTTTCTTGCTGGCGGCGAGAGGCGGTGAAAGATGATCATAATACTCCCTTTAACCACTCCTCCGGTAGCTGCTCTGTATCCCAGGCTATCAGCTGTTGCAGATAGGAAGTCAACCTTTCCTGGCCCAGCTTGCAAAGCTCTTTCGCGATGCTAGGCCAGCTGATTTGTTGTTCTTGAGCTGCTTGATGGCATCCCTAACTTCACCTATCGTAGGGTGGAACGGTGGAACCAGCCATTACGTCAATTCTTTCCGACGATTCAAAAGCACCTTCCGCTGCGCTGTTAATGGTTGCTTTTACTTTACCGCAGCAGTCCTCTAGTAGGGTTTCGACGTGCTCTCCCTAATCTGGTAACGCTACCTCAAGGCTTTGCACGTACACAGTGACGACCTCGGGGAGTTTAAGCCGCTCCAGATCATACCGTGGCGGGCGACGGCAGGTTATGTTGTTGAAAACCACAAGTAATCGATTTCCGATTCGATCTGTTATGGTGATCTCCAAGTGTACCGATATGGGAGGGTTTGCTGAAGGTAGGCATTACGTAATGTAGGCATTACGTATGTCATGTTCTGGGTAGCGTCCCCGTGGTTCTGTGGTTATTGATGTTGGTAGGCTAGCTCTCCCACACGGTTGTGATGTCGGGTTCGATTTCCGATCAGGTCGAGGATCTTTTCGAGCTGGAAATTTTCTCGACTCAGCACTGGGGCAAGCACTTATCCTACAACATGTAAAATGTGCCAAAAAAATTTCGATAACGAATTCTCTCAACTAATCTAGTTGATCGAGAACGCTATTACCCCTCTAGGCTAGCGTGCGGTATTGTTGTTGTTCTGAGTAGCTATCGTATGCACGCTCCAGCTGTGCGTAAAAGGTGTCACTTTCTAGATGAGGGTTGTATACAATAATTATGCTAACGTTAAAGAAACGGCCTCTAACTCTTAACTTGGATATTCTGTTGTTGTTTTGCCCCCCACAGTGAAAGCTGTGCCCTGCTCGTATTTGTTGCCGCAGATCTGGTAGAAGGTGTAACTCCCTTCAGCATACCTCCTGCAGCGTTGCTGTGCCGAACTTGCGGACCCTCAATAAGTCGTAAAAGGGCGGATACTTCTCAAAAAATTAAGGCACTTGCAGTTCCATGATTTGAGTTTCCAAACGTTGGTTTTTTGTTGCCTGGGTCATTGTCGTTTGTTCCGGTCCGTATTTATGTTGTTTGCTCCCAGTACTGATGATTTTTTTTTTATTCTCGCTTATTTTCCGTCGGTCTAGTTCCACCACTTTTGTTGTGCCAATCACCGACGCCCGGGGAGGCGACTCCACCCAGGACCCCAACTTACGACCCGTTGTATAACGAACCGGCGCCAACGGGTTTACTTCCTCATGCGATGGAAGGCGTGATCCCAGAGATTTTTCGCCTCAGAAAATCTCCCGGTGTCGGCTAGGGTTCAATCTAGACCAGTTGTGTTGGTTGTGAGTGGATCACGCCACCCCACAACCATCGACATCAATGTTGGCGTTGGGATCCGAACCCTGGCCACCAGCGTGGTTGGCGGAGATGTTATCAACTACGCTAGGCCCTCGCCTTTTTACGGCTGGTTAGTAAGGCCTGCACCAACCCTCTGTCTCACCGGAGGACCATCGTGACAGCACTATTAAGAGTTCCACACTGGCAGCAGTACACTGATCAGTCGCCTCAAACATGGAGATCAGACGCTGTTTTGAGCTGCACCATTGACGAAGCATTTCCGCTACGACCGAAAAATGGTTGGCGCACCAATGATCGCGTCGCACCCTCTAATACAGTTATTGACTGATTGACAATATTATCCGGGCTACGCTAACCTGCTGTGTTTATATTTTAGTTGGTAGGCGAGTGGGCGGGGTTTACCGGATCTCGGTAGTTAATTGCCAAGAACGGCACCACTGAGTGATCGATTAAAAAAATAATGAAAGATGTCATATTTTTTCGTAAATCTCGGTTCACCAAACTGAAATTTCGACACAAAACATCCGAAATCTCGGTAGTGATAGCTCGGTCGGTTAGGTTGAACCGAGATTTATGAAAAAATGTGACAGCTGTCATTTATTTTTTAACCGAGCACTCGGCCGTCAGTGTTGTTAGTCTCACTCATGAACAGCATGCAGCCCCTCAAATGAGGTTCTCGTAGCTGCAGATCCAAGTATAAATGACAGTTCTAAAAGGTATGCTATTCACGTCGATGCATAAGTATTAGTGAGCGTTATGAACTTTTTCAGATTTTGTATGAAATTTGAAATGATTATGCATTTTAAACAAAACTTATAAAACATACTTTCCTGAAAAGTTATAGAAATGATGTAGAAACATGTTTTATTTGTGAGAAATACATAAACACGCTAGGGTTTAGGTAAAATATGCTGTTTTTCATCAATTTGCCGGTAACCTTTTTGCACTTTTCGTTTTTTTCTTGTACTCTAATAGCGCTTCTAAATAGAGTCGCTTTTGTTTCATAGATTATGTTTCAAGATTATGCTCCAACTATCAGAAATATAGCATTTTTATATATTTTATTTCGACATATTGTCGCAATTTTTCACACTAAATCTAAATTAATATCAATTTTTAGTGTGTTTCAACTGGAGATTCACTCTCCAACTAAAAAAATCAGATATAAAACAACATAAAATGAGAAATTTCCAAAAATGTTTTGAATTCCGTACAAAACGCGAAATTTTTCATAACGAGATTTGTTTGTGTGCGTGGATAGACAAAAATGTAGCATACCTTGTAGAACTGTCATCATACTTGGAGCCGGTGGCGCTGAGCTTCCAATGACCAGTTTAAATTCCTCCTCCTGAACAATGTGAGCGTTGAGATCTCCGAATAAGATTTCGACGTCATGGTCTGGGTGGCTATCGTATGCAAGCTCCAGCTGTGCGTATAAGGTGTCACTTGCTAGATGAGGGTTGTGTACAAAAATGAAGCTAACGTTAAAAAAAAACGGCCTCTAACTCTCAACCTGGATATTCTGTTGTTGTTTTGCCCCCCACAATGAAAGCTGAGCCCTGCTCGTGTTTGTTGCCGCAGATCTGGTAGAGGGTGTAACTCCCTTCCAGCATTCCTTCTGCTGCGCAGCTGTGTCAAGCTTGCGGACCCTCAAGGCACTTGCAGTTCCATGATCCGAGTTTCTAGACGATGGTCCGTTTTTTGTTGCCTGGGTCATTGTCGTTTGTTCCGGCCCGTATTTATTTTGTTGTCTACTGATGATTTTTTTTATTCTCGCTTATTTTCCGTCGGTCTAGTTCCACCACTTTTGTTGTGCCAATCACCGGCGCCCGGGGAGGCGATTACACCCAGGACCCCAACTTACGACCCGTTGATTACCGGACCGGCGCCAACGGTTTTACTTCCTCATGCGATGGAAGGCGTGATCCCAGAGATTTTTTGCCTCAGAAAATCTCCCGGTGTCGGCTAGGGTTAACCAGTCGTGTTGATTGTGAGTGGATCACGCCACCCGACAACCATCGACACCTATGTTGGCGTTGGGACTCGAACCGTGGCCACCAGCGTGGTTGGCGGAGATGTTATCAACTACGCTAGGCCCCCGCCTTTTTACGGCTGGTTAGTAAGGCCTGCATCAACCCTCCTGTCTCACCGGAGGACCATCGTGACAGCATCTCCAATATCTCGGTTCACCAAACTGAAATTTCGTCACAAAATATCCGAAATCTTGGTACACGCAAAAGTTGAAGTCTTGTACAATCATTGTGTCTTCCCGATTCGCACAAATGTTGCACAGAAATCGCACAATAAATGTGTGAAACGCATAACGCAACAGTTGTACTGCGAATACATTGACATAGAATGAAATCAGAATATGTATCATATACCGACACTTTATTTCTCACGTCGAGTGTATTAGTGACTAGACTAGACACATCACATACAATTTGCAGGTTGCTCTTTCGCTTCTCTTTCGGTTCGGATTGCGACGCGCAAGGCGATATTTCGTTGCTTCACGAAATGAGCGAGACACCCGTGCTGTACATACTTGATACCATAGTGTTGTTAGTCTCACTCAAACTGTCGGTGCGTGCTTGCTGCTATTCAGAGGAATGCATGAAGAAGAAAAAGTATCTCGAAAGCGTGTGTGCAAAAGACTTGAAAAGCGTAGCATATGTCTCGTCCACAAGCAGAAAGGAGGAGAATGGTTTTGCTTCTCGCTCGCTTTGCAATGCTGCTTGATACCAGTTGAAACTGTTTAGGTGTAGTAGTTTGGAGCTGCCAAATACATTGGAAAAACGCTAGAGCATTAATTGCGTTATGCCCAACACGCAATCATTGTACTGGTTCCGAATTACATCAACAATTGCGCTAAAAACGCACAATTTTGTACTGGTTGCGCACCATCCAACTTTTGCGTGTAGTGATAGCTCGGTCAGTTAGGTTGAACCGAGATTTATGAAAAAATGTGACAGCTGTCACTCGGCCGTCAGTGTTGTTAGTCTCACTCATGAACAGCATGCAGCCCCTCAAGTGAGGTTGGTTCTCATAGCTGCCGATACACACGCTGGAGTTTTCTCCAATAAAGCTATTTCTCGTTCTTTCTCGCTGTCTTCCTTGCTCGCATTCGCTCCCGAGATCATATGCACACACGCGCGCTTACCCTTTTACTCGTGTGTAGTCCCCTTCCCGCGAGCACAACCAGCCGAGTACAATAGTTTCAAGATGCATTACGATAATTGCGGAGGGACAAAAAAAAATATTCAAATACGGTAACGGACTACTTCGGCTTCGGCAGGTTTTGCATTAGACTGCTATAAAAAACTTACCAAATCAGTCCGATACCCTACACGTTCCAGTATGCGATACTTTACAGATTCTTCCCCCACGTTTGTGCTGTCGGTGCACGAAGCAAAACCGGGTGGATGAAGAAAACATTATCGTTTTCGAGCACAGTCTTTCAAGCACTCCTCCTAGTCGAGTACTCCTACTCGCTAGCAGGAACTCGCGTATTCTTTTACTGTCGCTGATTAGCAATACAAAAGAGTTTTGTCGTGTCGATGCGTGCTTGTTGCTATTCAGGGGAATGCATGAATAAGAAAGAGTATCTCGAAAGCGTGTGTGTAAAAGACTCGAGTGCGATGAAATAACAATATCGCAAAAAGCATAGAACCATCAAAGTTTATTGTCGACATGCTTAGGGGCCATCCACATACCACGTGGACAGATTTTTAACGATTTTGACCCCCCCCCCCTCTCCCTCCGTGGACAACTGCCCGTATAAATTCTAAAAAAAATATATGGACGTGGTATGTGGATGGCCCCTTATTAACAAAATGCTTCGTCAACATTCCTTGGAAATTCTGAAAAAACTTCCTCCTATGCTATGCTATTGAATATTTTGTAATATTTAATTTAATTTTTTCTATCCTCTACGTTTTGTTGAATGGTTGACTAGTTTTCAATTCGTCAAACCGTGTACAGTGCAATATTACACAAAGACGGCACGGGAAAGCTCTACAGGGTGTCACCCAGAAAGTGATACACTTTATTTATGCCATAAAATTGAAACAGATAGTTATTTCTTCTCTGGTCCTTTTTCACTATCAAGGTTGGTAGAGTATTGAAGTTATAGTTGAATCAGTGCAAGTCAAATCTTTCGACTTTGATCGGCATTTCATCCAAGATTTTCACCAAACGGTTTTTAAAAGTGACCAAAGTCATGGAAAATTTTCTTTGCACCACTTCTGAACAACCAATGTATTATGTGATAACGCTGAATCTTGTTAAAAGCAGGAAATTCAATCGTGTGAGATATTTGTGTTAACAAGTTTCAAAGTTGAACGCCATGCACAGACGTCAAGAGCAGACACCAACGCCTACTGTGACATCATATAGTTTTGTGTCAGCGTAAATTCGAAAAATGTCTCATCCATCTAGTGCCCAAGTTAATTTTTAGACGGTCTTCAGTCAAACCTCTGAAAAGCTTCAATAGATACTTAAAAAATGTTTATAAAGATTTATAATGATTTAACCGAAGTCCGTCTAAAAATTAACTTTGGCACTAGAGGGTTAAGGTGTCAAAGCACTTGTCCAATTAGACATATTGGAAAAGTTAAAGCTATGTTCTTGCCATTCTGCAGGCAAAGTAATTATTTCGACCGAACCTAACCTTACGTCGGACAAGCGATTCAAGATACAACTTGAATAAAATCTTCTCACCTTCGCCTGTTAAAGTGTAGCGTCATGCGATTATTTAAGTCTTTTTTCGCCATGACCGATTTTTAAATCAGTTCCGTATTAACGTTGTTTGAGATCTGATAAATATTACATTCTGGCTTTCTGAACAATTATAAATTATATTATATCGGTCTTCTGAACAATTATTTGGACTGAGGAAACAAGTAAAATATTAAATTTTTTTTCACTGCTGAAGACTATCTTGTTTTTTTTTCGGAGTAAGCTTACCTGACATAATAACAAAACATACACCGAATTGCCCTTACCCGTCTTGAAGAGTTTTCGTCAATTAGTATTTTTTAGGTTCATGTCAAAGAAAAATTTACATAGAGCAGCGCTTTGCTAGAAATACAGATGAGAAAATCAGTAAATTTATCATTTAACCAATTTAGGAATAACTATTTTGATTGTTTGCGCAGATTTTTCAAACAAATTGCTCCTAGAGTACACTATAGGAAACATTGATTAAAACTAAATTTAACGAAGAAATATAGCGAATACCAAATCTAGATGTATGGAAACGCTGTTAGATGTAGTTTCATTCCTTCAATTATATTGGGCGTGATAAATAATCAATCAAAAACAATTCGGGTCAACACTGGTAACACTGCATGAACGTTTCTTGTAAAGCGTAACATAACTGTTCCTACTTTGTTATATATGAGTTACATTTGTAATTTTTATTAATGTTATAAAACATCAGATAAGATTTCAGTACTACAATGTTATATTTGTATTACCTTCATCCATGTTATAGGGTAGTGTTGACCTGAAGCGAATTAATCTCAAGCTCAACTAACAACTCTAGATCCCCCTGCTGGACGGGTATTGAGAATTCAGTAGCTGTAGTAACGGTTTCATAATACTAGTACCTATCTGTACCATCACAAGTCAACAGGATCGTCCTGATGGAAGCTTACCATGAACTAAACCAGTGATGCTTGCATGAATCAAAATGGTATTCACAGTGAATGTAGATCAATAGAAGATCACAAACAAATACTAGATTTAAGAAAGAAAAATGGATTTTATACAGCAACAATGGAATTGCTCGTAAATCTGGTTCCATCTGTAAGTTAAGCACAATAAAATCAAGCAGTAATTGATGAAATATGGCGATAGATTTGTGAAGAAAAGTGGTTAAAACAAAAGTACCACCAAAAAATTAGTACTTTAAGTGCCTACGCTTTCAGCCTGCTCGCTCATGCTCTATTTTTTGTTGAAATAGTTCGTTTCACTCCAAATTATAGGGTACTTTGGATAAAAGCTTTAAACTGGCATGTCTGAAACAGACTTCCCATAGTTTTAGTAGACGGCATTATTTGTCAACGAAAGTTCGAATTTAAAGACAACGTGGAGGTTATGTTTTTTGTGCTATTGTAAAATGATTAAATAATTTCGAGTGATCGAAAAGCAAATCTTGATGATCCAAGGTATTCTTCATTAAAATTTTACTCAAGAAAGTCCGTGAAAACGATGATATACGGCAAATTGGCTACGTCAATTGGAAGTATTTCCGCCAAACAGGCCTCTGATGTGCTAAGTAATGCTCTAAATGTTAGCCTTGTCACAAGTTTAATTTCACACGATACCAACACATCGATATCTTCGCAAGCTGTATCTCTTGTTGTTTATTGTGTTTCCGATAGGAACTGTTAAATTTAATTTAAATCCGTTGCACACTTTTAGGAATCTAGCTGTCTATAAGCACATAATCACAAGTCAACCAAACGCAACTGTACATATAAAATACAAACCAAACATACTTAATTGTGATAACAAAGCAGTACAGGATGAACAATTACATTCACAGAAAGGATAGGGCTCAAATGCGCAGCGCAGAGATTGCCAGTTTGAAACAAGTAAAAACAAATGCTAGCGAACAATTGCGTATGAAATAAATTACGCATCTATGTTTGGAAAAAGCGACTCCATTCGAAGAGAAAACTAACTTAGGCAACAATAATCTGAATTCGGTAGACGGAGCAATCCTATGCTTAGCTGACTGAGGCACACGAGTTCTTCTGCAGCGCAAGAGGCACGTTTCGATATTCCAGCAGCTGTTCTGTACCCTACTGTGACATTAGCACTGACTACACGTGACAATTACTTCACAAATAAAAATCAAACTGGTTTACATAGTCAAAATTGTTTTTATTGTGAACTGAGACAAGATTTTCCGCACGATTCTAAGGAAGCTAGTTTCCATCTTGAACGTTTCCCCAGAAGACCCAACTAAAGAGTTAGTACCGAAAGGCTGAATCTGACTGATGTCTCAGTCTTGTGTGTTTTGCATCCTAATGTTTTTCAACCTTTCGTAAGCAACTTACACAGTTTTTTCTTTCTCAATTTTGTTGATATAACTGGCAAAGGCATGGTTCATGTCTGCGATGCGGGACCTTCACACCCATTGTCCATTGTCAGTCGATAGCCATTTTTAAGGTTTTAATTGGAACGTAGTTCCTGAATTTTTGGCTTATTTTATTGTTTTGTTCACCACACCAGTTGGCGCCTTTCCGATATGACGTTATCATGCTGTGAACGTCTGTAGACTTACTGCTAATACGAAATAGTATAGATGAAGTACGTCATTAAGCGTCATTAAGATATTCTCATTAGAGATCGACATTTTTCAGATTCGACCCAGATGCCATTGGTAGATCCACGTCCGGTACAAAAGTTCCAATGACGCGTACATTTTTCTGGCGTTCCTCGAGTTTGGACATTTCCAGCTTCAACTTGCTAAGAATGGCATAGTTGGGCTGGTTGATGGCAGCTTTGCTTTGAAGTATGGTGATTTCCTGTTCCTCCTGCTTTTTTTCCTTGTACGACTTGATGGAGTGGTTGCCGTATAGCCGCAAAAGTGAGCCCCATGTTTTGATGTGTGGATGCAGGATCTGTGGATTAAAACGAGCAGCGTCAATCACCATGCCAAATAAATTAGTTCTAATCATTTTTGACTTTAATGAACATCTACTATCTGAAATACTAAATTCAGTTTGCCGTATGGACCATTTCGTCTAACTTGAATCAGGTTTGATAATGAGAATGTTTCTACATTCATTGAAAAAAATATGGAGTCTGATCAGACTTCCCGTGCACGCGCTTTTTTTTTCAAGCGACGAGAGAAATCTTTCTCTCGCTCGTAGAATTTCCATGCATGTGCGACGAGACGAGACACGTCACATGCAATTTGCAGGTTGCTCTTTCGCTTCTCTTTCGGTTCGGATTGCGATGCGCAAGGCGATGTTTCATCGCACTACGAACTGAGCGAGACGCCCGTACTGTACCTTAGTGAAACTGTATATTAGAGAAATGACAAAGCACTCACCGTTGAGGAAACTGTCAACATCAAAACGGGCGAGCTGTATAATTTTGCATTGCCGTTATCCGTTTTGATGTTGACAGTTGCCTTAACGGTGAGTCTCTGCGTCTCTCTGGTGTATAGGCTGCCTACCGTACCTACATACGATATATGCCGTCAGACCCTTCTGAAGGTGTATTAATCGGAAGAATTCACAAAACTATATTACTACGATCAGATTATCACGAACCTTCAGAACCTGATTTGCAATATCTATACACTAAGGTCGCTTTTACGCGGTTTTTTTACGTGGATTCCGGAATTTACGCGGTATTTTTTTTTCTTGCGGATTTCGGTTCCTCTTCACTCGATTTGCAGAATTTACGCGGTTTTTTTACGCGGATTCCGGAATTTACGGTTTTTTACGCGGCATGTATCCCCCGCATAAAAAGCGACTTTAGTGTACTCAATTCGAAAATTCTATCCAACATCAACATGTACTAGAAAATATAAACAATTTCAATGGTTTTACTATTTTTTACTCCCGAAAAACTTATGTTGTAATTTCAAACCACATTTTTTATCCTTAGAACTTCAAAACAGAGTTCTATCATAAGATAGTCAATGACATCTAAACCGACGAAAGTACCACTTCTGTTAACCAACGTAACACTCTGCATCCGGTGCATTTTCGTACCGTTAGCATAATAAGTATAGTAACAAAACGTTCTTAATTCATGTTAACAAAAGTCGGATGAATTAATCACAGAATTTTGAATTGATAAATAAATAAACTAGGTTATATCATTGATAATTCTAACGGTGTTTTGATGCATGCTGCTATAACACCGTAAATAAAAAACAACATAAAATCCCCTGCCTGTTTTCTTCTGCGCAAAATCAATTTCCTTCTCGCACCATTAGCGCAAAGCAACATGCGAGGCAAGCTCGCGAGACGAGCTCACGAGAATTTGCACGCAAGCTGTCGCAAGTACGCGACGCCCATGCACCGCACTCGTTAAGTTGAAAGACGAGATATCTTCGTGTACGTCGCAATAAAAATTCCCATGCGACGAGACATGGCTCGTACGAATGGTAAGTTTTCTCGCTCGCACGCTGCACACAGCACGAAGCGACTGAATGAGAAACGAGACTTGTAGCGCAAAGCACACTGTCTCTTCTTTGTGCGAGCGAGATTTCAGGAAGTCTGAGTCTGATGCTCTAAGGGGTGCTCTCTAACTATTCCCCCATTAAAGGTTCTGCTGTTACCGTGAAACTCTCTAAAGAACTGCTTGCGTATGAAAGAAGTAGAAGGTTTCTATAAACAATATAATTAGTCGTAATGATTTTCAGCGACATAACCTAATCGATGATTTATTTTTTGAAATTTTACTCTGATTTAACCTTTTGTCAGTGGGGCTTATTACGGGTGTCACCTCACGGTGAGAACGAAGTGAAAAAATCTCACGGTGAAAAAAGACGCGTGCAAATCAAATGGGAATCACTTTCACCGTGCCTATTACGGTTGCCATCTCACCGTGAAGTAACTCCCGTAATAAGCCCTAGCTATGATATTGCGGAGTATGTTAAGAACTAATATAGATGGTGAAAGTTCGTTTTTCGTCTTCATGTTATTTTTCTCTCTTCTCCCCAAACTTGTATTTTCATTATTTCCTTCTCATCTCTAACGCGTTCTTCCTCTCACTGCCTTGCTTTCTCTCTTCCTCTCTCTTTTGCTCTCTGATCCTATTCTCTATTCACTTTTTCTATCCGTTTTCCATCTTTTCTATCCGTTTTCTCTCTCTCACCTCTTCACCATAATTTATTCCAACTACTTTCTCTATTCAGTTCAGTTTTAGTAACTTTTCCTATCGTATATTTCAGCCAGAGCGCTGGGTCAGACTCTCTGCCATCAAATTATATGATAAACATGTCATAAGACGTGTTTAGAATTCGTGACGGTTAAAAGAAAACGATCGATCAAAAATTCATTGAACCAGCAATTTGCTGTTTTTTGGTGTCACGGCAGGTAGTGCCAGTTCCGGAAAAGCAATAAGGGCAGTATTCAAGCATTTTCCCCCTTTTTATTCAGCCTTCCAGAAAACGAAATTCACCATCTTGGATTCAAAATTGGTATCAGACATCGATATTTAATCTCTGGGTGTCATCTTGTTTCAAAAAAGCTTATATTGAAGTATAAATGATGGATTTACACGGAATTTCGAAATGTCGTCGGACATCGATTTTCAAGTTCTAGATGTCACCATGGTTCTGGAAAAACCAATATCAGAATATTTCAGAATAGTTTTCTCAATTCCAACCAGCTTTTTTTGAACCGAAAGTCACCGGCTTGGATATGAATATGGTGTTAAACATAGATATTTGGTTTTTGGACGTCATACCGATATACCGATATTTCTAGAAACCAGAAGTCGTCCGACACCGATTTCTGGTTTTCAAGCGCCATCCAGGTTACGCAAATATCAATACTGTGGGATTTGTGAAGGTTTTCCGAAGTTTCATACAGCTAGAAATTAGTCTCTTTTTTTAAGATGGCGGGAAAATCTGCTCACAAACATCTGACAACTCACTCAGTTCACTTCCCCATGGCGCTTCCCAAACCATCCGGGTAACACCAGAATAAGTCGGTGCGTCTATCTACCCTTCGGGGAATTGGACTATTCCTGCTGATATTCTGATGCCTCGTATGTCTCTTGTGTCACGTTGATCGAAGAATTCTGAATCTTCCTTAATGGCACGTACGATACACACTCGAAATCCTCATGCACATGAGCCTTAAGGTAATTTTCAGTTTACCACGATAACTGTTAGTATCTAGTCCATCATACCGGAGTATAACGTGGTCTCAAACTCAACTATAACCTCCAAGAGTTTCAAAGATCACTATTAGATAATTGTGCAGTCTCCGACTGTGACCACCGCCTGGTTCACGGTTATTCACGACCGAGATGCGTTTACTCAAGTTTCCTAAAGTGCATCCAGCCCTTGATCCGCGGTCACTGTGCGCGGCCATCAACTCGATCCCTCCGATCAACTCGCCGTAGCTTTCTGGCGTTATGTCGTCTGCAAAGCCGACGATCACAACCCCTACCGGGTTCTTTAGCCTTAACACTCCGACATACATGACATTCCATAACACCGGACCCAGAACGGAACCTTGCGGTACTTCAGCGGTAATTGTGACGCACTTCTGACCATCCTTCGTGTTGAAAACTAGTACTCGATCATGGAAGTAATTTTTCAGCATCCTGTACAGCGACACCGTGCTCTTAAGCGCGAGCGCTGTGGAATCTAGCGTGACAATAGCACAATAATGAATTTTCTCTTGCGCATGAGTGCAGCCTCCAACGTGTTAACAACGCAGAGGATAGCATACACCGTAGACCTACCCTTTCGCTAAGGGACTGGTTACTTGACAGAACTAAATTTGTTTTGTTCATTGTTTGTTCAGCACTCGAGCGAAGCCAACTGTCCTTCTCGCGTGCTTTTAATCGCATCGAAATGTGGTGTCTTCCAACAGCGGATGGTTGGAGTGTTGGCTCTCCCTTTCACTTGCCGTCTCACGTTATGGTCTACACCATAGCGGAACAAAAGAGGCTACTGCAAGAACAAAGTTGGCGAAGCTTCAGAACCTACAGTATTCCAAGCAGAGATTTACGCTATAATCGAAGGTGTCAACGTTTGTCTGAAGAGAAATTATAAATATGCGAACATTTGCATTTTCTCTAATAGTCAAGCGGCACTAAAGGGTTCATGTGCTCACGAATGTAGGTCAAAAATTATCTGGGAGTGTGTTCTCTCGCTGCGAAGGCTCTGTCGTATGAACTCTGTCGATTTGTACTGGGTTCCAGGGCAAAGCGGCATAAATGGTAATGAAAAAGCAGACGAACTGGCCAACAAGATTCCAACTCGCAGTTTATTGGTCCGGAACTCTTTCGCGGTATCTTAAACTGCACAATAAAAATGGAACTTAAATACTGGGAAGAACAACGGGTGACAGCCTGGAGGGCTGTCAGAGGATGTCACAAGTCGAAAAGGGTAATAACACCAAACGCAAAAATTACTAAAACGCTTCTAGAGCTTAACAAGTGGGCTCTTTGTACTTACACAGGACTAATACTTGAGCACTGCCCGCGTCGAGTTCGGAATGACACTTGTAGCTTCTCTAACATTGAAAGCGAAACCTCGGAACATCTGCTGAGCAGAATTGAATTTCTTAGCAAGGGCTGCTTGCAACCGAGTCTGCTAATCCTGGAAAGGTAGTTGGCTTAATAAAGCACATTATGCCTAACTGGGAGCGTGCCGAGGCAACCGGCCATTCACTCGATCATTAGTGGGTGACTGGTTAGTCCACATGGTACGTATAGTAATGGGAATATACTTCAAAAGTTCTAATTGATGGACGCAGCAGTCTAATTCTACTACAAAAAAAAGGCGGAAGCACTGGTGGTCGCTATTGGTGTAGCTATCGTCCACCTTCCAGTTCATGATCAGTGCTGGACTGAAGAATGTCACGTCAATCATCGACTCGAAGTTAGCCGCCCGAAGCTTAAATTCCTGGGAATGAGCGAAGTCCGTTGGCCGGGTACTGGCATCGGGGTAAGTCACGCTCTATTATGGCATACGAGGTGTAAATGCTACTCGAGAAAGAGGAGATTGATTTCTATTGATCCCAGGGGCACATGCGGCCGTGATGAAGTGGGAACACGGGTTAGAAACGTTACTGCAACCCAGTGCTATGTACAAACAGACGCTGTCGATCTGCAGGAGAGAGTTTCACAGCCAGCTGAACAATGTGGTTGAGAAAATCCTGAAGGTGGACGTTCAAATCGACTTGGACGACTTCAACGCGAAGATCGGCTCAAACAACGCGGACCTTGAACGCGTTATGGAACGCCATGGCCTAGGAGAGATGAGCGAAAACGAAGAGTTGTTTACAGAGTTTTGCGGTAATAACAGCATGGTTATTGGTGGATTGCTCTTTTCTCATTAACCAGCACATAAGGTAACGTGGGTTCCCCGCGATGGCCGAACAGAAAACCAAATTACCACATCTGTTGCAACCAAGAATGAAGAAGGAGCCTTCTTGATGTACGCAACAAGCGCAGCGCCGACATTGCAGCCGTCCATCCCCTTGTTATCGCTGAGATAGGTCTGCCCCTCGCACGTGTTCAAAGACGAGAGGAGAAAGTTGGGTGTCGTTACGAATACCGAGGTGAAAAGGGCCTTTGTCGAGCAACTTGAGTTACGAGCTTGCTAATGGAACTGTCGAAGAGCAATGGACCTGCATCAAAAAAGCTTTTATCGTGACAAGTGATGAAACCTTCGGCAAAGTATGCAGCGAGCGGAGCGAGTGGATTTTGGGTGAAACTTGGAGGAAGATCGACGAGCGGAGACAGGCGAAAGCTAACATAAATGTCCGTCAAGACAAGAGAGTCTGGACTAACTCTCTAGCCGCGAAATCTAAACATATAAAAATGCAGCTCTGTCTGTCTGTCTATCTGTCTGTCTGTCTGTCTGACAGAAACTACCGAACCGATCGGCGTGAAATTTTGTATATAGGGGTTTTAGGGGCCGGGAAAGGTGACTAAGATAGTTTGAGACCCCTCCCCCTTCTGCAAGGGAGGGGTCCCATACAAATGAAACACAAATTTCTGCACATCTCGAAAACTAACCAAGCAAATGGAACCAAATTTGGCATGTGGATGTTTTTAGGAGTAACAAATATGTCCATGTTGATTCGACACCCTTCCCTCTTCTGTAAGGGAGGGGTCCCATACAAATGAAACACAAATTTCTGCACATCTCGAGAACTAACCAAGCAAATAGAACCAAATTTGGTAGGTAGATGTTTTTAGGGGTAACAAATATATCCATAATGGTTTGACACCCCTCCCTCTTCTACAAGGGAGGGGTCCCATACAAATGAAATACGAACTTCGCACAGCTCGAGAACCAATCAACCAAATACAACCAAATTTGGTATGTGAATGTTTTTAGAGGTAAAAAGTATGTCCATAGTGGTTTGACTCCCCTCCCTCTTCTGTGAGGGAGGAGTTCAAAACAAATGAAACACAAATTTCTGCTTATCTCGAGAACTAACCAACTAAATGGAACCAAATTTGGCAGGTGATTGTTTTTAGGGGTAAAAAATATAATGGTTTGACACCCCTCTCTCTTCTATAAGGGAGGGGTCCCATACAAATGAAACTCAAATTACGCACAGCTCGAGAACCAATCAAGCAAATATAACCAAATTTAGCAGGTGAATGTTTTTAGGTGTAACAAACATGTCCATAATGTTTCGACACCCTTCCTTCTTCTGGCATGTCTCCAAATATCATTTCGAAATCCAAGATGGCGACTTCCCGTTTCTGAAAAATAGCGGCAAATGACCTTATACCACCAAACACGGGTATTTCCGGAATTGTTATGGTGCACTGAAGCCACAAATCGACTTCAGACATTTCGAATTGTAAAATGGCGACTTCCGGTGACTGGAAAACAGCCGAAAATGACCAAATAACACCCAATATGAGTGTTTCTTCAACCAGATTGACGCTAAGAGGCCAAAAATTGTCTCCTAATGCCAATGTGAAATCCAAGATGGCGACTTCCGGTTCCTGAAAATCAGCGGCAAATGACCAAATACCACCCAATATGGGTATTTCCGGGATTGTTATGATGCGCTGAAGCCACAAATCGACCTAAGAGAACATTTTGAATTGTAAGGTGGCGACTTCCGGTGTCTGGAAAACAGCCGAAAATGACCAAATACCACCCAATATGAGTGTTTCTTCAACCAGAATGACGCTCAGAGGCCAAAAATTGTCTCCTAATTCCAATGTGAAATCCAAGATGGCGACTTCCGGTTTCTGAAAATCAGCGGCAAACGACCAAATACCACCCAATATGGGTATTTCTGGGATTGTTATTATACACTGAAGCCACAAATTGACCTCAAACAACAATTTGAATTGTAAAATGGCGACTTCCGCTGTCTGGAAACAGCCGAAAATGACCAAATACCACCCAATATAAATGTTTCTTCAACTAGATTGACGCTCAGAGGCCAAAAATTGTCTCCTAATGCCATTCTGAAATCCAAGATGGCGACTTCCGGTTTCTGAAAAACAGCGGCAAATGACCAAATACCACCCAACATGGGTATATCTGGGATTGTTATGATGCACTGAAGCCACAAATCGACCTCAGACAACATTTTAAATTGTAAGATGGTGACTTCCGGTGTCTGGAAAACAGCCGAAAATGATCAAATACCACTCAATATGAGCGTTTCTTTAATCAGATTGACGCACTGAGGCCAGAAATGGTTCCCAAATGCCATTTTGAAATCCAAGATGGCGACTTCCGGTTTCCGAAAAACAGCGGCAAATGACCAAATACCACCCAATATGAGTATTTCCGGGATTGCTATGATGCACTGAAGCCACAAATCGACAACTGAATCCAAAAATCGACCTCAGACAATATTTTGAATTGTAATATGGCGACTGTGTCTGGAAAACAGCCTAAAATGTTCAAATACCACTCAATATGAGCGTTTCTTTAATCAGATTGACGCACGGAGGGCCGAAATTGTTTTGAAATCCAAGATGGCGACTTCCGGTGTCCGGAAAACAGCCTAAAGTGACCAAATACCACCCAATAGGAGTATCTCTGGAACGAGAATCAAGCCGAAAAGTGACCTCAGACACCATTATGAATTGTAAGATGGCAACTTCTGGTTTCTAAAAAACAACCAAAAATGGCCGATTTCCATACAAAATGAGTATCTTCCGAACCAGAATGATACACAGGAGCTAGAATCGACCACAGACATCATTTTGAATTCGAAGATGGTGACATCCGGTTTCTGGAAAACAGCCGAAAATGACCAAATAACACCCAATATGTGTGTTTCTCAAACCAGAATGACGCCCAGGGGCCAGAAATTGTCTCCAAATGCCATTTTTAAATCCAAGAAGGCGACTTACGGTTCCGGATCACCGGATCCAGAATAATGCAAGGAGCTATAAATTGACCTTAGACAACAGTTTGAATTGAAAAATGGCAACTTCTGGAAAACATCCGCAAATAACCGAATACTACTACATATGGATAAGTCCGTAATCGGAATGATATAAAGAAGCCAAGCATTGACCCTGGACACCATTTTGAATCAGAAGATGACCACTTTCAGTTTCTGGAAAACAACGAAAATAACTGAAATGCACCCAATATATATCCGGAATAGAGGTCATGTACAAAAACCAAAAGTTGAGGATGTTGCCATTCCGATAAAACCAATTATTTTTAAACAATATAATCCAATCGCAAGGAATCAATAAATTTGAAATGTTTAAAATTATTAAATTAAACACTACAATAGGCGGGACGAAGTTTGCCGGGTCAGCTAGTGGATCAATTCAATTATTCATAGGACTAGAGCCTTTTTGTGTAATCTCAAAATATGCTCTCAAAATTGAATTGAAGTGGGAAAAATCAATGATAGAAAACACTTGGAAAAACAGCTCGACAATCGAAAAGATTTGTAGTATCCCAAAAAACAGTAGGTTGCTCAGTTTCTTTTAGAAAGACTTACTATGTGACTGAGAATCACTCTTTCGAAAGAGGAAACAATTGATGATTTCTTCCAATAAGGCAGTAAACTTTATATTCAATAATACCTTATTGGGCTGATGCCTATATTAAACAAGTGGAAAGAATTGAACCTAATAGTGATACGACACCCTGATGAGGCTTACATTCAATCCAGACTCGCCACAAAATACCAAATCTCTGGTCGCAGTGGAAAATGTACAAAACAGGAAACTCGCTAGCCGAAGGTGAAACTACCGCCGCCAATGGTGATATCCGCCTTGTTGTCCGATATTTCTCGCCAGGAATGAGCCAGCTTGAGTACAAAGATGCTGCTAAAAGACAGAGTTGGTTAGCTACTAACTGACCGTTCTGAACAGCCTAAGCGATGGACTAAACATTACGAAAAGCTCTTCCGAGTTTCGAATGTCAGTGACCAACGAACCTAGCAGCACATGACGCCAACAGTTCGGCGCCAATCGTGTTAGCTCCGAAGCGCCATCGCTAGATGAAATTGAAGCGGCAATCAGAAGTGTGAAGTTCAATAAAGCGCCAGGGATGGATTGCATTTCAGCCGAGATGCTCAAAGCTGACCCATTGTCAGAGCAGATGATGCGTCAGCTATTCAGCAGCACATGGAAAACCGCAATTTTTCTGGTGGACGGTGGATCCATGCAGGGCATGTTGGTCAAAGTCCCTGGCCGATCATGTATAGACCATATCACAAAGCTCCACATAATATTGGAGCACTCTCTTCTACTAGTTTTCGTTGCTTTAAAAAGGGTTCGCCCGACTCAACCACGAAAACATCTGAGGCGCACTCAGGCGTGGAGGAGTTCCAGAGAAGCTAGTCCATCTCGTCGAGGCTCGGAACGAGGCGTTTTCGTGCAAGGTGTTGCACAATGACGTCTCGTCCGACCCTATGAACTGCTGGTGTGAGACATGGCTGCATTTTATCACCGCTACTGTTTCTCATCGTTATAGACGAGATATTAATTGGAGCGATTGCCTTGGAATCCTCTAAGAATGAAGCACCTAGATGACCTCGACCTAGCCGACCACATTGTCTTACTGGCAAAACGCCGAAACGATATGCGAGACGAGAGCAAGTAGGATGACCTCTTCGAGTGCTCCTAGGTCGATTAGTCAATGTAGCAAAAACTAAGTCTATGGTAGTGAACACTAAAAAATCTCATCATCACAGTAGCGGAACAACAGGTTAAGCAGGTGGATGTTTATCAATACCTTGGAAGCTAAACAACGCCTGGATCAGGAACGATCAGAGGTGTCTTTGCAGGTTTACGAAATATCTGGAGCTCAAATCAGATCACTCTTCATGAAAACCCCAGTTTTAAACTTGAACGTTGAACCCGCATTGTTGAACGCCTGCGAAAAGTGGTTAATGCAAAAACTGCAGATATTTGTTAATCGCTGCTTGGTGGCCTGACAACTGGATATTTAACGAGGAACTCCATCCATGACCGTACACAGTAGGGATCTCTAATTTCATCCTTTTGCTTTGCAGGACCGATGGACACGGACCAATAAGTAAGTATAGGAAAGATATAATTGGAAGGAAATTCTCATTTTTAATTTTGGGTCGATGGCCAGCGATTTCACACACTGCATCATGGCGGAACGCAACAACTGCAGCAGAACACTCCGTTTACCTTGGTAACCGCGTAGCTTTCGTTGGAGGTTGACAAAACATCCTGAACCGGTACCTACTCGTCTTTCATAAGCCATACTAGACCTCTCCGCAACCCAGTCACCGTTTGCGGGAGGGATGTGCTAGGGATTCGATACGATGGCGAAGTCTGATCAAACCACTCAGAGGTTGCTTGGTATAGCAGCTACTGAGTCGCGCAGCAGTGAGTCAGGTTCAGTTGTGTTGCTCTTATGCCCGTGGTTTTGCGGCCAGCTTACCGGCTGGATACGTAGGGCCTTCCGTGAAATGGTTGGTGTCCCGTTTCTGTACACACACTTGGGAGGTTCTTTGCAGTCTTTTGCTTCATGACCTGCACCACCATAACGCCGCACAACTGGCTTTTGTCGGGCTCCTCACAGGTCCAGGATTTGTGCCCTCTTTCGAAATCGCTCTCTGGAAGTCACCTTCTGTTAAGAACATAACTAAAGGCCTGAAAATAGTCGAGTTTATTCAAAAAGTTTTCATAATGCATGAAAGATCTTGACTCCCTTGCCAATTAAAAAAATTCTCGATACCTCGATTGATGGTTTCAGCAGCAATTGATAACTCATAATCAAGATAATGTTTTAAATTTTATGTTCCTTAAACGGTCTGTGATGAAATCAAAAAGTCATAAAATCTAAAGAGTGACATCTTAAGTTAAGTGTTAGCTTAAAATAATCATTTTTGGAGAAAATTTGGTTATCTCGAGCTTGTTTTTGCAAAAATGTTTTGTAGTAACGTGATAAATTCTACCATTTAATCTGATAATAGAGGGTGTTGTTGTTACTATAGTATAGAGAGGAATTTTAGATAATAGGTATCAACGCAATCGAACGGTGTTTGCTTTTACAGTATAAATTGTTCAGACTTGAAGATTGCGTATTGACCAAAGGGGAATTGACGGTCAATTCCCATGCGATTCATAACCACCTGTGTTAATAATTGAAAAACTTAAGCCCAGTTTTTCATTTTTGTTTTGTTCGAACTATAGATTGAAAATTTATACTTTATGATACTATAATAAAAGACAGCCGTTTATCAAAAAAAATGTGAACAAATTTTCAGTGATACTGTTAATTATAATATTGCCGAGAACATTCTCGTTTGAAAACATTGCGATGGCCATTCCATCATCCAAAAATTTGACGAATGATTAGAAACAACAAATTATTTCTAAAATAACGTAATAAAAATGCTAATGAAGGATTTTAGGGCTGCGAATAGATTTAGATAATAATTATTTAGATTGTTTTTTATAAAATTTATCCTACCTGTAAAATTGCCTGCGATGCCTTCTGCTTTCCGTCTCGCTTGTTTTTGCACACCACGGTTGCGGTGTGTTTCCCAACAGTCATGGTAAATTCGTTCTTCCGGTGTTTGCCCGCCTTAACGTCGTACTGAATCTGCACATCACCGAGTCCGAAGTTACGCTGCAGGCATGTCTGCAATATCGTATGCGGCGACGGCTCGGTTGTCTTGGCACAAAATTCTGCAACACGCGGATCCTCGATCTTGATTTCATCAAACACGGATAGATTGCGCGCTTCCGGTTGCAACTCTGTGGCACTGGCTCCGTTTTGCTCCTTCTTGGTATCTTTGCTGGTGATTTTGTCTTTCATATCGGGGATTAAAATTTCCAGCGTTTCACGAGCCGCTTCACTCTTGGCTTGTTTTTTACTAGTTCCATAGCCTGTGCCGTATTTTAGATCATTGATGGAAACTGTCGCTGAGTATGGAGTAGCTGCATTTTCCAGTTCTTTGAAATCGTAGGTCGGTTGCTTGCGAAGAGCATGCTGAACATATTCGTGCAGAATGCATACATAACTTTTCCCGTTAGGGTTCATGATCCATTCCTTTTTCGGGCGTGCATGAACATTGCCCTTCTCAGCTTCGGTGTGTAACACGGGGAATGTGATTAATTTGGTTCCATCTGGCAGTGTTGGCCTTTGAAGATTTTTCATATGCTTTCTGTGCTTGGTTAATTTTCGTCGGGCTGCCCATGATTTGAAACGCATTACTCTAATTGTTTTAAATTTAAAAAGCTTCTTGCAGTACTCTTGAAAAGACTCGGCCGTGAGCGAGTGGGCCTTGAGGTTGTCGTTGACAGTTTCGATACGGGCAGTAACTTTAAGTGGCAGTAGCTTAACGTTGGCTTGCGCTTCCTCCAGGGTTGTAGCACCAGCAATCATTTTGCTTAGCTGAAGATTGTGCATTTGTTTTTCCTGCCGTTGAGAGCTGAGTTCCTGCGAGTTCTCAGCTTCTGAGGCTGCAGCGGCGGCGTTTTCTTCTATTTCTTTACGCAACATATCTTCTTTTTCTAAGGCTTTGCGATAGTTTAGACAGGGAATGGCACTCAGAGGGATTTCGTGTTTCTAGAAAAATAAAAAAATGTGAATTTCAAACTAAAAACCTTGTAAGAATCGATCTGCATAATCCAGCACTAGTTATAATAATAACATGAAATTCGCTTTAGTAAAAAAATACATACCCGAACACTTCCTGGGCCTAAAAAATACGGCCTGGAAGCAGTACACACTCGGGAGGATGTGTGCAAGAACAACGGCATTCCACTAATGTGCGTCGCTTGAACCCATCCTTCTGGCAGAACTTCAAAATGGTTTCTACCCTTTTCTTCTAAGACTTCCTTAAAACGTTCCTCATAAGCTTTAGTTTTAGGTCCAGTCGATGCCTTCATATCCTCAGGAAGTCCTTCATCAAGCATGGTTTCGATTTCTTCGCAATCAAATTCAGAACCATCTTCGCTATTGTCATCATCGTCTTCTTGCAGATTATCTGGAAAACATAGTTAACATCATAAGTATTTATTCTTTTATCTAAATTGAGAATACAACCTCCATTATCTTCATCATCCGAATTATCTCCCTGAACTTCATCCAGTACTTGAAACTGTTTTAAACTTTCGCTAAATCCCTCCATATGCTTTGTTATCATGTCAATCTGGGTGCCGTTTTGAAATTGGTCATCTTCATCATCGTAATCGTCATCCTCAAAGAATTCGTTCAACCGACGACGTTTCGCCATTGGACATTCCCCTACTGATTGAGTTTGACATTGTTCCACGCTGGTTTCCTGTGGCAATGTAGGAGGGGGAGCAGCTAGTCCATCGGTTTCCATTTCCGGAATTACACTTTTAGCATCTTCCATAGCTTATTTTAAAACACTCCAAATTGGAACTTGTTATCCAAATGAATCAATCACACAAACTATTTGAAAACTCTTCAAACAAAAAAAATATTTTGGTGCTGGCGATTTTCCACCTTACCGTCCAATGTCGATCACGCTCAACCGTTTAGCAAAATATGCAGGAATTCCTGCTACTGCCCATGCCGATAGGACAGAACAGGACGAAAAATTGAGTGTGTTCACATCGGCAAGAGGTAGAAAACCGGGAGGAATCCGCAGACCAAGGTCGGTATCGATTTTCGATGTTCTCCCTGTTGATGTAAGCAATGGCAGTAGGTTTAGTGATTGACGATTATCACGTGGAAACTGAAGCCTAGCGTTTCTGCCACTTTTTCCGAAAGCAAAAACGCACAAGCTGAAAAGTTTCTCACAATGATTTATTTTATTCCTCACAAATCGGAGTTAATATTTCTGTAAATCACTGCTTATTACATAGAACTGCAATGTTACTATCGTTACTATGCAAAAAGATAGCAATGGGCGATATTGTATCGGTATCGGAAATATCGATACTTTTGAGACGATATTTCGATTTTTTAGATCGATACACGAGAATCCGATGCTTAGCTGTATCGATACTAAAAACCGCGATATTTGTATCGATATTCTTTTATGCATACGAACCAATTAGCTGAAATCGCGCCATGTTTCAAGGGCTGACATCTCAATGTGTAAACGAGATCACCGCCACTTTTCATACGCTATGTTATGCTGTCTGTCAGTGTCAGTGGGGCCCACACATCGTGGATCCGCTGCGATGTTAGCTGCGATGAAGCAAAGCAAATAAGATAGAGATGCCAGCTAGTTGATACGAGCTGGAAGCTGGAACCACTAAAAAGCTGCCACTGTCAGTATAAAAATCGCACAAGTCTATTTGCACTAGCAAAACTTAGATGGAGAAATAGACAGAGAGAATGTTGTGAGCCAAACGAAAAAGAAAGACAACAACAATATACAGTATATACAATATAGAACATGTTTATTTACATACGTTTTTCTTGTCCTATAGAGCTTTCTGACAACTTAGTCACAAACACTTAATTCGGGTTGTTTGCCTTATGGTCCCCGTGGCTCTGTGGTTACCGATGTCGGTCGGTTTGCTCTCCCACACGGTTGTGATATCGGGTTCGATTCCCAATCGAGTCGAGGAACTTTTCGAGCTGGAAATTTTCTCGACTCAGCACTGGATCACGGGGTATCGTTGTACTTATCTTACACATGCAAAATGTGCCAAAAACAATATCGATAACGAATTCTCTCAACTAATCTCGTTGATCGAGACCGCTATTAGCCTCAAGGCTAAGCGTGCAATATTGTTGTGTTTGCCTCATGAATGATTCTTGCTTTACTTCACCGGGGTTAAGTAAATCGAAAAATATAGTCTATATATTTTTCCATTTGCTTAGCTTTGGTTACTAGGTACTGTAAATTAAATATTCATTTTGTAAGATACTATCCATAAACAAGTCACACAATCCGCGTAGGAATAAAGTAACTTTCAAGTCAGCGAAAGTAAATAAAAATTTCGCAATCAATGCAAGTATTTTGACAGCACTTTGATTGCGTCGTTTTCCATCCGACTCACGCGGTGTAAAGTGCACCAATACATGCACGATTGGAGAGGTCTATTGCTAGACAATTAATAAGAATGTTTCAAAATTGCATTATCACAGTGATTTTTAGCCGGAGGTTGACAAGTCTTTTATAGCTAACAAAGTAATTATCTATTGTTTTGGTGAAAGCATTTAAAATTAAACATAAACATAGAATTAAACACCTTAACGGTTTTTGCGATGCACTTTATTACTCTCCAGTACTTTCATCGTCACCACCGGTTATACGAATCAAACGAAAAGTCATTCAACTTTGCGTTTTGAGAAGAGATCTGGCACCTTTGACATGTAAAACCCAGTTGCCAAATTGGTGATTTTTTCATCGTCTATCTCTTTCTCTCTCTTAGATGGCATATGACCGTATGACATTTTGACACAGGACAAAAGTAAAAAGATTTGTATTACAAAAACAAATATAAGTTTTCTGGTTACATTGTTCAGATCGAATATTGACAAGCGGAAACTAACTCATGCTTTCCGTCGACACAAGTTTAAGTACAAGTGAAAAATAAAATTGCAATATTGATTAGTAAGAAACCAGAGGGGATTCACTGCTGTCAAATTTCATATATGTGTGCGTTATCGCAGATCAACTCTGGTCCATGACGTTTGTTGGTCCGTGATGTTTGTAACTATGAACAATAATGGGGAAAAATCACTACACAACACAATCTTGAAAGTTTTCCGCGGTTTCTCGAGTTTTGATAAAAAAAAAACATTCCAATTCTATAATATTTCACATCGATCATTTTCATGACCAAAAGTAACAAAAACCAAAACAAACGCCATGTTGCCGAAGATGTTGGTTACACGATGTTTGACAGATAGATCCCCCCTGTAAGAAACATTCAGCGGTAGACTTCACTATCTTATTTTCGCTGACATATCTAATTTTTTTATGTCATCAACTTTCTCATCAATTTATACGGAAGTGTGTCAATAATTTATACAAATAAGACGGGAGCTTTACAGCCCATTAGGCCAGTGAATACAAATCTTGAAGATTTAAGTTGTTTAATTCATTTTTTGCCAAAGCTCAGAATTTCTGCATTACCTGTATGTATTTGTTTGTGAAGTCATTTGATTCATGCTGCTCTAGAGAATGCGGATAGATACCAGAAAAACAACGAATAAGTCCTCATTATTTACCTTGTGTTTACAAAAATTCAAAAAATGCTCTTAGCTATTGTATCGATACTTCTGGTATCGATACTTTTTGGCCGATATTTCGAGTATCTCGATAACTTTGGCTCTTTGGGTATCGATACTGAAGTATCGATACTCTCCATCGTATCGCCCAATGTTACAAAAAGATGACAGTTGATGACGATCCAAGTATAGATGACAGTTCTGAAAGGTATGCTATTCACGTCGATGCATTAGATTAGAGAGCGTTATGAACTTTTTCCAATTTTGTATAAAATTTGATATGATTATGCATTTTAAACTAAACTTATAAAACATGCTTTCCTGAAAAGTTATAAAAATGATGTTGAAACATGTTTTATTTGTTAGAACTACATGAACATGCTGGGGTTTAGGTAAAATATGCTTTTTTTTCATCATTTTGCCGGTAACCAAAGATAACCTGAACAAGATACCTAAATTCCATATTTTTCATACATTTTGAACACGACCGATTTCCGATGGTTAGTGCTGCCATCTGATGACTTAAACTCTCATAAAATTGTCACTATAAGCAAAACCGATTTATCGTGCATAGTCCGTCATCGATCGTTCAGCTGTTCAAGATTGTATATGAAAAAGGTGCAGCAGATTGGTCAGATAGATAACATGATAAGTTAACATGCAGATTAATGATATTGTCATTTTTTGCGCTTAATGCTATTGCCATATTTTTGCACTTCAAAGTATGAAAAGAAAAGTGTGAAATTGACTGTCAGAGTGGGGGTCTATATTGAGGAGTTATATTTATTGCCAGGTTCCATTCTACCAAAAAATAAAGTTTGATATGTCGCAGGACAGGTTTCAGAACCATTGGGCATATAGTCAGGTTCACCGGGGCACCCGATTTTTTCTTTATTAACCTCGGCAAGACTGAAAAGCTTGACTGTAGAGCGAGCTCATAGTGGTTATCAGGAATTTCAGATGGTACGCTTAATTTTAAATGATGCGCCGATAATTCTTGATTCTTCCGGAAAGCTTCATGTTTGAGAACTAAACATTCGTACACATTATTATCATTTTTCGGATGGCAGCACCGTACAGTCGTCCACAAAAAAATTGTTTCATCCTTCAGCATTCATGTCTTGGCCTTGTCGTTAGTTGATTTTGACGTTAAGTATACATCATATTAACAGTGTGTAAATTAGTTCGACTTTTGCTCACGCGCAGCGACAATCATGTCCGATGAATTCTGTAAGAGTCAGGTATCTTGTTCTAGTCATCGTTTCGGTAACCTTTTGGCACTTTTCTTTTTTTTCTTGTACTCTAATAGCGCTTCTAAACAGAGTCGCTTATGTTTCATACAGTAACAAAAGTCATGAGCTATGACAATGACTAAGATTATGCTCCAACTATTAGATATAGCATTTTTATATCTTTTATTTCGACATATTCTCGCAATTTTTCACACTAAATCTAAATTAATATCAATTTTTAGTGTGTTTCAACTGTAGATTCACTCTCCAACCAAAAAAAAATCAAATATAAAACAACATAGAACGAGAAATTTTCAAAAATGTTCCGAATTTAATACAAAACGCGAAAATTTCCATAACGAGATTTGTTTGTGTACGTGGATAGATAAAAATGTAGCATACCTTGTAGAACTGACATCTATACTTGGACTTGGGACGACGATAAGTCAATATTTTTTGACATTCATCGGAAAAAGCGGCTAGTTGGTTTGTATGAAATGAGCGACAGATTTTTTAAGCGATACATTTATCCGACCGCAGCGCACGGGTGCGGTAGCGGCGGGTGTAGGAACTAATTAAAACTATATATATTATTTTATAAATTATTAAATAAATTAGATTTTCGATATATTACGTGTTTATTTACTGTTTAAAAAGAAAGCCAATAGAAAAAGGAATACAAAATTACTTCAAGCGAATTCCCAAACAGGCAAATCAACGAGAAATTCAAGTATTAGATAACCAGATCTAAGAAGCTGAAAATAAAGGTTTATTGCAAGGAACACTAAAAATACTAAAAATCACCGAACCATGTTAGAAAGTTAGCAGGCATGCCAAGCTTCCATCTGACAAAATCTTACGGTTAGCATCAGGGTCTGACGGAAGTTATGGGGCAAAAGGTGTGAATTTTGTCAGAGGCAAAGCGGAAATGCTCTTGGTGATGTATGAAACATGAAATATACCTATCACTGAACCATATTAGAAAGTTAGCAGGCATGCCAAGCTACCATCTGACAAAATCTTATGGTTAGCATCAGGGTCTGACGGAAGTTATGGGGCAAAAGGTGTGAATTTTATCAGAGGCACAGCGGAAATGCTCTTGGTTATGTATGAAACATGAAAAATACCTATCACCGAACCATGTTAGAAAGTTAGCAGGCATGCCAAGCTACCATCTGACAAAATCTTACGGTTAACATCAGGGTTTGACGGAAGCTATGGGGCAAAAGGTGTGAATTTTGTCAGCGGCAAAGCGGAAATGCTCTTGGTGATGTATGAAACATTAAAAATACCTATCACCGAACCATGTTAGAAAGTTAGCAGGCATGCCAAGCTACCATCTGACAAAATCTTACGGTTAGCATCAGGGTCTGACGGAAGTTATGGGGCAAAAAGTGTGAATTTTGTCAGAGGCACAGCGGAAATGCTCTTGGGGTTGTATTGTGGTGGATACGGCCCCTTTTAAGATAAGCAAAAGAAAGTAATATAAACTTAAGTAGTGTAAACACTGTGATCAGCATAAACGCTATCACGCCACCCGCGCGAGAAACGGGCGACGGCGATTATGCTGAGCACAGCATTAAAGGTCACGTATCGATCTGCGATCATGCGGCCTGTATAGGCTAAGAAATAAAAATAATAAAGCATTATTGAATCGACCGTAAACTCGAGAGGTTCGAGTTCTCTTTTAGCAACCGAAACCCACATAAACACATATATACAACCACCAACATTTCATGGCGATCCTGCCAGGAGGCGATCCTATGATAGTGTATCGGTTCGGCGTCGCTTTACTGAAAACTTTGAACCCAGTTATGAAGTGTTTGAAATTGTGCAACAAAGATATACAAATGTAAAATGTTCAAAACAGTAAACAATAACCCAAAGAGCAGTAGAAAATGAGCAGTATCAGTCAGTGGAATTGTGCAACGTAAAGTTAACGATGAGGCGATCAGAAGATTCCAGGTTCCTCGAATGAACCAGAAAAGACCAAATGCACCAATAGAAGAGGCCACAGTGAGTGTTAACGATGTAAGAATGGGCACACCCCAGTCCAAGACGGACACCAGTGGTGATGCTTTGGTGCAAGTGGTCAACAATCAAGACCTACACACCTCATATCACGAAGAACATAGTGTCATCTTGTGGGTCATTTGTGTAGTGGTCGCTATCTCTTTAGTTCTAGAATTAGAGAAGCGATATAAAAGTGCAAAAACACGGGACGCAGAACGCACAGCACGTTCTATCGCCCGCTTGACAGACGTTATTGCTGAAAAATAAACAATTATGAGCAATCACGAACAATAAGTGAAAAAAAAAAATGGATAGATCCCATAGAGCCGCAATTTCTAGTGCATTCCTTGTGCAATATTGCCGTCATCATCTAACGCAATTAAGAGACACTTTGTACGACCATATCAAACAACGATCATTTATGCCGGAAGAGGCCGAGGCATACTTGAAACTTTCGGAACACCTGTACCACCTAGCTACAAATGCAGCCTTCGGATATAGCGCACCAACGACAACTTTCAACGCTCTGGCAGCGCTATACGATGAAATAGATACAGTGCTGTTGTGGAATAATATGGGAAATCACTGAAATATACAATGGACCAACTCGTTTTAGACTAAAGGAGAGTATCGTGAGTTGTTTAATAAAACTTCGCAATATTTAAAAATATACCTTTTAGGTAACAACAAGAATATAAGTATTCTATTTTACTTATGGAGTAGCAACGAAAAAAAAAAAAAATATAAAAACACTAACCCACGTATACGTGTAAGTAGATATGGATATATATATATATATATATATGTATTTTCCTCGTATCAAAAACACTCTATACTTATTATGACCATTCCTGTCTGAAAGAAATATATATATATATATATATATATATATATATATATATATATATATATATATATATATATATATATATATATATATATATATATATATATATATATATATATATATATATATAAATAAATAAATAACTACGTAACATACAACCTACGCTTTAATGCTAAATGGAAAAAAATTTTGAAGCTGGTGACACTCTAAACAAGTTGCTAGCTAGTTTAAAGAAATTTAAGAATTAGACAGCGCCGACTAGGCATAAAAGATTAAAGCGGTATACGATCTATTACGAGAAATCAAGCAGATAACAGTAACCGCTGAAGGAACCGCCGACTATATTGTCATTAGAAAAAGATACAAAAAATTAAAAACAATAGCCATTGAGTGTTTGACCTTGTTAAAGGGAGACTTAAATTTAACGATTACAGAAAACGACCCAAGAGACATAGGAGACGAAGACGACGACAAAGAAAGTAATTTAAGCGAAATAAGCCAAAAAACGATCACAGTGGCTCATAAAATTGATTTGGGAGTGGCTATCCGAGTCGTTGATAAATACGACGGGGATGCTGCTTCTCTCCAGTCTTGGTTGGACAACGTGGATGTCCTACGAGCTGATGACCCGTAAGTACCGGAAGTCAGCTTTATTACCTTTCTCAAATCCCGATTAGTGGGCGCTGCACGCGGATCCCTCGAAGGAGCTCAAACCCTTGCGGTAGCGAAAGCCACACTTAAAGAGAAGTTTGCTGTCCAGCTCACCCCCATAGCGGTGGAGGCTGAATTGCGATCGTTAAAGCAGAGGAGTGGTAGAACTGTTACCGAATTCGGCAGTGAAATTGAAAAACTAGCCACGAAACTGGCAGCTGCATGGGTTTCCAAAGGCCCCCCATTTACTACTGAAGCTTCCGCTAGGCCAGTGGTGGAGCCTATAGCCGTACACACCTTTATAAATGGTTTAAGAGACAAATCGGCAGCTTATTTAGTAAAGTCCAGAAATCCAAAGACTTTGACTTTGGCTATTTCTGATGCATTGGAGGTTCAACCTCAATCATCGACGGAGCCAGCATTCTGGGCTCAGGGAAACAGAGTTCCCCATTTCAGTAATCATTTTAGTAACCGAAACCCAGGCCGTAGAGGAGGCCGCAGATTCAATAATAATAACCGTGGTTATCGTCATAATAACAATAATCAACGAAATTATAACCAAGGTTATTGCAATAACAACCATGGTTACGATAACCACAACCCTGGATATTTTAATAACAATCAAGGATACAATTATAATAATCGAAGCAATCGACGTAACTTCAACAATAACCACAACAATCTTAATAATAACTATCCTAATAATAACTACCAAAATAATAATAACAACAATAACAATGGAAACAATGCTCCTCGGAATAACAACAACCTCAACAATAATAATAATCCCCAGAGACGAAATGCAAATGTGGCGGAGGAACCACAAGAGCAACAACCCCGAGCAGAAGCAAATGTAAGAGAGTTTTTTCGTGAGTAATTTTAGCGGCGAGAGAGCTCTTAGATTGAATTTCAAAATAGATAACACTAATTTTCTTTTAGTAGTGGACAGTGGAGCTTCATGCTGTCTACTCGATAAGCGTCATTTAACGAAAAATTTAAATTCATATCTTGACACATCACGGATAATTGAAGTAAGTGGTGTAAATGGAGTAACCACTACACTAGGTACAATAGATACTTTTACAGAATATAATGGCTACATGTACCCGATTACGTTTCACATTATGGATGAGATGAGCTACCATCCAATGTCATAGGTTTAATTGGAACCAACTTTTTGAAAAAGTTTGGAATCCCCCGATTTGAGGAAAATTTCATAATTCCTCCACGAACTGAAGTGATTGCTTTTGTTGAAACTTGTTTCTCAGAACAAATGGTTATTCTAAATCAGGAGATACAACCACAAGTATACATTGCAGGAGCAATTGTAAAACCTGAAAAAGGAAAAATTCCTGTGCGGATACTGAACATAAAAAATGAAGCTGTGAAGGTTGATAATTTAAAACCTCAAGCAAAACCTTTAAAAAATTATGATATACTTGAGATTGACGGTGCATCAAAATATAATGTTGCTAGAACGAAAGAACTTTTATCAGAATTAAAACTGACTGAAATCCATGACAGGGACAGACCAGTGATAGAAAGATTGTGCATAAAATATAACGACATTTTTTGTTTGAAAGATGACAAATTAACAGTGACGAAAATTTATCAACCCTCGCTTACTGTTAAGCCAGATACACATCCTGTATATACCAGACCATATAAATTACCACGAGCTCACAAGGAAGAAGTTCAGAGACAAGTAGACAAAATGTTGAGCGAAAATATCATTGAGAACGCTATTTCTGAGTGGAATAGTCCTTTATTACTGGTTCCCAAGAAATCAGCTCAGGATGAAAGAAAATGGAGGTTGGTCATAGACTACCGCAAATTGAATAACGCATTGCAAGATGATAAGTTTCCACTTCCTAACATAGAAGAAGTGATTGAGTCGCTAGCAGGAGCGAAATATTTTTCTCATTTGGATCTTTCACAAGGATATTACCAATGTGAACTGAAGCCAGAAGATAGACCAACTACCGCTTTTGGTACCAGCGGAGGACAATATCAAATGACACGTCTTCCTATGGGATTAAAAGTGAGTCCTTCAACATTTTCAAGATTAATGACCGTAGCTATGTCAGGCCTTAATATGGAGAGATGTCTTGTTTATTTAGATGATATTATTGTTTTTGGAAAGACTCTGGAAGAGCACAATAGAAACCTTTCAGATGTTTTCGAACGTTTACGTAAAACAAATTTAAAACTCAATCCGCGAAAATGCAATTTTCTTAAAACCGAATTGTTGTATTTAGGACATTTGGTATCTGTAGAAGGAGTAAAACCCGATCCTTCAAAAATTGAAATAATAAAACAATGGAGTAGTCCACGAAGCGCAGATGAGGTAAAAAGATTCGTTGTTTTGGCGAACTATTACCGTAAGCACATTAAGGATTTTGCGAAACTTTGTAGTCCTTTAAATAAATTAACTCGAAAAAATGAAGATTTTAAATGGACGGAGGAGTGTGAACGATCCTTTCAATACTTGAAGGAGTGTTTCATGAATCCACCAGTCCTCGATTACCCGAATTTTTCGGAGAGTAATATTTTTACCTTGCACACAGATGCATCGGGAAAGGCTTTAGGAGCAGTATTAAGTAATCAAAACACTAGACCCATCGCATTTGCGAGTAGGGCTTTGAATAAAGTTGAACTGAATTACAGCACTATTGAGAAGGAGTTATTAGGCGTCGTATGGGCAATACGCCATTTCAGACCATATTTATATGGTAGGAAATTTGAAATTTTTACAGACCATCGCCCATTAGTTTATTTATTTACACTAAATGATCCTTCAAGCCGATTAACCAAGTTCCGTTTGGCTCTAGAGGAATATAAGTTTGACGTTATATACAAAAAGGGCTCGGAAAACGTAGTAGCGGACGCGTTATCACGTATTTCGATCGAAGATCTTAAGGCTCTAACACCAGCAGGTACAGCTTTTATTTGTACCAGAAGTCAAACCGCGGAACAGAAAATACAGTCTGATACATCGGTTAAGATTGATACACCGAATAATTATATTGAAATTAAAATTGGATCCATGAAGAAAAATGAAGCGCTAGAAGCTCAATTAGAGCAGGGTATTATTTGTATCGACCCTAATACGACATTGACTCACCTACGGGGAGTAATGAACCGATTAGTGGATCTTATCAAAGAAACCAAAATAAAAGGCCTAATCGTTAAAAATACGATTGAAAATAAAAAATTAAAGGACAAAATAGAAGTCCTCGATATAAAAGGCATGCCGCCTATAATTATATTAGGCAGAAATACTCGTCAAATAGACGATAGAAATGAACAAAAAATTATTATAAACGATTTCCATGTATTGCCAACTGCAGGGCATGCAGGAATAAGAAGAACAATTAATACTATAAAACAACGATATCATTGGAAAACCTTAGATAACGATGTTGTTTCATTTATAAAGAGATGTACACATTGTCAGAGAAACAAGAGCCATTACACTAAACAACCAATGCAGCTGACAAGCACAGCTAGTCAAGCTTTCGAAAAAATATTTCTGGATATGGTAGGTCCATTATTGCCGGACGCAGAAGGTAACCAGTATATACTGACTACTCAATGTGATCTGACGAAATTTGTGACCGCAACACCTATTATGGACAAGACAACAGATGCCGTGGCCAAAGCGTTTGTTGAAAATGTCATTTTGAATTATGGTGTACCAGCACAGGTTCTAACAGATAGAGGTACCGAATTTATGTCTACTGTATTTGAAAAAATATGTAAACTATTACAGGTGAAGAAGCTGAATTCCACAGCTTACCACCATCAAACAATCGGAGCGTTGGAAAATTCGCATAAAGTTCTTGGAAATTTTCTACGCATACAAACGAACAACTCTTATGGAAGTTGGTCTGCCTGGATACCGTTTTACAAATTTGCCTATAATACAACGGTACATAGTGCAACAGGTAAGACTCCGTTCGAATTGCTTTTCGGAAGACTTTGCACCCTTCCTTCAGATCTAACTGGACAATACCAAACAGACCCAATATATAACATTGACGACTATACGAGTATTTTGAAATACAAGCTACAAGTTTCTCAAAGAGAAGCTAGGGAGAATCTTCTCAAAGTAAAGGCAGATAGAGTTTCAAAATATAATCAAAACGCCAAAGACACAAATTTTACAAAAGGAACATTGGTCCTCGTGAAGACCGAAAAGGGACCTAAATTAGAAACAAAATATAACGGACCATATGAAATTTTAGAAGATATGGGATCAAATGTAAAGATAGCAATTAAAAATAATAAAGATATAGACATAGTTCATAAGGACAGAATAAGAGAATTTTTAAAGTAAAAAAAAAAAAAAAAAAAAAGAGAGAGAAGAACCTACATTCAGTTTTTCAAAAAGATAAGAAGATGAAACCAGAGTAGTTTATAATGATTACTTCCATGAATATTTTATATAAATGTTATTCTTATGCATAAACATTTTATACAGAAATATTTTTATATAAAAACATTTGATACAAAAACATTTTTATACAGATTTTAATATATGTATATGTACGTATGTGTGTGTATATGTGTATATGTATATATATATATATATATATATATATATATATATATATATATATATATATATATATATATATATATATTTATATATATATATATATATATATATATATATATATATATATATATATATATATATATATATATATATATATATATACATATATATATATATATATATATATATATATATATATATATATATATATATATATATATATATATATATGTGTATGTATATGTATATATATGTATCTCCATCATTATATATTATATTAGAGTAATAATTATAAATTCAAACTATAAATTTTTTTTTTATCCACCAATTTCAATTTGTATTATTGATTTTCACTTCATATGTTTTATTCCTAATTTCAATTCAAACATTATATAGATTTAAAAATTAGAACTTAAGGCTAATTTTTAAATTCATTAAGAAAGGGCGTGTGGTGGATACGGCCCCTTTTAAGATAAGCAAAAGAAAGTAATATAAACTTAAGTAGTGTAAACACTGTGATCAGCATAAACGCTATCACGCCACCCGCGCGAGGAACGGGCGACGGCGATTATGCTGAGCACAGCATTAAAGGTCACGTATCGATCTGCGATCATGCGGCCTGTATAGGCTAAGAAATAAAAATAATAAAGCATTATTGAATCGACCGTACACTCGAGAGGTTCGAGTTCTCTTTTAGCAACCGAAACCCACATAAACACATATAGGGTAACGGGGGTATTTTGGCCAGCTTTGGGAAGTGTTCGCACAGTTCATTAAAAACAAGCACAATTTTTCAACATAAACACCTACTCTATTATACCATTGTTAAGAGCTAAGTGTCTATTTTATTCACCGTTCAACAATGCAATATATTGAAAACTATCCTAGAAATATGAAAATTTCTACGAAGTACTAAAAACATATTTTGGTCCACCAAATTTTTACTTTGGCCCACCTGTATATTTACAGACGTGTATGGAAATAGTTCGGACTAATTATATTTAAGATCATCATCGGTATTTTTAGAGCAAAAATAGTGGGTTTGAGGAGAACATCCTTCTGCTGTGATTTTTTGTAAATTTTAGGCATCTAAAAATGAAATGATTTGGCTTATAGCGGTTTGACAGGCATTCTTATCTAATTTCATATCGTTAAATGTGATAAATTAAGAAGTAATTACTTGTAAATTGTCACAAGCTGCTTCTTTGTTCACGTGCAACGGCCGAACGGTAATCAAAGAGATGTCAAAACTTGGCATGGCCAAAATATATTTTCTTCAGAAAGAGGCAAACATATTTCGGCCATGCGTTTAACTACTTTTTCAACTTTTTTCAACATGTTAGAGTATACAAACTGTTTCTATGACATTTCATTGATGTTACTACACCAACGAATTGTTTCAAAAGCATACACATTTGTTACAATAGCTTCCGGACGTTGCCTTGTATATTACCACTTCCTCTTGACTTTGGGTTGACTCAGCCATGACTTTGAATATGTATTAACTAATTCCAAAATAACACTACCTAGAGCCAGTCTTTCGCCGAAAACTATAGTGTAGTATGATTCTTAGGTGTGTTATTTAATGTTGCATGCATAATTTTCTAATATTAATTGAGTTTATCAGATAAAATGCGTAAAATGTTACCGGATGGGCCAAAATATGCATGTGGGCCAAAATACCCCCGTTACCCTATACAACCATCAACATTTCAGTATAAAATATAAAAATACCTATCACCGAACCATGTTAGAAAGTTAGCAGGCATGCCAAGCTACCATCTGACAAAATCTTACGGTTAGCATCAGGGTCTGACGGAAGTTATAGGGCAAAAGGCGTGAATTTTGTCAAAGGTACAGCGGAAATGCTCTTGGTGATGTATAAAACATGAAAAATACCTATCATCGAACCATGTTAGAAAGTTAGCAGGCATGCCAAGCTACCATCTGACAAATCTTACGGTTAACATCAGGGTCTGACGGAAGTTATAGGGAAAAAGGTGCGAATTCGGAATTTGATTAAATCAAACTTTTACTAATTTTTTTAAGTGTTCAATCAAGAGTGGAATTTATTGAATTATAACATATATAAGATGTCCGTACATGAATAAATTATTACAACCATAAACAAGATATTGAGCGGGGGCCTAGTGTGGTTGATAACGTCTCCGCCAACCACGCTCGACGCCTGGGTTCGAATCCCACCGCCGACATAGGTGTCGATGGTTGTGAGGTGGCGTGATCCACTCACAACCAACCCAACTGGTCTATATTCAATCCTAGCCGACACCGGGAGATTTTCTGAGGCGAAAAATCTCTGGGATCACGCCTTCCATCGCATGAGGAAGTAAAGCCGTTGGCGCCGGTCCGTTAATAAACGGGTCGTGAGTTAGGGTCCTGGGTGTGGAGTCGCCTCCCTGGGCGTCGGTGATTGGCCACAACAGTGGCGGAACTAGACAGACGAAAAATAAGCGAGAATAAAAAAAAAAAAAAAAAACAAACAAGATATTTTTAAATTTGCAATATTTTTATATTTTATTTCTAATAATGTATTTTGGCAGCACTGCCGCACACGAATGAAAGCAAGCTGTCAAAAAGTATGGTGAGTGGTGGTACATTCGTTTTTGCGGTGTAGCGACACTCGTGTTACAATTTTTACCCTTTAACTCCGGGAACAGTGTGTTGTTGTAATCAATTGAAATTGCAAATCATCTAGACCATATAGGATAGTCGATTGCAAACCACCGTACAAATTTGATTGGAAGTAACATGATTTTTTTCTGGGTGTGCGAATCTGGTCAAGCTCACCACTGAAATGATAAGAAGTACCATGATATTTTTTCGTGTGGATATGCTTTAGTTTATCCAACGGCCTACAGATGGCAAGTTCATAGTGTTGCCTTGAGATTATAAGAAATGATTTGCAACATAAATTTCGACATACTCAACTTTGAGCAGCTCTAGTATTTTTAAAATACTAGAGCTGCTCAAAGTTGAGTATGTCGAAATTTATGTTGCAAATCATTTTTTCTGCCAACATTGCCAGTGTACCGGCGTCAGTCAGATTTCCATCAGAAGTGACCTCTGAAACACGTTGTAGATTCTATCTACGCCTAGAATATTGACCTAAATTTGTTTACTTGATCCAGCTGAGTGTATAAACTCGTTACGACAGGTTACTTCTGATGGGAATCCTACTGACGCCGGTACAGTCGAATTTCGTTCGTTGCACTAAACTCGTAGCCCAACCAGTGAAAGCCTTTCACTCGTTGGGCTGCGCTGTCAATGTTGCAAATTGATAGAGGGACACATCGATGGTTTGTTGGTGTCGTGGTTGCTATTAGAAACGCAGCGAAGTTTGTTTGATTTATTTCCTCGTTATTCATTTTCGTTTTCAGTTTGAACTGTTTAATAAGTTCAGAGCGAATTTTAATCAGTTTAAGAATACACATTGATAACCGAATTAGAAATGGATGGATTAAAGTCAAACGTTCAGCGGAAGAGGGAGAGTAATTTCTTAACACTCGTGGAGAAGGTTCATATTATTGAAGATTTCGAAGCAAGAGGTGGTACCCATGACTATCTTGGAAAGAAATATGGAATAGGATCTTCCACTGTCACACGAATCATTCAGAAAAAAAGAAGCGATTCGTGGGGCGGCTAATAAATTTAAGGAATATGGAGTAACTAACCGGAAGACACTAAAAGAGCAGACGTTTCCTCTGCTGGAAGAAGCTCGAAGTGAATATTGAAGCGTATCTAAATTTTAAAACGGTTCTGCTGAAAAAAAATTCAGGAAATGGAGCTCTCGATATCCCAAATTTTTAATGCCGATGAGTCTGCCTTGTTTATAAAGCTCCTTGCAACACGCTCCGTCGTTACTTGCAATGAAACTGTGGCAAGTGGACGAAAGCAAAACAAAACAAGGTACACGTTTATGCCTTGCGCTAACGTAGACGGTTCTTTGAAGCTTCCGTTGTACTTCATTGGAACTGCTGCTAAACCGCGAGGAATCAACACCGAAGAACTTCCTGTGTCATATGTTCATTCTAAGAAGGCTTGGATGACCAGACAACTGTTCCGTCAATGCACAGTGTTTTATTTTGCTGATTTCGTGCGAAAAATTAATAGCGTCTTCAAATTTGATTTTAGTGATATACTTTATTCGGAAAAGTTTTTATGTTTTTTATTGTGCTCCTTTTAAAATGTACGATTTAGTGATAAAAATTTTGTCGAAGGTGTCGGATTTCTATCTCTTACGTTAAAAAAGATATAAAAAGTTTTATATGCAAAGTTCACCCAAATCATAATTTTAAATATAACTTTTTTCCTGGATTTTCAGAAATACACCTTTTTGCTTAACATTTCATCTAACTATGGTTCAAAATAAAAAAGTTACTCAACCTTTAACGGTTTTTCAAGGGTTAGTTTAACTTCAAATTACTCAGCCGTACGCAAAAGAAAAGAATATAAAATCATTTGTCTAATAGAGTCTTTTCGATTGTTTCAATGAAAAAAATCTTTTGCATGAAAATTCTGACTTTATCAAATAACTTTGTTATTTCTAAATATAGCGTTTTACAACATTCAGCAAAAATATAAATTCAATAAAATCGCGTAATTTTCCAGAAGCTCATAAAAATATAGAAAATCATGGGAAAGGGTTCTAATGAAAAATATGAATTTTTAGTTCACTCGGAATTTGTACCCGCAGTTCGGAAATTTTCGACCGATAATGGGCTGGAACCAAAGGCATTGCTGGTTCTTGACAATTGCACCAGTCATTATGATGTTGATGAACTTCTACAAAGCGACGATGGACTTATTCAAGTTATCTACTTTCCGCCGAATGTGACTGCAGAATGTCAGCCGATGGATCAAGCAGTGATAAATGCGATCAAGCGAAAATATAAGAGGAAGTTGATGCTTGCATTGATTCTCGAAAACGATCACTCGAGGTAATTTTGAATTAGTTTAGCTGGGTTGAATAAATTAAAACGGATATTTTATGAGATATCTCTTTTCTCTAGCTTCGAAGAACGGTTGAAGAAGATTACTCTTCAAACGTGCATTTCATGGTTGGCTACTTCTTGGGAGGAAATCTCTAACAAAACCATACGTAGTTCGTGGAAGAAGCTACTCGACGGTTTGTCAGTTGATCTAGGTGAGGAAAATTCGACAGCAGACGATGACGATTTTAAAGCACTTGTGTCAAATATCGATAATCTGGCTGTAACAAAAACATCGGACCCGGATATTGATCTGTGGATGAGATATACGACGCAGACCTTAACACAGATTGGGTTACTAGTGAAGTGTTTACTGACTTCAAAAAATTGGCTAGAAGACACAACGGACGTAGCTAACACCTTCAATGATTCTGATACAAATGCAGAAAATCCAGGTTTTGGCGATGCGATAAAATCTGTTGATTATTTGCTTCGCTACATGAAGCATGATCCTGCTGAAATCTGCCGCTTGAATGCTCTGCGATCGAAGATCATGGAAGCAGAATGGCTAAAACGTACATTTTGAAGAACTTTGCTTCTTATTTTTTTGAATTTGTTGTTGTTTTACATCGTTTAAATCATATTAAATATATATATATAGAATTTCTGTTAATTAATTCTCGATTAAGCGTGACTTTTATTTCTAAATGATGTTCGCAAAGTAGATAAAATAATAAGATGCATAAGAAGCTGCTTGAGTAAAACCATTATTTTCCAATGCAACTGGTTGTAGTAATTAATTTATTGCTTGGTTTGCCCGGATTTTTCTTAAAATCGTTTATCCATATCCGGTTGTTCGGTGTTCGAATGAATTTTACTTGCTGCATTCAGAAATGCATCCTCGAACCCCTCAAACGAAAATCAGTGCCGTCAGAAATAACGTTTGACTTCGATTTAGTTGGGCTATAGATCATTGCACACGAAAAATAACCTCACTTTTCTGACACTTCCTACGGGTTTGTTTACAAGGTGTTCCATTCACTTTTTATGTGATAGAAGTGAAAATAAACGATACGAGTACGAATAAAAAAGGGAAAACTCTCTGCCTATGCGAATTCGTTACTGTGATCTTTTGGTTTTTTCTTGGAAACGCAATTTTTAACAAGACACTTCCGCATTTTTATTCAATCCGAAAATTTTACTATGTAAACAAACCCGCGAGAACTGTCAAATCTCTTACTTCTTCTTGTTTTGTGACGTCATCGTGCAATGATCTATAGCCCAACGAACGGGAGCCCAACTAAAACGTAGCCCAACCAAACATTGCCCAACGAGTGAAATTTGACTGTACATTGGTAATGCTGGCAGAAAAGAAGATTTTCTGCATTTAAATCGACATACTCAACTTTGAACAGCTATAGCTCTTCTTAGGGCCATGCTAGCTCTTTTGTTTCTTTTACCAAGTTATTAGGCATCTAAAATACTATACTTTAACATAATGCAGTGCATTATTAGAGCATTATTGAGCTCTCTAAAAAGGTAAATGCAAAAAAGTAGGTTTTCCCATATAAATACGTAGGTAGCCCGTTCATTTGAAACCAATTTTGTTTAAATCGGTTGTGTAGTTTCTGAGATATTGATGTTTCGTGATTTTTACATTTTGATACATATCAAAATATATATAATTATATTATTTCATTAAAATCGGTCAGCCATCTCTGAGAAAATCGAGTGAGATTGGGAGAGCGTTACACACACACATACACACACATGCAGAAAATGCTCAGCTCGTCGAACTGAGTCGAGTGGTATATGACATTCGGCCCTTTTGAGCACTTTTAAACCTTTAGTTTTTGTCGTGAGGAGAAAGGCAAAAAGTGAAATGATAGAAATGACTTTTAATTTCAACTTCAATCCCGAGCAAGGCCGCAAACATTGAAATAGTACAATATCAAATTAAAATGATGTTGAGGCCACATATTTTGATCGTAGCTATAGCTTTAAACAGTCTACGGGTTACGTTTTTTTCTATAACTTTCAAACCACATGTTTAAACATTATGAAATTCACTGTTTAAGGGTTTAAAAGCCCATTTATTTGAATTCAACTATGTTCATAGCTTTTGAGATATAAGAGCGTTTTTCACATTCTGACGCAGCGCCAAAACTGAAGGTTTGATTACAATGAAATTCAATAGCTACCTAAGCGGCAAATAGACCCTTCATTTGACACCAAGATAGAAAGAATCGGTCGGACTATCTCTGAGAAAAGTGAGTGCGAAAAAAAGGTGCACATACACACGTTCACACCCACACACAAACATATACACCTATACATGCATATATGCAGAAAATGCTTGATTCGTCGAACTGAGTCGAGTAGTATATGACATTCGGCCATTTGGATCATTTTTCTACCTTTTAATTAGACAATGATCGTTAAGAGAAAGTCAATATGTTTACTTTCATTATGTGATTTCATATTTTTATGAACAACGGACACAGTTACAATCCGATTGCAATGAAATTCAATAGCAATCTATGGGGCAACTAGACTTTTCATTTGACACTAATTTTGTGAAAATCGGTTCAGCCATCTCTGAGAAAAATGAGTGAGTTTAAACAACCTCAGGATAACATTTCTTTATATAACTTTTGAACCATATATTCAATCATAACGAAATTCAGAAGTTAAGGGTTCTGGAGACAGCCCAATCATTTGAAACCAGTTTTATTGAAATCGGTTGTGTGGTTTCTAAGATATTGATGTTTCGTGATTTTTTCATTTTGATACTTAACCTCTAAACTAAAAATCCGATTACAATGAAATTCAATAGCAACCTATGGTGCAACTAGACCTTTAATTTGCAATTAATTTTATGAAAATCGGTCCGGCCATCTCTGAGAAAAGTGAGTGAGAAAAAAAAGTTGCACATACACACACACACATACACACATAAACACATATACATACATACAGAAAATGCTCAGTTCGTCGAAAGGGGTCGAGTGGTATATGACATTCGGCCATTGAGACCACTTTTATACCTTTGGTTTTGAAGTAGAATACTTCTCTCAGGAAGTTCGGCTACATAGGGATGTGAAATGAAAATCTAAAACCGAAAAAAGTGAAAAATATGTCCAATTTCAAATGCTAATAAATCGGTTAGTATTCGATGGATTTCCTTCGTTCTTGCAGCAATAGATTGGAAAATCTTCTAAGATTCTTCCCAAAATAAGATAATTGTAATTTTATTATTCACACTATTGTACTATTGAAAATAGTCCAGCCTTGCCAAAACGAAAAATTCGACCTCTGATTGGTCGTTATATGCTTGCTTCCCAAGCACGGTCGACAGGATCATATACCTCGCAATTGAAAACATGCTATTTGGCCTATATAAGAGCCTGTTTCAGCCGTAGCCGCTCATAATGAACTTATCAGCAAAGGGCTGATAGCTACCCTGAGGCTATGCACGGACGGCTACAAAATCGTCGTTCCATCCACCCCACATTACAAGGCAGTAGAGGCTTACCTGAAGCAAACAAAAGCGGAGTATTTTACTCACGATATTGCAGCTACAAAACCATTCAAAGTTGTACTGCGTGGTTTACCGGAATTGGAACTGGACGAGTTAAAAACGGAACTTGTCGCTTGCAGCCTAGAAGTGGAAGCAGTATACAAAATGATAAGACACAACAAAGCCATCAAGTATCGTGATCAGTTATACCTGATCCACCTGACCAGGGGTTCAACTACACTGAGCACAGTGAAAACAATCACCGCCCTATTCAACATCATCGTGCAATGGGAGCGATACAAACCGATTCATCGCGATGTCACGCAGTGTTCCAATTGCTTGAACTATGGACATGACACAAAGAATTGCCACATCAAGAGTCGCTGCATGAAATGTGCAGGTCCGCATCGAACAGTGGATTGTCTTGTTGAGGAAGCCGAACAAATCAAGTGTCTCAACTGTGACAAAGAGCATGCTACGAACAGCCGTTCCTGTCCAAAACGAGCAGAATTTATCAAAATTCGAAGTGAAATTGCCAATCGCCAGCGACCGTCGAATAGAAAAAGTGTACAACCTAGCGTTACACCAACCCCGCCAGCGACTTCAAGTACGTTGCCGTTTCCACCTCCTCCAACTGGTGGTGTTCCTAGCCGGGACCCCTCCGGATTTTTGAGTTATGCACAGGCTGCCAGCATGCCCCCAGCAAGTAGCAATTTGTACTCGATGGAACAGCTAGATACGCTGTTTCTTAAACTCGAACAGCAAACGAAGGCTTGTCGCACCAACCAGGAACAGATTGCGGTCATGATGACTTTTTACTACCGTCATGGATCCATTCTTTCGAATCCTTAACTGGAATGCCCGCTCTGTGGCCAACAAGAAGTTAGAACTTCTACATTTTCTGAACACACACCACATCGATGTCGCTGCAATAACCGAAACACATTTGAAGCCGAACATAAACTTCTGCCTGCCGAAACACTGTTTATTCGCTGGATACACTATCTACTGTCTACTGAACGCAGTAATCTGCTTACATGCGACATGGGGACGGGAACATTTTCTTCAACCAAGCTGCGCAACACGACACAAAACATGTTAATTTGTTGCTTCAATGAGAGTGCTATCGGTCCGGCTCGACAGAATGTTCACAAGAAATCATTTTTGTGCATCCGTGCTACGAAACTGAGGAAAAACTTTAGAAACTGAAAAAAGAGGTGAAGCTTATCAAATGATCGCTCTGAGCCAGAATGAAGTCACACATATTTTTCAAGTTATATCATTCCACCACGTACGTAAAATAATTCATTCCTATTTTCATCCCTATATAAGAGCCTGTTTTAGTCGAAGCCGCTCATAGTAGTTCTGAACAGCGACGACAGTAGTCCTCCCTTAGCAGCAGCGGGAGCGAGCAGTGGGTACCATCGATAGCGGATAGCGGCCACAACTGTGGCATGGCTGCGAATAAGTGTAGCAGTTTCAGCGGATCTCAATATCGATAGCAGCAGGGCCAGCAGATGCAGGTATAGCGGATACCAATGGCGGCCACAACTGTGGCATGGCTACGGATAGCGTTGCAGGTGCTCAGCAGTTGGGCCAGCGTATAGCGGCCACAACTGTGGCATGGCTATGCATAGCGTAGCTGTTGCAGCGGGTATATCAGCATCGATAGTAGCAGGGTCAGCTGATGCAACGAAACTCCCTTCACTGAAATGCTGTTTCAGTGTGGTAGCGGGAAGCATCAGCAGCAGGCTTGCATGAAGTGAATACATCAGCCAGCAACTTTCTCTAAGGCCTCTGCCATAGTAGACGCGAAAAGCGGCGCGAACCGATTCGCTCGGCCGTAGGTTGATGTACAGCTCTACTGATGGCTGTACATTAACCTACAGCTGAGCGAATCGGTTCGCGTCTATTATGGCAGAGGCCTAATGGGAAAGTTGTATCAGTTTGTTCAGAAGAATATTATTGTCGGTAATATTACAGAGATGCGATTGCGTAAATCCGATTTTGAATTGAACAATTGTTCTTTTGAGAACAAATAACTCACTTATTTGAAGAGTTAATAGCTTTTGGTACCAACAGCAGTATAGTGACAGCCTCAGCGGTAGATGCAGATGCAGCCGGTACTTCCCTGAGGCCGATGTAAAGGTAAATGGGAGCAGCACGGCGAAACAGTTCGGGTTATGCTTAGACGCGCGTCATTTTTCGTTGTTGATATTCCCCACATGAAACGACGCGCTTTCGTATGATAGCGGTGGTATTAGCGGTAGATGCATTTGCCAACACTTCCTCCAGTAAAGCCGTGTCTAGTTTTCAATGTGAAAACACCTTTCTCATTGTGTTCACCGTGCGCCTTAGTCCTCACTATCAAGGTAACACAGAGATGTAAGATAAACACTACATCCTATGATAAATTGAACAATTGTCCTTATAAGGACAACAAATGAATTAATGAAGATTTAATTTTGAATTAGAATACTCCCTCAGGAAGTTCGGCTACATAGGGATGTAAAATGAAAATCTAAAACTGAAAAAAGTGAGAAAAATTTCAAATGCTAATAAATCGGTTAGTTTTCGATGGATTTCCTTCGTTTTTGCAGCAATCGATTAGAAAATCTTCTAAGATTCCTACCAAATGCATGAAATTGCAATTTTATCATTCGAACTATTGTACTATTGAAAACTCTTAATCCTTGTCAAAACACAAAATTCGACCTCTGATTGGTCGTTATACCGCGCTTTCCCAAGCACGGTCGGCAGAGTTATGGACCTAGTAAATTGGGAATGCATCATTTGGCCTATATAAGAGCTTCATCAGATAATAAACAAACATTTCATCGGATATTAAATTGAACAACTGAAATTTGAAGAACACAAATGATTATTTGAAGAGTTAATATTTTGTCGTTTTGCGCTATAATCCAAAGTTAATTATCTTCACCTACATGCATACTCTGACTATTATTACGTGTTTGCGTCGCTTAGTGTTTGGCTACGGTCATGCAGAACGCAAATAACGGCGCGATGCGATTCGGCAAGACGAAATCTGTTGAAATGTATAGCTCTACTTCGCCTTAAAAAGAGCTGTACATTTCACCACGGTAAGGCGAATCGCATCGCGCCGGCATTCGCGTTCTGCATAACCGTAGCCTTTGTTCCGTTCCCGTTTAATGATGTCGTATTAAATGTGCATATTACAATTCGGCAGCACTTCAACTTCTCATTTGCACAAAATTTAAAAATACCCAATGAACTTCATTCAAAATATCAGACAAAAAGAAATTACAATACTCCCAATGAACGGTCAACATTTGTTTACTAGAAAAAATGACTGACACGCAAGCAGCCAGGTTATCTTTCTTGTAAAAGTATTCTACTTCAACCTTGCGGTCGTGGCTTTGCATTCAACCTTCTTGTGATTTTTAGTTCTGATTTGTGATCTAATCTATGGGGACACAGTTTATGCTATTAGCGATACATTTTGGTGCTGTTTCGTGAGGTAATTCCTCAATTATTAAAGATTGTCTTAAATTGCCATTATAACCTCAAACAGAAAGTAACCCATTCTTAGGGACGTTGCGATACCATCAAACATCGATAGTTAGGATCGATACCTGTATCGAGAGCAAGCACTGATATTCCGGAAGTATCGAGGCTAACGTGTCGATACCTAAATGTATCGTTGTGCGATACCAGTTCATTCAAAATATAAGTCATAATACTTTTTTATTATTTATTCCTCAAGATAAAATGTTTAATTCAATTAAACCAGTTATATAGACCATTTTACGAGATGTTTCTGAACTCAATCTATGAAGGAAATTTTGACAGAAAGCTCGAAGCCGCTGACATAACGTACGTAAAAGCAACATCATCAACAGCAGAATACGTGACACCTGTCAGTTTGTGAAATGGTTTATAAATTTACTGAATCTAGAAACACCAGCATCTGCAGAAACTTCTTCGAAAGTCGATTACGCTTTTCCTTAATAATTGATCCTGTTTTCGAAAAGAGCCGCTTGCATGGCTTGGTAGATTTTACCTTCGGATCTGCATGACCGAAAAGTGAAAGGATCGTTCCCGTAGGTTAATCTATAGAAATTTCTGTTAAATTGGCATTGCCGATGCTTTTCTGCTTCGTTCGTTCTTCTTTACAGGGTTGTTTTGAGTCTTTTCGATACTGAGAGGTGTGTATCGATATTGATTAAGTATCGCTGGTAGAACATCGATACCAAATATCCAAGTATCGGAAGTAGAAGGATCGATTCTGTATTAGTATCGGTGGTATCGCAACGTCCCTACCCATTTTCATTAACTCGACCTTAAGATCATTGCACGGAGCGACCTCAGTGAACTGTCTCAAAAGGTGGGGCCGCTCCGTGCAATGATCTCAATGATGAATTGCTTTCACCAGACGTACAACAGTTTCCGCAACCGTTTCTTCACAATAGTTGAAATTTCAATTTGGCTGCAAAATAACAATGAAAATAACAAGAGAGTTGTGTGCAAAGCCACGACCGCAAGGTTGAAGTAGAATACTTTTACAAGAAAAATAACCCGGCTGTTTGCGTGTCAGTCATTTTTTCTAGTAAATTAACGTTGACTAATCAGATCAATCGAATTTCGCGCTTCAACTAGGATTGACCATTTTCAATAATATAGTAAGTTGCTTGTTATGGTTGGGGTTTGACAATTTTAAATTTTGAGGTGAAATTTTTTTTGGATGCCGTGCTCATGACTGAACGAAAAGATAATTCAGTACGTTCTGAGACACGGAGATAAAGTAAAATTTATAACTTTTATAAATTTAAAAATGTGAATTAACTTATGAGAAAATATTAACTCTTCAATCAAGTTTTTATTTCATCCTGAAAAGGACAATTTGTTGTTCATTTTAGTATCGGATAAGATGCCGATCACATCTTTGCGTTATCACTGACAGTGTGAATAAAATATTCCTTGTGATAAAATAAACAATGAAATGCTGATTTAACACTCAAAACTAAACGGCTCACGTGTTGTCAAAATGAGTCAATTTTTCATTGAATGCATTTACTAGTGCCCACTATCGCACAGAGACTGTATTTCACTACAGTGCCTCACTGCATCAGCCGCTATCGATGCTGAGATCCGCTGCAACTAGTGCGCTATCCATAGCCATGCCACAGTTGTGACCGCTATACGCTGCCATTGGTATCCACTGTCCCTGCATCTGCTGGCCCAGCTGCTATCGTTGCTAGAATCCACTGCAACTAGTGCGCTATCCATTGCTACGCCACAGCTGTGGCCGCTTCCTGCTAGTGCTGCTGCTCAGGGAGGACGACTGCTATTGTCGCTGTCTAGAACTATTATGAGTGGCTTCGGCTGAAACAGGCTCTTATATAGGCCAAATATTATGCATTAAGTTGGGAATTGGAGTTGTCGACTAGCGACATTTGATTTTTCTCTCATACCGTACATTATACCTAACGTCGGAAGTAATGCTCTGTATAGCAAATCAGATGCGCTATACAGCGCACTACTTCCGACGTTAAGTATAATGTACGGTATGAGAGTAAAATTGAATGTCGCTAGTCGACAACTCCAATTTTCAACTTAATGCATAATAGCATGTTTTAAATTGCAAGGTATATGATTCTGTCGACCGTGCTTGGGAAGCAATCATATAACGACCAATCAGAGGACGAATTTTTCGTTTTGACAAGGCTTGACTATTTTCAATGGTACAATAAAAGAATCTTAGAAGATTTTCCAATCTACTGCTGCAAGAACGAAGGAAATCCATCGAGTAATAACCGATTAATTAGCATTTGAAATTGGACATATTTTTCACTTTTTTCGGTTTTAGATTTTCATTTCACATCCCTATGTAGCCGAACTTCCTGAGAGAAGTATTCTACTTAAAAAAAACAGAATTAATCCACCTAGCGGCGCAGAAACCTTTGTTATACTAATTGTTACTAAGTGAGCCGGGGTAAAATTGTGCCAGGGGGGGTGAGATTGTGTCATATAAACCAATTATTTGTCAACCATTTTATGGCGATCACAAGACCAATCTTTCATGAATAAGTTTCCTTCAATACTTAACCAAGAAAGACTAGTCTTCTGACCACGAAGAGCTGGCTGACAAGTCACGGGTTGGATGGCCCAATCTCACCCCGGCTGACGGTATAACCTTATGCCAGTAAACCAAAAATTCCGTTTGATTTTGGCACAGTTCAGTTTTGGCACTGTTCGAATTTAACACATGTGCCCAAAATGAACGTTTTTTTTTCATATATTTTAGTTTTCTCGATTTTCCTTTAACCAATTAAAATTCAATAACCGCCAAGAGAAAGGTATTATGGTCCCTAATGTTGCCAAGGAGAATGGCCGGAATCGGTCAACTGGTTCCGGATACATAGCCGGAATATGTTCCGGTAATATAATCGCTGAAAATAGGATTCAATTTGATAATTGATGTGATCATACACATATTTTATAACCGACTCTGTTGAGCTATTCTTCGTTCGTTCGACTGATTAGAAAGGCACACTTAAATTATTTATATTTGATACTAATTTAAACTAGCAAACATAAATAATACTGTAGGGGCCACGCAATTATTTTTTATTTTTAATTTATTTATTTTACCAGCGCACACAATTGTTCAGTTTTCTGATTAAGGACTGAATTAAATGACAAACAACGGTATGCTGTTGAGCTCAGTAAGTGGTGTACTTCAAAACTTATTTTCAGTTAAAATTTATTTTCAAAGAGCATATTGAGTATACAAGCAAAGTGCATCAAATATACGAGATATTGATATCCTCTCATTAGTCGAAATTCCCAAGTTTGTTTAAATAATAAACTATTGATTTACAAACAAATTTTTAGACCACCAATGCTTTATGCTGTACCAATCAGGTCAAACTGTTGTTTAACAAGGAAGAAAAGGCTTCAAAGGATTCAGAATAAAATTCTAAAAATAATTTTGAAGCGTCCTGCTTGGTTTGGTACACTCGAATTACATAGACTTACTAATATAGTTGCTTGTTATATTAGGTTTGACAATTTTCAAGGATTGATAACGCGATAACTTATTTTTTATACAGACAATGAAAGCTGTTCGGGTGTTGTACTTATTACTGAAAGAAAAGGAAATTTAGTACGTTGTGGAGCATGGAGATGAAGCCAAATTTATAACTGTTCCATTCTGAAGGTGTAATTAATTTAAGAGAAAATATTAACTCTTCAATTAGGCATTTATTTTAATCTGAAAAGGAAAATTTGCTGTTTAAATCAATATCGGGTCAGAAACTGATCACATCTTTGCGTTGCCACAGACAGTGCGAATATTTCATTGTGATCGATAACACAGCTGTGTCCGTTGCCATGCCACAGCTGTGGCCGCTATCCCCCGCCATTGGTATCCGTTGCACTGCTTTTGCTGCTAAGGGAGGACTGCTGTTGTCGCTGTTTAGAACTAATATGAGCGGTTTCGACTGAAGCAGGCTCTTATATAGCCCAATAGCACATTTCAAATTATTAGGTCTATAATTCACTCAACCGTGCTTGGGATGCAATCATATAACGACCAATCAAAAGTTGAATTTTGTGTGTTTGACATAGCTTGACAATTATCACTAGTACGATAGTCCGAATCCGAATAATCAAATTACAATTTTCTAAATTTAGGAGGAATCTTAGAAGATTTTCCAATCTATTGCTGCAAGAACGAAGGAAATCCATCGAAAGCTAACCGATTTATTAGCATTTGAAATTGGACATGTTTTTCATTTTTTTCAGTTTCAGATTTTAATTTTACATCCCTATGTAGCGGATTATGTAGCCGAACTTCCTGAAAGACGTAGTTCTACGTAAAAAAAAAGTGGTAAACTTCAGTCAACTGTACAATACTACACTACACGATGTGAATTCTATTTATACCCGCATACCATAGAAAGACTGTTGTAGCCATTCCTAAATTTGTGGGTTTTACTAAAGAGGGATACAAGTTACAAAATTTTCGTTTTTACAATCAAGTTTAACTAACAATCATTAAATCTGTTGCGTGGTTAGCCTAGAGAATAACAGAAGTGTATTGGGCTCTGTGATTTGAATCCGGTTCACAGTAATATTAAGATATGCTGTTGGGCCAGGCACCAACGTTGCCAGTATGCCAGATAAACCAGGATTTTGCCAGATTTCTGTTTGCGCGCCAGACAAACAGATAAACCTCAGAATCTGCCAGATATTTGAAAATAAGCCAAATATTTGTCAGCTTTCACCGCGTCGTCTCGCAAAAAGGTCATTAGTGCGAGATGGCCCGTGGCTGGCCTTAACCTGCCTACACCTGGCGAGCAAAAAGAAAATAAACTCATCATTATGAATTCTGCCAGGAATTTTACTCAAAAATGAGTGCCAGATTTTTGCCAGACTTTTTATTTTCGTTTTGCCAGATTTTGTTCAAAACTTAGTGGCAACGCTGCCAGGCACACGTGTGCGTGTTTCGTATGAGCAAATATACAAACTTTTTGCGCGGTCACCGAGATCAATGTTTTCAAAATGGTCAAATTGGGCCCAAATATAATAGCGCTAGTGAAATCTCTGTAAAAATGCCCTGGGAAAACTAGAATACGCACGAACAAGTTAGCTGATATTATATTATTTAGCAAAATTTTCCAAAAGCTAGTGAAATCATAAAACTGTATGTACAATTTTCATTAGCATAGTATGGCATATGCTATTTAGTCTCCAGACAAGCAAATGTCATAATCGTTTTTAGTCGAGTAAATAATTTTACTGGATTTCGTATCAAATTGAACGAATCGTGTTAATTGTAGGTTGGGTCGATGTTTTGAACTCGTCTCTTTTCAGAATTCGCTAGTAATAAGTTAATATTATTGGACATAACACCAGGGTTGAGTAAATACACTAAACAACATTGTACAACATAACAGACCCGAATGCACACAATAGGTGTAGTGTCTTTAATAAAATAAATAAATAATAAATGTACAATATATGGGTAGAAATTTTAACAGTTTCACACAGCAATATTCCCTAACGTAAGAGTTGGTAGTATTGTTAAATCTACAGATTTGTTTATAAAAATTTAAATTCTATGTACACCGTACAGTGCCCATTCACCGCTCACATTTCACCTGGAAGTTATATTTTTCCATAACAAAAAACACTTTTCGAAAAATATTTCACCGATATTTCAGCAACGCTTTCCTAAAGGATTCTGATAGTTCGAACAATCAGATTACAATTTTCTGCATTTGGTCGGATGATCCAATGATTTTCCAATCAATTGCTGCAAAAATGACAGAAATCCGTTGAAAATTAACGGACTGAGTTTAAAACATTTGAAATGAGACAATTTTCGTGACGCACTCGATCTTTTCGATTTTGAATCCCTGTATTAAAGTTGAGTCCCTGTATATGTTGCCGTAAGACGTATGCTACGTCAAAACAAATTATTACCTTTCGACAGATGACAAGTCACCGGGTGCGGCACACCGGAGACCCAAGGTAGTCACTTGAGGGCTCAACGGGCGGCAATGCACTGCGGGCTCGGGCAAGCTCTTCTCATGCGAGCCAAACGACGGAACATTCTGACAAATTTTAACGTGAAGGTGTTTTGAAGTAGAATACTTCTCTCAGGAAGTTCGGCTACATAGGGATGTGAAATGAAAATCTAAAACCGAAAAAAGTGAAAAATATGTCCAATTTCAAATGCTAAAAAATCGGTTAGTATTCAATGGATTTCCTTCGTTCTTGCAGCAATAGATTGGAAAATCTTCTAAGATTCTTCCCAAATGCAGATAATTGTAATTTTATTATTCAAACTATTGTACTATTGAAAATAGTCAAGCCTTGTCAAAACGAAAAATTTTAACGTGAAGGTTTTTTGAAGTAGAATACTTCTCTCAGGAAGTTCGGCTACATAGGGATGTAAAATGAAAATCTAAAACCGAAAAAAGTGAAAAATATGTCCAATTTCAAATGCTAAAAAATCGGTTAGTATTCAATGGATTTCCTTCGTTCTTGCAGCAATAGATTGGAAAATCTTCTAAGATTCTTCCCAAATGCAGATAATTGTAATTTTATTATTCAAACTATTGTACTATTGAAAATAGTCAAGCCTTGTCAGAACGAAAAATTCGGCTTCTGATTGGTCGTTATATGATTGCTTCCCAAGCACGGTTGACAGAATCATAGACCTTGCCATTTGAAATGTGCAATTTGGCCTATATAAAAGCCTGTTTCACTCGAAGCCGCTCATTATAACTCTAGACTGCAACAGGAGCAGTCCTCCCTTAGCAGCAGCAGTGGATACAGCAGCAGTAGCAGTGCAGCGGATAACGGCCACAGCTGTGGTATGGCAACGGATAGCGGAGCACGTCTCAGCATCGATAGCAGGACCAGGTGATTCAGGGCAGCGGATACCTATGGCAACGGAAGCGTCCGCTTCTGTTGCAACGGGGATAGCGCAGCGGTTGATGTTGGTATATAAGCAGGGCCAGCTGATGCAGTGTGGCATTTTAGTGAAATGCTGTCTTTGAGCGATAGCAGGCACACTAGCAAATGCATCCAATGAAAAGAACGTTTTGGAAAGCTTTTCAGTGTTTATTTTTCCCCAAGGAATACTTTATTCGCACTGCCAGTGATAACGCAAAGATGTGATCGGCATCTTATCAAACATTGAATTAAACATCAAGTTGTCCTTTTCAGGATGAAATAAAAACCAAATTGAAGAGTAATATTTTCTCTTGAATCAATTTACACTTCTAAGAAATTTGGAACAGATATATATTTGGTTTCATCTCCGTGTCTCAGAACGTACTGAATTATTTTTTACTTCAGTCATGAGCACAACATCCGAAAAGCTTTCATTATCAGCATAAAAATTAATTTTTCGCATAATCAAAATTCAAAAATTATTCAGTCCAAATCATGACAAGCCATGACTAAATTATTGAGAACGGTCAATCCTTGTTGAAGCGCGAAATTTGAGTTATCTGACTAGTCGTTAATATGATTGCTTCCCAAGCACGGTCGACAGAATCATAGACCTTGCCAGTATAAATTTGCTATTTGTCTGTATAAGAGTAAGAATGGGAATTATCGACTGAAATGGCTATCGATAGTTATCGATGATTTCCTACAACTATCGATAGGTTTTTCATCTCTATATAAGAGCCTGTTTTAGTCGAAGCCGTCTAGGTGCGATAGCGGGCACTAGTAAATGTATTCAATGAAAAATTGACTAAATTTGACAACACATTGTTCTAGTTTTGAGTGTTAAATCAGCTTTTCACTGTTTATTTTATCACAAGGATACTTTATTCGCACTGTCAGTGATAACGCCAAGATGTGATCGGTATCTTATCCGATATTGAATTGAACAACAAATTAAAAAATGACTGACACGCAAGCAGCTGGGTTTTATTTCTTGTAAAAGTATTCTACTTCATCCTTGCGGTCGTGGCTTTGCACACAACCCTTCTGTGATTTTTTCTTACCAAATTCCGACCAGTAGACAACGGCTTCACAGCTAGCAGAACACACAAAAGCAGAAAAAGTAACTTATAATGATGGCTTGCAGGCACCCGCATGACGAAATCCAAATAAAATCTTCTCTTGCTCCACCGAAATCGCGAAGAAGCACGCAGTTGAATAAAGAAATTCGCTATTTGTCTGAAGACAACACGTGTTGAATGCCAAATGGGCACGATACAAATGGGCGATATCCCAGGGCGATACTTAGTTATCAGCAGGGATGCCAGGTCATTTTTTCAAATGGTCATTTTGGTCATAAAATTGATCGATGATATTTCACATCGAATGAAGAATAGAATTAGAACGTTTTTTCATCAAAACTCGAGAAACCGCGGGAAACTTTCATGGATGTGTTGTAGAGTGACTTTTTCCCCATTATTGTTCATAATTACAAACATCATGGACCAGAGTTGATCTGCGATAACGCACACATATATGAAATTTGACAGCAGTGAATCCCCTCTGAAAAAATGTCTTCACATGTCCAGGGCTATCGTGATTTAAATATGTTTTTCATTTTAAATAAATCAATTTTACATTAAACATCATTGTCCAGACAATAAAAAAACATTGGTTTTGTCATTTTTACCATGAAAAAGGGGGGTTGTTATGTATCTTAACAGCAATTTTTCAGGCACATTCCCCATATATTTAGAAGTCACTGACAATGTTTTTTATAGTAGAATTATTGTCGATGGTAGATTGTTAAAACATGGTAATAACAAAAAACGTGTACAAGCTTACAGTAAACATACCATGTTTTTTATGGTTAGAATAAAAAACATTTTTCTCATCGCAAAATACATTTTTTTGGGCTGCCTCACAAAAAATTCATTCGAACATCAGTTTTCAGTTTCCCGAATACACATAGCCGCCAAACTAGCCGATTCGCTTAAGGTAATCCACGGGTGACGTTTATTGCTTGTACGTTTGTTATTGCTGCTGTTTTTCAAATTGCAAAACCAAAATACAACCGAACACGAATTTTTTAATGTCGGAGAAAAAAATCTCTAATCGTCCAGACAGGACGAGGAAATTTTTTTCTAAGTCTAAATCACACCCTCAGCCCGTTTTCGCATCACATTTTTTACATCCTAGAAAATATTACATACATTGCTTACTTTACAACTTAAATTATATTCTATTGCTGTTTAAAGGATTTCCATTTGCATTACTAGAGCAACCGATCGGACAACGTTTGTATTCAACGCTTCTCGATCCGGATTGCATCCAAGTTGCGATCTCTTGAACAAACATGAGGCTGATCGCAACTGTCTCGTGGATTACCTTATCCACAGTACGCAGTGTTGTTACGAATAATTTTGTGTGAGAGAAAAAGAGCAGTATTTTTGCTTTGTTTTCTCGGTTTACACAAAGTGAAATATTTGCAGCTGATTGTATTTATATTGTATTTGCGTTGACGACAACCTACGCTCTTCTTTTGCCGAGAATCACGCTCTAGTTTCACCCTTTTATTGCTTCTGTTTGACTTCTGCTGGGCTTCTGGCATTTTACCAAGCGGAAAATTGCTTTTCTTTGATTTCGTCTGGACATCCAACATTTGGCTAAGTTTTCTTTCAAGAATGAAACTGTCTGAGAATGAGTTGTAGGGAATTAAAAATGCACCATAAAAATATATACTGTACAAAAAAAATTTTTTTTAACAAAAAATTTTTTTTTGTACAGTGTATATTTTTTTATGGTGCATTTTTAATTCCCTACAACTCATTCTCAGACAGTTTTTCCATACAACCAACGGTTTTTGGGCTACAATGCTCCGAATAAAACCTATGCCAAAAGGCATACGCCCTTTTAGAATGTAACTCATGGGTGTAAAAAATCTCTCCATCTGTGAAAAATGCTCAGTTTGCTAATCCAAATATGTGTGCAAAGTTTTATTCAAATCAAAAATGGTTGATATTCGACCATAGGTCATTTGGCGCGATCTTGCTCTCTTCCTGAGTGTTACGTATGTCTTATGTATGTGCTAACACTTCTATTCGATTCGTATAACTGGGGTGGCATTGCGCAGCTCGATTCGAACGATTCGCTATTTTCGAGAAGCTCACATACTGCCAAATATCCTTCGAAAAACGAAACATAGCGCCCCCCAGCGATCATTTAGTTTTGTTCGAGTTGCTCGAAACGAAATGCGCGATGTCACCCCTGATGGTGACGGAAGAAGCACATACATAAGACATACGTAACACTCAGGAAGAAATCTTCCCAAAAAGTTGGTACAAAATGCACTACTCGAATGGTACTACTTTCTGAATAAAATCACTGTTTGAGTTGTTTTTGAAGGCAGTGTACTTGTGCAGTCCTGCATTTGTCTCGTTCTACTCGAAAAATGCTGCATTGATATTGTTAATTGTGGTAAAATGTCCCACGTCTTTTCATTTCCACGCCTAAAATGTAGCCTAGATCTTTACGATCCAGGTACTTAATTTACGGATTTTGAAATCTGAAGGAAGGTCGTGGTCAGTAACCTGAAAGAGGCCAACGATATAGCTTGCTCTGAGCTCTTCACACGCGAGTATCGCGTTTACATACCCGCACGAGACGTGGAGATCGACGGTGTCATAACCGATTCGAGTCTGTCCGTCGAGTGTATACTGGAAAGTGCCAAAGGGTGCTTTAAAAACAAAACCTGTCCCGATGTAAAGGTGCTCGACTGCAAGCAATTGCGGTCAGCATCGATCATCGGTGGCAAAACAGTATACAGCCCGTCAGACTCGTTTCGAGTTACGTTCGCCGGGTCAGCGCTACCAAGCCACGTCTCGATCCACCGGGTTCGTCTCCCTTTGCGATTATATGTGCCTCGCGTCATGAACTGCCTGAATTGTAAGCAGTTAGGCCACACCGCCGCCTACTGCTGCAATAAGGCACGTTGTGGCAAGTGTGGGGAGAATCATGCGGATGATTCCTGCAGTAAAAATGCTGAAAAATGCATTCACTGTGGGGAGAGTCAGCATGAGCTCTCGACATGTGCAGTGTACATGCAGCGCAGGGATAAAATAAAGAGGTCTCTCAAAGAGCGTTCGAAGCGTTCTTACGCTGAGATGCTGAAGAAGACCGTTACCACTTCTCCCATTACATCAAACCCTTATGATCTGTTGTCCTCTGATGAAACCGATTCTGACGATTCACCAGCGGGAACATCTTACGCCAATCCTGGGGCATCTAGAAAGAGGAAAAATATTTCCTCTCCTAAACTTCCCAGAAAAGGTCCTAAGATTTCTCAAAGTGAAATGAAAGTTACAAGCAAACCAAACAGTGCTGCGGAAAAACCGAAGCAAACTCCTCCTGGGCTTGCAAATTTAAAGTCCCAGAAGGAGCTCCCAGCACTGCCAGGAACATCTAAAACCCCAGTTGTTCCTTTTGCACATCCAGTTGATGAAACAAACTCTGGATTAGTGAAATTTTCTGACATTGTGGACTGGATTTTTGAAACTTTCAATGTAATTTTTCTTACAGCATTTCTCCCAACAGTTAGATCATTTTTGAAGCAGTTGACTACCCAATGGCCCCTCCTTGCAGCGATTGTATCCTTCAATGCCTAATTCAACTGCGTTTATGAAGGATTCTATCTCTGTCTTACAGTGGAATTGTAGAAGAATTTTACCAAAAATTGATTCGTTTAAAGTTTTAATAAATAGAAACAAATGCGATGCATTTTCCCTTTGTGAAACTTGGCTTACTTCAAATATTGATCTCAACTTCCATGATTTTAATATTATTCGCCTTGATCGAGACACCCCATATGGAGGAGTACTTTTAGGGATTTAAAAGTGCTATTCTTTCTATCGTATTAACCTCCCCTCGATTCCAGGCATCGAAGTTGTCGCATGTCAAATGACAATACAAGGTAAAGAGCTTTGTATTGCCTCAATATATATTCCTCCCAGAGCACAGGTTGGGCAACGGCTGCTCTTTAATTTAATAGAACTTCTTCCCTCGCCACGTTTGATTTTGGGAGACTTCAACTCTCATGGCGTGGCTTGGGGTTCCCCTTACAATGATAACCGCTCCTCTTTAATCTATAACCTTTGCGATGACTTCGACATGACTATTTTAAACAACGGCGAAATGACACGTATCCCGAAACCTCCAGCGCGCCCAAGCGCTTTGGATCTATCCTTATGTTCGACGTCGCTACGGTTGGATTGCACATGGAAGGTAATCCTCGATCCTCACGGTAGCGACCATTTGCCTATTCTTATTTCAATTAATAACGGGTCAACTCGCATGCGACCAGTTGACATTCCGTATGACCTCACACGGAATGTCGATTGGAAGTTATGCGAGGAAATGATTTCAAAAGCGGTCGATTCGATTCTACATCATCCACCACTTGAAGAATACAACCTCCTCGCGGGCTTGATTCTCGACGCCGCGTTGCAAGCCCAAACGAAGAAATATCCTGGCGTAACGATTAAAGAACGGCCTCCCACTCCGTGGTGGGACCAAGAGTGCTCCGATGTCTACACGCAAAGATCCGACGCGTTTTTGGCCTACCAGAAGGGAGGTATACCTGGCGACTATTTACGGTATTCGGAGCTTGATACCAAGCTTAAAAGCTTGGCTAAAGAAACGAAACGCGGATATTGGCGTCGGTTCGTGAACGAGACGTCGAGGGAGACATCGATGAGCACTCTTTGGAACACAGCCCGAAGAATGCGGAATCGCGTAACGGTCAACGAAAGCGAGGAGTCTTCAAGTAGGTGGATATTTGATTTTGCCAGGAAAGTATGTCCGGACTCTGTTCCTGAGCAAAATATTGTTCGTGATGCGTCTCCGGGCCACGACGCGATAGAATCACCTTTTACGATGGCAGAATTTTCAGTTGCCCTCCTGTCCTGTAACAATAACGCGCCTGGGTTAGATAGAATCAAATTCAACTTGTTGAAGAATCTACCCGGCAATGCCAAGAGGCGCTTGTTGAACTTGTTCAATAAGTTCCTGGAGCAAAACATTGTACCGCAGGATTGGAGGCAAGTGAAGGTGATCGCCATCCAAAAACCAGGGAAACCAGCTTCTGATCACAACTCTTATAGGCCGATTGCAATGCTATCCTGTATCCGGAAATTGATGGAAAAAATGACACTCCGTCGTTTAGACCATTGGGTCGAATCAAATGGCCTACTATCGGATACTCAATTTGGCTTCCGCCGTGCCAAAGGGACGAATGATTGTCTTGCGCTGCTTTCAACAGATATTCAGCTGGCGTATGCTCGCAAAGAACAAATGGCGTCTGCGTTCTTGGACATTAAGGGGGCTTTTGATTCCGTTTCTATTGACATTCTTTCGGGCAAACTTCACCGACAAGGATTTTCTCCAATATTAAACAATTTTTTGCACAATTTGTTGTCCGAAAAGCACATGCATTTTACGCACGGCGATTTGGCAACATTTCGCATTAGCTACATGGGTCTTCCCCAGGGCTCATGTTTAAGCCCCCTTCTTTACAACTTTTATGTAAATGACATCGACGAATGTCTGGCAAATTCATGCACGATAAGACAACTTGCAGACGACAGTGTAATCTCTGTTACAGGAGCCAAAGCTGCCGATTTGCAAGGACCATTGCAAGATACCTTGGACAATTTGTCTGCTTGGGCTTTACAGCTAGGTATCGAATTCTCTCCGGAGAAGACTGAGATAGTAGTTTTTTCTAGGAAGCATGAACCTGCTCAGCTTCAAACACAATAAATGGGTAAAACGATTTCTCAGGTTTTGGTACACAAATATCTTGGTATCTGGTTCGACTCTAAAGGCACCTGGGGTTGTCACGTGAGGTATCTGATGAAAAAATGTCAACAAAGAGTGAATTTTCTTCGTACAATAACCGGACAATGGTAAGAAGCCCATCCAGGAGACCTTATAAGGCTTTACCAAACAACGATATTGTCTGTTATTGAATACGGGTGTTTCTGCTTCCGCTCCGCAGCAAACACACATCTGATCAAACTGGAGCGAATACAATATCGTTGTTTGCGTATCGCCTTAGGTTGCATGCAGTTAACAAAAAATTTTTTTTTGTACAGTGTATATTTTTTTATGGTGCATTTTTAATTCCCTACAACTCATTCTCAGACAGTTTTTCCATACAACCAACGGTTTTTGGGCTACAATGCTCCGAATAAAACCTATGCCAAAAGGCATACGCCCTTTTAGAATGTAACTCATGGGTGTAAAAAATCTCTCCATCTGTGAAAAATGCTCAGTTTGCTAATCCAAATATGTGTGCAAAGTTTTATTCAAATCAAAAATGGTCGATATTCGACCATAGGTCATTTGGCGCGATCTTGCTCTCTTCCTGAGTGTTACGTATGTCTTATGTATGTGCTAACACTTCTATTCGATTCGTATAACTGGGGTGGCATTGCGCAGCTCGATTCGAACGATTCGCTATTTTCGAGAAGCTCACATACTGCCAAATATCCTTCGAAAAACGAAACATAGCGCCCCCCAGCGATCATTTAGTTTTGTTCGAGTTGCTCGAAACGAAATGCGCGATGTCACCCCTGATGGTGACGGAAGAAGCACATACATAAGACATACGTAACACTCAGGAAGAAATCTTCCAAAAAAGTTGGTACAAAATGCACTACTCGAATGGTACTACTTTCTGAATAAAATCACTGTTTGAGTTGTTTTTGAAGGCAGTGTACTTGTGCAGTCCTGGGGTGGCATTGCGCATTTCGTTTCGATTGATTTTTGTTCGTTTCGACCACATTTGACATTGGCGATTTCGATTCGAGCTCGAAACGAGTAGATGGCGTATTATTGCAGTTGATCTTCGAGCAAAAATGGCATTACGTAATGGTTTGATCGAGCAATTTTTAACTCGAAAGTGATAAAAAATGGTCGATAAGTTGAAGGCGTTCGTTTGTACCTAAGTTTGTTGACTAAAACATAAATAATTTCACTAAACATCTGTGGAGCGGAAAAACATTAATTTGGTAGGATCCACTAGCGAATAGATTTAAAGTAGGAGCTAACTTTAACGGAACAGGAATTGTACTAGTGCAGTTTGGAGGAAAATGAAATATTGTACTTCTAAAAGGTTTGAGTGCTCCCCGCCTTATCTTGAAATGTTGACGTAACCATGTAAAAAAAATTCATCATTTCATCAATTCATTTTGCATCAGAAAATAACTAACTTTGTTTCATTTAATGTAAGCCTAATACTCATGTATTATTGTTTACGTCTTTGTATATTCCTAAAACCATTTTCATCACTAGAAGAATCGTAGTAAAACATTCAAAGATTAATATGTTGTTTTAAGGACAAATCTTATTATAAACGTGAAAAATACCAATCTCTAGGGGCAAGACACTATGGATATATGGCGGAATATTTCCAATATTAAATATTATAAAGTATTTATCGTTGCATTATTAGGCGCCGGTGTGATATCAATGTGTCGGATAAACGATAAATATCAAGATTTATCAACCGATATCGTATAATATTACCGAAATATTTTTTATGAAAATAAAGTTGTCCAGCCCCTAGACAAATCTGACATTTATTTTCGAGTCAATGTTTGCTCGAAATAAACTGCAATAAAATTGGGGTGTCGAAAATAATACGCAATACCAACTCCACCTCGAAACGAGTTTGATTTCTCTCGATTCGAGTTACTCGAAGCGAAATGCGCAATGTCACCCCAGTTTAGACCTAAGACAAGACGCGACAGCTGGTCACCGTTACATTCAACCAATTTGAACCGGCTGCTGATTGGCTGAATCCGATAACGCAATCGTCACGTAGAAAATACAACTAGGTTACTTTTCACTGTAAAGCAGTGATGCTGGAGAGTCATAATTTAGCTATTATGATTGTTCATAAATAATGATGCAAAAGTATGCAAGGTTATAACTCATAACTGTTATAACTTTAAAAATACATTGATTAATCGTTTTTTACTATTTCGGTTGAAGTCCAAGAAACTTAGGAAGAAAAAATTTGGGTAACAAGAAACTTAGGAAACTTGATAGTAGAAGTATGCTTTATTGAACATAAAATAATAAATAAAAATTGAGTATTTTTCGCCTTTATATTGCAATTTTAATTTGTTTTATTTTCATTGACCTGCAGAAGTTGTTAAAAATAATCATCCTGGCATCAACGGTATGGAACGTTCAAAAAAATTTCGACGGGGATGACGGCCGTTACGAAAAGAAAAATAAGAAGCCAGCTGTCGCGTCTTGTCTTAGGTTTAGACTAGAAATACTCAGAGGGAGAGATTAGCGATGAGCCAAACGAACCGTAAAAATCTGAGCCAGAGAACAAGAAAGGTAACACCACATTGAAAGGAATTTCAGTCAGGTACAATGAAGGACGTGTTTTTTATACGATTTCTATGTTCTATCGCTAAACAATGAATTAATAATGATCCAAAATTATATGATCACAGTAATCTTTAATCGGAGAGTTACAAGAATTTTGTATAGTTAAAATACGAAATAATAATTAATTATCTATAAATCTATAAATCTAAACATAAACATGAAACTCAACACCTTCACGGTTTTTACTTAGAAGGGAGCAGGGATTCTACACTCAAAACAGAGATTGGTATTTTTTATGTTTCATACATCACCAAGAGCATTTCCGCTGTACCTTTGACAAAATTCACACCTTTTGTCCTATAACTTCCGTCAGACCCTGATGCTCACTGTAAGATTTTGTCAGATGGTAGCTTGGCATGCCTGCTAACTTTCTAACATGGTTCGGTGATAGGTATATTTAGTGTTCCTTGCAATAAACCTTTATTTTCAGCTTCTTAGATCTGGTGATCTCATACTTGAATTTCTCGTTGATTTGCCTATTTGGGAATTCGCTTGAAGTAATTTTGTATTCCTTATTCTATTGACTTTCTTTTAAAACAGTAAATAAATACGTAATATATTGAAAATCTAATTTATTTAATTAATTTATAAAACAATATCCAGCTTTAATTAGTTCCAACACCGGCCGCTAAGCCACCCGTGCGCTGGGGTCGGATAAATGTGTCGCTGAGCAAAACTGTCGCTCATTTCAGTCCGGTCTCTCCAGATTTTCATACTAAGGGGCCGTTCAAAAATTCATTACGCTTATATTTTTCATTATATAATTTCATTACGCTTATTTAATTTCATTACGCTTATATTCCATTCATTCAACAAAAGGACTGTATGAGGTCTCGCCGCTTTTTCATCGAGAGAACCCTTTGTTCTCCCCGGTACTGGTATAGCGAGGGTGCCTTTCCATGATAAACGTACAGTACCACCCGCATACGTGCAACGGTTTTAATGTAGATATATTTTTAATGAATTTCATTGTTGCCCAAGTTGAAAACTGAATATCTTGACTAACGACAATCAATTTTTACATTGTACCTTATGAAGTAAGCAGTGCTTGTACAGTGCGTCTGATATGCATTTCTAGCAATGTTAGGTATAAAAAACGGTACGAGAAATAAATATTGTCGTTGATCAAGAAATTCGGTTTCCAAGTCCAACGAAAATATTCAACTAACAGGTTAAAATAGTTTTAGCAGTCGTGAGGTGTACGATCCATGAAAATTTGTTAGACAATGTTTGAATGGTTGAAAGATTTTTAGTGTAATTTGTTTCATTGACGTTGATTGTGAATTGTTACTGAATTTCCACTTTAAAGATCTCTTGAATGCGATCCTGTCTCACTTGATTTTGATAGATTCAACTGTTCAAGATCACCTTTTTGCCTGGTCATTAAAGCAAAAAAAATAGTTTTTTGGTACATGTTCAAACTATTGGAGCGAACTGTTCGAACGATGCACTGTAAAATCAATGTAGGATGGAACAGCAAAAAATGAATGCTAAAGCTTGGGTACCGATTTGCTGCAGAGTTTTGTTCGAAGTTGCATATCTGTTCTGTGCCGAGCGTCAAATATTTGTCACTTTTTGACAGATAAAATTTTGGTCAAAGATAATTATTTGTCACTCTCCAATTTTAACATGGGGCAAACACGGGCAAACAACAACCATGATGTCAAATATATAAGGTCAAATATTTGACCATTAGACAAAGAGTGTACTACAGGCTTAAAGGTCGGACCTTTGAACATGAAGGAGCGTTAACAGTGGCTGGTACAGCAACCAGCGTAGAACATTTTCTACGTATTGGAAAGTAAACGTTCCGTTTTGAATGTAGTTGGCGCTGATAGAGATTGATTTCGTTTATATCAAATTCAGGAGCACAAAATAACGGACGTAACACTGGACTAGCTCCCTCGCCAAAAAACGATCATTTAAATAAAAACAACAGTCGAAATACAGTTCGTGCTCGTCTTCCAGTTAGTACAGACGCAAGCGCTCTTGATCGTGAGAACAATTCGCATTCGATATTGAGAGATTTGCCCAAAACTGACGGCAGTCTATTCCAAACACCGCGCTTGAATCAACGGCTGCGCTTTTTTCTGTGTGGACTCATCACTGCGACCAGAGCTTAGATCTATTGTGGTATTGCCTAGGTGTTTTCTGTACTCCGCACTTCATATTATTGGCAGTAACACTATTGAAGTAAGTGATACGCTTATCATTCATATCAGTGCTTGTGTGTAATTACCTTTCGGTTTCAAGCTTACTGTTTTACTATACCGAGCCTCTGTCCATCCTAACAATATCGCCTAGTTACAATTCCCTGGAGAGAACTTTCATATGTTACTCACAAGTCACACCAGTTTTATTATAATAGGGACTTATTTCTGTTAGGAGGAGAGTCAACAGGGGTACTGTAGAATCCAGATTGGAGGAAGGGTACGTGGTGGAAAGCCTAAGAATAAACCCATGCTAAAAGTCCTTTGACAACCAAATGGCCTGATTCTATTAAGATTCAAACCCACGACCACCCGCTTACCAAAGCGGACTCTGTACCTTTGCGGCTGCGCTAAGTTGCAGAAGTTCACATAAATGGACAACGTAATTCTAATTCCCTAACAAAAAGTTGCCGAATGTATGCTGTTTTTGTTAGCATCAACCTTCGTTGTTAAAGTATTGGGAAAATCCTTGAAGAAATCACTACTAGCGATGGTGGAGACTAAAAATGATCTCTAATCACCAGAGGAACACAAAAATGTATCGAATCATGTACTCTTTTTGTGGTATCTGTTTTTAGCATAATAATATCCATCTATATTAGTTAACTCTGTAAACCTGACACCCCTGACACCGCCTTCAGTATGCTGCCAGAATCGAAGTTTGTTCTGATGTCGTCGTCGTCGAAATATAAAACAACATAAAACGAGAAATTTCCGAAAATGTTCTGAATTCCATACAAAACGCGGAATTTTTCATAACGAGATTTGTTTGTGTGCGTGGATAGACAAAAATGTAGCATACCTTGTAGAACTGTTATCTATACTTGGGGTGGCCGCACCTTGCAACACTCAAAATATTTTTCACATTATTGTTACGTGAAATTTCCAGTACTTATTCATTTTCTGTCATTTTACATGATTTATGTGACAAACATAACATCTACGTGAAAATCATATTCATACTATGTTTTATCACGTAGTATCTACGTAAACTTAGCAACGTCAAACAGAATGTCATAGAAGAAGTATCGCGTGAACTCTCTGTGAAAATACACAGAAATCAAAATGGCGAAGCTGTTGTCTAATTCAGTCTCTGACAATAAAATAGAATTTCTCTACGGCTTGCCAATAGTGAGCTATCGAAAAACCGTACGAATTTGACATCGAGCCTTGAGCTTACAGGTTTCACACAGATTTAGTTCAAAGGTCGAGGAATTTCCTATGCATAAACAGTTGCAGCTAACACTAGTTATCGCCGGAAAATGTCGTAATATTTGTCCGGTTTTTATGTCGTTTGATTCATTTACGAATCGCCGATTTTGCATGGCCGTGCGATTTATCAAGCAACATATTTCTATAATTTCTAAAAACTATTTGCCGTCTCTTAAGAATTGGGGAAACAAAATTTGGAATTTTACGTTGTATCAAACGTAGTAGCTAGCAGACAATCGAATGCTTTCCATTTTACCGGTAGTTGAATTCTACGTGAAATTCACATAAAATGCATATGTCTGCTGTATAAGATTCATAGGATAAACCATCTCACCAGATCATGATGAACTCAAATGACAATCATGTAAAATCTCCGTGAAAATGACAGTGGAAAATATTCACATAACTTTTCCGGTAATTATGACGTGAAAATTATTCTAAGTGAATGATATTGAAAATTAGACGGTAGGACCATACAAAGTTTTTGAAAAAAAACGCTTCATCCCGTCATTTTCAAATTTGGTAATTTACAAATTAGTTCGACTTTCGTTCCTTCGCAGCGACAGACGTGTCCGATGCATACTGTAAGAGTCAGGTATCTTGTTCTAGTCATCTTTGCTATATCTCATCAACAAACTCGATACACCATCCCAGTGCACATTGAACACGATGCCATCGAAGTTCGAGTGCACGATTTGCCGATTTATGTTGAATCAAACGCGATTTGTAAGCATATAGCGGCATAAGGAGAAGTTGTATCTGTCGTGAACACGTCCGTCTTTCTCCAACACTAATTGCCGAATCCTCGATCTATGCGGAAACTTGTAGTCTCACCGCAAATATCCCCACTTTTTTTAAAGTCGATTTTCGCGGTTCAATTCGTTTCCCGAGCCTCGAGTCATCGCGTTTATCTCTCTGCGTTTCACACGTTAATTTTCTTTAATCGCCTCTTCAGAAACCCTCCAATCTACACTGGATCTACACTAGAACCTAGCTCCATCGCAACAAAAAACGATCATTTCAATTTTCCAATTGAATAACAGTCATCGCGCGACAACACCGTCTAGGGCGCAGTCATGCAATCTCATACAAATTTTGTGGTTCCCCATTTGACACATGCAGTAATGCTAGCGCTGACGTCGATATTCAAGGCGCAGCGTGAACACGGCGGCAGATGGTGCTAATGTTACCAACTTAAAGTACTGAAATCATCCGAGCGATGATTTTTTTTAAAAATTTGTTCAAAGTGTTATGTCTGTTAGTCTGTGGTTAAAGGTTGCCAGAACCATTGTCTTATTAAAATGCGAAACCAATTTTATCGTTAAAACTGCGGCTGAATTTTTCGAGTTGAAGTCGAAAGTTTCACAAACCATGATAATGATAAAATAAGAAACCACAGAAAAATTGTTTGAAAATAAAAAAAAACTGTTCAACCTTTGCATAAAAAACAGCAAAAACTGTTAAGCGAGGAAGGTCTAAAGGTTTAAAAAGTACCAAGAAAAGCCGAGAAGAATGGATGCAGAAAGAAAACCAGCGCTCTGAAATGCAATTTTCCCAGTAATCGCTACAGAAAAACGTGCGTTTTGGAATGTGTTGCCACTCACGAAAACTCGGTGATAAACAAGCTTCAAAACCCACTTAGTTGTAATTTTTTTGTGCTTTTAAATGCAATGAAAATCATAACAAAATGATAACATTTTTTGGCTACTTTGAACAGAGAGAAAACGTTTAAAATGAAATAAAATCAATATGGGACTGTTACATATTTATTTATTATATCCTGTGACACAGTTCAGTTGGGATGTTTTTTTCAGAGAGTTTTCCAATAAATTCTTTCCAAATTTTAGTTTTTTTAGTTGAATTACGATGAAAAGAATGCTTCCACTTCCTGTGAAAATGTTTCTAATTTCAAAATTTAATAAAATTTCGCATTGCTTTTTCTGGTTTTCAATATACGTATTTCATTGACCTCGGAGCAAAAATTATGTGTTATTCGAGCAGTTGAGAAAGAAAATCTGTTAACAGCTCAAATAGCCGTACAGTTTGGTGCTCATATAACGTGGATTTAAAAACTTTAAAATCCAGCGGTTCCATAATTTCTCATAAACAAGCATTAGACTATCCTGACTATGCTAAAATGTGCAGTATAAATCATATTGATATTGCATTTGTCAGTTGCCCCAATACATGTATAGTTGCCGAGAGAAAGTTCGCGAAAATTCTATGGAGAACAATATTAAGAACTAAATTTTTCGTCTATTCATTTGTATGTTAAACTTTTATTCCATTGATTTATGACAGTGCATAATTCTACTCAAAGTAACATAAATTTCAATTGAATCCAACACAAAAAATCGATTTTATATCATATCGCGAAATTCACTGTTACGACAAATTCACGGTGAAATTTTTTTTGAAGATCGAAAAAGCAATGTATTCTTAGTGGTCATAACAAAAATAAATGTTGTTGAAAGAAGTAATAATAAAAAAAGTTTTGGTTCGACTTAAAACTACTTCATCGAATAATTATCTCTCAATTGGATCCCTGGTAGAATGTTCCATCAAGCCAGTCATCGTATGTTTTATTCCCGGTTCAGATGAGCCACCAGAATCCTAGCGATCTGCTCTGTGTATAGTGAATCAACCGTAGGAATTGTCATGTACTTTGATAGTTAATCGAAAGACAGTGTCTTAAGGGGTTATATACCTTTTTTGATTTCAAAAAACCGGAAAATTTTTTATTACATTATCTTCAAATACAACATCTTGAGAACATTTCCACAAATTTTCATAAATATCTGAGCAATGGGAAGAAAGTTAGAGCGATTTGCAACGCGCCTCGCCACGGCTGCATAAGCTAAACTTGAAACTTTACACGCGATTATCTCGGAATAGTTTTTTCCGGAAAATGACTTTGCCGTGATCCTGATTGCGGGAAAACTACTGAACCGATTTCCTTCATCTTTTTGTTTAAATTTTCGTTATAAAATTCGCCGGTCGCTTTTTTACAGTTACATTTTGCCGCAAAAAATTTTTTAATGCAATTTTTTGCGCTCAAAACGTGCATTTTTTGGGAAAAACGTTCCCGTTTGCACTGAAAACAAAATACTCATAAAAGCGATCGTTCAAGGACCCGGTACACTTCTAAACTAATGAAATAATAATATAAGTTTTTTGATTTTGGTTGATCCGCTGAGTCTCTATCAGGATCACCGCAAGCCTCTGCAAAAAAAGCGTTTCGGGGAAACGGCCATTACTCCAGTAATAATTGGTATATCTCAAAATCAAACGTATTTTCTTGTTGTTGATAAACTGTACTTTTAGAAAAATACCACTTTGATGCAATGAAAATGGTGCTATGCACTTAAAAATAAATTCAAACTTTCCTCATTTTTCTCGATCAAAAAGGTATATAACCCCTGAACACAGAAGGTCAAGCCCCGATGGCCGAATGTAGCACCTTAGCTTAGCTTCCTATACAGTATATACAATCAAACAAGTAGAAAAAAATCGAAACAACATTTTACGAAAACTTGTCTTAGTAGTATATTGCAAAGCAAAAAAATATGTTTAAACCTAGTATTGAGCTGCGAAGAAAAAATTGTCAAGAAAAAAATTACCTGCAAATTTAATTTCATATTGCATGCAATATTTAACGCTTCATCAACCTTGCCAATGTTCGACCCAATTTTCACTGTACGTCATTCCTATAAGACAGCAACGAGCCTACGTACGACATGTTCAGTGTTCCATGGCGAGTGGCTTGTTTTCCCTGCGTTTTGTTTTGGTGACCGATTGCAGCACAAGTGCACTGCCCCCAACCGCATTGGAGGAAGCTAAATGCATATTATTATGATACGCACCCGGGTGCAGACGGTTCAGCTGCAGTAAAATTAAATAATGAGCACTATGCGGACACGCCACTGAAACGAAGCATAGGGTATGGAAGCTAACGACGATAGCTACTGGTTACTTAAAAATTGGCCCATTATTCCTGGCAGTAGTTAACTCCCACTTGGCGGTGGAAAAGTCTTCACGGTTGGAAAATGCAATTGAATGCATTTCTCAATGTAGTTTACCTACGACTGTCTAGCAGGCTAGCCAGCCAACTGGTGACAGAACTCCGGAACGGAAAAGCACTCGTTGTGTGTCTGGTTCAGTTGTGTACAATGATTGAAGTTTTGTGGCTGATAATTTCGTTAGCAACCGTGATCCTAGTTTGTCGAACCTGGCAGAGAAAGGTGTGCTTTGCGAAAACAATTCCTCGCGTTGAACCATACTATCCCATACTCGGGAATCTACCGTTGGCACTGGGAAAAGGTTCCGATGAAATGTTTGATGTGTTACATGAATGTTTTCGGAAACACGATCGCTTATTTACGGTGTATTTTGGACCCCTAGTTGCCATTGGAGTAACGCATCCCGAATTGATACAACGTGTGTTGAATCATCCCGATTGCCAGGAAAAACCCGATGTGTATAAAGTTGTTCGATTACCTAAAGGACTGTTGGCGGCACGATGTGAGATCTTTTTGTAGTGATGTAGAAAAATATCATTAGTGATTGCAATCGATTTCAGATGAAACATGGAAAGTTCATCGGAAAACACTGAACTCCACATTCAACATTCGTATCCTGCATAGCTTTATACCAATCTTCAACGATTGCGCCAAGCGATTAATTGATCGTCTCAGTCGGCAGGCGGAGTCTGGTAAAACATGCAACATTCTGGAGTACATTTCTGAGTGTACCCTAGATATGATCAGCAGAACCTCTTTGGGTGGTAAAGCACTGGAAAGGGACGGAAGACAGGATTTTATCAATAATTTGGAAGTGTAAGTAAAAATAATAATTGCTTTTCAGGTCGTTTTCCCAAGCAAAAATTTTAATTGCGAAAGTATATTCAACTTTGATGATAACGAGTCTGGTTAATTTAAACAATACACCAACAAATGTGATATGCCTCATTAAAATGCATCTGAAACGAAAACACCGCTTAATTTTCAAGTGTTGGTTTTCCATAGCCTTTTTGATGGTAAATGGTGAATTAAAAACAATTATACAGAAAATTGAAACTGAAAATTTATTAAAAGTTGCATTCATTTATGAAATCAACAAATGACACTGAATGTCAGAAGTTATTATTTGATCCTTACAGTACGAGACGAATTTTATTCAGTTTGGGAGTTCAATTGAAATAAGTATCCAATTCTGACCTTGACCATGTATTATCATTAAAACGGTAGCATCATCTTGGGGGTTGCATTCTTCGGATCACTGAACTTCATGTAAACACCGTTCAATTGGGTCCTAAAGCTATACCAGTTTTTATATATCATTCGAAAAAGCCGCGTTTTCTGAGCGAAACGTGATTTTTAAATTTTTTTTATCGTTTTCCTTCGATTTTTAAATGAAGAGTAAAAAAACTGCTCGAAAGATCTTAGTTGACGTTTCGCCCATGTACGGTATATGAGAGAACTGTCATTTAAGGCATTTCAAGCAGTTTTTTGTTCTACATTTAGAAAACGAAGGAAAACGATAAACATTTTTTAAAAATCACGTTTTGCTCAGAAAACTGCACTCTTTCAGCTGATACCTATATAAAAATCAGAAAACCGTTTAAAACTTTAGGACCCAATTGTCTTAATGTTTCCTAACATTCATCCCTTCAACTGTAAGCATTTAGGCTCAGGAAGGACGCTCAGACTGTATTTTTAATCTGTAAATTGAAGTGTAATATCTAATAACAGTCCTCGTGCGATAACGCCGTCTGGGGCGCTGTCATACATACATATTTTGTAGTTCCCAATTTGAGACCTGCACGTACGCTAGCGCTGATGTCGAAATACAAAGTCTTATGTCTGTTGGTCTGTGCTTTAACCATGGGCGCAACTAAGGAAAATTTCTAGGGGGGCCAATTTTCATGTATGTCATTTTAAAAAAGAGAAAAAAGAGTTTGAATATGCTTTTTTAATGACGCTTAAAATAGTATCGTAAAAGCAGAATAAATCACTTCGGGATAGAATCTCCGAAGATGTACTGAATATCTTGAACACATCGTCAACGCCAAGCTCTTTCAGCAACAATGATTCGATATTGAGGAGAGCTAGATTTGGTAAACGGCTGGGCAGTGCTTTTTAACAGTTCACCCGTACTAGTTAGAATAAAATAGACCCCACTGTGGTTCAAGGCATAATGCCCTATTCCTACCTCCACGTGGTACCGACTGGGATACGAGCAACCAAGGAAAAACCGGTGAACCGGTGGGGTAGTTGTTCTCCTTAGAGAGCAGGTTGTCTGCGCGTCTACCCCACAGGCTAGGGGCGGCTCAAACAGCGACTGATCCGGACCGGACGGTTGAACTATGAAATGCGGTGTCTCGCCAGCTACATCCATGGCGGCAGCTCCGTCGCAAGATTAGGCATCGCAGCCCTAGTAAGGCAGCATACTAAAATAAACATACTACGGAGAATCAAGAATTCAAAACGAACCGGAACAATCGGCAATGACCCAGCCGACGACATAAGGACGACGAATAGAAGCTCAGTACATGTAACAGTAGATCGCTTAATGACCCGGATGTCGACCGGATTCTGCTGGATCAGCTAGAACCCCGCCACTTCGACATCGTTGCGCTCCAGGAGCTTTGCCTGAAAGGAGAGAAGGTACGGTGAATTTGTGGCCGCAAGGCACAGTACCACCAAAGCGGCAGGCAATCAGCGACAGGTTGTGTTTGTTGAGAATTAAAGGCCGGTTCCACAACTACACTATTCCCAATGTGCACTGCCCTCACGAAGGAAGACCTGATACAGGGAAAGAAGCGTTCTACGCACAGCTGGAGAAACTCTACGATAGCTGCTCGCGTAGAGATATCAAGATCGTCGTTGGGGACATGAACGGAAGGATAGACTTATATAAGCCGGTTATCGGCCCGCACAGCCTGCTATGCACCAACTTCGCAGCTTCCCGCGGATTAGCAGTCCAAAGTCCCTTCTTACCTCGACCAACGTACAGAAAAACAAATTGACCACGTTCTCAACGACGGCCCGTTCTTCTCAGACATTACAAACGTACGCACCAATCACGGTGATGATCGGACATGACCACTTCGATACAAAAAACTACAAAACCCTGATAACCGGCAGTCCTCTACGGAAGTCCTTTTGATATTTTCGAACAGAAGGTGCCTATCGGCGAACAGAAGGTGACTATCTACGGTGGAGCACAAGCGGACGACGGATAATGGCTACAGCGCATGAACCATGAGCTACAAGCGCTGCTTGGAGAGAACCCCTTGCACACCTGGCGAAAGACATTAGGTTGCGGTGGGCCGGTCACATCGTAAGAATGCCGGACGACAACCATGTGAAATCACTTCTCTTCAGCAACCCTACCGGCACAAGAAATTAAGGGGCGCAGCGTGCATGATGGCTCGACCAGATCGAAAGAGACTTGCGAGTGATGAGACGTCTGGGGAACTGGTGAAACACAGCCCAAAACCGAGTAAACTGGCGACTACTTGATACAGCACGAGTTACTACAGCTCTCGTCTGACTGGTAAGGTGAGGAAGAGAGCAAGGGTTGAGAATCGATCCTGGGTGCAGAACTAGTTCTTAGCCAATGAATGACGACATCTCAATTTGTGTTGATTTTGATGCTCTGATAAGTCGTATGGAATGTATATATATATATATTGAATACAATCATTCTCTGGGAAATTCTAGGGGGGCTAAACACGTTCCAGGGGGGTCTTCAGCCCCCCCTAGCCCCCCCCCCGTAGTTGCGCCCATGGCTTTAACTAAGGTGCCAATTGCATCTTTTGTCACGTAGCTTTCTACATTACATACCTAAATCTTAGAAGAATTGGTAAATTAATTTTGAGAGCCATTTCATGTAAATTTTATAACACTTTCCTCAAGACATTGCGCCATCAATGATAATTATCACGAAGGTAAATTACCTGTAAACTTTTTATTTATGAACAAAAGTCTTGTTGTTCAACAGCTAAAGTGGAATTATCTATTTGAATTAATATTTAAAATATTTGAACGATTTTTACCAAACAAGTCGAGGCGGATTGAGAGGCACTATAAGAAGAATGGATTTACTAAGCCAAAAACTTACACAACTTTTATTTTTAGTTTCCTTTTTTTCTCCGGGGCTCCATTTCCACTGTCTACCTTCTCGTTTCCGCTCTGCTTCCAGTTTTCACCAGGTTTTTATGCGTGAAGTCGGTATCTTGCGATATTTGCTGCCCAAATAGCCCAAAATAACCTAATCGACGTCTGCGATTACTGGTGAGGACAACAATGGTGATCTTTGGCGTACTCAGCGTTTTTAGTACAAAACAGTGGGGTTCTGGGAATAGCCGTGTAATTTTCCAAAATTAGCTGACTGGCGAAGGGGTAGTGGTTGAGGGAGGGAATGTAAATCGTGGATTGCTATTCACTAAGGCCACACAGTTTTCAGTTTTTTTACGTTATCACTACTGGATATTTTCTAGTCTGCACGGATCGCGATTTTTATCAATAAGTGCGAGTTCGAATACACTTTTAATATGTATACACTTTCAAAAATTAAAACATAGGATATTCTTTCCTAAGTTTTTTTTTTATTTGGCAATATTTATTGAGAACCTTTACGACATGTTAGCTGGGAGCACCTCCTCTCTCCAGTTGACATTCCGTATGACCTCACACGGAATGTCGATTGGAAGTTATACGAGGAAATGATTTCAAAAGCGGTCGAGTCGATTCAACATCATCCACCACTTGAAGAATACAACCTCCTCGCGGGCTTGATTCTCGACGCCGCGTTGCAAGCCCAAACGAAGAAATATTCCGGCGTAACGATTAAAGAACGGCCTCCCACTCCGTGGTGGGACCAAGAGTGCTCCGATGTCTACACGCAAAGATCCGACGCGTTTTTGGCCTACCAGAAGGGAGGTATACCTGGCGACTATTTGCGGTATTCGGAGCTTGATACCAAGCTTAAAAGCTTGGCTAAAGCAAAGAAACGCGGATATTGGCGTCGGTTCGTGAACGAGACGTCGAGGGAGACATCGATGAGCACTCTTTGGAACACAGCCCGAAGAATGCGGAATCGCGTAACGGTCAACGAAAGCGAGGAGTCTTCAAGTAGGTGGATATTTGATTTTGCCAGGAAAGTATGTCCGGACTCTGTTCCTGAGCAAAATATTGTTCGTGATGCGTCTCCGGGCCACGACGCGATAGAATCACCTTTTACGATGGCAGAATTTTCAGTTGCCCTCCTGTCCTGTAACAATAACGCGCCTGGGTTAGATAGAATCAAATTCAACTTGTTGAAGAATCTACCCGGCAATGCCAAGAGGCGCTTGTTGAACTTGTTCAATAAGTTCCTGGAGCAAAACATTGTACCGCAGGATTGGAGGCAAGTGAAGGTGATCGCCATCCAAAAACCAGGGAAACCAGCTTCTGATCACAACTCTTATAGGCCGATTGCAATGCTATCCTATATCCGGAAATTGATGGATAAAATGATACTCCGTCGTTTAGACCATTGGGTCGAATCAAATGGCCTACTATCAGATACTCAATTTGGCTTCCGCCGTGCCAAAGGGACGAATGATTGTCTTGCGCTGCTTTCAACAGATATTCAGCTGGCGTATGCTCGCAAAGAACAAATGGCGTCTGCGTTCTTGGACATTAAGGGGGCTTTTGATTCCGTTTCTATTGACATTCTTTCGGGCAAATTTCAGCGACATAGATTTTCTCCAATTTTAAACAATTTTTTGCACAATTTGTTGTCCGAAAAGCACATGCATTTTACGCACGGCGATTTGGCAACTTTTCGCATTAGCTACATGGGTCTTCCCCAGGGCTCATGTTTAAGCCCCCTTCTTTACAACTTTTATGTAAATGACATCGACGAATGTCTGGCAAATTCATGCACGATAAGACAACTTGCAGACGACAGTGTAATCTCTGTTACAGGAGCCAAAGCTGCCGATTTGCAAGGACCATTGCAAGATACCTTGGACAATTTGTCTGCTTGGGCTTTACAGCTAGGTATCGAATTCTCTCCGGAGAAGACTGAGATAGTAGTTTTTTCTAGGAAGCATGAACCTGCTCAGCTTCAAACACAATTAATGGGTAAAACGATTTCTCAGGTTTTGGTACACAAATATCTTGGTATCTGGTTCGACTCTAAAGGCACCTGGGGTTGTCACGTGAGGTATCTGATGAAAAAATGTCAACAAAGAGTGAATTTTCTTCGTACAATAACCGGACAATGGTGGGGAGCCCATCCAGGAGACCTTATATAGCTTTACAAAACAACGATATTGTCTGTTATTGAATACGGGTGTTTCTGCTTCCGCTCCGCAGCAAACACACATCTGATCAAACTGGAGCGAATACAATATTGTTGTTTGCGTATCGCCTTAGATTGCATGCAGTCGACCCATACGATGAGTTTGGAGGTCTTAGCTGGAGTACTACCATTGAAAAACCGCTTCTGGAGCCTGTCTTCTCGTATTCTTATCAAATATGAGGTCTTGAACCGTCCCGTGATTGAAAATTTTGAAAGGTTTTCGAACTTAATTCTCAAACCCGTTTTATGACATTGTATTTCCATCACATGTCCCAAAATATTAACCCTTCTTCGAATATTCCAAATCGTGTCGACTTATCAAATACTTCTGATTCTACTGTGTTTTTCGATACATCCATGATAGAAGAAACTCGTGGAATCCCGGATCATTCACGCGTGCAGCAGATCCCCAAAAATTTTTCCAATAAATATCGAAACATCAACTGCAACAATATGTTCTACACTGACGGATCACTTCTTGATGGGTCCACTGGCTTCGGTATCTTCAATAACAATTTAACCGTCTCCCATAAGCTCGATAATCCTGCTTCTGTTTACGTCGCAGAATTGGCTGCAATTAAGTACACCCTAGGGATTATCAAAAAAATGCCCACAGACCATTATTTCATCTTCACGGACAGTCTCAGTTCCATTGAGGCTCTCCGATCGATGAAAGATGTTAAGCACTCTCCGTATTTCCTGGGAAAAATACGGGAACATCTGAGTGCTTTATCCGAAAAATCGTTTCAGATTACCTTAGCGTGGGTCCCTTCTCACTGCTCGATACCGGGCAATGAGTAAGCGGACTCTTTGGCTAAGGTGGGCGCAACAAACGGTGATATTTATGAAAGACCAATTGCTTTTAATGAATTTTTCGCACTTGTACGTCAGAATACGATCATCAGTTGGCAAAATGCTTGGACCAGAGGGGAATTGGGAAGGTGGTTACATTCCATAATCCCCAAAGTATCGACGAACCCGTGGTTCAAGGGGTTGGATGTAGGTCGGGATTTCATTTGCGTGATGTCCCGGCTTATGTCCAATCACTATAGATTTGACGCGCATCTCCGTCGTGTTGGGCTCGGGGAGAGTGGTATCTGAGCCTGTGGTGAGGGTTATCACGACATAGAGCATGTGGTTTGGTCCCTGTACACCGTGACGCCAGGTCTAAATTAATAGCTTCCCTGCAGGCCGAAAGTAGGCAGCCGGCTGTTCCTGTTCGTGATGTCTTGGCGAGCCGTGACCTATCCTACATGTCCCTTATATACGTTTTCCTGAAATCCATCCACGCCCCAGTTTAATCCTATTCCCTTCCGCCTACATCCAACCAAACGACAAGAACACGTTAAGACCCCGGATCCGGAAACAGCAACTAGACCCGCACGATACTCTCAGGTCCCGAGGGAGACAACCCAATATGCCAGTCCGTAATATCTTGGCCCAGCAGCGGAACATATTCAATATGCTGCTTACCTATGGCGATGGAAAACCATCAAACAACAAATCAGTGCTTTTAATGCAAAACATTCTAGCTTTAAGTTAGATTTAGTTTCAGCTCGTAGTCGGCAGCGAGGATAAAAAAATTGCTTTTAGTTATTAAGATACTTTAGAAAGTAAGCTACCAGATATAATTGGCGCCGTTAAACATTAAATTGTATTTGTGCCGTGTCAAATAAATTATAGATGAAGAAAAAAAAAGTATGATCAGATCACCACTCAAGAATTTCTTTCTGAAGAGGTACTAGAAACAAACTTGAATGAAATACGAACTATTATCAAGAACTTTAAAAACATGAAAGCACCAGGAGATGTTGGGATTTTTTATATTCTTCTCGAAAGACTTGCCGAAAGCTCTTTAAATTTCTTGGTGAGAATTTTTAACAGATGCTTTGAATTATCATATTTTCCCTCAAAATGGAAAAATGGCAAAGTCATTCCAATTTCAAAACCTTTAAAAAATCCAGCTGAAGCATCAAGTTATCGTCCAATTAGTTTACTCTTTTCTATAAGCAAACTTTTTGAAAGAATGATTTTAATGGAATGATGACACACATCAATGAAAATTCAATTTTTGCAAATGAGCAGTTGGGATTTCGCCATGGGCAGGGCATTCGACTTGAGTAGTCAGTTACTAAGAGTAACTAATATGATTCGTACTAATAAATCTAAAGGTTATTACACTGGAGCTGCTCTTCTAGACATAGAAAAAGCATTCAACAGTGTTTGGCATAAAGGTTTGATAGCTAAAATGTCCTATTTCCGTTTTCCTCTTTACATCACAAAAATGGTACAAAGTTACTTGACTGGCCGCACTCTTCAGGTTAACTATTTGAATAGTTAATCTGATAGATTGCCTGTTAGAGCTGGTGTACCTCAAGGAAGTATCTTGGGCCCAGTCTTATATAATATTTTTACTTCTGATCTTCCTGATTTATCACCAGGATGTGAGAAATCTCTGTTTTGTGACGATACAAGCATTTCCGTAAAAGGAAAAAGCCTTCGTGTCATATGCAGTAGGCTGCAAAAAAGTCTAGATATATTTTCTTCATATTTGCAGAAATGGAATTAATTATTTTTCCCCATAAACCAAGAGTTACTTTTCTCAAACCCACCAATAATCATGTTGTTAAGATGAACGGTGAAAGCTTAAATTGGTCTGACCAAGTTGAATATTTAGGGCTAACTTATGATAAAAATCTTACCTTCAAGGAGCACATTGAGAATATCCAAACAAAGTGCAATAAATATATAAAATGTTTGTATCCTCTTATCAACAGAAATTCTAGACTTTGTCTCAAGAAAAACTGTTAATTTACAAACAAATATTTAGACCAGCAATGTAATATGCAGTCCCCATCTGACAAGTTGTTGTACAACCAGAAAGAAGATGCTTCAAAGGATTCAGAACAAACTTCTGAAAATGATATTGAAGCGTCCTCGCTGGTTTAGCATGAATGAACTACACAGGCTTACTAATGTGGAAACATTAGAAAATATTTCAAACCAAATTATCAATAAGTTCCGACAAAAATCGTTGCAATCTTCAATTACAACGATTAGCTCACTTTATAGTCAGTAAGATAGGTGTAAGATTAGATAAAGGTTTAATTTTAAACTCCTTTTTTTCTCTTGACAAGTAGGTTTACAATTTTCCTACAATTATATTCACTGAACTGCGGAAGCAATTACAATCTTTTGATGAAATATAGCTTAAAATATATGTAATAGTGTTGATATGTCACCGTTTGTGGCAGAACACACAATAAATATTCTGAATAAATATTAGTAAATAATTAATTCATCACAAGACATACCCCCCTTCATTATTAAAAAGGGAGGTGTGCACAACTTTTCAACGCGCGTACCAATTCTGACGAAATTTTCACCACTAAGTAAACAATCCTTCCAGATTCATTGATTGTCATACTATAAGACGAGCATGTATGATCGTGGACATTTTAGTCAAGATTCCTTTATCAACAGTAGCGTGTAGCACTTTTGTAAACTTGACACTTTGTTACGAAAGGACAAAATAGTGTGTGTTCCAAATGCCACAAGCAAACAAAAAATTACCGTGTTACAAACTGTTATTACTCTTTATGAAAAAAAAATATTAAAATTATGAAGCAAGCTAACTCGTTTTATTCACTAAATGTTCACTGTCGTTTAAATGAAACATGATATTAATATTCCGCTTATCTTGTTCCAATATTTCTATTATAACACGATACATTAACCGTTATTCCTTTGAACAAGTTTACTTGTAACCCAACCTGTCTGGTTATTGCAATTTGGCTCAAGCATTGCACAAATTGATTTGTGGAGCATTTTAAAATCTTTTATAATGAAACAAATATAACATTATTCCATGTAATATCCGTGCAACATTGGAAAATAATAAAATAAACTTTATTGACACTAGAAAGGTAATCCCCTTTTTCGTATTCTTGTCTGCTTCCAGTGCTCTCACAACCCTTGGAAAACGAATTTTCAACGTTCTGCTGCACAACGATTTCATTTATCAGTTCACCGAGCTGTACCGTAATGAAATGAAAGCTATCAGCGTTTGTCATCACTTCACCGATAAGGTAAACTTATTTTCCCCAAGAGACTAATTCCACAGTTTTCGTGCAACGGAAAGTTTCTATTGTGCAACGTGGACATCCTCTGAATGATAGACTCCAGTATGACAGAATGGTCTATGTTTGCTTGCGTTTGTTTTCAAGATCATTGCTGAAAAGCGCGCCGAACTCGGCCCCCTCGGGAAGATGGATGAGAATGGGAACGTAATTGGAAAAAGTTTTCCCCACCAGGAACCGGAGGAGGCAGAGCTCTATCGTCGGCCGCAAATTTTTATCGATCAGTTGATGAAGATGCCGTTGACCAATGGTGGCATGTACAGTTTCACCGACCAAGAAATTTCGGACCATATTTACACTATGATTGTGGCGGTTAGTTAAATAAAATTGATAGATTGTATTGGCCGTGTTAACTTCGATTTTTTTAATTTTAGGGCAACGAAACTTCCGCCACACAGTTATCCCACACCTGTTTACTGTTGGCGTTACATCCTGATATACAAGAAAAAGCTTTCCGAGAAGTGCAAAAAGTAATTACGTCAAGCGATATGGTAATGGACATGGATGTTTTGAAACAGTTGGTCTATGTTGAAGCAGTGCTAAAAGAGGCGATGCGGCTTATGCCAGTTGCTCCGATTATAGCGCGGGAAAACCTGTATGATTTGGAACTGGATGGACACAAAATTCCCAAGGGAACACTATTGTTAATAAACTTTTACTCGCTACATCGAAGAATGGACATCTGGGGCTCCCGGGCCGATCAGTTTGATCCAGAGCATTTCATGGGAGAGCAGGTAAAGAAGCGGCATGCCTACGCGCATCTTCCTTTCAGCGGAGGACCACGTGGTTGTATCGGGTATAGGTATGCTCTTATGAGCTTGAAAATGTTACTCGCAATGATATTGAAAAATTTTCGTCTCACCACCGATATAAAGTACAAAGACATTAAATATCACTACCAAATTTCGCTGAATCTAGCTTTTCCCCATGCTGTACAATTAGTGAAAAGATAATAAGGGACGATTGGATTGCTAGTGTAGCATAAAATACATCGAAATATACTGCAATGTCTCTCTCTCTATATTCTAGTAATTCAATATAACTGGTAGTATCATTTAACTATCGTTTTTATCACTTTTTACTATCCTTGCTTCGGCCATCAACTAGATGTCGAGTGCTCACACACCGAACCAGAAAATAGGCTCGTTCGCAGGGGCTTCCGACTGAAATAGAAAAAAAAAATGAATTTAAATTGGCAAACTTGTTCCGTGTACTGAGAGCAAACTCACCCATATCCTGTAAGCACTCGTCTATAGTATCACCGTTTTGAACCCAGCCGGTAGCTACTGCCTGGTCCTTGTTGATTTTATCGTCCTCGTTGAGGATGGCCCGCTGTTGCAGGAAACATCGCATGAAGCACTAATAAAGGTTATGAAACACATTTCGATAAAAAAAACTGTCACTCGGATGATGAAAAAAAAAGTCGATACCATTGGAGTTTTATCCGTTTCATCCGGGAAGCTGCCCGTGTCGTTCAGTTCGGTCAAATAATCCATCGTGATAATAAAGGTTTTGTTGCATTCCGCGTAGATATCCTCCATGGTGTAGTTTTTCATATCCAAAGTGCTCGTTGCAGGATCAGCCAATAGAGCTTCCTGCAATTCAGTTGCATCGTCGTTTATCATACTGCAGCTCGAAACAGTCAGAATCACCAGGGATCCCAGTAAAAACACTACCCGTAGAGCAATATTCATAATGTCTGATGGTAGTTCTATTACAGATTACGGTTCGATTGACAGAATGGCACAAAACTGTGTTTTATTAGTGCTCACGACAAACGTTCACCGCGTGTGGTCCAGTTTTCTCCATTTATATAGCCTTAAAAGCGAACCCCCAGCGCCGGTAAACCACATGACTGCAATTTGTCTGGTCGTGATTCCAAATGCGAAAATTGATTAATTTCACATGAACCGCGTGCACTACTGTGAAAGCTGTCACTGTTTCACTGCTCCAGAAACTAAACGACATGTTGGCAGATCGTTGCTACTATATGCGGGGAAGGTGCCATCAGTTTCCCGGGAATTCTGATGAAGTATAACCGTACATATCGAAACGTTCTGCTGATTTTCACGGTTCAATGGGTGGTGAAATGAGGGGAGGAATGATGCACCGCAGAAGCCATCAATCAAATCGCTATAATATGGACCGGTCGAATTGCCCCTCGATGGACAAATGATGATCGCGTGACCAACTGCATTTAACGATGTTATAATGTACAACAACAACAATAGATCTGTTGTTGTTTCATACTTCGAGAAAATTGAATTGATAGAAATGAAATAATTTGTCAACGGAGAAAATTGTTTCACTACTTGTCTGTGACATTTCAATATCGATGCCACGTCGAAGCTTCGATTTGTCGGACATGGAGAAGTGATAGACGTACGTTGTTGGTGTAATAAACATATATTCAACCTTTGTTTGCCAGCCACCGTTAGAGTTTGTATCATAGTAGTACTAGCCCCTAAGTTTTGTTTAAAATATGTGGCATATTTACAGGAATCAACATTGAAGTGTAATTATCAGTAATTATTTTACTATCATCTATGAGCAAACTTTTTGGAAGAATAACTTTCAATTTAATGATAACACATAATAATGAAAATTAAATTTTTGCAAACGAGTAGTTTGGTTTTAACCATGGGCATTCGACTACTCATCAGTTACTTAGAGTAACTAATATGATTCTAACAAATAAATCGGAAAGCTATTCCACTGGTGCTACTTTTATGAATATAAAAAGGCATTTGACAAAGTTTGGCATCAAAGTTCAATAGCTAAAATATCAACTTTCAGTTTTCCTCTTTACATCACAAAAATGACATTGTATCATTTTGAGGTTAACTGTGTAAATAGTATCTCAAGGAAGTATCTTGTGCTCGATCTTATATAATATTACTTCTTCTGATCTTTTTGATTAACCAGCAGGAAGTGAGAAATCTTCATCACGATTAATAATTTTCCCTAAAAAGTTAAGAGTTTTATTTCTCAAACCCGCCAATAATCACATTGTAAAGATGAACGGTGCGATCTTATTGCTTGAGAGTTTACTTACTATTACTTCACTTTTACGGCGACAGACCGATTATCGATCCAATGCCAAATCCAGAATATGCGCCATGTTACTTGGTCTTGGGCTGCTATAATCCAATCTCCCCTAACACCTATTTCACAGGTATCCTCGTCGACAGCACACATCCAACGAGTGCGGGAGCTACCTCGAAGTCGACGGCCACTATCGGGATTTCTGCTAAATATAGTTTTCGTTGGTCGTTCTTCCGGCATTCCAGCTACATGCCCAGCCCACTGCAACCTGCCGTGTTTTCTCCGCCGATTTATACAAATGGTACACTTCATCCAATTTGTCGCCAAGGATCGAACGCGAGATCCTACGCTCAAAAACATCAAGAGCTCGCCGATTCACACTGTTTCCAAAGCTGCAAAAACGTGATCGAAATAATTTTAACCCAAAAACATTGATTTTAGAGCCGTATCGTTTTCAGAAAAGTTGTTCCATTAAGTATTCTCCATGTTATAAAAGTTGCAATTCCATGATTAATCCTCTCAACAGTGAGAAACGAATTTTACTTTTCTCATTTTCAGCAAAGTTGTAGCAAATTTTAAAAGATATAACTTTGTGGAAGACATCATACTTCTATCTGGCTATTTAAATGGACTTTTGTGGAGATTTCTATAGATTACTACTAAAAATCTTTTTTTGCTATTTTACTTTTAATAGTAATGTTCTACAATTTTTGAATGTTCTACAAAATTGTTTGCTACAACAAAATTAACAATATCTCTGAAGAAGGTTTTTTTATCTGTCATATTTTTTTGGTTGTAGACGATTTTTACTAGAATAATGCGCTAATTTACATTAATTACTCTTAACTCAAAAATAATGATTTTGGAGTCGTAGTGTCCTCAGAAAAGTTGTTTTGTTAATTATTTTCCATGTCGTGATTAATTTACCCAAAAGTGAGAAATGAGATTTATTTTTCTCATTTTTGCATAAAAAATCCACTTTACTCGGTGAAGTTTCAGTACATTTTGTAAGAAACAACTTTGTTGAAGACACTATATTTGTATCTGATAAATTAAATAAACTATTGTGAAGTTTTCTCTAGAATGTCCCTTAAAATAATTTTTTTAATATAACTTTTCCTAGTGATTTTCTAAAATTTTTCAATTTTCTACAATGTTGTTAACTATTATAAAACACACAAGTTCACCGAAGAAAGTTTATTTTTATCTATTAATTTCATTTAGATGTTAACTATTTTTATTAAAATAATGCACTCATTTATTTACAAATGTCTGCACAGGAGACAGCGAGAGACAAATGCCTATATCTGCATTAAATTATGTTTTACTCATACTAAAATATAGAAATAGTTTAGTCTGCAGATATTTGCAGATTTTGAAGATATCTGTTAGTATATTAGTGCATTGTTTCGATAAAAATCGTCGATATCCGATGAAATATGAGAGATAAAAATACACTTTCTTCGATGAAATTGTTTGTTTTGTGATAGCAAACAACTTTGTAGAACATTGAAAAATTGTAGAGAATCACTCCTAAATTTTATATTAGAAAAAATGATTTTTAGTGGCAATCTGTAGAAAACTCCTCAAAAGTCCATTTAAAAAGGCAGATAGAAGTATAATACCTTTGGCAAAGTTGTTTCTTATAAAATGTGCAACAACTTTGCCGAACTAAGTGAATTTTTATATGCAAAATTGAAAAAGTAAAATTCGCCTATCACTGTTAAGTGGATTAATCACAAAATTGCAACTTCTATAAAATGAAGAATATTTAATGGATTAATGGACTTTTCTGAAGGTACTATGGCTCCAAAATCGATATATTTGGGTCAAAATAATTTCGATCACATTCTTGCAGCATTGGAAACAGTGTGGCGATCGGCCTGTTTCAACGTGTATGCTTCATGGCCGTAGAGAGCCACGGTAAGAATTAGTGTTTTGCAGAGTGCAAGTTTAGTACGGGTTCGCAGACCACGGGACTTCAGCTGGTTACGTAATCCATAAAAGGCCCTGTTTGCAGCTGCTATCGGCCTTTTTATATCACAGCTAACCTCGTTGTCACATGTCATTAATGTACCCTGGTGAATAAATTTGTCGACTACTTCAAAAGCTTCCCCATCTGACACCACCTCAACACCAACATCCGACGGACTATCACGCTCTCCACCAGCCACCATGTATTTCGTTTTGGCAGAGGTAATGATTAGCCCTTTACTCGCAGCTTCCCTCCTGAGAGGTCCGAAGGCCTTTTCCACTGCTCTACGGTTGATAGCAATGATGTTGATATCGTCCGCTCACAACCCAGAAGCATGTGAGACTTCGTAATGATGATGCCGCCCCTTTGCACGCCGGCCCTCCGTATATCTTCCTCCAATGCTATGTCGAACAATAAGTTTAACAGCCCGTCTCCCTGCTTCAAACCATCTAACGTCACGAAGGAGTCCGATATCTCACCGGCTATCCTGACGCATGATGTAGAGCCTTCAAGGGTGGCACGTATCAGCCTAATTATTTTTGCTGGGAAACCATGTTCGAACATAATTCGCCATAACTGATTTCTCTTAACTGTATCGTACGCTGTCCTAAAGTCAATGAACCAATGGTAAGTCTGCAGGTTGAATTCTCGAAATTTTTCGAGGATCTGTCGCAGGGTGAATATTTGGTCAGTAGTGGAGCGTCCCCCTCGAAAACCACACTGGTAATTGCCAACAAAGGTCTCCGACAACGGCCTCAGTCTATGGACCAGAATACGGGAGAGAATTTTGTAAACGGTGTTGAGAAGGGTTATGCCCCGATAATTACTACAGTAGATCGGACATATGAGACCCTCCAACCAGTCCGGGGGTAATTCTTTATCGGACCACACGCTCCCAACTGCAAAATGTTCGGCTGAGATGTCGTCCTTACCAGCTGCCTTGCAGTTCTTCAGCTCCTTCACTGCTTTCTTAACCTCGTAGCTTTGCCATCATCCTCAATCACCATCCTGCTTCTTTCGACTACGCTGTTTTTTTCACCATCCAACAGCACACTTAAGTGTTTATTCCAACGCCTGGCCACCTCCGTTCTATCGGTAATCAGGTTCCCCTCCATATCGTTGCACATGATAGGGGCTGATACATTTCGGTTCCTGATTCCATAAATCCTCTTGTAGGAGCTTCTCGCATCGTGCCTTGAGAAGCAACCTTCCGTCTCTGCAAGAATACGCTCCCAATGCTTTCGTTTCTTTCGGCGATGGAGTCTTTTTTCAGCAGCTCTAGTTTCCCAGTATCTTCCTACGCTCTGACGAGTCTCAGTCGGGTTCAAAATGTGAACTCTGATGCGGTTCTTTTCATCCGTCGTTTGCTGGCACTCAGCGTTAAATCACTAATTGGACGTTGCTGTCGCAAATGTACCCAACACTTCTCCCGCTACACAGTGGGGCGACTCCATACAAAGGCTGGCCAAGCAAAAAAAGTGTCGATAAATGCGACAAAAACTTGGTATTTACATAATTTTGGGGCGCTGAACACGAAATTGGCATCTATTTTTTGTTTGGGGTTGTCCATAAAGCACGAAAGCCAATTTTAATATTTTTTTGGCCCTTTTTTCCTTTTTTATAGAATTTTATGATCTTTGACCACAAGTAGTGCCACCGGGCGTCCTTCCCATTGAAAAAAAAAAAACGTAATTTATGGACGACCCCTCGAGCTAAACAAATTTTGCCTAAATATGTATATTTTTAAATAAACTAAAACAACAAGTAATACAAACTAATTACAAATTGAAAAAATCATCAACAGCATCATCATCTTTCGTTGTGATCGCCTAAATCTCATGTTGAATTGTTTCCAGAAAATTTGAAGTTCATTATACTTATCAGCAGGAAAAAGGTCTTTCGCTGCAATTTTCATTTCTTCAAGTAATTTTCGATGTTTAATTGTTTCATATATATGTTATCTTCCTAATCCGGTTTCTATGGTTGAAAGAGGAAATTCAAATACATGTATAACACCATGAATTGACAACTTACTAGACATTGAATTAGGTGGTGCCGCTGAAGTTGAAGGCTCCAGAATAAAATTCAACGAATTCATGAATTTGAAAACTAAGACACTGGAATGACACAAAGTTCTAAATGAATACGAAAAGATGCGGAGGGCGACGACTGTTCTTTGTTTTTTTTTTCTCATAAAGCAAAATGTGTGCTTTACTTTTGTATACAAACGAGTGCGAAGCAAAAGCAATCTTCAAACGGGCTATTGTTGGCCGGAGTTTGATAGAATGAATTTGCTGCTAATATTTGACACTTCAATCAGTTTAACGAATTTCATGATCACAAATTGAAAAGGGCTGAATGTTTTTAGTATTGTTTTGGATTTGCAGAAAGTGATAAAGTTTGAGATAATTAAAATTCAAGATTTGTTTACTGTTTTCTTGTTTACCACTTATTTTATAACTTATCATTGATAAATTTTGTGATTTTTGCCCAAATTTATATTTTATCCTTACGGATTGAGAACGATATCATAAATTTTCATTAATGGGGTATCATGGTTATGATTAAAATTAATCCAGGATGAAATTTTAACTTCGAAAATAAAAACTAAAAAAATCTGCTATCACTTTTTTCACTATAGTGACAATTTGCGCAGCAGCGGACAGTATGCATTTGAAAGCTTACGTTTCTACCTAAATTTTGAATAGTCACAACCATGGCAAATTTTTTTCTAGTGTCAGGCCTACTATGACCAAATTTTACAATATCAAATGAAAAGGTTTTTTTTTTTTTTATTCTCGCTTATTTTCCGTCGGTCTAGTTCCGCCACTGTTGTGGCCAATCACCGACGCCCAGGGAGGCGACTCCACACCCAGGACCCTAACTCACGACCCGTTTATTAACGGACCGGCGCCAACGGCTTCACTTCCTCATGCGATGGAAGGCGTGATCCCAGAGATTTTTCGCCTCAGAAAATCTCCCGATGTCGGCTAGGATTGAATCTAGACCAGTTGGGTTGGTTGTGAGGGGATCACGCCACCTCACAACCATCGACACCTATGTCGCCCCCGCAAATGAAAAGGGTTTGTTTTGCACAATATTTACAACAACTTTTCCTTTGACGTCAAAAAAATCCAAGCTATCATTGAAGCTACAGAGCGTTTCAAAGTAATGTACTTTTTTCAAGAAAGAGACAAAAACCGTCAGTTCGCCAAGCTTTGAAAAGTCATAAAAAATTCAGATTTTATGATATTGCGTCCAAATTTTGGATTTAGACACTTGAAAGTTATAGCAATAAAGGAAAAATATTATGAAACAGCTAACGAAAAAAATTTTTTTTTGCTGATGGCCAGCGATTCCCCACTGTGCGCTGTGGTGCTGAATGTACTGTGGATATGCCTTCACTGTTCATCCAGGCAACCTCCAACTGGATCCTCGATCCGCTCATCGATCTTCCGCCGGTACTCTGTAGCCACTTCTCCAGTTGATAGCCGCTGGATGTTCAACTGTATCCTCCTTGTCGTTCTGGATTTTAACACGTTGGACAACCGGGCGCGAATCTTGGATACCACGAGATAATGAACCGAGCCAACGTTTGGTCCTCTGAACGACGTCACGTCTGTAACGTCTGAAAAGTGCCTATCATCAATCAGAATATGGTCGATCTGAGAGCAGGCCTCTACATTTGGTTGCCTTTAGGTGTGCTTACGTATATTCCAGCGTGTAAAATAAGGGCTACAGATAGCCATACCTCTGACTGCAGCAAAATCGACAAGCCTCACGTTGTCGTTCGTAGTAGAGTGGAAGTTTTCTCTACCAATCACGGGGCGAAAGACCCGTCCATCTTGACGATCTTGATGTCCTGGAGAGATAGTCTGCGTCAATTTGACTCCTCGTTTTCAGCCGTGCAATGCAAAGCAAAGCCTTGCCGATAAATTCTGATTCGGAACTCGACTTTTTGTTTATTATACACAGATTTCGCAGCCAACTGTTAAGTGTACAAGACGATTGCGGGGCTAGCGCTACGATCCTACTGACATTAACAGTCTTTCCTAAGCCGAGACTCGAACCTTCGACAGCTTCCGCTGCAAAGCTATGTGCGATGTTCTAGTGTTTTTTTTGTGCACATTTTTTCTGCGAAAAAAGTCTTTGAAAAAAAAAGAAGATTACGTCGATTTCAATCCAACCCCTATCCTCTTGTCATAGCTTGTCACAAAACGATTATACCCCCTCCTTCCATGAATGCCATTGAGGTATGCTTCCACAGCCAAAAAAAAAAACAGCTACACACAAATTTAAAATAAGTACTAATTGATGATAAGAATCTTTGAATCTGTGTCAACTTCTGTCATATGCAGCTTTATCACCGATACAGCGCTGGTGGCCAGCCGTTGAAAAACAACAATTTGAGGTGATGTTAAACTTTCGCTCTCACATTACCAAAAATAAATTTAAAGAATTGCTAGTCAGAACCAGTTATCAGTCTTCACGAACGCCAGCCGCTAATGCGGGTGCGGAGTCTAGAGTCCTTTCATGGCGGTTCTTATGTCAGGTATTCTAATTACATGTCCACCCCGATTGGTGCAGCTCGTGATTCATGCGTCTGCATCACACTCCACACTCCTTCTAACTTGCTGTCAAATACTTTACACTCAAAAACACCGAGCACGCGCCAATCGTCCTTCTTTAACGTCCATGATTCATGACTGTGAAGGACAACCAGGAGGATCAGCGTTCTATACAGCGCCAGTTTTGTACGAAACTGCAGACTGCGGGAGTTTAGTTGGTTATGGAGTCCGTGGAAATCCTATTTGCAGCTGTAATTAGTCGTATGGCTTTGTTATTGTCACATGTTACTAGGGTACGAAGGTATATGAATTTCTAAATCACATCGAGAATTCTCCCATCTAGGTCTACCTCAGTACCAACACCACAGGCGCACCAACGTTCTTTACCAGCTGTCGTGTAACCGTTTTGGTTGAGTCAATAATGAGCCCCAACCTCGCCGATGTTCATCCCTCCAGTATTCGAATAAGGTTAATTGATTTCGTCGTGAGACGTGTTTTAGCATTCTTTTTCACTGCTCGTTTTGCTTGACTGATTCTCGCGCCGCCCTGAAATGCAAAAAACAGATGTTGTATTCCCCAAGCTGACCCAGGAACTATCAAAGTATTAAAATTTGATTTTTTGAGCGTCCCTTTGAAAACCAGCTCGGAGTTTACCGAGAAATGCTTCCACAACGATCTTAAACTCAATCTCAAGAAGATTACGCGGGAGAGATAGGGCAAGTCAGATCTTCCAACCAGTCGTTTCGTATTTGTTCTTTTGTCCAGGTTACTTAAATGATCCGGTTAATCGCATTGAGCAGCAGCTCGTCTCCAGTTTTTATAAATTCGGCCTAGATACCGCCTTTTGTAGCAGCTTGCTAATCACCTCGGTTAGTAAACAAACACGTGTCACTGTTGTGGTCATCCACCTCTGTTCAACAACTTCTATCCCACCTTCGATGAGGTGCCGACCAGGATACGAGAGAACCTCGGCGGAGATCGGTTAACTAATCTCTGGTGGAACTGTGTTCGTATGCTGACTGGGAAATGGGGTCGAACGTGGCTGTGGCTGTTTTGGGGACGGCATACAGCAGTGTCGGATCCGGAGTGGGCAGCTGAATCATGAAATGCATTGTCTAGCCAGTTATATACCATATTATAGCCCCGTCACGATACCAACAATCCTATTAAGGTAGCATAACAAATATGAATTACTTTAAACAATCCAGAAACGGAATAATCGGCATGGACCTAGGCGATCGGCAAAGGATACCGATTATTGGAAACTCGGCACTTGGGATGTAAAGACTCTACTCGAAGCGGCACGCGCAGGTATCCTGGCTTAAGAGCTGCGGAAGGTGAATGTGGAGGTTGCAGCTATTCAAAAGGCGCGATAGCCGAAATCGGGAGAACGGAAGCTGGATCACTAACCATATAAGCGTGTTAAGACTTGAGAGCAAATTCTTCAACTATAGTCTAATGATTTCTTGAAAAAAAAAAAAAAAACCTACACTGAGTGCTCAGGACACGACATCAAGATCGTCATCAGATAAGCAAATGCACAAGTCGAGCAGGAAGACTTCCTCCGCCACATAATTCGCACCTGATTGAGCTGAAATTTTGCACAGTGTTTTTTCGAGCAGGTGAACATTTAGCGTAGTTTTTTATTTCATTTTCTGGTCACTTAGGCACCGTAATAGAGACAGATGGAATATCGGCGTGCCTTACTCTCAAATCAATCATGTTCTGATCTATGGCCGGTACTTTTCATACATGACAGACGTGGTCGTCCAGAGAACCAAATGTTGATTCGGTTCACTATCTCGTGGTATGCAAAATCCGCCAGCAGTTGTTCAAATTATTTAAATCGAGGACAACGAGGTAGATACGGTTGAACCTCCAGTGGTTATCAGCTGGAGGAGTGGCAACAGAGTACTCGCAGAAAGTTGATGAGCAGGTTGATGAGTACGATCAGCACCACCGAGCAAGAAGTGTTACTTGCCGCCAGCAAGCGACGGATGAGAAAAACTGCACCAGAGCTCAAAATATTGGCTGCGATTGTGACGCGTTAAAGCGGAGGGGTGAAGCCGCTGGAAAGAGACTTATTGCCGTGAGAAACACCATCATTTAGAACGTGTTCTTGTCAAGACAAAGGGTTGCTACTGAAGGAGCTTTCACAAGAAGATCGACGGAATCAGGAACCTATACGTGTCAGCCCCTGTCATGTGTAAAAACAGGGAAGGAAACCTTATTAGTGGTGAATCGGAGGTGGTTATGCGTTATGAACAACATTTCGATGTGCTGTTTAACAGAGGCGTTTAAAGGAGCTGGCTGGGTATTGATAATGATGGACAAGCTATTGATCTGTGAACTAGAAGAAAAGAGCAGAGAAACTGCAAGGCAGGTGGAAAGATGGAGTTCTCGTCGAGTTCTTCAAGTCGGTAGCGGACAGTAATTCCGCCATGATGCCCCTCTATCCCTTATGGAATTGGTCCATTCTCGCTGCTATCGGAATATCGAGGATGTCCTTCTGGTACCTCGTATGCCAATTTTGTTACATTGGTCGAAGCATTCTTTGTCCTCTTCGATGGCTCGGACTGGTTAGAAGGTCTTATATGTCGATTCTACAAACAAGGTATCGAGGCATAACTCTTCTTAATACCGGGCTTAATATTCTTTTCCACTTCTTGTTCCACAGAAAAAGGCTGTTGCAGGAAACTTGTTGGCTAATATTAATATGGTTTTGAGGGGGCCACTCCACTACGGATATGATAGCATGTTGGTGCTGCAATGGTGATTGATTGGGAATCATTTGAAGTAGTCGAGGAGTTTTTTCACCCTGGGTACGTTAGTGACGTGCGACAAAGAGGTTAGTCGTAAAATTAAGCGCCTGTAAACAGTGCCTTCTACGGATGCCATCTATGACCATGAAGCATGAACCTTGAAAGAGGTTGATCGGCAAGCCCTTGGCGTTTTAAGCGCAGGATCTTCCGTTCAATCCTTGGTAGCGATCTGGAAAATGGAGTTTGGTGCAGACGCATGACGATGTTTTGTATCAGCCATACAAAGCTTCTAGCAAAGCAGGTATCCCGCTCAATTACGCGAGAATCAAGTCAATTTCGTTGCTCCCCACCTGCGCAACAAAGATGACTTGCGCGTTGGATCTCCTTCTTTCTAACGTCTCAATCTGTAATTGAATGCAGCGGATAAGAAAGCGGATTTGTAGCGTTGTGCCCAGGAAGATGCGTTAGTGCCATACGCACAGATTATTTTTGGGCAGCTTCTATGTGGTCTATCGAAATTGTGTTGAATTTAAGCTTGGAACGTACCAGGGTACAGTAATTGATTTCATGCACACGGGATCTCGGAAACTATCGATAATTCTAAAAATGAATCCAATCCAGGCTTTTGAGATGACATCACCTTAGTGTATCCGATAAGCTGGCTAACCAGAATTACGCTAAGATCTCTAACTCATCACACGCGCTGACGAGCTTGTCAAAGAAGCTTTATGAAAAGCTAATTGGTTGTAGATTTGTGTTGAAGAAGAATGATTAAATTTATCTACGCACAGGTTTCGGTTTGCTCCAATCACTCTTGTAGATCCAGGCAGTCAACAAAGCAGGCTATGGTCATGGATGTTTGCACATCGTTCGCAAAGAAGAGTTGTTTACCTCGCGGTAATATAGCAGCAACGTAATCGAGTTAGAGCAAAAGTGGGCCCAGATTGCTTCCTTGCGGCACTCAAGAAGAAGTAGTGAATGTCACATTCTGAGCGACAACCCAATACTAACACATACAACTATGCCAGTTAAAAATCCATGTTGGTTACAAAAAAGTAATTTATAAACGATCCAAACTAATGCTGGGACTGTCCGGATTAAAATATCCGGATATCCGACCTCGGATATCCGTCAAATATCCAAAATCCGGATCAACCCGATATCCGGATATTATCCGACAGGATATCCGGATTTTTGGATAGTCGGATATCCGGATATTCGGATATTGTATCCGAACATAGTTTAATGAGAATTATGTAAATAATTACTTACGAGGGGATGGGGGATTGTGGAAAAAGCCATTTTTCGCGTTACATTTCGTTTGAACGGGTTTTAGGCAGCAGAAAAAAAAATCCGGATTTCCGGATAGTATATCCGGATATCCGACTATTCGATTATCCGTATCTGGATACTCGGACATCCAAATAGTATTCGTTTACACATCCGTGATCCGAGCTTCGGATAACCGGATCCCGAATAAATCCGGTTAAAAGTCCCAGCACTAATCCAAACTACTTTTAACTACTAGCTCAAAACAAGCGTTTATTACAGAGAGAGATTAAACAGCTTGACAAGAGGCACCAACAGACCGGTCGAGCCAATTTTCAATATTAATGGTGGGCTTCCTATCGGTTGAATCGAACAAAAGACCAGAACTTTCTTGGATCGTAAAGTTCTTTGAGTTCGCTTTGTACGAGCAATATTTTAATTTGTGCGAACTGCGCGCTTTTTGCTTCGGTTCGATTAGTACACTTTGTGAAAATTTAACTGCTTTGTAGTGAAGATTCTCAACATAAACATAATACTTTGTGTAAGAAAGCTTAGACAAAATATATAAAGCAACTGCAACTAAAGGATGCAAACATGAGAAAAATATAATAAACGGAAACATTCGTAAGACATTGCATTCTGAAGTACTTTGTGATAAAGTCGTATGTCTAAACGTAAACAAAACGAGTGAGAGTTATATCCCTTCACAATCACAAGCACAAATCATATGACTCGTTTTGTTTACGTTCGTCTGAACGTAACGACATTATCACGAAATACATAGGATTCATCCAGAACTATGTTTTTGGTATAACTCAAGGTGTTTCGGAGATGATGAGTAGATTTCGGACAATATAAAAGGCTTCAAAATGCTTTTGAAACAAACTCTTCCTTTATTAACTTAAATCCATACGTTCACTTCCACTTGATCCCTGCACCGTTTATGCACGGTTTCCACGGTTCGAAATACGGTTGGAGATGCGATTTGGCATACCGGCTGGCATTTCAGGGGTAGCTGGCATTTCGGGAGTGGCTGGCATTTCCGCGCCTCCTGGCATCTCCGGGGCAGCAGGCATTTCTGGCAAAGCTGGCATGCCCTCGGGCATTTGAGCATTGACGGCTGCGGGAGAAAGGTAGTAATGTGATGATGGCTATACGACACCGATCGAAATTTGACTTACCAACGACGGCCAAGAGGACGGTGAAAACGATAAGCTTGTACATTTTGATTGGTTTTGGCGGCTGTTTGCTGCTTGTTGTATTACTTGCTTCAAGTGACTGATGTTTCTGTGAAAATATCGCGGGCTTTTTATACAAAGTTCTGTGCAGTGGAAATAAGGGACAATTCAAGAGCTGATATCAAATCCTTCATTATGGGTAGGTAATTTTCCCATTGTCTCAGTCAACTGCTGATAACGATTTTTTTTTTATGAATTTCAATGAAGTTTATATCAAACCATGGTAAGTAAGTGCTACGAATAATTGATTTGAAATTGAATTTGTGCAGTGCAAGGTTGAAAAGAATGCTGTTTTCAAAGTACAATGCACAAATCGTTCTTTGTAAAACTTATACGCGTTAGCGTTTCGTATAATCTGAATGACCCAAATTTTTGCAATTGTTCTAGCTCATAACTATAATTATATGACACATTACAAATTATGTGATGTATTGACAATTACACTACATAAAATGCTTTTTCAAGAAAGTTTCTCTATAGTCAATGGTTTTTCTGTATGAATTTGAGAATATTAAATCGTTTAAAAGTTGATAAAAGTTAAAGCGACTTGTTCAGTTGTTCGAAGGGAGTTTGTGATAATGAAATAATTATAGGTATTTAAAAATATTTAAGTATAATTTACATACCAACTTACGCTTATCGAATCGATACACTCATTTAATTAATCAGATGCTCAATATTACTCTAAATAAGGTTTGATGTGTTCGTTTATACTAATAAACAATTGAAAGAAAGGCATTCTGAATAACACCTTCTCACTGGAGACAATATTCTGTTGCCTTTTTAATTTAGAAACGCTCGTTTAAGGAGAAATGTTTTCATTATAAATTGGAAAAAATAACTTAAGGTAAACAGGTGATATGAATTTGGGTAGCTTGTCATTTGATGTGGATAAATTTGTTCTAAATTTAAAAACGAATATGCTATGACCTTTAGCGTAGCCAAAAGGTTGAACATCGAAAAAAATTATTTGAAAATTATATTGTGTCGAAACATTGGCCGACGTTGGAAAATTCACACATGTCAGTGAAGACATGGAAGCTCCATATAATCAGTATAATCGCTATTGACACGACGTTAGCTTTGCACTCTAAATGCTTGTAAGGGATTCACAATAAACGGCTCCTAGCTCGGGCTCTAGCGTGCTCCCCATGCCCGGCGAACTAAGTGTGCACCTTTCTCGGCAATCATGATGACGGGAGCGTTGGTGTTTCCTGACGTCACTTTAGGCATCACCGAGGCATCCACAACTCGGAGATTCCTTACGCCATGCACCCGCAGCTCATGATCAACGACCGCCATTGGGTCCCGCAGCGGGCCCATTTTGCACGAGCCCGCTTGATGATTCTCAGCTCCAGTGTTTTGCCTCACGGCGCACTCCCAGTATTCCTGAAGTAAAAATGAAAGAAGAAAAATGTTTTAAAACGTTAATTGCTAATAAATTCTAACATTACCTGAGATCCAAATTCATGCATTTCACAGGCTCTGACCGGCGATTTGTCGAGCTGCATTCCATACGCCTGCATGGCATCAGTTTCGGACAACCGAATGGCAAACTTTATCCCTTCCACCAATGTCTTCACATCGTGATCTTCCTGCAAATAATTAACCACGATTTTGGGGTGATCTAGCGGATCATTTGAGTTAAGCTCGATGTAGCCGCGACTTTTCGGATGTAACACTGCGGGAAACACTTGAATTGAACGAGAATCGTTGCTGATTAGCTCACCAACTTGACCGCTCTTAGCGCAATCGGCCAAAAATCCGCCAAAATAGAACTGAAGGTCGGGATCATTTGGTCGCTCGGAGTACTTAGTGCTGATTTTAGCCGTGACTGCCGATACTCCAGTGCCTGACATAAGGCCATCGCGGAATAGTAAGTATTCCATTGCTGTTGCCCAATTCAGTGGTGATGTGTTGGTGTCGTTGATGAAAAAGTTAATAAAGTAGGCAACATGATTGTGTAGGTTCCGACCAACGCCAGGCAGATCGTGGATTGGGCGTACGCCTACTTTTTCCAGATGAGCTTTCGGGCCGATGCCACTGAGTAAAAGAATTTGTGGCGAGTTCACCGCTCCTCCGGATATAATCACTTCCTTTTTCACCAAAATTTTTCTCATATGGCCATCTTCATCAATAATTTCAACTCCATGTGCGGTTTTGGAAGTTGGATGCACCAAAACTTTGGTCACCGTAGTATTCAACAAGATATGTAGATTTTGACGATCCACAGCTGGACGAAGGAAAGCTCGCGATGCACTGTGTCGAATACCGTTTTTACTTGTGGTTTGTGCAATCATAAATCCAGTAGTATTTGCCCCGTTCAAATCCTGGACGGTGTAACCTAATTCTTCACCTGCTTTTAGTACTGCAAACGAAAATGGTGGATTGTAAGGGAACCTCGAAACAGGAAGCATTCCTCCGGTCGTATGATATTTGCCATCGACGTCGCTCATTTGCTGATTGTCTTCGGACTTGAGGAAGTACGGCAGAACGTCCTTCCACTTCCAACCGGGGTTGCCCATTGCGTCCCAGTCATCGTAATCCACCTGATTACCCCGAATGTACATCATACCGTTCATGACCGACGTTCCACCAAGCACTTTTCCGCGAGGCCAATAGCAACGCTGTTCGGGCGATCCCAAACAAGCGTACTGTTCCGGTTCCGTGTTGTATTTCCAGTCAATTTCACTTCCTATGTAGTTGAGAAACATCGAAGGAATTTGGGCTCCTGTCGGTTCGTCAGGACCTAGATTGAGAGCGAAAATAGAACGGAGGAAAAATAAGCAATGAATTTCAGTGAAGGGTTAGGGAACTCAATTATGGTGTTAATTATTACATGCTGAGTTACCGGCGGGGAGAAATTGGATTTGCTCCATTTATCTAGTTAAGTAATTGGGGTGAATAAATTATTGAGAAAGCCTGTTCCGATTGCTTTGGAAAGCATTTTCTAAGGATATAAATAACTGTGTGTGTATGTTTTTCAGCTGTAAATTTTTCTTTTGAAGAAATGATGGCATATCATTTATAAACGAAACTTTGTGACTCAGCATAAAGTGTTGTGCAAAAGTATAAAACATCATACTGGCGACTCAGATTAATTCGAAATCTGCTTTCAATTTCGCTCCGGAATACAAATATTCTGCTAAGCCCGTCAAACTTTTCTAGCAATGAAATAACGAGACACCCTTTGATGACAATCAGTTAAAATCAAATTAAAAATTATCCCGTAAATTATTGCAGATTATTGTATATCGAGCAAGTTAGTCAAAGTTGCTTAAAAAATGCGCATGTATTCGCTTTTGTTTCATGTTCGCTTCGCATGTTGGTTGATAGAATTTCGTACCTTATTGGTATTATTCATTCCGTTTCTAATGTGTTAAGTAATTACCATAATTTTAAACTGATCTAAATAAAAAAATAAGCGGAAATAGGCAGGTTTTTAGATGAAAATTTGCGTAGAAGTCGAAGAAATATAATCATAAAAGAGTTAAGGTTTTCTTAATACCTAAAATTGTGATTTGACTCACAAAACAACATAAAACATGAAAAAAACATGGTACCGTGGAATGGGGTGAAATTGATCAGTGGGGTGAAATTGATCACCTGAAAATTCGTGATAAAAAATACTAATCAAAAGATATTGGAATGTTAACGTGTCTTTAAACACAATTTTTGCATGATTCACATACCTGTCAAATTTCGAAAAACTCTTCAAACTCAGTCAAAACTCAATCAAATTTGATCAAACTAGTTTCCGAATAGCAAAAAAACATTGAATTTACTTAAAGTAATCTTAGTTGAGGGTTAACTACGTTAAATTTGGAGAAGTGAGTAAAGTTTGATAAAAGCTCAAAAAATGTAATTTTTTAACAATGATCATTCCATACCATTAAAGAAATACTGATGAATTCGCAGGAAACCACAAAGATTTTAATTTTAGAGCTAGTTTTTGAGATTTTGCAACAACCCGAGTTGAAATCGGTCTAACGAGGATCAAATAAGAGCAAATTTAGCAACAAGCAGCTCGTGAACCAAAATAAACAAATTTCAACCTGAAATATCGTTATTTTCGTTTCTAAACTAGCTGTTAATGTTATTTTTCAGCACAGAAATCATCATTTATCTTTAGCATATCGAAAAAAATAGCACATTGTCAAAAGAATGTGTGGATTTCAATGTTGATCAATTTCACCCCAATTTATCTCATAGTACCTTATAGAATTATCGAATTTATTTCATGAAGTAGACGATACAAATTTCACCAATAGCTATAAAGGTTTACTGGAGCACATACCAGTACTTGTTTTAAAATTATACTATTTCGGGAAAAATGTACATGAAGTTAGTTAATTGGAAATTGTTATGAAAATTGATCAATTTCACCCCATTCCATGGCGATTTCCGGTTTTTCGAAAATAACCTAAAATGGAATATGGGCAATATCTCCAATTCATTTAGGATGTCCCAAATAAACGATGTTGAAAAAGTCAAGGTGCTCAGCCCTAAATTGAAAGATAATGTTATTTATAGCATTTTTGTAGGACATTTCGACTTTCTAAAAAATTGTTTTCAGGTTGCCCAAACGTAATTTATGAAAAAATGACTTTTTCAAGCTACAAACCCACTTTTTCGCACTTTTTTCAATTCTGTTCGATTCCTACATTTTTTCGTACTTTTTTTTTAATTGTTTTTGAATATTTTGCCTTGCCACAATTGTTTTTGAATATTTTGCCTGGTTTGGTTCAGCATTGTATTCATTAAACATCACAAAAAAGTGAATTTTCCTTTTAATTTTCAGATAAAACCCTTCAAAACCCAAATAAAAAAAATTTTGAAAGAACTGAAATTTTCATTGTAAAGCGGGATTTACCACGAAAATTTACATGTAAAAAGATTTTTGATATCTTATCGGGGAGCTGAGATATTGGCATTTTTCTATGTGATGGAAAACTATGTATTTCAACAAATATGTTAAATAACTGTTTTATTTTGAGAGATAAAAAATAACAATGTTCAGAAAACAAATGCATTTTTGGATGGCTGGTAACTTAGTAGAAGGTTTCAAAATTTGGAAAAATCTGCGAAAATTATGATTTTCCGTGCTTTCTAATAGAAAACTCAATGTTGCACGTAATATGTAAGAGATAGAAACATGATGTATTCGGTAAAGTTTCTTGTTTGAAGGTAACCTGAAACTTTGTCGAAGACACCTTGCGTCTATCTTATTTTGATTAAAAAGTAAATTTTTTATCTCACTTATTGGTGGATTGATCACCCTTATTTATACATTAAAAGATTCATTTTTGAATATCCTGAAACTTCTCCGAACATACCTCATGGCTATAATCAACATTTTAATCACTATTTAGAAAATTATACGCACAAACGGCAAAATAAAACACTGGAGGAGGCAATGGTGATACTGAGCTTTAGTGGCATTTTTGACAAAATGCAGTTTTCCATCACATGTATAAATGCCGATATCTCAGCCCCCCGATAAGATATCAAGGATATTTTTTCATGTAAATTTTCGTCTTGAATCTCGCTTTGCAGTAAAAATTTCGATTCTTGATCAAAAAAATGGTTTATATGTGTTTTGAAGGGTTTTATCTGAAAATTATAAGGAAAATTCACTTTTTCTTGATGTTCAGTGGGCTTTGTGAGTCAAATAATTGAATGCGATGCTGAACCAAACCATGCAAAACATTCAAAAACAACCCCACAAAAACAAAAAAAATATATGGAAAAATTTAGGAATCGAACAGATTTGAAAAAAGTGCAAAAGAGTGGTTTTGTAGTTTGAAAAAGTCATTTTTTCATAAATCACGTTTGGGCAACCTGAAAACGACCTTTTAGAAAGTCGAAATGTTCTACAAAAATGCTATAAATAACATTATCTTTCAATTTAGGACTGAGCACCTTGTTATTGATTTTTTTTGGGACAGCCTATTCATCATTCATTCGGTATCCAATTTTGTGTATTTCGGCTTAAGTAAGTAAGGTAAGTAAGGTTACGATGGAAGTATATGATGTGAAATATGACGTTTGATGGGTTTATCGGCTTAATCAGTCCGTGTATACTAGCAAAAACGATTTGTTTTTTTCTTATTCCGACAGTTTCGGTGACTTCATTTCACCTTTTTCAAGGAGTCTGAAAATATACATTGTGTGTTGTTTTCCTCTTTCGTTACTGGTTTATGTTTTATGTCTGTGTTAGCTTACTTACAGAAAGGATAATCGTTCTATTGTTAAGTGTGTTGGTGTCCAACATCGGTTGTCTGGTGTGTATTACAAATGGCGTCCCACTTTGGCTATATGTAAAAGGTATTGTTCGCTTAAAACAGATTTGTAACTTTCCTCTATAAACTGTACTTACTGCATGTGTACCTATTTTTGTGTGCTACACTGTCTAAGCTTCTAAAGCTTTTTTTAGCACTTACTTTTTTCAAGCACTTTTATGGCAATTTCACTTTAATCGGGTAATAAATATTCTAAGCTGTTGGTTTTGCGTCTTCCTCTGTAGTCTACTTATTCTTGACGGCTTGCTTAGGGTGTGTTTGAGAGATTGTACAGCTTTGAGTTGTGGTGGTAGTGGATTGGTTGTCATGGTTGTCTGTTTTGTTTTGGTTGATGTTCTTTATCGAGTGTATAATACCAGCGTATATGGTGTTCAGTCCCTCAGTGTCTGTGCGTTTGTTCATGCTATTTTCTTTGTTGGCAATATGGCAAATTTCTAAAAACGGGAGTGCTTGTGGTTTGTTGTGTCTGTCTATAATTTTTGTTTGTTGAAAATCAAACCGGTGATTCTGTGTGATACTGTGATGCATTAGTGCTGTTTTTTCCTTAAGTGCACTAATTTGGGTATCTGTTTCGTTGTAACCTTGTTGCAGTAGTTTGTCCCAGGTGTTATAGTGCGTCCGGTGTCCACTAATTCTAGTTTTAGGCATGTTTGTTGTCATTCCCACGTAGCAGGCGCTGCAGTCTTTGCACGGTATGTTGTATATGACGTTGCTCTGGTGTTCATGTGGAATGGGGTCTTTAACATTTGTGAACAACTGTTTAACTGTTTTTATGTTGCGGTGTGCAAGTCGTATGTGTTTGTAATCGTTTTTTAGGTGCTTGTCGATTCGGTTCGACAGGTGTGGTATGTATGGTATCGAGCGGTAAGTATATTCCAGGTTTTCACTAGGTGTTTCTTGAGGTGCCGTGATGTTTTCCTGCATTCGGCTTATTAATCTGTTTATTAGTGCTTTCGGGTAGTTGTTTAGTCTCAATTGTTTGTGAATGATGCGAGCCTTATCATCGTTCTGTAGATTAGTGGATAGCTTGTCAACTCTTCTGATGAAATTTTTAGCCATGTTAATTTTGTGATGGAGCGGGTGGACCGAAAAGTAGTCTAAAAATCTGCCACTGGCGATTGGTTTCATATACCATTCTGTTTTAATGCTTTGATTTTCTTGTCTTATCAGTGTCATGTCTAGAAACGGTAGTCGTCTATTGTTTTCCATTTCGTAGGTGAATTGAATATGTTCGTTGTAACTGTTGAAGTCTCTAATACATGGTTTAGTTGATTCGCGGGCAGTGCTAGTAGTAGATCATCTACATATTTTTTCAGGAATGGGGGCTTGACGAACATATTCAATTCACCTACGAAATGGAAAACAATAGACGACTACCGTTTCTAGACATGACACTGATAAGACAAGAAAATCAAAGCAATAAAACAGAATGGTATATGAAACCAATCGCCAATGGCAGATTTTTAGACTACTTTTCGGTCCACCCGCTCCATCACAAAATTAACATGGCTAAAAATTTCATCAGAAGAGTTGACAAGCTATCCACTAATCTACAGAACGATGATAAGGCTCGCATCATTCACAAACAATTGAGACTAAACAACTACCCGAAAGCACTAATAAACAGATTAATAAGCCGAATGCAGGAAAACATCACGGCACCGCAAGAAACACCTAGTGAAAACCTGGAATATACTTACCGTTCAATACCATACATACCACACCTGTCGAACCGAATCGACAAGCACCTAAAAAACGATTACAAACACATACGACTTGCACACCGCAACATAAAAACAGTTAAACAGTTGTTCACAAATGTTAAAGACCCCATTCCACATGAACACCAGAGCAACGTCAACATACCGTGCAAAGACTGCAGCGCCTGCTACGTGGGAATGACAACAAACATGCTTAAAACTAGAATTAGTGGACACCGGACGCACTATAACACCTGGGACAAACTACTGCAACAAGGTTACAACGAAACAGATACCCAAATTAGTGCACTTAAGGAAAAAACAGCACTAATGCATCACAGTATCACACAGAATCACCGGTTTGATTTTCAACAAACAAAAATTATAGACAGACACAACAAACCACAAGCACTCCCGTTTTTAGAAATTTGCCATATTGCCAACACAGAAAATAGCATAAACAAACGCACAGACACTGAGGGACTGAACACCATATACGCTGGTATTATACACTCGATAAAGAACATCAACCAAAACAAAACAGACAACCATGACAACCAATCCACTACCACCACAACTCAAAGCTGTACAATCTCTCAAACACACCCTTAGCAAGCCGTCAAGAATTAGTAGACTACAGAGGAAGACGCAAAACCAACAGCTTAGAATATTTATTACCCGATTAAAGTGAAATTGCCATAAAAGTGCTTGAAAAAAGTAAGTGCTAGAAAAAGCTTTAGAAGCTTAGACAGTGTAGCACACAAAAATAGGTACACATGCAGTAAGTACAGTTTATAGAGGAAAGTTACAAATCTGTTTTAAGCGAACAATACCTTTTACATATAGCCAAAGTGGGACGCCATTTGTAATACACACCAGACAACCGATGTTGGACACCAACACACTTAACAATAGAACGATTATCCTTTCTGTAAGTAAGCTAACACAGACATAAAACATAAACCAGTAACGAAAGAGGAAAACAACACACAATGTATATTTTCAGACTCCTTGAAAAAGGTGAAATAAAGTCACCGAAACTGTCGGAATAAGAAAAAAACAAATCGTTTTTGCTAGTATACACGGACTGATTAAGCCGATAAACCCATCAAACTAACCGTTTTAATCGTCATATAAACAAACTAAAATATGACGTGTAATTGCTGAAGTGAGTTGTGATAAAGAGACAGTGAATTATAAAAAATGGTGCTTAAATTTGAATCATTTGAGCCCGGGGTAACGCCGGGAATATTCAACTAGTTTTAAAAAAAAGGCCATGAAACAAATTGCACAAGAGGTATTAAAAATTCTTTTATTCTGTTACAGATTTAATCTCTTCAGAATCTTTTTCATTAACATCGTCAACATGTTCTTCTTCCATATGTTCTCCTCCGCAAAATCTTACTAAATTTGATGCAAATGCAACGCTCTGTAGTTTTTGGTATCCTTTATAGAACAGTTTCCAGAGTCTTAAGGTGAAAAGATAAAAAAAAGGAAAGCCTTGGTGCTACATTCCGTATCGGAGCTCGACCTTTTGTTGATTATGCACAGACTTCGCAGCCAACTGTTACTGTACAGGACAACTACGGGGCTAGCGCTATGATCCTACTGACACTAACAGTCTCCCCCGAGCTGGGAGTTGAACATACGGCGACTGGCTTGTAAGGCCAGCATAGTACCTCGAGACCAGTTGGAGGTGAAATGGTATAGGAGTCTAAAAAAGCCAACTTCAAATTTTCAAAGGCACGAGACTCAGAGAAAAGGTACATCACCTGTGAAAACAAATCCTCATGTTAGCTTCACTCCAGCAAACATGAAGATAACGTAAGTTGAATTCAATACTGGCACAACTTAAAATTTTGCAGTTTTGAGTTTGAGGTTACAACTCATGTAACTTGCTGATTTCAATCACTTGGGATTCGAATTTTTCACGAAAGTTGTAACCGGTTGGTTCCAAAACATTACATACACCGCATAGCTCTTCTGCCCCAATGTACCTTTCTCCCCAGTATCGGTAGCAGCAAATAAGCTTTGCCCATGGGCAGCCAAAGAACACTCAGAGAGAAACGTCAGAAATACATCCATTCACTCTTATCTGGACTGGTAATAATTTGTGAACGGACTATGAAACATCGTCGATGTACATATTTGGTAGTTCGCAGATGCTGTTACGAGAAAAAGGTTTCCAAGGAAAAGGAAGCAAAAGAAACGTCAGAACTCGGTCAAAGTCGAAGTTTCTAGTCTCCAAGCCAGAGTTACGGAGTTATAAGGCTCGACTTGGGCAAGAGTTCGATCTCTAGATCTTGAACCACCACAAGGAGTAGAAGTGCGCATGTGTGTTTAGTAGAACCGAAAAATCTAAACATATAAAAATGCAGTCCTGTCTGTCTGTCCGTCTATCTGTCTGTCTGATTCATATAGAGTTGGAAACTAATGCACGCGAAAATTTGTGTGTAGGGGTTTTTGGGACCGGGAAAGGTTCCTATGATAGTTTAAAGGACAATTACGGGGCTAGCGCTATGATCCAGAAGAGGGAGGAGTTCTATACGAATGGAACACAAGTTCCTGCACATCTTGTGAACTAATCAAGTAAATCAAACTGAAATTGGCAGGTGAATATGTCCATAAAGTTTCGATACCTTTACCTTTTCTGGAAGGGAGGGGTCCCATACACATGAAACACAAATTTCTGCACATCTCGAGAAATAATCAAGTGACTGGAACCAAATTTTATATGTTAAGGTTTCTGGGAGCAAGAGAAATTTTCATGGTGGTTCGACGCCCCTCCCTTTTCTGAAAGAGAGGGTTGTCATACTAATGAAACTCGAGTTTCTTAACAACTCAAGAACTAATCCAGTAAATGGAACCAAATTTGGCATGTGGAGGGTTGTGGGAGCCAAAAATATTTTAATGTTGGTTCGACACGCCTCCAACTTCTGGATGGGATGGCTCTTATACAAATCAAACAAAAATTTCTATTGTGTTTTTACACTCCTCCGTACTCTGGAAAGGGAGAGGTATTTCAACCAGTTTTTCCGAAAAACACCCTAAAATGATCAAGATGATGCACAGGAATCAAAAACCGACTCCTTTCCGGTGTTAAATTGTAAGATGGCTGCCTCCGGTTTCTGGAAAACAGTCAAAAATAGCCAATTTCCACTCAATATGATTATATCTCTAATAAGTATGATGCACAGGAGTTAAAAATCGACCACAGACACCATTTTTAATTCAAAGATAGCGACCTCCGGTTTCTGGAAAACAGCTGAAAATAACCAAACACCATCTAATAATAATATTTCCGGAACCAGAATGACACCCAGAGAACAGAAATTTATTTCACATGCCATATTTAAACCCAAGATGACGACTTTCGGTTTCTGGAAAATAGCCTAAAATCACCAAATACCACTTAATATGAGTATCTCCGAAACCAGAATGATGCAAGGTGCCAAAAATCGACCTCAGACATGATTTTGGTTTGTATGATGGCAACTTCAGGAAAACAGACAAAAATGGCTGAATACTATTCAGTACGGATATTTGGGTAATCGAGATGGCGCATAGAAGCCAAGCACTGACCCTGGACACCATTTTGAATCCAAAGATGATCACTTTCAGTTTCTGGAAGACAGCCAAAATAACTGAATTCCACCCAATATGGGTATTTCCAGAATCGAGGTGATGAACAGAAGCCAAAAAGTGAGGATGTTGTCATTCCGATAAAACCAATCACTTCTAAGGTCATATCCTTTGGCCGATTCGCCCTGCACTCGAGGACTTAATTGAACACAAAAATGGGCGGGAGGAAGTTTGCCGGGTCACCTAGTCAGTTATATAAACAAAGCACATGCGAGTGATAGATATAGAAGGAGTTTAGAAGTTGAAGTAAGAAAGTAAAAAAAGTAAGAAGGAGTAGTTAAGAGTTATTTCCAAAATAAGTTTGTTGTAAATAGTAAAGTGAAGTAATAATAATAGGGAAATCAGACTTGGCTTTTCTCTGCACCAGGTGTACCCGTCAACTCGCAAAGGCAGCAAACTACTCGATTCGCGCGAAGAGAATTTTTTCGCACGCCGTGAACACGCATTAGTTCGGAGGTGCGCGTGTGTTATTTGTCGAGTACACGGCGGGTGCACCGTGTAGATGAATGAAACCAAATGAGGAAACTTATTACCTACGCTTTGTCTACTTTATATTGGAAAAAAAGTTCAGTCACACGTGTGCCATAATGACTAGAAAACAGAAGTATTACAGAGATTTTACGCCGCAAAAATGCCCCCGGACCATTATTTCATCTTTACGGACAGTCTCAGTTCTATTCAGGCTTTTCGTCGATGAAAACGATGAAGCACTCTCCGTACACGTACAGGAACCAGACTTGGTGTTCTCCTCCGGGCGACCGAAGAGCAAGGTGTATTTTTCACTACGCGGGAATCAAAGGACTCCGCGCGCGCTATTCATTTACACTACACCTGACAAGCAGCTGCTCACTTCTATTCATTCTGCACGGGAAAAACGAATCGGTTACACTTCAGTAAATGAGAAAGCCGAAGTTTTACACCTAAAAACCGAAGTTTTGCTCCGCAAAGCCGAACGATGGCACGCGGCGTCCGTCATATCATTGCCATGGCTAGTGTGATCGATTTTCAAAGCCAAGGTAATTTTTTCCAGCGTTCAGCATTTTTTCTACCTGACAAGACGAGCCGATAGTGCAAAATGACTCCGGCGATTTTCTGACCAAAGCGCACCGGGCATGTTGAGCGCAAATACAACTGATGTATGACAATGTATATATGACAAATGAGTACTGAACTCTAATTAGCCACTCAAGTTTTGCTGTTTTTTTTACAGCCTTTTGCAAACGACCGCAGCTTTTCTTTGTCAGTTCTTACAATCCGTGACTTGTCAGCCATCTCTTTCGGGTAGTTTTCTAGTTTTTCTTGGTTAAATATTGGAAGAAACTGATCCAAGAAAATTTGGTCTTGTGATCGCCATGAGATGGCTGACAAACAATGGGTTTGTATGGCAAAATCTCACCCCCACTAGCACAATCTTACTGCAGCTTACGAAAGTCATAAATCAGCATCATTCATGTCTTGTTCCTTTGATCCAGAATACCACAAACTGGAACATAGGTTTGTATTCCTCGGACCCTGAGGGTATCCAAAAATAACGATTTGGCGCCATGGAGTTCAGCACTACCAAAACCGCGTGCTCATTGTAATGATGGTTCTATCCACAAACGCAATGATTTCTACCCGTGAGCCCAATTCGCAGTTGATGTGCGTCTAACCCGTGAGGGAAGCCCTAAGCCAAAGTGTCCACCTTCTTATTGCCCGGAATTTAACAATGAAAAGGGATCCACACTAAGGTAATCTGAAAAGATTTTTCGGATAAAACATTCTGATGTTTCCGTACGGAAAGTGCTTTGCAATTTTCATCGACGAAGAGACTGAATAGAACTGAGACTGTCCGTTAAGATGAAATAATGGTCCGTGGGCATTTTTTTTGCGGCGTAAAATCTCTGTAATAATTTTGTTTTCTAGTCATTATCGAACAAAAATTAAGTACTCAATATGTGTGATTGAACCATTTTTTCCAATATAAGAGAAACAAAGCGTAGATTATTAGTTTTCTTGTTTGGTTTCATTCATCTACACGGTGCACCCGCCGTGTACTCGAGAAATAATACGCGCGCACCACCAAACTAATGCGTGTTCACGCCGTGCGAAGAAAATTCTCTTTGCGCGAATCGAGTAGTCTGCTCCTCGTGCAAGTCGACGGGTACACCTGGTGCAGAGAAATACCAAGTCTGACAGGAACATCAGAATGTTTTATCTGAAAAATCTTATTAGATTACCTTTGTGTGGATCCCTTTCCATTGTTCCATTCCGGTTATTAAGAAGGTGGACACATTGACTTAGGTGGGCGCAACAAATGGTGATATTTATGATAGACCTACAATTGCCTACAATAAGCTTTTGCAATTTTCTCGTCAGAGTACGCCTTCGAACTGGCAGACCTCGTCCTTTCACTACGGGTTAGACGCACATCTACTGCGAATCAGGCTCACAGATAGTAATCAATGCGTTTGTGGATTGAACCATCATGACAATATGTACGTTTTGGTGGTGCTGAACTCCGAGGCACCAGATCGTTACTTTTGGATACCCATGTTCCAGTGTGTGGTATCCTGTACCAAGCAAACAAGGCATGAATGATACTGATTTTTGACTTCCGTAAATCGGAGTAAGATTGTGCCAGTGGGATGAAATTGTGCCATACAAACCCATTGTTTGTTAGCCATCTCATGGCGATCACAAGACCACACTTTTTTGAATAAGTTACCTCCAATATTCAACCAAGAAAGACTAATCTTCTGACCAGGAAGGGATGGCTGAAAAATCACGGGTTAGAAGTCACAACCTCACAATCTGATCCCGCCTGACGGTACTTGAAAAGCAACGGAGTGCTCATCAAACAACAAGTCAAACCGCGCGGTAATTAAAAGAGAACATGCTAGTTTTAGTTTTAGGTTTAGTTCTAATTCGTTTAGCCTTTTTAAGACATCCTAGAAATAGGATTTATCTGGTGTTTGTAGAAATTAGTAGAAAGATATTTAAAAAAAATTTTTCAATAAGTAGCTATTAGGAATAATCACTATTGTTCTAGTGGATGAGCATCTAACAACGTGGACCATAAGTGCTTATTCCTTCGTTACTCTCACTATATTTTTATTCATACCACCAAGTTGTCACACTGACCTGAGAATCCAAGAAAAGGACATCTTGAACAAAATAAAAGATGTGAAGTACTGGCGAAGAAAACTAGAGTGGCTAATTAAAGTTCAGTACCAGTTTTTCATATATACATTTATCGTCATACATCAATTGTATTTGCGACCAACATGTTACGTCCAATGCGCTTTGGTCAGAAAATCTCTGGAGTCATTTTGTTACTGTCGGCTAGTCAGGCAGTAAAAATGCTTAGAATATTCATTTGAATGCTGGGAAAAATGATCTTGGCTTTAAAAATCAATCGCCATGGTAATTATATGACGGACGCCGCGTGCCATCCTTCGGCTTTGCGGAGCAAAACTTCAATTTTAGGTGTAAAACTTCAGCTTTCTCTTTCGCTGAAGTGTAAACGATTCGTTTTTCCCGTGAAGAATGCATAGGAGTGAGCTGTTGCATGTCAGGTGCAGCGTGAATGAATCGCGCGCGCGGAGTCCTTTGATTCCCGCGTAGTGCAAGTGAAAAATACACTTTGCTGTTCGGTCGCCCGGAGGAGAAAACCAAGTCTGGGTAAAATCAAGATTTTGGTAAAATTAGGCAATAGAAAGGAGAAATACTTAGGCATAGTTTCGGAAGACGGAGAGATTAATACCATCGGAAAAGGTAAATTTAACTGTTAATTAAAAATTGGTGTTAAAGAGGAGGCGGTCTTACAATGACATCATGGGGGTGTACTAAGCTAAATTATATACTAACGCGCATATTAGGTCCACTGTGGGCCTTTTTATAGCTTCCAACAAACATCCTGAGGGGTTGGTCTAGCCAGGGCAGGTTGGACGAACAAGCCGACACGGCACAGCGAGGAAAATCACCATTGTGAAACGCCCGGACTTTTAGGTGGCCTGGTGGGGCAAATTCGCCATTTTGTCTCACTGGTAGCCGGACCACAGCTACACAACCGGCGGGTTATCACACCAGATCCGGCGCCAACGAGTTTTTGGAAGCGGTTTACAACAAGGGAAAAGGTGTTGGCTCTGTCAAGTGGCCAGCACGTCTACGTTGTCGGTCGTTGAAGGTAGAATCGACATCGACAGAAGCAAAGCGCAAGTACCACCTCTCCCTCCTAGTTTTTGTGTGATTGTCACATGTTAGCCCAGATTAGGTAAAAATAAACTTTGTGTTAGGGCATCTTCAGCGGTGGTCCAAATCGTTGTTTTGTTCTATTTTTTTGGAACTAACTCAAATTCACTGCTGCACCGGTGGTGTAACTTTTGTTTTATACCAGATCTAAATTGAAAAAATTTGAAACTGGTATACGTTTTGGTCTATTTTTGTCACTTTTTGGAACAAGAAATAGATCGTTCTAAAACCCTTTGTACGCTGCCAATAGGTGGGTAAAATGTCATATTTCAATTGAATACCTCATTTTTGGCTATTTCCATATAAGCGTTTCGCGAGTGTTGAGGAATAAACAAAACAAAGATTTTTTATGACAACTCACAATTCATTTTTGTGGCTTTTCTGAAGCAGAATATGAACAGGTTTGTCGTTTTTGGCATCAAGGAAACCGACCAGCAAAAGGGGGAATTCTGAAAGACCATAACCGTCGCCTTAATTGTATTAAGACCAGAGGAGAACTTAAGAGGCCAGAAAAATGTTCCTAGAAGACACTGAACTGAAAACGTTCAAAATGCTGGGGTGACATTGCACATTTCGTTTTGAGCAACTCGAACAAAACTAAATAATCTAAATGTTTTGTTTTTCGTATTTTTCGACTTTGCGGGTTAGATGAGCCGCAGGACAAATGACAATGACTGCTCCTTTTAAGCTTGAAGCATAACTGGCAGTATGTGGCCTACTCGAAAATAGCGAAAATCGTTCGAATCGAGCTGCGCAATGCCACCCAATATCCTCAAAACCCAAACCAAGTTTGAAGAACTGCAAGATTTTAAAAGATTGATGAGACGAAAACGGAAGATAAACATCTACGCGAACAAATATTTTCCGCTATCCTCCGAAGCCCTACTTGTAGCAGAAATATTAGATCATACCAATCCATTCTGAGAAATGTCATTGACGCTCGGGTCAAACCTTCAAATCCATAAAGTCTAAAGTTTGTTAAATATTGAGTGTTTTTTATTATAACAAGTCTCATTAACTGATAGCATGGGGTATTGAATTGTTGACAGTGTGACAGATGTCAGCGGTTTAAAACAACAAGATATACAACACCGGTGCGGAGAACGAAAAGTTGGTCTATATTAGCTGGTTCTATTCAGGTTTCGCTGGTGTAAATCTAGTATAAAGTTGTTTCAAAAATAGACCACCGTTGAAGATGCCCTTAGGATAGGAATTTATGGATTTTCATATATACCAAAAGTTACCTACTATCCATTGTGTGTGCTTGGCTACAATCTTGAAAAAATTATACCACTCATCATATAATTATCGCCGTGTTGGTCTATAGAAAAGTTTGCTCAGACCCAAGCAGCAAAATTTGTTCCGATTATGAACTTTGTGCATCACAGCAACAAATTCTTATGCGAAACTAAGTTGCAGCTACAGCTAATTTTCTTATACAATGACCAAAAAAGCGCAGGAGGCGGAGCCAATTGCAACATTTTCGTTGTTTCGACACAAGTTTCAAGAATGAAACAGCAATGTGTATGAACTTATGCGTGAAATTTGATAACAGCATGGTAAATGCTGCACGGTCAAATTCGAGCAATGGAGATGTATCGTAGCAGCAACTAGGGCGCAATAGCAACTACATGGCGTCATTGTAAGATTGTCAAATGGCAAATGGTCAGAATGGCAAACGATTGTTTATATAGCGATTTATCTTTGATTATTTCCACAAATTTGATGAGGATTCAACTGCACTTATTAATTTCTATTCAATTTTCTCGTTTTTACTATTTACATTATTTGCTGTAGAAACGCTTGCAAGTTTATGACTCATTTTTTAATTTTGCTTCCCTTATCATGCTTATGCTCATGCTCAGTTTTTAATCTTGCTTCTTAATTTCATCAGCATCTCAGCGTGATGATGAAATTCAAAGCAATTTATTTCATTTCGTTTCAGAGACCCACATTTTTGGACGACTTCTAATCCAAGTATCCGAAAGTTACAACGCAGTAAATAACCTCATCTCAAGAACAAATATAAGGCGAACGATCGGAAAAAAGTTGCTGTGACATAGCTTGAGAACACGACAGTAACTTTTAGAAGTATTGTTGTGTGTTTGTTTTGTGTATCTCGCAAGCATCACGTTGGCAACTTATATGCTCCACCCACTAGATCTATTCAGTGAAGGCTAGGTTTTCAAATGCCGTTTACACGTTTCAACAACAAATCCAACCTCGCGAATTACGTTGTTGGAGTTGAGATTTTTGAAGCAGCGATGCAACTTTAGTTGTTGCTTGTATCTTTACAGTTTCATCGTAGTAACAAAAAATGTTTCTCAAAACCTCGGAATTTCATTAGGGCAACAAATGATTACAATTTATTTGTTTATTATGTTTCAATTGTTGCTTGGGGTCGACCGAGAAACTGCGGAACTAACGGGCCAGATTTGGATGGAAGTTTCGTCGAAGCTTAACTTAGACCTGGTCACCGTCAGCAACAAAATCACCTACAGCAGAAACGGTGCGAAGACAATCCCCAAGCAATAATTGAAACATAATAAAAAATTAAATTGTGATTATTTGTTACACTAATGAAATTCCGAGGTATTAAGAAACACTTTTTGTTACTGCGATGAAATTGTGAAGATACAAGCAACAACTAAAGTTGCATCGCTGCTCCAAAAAACTTTACACTAACAACGTAATTCTCGAGGTTGGTTTTGTTGTTGAAACGTGTAAACGGCATTTGAAAACCTAACCTTTACTGAATAGATCTAGTGGGTGGAGCAAATTAGTTGCCAAAGTGACACAAAACAAACACACAACAATACTTCTAAAAGTTGATGTTATTTGCTGCGTTGTAACTTTTTGATACTTGAATTAGAAGTCGTCCATAGATGTGGGTCTCTAAAACGAAAGGAAATAAAATGCTTTGAATTTCATTATCACGCTGAGGTGCGGATGAATCATGTGTTTGGTTGCTTGCAAGCACGGTTTCGGCAATTCGGCCTGTGAAAGTTTACTTTTGTAAATTATAAAGAGGTTAGATGATTGATTGTGCAAATAAATGGTTATTTTCGTGGGTTTACAGTGAGTATTCTCTTCTTGGTTGATTTACTTGGTTCATTATTAGCAATAGAAAGAAAAAAAACAGCAAACATGGATTACTTACTACTTTTGATTGATGAAAATTGTTATTCAATCGTTGACCTTAGCTTTCGATCGTAGGTTTCACTACGTGCTACTTTTAGCGATTTTAGTGCCCGACCACACTGATTTTTCAATGTGGATGCCCAGAATAAAATTTCTTCTCTCGGCGCTCATTTCGCATAACTATTTCGAAACAAAACGAATCAGCATAGTTTTTGTACCGTCGAAAGATACAGGTTACAATTTACAACTATTTTTTTCAACATACATTTAAATATCTCTTGTGATACTTTCTCATAGTATATGATTTAAAACCATGAAAAATTTATTTTCCCAGAACTGATTTCTGATTTTTTTTTGCTTTTTAAATCTTTTAATCTTTTGAGTTGTTCTTCATAAAAACAAATAGTATGCCAACTAGTTGAAATGACTTAGTAATACTGGCGCACAACGATAACGGCTCGGTCTATATGCTATAACTGAGTATGACGACGCTATTCATCGTTGACCTCTTGCGAAGAAAAGCATAAGCAGAGCTTGCGGAAAATGCGAATGATTTGAGATAATGCTCGAGAAAACTTTTTTTACTTCTTCTTCTGCCTTCATGGTAGCACCCAAAGGCGGACGTAGTCGGTTGATATGGAAATCCGATGAAGGAACAGACATCTTAATCGCGCGCGCTGCGAACCCAACAAAAGCTTCGCTTGGCTGTGATTGCGATCTTGAAAGACGCCACGCCACGCATTCACGTCTGGGCTGGTGGTGGCGGCGGCTTGCTTGTAGGCTTGGCACGGATGGGCGGTTGTGAGAGCTGTCGGTCAAATGTTTGTGCAAGAACGTATGATGGGAAGGAAATGCAGCCAGTCTGCTGCTTCGTGAGATGTGCCTCAATGGAATAACTTACTCGATGCGATGGATTGATCTTATGGTTTGCTGATGTGCGTGTGTGTGATGTACTTATCTGTAACGAGATTTTTATCTCCTGGGAAGGGGAAGTAAGCCTAGATGAATGTTTGTTTTGCAAAATTGCAGCTTGTTGCGTTGTTGTTTTAATTGCTTAGTTGGATAATAATTGTGCTCTTTTATCATTGGTTTTTCTCTTTTGTTGAAGTTTTGTTTGGTTGATTAAGCATTTACCATACAAGTATGTTTTTTTTTTCAAAACTAACATGATATTTTATAAATTTATTTAAAGTGTGTCAATAATGTGCTTTGTAAATTGTAATTCGGCATTACTTTATTATTTTACAACCATCGCGGATAACAAAATATTTACCTACAGATTTTTCTATATTATTGTAGTTTAAATATTTTACCGTCGAATATCAATAATGAGGCTGGCAAATCGCATAATGCAACTTGCAAATAGTCAGCTGTAAGCGGCAAAGACGATTCCATAACCTACCTACCCGTCTTGAGTGAGTGTGCACACTCAATAAAGGGGGCTCTCTAAAGTGTATTCGCGAGCGAACTGCACGAATTTGTGAGCGCCGGGTTTTGTTCTACTTAAAAGCTCAATTGTTTTGCAGGTTCAAAACATTTCAATGGCTTTTGCAAAATTCGAAAGCAATTATAGCATTATGCAAACGCGCTTCTCCGGTACCGCTCTTTTTGCTATGCTAGCAGAGGTTGCACCGGTTGAATTTAAACCATACGCCAAAGATCCGATAGCCGCCTGCAACACCGCGGATGGTGCCAAAGCAATCGGCTGAGATAATATGGTCGTCGTAGTGAGTAGCTAACAGTACAATCTCCCCCTCGAAAGAACTTCACCGCCGACGATGGCCTCTCTGGATGGCCATGCAATGAATGGATGAATCCGAAAGAAGCCTTTGATCGCGCAGAACTGACGCCGTGATCAATGATCGGTGAAGTGGTTTGTGCAATTGTAGGCCCACCGTCAACAACCGCCCGTTGTCCGCAATTTAGCAAGCATTGCAAATACCGTGCCTAATCAATGTGTTAGGAGATAATGGACTTGAGATTGCTTTACTATTATCTATGGCTTGATTTTTCACGAATTTTCGATCAATTAGTTTGCAGTGGTTGGCTTTGAGAAGATCGGTTGCTGTTGTTTTAGTACGGCTCGAGGGCTACAACTAAAGCATTCTGTAGTGAGCTAGAAGTGAAAAATGCAGTCATGGTTCCTGATACGATTCTGATAAGGTAGTGGAATAGAGTACCTTGCTACTCAATAACATTGTATTACATTCGACTGAAAATAACTTCTGTTATTTGGAACACAAGTTTTCTTACAGCTGGTAAATAATAATCTATGTTTGGGATGGAAGTAACATGTCGTAATTACAAAGAAAAACATTGTTCTCTTTTGCCAGGGTGTTCCATGTTATACAAAATGATACTAGTATCTGTAACGATGTTGCCAATTATTCATGCAAATCAATTTTAGAATGAGCCGGAAGGAAACCCTAATCATAGCAAGAATTGCTGCTAGAAACTGAGAAGTCTTCTGCCATAGATCCAAGCAGTGGATACATTTCCTTCTGGGAACAACATTTCACATTCATTATGCAAATCAGTACTAAATAATATTACACGCAAGGGTGTTGAATAGTAGTAGTTAATAAATAATATTCAAAAATATGTTTTCAACGTATTAGTTATAAACATTTAACTCTTCCAAAATTCCACACTCAAATAACGAGTGCCGCTTGGTACAGTCAAGAAGAAATAGTTATTCCGACAATTTACCAATGTGCTATTAAAGCATCCGTTTGTTTCACTCTTGCGAACAAGAATGTTAAAAAATATCTTCCGAAATTATTCATCCGAGAATATAAATGTCTCGCATTGCTTTGGCTTGACTTGTCATTTCGCCTTTCAATTTGGCGTAGAGCAAAAACGCAGTCAAGTTGTAAAAAGGGCAATGAAATTTTTGGGATTGTTCGCAAACAGGCGAACTGGGAAAGGGGGGTTAAAATAATCACCATAGAATTTATGATGTAAAGTTTTGATCAGAAGATACTGATTTTACATTACTATATAATGTTTACGCCAAATACAACTTTCACGAGTTTTTCATACTTACCAAGGTGTTATACATTTTTGAAAAATTTCTCTAAATTAATCAAAATACCATTAAATTTGATCGAATATGTTTTGAACTGCCAAAAATCCATTAAATTCATTGAAGTAAATTGAATTTAGGAATGGTGTCAAATTTTGAAATTTTAGTAATGTTTGATAAAAGTATAAAAAAAGTAATTTGTGCAACAAACCGAATAAAAATGGTCGAACGATGATCGAATGAGAGCAAAATGACTCGAGCCAAAATTAATAGATTTTAATTAGAAATATTGTTTGTCCCGTTTCCAAATATGCTGTGATTGATATTTTTTACTTAGTTCAAAAACTATTATCTGCCATTATTTGAAAACTATTATACATATGTGCATATGCAATAATAGCACATTTCTAGCTCGTGAAGTGGTTGAACCTACCAGTTGTAGTTTATGACTGGTATAGAAAACAAGAGCGCTGTGTGTAAGAGTAACGATTGGTGATGGCGTGTACGAAAGGATGATGAAAGCCGTTCCTGTTGTGACTACGGAGTGCAGCGTGCAAAAACATTGAAAAGCCGTGCTAAAACATTGAGCAGTTCCACAAAAAAATGCCCAGTTATAATATTTTTTTAAATTGACATTTTTGATTTGGCTGAAACTTTGCATAGACGTTTCTATAAGAAAAAGCTGCCATTTTGTGCTATTTGTTTAATTTTTTGGAACACGACTCATTTCTGAGAGGCTATTGAAAAATGTTATTTTGGGAAGATATTGATGATTACATATATTTTCAGGGCTAAAACCGTTTGCTTGATCGGTATGACGTCTTCGGCAAAGTTTTAGATAATATTTTTGTCTTTCCGAAAAAAATATACACTTTAAAGTTTTTTTTTGCGAAAAAAAGTTAAAATAAAAATTAAAAATTAATTATCTAAAAAACCCCATCAAAAATGGTCGATTAAATTGGCAAGTTTTTTTTGTGGAATCACTCCATTAAAAAGCTGCTTCGGTTACTAGAACTCAATCCATTATGTGAAATAAAATTATCATTAAACAAAAAAAACAGAGACGAATGACCGCGGTTCAAATCCCCAAAAAAAAAAAAAATCAAGCAAAATAACTGCGAATGTGTAATAACAGAAAAAAGGGAGAAAACGCCAAAACTTTTAATTGGAAAATTCAATTTTAAGAAATTAATTGAAAGAAAAAAAATATGACAACACTACTGCACAAAGAAATTTTTTGTACTCCTCAATAGCCAAAAAAATCCTCAATATCATTGCTTGAATTGTTCTTTAGGTTAAACGTTCACAGACATATTTCACAAATATGATTGTTTGATGATTATTGAAAATTTAAACCTGTTTTCGTAAAAGTGTTATATCTTGCAATCGACTCATATTACCACAGGGTGTTTCATACGTGACATTTTCCGAAGAATGCGATAAAATTATCAAAATCAAAACCAAATTTGCAAAAATTTTCCGAAAAAATGGAAATTTATTTTTAAATGGCAGATTAAATCTTTATGGGAACATTTTTGGTCGAAACCAATATCTTGGACGAAGATTGTGACCTGCATAGTTTTTAAACTCAATATTTTTTTCAAACCAGTTTCAAATCATAAGATTAAATACACTTTTGATATTTACTATGTAGACAAAGCAAAGCCTTGGTGCTACATTCCGTATCGGAACTCGACCTACTGTTTTAATATACACAGACTTCGGAGCCAACTTTTAAGTGTACGGGACAATTGCGGGGCTAGCGCTACGATCCTGTTGACACTATCAGTCTCTCCCGAGCCAGGACTAGAACATACGACGACTGGCTTGTTAGGCCAGCATCGTACCTCGAGACCAACTGGGAATTCATTTACTAGACACATCACACACAATTGTGCGTGACCCTAAAACATGCTTATTGTTTGTTGCTTTTTTCCTTGTAGAAGGGTCTGGACATTTCTAACGTGGTTCAACTAGGTTGCAAAATCGAAAACATAAAATTTTTTGTGTTTCTTTCATGTAAACCATACACATTTGTGCATGGCCTCAGCAGCCTTCCTATAGGTTGCTGGTTTAAGTCGGATTACATCATGCAGTATAATATTTTTGCATTCATTAAGATACACAAAGGTCGCTTTTTACGCGGATTCCGGGATTAACGCGTTTTTTCTACGCGGATTCCGGAATTTACGCGGTTTTTACGCGGATTCCGGAATTTCCGCGGTTTTTTACGCGGTTTTTTTACGCGTTTTTCTTTACGCGTTTTTTTTTACGCGGCACGTATCCCCCGCGTAAAAAGCGACTTTAGTGTATACTTTGGTGTAGTCATGGTCCATGACTAAAAACATTCTATTGTCTGTTGGTTTAAATCAGTCTTAAATCAGAGTCTTAAACAACTTAATTAAAACAAAGCACACACACTTGCGCGCGGCCTTAGCAGCATTCTCTCTGCCTATTTGTCTAAACTTAATATAAATAAGCTGTTTGTGCGTTTCTAATCAGCTGGCTAAACAGAAAATGAACCGAAAATAGCTAAATAGAGACGAGTAGTAACATATTTATGATCACTCATCACTCATCAAGGTGAATCCTGATCCAACGTACCCTATCGAAACCATTGTAGAGAATGCTCAGTTAAGCTAAGCTCGTTCCAAAAATGTTATGAAGTTTTGTATGTCTGATCCATATAGACTCGGAAACTATTGAACCGATCGACTTGAAAATTTGTATGAAACACAAATTTTTGCATTACTCCAGAATTAATCGAACGAATGGAACCAAATTTGACATGTGAAAATTTTTGTGGGCGGAAGATCTTTTCATGGGGAATTGACACCCCTTCCTCTTTTGAAAGAAAGGGGTCCCAAACAAATAAAACACAAACTTCTGCCCAACCTAAAAATTAATCAAGGAAATGGAACCAAATTTGTGTGGTCCCCGTGGCTCTGTGGTTAGCGATGTCGGTCGGCTAGCTCTCCCACACGGTCGTGATATCGGGTTTGATTCCCGATCGAGTCGAGGATCTTTTCGAGCTGATAATTTTCTCGACTCAGCACTGGGGCACGGTGTATCGTTGTACTTATCCTACACATGCAAAATGTGCCAAAAAAACAATATCGATAACGAAATCTCTCAACTAATCTAGTTGATCGAGACCGCTATTAGCCCCAAGGCTAAGCGTGCGATATTGTTGTTGGAACCAAATTTGGCATGAGAAGATATTTCAGGGCAAAAAATACTTTCATAATGGTTCGAAATATTTCCCTCTTTAGAATGGAAGAGGACCCAAGACTGAACCTTGAGGTACACCTGCTCTGACAGGAAATCTATCAGATTTGGAATTCTGATAGACAACCTGCAGAGTTCGGTCAGTTAGATATTTTTTTAAAATTTTGATTAGGAAAATTGGAATATTAAAAGTTTGCAATTTCGCAATCAAACCTTTATGCCAAACACTGTCGAATGCTTTTTCTATATCTAAAAGAGCAGCTCCAGTGGAATAACCTTCAGATTTGTTAGCTCGTATCATATTAGTAACTCGGAGCAATTGATGAGTTGTGGAATGCCCATGGCGAAATCTAAACTGTTCATTTGCAAAAATTGAATTTTCGTTGATGTGTGACATCATTCTGTTAAGAATAATTCTATCAAACAGTTTACTTATTGAAGAAAGCAAACTGATTGGTCGATAACTTGAAACTTCTGCTGGGTTCTTATCCGGTTTTAAAATTGGAGTATTTTTGCGTTTTTCCATAATTTGGGAAAATATGCCATTTTGAATCAGCAATTGAAAATTTTTACTAAAAATTCCATTGTGCTCTCAGGGAGATGTTTGATTAGTATATTAAAGATTCCATCGTCACCAGGTGCTTTCATATTTTTGAAATTTTTAATAATTGATTTAATCTCATTCAAGTTAGTTTCAATTATTTCTGCAGGTAAAAAATTCTGGGAAGAAATGAAATCAAATTGACGTTTGACTTCATTTTCAATTGGACTCACAAAATTCAAATTTGAGTTATGAACACTCTCAAACTGCTGAGCAAGTCTTTGAGCCTTTTGTTCATTGGATACAAGAAAACGTTCACCATCTTTTAAAACTGGAATAGGCTTTGAAGGTTTCTTAAGAATCTTCGACAGCTTCCAAAAAGGTTTTGAATATGGTTTCAATTTTTCAACTTTAGTCTCAAAATTTTGATTTCTCAGAAGAGTAAATCTATGTTTAATCTCTTTCTGTAAATCTTTATAAATAGTTTTAAGAACAGGGTCACGAGAACGTTGATATTGACGTCTGCGGACATTTTTCAAACGAATTAGATGTTGAATATTTTCGTCAATTATTGGTGAATCAAATTTCACTTGAGCCTTTGGAACAGAATAATTCCTGGCATCAACAATTGCTCATTTTAATGCTTCCAAAGCGGAATCAATATTCACTTCGTTTTGCAAATCAAGCTCATTATTGAAATTTCTCTCAATATAATTTTTGTATCTTTCCCAATTAGCTTTGTTATAATTAAAAACAGAGCTCATAGGGTTTAAAACTGATTCATGTGATAAAGAAAAAGTTATTGGAAGATGGTCAGAATCAAAGTCAGCATGTGTGATCAAATCACTACATACCTGACTTTGATCTGTTAGCACCAAATCAATTGTTGAAGGGTTTCTTACAGAAGAAAAGCATGTGGGACTATTCGGAGACAAAATAGAATAGTATCCTGAAGAACAATCATTGAATAAAATTTTGCCATTGGAATTACTTTGAGAATTATTCCATGAACGATGTTTAGCGTTAAAATCGCCGATTATGAAAAATTTCGAACGATTTCTGGTGAGTTTTTGTAAATCACCTTTAAAATAATTTTTGAGCTCGCGTGTGCATTGAAATGGTAAATATGCTGCGGCAATGAATAAAATCCCAAGTTCAGTTTGAACTTCAATTCCCAAAGTTTCAATAGCTTTCGTCTCAAGATGGGGAAGAGCACGATGTTTGATTCGGCGATGAATAACAATTGCAACTCCACCGCCGGAACCCTGAATCCTATCATATCTATGAACCACGTAATTGGGATCATATTTTAATTTTATGTTAGGTTTCAAAAATGTTTCAGTAATAATTGCAATATGCACATTATTTACTGTTAAAAATTAAAAAGCTCATTCTCATTGGCCTTCAATGAGCGAGCATTCCAATTTAATATTTTAATTGTTTTATTTAAAGTCATTGCTAAATTTTAAATTAGAAACAATTTTAATAGTAAAATTTGTGCCTATTTGAATGGCTTCAAACATTGATTTTGCCTGCAACATGGCGTTCATAAGATCGAAAATTGCCTGTTGCAAAAAAGAAAGTTTACCTGCCGTAATAGGCCCCAGGCAGTTGACATTAGAAAAAATATTTTCGGTAGCAATATTGGCTGGGGTAATAGGTGTACAATTATTTTCTAGCGTGTTTTGCTTACCCATATTAGCGGTCATTTTCGAACTACCAACATTAGGCGGTAGAATGTTAGAACTACCTGTAACCTGTGCATATGTTAAACGGGTATGCAAAGGAGTAGGTAAACTATGCGTCACTGGTACGCTTGGAGAATTTTGTTTTGAAGTTTGTTTTGAATTTTGTTTACCTTGCCTTGCCTTAACAATTGCTAAACGGACTGGGCATTGATAAAAATTTGACATATGGTTGCCGTTACAATTCGCACAGCGAAAATTTTTACTCTCTTTCACAGGACATGTGTCCTTTTTGTGAGAAGAGTCTCCACAATTAAGACATTTTTGGTCCATGTTACAGAATTTGGAACCATGGCCATAACGTTGGCAAGTACGGCATTGGGTGATATGCTTTTCACCTCCGCCATACTTCCTATAAATTTCCCACTTTACACGCACATTATACGAAGCATGTGCCTTTTCAAAAAATTTTAAGTTGTTAACCTCATTGCGGTTAAAATGAATTAAATAATTAACAAGGGAAATTCCAGTTCTCTGACTGTTTTCGCCTCGTGATTTTTGTTTCATTAGAATTACTTGGGTAGGGGCTATGCCAAGTAATTCTGTTAAAGTAAGTTTGATCTCATCAACGGTTTGATCGTTGGTGAGACCTTTCAAGACAACCTTGAACGGCTTGGCGTTCTTGGTGTCGTATGTAAAAAATTTGTACATCTTGTCAGTTAAATACTGAACAAGACGATCACGACCCTTTACTGAGTCGGCTAATAAGCGGCATTCACCTCTACGGCCAATCTGATAGGTAACTTTAACGTCAGAAACAAACGTTGAAAGTTCCTGTTTGAATATATTAAATTCAGAAGAAATAGTTACCACAATAGGTGGCACTTTCTCCTTTTTTAAAGATTTTATATTTTGTATAGTTTCATTATTGGTAACTTCCATTTCACCAGCTTCTTGCTCAGGCAAAATATCAAAAGGATTGTCACTACAGACACTCGATGTGTCAGAAAGAGATGCCTCTCTTTTCCTCCCCGCAGCGATGCGAGGTTTCTTTTTCCGTCCAGCCATTTCAGGTGATACGAAAAAAGTTAAAACAAATGTTAAATTCAAAAGTAGTTAGTCTTGAGAAAGACTGATGGGAAATAACTTTCAGGTAGTCTTTAAAAGACACACTGACAAAACACAAACTTTGAAGCTATAGGCAGTCAAAGACCAGTCCACAAGCAACCGAAAAAACGTCTGATCTGTAGGACAGTTCAAGACGCACTCGTCTAAGAATGTTGATGTTGCATTTAATGTGATAGGTATTTGAATTAAAGGATGTAAAATGTTATGTAATATGTGTGCAATGAGTGGTGTTTAAAAGACAGTGAACATAAACAATAATTTTTAGTTTTGAAAACTTTAATTCAGAGCAACGCCGGGGACAATCAACTAGTAGAAAATAAACAATTTCCATTTCGAACATGGTTCAACTAGGTTGAATTTCAACTCAACTTTAAATTTTCAAAAACATACAACGGGTCAATACTATTCAATCTCTTGTAGCCATAGCCACAGTAACGCCACAGGCAGGTTGAATTTCGCTCAACTCGGTTAAATTTCATTTACATTTTGGTTTAGATTACTACTAAAAAAATTAAATGGCTGGCATTGCTGACAAAAGACCGAAAAATTGAGATTCGTTTTGTCTATCGTTTTTATGTCAACTGTAACTTTTCCTCAGTGTTCGTACAGAGATAAAAAAATTCATATAGAAATCTTACATTACATGCGTACATTTGAACTATTCAACGAAACATTGATTATTACATTCAGTACATTTCATGCTAACATCAGTTCAGTAGTCCTTAATGAAACACTTCTTTAACATGAAATTTTTCTTCTGAATGAACTATCTTTCCGGATCGGAATGTTGTTATTGGGTACGTGCTTTATAGATGCTATAATAGCTCTGACCTCATGTGAAAAAACTTGTTTGGGTTAAAACAGGTAGTGTAGTTAACATTCTCAAACAAATTTATGGTTATTGGCGAAGAAATTAACAATAAATACATTCAGTGTTAACAGCGATATTAACTTACATATAAGACCAAGGATTTTAATTCCGCAACATCATTGAAAAATTCACACCCTCTCACTCAAAACGGGTTTTTGCAAAAAAAAAAAAGAATACGCACACATCACTAGGTTCGTCTGCTCAGTGAATGGCTGGTAAACTGCACCCGATTTAGCTGTAACTGACTCAGTAGGTAAATGTCATGCATGCTATTGGGTTTATTTTAAGCCCGCGGAGGTCCCTTGAAAAAGATCAACCAGTTTTTGCTGTTGATGATGAATAGTCAGGAGAAGACGGTACGACGAAGGTGTCTCGAGTCAGTAGCATGTGCGATCTAGTTTCGCCAAAGTGTTCGTAACTATTTCGATAAGTTCATTGCCAGTGTGGAAAGGAATCGCCATGTTTAATAGGTTTATTCAGGCACTAGGTACCTAGGTCAAAATTACAGTTCATCTGGATTGTTTGTTGCTTATTTCCGCATAGTTCGACAATTTTTGTTGATCATGTAAAGTGTTTTATGGTCTCAAAATTCTTTTGGTTGGCATTGTAGCATTGTTCAATGCAGTTTTACTGCCAGTTTTGAGCCGGTCTAATACAAACACTAGGTCAGACCTAGTCTACAACTCAGTAAAGGCATCACAAGTCATGGCATGGTCGTTTAAAAGTTCTCAGTCACGTTTTCTTGTGGCTCAACTTGCCGTGCGCTTTTTTGCGGTTTTCCTCTGCAGGGGTAGATTTTCGAAATAGTTGCACTGTTTGCTTCTTTCCAATGGAAGCGATAACCTTTTTCTAGTCCATAATGTTGTTCACCGGCTTTGGGTTTTAGAAGGAACCACCCTCAACTCAAGACAAACGAGTGCAAGTAAGAATGCAATAAGTTTTCGTCGGACGTGCAATGCATTCACATGTTAAAAATTGGTCCAGATTGAGTGACATTATGCTTAAACAATCAGTTGAAAAGATTTTACCTAGATTTACCTAGCTTTAATTATATTTTTCTAAATTTTTTTCAAAATATATTTTAATCGAAAAATAAACGTCAATCTAGCAGGGATTGATAGATATATTTTCTGTGCAATTCTGATTCAGAAATACACTTTTACTTGGTAAACGGTGGAATCGTTAGAGTTTCACTGCAAGCTGTTGTGTATTCCAGCCATGTTCTTCTATGCCATTTTATTGGTTTTGTACGACTATGTTTAGCTGAAAAGAGTAAGAGCAGTGACAGCAGTAGCAGAGCATTACCGCATCACCCGGTACAAGGTGAGCGACCTTCACGTAGGTGCCACGACGGTAAATCTTGTGGGTCGCACGTTTTGTGTGTGCTTTTGTGGATCCTTTCACTGGCATGCAGTCTTCTTCTTTCGTTTTATGGCGGATTTGCTGCTCCGTGCTTTATTCTAGCAGTCACGGATACAGCTCAGATAGCTCTTTTAGTTCGTTTTATATATTGTGAATTTGATACATTTTATACACATTTTAATTATAATACAATTTATACATTTCTGTAACGTGCCCATAGTTTTCACATTTTTCTTTACATGTTTGCGTTTTATAATTTAAAATGCATTGAAATTGATATGCCCACATTTTATACGAAACTAGTTAAACGTTCCCGGCGATGTTCGGGATCAAAAGTTTGAAAATTAGGAATCATTTTTCATAATGAGCATTATTAGCACAACTCACTTCAAAAATATTTCACATCTTATACGTTCATCATCAATTTAAGCACTTTAACATTCTGAGAACGCACAGAACGGAAATACCCATATTGAATTACATTTTGTGATTTGGGGATGTTTTACAGAAACTGGAAGTCGCCATTTCGGATTTTAAAATGACGTATGGAGTTTGGAAGTCTCGGAAGTATTGAAATGGTTGGCCAAATACCACCTTAGATTATTTTCCTGAAACCAGAATTCGTTATTTTGGAAAATGTTATGTGGGGTCATCCCAGTTCAGACTATACCACACTCGGGTGATAACCGGATATTCGTCAATCGTTCACAGTAAAACCTCTTTTATGTAACTTTTAGAAGAAAGAAATCAAAGTAAGAAGAATTTAGCGTGACCATTCATGCTTAGTTCTCCTTTTTAATCATATCTAAAGAGATAACATGTGAATTTTTGTAACGAAAATGTTTGTTGGTGTCCAAGGAACACGTCTGAGAAGAAGTTAACGTTTTAATTCACATAACTGCGTAGAAATAAAAAAAAATTAAACCAATGCAATGCGACCTTTCCTCCAGCCAAATGTCCCAAGATCTAATTTTGGTAAAAATGAAAAAGTATTTCGAATCCCGTAATGTGTTACTATTCACAAAACTATGAAAATATCAGAAATGTGATATTTTTCTGCTCGACTCACACCAAATTAAAACATAAATTCTTCTGCAAGAAAATATTTGCAGATGTTGAAGGAACAACGAACATTTTATTGAAAAAAAAAAAAAAAATCACAGGCGAATTGAGCTCATGCTCAAAAAGTCAAAATTTTGCATGTATTATATGTATAATATATATAAATTTCAAAAAGAGTATTTTAATGTGTTTTTCTGTTTGCGGAAAATCATCTTCAAACATACGTAGTTTTTAAAATAATATCTTAACTTTTAGCAATAAGATACCTATTATTTTTCCTCAAATGTCTTTCCTGAACATTAACAAACATTTCAATGAAGAACAATTACATATCATAGCTTTGATTTTAGATTTAGAGGCGAATTGAGTTCAAATATTCATGATTTTGCTTGATTAACGTAGTGTTGTGAATAATATCTCAATTTTCAGTAATCAAAAATCTATTATTTTACTCAAAAGTCTTTCCTAAACATAAATAAACATTTTATTGGAAAAAATCATGCATCATAGCTATGTATTTGGATTTAGAGACAAATTGAGCCGAAATATTCATGATATTTCATGTTTTACTTAGTTTTGTGAATAATATCTCTATTTTCAGTTATCAGATAACTATTATTTCTTCTCGAATGTCATTCCTGAATATCAACGAACATTTTATTGAAAAAAAAAACACGTGTCATCGCTTTGAATTCTGATTTAGAGACAAATTGAGCCTAAAAAATTATGCTTTTGCATTTTCATGTAGTTTTGTGGAAAATATTTAAATTCCATATACACTAAAGTCCGTGCCGCGTAAAAAAAAACGCGTAAATTCCGGAATCCACGTGAAAAAAACCGCGTGAATTCCGGAATCCGCGTAAAAAAACCTGCGTTATTTTTGCAACCCGAGTGAAGAGAAACCGAAATCCGCGTAAATTCCGGAATCCGCGTAAAAAAACCGCGTAAATTCCAGAATCCGCGTAAAAAAAACCGCGTAAAAAGCAACCTTAATGTATTCAGATACCTATTATTTTTCCCTCAATTATCTTTCCAAAACACAACGAATATTTTATTATAGTAAAAATCGAAGATCACTGCTTCGAGCTTTGATTTAGCGGCAAATTCAGCATAAAAGTCATAATTTTGCATGTTTTACGTAGTTTTGTGAATAATATCTCAAGTTTTAGTGATTAGATACTAATCATTTTTCCTCAGATGTCTTTACTGAACATTAACAAACATATTAGTTAAAAAAGAATCATATGTCATCGCTTTGAATTTTGATTTAGAGGCAAATTTAGCACAAAAAGTCATAATTTTGCAAGTTTTACGTAGTTTTGTGAATAATATCTCAAGTTTTAGTAATTAGATACCTATTTTTTTTTCTCAAATGTCTTTCCTGAACATAAGCGAACATTTTCATGTTAAAAAACCTACATGTCACCGCTCATTATTTTTGATTTAGAACGATTCAAAATGATGATGATTACTGTACACCTCAGAGACTGAGGGAATTATATCAATAATAAGATCAAGCGTTACGGAATTCCATTTTTATATATACGAAATGATTACTCACTAAGAATCATTTCCCAATTTACATCTTGGCATTCGCTTTGTTTCTAACTGGAGCCCTTTCTTATACGATAAATAAATCTCGTACAACTATTTTTACTCTGATTTATGCAATAGAAATGGTTTGGAGACAGAAACAAACCCAAAAAATATGTTTAACCCTCCGTCCTAGAGTTTCTTCAGTCGCAAAAGACCATTGATAAGAGGGGTGCAGGGGCTTTGGCAGATATTCAGGGGTTTAGCACCTGTTCGGTTAGTCACTTTAAAGGTACATAGGTCTGGCTAGAAACACATACTTTTTCATGTGTTTATCCGTTTTTTTTTCTAGAAAAGCAAAGCAATCACTATAAAAACTACTTTCGTTTCAAGAGCGGATGTAACATTCTACCACATAATATCTGTCATTAGAACTAATTTGAAGATATGTTATTTTGTGTGAATTATCAACAAATTTAACGTTTGAAATCCTTGCTTTTATTCTGTATCACTTTACAATTTTCCCAAAAGCATTTCAAAGTGTCTCCTTTAAGTATCCATGAGTTTTTTAGATGTTTCATCTGAAAGCCGCTCCGGATGTCGTTGTGTATGTAAGCCCAGTTGGAGAATAGACGCTCAAGTTGTGCGGCAAATGCAAAAATTTGAAAGTAGCTCATGACAAATTCATCAAGCTTATCATGGCCCAGCTCAGCGGCGAAATGTCAAAACGGTTTTAGTGAAGTAGGTTTTTTTACAGCTAATATCGCGAAACTGCCTTCACCTTTTGTGAATTCACGTAACGACTCGAGGGCAGCCCCATCAATCTTATCAAGAAGATAAGTTGTAACTTTTTGACTTTATTCGTTTTTTCGAAAAAAAAATCTTGGGTCCTCCTGTCATTTTTCAATTGCATCAGTAGCGGAAGTGGTGCTATTTTGACAGGAGCTGGTCAATTCTATCACTGAGCTCCATAATTGGATCAACCACTCCTTCCGATTCACAGGCGGAGGAATTCCAAGCAATATGGAGCAATTTTTTTTAACTGTCATTTTTTATCTTTGCATCGATATTTCTATAGGCCAAATATATCTGTCATTTTATGATATTATTTTTCAATTCTATAATTTTCAAAAGAACTTTTAAGTTCAGTAGATCTGATTTTAAACCAATTGAAAATCAATTGATAAAAATACACTTTCAATTTGGTATATTATCGGATTCCCTTCAAATTCGTCGCAGAAATGTCACAATACAAAGTTTCTGCGAGAAACTTGGCGCGTTTTGTTCTGAAAGAAACAGACAATACTATTCAAATGACGTCGTTGTGATTTTGCTACCCACGTTATCAGTAATCCGGATTTTTCTTTATCATTTAAATTGTGATGTTATTTGAACGTACCTTTGCTAATGTTGCACGGGTTGATTGTATGAAATTCCGTATCATTTCCATGCATTTAGCCATTTCGGATTATTTCAAGATGGTGTTCAATTACATAACTCAAAAAAAATTTTAGACCCCCATCCCCCATATGTAACGAAACGTAACGCCAACACAAACCCCTCCATTAAAAGATACGTAACACTGTAGAAGAATAATATAAATTAATATAAATGCTTAATAAAGCCGACTACAATACCATTCTGTTGAACATAAATTGGTCCGAAGTTCTCGACAACGACGATGTCAACATTCTCCAATATTGTAAACTATACTATCGATCGCCATGTACCCAAACAAGTCAACAAAAAATCCAGGTTACTATCATGGCAAACTAATGAGTTGAGAAGCTTGAAAACAGCTAAGAGATCTGTGCTAAGAAGATATTCGAAAAATGGTGGTTACATGCTGCGTCAACAATATGTTCAAATTAACCAGATTTACAAGAGAACGGTCAAGCGCTGTCATGCGCAGCGGTTACGAACCGTGCAACGTAGGCTAAGGTGTGATCCCAATTTTTTTGGAAATACGTCAAAAAGCAGAGGAATGAAACAGGGTTACCTTCGACGATACGGGATGGAGAAAATACGGCTTCATGCACAGAAGAAATTTGTGGCCTCTTCGCCAAGAAATTCAGCACAGTTTTTACCAACGAAACCTTGACTCCGTTACAAATATCGCTTGCGGCGAATAATGTTCCCCTATCGAGCCAGCTCTTGAATTCTCTTAATGTGGAAGAGGATACAATAATAACGTTCAACGTTCAATTATCAACCTCACCAGGACTAGATGAAATTCCGGCAACATTCCTGAAAAAATGCTGCAATGCCATTGTTACACCGCTCTGTCTGTTATTTCGCCTGTCACTCGCAACCAGTGTATTTCCTTCTCTGGAAGACCTCATACATGTTCCCGGTGTACAAAAAAGGAGACAAAACACAAGTCGATAGCTATCGTGGTATTACGGCTTCATGTGCAGTGGCCAAACTGTTTGAACTGGTCGTATTGGAACCAATTTTCGGCCACAGCAAGCTGTACATTGATCAGACTCAACATGGATTCATGCCAAAACGCAGTACTACTACAAATCTTCTGTCCTTCACAACTTATGTAACTGATACCATGTCCATGGGACATCATACCGATGCTATATATACGGATCTCTCTACCGCATTCGACAAAATCAATCATGCCATCGTTATAGCTAAGTTGGATAGACTAGGCATTGGAGCTCACCAGGTTTCAATCATACCTTAGCAATCGCCGGTCAGCAGTCAATATATCCGGTTTATTTCTAAGGAGTTCTCTGCAACTTCCGGAATACCCCAAGGAAGCCATCTTGGACCTTTGATTTTCCTACTGTACTGCAACGATGTAAACTTTTCCGTTAAAGGCCCACGCTTGTCTTTCGCCGACGACCTCAAAATGTTTTTTGAAATCAAGACTATTGAGGATGCTTATTTCCTTGAAAGACAATTAGTAACTTTTTCCGAGTGGTGCGAGAACAACCGAATGACACTGAACCTCGATAAATGTTCGGTTATTACGTCCAAGCGAAAAAAGAACCCGCTACGTTTCAACTACCATCTCGCAGGAAGCGCTATCAATAGAGTTACATGTATCAAAAATCTGGGTGTACACTTCGATCATCAATTGACGTTTAAACAGCACATAACGTACATCGTTGCAAAAGGATCTCGCTGTTTGGGATTCGTGATGAGAATCGCCAAAACGTTTAGTGACATATACTGCCTGAAATCTCTCTACTGCTCACTCGTTCGTTCAATTCTTGAATACTGCTCGGAAGTATGGAGCCCTCATTATCTCAACGGTGTTGATCGAATTGAGGCAGTCCAACGTAGATTTGTTCGATTCGCACTTCGTCAATTGTCATGGAACAACTCACACCAGTTGCCGAGTTATGAGAGTCGTAGGTTTCTCATCGGACTTGATTCGCTACAAACGCAGCGGGACCTTTCACGTGCCATACTAATTGCAGATATTCTCAAGAACAATATCGACTGCCCTGCACTCCTCAGCGAATTAAATATCAATGTGCGCTCTAAAGCTCTTCGCAACAGTGTCTTTTTTAGATTACCTTTTAGTCGTACCAACTACAGAGCCAACGGCGCTATCATCGGTTTGCAACGAACATTTAACAGGCTATCTTCGGTGTTCGATTTTAACCTTTCACGTGACTACATTAAAACTAATTTTTTAAGATTACTTAGGGTTCATCAGTAGGACCATATTGTGTCTGTTGATATGTTACGAATTAACAATAAACAATATGAATGCTAAAATCTTTCCAGAGATTTTTTGTACGTAATGCTGATATTACCTCCCCCCTCTCCTATGTAACAAATCGTAACGCTCAAGGATACCCCCTTCCGCCTAAGAGCGTTATTTGATTTATGGATGCCGCCTTAGGCGCTTTTCTTACTCTTGGAATATTATTATATTGGATTGTATCAGGTGCGCAGAAAAGTTTTCAATATGTGACAATAAATGGCGCCAGCAGTGAGAACTGACTTGCTTTCAGTAGAACTCTAGTGGCAGGAAGTCGCAGCGATTCAGGAGGTTCGGTGGCATAATTCCAGGGAGAAAGGGAATTCCGTGCAGTGTCACATCTCCTTTCGAAATTCTGGGAAACTAGAAAACACGAGTCATATGGGAAAATTCTTCAACTACAGTTTAATCAACACCTATGCAACAACGAACGCCAAGTTGACGTCGACAAGACAAGATGAAATTTATGAAAAGCTTCAACGTATCTATGACAAGTACCCAAAGCACGACGAAAAAGTCGTCGTCGGAGATGAAAATGCACAGGTTAGAGGAAGGAGTTCTTCCATCCGGTCATTCGAAGGCATAGTTTTTACTGGTCAACCAATGAAAAGGGCCTGAGGCTAATAAACTTTGCCGTTGCTCCTTTTTTCAACGTTTGAATGTTCGGAAACACTCCTGGAGCATTCAAGTGGAGAGGCCTGCTCCCAGATCGATCACGTACTAATGAGCGCTTGGCACATTTCGGCTGTTACTGATGCTAGGTCTTTTCGGGAACCAAACATTGACTCTGATAGTTATCTCGTCGTTTGTAAGATCCGCACACGGTTGTCGAACGCACTGGAAATTCGCACAGAAAGAACGATGCGTTTCAACATGCAGCGGTTGAAAGCTGATGGCATGGCAGAAGAATACGCTGGAGAACTGGATCAACGGATCGCAGAACAGCAGGAGGAAAGAGTGGAAGACATAAATGGGCTGTGGAGCAGTTTCCCCGGTGCCATCGAAACGACTGCGAGAGTGGCGGTAGGTACGACGCGTGGAAGACAACGTAACGGCTGGTTTGATGCCAAGCGCCAGAGAGCGACAGATGAAAAGAACCGTGCCAGGAGCCGCATGCTCACTGCGGCTACGCGTCAGAGCAGAGAGAGGTACAGGGTGGGCAAGAGCTGTCGTAAATAGAGTCCACCGTCGGAAGCCGGTGCTTGCCAGCGCAGAGGACTGTCAACAGAGTCAGAAGAAGGAATTTCCCTGTGCCAGTCATGTGTAATTACAAGGACTGCAACCTACTTACTGATAATCCGACGGTTGCGGCCGGGACGGTATTTCGGCCGAAATACTGACATCAGGAAGCGAGCGGCTGTATTATGCGATTCACCAGGTGCTCTCCCGAATCCTGTTCTTCAGATTGAAATCGTCAACGAAATCGTTTGTTGGCGAATACCAAACTGGTCAGGGGCGCTCCACGACGGATCAAATCTTCACCCTGCGACAGATCCTCGATAAGCTCTGGGAGTACAACTTCCGACTCACCATCTGTTTGTTGATTTCAAGGCGGCATACGACTCAGTGAAAGAAACAAGCTGCTGAAACACTAATTAAGCTGAGTCGTATGACGCTGGAGGAATCGAAATCATGTACGCGGATAGCTTGCGAGACATCAGCCGCGTTCGTAACGTTGGATGGACTGAAGCAGGAGGATGCGCTCTCTAACTTACGACTCAACATCGCCCTTGAAGGTGCAGTATGAAGAGCAAACGTGGAAAGAAACGGTACGATCATCACGAAATCTCACATACTTCTTGTTTTTGCGGACGACATCGATATCATCATCGGTATCTACCGTAGGGCATCGAAGGAGACCTTCTTACCTTTTAAGAGGGAAGCAGCGAGATTGGGACTTGTCAGTAACTCTGCCAAAACGAAGTACATGGTAGCTGGGAAGGGAGCGTGGGAGTTTCGTGGTGTTGGTGCTGGGGGAGGGGAGATAGATGGAGAATGATTTGAAGTGGTTGACGAATTCGTTTATCTTGGTACGCTCATGACATGTGACAACGATATGAGCCGTGAAGTGAAACGACCAGTTGCAGCTGCGATTAGGGCGTTCTACGGGCTACGTAGTCAGCTAAGGTCCTGTAGTTTGCAAACTCGCACAAAACTACCGCTGTATAGGACGCTGATACTTCCGGTGGCCCTTTTTGATTTTTGAGCGTAAAGTTCTGCGATCGATATTTGGCGGTAAAGACGGAGACGGAGTGAGGCGCAGACGCATGAATTACGAGTTGTACCAGGTATACACACATGCTTCTATAGTGAAGGTAATACAGCGGGACAGGCTTCAGTAGGCTGGACATGTAGCCAGAATGCCTGACGTGAGAGCGACCAAAACTATTTTCAACAGAGAACCAGGAAGAGGGCGTCGACTCCGTGGTAGGCCTCGCACGCGGTGGATGTGCGCGGTGGAAGAAGATGCACTATCTGCTGGTGTACGAGGAGTCTGGAAAACGGCTGCTCAAGACAAAAGAAGTTGGACATTTCTAATTCGTTCAGCTCTAGACCGGTGACCCACCGTTAGCCAACAAAGTAAAGTATGACTTGCTCATACAATCGAAGACTGTGGCTTCCTTGAACGTCAACAGGATCTTTGCCGATTGGTGTCATCGGAACTGTATGGATGTCATTCAGCTAAAATGTTCGATTATTTCGTTTTCGTGGGAAAAAACAGAAGATACATTTTAAATACGCCTTTCTGTGACAGAAATCAGGCGTGTAAGCCAAGTTAAAAATTTGGAAGTAATTCTGGATACTCAGCTTACTTTCAAGCCTTACATTTCGTACGTCATTAATAAATCCTGTAGAGTTTTGGGGTTCATCTTCAGGACTGCTTAGGAAATCACGGATATATACTACCTCAAATCGTTGTACTGCTCATCCAACAAAATTAGTGCCGTATTGGACGCTAATGCTGTCGGTGGTCCTTTATGGACATGACACATGGACGCTGAAGGAAGTTGAACAAGCGCTCGGAGTTGTTTACCATGACGTTTTGCGATCGTTACTTGGCGGAAAATTGGAAGATGGAGTGTGGCGCAGACGCAGAATCCCGAGTTGTACCAGGTATACAAGCAAACCGATATAGAGAAGTAAAGGTGGATATGCGCAGTGTAAGAAGATGCACGGTCTGACTGGAGACTGGAGAACGGCTTCCCAAGACAGACGAAACTGGAAATCTCTTCTTCGTTGGCTAGCAAAGCAATTGAAGTAAGTATGAATGGAAAGAAGAATCTTACGCTCGGAGACACGAAGTACTCACCAGTCAGCCACTCTCATCGAACAACACTCATGATCGTAGAGTATCACTGGGAAAATCATGTTGCTAAATTTTAGCTGGCTACGTAAACCGTAAAAGGTCATGTTTGTGGCTGCTATTCGTCTTTTCACTTCGCGGTTAACATCATGGTCAAAGGTCAAAAGTACCAAAATATACAAATTCATCGACTTCTTCATAGAGACCCCCATCTATCACAATCTCAGTACCAAGACTCGACGAACTTCTACGCTTTCACTAGTCTTTATGTACTTTGTTTCGGTAGAGTGTATGATAAGTCCAATTCTCGCTGCTTTCTTCTTAAAAGGTACGGATGCCACTTCCACTGAACATTTGGTCTGTTGTGAATCACCCTTCTCGGAAACCGTACTGGTTCACTTAACAAGCGCTTCCTGCAATGGCCTCAGAATATAAAATAGGACTCGGGCAGGAATTTTATATATAGAATAGAGGACAAACAGACTGAGCAAATCGGTCCATCCAACCAGTCCGTCTTCGGCCAAACCGTCCTTTTCAGTTGCTTAGTGTGAACGAAACCCAACCTCAAACGAGATTTGACTTCCGTCAGCTTTCCAGATTTTTTGAACCTTCTAAATACTGGGCTCCCCGTAAAATTGCGCGAGCTCATGGTTCATCCTCCGCCTCCACATTCCTTCGTTTGGAAATTCCAAGCACTCGCAGGTCCTACTCGAGCAGTGTCGTCATTTCATGCCCGTAAAGAACAACCGCTCTTAAGAACGTTTTGTACAGGTTACACTTAGTACGGGGGCTTAGTCTGTTCGATCGCAATTGCTTGTGGAGCCCATAGTAGGCACGACTTTCGCCTATAATACGCCTTCGGATCTCAAGGATGGTATCATTGTCTTTAGTGAGCCAAGATAGACAAACTCGTTGACTACCTCGAACGTATCGCCGTCGATCGTAATGCTACTGTCTAGGCGTTGTCGGTCGGCTATGGTTCCGCAGTTACTTGGTTTTAGACGTATTTACCTGTAACCCAATCCTGGCTGCTTCTCGTTTTAGTCTGGTGTACTGTTCTGCCGACTATGTCCATGTCATCAGCAAAGCAATTGACTTTTGGATATCGTACCCCGCGTGTTGACAGTAACGCAATGTTGAATTGCAGGCAGGAGAGACCATCACCCTGTCGAAGTCTCCAGAAAGATTCAAATGGATCAGACAATCCACTCGAAATCCGCACATAGTGCTGCATCCCATCCTTTATCAGTCTAATCAGCTTCCTCAGAAAGCCGTTTTTGTTCATAACCTTCCATAGATCTTTTCAGCCGATAGTGTCATATGCGGTCTTGAAGTCGATAAATAGATGGTGCGTGGGGGTTCTGTATTCATGCCTTCCTGGAGGATCTGCCGGATGATAAAGATTTAGTCCGTCGTAGACCGTTCTTCTACGATACCGGCCTGATAATTTTCCAAAAATCTGTTGGCTAGCGGTGAGAGTCATCGGAAAATGGTTTGGGAAAGCACTTTTCCTTATAGATATCCCAAATTCTTGCAATCAGCCGGTGTATACAAATGGCTAGCTTTTCCGGGCCCATGTTTATAAGCTCCGCTTCAAGGTCATCCTCACCAACCGACTCATTGTTTTTCAGCTGCTTGATGGCATCCTTCACTTTGCATATCGTTGGGGCTGGCACGTCTTCTACGTTTGTCGCACCGATGGGATCGCTTTCTTCGACGCCATGGTGCTCTGCCTGGGTGCCATTCAGGTGTTCGTCGAAGTGCTGCCTCCACCTTTCGGTCACCTCACGATCGTCCGTCAGAATAGTACCATCTTTATCCCGGCACATTCCGGCTCGCAGCGCAAAACCTCTACGGGATGAATTGAGCTTATGGTAGAACCTTCGCGTAGCTGTTCCAGATCTGCATATTCCTTCCTCCTCCAGGTGGCGCTCTTTCTCCAGGAAGATTTGGGTTCGCCGCATCTTCTTCTGCTGGTGTCTTTCTACATTCTGACGAGTGGCATTGCGCATTTCAGCCGCCCGCGCAGCGTTCTCCTCATCCATCACCCTCCTACATACGCTGTTGATGCCTGCTTTGATGGTCTTCAAACAGTCTTCGAGAAGAGCTTCCTCCAGCTGGTTCTCTTACGGCAGCACAGCTTCGAACGAATGCACGTATAGTTCTCGGCGACGTTATGCTGCTTCAGTCGCGCGAGATCTACCTGGGGCGGGCGTCGGTTTTGAGAGCATCTTAGCCATAACCAGGAGTGGTTCGAGTCGACGTTAGCGCTCCTATAGGATCTGAAGTCCATGATGTCTGAGAAGTACCGACAATCATTCAGAACGTGGCCGATCTGTGTTTCTGTCTGGTTTAGTGACCTCCAGCTACACTTGTGTAAGAGGTTGTGCTGCAAGCAGATACTACGCACGACCATGTTCTTGGAAGTAGAAAAGTCGATAGGTCCAATTCAGCTGGTGCGCACTGAACCTTCCAATCACCGTTTTGTATCCCTCCTTCTGGCCAACCAGAGCGTTGAAATCCCCGATGACGATCTTGATTTGGTTTTGGGCAGTGGTCGTACTGACGCTCCAACTGCGCGGGGAATTCATCCTTGTCGTCTTCGATACTTCCTGAGTAAGGGCAGGGCACGTTTATGATGCTCATGCTGCCATTGATTTTCAACCTGCCTATTCAAGAAATCGTTGTCCACCACTCAATCATCCGTTTACACATCTTGCCTATCACTATAAAAGCAATCATGTGTGTTGGCGCAGCTCTGATAGAATGCATGACCATCCCGGTACGTACATACCATAGAGCCCCTCCAGCACACCTCCTGCAGTGCTACGACGTCGAACCTGCGTGATTTAAAGATTTTGGAGAGTACTCGTGTGCTCCCTAGGAAATTGATAGATCGGCAGTTCCACGTCCCAAGTTCCCAGCCGCTAGTCCATTTCCTCGCGTGTGGTTGTGACGATTGTTCCAGTCCGAATTTCTTCGTTCCTCGTTCATTACTTGTGAGTGTTTTACGTTGGCAGCTTGTAAAGCCTGCGTACCGGCCTCAACACAACAACAGTGTTTAGAGTCCCGCGTTGCACGAGGACGGTAATCGGCCCGCCTACCCGGGAGTACAGACGCTGTTGTGAGCCGCTCCTGACAAGGAGGATATACGCTCGGAGCATCTACAATTTCTAATTATTGAGAAAAATGTTCTCGATTTTTTCATTCAAGAGATCTGGAAAACCCTGCCGTAGAGCATTATTTGTTTTATGGCCAACACACCTTCGTCAACCAGGACTTAAACTCAAAATATATGCTAATTTCGCACAATATTGAAGTGGTTTCGCGCCATCCAAATTTTGCGTGTTGGGTTCAAAGCTAGTTAACATGGTATATTTTGTTGCAAAAATGTTATATGCCTTCAAACAGTTTTATTTAACTGAGTTATCCACCATGAAACACTAAAGTGATCTGTGTAAGTTTTGGGAGGACAGCATCTTTATTTATTTATACGAAGAAAATCTGAAGGTTTAAAGAATCTAAATTTTATTGTAGTATTTGCATAAGACCTGCGTTAACTACAATACACAGACATACTTGTAAAGTATTAGAAAATATATTGTTTTTTTTTAAATAAACACTTAAGAAAAAAGTCCTTACTACGGTTGTCAGTAAAATTGAATTTATCGAATCAAATGACTTTATTAAGAAAGTAGTAGCACAGACTAACAGACATAACACGTCGAACAAATTTTCAATAAAATCATCGTTTGGATGATTCCAGTACTTCACGTTAGTAACACTAGCACCATCTGCTGTCGTGTTCGCGCTGCGTCATGTATTTGGACATCAGCGCCAGCGTTACTGCATGTGTCAAATGGGGAACTACAAAATATGTATGAGATTGCATGACAGCGCCCCAGACGACGTTTTCGCGCGATGACTGTTATTCGATTGAAAACTAGAAATGAACGTTTTTTGTGGCGATGGAGCTAGGTTCCAGAGTTACGTCTGTTAGTCTGTGGTAGTAGTATAGTTTGATTCTACAATTCTAAATGCATATAAAATTACCCAGGGGAGTAAATAATGTCATATTGATAAATTCACAAATAAAAATAATAGCCGCATTTGGAGTGGGGTTCAATGATTAAACCTTATAAAATCGAACTCAAAATGTGGTCGTTGTGTTAATTTGTGAATTTATTGACATAAGGAGTGTATCGGAGAATAGTCGTTAATGTTTTATACGCTACAAATAGGTGCAAGAGGTTTTCACATGTCAACAGTATTAACACAAGTCGCATCATTGAGTTTACAAGGTTGTTTTCAAAATATCGCTGATCGAGTTGGAAACTAAACAAAAAGTTTAGCTCAGCTGGTGCATGGAAAAGGGAGTGTAATCAAATTCTATCTGAAAGCTTACGACTACTTTCCGATACACTTCATAAAATAATTGACTCCACTAGGAAGTTTAATATGCAATAAAAATTAACGATTCGAAATATACTTGCAGGCACTTATTGATATTCCAATAGTTGCGTTTTAATTTGATGCTGACCCAAGAAAATAAATAAATAAATTTCCAATGGAGTAAATATTCGAAAGCGTTACCCGCCTTCAAGACAGAGTGCACACTCACCCGCTTCTATCAGCAACACTTTCCAGTTTTTGATCTCCGACAGCCGCGATGCCATTACTGATCCACCGGAACCGCCACCCACCACGATGAAATCATACTCGTAATCTGTAGTGCGAGAGGTTTTGGACTGGAAATGGATAACATTGTTCACATTCGTGTTAGAGGCAAGGCTACGTTAATTGGCAAATTACCTTCATCCGCCCGCAGGGGTCTTCAAGGTCGCACTGTGACCGTATGAACACCTCCAGTAGGCCCATGAACAGCATGTACTGGGACCCACCGCATAGAGCTGCCAGAGTGGCCCCGACTGGCGGACTCATTGGGCAAGCGCAGGACGTCATCCTGCGGGTAGTGTACGTTCAGTCTTCAGCTAGTTCTGCAACATGAAAAAGGAAAGTTGGATAAAGTCAAGAAGTTAGATTTGGCTTCGATTTTACTTAAAGAGATAAAACTTTAACGAGAGGTCATTGTTTTAAATTAGAACTTATTGCACAAACGCCATTATAGCATGATTTCGACAGTAGAGCTGAAGCGAGATATTTTTATCGTAAAATATGCTATTTTCTAGAGCGAAATCTTCGAGTAGTGCAATTTCAAGGTGGGAAGTATCTTCTACTGCTTGGTCACGAGATAATAATGCTTGCAGTTGAACGTTTTCAATGTGTCCTGTCGGGCGCAAAAATAACATCGCACCGTAGCAATGGCTGTTTGTGGTGAAGATTGACGTAAAACTATGAGAGCACGGTAAACTGGATCATGAACTCATCTAATTTAAAATCATGGCCCCTATTGCTTTGGCATGATGGATGGTGTTAGACGCTTTGAAAGTGGTCTCAGAATTTTAAATTAATTACTCTTGAGCCTTTCATGACACAGTTATCATACCCATTACCGGAGGAGACAGTTCTCACATTAATACTGCATAGGGTTAAGTGCTTTCAATTTACTATCGGAGCCCTTAGAGAAAATGTTACGTTCAGAGTGTTACGAAATGCTGAAAAAACGGTATCATTTCTATGGAAAATTGTGTTTCTGGTTTATTAATGGAGTTTAGTGAAATTGTGTTATGCAGGTATAGGCCTAAAAATATGCAAAAAATAGTTATAATCACATAAAGTCGCACTGATCATCACTTTACATAAAAAAACAACCTTTATTATTCTCATTTATTATATGGTTCCATAACATCAAGCAACAGAATGAATCTGGGCATTACATCAATTTGCGTAAAGGCTTTCCACTTCTCCTTAATCGTTATTGATAGCTTCCCCTCGTAGTGGAAGAATAATCATGAAACATCTTTTTCTTGACGGTATTTACAGAAGATTGTTTGAACCCAGCCAGCGTTATTGAAAAACATGTCAAAGGAAAAAAAAACAATCGAAGCAGGAAATCTGTGTGGGAACAAAAGTCGCTGCGGGGCGGTACGAATCGTGTGCTTTGTGTACTGGTAATAAAAATATTTTTCTGATATGCGAGTGGAAATAATCTTCTAACATTGCTTTTCATGTCATTTTTGTAGACCATTCCAAAATTATTTTTTAAACATTCAGTTTCGAGATAATTTTCAAAATTTCTATAATATTCTGCATGGCTAGCAAAGTAAGTGAAATGTACGATTGGGGTGTTTGGAATGCATACCACTAACATGTGAAGGATCATCAGAGTGCCCACACTCGTATCACGGGTAGCGAAAGCAAATTGATCGCACTTTCAAAGATCAAGGTGAAACCTCGGACACAATTTCACAGCCATTCGAAGAAAATGCCAGTAGCCTCGAATTTTAAAGGTCAGCCTTCTGGAAACTAGTTTACTGTTTCTGGTTTCCCGGTCGACTTGTTTGGTTGATGCATTTATGCACTGCCGATTGGAAGATTGCACTGAATCAGATCATGTAGTTGGTAGCAGACGTGTGCGCCGCCGATCATGTTGTTGACGGCGGTGGTTACCAAATAATTAAATTTAAGATTTGAAAAGATCATTGGAGCACTAGCAGGAAGACAGCTGGGAACAATTTTAGAGTGTTCCAAATCTAAGATTAGCGTAGTGCTAATAAGTGGAAATTATAAAATATTATCTTGAAACCAAATTTGGAGTAAAGAAGAAATGTTGAATATATTCATTATAGAACAATAAAACTAGCTAAGTTTAGGTATTGGATAAAAAAAAAGAAAATATGATAAAAAGGCTACACTGTAGTAATAAAGGTCTGAAAATATTGAAAATCATAATTTTTCCACATCTGGAATTTGAACATTTTTTTCCAAACGGCGACGGCGGTGTATGAAAAAGTGTCGGAAACGGCTGAGCGGTGCACAGGTCTAGGTTTTGTGATGATGTAATTTTTTGCGATAACTTGAAGTTTGTTTACGTTTTGCTTTCTGGATCTGGAGCAGTAGCGCAATTCCGACTTCGGAATGCTAGCAAATAGGTTTTACACCTCATTTGAAACTGATTTACATACTCAATAGAAAAAATTCTGATGCCATAGAATTTTGTTATTTGGACATTTTCAGGCACTCAACGGAACATTTAACTATATTAGAATTTAGCAGCTACCCATGGAGCAATTGAACCGTCCATTTGATATGAGGATGATAAAAATCGGCTCAGTCATCACTTAGAGAAATGCATAAAATTGCTTGCTACACGCAAAAATTGTATGGTGCGAAATCAAATCAATATTATATGAAAATAGCGCAACTTTTGATTAAATTTAAAACCTGGATAGCGAATGTGTGTTGGCCATGACGCCATCGTTGATCTAAAGACGGCTCAAAAGCACTGCACTTATATCATAATCATGATGATTTGTATTGGTAATGTTGGTAGAGTTTTTTTGTAGAAGGAAACAGTGCAACCAGCAATCAATACTGATAATTTGGGAACTGACTAGATTAATGAAAATATCTGAAATGAAATACATGCGAGCGAGAAGCTCGTGTATTTGGGTTCACTGGTGACCACCGACAATAACACCAGCAAAGAGATCCAGAGACGCATCCAGGCTATAAACCGTGCCTACTTTTCACTTCGGAAGACATTTCAATTGGGTCGAGTGCAACGACGCACGAAGTTGACGCTGCACAAAACCTTAATAACCGGTAGTCCTCTACGGAATAGAGACAACAACACTTCTCGCGGAGGACCTTAATATCCTTGGAGTTTTCGAACGGAAGGTGCTGCGGAACATCTACGGTGGAGTACAGACGGACGACGGAGAATGGCGACAGTGCATGAGTCACGAGCTGCACGCGCTACTTGGAGAGAACCCCATTGCACACCTTGCGAAAGTCAAAAGGTTACGGTGGGCCGGTCACGTAGTAAGGATGCCGGACGATAACCCTGTGAAATCACTTCTCTTCAGCAACCCTGCTTGCATCATCAGAAATTGAGGGGCGCAGCGCTCGATCAGATCGAAGGAGACTTGCGGGTGATGAGACGCCTGGGGAACTGGTGAAACACAGCCCAAAACCCAGCAACATGGCGACAACTTCTTGATACGGCACGAGCCATCACGGCTCTCGTCTGATTGGTAAGTAAGTAAGTCTGAAAATTCTCCATCCTGGACTTGTTACCAAAAGTTTTGCAGTAAACAAAAGTTTCAAATAAATAAATTTGGTAATCAATCTTTATATTTTTATAAACAATTGTTAGTTCCTTATAGCCTGTTCTCAGAATGTAAGTTGAAAACCGCTATTAAAATGTGAAGTTACAATAAACCACCTTCTAAAGGTTTCCCCTGATAAAGGCATCTACAAAAGCTGAAACATTGACGATCATAAACCATTTCGTTCTGAATTCAGAGGATTATGACAGCTTAGCCGAAACCCAATTATTTGTTTTTCGTTTAGTTATAATTTCAGGTATTTTGTGCTGCATTCTGGCGGTTTTATTGGTTCTGCTTTTTTGCACGCTTTAGGCCATTTTCAGGTAAACATGGAAACATGCACTCATATTTTTCGTCATATATTCCGTCCAATGCCTTCTCAAGTTGAAAGGTTGATATGCGTGTGATATGTATGAAAATTTTGAAAATGACAGTCAACTTCCACTTGTAAATTATATGTAAAGTACTTTGTTATAATTTTCGTTTTTAGTTTTAACAGTATTTTGACAAAACCGAATTTTTTTTTATGTTTACAAAAGGATTGAACCGTTTCGATGAACCTTTATTTTTGATTTTTTCTCATCTTCAGATAAGTTTTCAGAATTTCAATTTTTCCCTCTACCGTGTTTTCAGTTACTAAAAGTTGTATACAGGAATATTTTCCTGGATTTTAGGTTTAATAATGTTTTTCTGCATATGCTATTGTATGCTTTGCTATCTACTCTTTAAAGACATTTTAAAGTTGTGCTCAAATCACCCATTTGGATAAAATTTTAATACGGCTGTCGGCGGTAGAATTAATTTGGGGTTTAGCCAATCTCGAGGTATGACATTTTTACGAAAATAGTTGTAAATTTCGTAAATAATTTGTTTTATAATTTATAGACGTAAGACACCCGAAAAATGGTGATAGGTGAATTTTGAAGAAAATAAACCAAGGAATCCAGAAAAAATTTTGTTTTTTGATCGGAAATGTTGCCAGATAGATTATTTTTGTATTTTAAAACTAAATTTGCATTTTTGGGCAAATGCAGCTAATTTTGTTTTAAATTTGATGGTTTCATCGTATTTCTCGAAAAATTTTACGTGAGAAAACTTATCACCCCGTGGTAATATAAGCCAATCTCGAGATATAGCATTTTCACGAAAATAATTTAAATTTCGTAATTAATTTTTCGTAAAAATGTTATATCTCGAGATTGGCTCATATTACCTCGGGATGATAGTTGTTTCTTATGTGAAATTTTCCAAGGAACAAGATGAAATTACTAGATTTAAAATAAAAATGGCTGCATTTGACGAAAAATGTAAATTTAGTTTTCAAATACAAAAATAATTTATCTGGCAACGCTTCTGGCCAAAAGTTATATTTGTTCTGGATTCCTCGGTTTATTTTCTTCAAAAATCGTCTATCAGTATTTTTTCGACATCTCACGTCTATGAATTGGTCGGCGTGCGACCAGACCGAACCAAACGCCATTTTGTTCCAAAAATCGAGTTTTTGTCACCAGTTGATGGTAAAATCGATAATCTATCTTTCATGAAAAAACGAAACCATTTGAACAGTTTATAATAGTATTATAACAAAATTTCTCTGCAGTAGACTTTGATCGCCGATTACTCGAAATAATGTTTTTGGCGCTTGGTTCGGTCTGGTCGCACGCCGACCAATTGTAAGGAAAAGAAAAAAGAGATTTTTAACAAAAAATGCGTGACTTTGCAGTAAAGAGGGGGTCCAACAGAGCGGGGGGTATTCCAATCGACACCAAAATTGGGATTTTTCCAAAGAGACAGTAGATGACGCCCGATTTGCGCCCGATTTTTAAAGTTTCCATACGATTTTATATGGGAAAATTCACTTTTTCTATACTTATTCTATATAAATTCCCAGTTGGGTCCTAAAAATATATCGATACATGATATTTGTAGGAAATTTTCCTGGAAAAAACTCATCTGGAGACCGTAAGGCGCTACGATGCTTGTAGAAACAGCTATTCACCCCAAACTGATTGAATGTCTGACGGACGGCTCACCATTGAATTTTACTAGCAATACTGCTGCTGCATGCTACTGTTGCAAATTCAACCATGTGATGAGAAATGATATCGCTTAAATTTATCTTGGAGGCTTCCCCGAAGATACTATGAGCAAAAATCACACTTTGAAAATTATTTCCACCCGAAATTATTTCTCATACTTGAGCAAGTCTGCAATAGCAGCATGCTGTAGCAATGTTGCTGGAAAATTTCAATTGTGAGCCGTCCGTCAGACATTCAATCAGTTTGGGGTGAATAGCTGTTTCAACAAGCATCGTAGCGCCTTACGGTCTTTAGAAGAGTTTTTCCCAGGAAAATTTTCTACAAATATCATGTATCGATATAATTTTAGGACCCAACTGGGAATTTCTAGGGAATAAGTTTTGAAAAAGTGAATTTTCCCATATAAAATCGTATGGAAACTTTAAAAATCGGGCGCAAATCGGGCGTTTCACCGATCGATCTGAAAAGTTACACAATTGTTATGGGACCTATAAGGAACACGAAAAGTGCATGGGATCTAACCTTTATTTTTTGTCCCACCCTAATGCTCACTTTTATGTCACTAATGTAAATAATAAATAGTAAAGTTACCAGAATACTGCCTAGTTCAACATTAGTTAATCTGATTCTGATTCTTTATATCTGGTCGTTTGACGTCTACTTGACAAGCAGCGCTGTTTGCTCTTTGTCTATTATCTGCTCTCTGTCTATCGTTTCAAATGCAAGTTCAAACTCGAGAAAAAATTTCAGTCTCACCAAATTATTCCCAATTGACTCTTTCCATCTGTCCAATAAATAGTTCAATAACGTTTCGTACGACTTTTTTTTTCCTATAGCCGGACTGTTCCGAGAGCAGAATAAGGTTGCTATATAAAAATCTCATCCGTCAGGATAGTTTCTAAGATAATTTCTTAAGTCGACAACATACTTATCGACCTTCTAAATGATGACTTTTTTGAGTTTGGAACCTTCTGCGATAGAACAAAAAATGTCCTGCTAGCTATTTGGAAACTCACATTTAGTTTTTATTATCTTCTTCATCTTGGATACTGACATAAATTTGTGTAAGTCTTTGGGCGAAAAACTCACCCTTTTGTACGTACACTATATTCATAACTCCTTCATAAAGACAAAATAAATTGTCGGAACGTTGGAGAAGAAGTAGCGATACTGTCGTTTTTTCCAATGCTTGCTGACTGATGGGCGAAAATCCCTTATACAGCTTCTTCATTCTAAAAAGATATGGAAAATCTTATTATAATTTCTTGCTGCAAACTTCCTTTGACCTCTCGAATTGCTATAATTCGCATTAATTATTGGCCTCTTGTAAAATGTCCAATCGCTCCGCTGTTTTGTCCTGCTTAATTTAAATGTACATCATCACAAAATTCGTAAACAAAATTATTAAAACCAGGATTTTTTTTGTATTAATACCTACCAACAATTTCTCGCCACCGCAGCTTAAAAATATCTAGAATTTTTTTTGAGATGATTTTCATCGTCGACTCCACCCGTACGGATACCCTTCGAAATTAAATATAACCGACGGTGTCGGTGTGATGAACACATACTGCTAAGAACGTCATTCGTCTAGCGGTGGATTCGACACCGGATCCCACAGCAGGACATGTCGTTCAAGCTGAAGTGCTATTTTCACACTTGACGGAAAATGCAATGGAGCGAATAGTGTTTTGCCTTTGGCCGGATGGCTGAACAGCATCAATCGCAAGACAGGGCATCCGTCACCGGAGAAGCGATTCCGGCGCGCAAAAGGATGCTAGAGTAAAGCCAAACTACTTATGAGTCTGTCAACCGTGACATGCCCTTCATCCGTGCATCAGCAAAGTGTAACCCTTTTCCTAGTGGGTTGGCAAATTGTGGCAATAGATTTTGTTACTAGGCGAATTGATCGAAGAGCAACAGGTTGGCACTTTCAGAAAATTTTTCATGCAATTCATTTTTCTGGCAGTAGTAAAGTTTTTAATATAAGAAGATAGCCTTTTTAATTGTTTCATGGTTATCGATAAAAATGGAACGTGATTCCAAAACTGAGGGTGATGCGGGTTTGCAATTCAATCTACCCAATCTGATTGTTAATCACAACAATTCGTTTTCCATCGTTTCGATACATAAACTAGGGGTGACTATTCACTCGACTTCTTGCTGTGATTGTTTCTTGCCATATCTCATCTCCTCTCAAGTGGTATCATCTTCTTGAGCTTGATAGCAATTATGTGAGCATAATTGATGGCGACCGAAATTCAATATTATTATGCAGAATCACCGAGTAAGCTTATACACTGTCATCAATCAATAGCCGAACGACTTCGTTACATCCGTCTCGATACCATCGGTATCGTGATACAGCACCCCCAAGCAAACATGTGCAAGCATAACGCGCCCACCGCTCTGTAGCCTCTCAACCCGATAATTTTCATAAACAAACTTCCAACATCAGCTTCGAGCGCGATAACATCTCGTTAACAACTTGTTTCCACGACCGCATCACCGTATAATTCCACTTGACGAACTCTTCGATTTATATTTTCCGGCTCTTTCATTATAATTTCTATTACAGTCATCGACATGGCTGATGATTCAAATGATGTGGTATGAAGCACACAAAAAACGAATCTAGTATTGCATCCATTCACCGAACTCCCATTGTATTCAATTATCTAAGCATTTTCGTGAGCTATCCTGCTCCCTACGATATGACAGGGGCGAAGAGAAAACCGAAGAAGATAAAGATGATTCAAAATCAGAGTTATTTTCCAGACGAAGAAAATCGCTACGGCCCGCCTAGTGAACCGGAAAAAAGTCTGCTCTTGGGAAACTCAGTCAGGCCCAAAATTCACGTATATAATTTACAATCGCCCAACCCAAGTGAGAGGCGGTGGCAACAACGGAGCGAGACGTCGTCGTACAATAAAGCCACAATCTGATAGCACAATGCTGTCGGCCCAACTTTGGCACATTCCACGGGATTTATGCGGTTGTTGTGGTCTCATAGAAGACGAGCTCCAATAAATGAGCTTTCACCGCATCTGATGGGCTCCGCTCCCAGTTCAGGTCGTGCTGTGAGTCGATCCACCCGCCGCCGATTTGACCATGGATACTGTTGGTTGGTTTGGCCGACCGAACCGATCACGGTGCGGGCGGTGGCACGTCGGTGGAAAGTTCCCAGACGACAACAAACACTTTCGCTTGCAACCCACGCCGGAGATTGGCGATGAGCAGCTCGCGGTTTAAAAGACAATTCGTGCAAGTTTCCGATGGTCATCCCCGCTGCGTAGAGAAAAAGAACAACTTTCTATTTCGAAGGTGCATAAATAATAGGCTGGAAACGGTGTGATTTATAAGGAAAAAGAAAAGATTGAAGAAAACCATTCAAATAACTATAAAAGTCCAAAGTATCATTTGTTGGAAACCTCATGACGTTATCAATCAGAAAGTTTTTTTTTCATGCAGTTATTTCTACGAGAGAAAAAAATTACGATTGTCACGTCTGTTTAAGGTTTCAATTTTTCATTTGGTATTAAATAAATATATGAGAAACAAAATTTTCACACGTTTGCTACTGCAAATGCATTATCATTCAAAATAGTTAAGAAATAGCAACAAGCAAATAAAATGGAAACGACACAGAAAATCCAACAAATAGAGGAAGAGTTGAATTGAATTCAACAATTAGAATCTAAAGTAAGAGGCTAATTTGTGAATAAGTAAAATTAACTCTAGTTGTCAGATCAGGAATTTGGCTAGGTTTTTAAGTAAGTTAGCAAAACTATTAGTGTTACTAAACTGTGACTTTCGGAACGAACATCGAGAAAGTACTAGATTCAAAAATTCCATTCCATGGCGGTCATTCTAGTAAAAAGATAGTTTTTTTTTCACAAAAAAATCACTTTCCAGAATCATAAAACATTGAGACATTCAGATATCGAAAAATGGCTGTGTAACACGGTAGATAGTCCATTTTAACATGTTGAAAATGATTTCTGCCGAATCGGTTTAGCAGATGCTGAGAAAAACGTACCACAAGTTGAAAAAACGCTGCCAACAGCGTAATATTCACTATATTTGCATCCACGACATGCAAAATACATCTTCAAATATACCTCAATCAATAGTCAAAATGCCAGAATACTTAACCTTACTCTAAACATAAAAAAATATGGAAATTCATTATTTCCCGAGTAGGACCCCCCTTGAGTGCTTGTGATATTGCCTTTTTATCCTATTGTCACAAAACGAGTGCAACTTCGAAGAAATTATTTCAACTTTAAAATTCACACAAATTATCACTTGATGAATTCAATAAGCCTTTGACAGTATTTTTTTAAATATCAAGGTCCTGAATACAATTTATTAGGGAGCAATTATTTTAAAAAAAGCAAAATTTCAGCTTAATCGAACTTCGGGATGTGGAGCTACAAAGCGGTCAAGTTTGTAATATACAAATCCCGGTTTATGTGAAGAAAACAACGACCGTCCGGAAGCAAGTCTGTGGATAGATAATTTTATTAAACAAATTCTACTTAAACCTAACCTACTGCAAGCCAGGAGAGGAACAACTTTCTTTTTCAATTTTTCTCCCTGTTCTTGCCTAGTTTTTTCATTGCTGGCTTAATCCCTGTCACCAATAGTTTTGTTGTTGTTGCCTACTTATTCCACTGCCATGCGGCCGTCGTTGTTGCCCTCACGGGAAACAAGGTTTCCAGTAGCAGTGTTTTTTTTTCGGCAAAGGAATGTCGGAAATATATACTAGGGGAACTGCTCCATTATTCATCTCAGTCCATATATTATTCGCATGTAACATGAAAACACAATTAAAATCAGGAAAAAATGCATATTTTCTAACTAAACCAATCTGCTAATCCATGGGATGGATTCTTCTTAGTTCACTTTAGATTTCTCATAAAGTAGAATTCCCAAAAACTCACTTAAAAGCTCTAAATTTGATATAATAGTCGGGCATCTGCACTCAAAAACTCATTTAATTCAACCATCCACCTCAGGAAACAAAATCCGCGCATTGTTCTATACAGTTAAAATGGGACTTGTTCAGCAGCCAACCAGAGTTTTTTCACCACAAGCGGACCGCTATTTATTTTCTTCACTAAACACAATCACTCACTACACTAAGAATACTTTAATCTATGAAATGTTCACCTCAAGTTTCCAAAACAAGCTTGAATAAGCAGAAATATATGCGATAAATTTCTACAATTCCAAGATTTCAACTGTATGTATTTTCATCTGTTTCCACTGCGTTGAAGGAAATTAAAAGTTGCCAAATCAGTTTCTGTTAATACGAAAAAATTATACTGAAAATGTTGAATTATTCCGACATAATTGACATAAATCGACAGCACAGCAGTGGTATACCTAGGTTACCAATTTTGCACGTGAACAACTACAGCGGATATCTAGGTAACCTACTACAACGGGCTGTGACTACGTTCACTCATGATAATGTGATTCATTCATGATTAACAGTGTGATGAATATGGGGGCGTCGTCTCACATTACATTTCTTGATTCTAATTTTTTACTAACAGTTATTTTTTCTTAAAAAGAAGCTCTGAAAAATAATTTTTAAACAAATTTGTATCACATTTTTTCATCCTGGATTTTCAACGAGAGGTTTCGTAATAACTCCAAGTTTCTATTGAAAAAATCAATTGTTTTTTTGAATTAAAATTTAGTATTTCTTCAGAATTTTTCAGGCCAACATATATTTTTCTATGATGTATATTTTTTTACAATGCATTATTACCTTTTCACAACAGGCAGTTTTTCTCTACAACCAAAGGTTTTTGAGCAACAATTCTTGGAGCAAAGCCAATGTCATCTTTGACATGCATTCTGTCAAAGTGAACGAGAGTCATAGTGTTTTAGAAATACAAGATAGATTACTCGCTATGATGTATTGTTTTAAAACAACTCAAAATAAAAGAATGTTCACATTGATGAAAGAAAACTGAAGATTTTCTTTAACTAACAAGATAGTGTTTGTGGGAATAATGTGACAGGTGAACTATTTCTTAGCACTTTTAATACACTTTGAAGAAAAGTGACGACCAAAATTTCAGCTCAATCAGACTTAAAATGGCGTGGCGCAAAGCGATTGAAGTTTGCCTTTTTTGAAAACCGAAAAATCACTCAAGGGGGCGGGGGGAGGGGTACGTGAAATTTCGGTTTTCGAAACTTTTTTTGATGCCAAATGACTTAAAAATGCATGAAACGTCGAGAATTGGTGTCATCCGAAAAATTTTTTTTTGCAAAAATCTACTCTCTGGGACTTAGTCGTTTTTTCAAATGTGGAAGGCGGAGATTAAAACATTTAGAATTTATTTAATGAAATTGATCGCTAGTCTCTCGAAAGAGCCTGTATAATGATATACACTACAACTAGCATCGAATATATTATGTTTCATTAGGGTGGTTCATTTATTCGACATAGGGTGGTTCATAATATTGTGTAAAAATGAGTATTAAATGAAAAAAAAATCACTTTTAACTTACTACCAATAGAAAAATTCCTGAAAATATAATATTTGTTAAATCATTGTCATTAGGGTGGCAATGTTCAATTGAAAAAAAATTCATGTAAAGTGGCAAGATATAAGAAAACAAATTTACAAAATGTTTTAAAAAACTACTCTGTGCAAAAAAAAACTATCTCAACTAAAATTAAGATTGTGTCTCACGGAAAATGTTTGATGCTTTCAGGTTATTCGCAAAACCACACACGGAAGGCACATGGAACTTGAATATTTAAAAAAAATGAATTTTTTTGAATAATAAATTTTTTTTTCTTCTAACTTTGTTTTTTGAATAAATAATTGTTTTAAGTGTAATTTTTTTGAAAAGACAGAATTATTATCTACAGCTTTGTCGAAGACGTCACACCAATTAAACGAACCGAAGTGCGTTTTTTATTTTATACTCATTTTTCACAATATTGTGAACCACCCTAAGCCGAATAAATGAACCACCCTGATGAAACATAATGTAATCGATGCTAGTTATAGTGTATATCATTATACAGACTTTTTCGAGAGACTAGTGATCAATTTCAAAAGATAAATTCTAAACATTTTGAACTCCGCCTTCCACAATTGAAAAAATGACCACGTCCCATAGAGTCGATTTTTGCAAAAAAAAATTTCCGATGACCCCAACTCTCGACGTTTCATGCGTTTTTAAGTCATTTGGCATCAAAGAAAAAAAATTTCAAAAACCGAAATTTCACGTACCCTCCCCCCCCCTTTGCGTGATTTTTCGGTTTTCAAAAAGGCCAAACTTCAATCGTTTTGCGCCACCCCATTTTAAGTCCGATTGACCTAAAATTTTGCACAGGGTGTTTTTTCGAGCAGGTGAATATTTTGTATAGGGTTTTTTTTGGAATTCAAGATGACCATTTTGGCTGGCACCCTAATGTACAGTAGACAGGCGATTCCGTAGAAATCCGTGAAATCTATGAATTTCACGAACAGTTCTGGCATCTCTGCTGAAGACAACGAACTCAAAAAAAAAAGAAGTTGCGATTTTTTATTTTTTTATATGTCGGTGGATAGATAAAATGTATAATAATTGTTTGATATAATGTTCAACATTGTGCTTTACTGCTTAATGGTGGAAAAAGGTGAAAAGTTCCAAGGTCAAGCTTTCCCATAGTTTTTCCTCGTTATGGCTTGCTTCCCGAGCACAGATAACAATAACATGGACGAAATAAATTCCACTGCCTCAACAAAGTGTTTTAGTTTGTTTGTCTTTCTCTAAGCTGCGTGGCCACGCCCTTATGGCAAAAATCTACTCTGAACTCGATACAAAAAACTGCGTTAGAAAATTCAGCTTTAGTTTAGCAAGTAAAGTGCAGCTGTTAAAAGTACGCGACATTGAGAAACGAGAGCTGCATACGAGTGAACTTCCAGGCACTGCGGAGCATGTCACCTTTATTTTGCATACGGCAACAACAGTTACCATCGTACGTTGCAGAATATTTAGCTGGCACAGCTACTGGAGGGCACAGCGGAGAGCAAACTTTATTATGCGCGGTCAAGCAAAATATTCAATGCTACCGCAGCATATAATATATACATTTAGTCCTACGTCACCATTTCATACAACCCCTAGGGCTGTATACCTTGTAGTATTTCTGATTAAATCAAAGATGGCGGTGAATTTTTTTTCCACCTTAAATGAAAGCATTATCATTCCTACTTTTAAACGAAGAGTTTTTTGTATAGGTTTTATTGACAAATTCCAGGGAAATAAATCAATAAAAAAATCGAAAATTGCCTAAACCAATCTACTAATCCATGAAATAGATTCTTCATTTTAGATTTCTAATGAAGTAGAATCCAGAAAAACTTACTTGAAGGCTCTAAATTTGATATAAAAGTTGGGCATCTGCACTCGAAAACTCATTTATTTAAATCACCTACCTCAGAAAACAAAATCCGCTCATTACTCTATACGGCTACAACGGAACTTGTTCAGCAGCCAACCAATTTTTTTTTCATAACTTGCGGAACCTTTTTTTAATTAATCACTAAACAAAGTCACTAAGATTACTTAAATCTTTGTAACGTTCACCTCAAATTACCTAAAACAAGCTTCAATTAACAGAAATATCTGAGATGAAGTTTTACAAATCTTAAATTTCAACTGTATGTGTTTTCATCTGTTTTCACCTCGTTGAAGATAATCAAAAGTTGCCAAATCAGTTTCTGTTAATACGAAAAAATCATACTGAAAATGTTGAATTATTCCGACATTATTGACATAAATCGACAGCACTGCAGTGGTACCTAGGCTACCAATGTTGCGCGTAAACGACTACAGCGTATACCTAGTTAACCTACTACAACGGTTTGCGGCTACGCTCATTCATGAAAATGTGATTCATTCATAATTAACAGTGTGATGAATATGGGGGCGCCGTGAGATGAATAATTGAGCAGTGATCTAAGTTTTGAGATGAATATGGAAGCGTTGTGAAAAATGATTTGTTTTACAAAATTCAAGATACATCTAATTAAGTTTACTAAATTTCCAATGCTGGGTGGTTCCACAAGAGCATGAAAGCGTATTTTGTTCATTTGTACAATCATTTCGTTAAAATTTGGTGTTTAATCCGTGCATTCGGGGGTCAAAATCGTTAAAAATCTGTCCACGTGGAGTGTGGATGGCCCCTAATGAGATAGATAATGGAACAAATACCCTACACTTTTTTTAAAAACGCATTCACCCCTTGGTGGCCGAGGTGTCCATTAATATGAGCTAACCAAAATGTTTTTCTCAATTTTTCACCACTATCAATCATTCATTTTTTCAGTATTCGATTGAAAAATAATCCCCTAAAATGCGATGGTTTTATGATGCTAATTATTATGCTATTGAAAAATGTAGAGCATTATTTTGAACTCAGATATCGACCAATCGGAGCTGAAAACATATAATCTGATGCCGAGAATTGACCCCAGATGACATTTGGAATTTTAAGATGGCCACTTCAGGCTTCCGCCAGGAATGTCCGAATATCACGCAATATTTCCGGAATCGATTTGTTGCTAGTGAAAAATTTTAAGCATATTTTTCGGAATTTACATATTTTTACTACCCGTAACAAGTTACTCTAGTGTGGAAACATTTCATTGGATAATATTTATATTCAGCGATCTGCAGTAAAGAAGAAACGAAAAGACTCTATAATAAAGTAAAAAAAAAATGTGGGAGGGTGGTATGTTGAACTACGGCTAGTCCCTCTGCCGTGGAACACTGCGATCGAATGAGTTGCGTGCTCAGTTTTGCTGCACTCAGATCAGTTGTTGCTCTATCGGATGCGAGTCGAGTCAGTTCTTCATACCAAAGAGAACTTCTCCAGCTTTTACCAATTGTTTGCCTACATTGTCTAAAGGTCATGCATGCCTTTTTTTACTTTCAAATCAACGTGAGCATACTAGTTAAGTTTAGAGCCTAGAATTATTCCAAGGTGTTTAACTTGACCAGGTCACACAGACCTCAGAATTAAAGAAACGAAGTGGGCGAGCTTCGGTTAATCTTTTTTTTTTCAGTGAATAATACAAGTGATTTTTCATTGAGGCTTACGGAGAGCCAAATTTTAAGACTCCATTTTTCAGTTTCCTTCAGAGCCCTTTGAATCAGGTTGAAAATTGTGCTTATACGTATTTATTCCAGTGACCAACGTAAGATCAGCGAAGCCATAAAAAGGGAATCCTGAGTTATTTAGTTTCGTAACAGACCATCCGCTACGAAATTCCATAGCAGAGGTGACAAAACATATTTCTGGGAACAACCTTTAATGCATTGCTTTCTTATGTATGCTTCTCTTAACGATGAGTTCAAATAACAATTTCTTAGCAGCTAATGTATTCACGTAACGATGAATGTGGGTATAATATGAAAGTGCATCAATCATGGTATGGAATGGGACACTGTCAAAAGCTTCCTCAATATCTAAGAAAATTCCTAAACGAGATTGCTTCCGTGAAAAGGCATTTCCTATATCATGGACAATACAGTGTGAAAGATTAGTTGTGGATTTTACTCTTCGATAACCATGTTACATTTCATGAAGAGGTCGTTTCGACTAAATTTCATTACGAATGCTATAATCGATAATTCTCTCCAAACATTTGAGAGTTCAAGTTCAACGAGTTCAAGCTGATTGGCAAAAAGCTTTTTGCTTTATCATATGGGGATGAGATGGAGAGGTGCCCAGCGGGTAGCGGGCGGGATGAATCATAAACACACGTTCGTATCCAGGGTTTAAACATAATCAAAAGTTGTGCTAGTTTCGTACAATATTGATGTGATTTCGCATCATCCAATTCTTGCGTGTTAGTAAAACTTGTACAAATATTCATATGCTTGCAATAAAATTACACATTACACATATTCAGTAGGGTTGCTGATATTTTATCGATATTTGATATTATCGATATTTGCCCTTCACGATATCGATATTTTTTACCGATATTAGCGCATCTGATATTATCGATATTGCGACTCGATATTACTGTTCGATATTCTCGGTTGCCATCAGGGGAGTGCTGCCGTCGAAATTTTGCCTACCAATCATAAATTCATCATGGCATCAAAATTAAATTTAAAATGCTTACACGCAATATAAGATATTCATTGAAAGTGCACATTATACTGAAAACAAACGTTAAGGCTTGGTTTCTCCATTGATAAATATATTAATTCGAAAATAGGTCAATAGCAATTAAAAGACGTTTACTCTATTTCAGCTATTTTAGGGCAAATCAACTAAAAGGTATAGGTACCAGAATCGTTGGTACTATAGAATCAATAAGTGATAGATGGAAAATGTAAGAAGTTCGACAGAAATATGGTTGCCATATCTCCATTTTTATTGACAGCATGCTTAGAGCGAATTTCCAGAAATTTGGGTGTGGAACTTCTCGGGGCAATAACCACCACATTGAACCGATCAAATGCGATGCCTTGGTGTTGCATTGGGATGGCAGAATCGATGAGTTTCAGTAAAGAATCGGTGTTACATAAGCGATAACATGAATGTTCAAGTAGGATGCTTCAGTAACTGGCTGGTGATTAGTCAATGGATCAGTGACGATTAGGAGACGCGGCTCACGAAACGTCGGTTTAATCTGATTGGAAAATGCACCTTGCGTAAAGCGATCAGCAATCGGCCCGCTGTCGTAAAGCGTGGTACGCAGTTGAAAAGAAAAGAGGTTCACGAAATTTTGCCCTTTTTACCAAACGGAATTTTATCAGCTGAGAATGCTTCACAGTAACGATATCTGACGTGAGTGAGCGCATGATTTTTCCTTTTTTCTAGAACACTCGAACACATTTGTTTACCGCGATCTGGTGTGAGAGCAGGGATGCCAGGTATTTTTTTTTTTTTTTTCAAAAGTCTGGTCCGCGAAAAAATGTCTTCCTACCCGAAGCCCAAAGGCTGAAAAAACTTTCCGGCAAATCGAAAACTGTCGAGCAAAAAAAATACAGGTCACCAATAATGCCCTAATGCAAAATTCGGGTCGTTCACATATTTTTCAATGTCTTCACATGTTTTCTCCAATGTCTTCACGTTGTCGTCACAAAAATGGATGTCTTCATCGTACACTCAAAATATTTTTCACGTTATTCTTACGTGAAAGTTCCTATACTTGTTCATTTCCTGTCATTTTGTATGATTTATGTGACAAACATAACATCTACCATGAACAGTTCAAAGGTGAAAGAGTTACCTGAACGAAAACAGCTGCAGCGGATAATAACAATCCCCGGAAATGTCGTAATATTTATCAGTTTTTTTGTTGTTTTATTCATTCACGAATATGCATACCTGAGTGATATCTGATAGCAATCACGTTTTACGAAATGTACAATTTTCATTTATTTCTCTAATTTTTATGAGGGTTTTAGAAATTATCAAAATATGTTGCGTAATAAATCAGGTATGCAAATTTGTCGTTTACCAGTAGATGAGTTCTACGTGAAACTCACATGAAATGCATGCATCTACTGAAAGTTTCAAAGGATAATTCATCTCACCAGGTCATGATGAACTCAAATTTGGACGCGGACTGAATTTCAATATTTATTTCCCAAATTTCTAGTAGAGTCTAACGGAAACCGATAATTATTTGCTTTGATTTCATGAACTCAAATGACAATCACGTAGAAGACGATAGTGGCAAATATTCACGTAACTTTTCCGGTAACTATAACGTGAAAAATATTTTGAATGTAGGCTAATGTCTTCCAATCTGGCATCGCTGGGTGTGAGACGACGATGTCAGTGCTAATTATTCCGTGCAAGAAAAAGTGACATTTTGCTTCACAGCAGTGTTCGGACGAGATGACATAGCAAACACTTCGCCGGAATATTCAATACTTAGGCATGAAACATGCTGAACGCCAACGCGACCGATCGGGTGAGATTCTTGCCGTAGGATAATGAACAACTCTACTCACGGCTGTTTATTAACCTTCGGCAAGAATCTCGCCCGATCGCTAACGTTGGCGTTCAGCTTGTTTCAAGCCTAACAGAAAGCCAACCCGGTGGCATCACTGACGTTTACGTTCAACATGAGTGAAGCCAGAATTAGCTGGATCACTGGATCAGTTTTACCTACATGTAATTTGACAGCTGATTCATCGAAACACGAAAAAAAGCAGTGTTCATACGTGCATACAGTATCGGTGTTCAGTGGCAGTGTGCTTTTGTATTGTTTTCGGGTGATGTGTTTATTGCACGAAACGTCGAGTGCTTTGCTTGATGAAACAAAAAAAAAATGCGTTGCATTATTTTAGAATGTACTAAACGTTTATTCTTGCCGATTGCGAACGGCGGTGTTTCTTGCAGGCAGCTGACATCGCGCGATGATTTAGGGAATAACATTTCAACGTACGTGTAAATGAGATAGCATATCAGAGCCACTTTTAAACATTTACAAAGCTAAGCTAAGTTTTTTTTAAATAATTAAATTGGTTCAAGCGCATAACTCTGTGCAACATATATTATGCTTCGCTCGTTGCGCTCACACTGCTGTGAGAAGAAACCTTCAAAAACATAAATGAGATCAGCGCCACTGTCTTTCACGGCAGCTTCAGGAAAAAAGGGCCGATGCCACCGGGTTGCTGAAAGCCAAACAAAACATATACACTAAAGTCGCTTTTTACGCGTGTGTTACGTGCCGCGTAAAAAAAAAACCGCGTAAATTCTGGAATCCGCGTAAAAAAACCGCGTAAATCCCGGAATCCGCGTAAAAAACGCGTAAATTCCGGAGTCCGCGTTAAAAAAAGCCGCGTAAAAAGCGACCTTAGTGCATAAAGGAAAATATCGATACCGGCGCGCGATATCGATTTCAATATCGATGCCGTTTTTAATATCGATAAAGCAGATATCGATATTCTATTTTTAATATCGACAACCCTAATATTCAGGTCATTTTCAGTTGTACTACACTGGGGTCGCTTTTTACGCGGGTTGTTTTTATGCGTTTTTTTAAACGAGATATTTTTACAATAACGCGGATTATTTTAGCGCGATTCGGAAGATTATTAGTAGGCGGTATCGAATAAGTTTAGTATACATATATCGAATCTAATCTTTTAAATGCGGTACAACCAACCGCGTAAAAAGCGACCCCAGTGTATTCTATTTTAATATTCCAACTTTAAAACTCCACCCAAACTTTATGCATCGTATACTACGCTCGATAAATCGAGCTCAAATCTCGAATTCCTCAGATTGTGGCAAAAATCTGAAACAAAAGATGAATTCCGAAAGAGTAAATTTGTTATCATGTTACTCCCAGCGCTCTCGCGATGATTTCATAAATTTAGATTGTCGTAATGAATGGCTTTTCATTTGAAAATTAGAACGAACAGCAGTGACAACCGAGAAACTGGTAGCCTGAGTCGAATGATCTTTCCGAGAACAAGTTATCAGATTTAGAAATAGAATACAGATAGGCTCTGGCGCTAGCGCCAGAGCCTATCTGTATTCTATTTCTGCGCTCATGTGGGTTTACTTATTGCTCTCAGGTTAGGAACATCTTAATTTTTTAAATATTCTCTGTCTAGTAATGAAATGATATTAAAATCTCAGATGGCAGATAATGTATTGTTGAGAATTTACTTTACTCATCAATTGTATATTCCTGACGTTAAAAAATCGTAACATTTAATTTCAGGCAGTACGACAATTGCCAAATCGGTAAGCTTTATCGATTAAAATTAGAACATAAAACTAATGCGGAGATTAGAGGCAGTTTCGTAAATTATTCAACCGAAGCGTATCTAGCGATATCGGGTAAACTTATCATAGATTATCCAATTAGGTTATGAATAATTTGTCTGCTATCTGCAATGATAATTCTGCTAGGTAACTATGGAATGCAAAATGCACAACCGACAGACAGATGGGAAACAGTCGAAAAGATACACACAGCGGTATCGAAACTGCAATGTTTTGGAAGTAGGTAGTAGAATGCGCATATACTCGGGAATAAAAAACAGTTCTCTCATCTGCCTCCCGCTTGCTTTCAAACAGACATCGAGAGTTGCACTTGTTCATACCGATAACCGCAAATTAGTAAATGGAAGCCATGCCCTTCTCCTCAAATAGGCTTCTCTAATGCCAAGTGAAGACGTTCATATGTAGCTACTGAATAAGCAACACAACATCATGCATCATCCGACAGTTGCAAATGATATGCATTGTACCGTCAGCTGGAGTGCAGGTGACTAATAACCAAGTTCCAAGTTGAACACTGGGTTCTATATTCACTTACTTAATTCTGGATAGTAATGCACAGCATGAAATTAGTCTTTCACAAGAGGATGCTCATGTATTATGTAATCCTATTGCTGTGTTTCCCAGTGGTTTCTCGTTTATCTGAAATGATAGAAGTAGATCTTATATTATTACCTTGTCAAACATGATTAATACTGTTCCGTGTTGGGTAAAACACAAATTTAATGATAAGTAGAACCCTAAATTAAATTATATCGACCAAGACGCACTCGAATCATCTGATAATTAATTTTATGGGGCACCACAAAATGTAATGAAAATCGCCCATAATACGGTATCAACCACTGACTTCTGAGTCACAGACTAACGGACGTTTAACTACCGACTAGGTGTGAACTTGAGCAAGTTATTCTGTGTCTAGCCATCGACAAGGCCATTAGCTGTGAACCGTGAAGATGCTAACGTGATTTCGTTAATGGTTATGTTTGCATGAAGCCGACTAGGTATAAAGTGTCTGACCTGCAACTGTGTGTAGGTATATATTTATTACTTGACACGACTAATACTAGGTGCCCAGCTTATTGCTACCCTCTGCGGGTTTGACTGCATTCACTACGTCATGATAATTCTCTTGCATCCGAAAGCACTTTACCATAGCGAGCTATGGTGGAAAAATCTGCACTCATCATTCATTGTAGATTGCCCGGATGATGTGAGAAAATTTTACACAAAACCTTGTTTTGCACTTTAGTCCATACCGCACCCTGGTATTAGAACTTCCCCGCTTACTACGAAACATGTAAAAGGTAAGCCGTTATTTTTCTACCGTTGGAACTTATGAACTTATAGAAGGGCTTTGATGAAATGAAAAATAGTCACTACAAATAAATGCTATACGTTTCAGTTGGTTTTTGACGTAAGTCATACAAGCAAATTTTAATAATTTCCCACATTATATTTTTTGACCTAAATTTTATATATCCCAAAATTTTGGGCTGAAATCAAACTAACACAGAATGTTGCCAGTTCGATGGACGAATTAGCTCGAAATCCCCTACAACTAATGCTGAAATGTATCGTGCGAACCAAGGTGCAAATACTGAATAATCACAGAAATGGATAACCAACAAAAAAAAAAACTGTTGAAACTATCTATTGCAAAATTGTCCACCGTCATAACACGCCAACTTTGCATAATTGTAATGCTCAACCCGCATGAGGCAGACATTGTTGTTGTATAGAGGAAACAAACTGTTAGTCGTGGTTTTTGCAAGAAGGTGTAATCGCCGTTGTTGTCACGTCATCGAAGTGGAACCGGCCCCCTTTTATAGGTTACTAGCTGACCCGGCAAACTTCGTCCCGCCTATTTTAGTGTTTAATTTAATAATTTTAAACATTTCAAATTTATTGATTCCTTGCGATTGGATTATATCGTTTAAAAATAATTGGTTTTATCGGAATGGCAACATCCTCAACTTTTGGCTTTTGTACATGTCCTCTATTCCGGATATATATTGGGTGAATTTTAGTTCTTTTCGTTGTTTTCCAGAAACTGAAAGTGGTCATCTTCTGATTCAAAATGAAATCCAGGGTCAATGCTTGGTTTCTTTACTTCTTTCGATTACGGACTTATCCATATGTATTAGTATTCGGTTATTTGCGGATGTTTTCCAGAAGTTGCCATTTTTCAATTCAAACTGTTGTCTAAGATCAATTTATAGCTCCTTGCATCATTCTGGATCCGATGATCCGGAACCGTAAGTCGCCATGTTGGATTTAAAAATGGCATTTGGAGACAATTTCTGGCCCCTGAGCGTCATTCTGGTTTGAGAAACACCCATATTGGGTGTTATTTGCTCATTTTCGGCTGTTTTCCAGAAACCGGATGCCACAATCTTCGAATTCAAAATGGTGTCTGTGGTCGATTCTAGCTCCTGTGTATCATTCTGGTTCAGAAGATACTCATTTTGTATGGAAATCAGCCATTTTTGGTAGTAATTTAGAAACCGGAAGTTGCCATCTTACAATTCATAATGGTGTCTAAGGTCAATTTTCAGCTTAATTCTCGTTCCAGAGATACTCATATTGGGTGGTATTTGATCATTTTAGGCTGTTTTCCAGACACCGGAAGTCGCCATCTTGGATATCAGAATGGCATTAGGAGACAATTTTTGGCCTCTGAGCGTCATTCTGGTTGAAATGGTCTGGTTCTGGGTCTGAGGTCGAACTGTGGCTTCAGTGCATCATAACAATCCCGGAAATATCCATATTGGATGGTATTTGGTCATTTTCGGCTGTTTTTCAGACACCGGAAATCGCCATCTTACAATTCAAAATGTTGTCTGAGGTCGATTTGTGGCTTCAGTGCGTCATAACAATTCCGGAAATACCCATATTAGGTGGTATTTGGTCATTTGCCGCTGTTTTTCGGAAACCGGAAGTCGCCATCTTGGATTTCAAAATGGCATTTGGGAACAATTTCTGGCCTCCGTGCGTCAATCTGATTAAAGAAACGCTCATATTGAATGGTATTTGATCATTTTCGGCTGTTTTCCAGACACCGGAAGTTACCATCTGGGATTTCAGAATGGCATTAGGAGACAATTTTTGGCCTCTGAGCGTCAATCTAGTTGAAGAAACATTTATATTGGGTGGTATTTGGTCATTTTCGGCTGTTTTCCAGACACCGGAAGTCGCCATCTTACAATTCAAAATGTTGTCTAAGGTCGATTTGTGGCTTCAGTGTATCATAACAATCCCGGAAATACCCATATTGGGTGGTATTTGGTCATTTGCCGCTGATTTTTAGAAACCGGAAGTCGCCATCTTGGATTTCACATTGGCATAAGGAGACAATTTTTGGCCTCTGAGCGTCATTCTAGTTGAAGAAACACTCATATTGGGTGGTATTTGGTCATTTTCGGCTGTTTTCCAGACACCGGAAGTCGTCATCTTACAATTCAAAATGTTGTCTAAGGTCGATTTGTGGCTTCAGTGCATCATAACAATCCCGGAAATACCCATATTGGGTGGTATTTGGTCATTTGCCGCTGATTTTCAAAAATCGGAAGTCGCCATCTTGGATTTCGAAATGGTATTTGGAGACATGCCAGAAGAAGGAAGGGTGTCGAAACATTATGGACATGTTTGTTACACCTAAAAACATACACCTGCTAAATTTGGTTATATTTGCTTGATTGGTTCTCGAGCTGTGCATAATTTGAGTTTCATTTGTATGGGACCCCTCCCTTATAGAAGAGAGAGGGGTGTCAAACCATTATATTTGTTACCCCTAAAAACAATCACCTGCCAAATTTGATTCCATTTAGTTGGTTAGTTCTCGAGATGTGCAGAAATTTGTGTTTCATTTGTATGGGACTATGGACATACTTGTTACCTCTAAAAACATTAACATACCAAATTTGGTTGTATTTGGTTGATTGGTTCTCGAGCTGTGCGAAATTCGTATTTCGTTTGTATGGGACCCCTCCCTTGTAGAAGAGGAAGGGGTGTCAAACCATTATGGATATATTTGTTACCACTAAAAACATCTACCTACCAAATTTGGTTCTATTTACTTGGTTAGTTCTCGAGATGTGCAGAAGTTTGTGTTTCATTTGTATAAGACCCCTCCCTTCCAGAAGAGGGAAGGGTGTCGAACCAACATGGACATATTTGTTACTTCTTAAAACATCCACATGCCAAATTTGGTTTCATTTACTTGGTTAGTTCTCGAGATGTGCAGAAATTTGTGTGTCATTTGTATGAGACCCCTCCCTTCCAGAAGAGGGAAGGGTGTCGAACCAACATGGACATATTTGTTACTCCTAAAAACATCCACTCGCCAAATTTGGTTCCATTTGCTTGGTTAGTTCTCGAGATGTGCAGAAATTTGTGTTTCATTTGTATGGGGCCCCTCCCTTCCAGTAGAGGTGAGGGTGTCGAACCAACATGGGCATATTTGTTACTCCTAAAAACATTCACTTGCCAAATTTGGTTCCATTTACTTGGTTAGTTCTCGAGTTGTGCAGAAATTTGTGATTCATTTGTATGAGACCCCTCCCTTCCAGAAGAGGGAAGGGTGTCGAACCAACATGGGCATATTTGTTACTCCTAAAAACAATCACCTGCCAAATTTGGTTCCATTTGCTTGGTTAGTTTTCGAGGGGAAGGGTTTCGAATCAACATGGACATATTTGTTACTCCTAAAAACATCCACTTGCCAAATTTGGTTCCATTTGCTTGGTTAGTTTTCGAGATGTGCAGAAATTTGTGTTTCATTTGTATGGAACCCCTCCCTTGCAGAAGGGGGAGGGGTCTCGAACTATCTTAGTCACCTTTCCCGGCCCCTAAAACCCCTATATACAAAATTTTACGCCGATCGGTTCGGTAGTTTCCAAGCCTATATGAATCAGACAGACAGACAGACAGACAGAGCTGCATTTTTATAAGTTTAGATAAGCAACGCATTCCAATATGCCGCACACAAATAAATCTTACGAACGCGACACGGTGGCGTTATGACCAGTGCTGGCTTGCTAACTTTTTATTGGCTAGTCACACTTTTCAGTCACAGGCAGATATTTGGTAAGTAGGGTGGGAATCAAGATCAGTTAATTCCTGGAACGAGTAACTTACTCGTAGAGTTGGCTAATTAAGGAAATATACCTATGTTGTTGTAGAATAACAATGAAGCAGTAGGAGAATGTTTGCTTTCACTTCAAGCAAAAGTGTTTTCTTGGTAGAAGTAAAATTATGCAAAACGACCAACATCGAGAACCTACTTAGAAAATGAGTTACAACACATTACGACTGCGCCCACCGTACAAACAGAGTAGGGGAGTATTGTACAAAACACACCAGTTAAGCATTCACGAAATTTACAGCGCTTCTAATCATTTTTGAGCGACATTGAACGTGTGAGATGATTGTAGGATCTATATAATGCATGTTATTCCTAAAATACTCGATTTCAATGTTATTTTTGGTAAAATCTACCATTGCCACCAAACAAGCTCGTGACTAAAACGCACTACAACAAAAGTCAATATGCCTTAAAACAGAATGCTAATATGCTACGAGCAGCAATCAGCAGCGAGAAGCGCTTGAAGTCTCAGAAGTAAAATCAAATGCAATGGAATATGCCCTAAGGTGTCAAGCAATCTTTTGCAGGCTTTTCATAGTGCATTCTGCCCCAATTTTAATTTTGATCGTTTTTAGGTTGAAAGTTGACGAAAGATAGTTAAATAAATTGAAATATTTATAGTAATAGCAGGGGTCACCTTACCCAACTGGTGTATTTTGTACGGTTCTCCCCTATGTGGGTCGGTTTTAACACGTTATTTCGATAGTACCCTCGAAATTTTTTCACCGTCATCACTTCAATCTGGAACATGTTCAGTTCACACACGACCTGGTATGACGAGGCAAAAAATTACTCCGCCTAGGAGTCATACCGCGTCAGGTCTCACCGTAGATAACGGGCATCATTCATCGGACATCATGAACAAAGTTCGCAGCCAAAAGTATTGCAAGTACGGGTGTTGACCTTTAGTACCGTTTTCTGGCGCTTGCTGTTTCGATTGTGGTGTGATTATCAATCAGACGAACGAATAGATGAAGAAAACTAAATCAATCAGACGAACTGAAATACCTTCATGACTTAATGTCTGAGACATAAAAAAAAACCATTTTATAGTTGTGATATATATTTTTACGAGTTACGTGTGCTGAATTGATTTCTAGTAAACAAACTACTGACCAACAAGCAACTATTTTTTCGGGGTTTTGGTATCGAATCTACATAAAGGTTCTTATGATAACAAGAATCTTTTCTCTTCAGGAAAAGCATGAATATTTCGATTCAGATTTTGCTCCACATATAAACAAGTTGGCCATTCTGTTTGGATAATAGTTCCAACAACTCGAGACATTTTGCATTGATATAGAGTATGTCCGTTTTTATAGAGCAGATAAAACAATAACACAATTTAAATGAAAAATGAAAATTGTAAATGACAAAAATACTCTTCGATGCGAGATATGCCAGGTAAATATTTACAAAAAGTATTCTGTATTGAACAAAAAATGTGGTTATAGATTTTTTTACTTGATAAATAACATTTATAAAGGGAGCTCGTAGTCTCAAGGTTAAAGAGTCCGCTTCGAAAAGCGAAAGGTCATGAGTTCGAAAGTTTGTGAAACCGTACCGTTTGGGGTCGAGAGGGACTTTCTCGCATGGGTTCATTCTCAGGCTCCCCTGCATATCCTTACTTCGACCCTTTCCTCACACTAAATTACATAGCAAAATCACGCAATTACAATTGCCAAGATTTGGCAGGAAGCACAGTAGAGAAAAGCAGTAATGTTAAGCATGGAAGGCAATGGAAGGGTAAAAGTAAAAATAATTTGTCTCCTACCACGGTGACAAAAGTAACTTCCTTTCCGTCATAATCTTTAGAGATGCAGATGTAAACTTGATCTCTAACAACAACGAACGTAACACTTCTTTCCTTACCTAACCGACCTCAAGGATGCACCCGACACCGTTATCGATTTTTACAAAAAGCAGAAGCTACTGAATTGATGTACATTGCAGATGGTAAATTAATCCCAAAAAACCATCAATGTCTACAAATGTACAATCTTTGTGTAATTTTATTAGGTCAGATCCATCACGGAGGAGCTATTACGAAATAAGCGGTCGTCAAGCTAAATAGAGCTCTGATAAAACTTACAGTAGAGCCGATAGATGCTAATGCGTTTTTGTTGATTAAATTTAGAAACTGATCTTCATGGGGTAATTTCAAGTCCAAAAAAACGCAGTCCACTTTAACTCGCGATATGTAGGAACAATACTCTTTTCATGACAGTAGGACTTTTAAAGCGTGCAGAAAAATTGACGCAGTGTCATGTTTCTTTGTCTGTGGCGGTTTCAAAACTATGCAAACTAGACATATTGATGTTATAGGATTTTTATGGCATTGAATTGAAATTCCTGTCCATCGCCCAATTGGTCAATAGATTGAGGTAATTCCGCTCTATTTCAATATTTGCTCAGAATTCGTTAAACGGGTCACAAAAAATCGAAAAACTAGAAGATTTTCACCAACAAATTTTATTCAATATGAGTAAATTTTCATGTTGTAATTGAGATTTTAAATTTTGGTCATTATTTGACGTAGAATAACGTCTCTAAGGAAGGTTCTGGAGGGGTGTGAAACGAAAATATAAAATTGGAAAATGTAATGAAATTTGTCCAATTTCAAAAGTCTATAACTCGGTTAGTTTTTCCCGATTTTTTTTTGCTTTCATGCAGCAATCAAAAAACAAAAAAATAGAAAATTGTGAAAATTGTAATTTTTTTTCGATCATTTAAAAGTAGGGTCCTCCCTTAATATAAGTTGAAAACAAGACCAAACAAGTGGTGTTGTCAGAACCAGAACAATATCCGGAAACTGAAATTTTACCACAGATGCTATTTTTCAGATGCACAGATGCTATTACTTCCCAAATGGAAGAACAGTTGAGCAATTGTCGCTGAAACTAGGCCACTAGGTGCACAAGGTCTTTCAAATTTGACATAAATGCACATAGTTATTAGAAATAGAGAAAAAATGATAATACCATTTTTGTTTGATCGAACAGTTTTCAGAAAAGTTGAAATTTTAGCAATTCTTGATGTATTATTTGAGCTATATCTCTGGAATTCGTCATGTAAAGTACTACAAGTACGTATTTTCTATAAAGAAGAATGATAGGACTTTCATTTGAAGTGATCAGAATTTAGGCCGCCATCTTGAATTTGGTCGCCATCTTGGATTATATCAGAAAAATGCAATTTTGACCATGTTCACAACTACCGATTTTAGATCTGAGACCAACATTGGAAAGCTGAGAAGAAATGCTATAAGATGCAAGACAAAAATTAGGTGAGCATCAGTGTTAACCCACCAATTGAACCTATTTTCCAAGCTGAGTTTCAAAATATTCAACGTACACCGCGCGATCAACGTAGTAACCTGTCTACTGAGACCAAGTGGATGCACATTAGGGTGTCCCAAAAAAAAATCGATGTTGAAAAAGTCAAGGTGCTCAGCCCTAAATTGAAAGATAATTTTATTTATAGCATTTTTGTAGAACATTTCGACTTTTTAAAAAATTGTTTTTAGGTTCGATTTTTTTTGGGGCAGCCTAATGCACATGTTATACCCTACTAGCTCCATAAATCATAATCGATTGATGCTACAACTAGTACGCCACTACTGTTTTTTTGGGTTTAGTAACAATAATGAATACAACAGTAGCATGTTTGATACTAACAAAGCGATTGGTTTTTTATTACTAAGCAGTTCCACAAAAAATGTCCCAGTTCCAATATTTTATTTATATTGTCATTTTTAATTTGGCTGAAACTTTGCATAGACGGTTCTATAGGCAAAAGATGTCATATTATGCTATTGGTTTAATTTTTTGGAGCAAGACTCATTATTGAGAAGCAATTGAAAATGCTATTTTGGGAAGGTATTTATGATTACAAATACATGATCCCTTCTAAAAGTCTTCTTCTCTAAAAAGTTGTAGTTAATATTTTAGTCTCTTCGAAAAAATATAGACTTTAAAATAATTTTTTTTTGAAAAAAAAAGTAAAAGAAAATTGTAAAATTATTGTCAGGTTTTACCTATTATCGCCCGGGGGGTTAATGAAGACATAGAGAACTAATTTCTTGCAGAAAGATGCTCTGTATTATGAAGAACCATCATGCAAAAAATTAGCGCTCTAGGACATCATTTACCCCCCGGACGATAATAGGTAAAACCTGACGCTAATAAAGCCGATACCTATCTAAGAAAGCTCATTTTTTAAATTTTTTTTTTATAAAAACTACAAAAGATTACCTAAAAAATGCAACAAAAGAAAATATTATAGAGTGTATATTTTTTCGGAAAGACAAAACTATTATCTACAACTTTATCGAAAACGTCATACCAATCAAACAAACCGTTCTGGCCCCAAAAATATTTCTAGTCATAAATACCAACCTTAAATAAAGTTTTCAATAGCTTCTTAATAACGAGTCTTGCTCCAAAAAAACAAACCAATAACAAAGTTTCATCCAAATTAAAAATGACAATTTAAATAAAATATAATAAAACTGAGACATTTTTTGTGGAACTGCTCAGTAATGAAAAAACCTATCGCTTTGTTAGTATCAAACATGCTAGTGTTGTGGCGTACTAGTTGTAGTATCAATCGATAATAATTTATGGAGCTAGTAAGGTATAACATGTGTATCTACTTGGTCTCAGTAGACAGGTTACTACGTTAATCGTGCCGTGTAGGTTGAATATTTTGAAACTCAGCTTGGAAAATAGGTTCAATTGGTGGGTTACCACTGATGCTCATCTAATTTTTTTCTTGCATCTTATAGCATTTTTTCTCAGCTTTCCAATGCTGGTCTCAGATCGAAAATCGGTAGTTGTAAACATGGTCAAAATTGCATTTTTCTGATATAATCCAAGATGGCGGCCAAATTCAAGATGGCGGCCTAAATTCTGATCACTTCAAATGAAAGCCGTATCATTCTTCTTTACAGAAAAGTGATACTTGTAGTACTTTACATAACGAATTTCAGAGATATAGCTCAAATAATACATCAAGAATTGCTAAAATTTTAACTTTTCTGAAAACTGTTCCGCCGGGGTCATCAAATTCGATCAAACAAAAATGGCATTATCATTTTTCCTCTATTTCTAATAACTATGTGCATTTATATCAAAATTGAAAGACCTTCTGCACCTAGTGGCCTAGTTTCAGCGAGAATTGCTTAGTTTTTTTAAAAAACGCTGTATTTCATACATGCCTCTGCAACGGAGCTTACTGAACGCTTCATTTCTTATTTTCAAGTCTGTCGGAAATTCGATTTACATAATTATCGTGGATTAGCCATAATTTCCTGCATTCCTAAACTATTAGCCATTTTTAGCAAATTTCTCTCCAAATTAAAAACCGGATAACTGAGAAGCAACATGGCTTTTTCAGGAAACGTTCAATTTATAAAATATTCATTGAATGCAATGGATAATGGACACCCAGTAGTAGCTCTTTACACAAACTTGAGCCAGAACCCCTGAAGTGGCTCGATTCATATTTAATTACTCACCAACAAATAAATAAATTCGTTAGACAGCACTCAAATTCGATTCTAATTACTGCTGGTGTTCCCCAAGGCTCTCACTTAGGACCTTCTCTTTTAATCTTGTACGTTAACGACGTTCCCTCTATTCTGAAAAATAGAAACTAATTAAGGTTTTTTTTTGGAAAATAAGAAATAAAGAAGACATCAATGCATTCCGGAATGAAATACAGATATTCTACAAATGGTGTAAGAAAAAGCTTACTAGAGCTCAATGTAAAAACACACCCTTTGAGCTTTATAAAGCGCTTTTGTTACAACTTTCAGGACTTGTATACCATTAAAATACTATATAGTCTATGTAAGATTAATACTGGAACTCTGCAGCATTGTATGGTCACCCCATACACTCACACACAAAAAAGTAGAAAAAGTATAAAAGCAATTTTCATTGTGTGCCCTTTGTAAATTAGGCTGAACAATATTTCCTCTTTCATTATATGAAGCTCGTTGCACGATATCGTTTCGCCGAGCATTGATTCAGTAACACTTTTGTCCGAGCTAAATGTGATTTGACCATCTTATTCATCTTACTCACCTTAGTGGAGCGAAACTTACAGCTAATTGGGAACTGTATAGAACATCACTAACAAAACACAACAAGGAAATAAGAAAATCCAGAAAGACAGTTGGAAATTAATGTGTGAACGTATTAAAAACACATCCACTTCAGCCAGGTTGCAAAAAGCCCTGTCTAAAGAACATTCCAACGGTTTAGGCAAATTGAGAAAAACTGACGGTACTTACATCACAGATTCTCAGGAAACACGGGAAATTATGATGGAAAATCACTTCCCAGGATCATATTCGGATACTGATGAAGTGCAGGATCAAACTGGAGAGCAGCTAAGCTCACATGCGACTTGGACTGAATCCCAGGAACTTGCCTGTTCTATATTTAGTAAATAGAAGGTTGAATGGGCAATAGACTCTTTCCAACCATACAAGTCTCCAGGAATGGATGGAATACAGCAATACAGCAAGAGCAAGCAACTGTTTATTCCAAATATTACGGAGATGTGTAAGGTGAGCCTAATATCAAATTACATTCCATCTAGTTGGAGACAAACTAAAGTAATTTTCATACCAAAAGCCGGAAAGCGAGATAGGACAATTCCGAAAGCGTTTAGGCCAATTAGTTTAACTTCAATCTTTTTGAAAACAATGGAAAAATTAATCGACTACCATATTAAAACGGTATATATGAAATCCAATCCAATAAGCAAATTTCAATTTGCTTACAAAAACAACGTATCAACCACTGACGCGCTACATATGTTAGTGGGAAAAATCGAAAAATCCATCCATGCCAAGGAAATTTCCCTGGCAGCCTTTCTTGATATTAAAGGAGCTTTTGATAATGCGTCTCACAACTCAATGAAAATGGCAATGGAAAGGCATGGCGTAGACAGAAACACAATAAAGTGGATTCATGCCATGCTAATAACTCGCGAAATAACAGCTAAACTCGGTGGGACGTCCCTAACAAGAAAAACTACGAAAGGATGCTCTCAAGGAGGGATATTATCTCCCCTGTTTTGGTCAATAATCGTAGACGATCTTCCTCGGAGCCTATCGGAAAACGGCTCCGAAGTGATAGGTTTAGCGGACGACGTAGTGATTTTAGTTAGGGGGAAGCACGACTGCGTTATTTCTGATAGAATGCAAACTGCACTTAGTCTCACAGCTCAATGGTGTAGACGAGAGGGGTTGAGTGTAAATCCATCCAAAACAACTATTGTTCCTTTCACTCGAAAAAGGAAATACATTATCACTAAATTGCGATTGGAAGGCACTGATATAATGCTTTCCACTGAAGTCAAATATTTGGGAATCATACTTGACCAGAAACTAAACTGGAACACTCAAATAGGACAAACAATTACCAAGGCCACAAACGCTCAATGGGTATGCAGCAGAGCCATTGAAAAAAGCTGGGGTTTCAAACCCAGCATGATACACTGGATATATAAAACAATAATCATACCCAGAATAACCTACGCCTCGTTAGTTTGGTGGCCCAAATCCACTCAAGCTAAGCTAGGCGAAATCCAAAGATTGGCCTGTGCATCGATTTGTGGAGCTATGAGAAGCACTCCATCAAAAGCCCTAGATGCAATACTTCACCTTCTTCTTCCACTTCATCAGGTGGTTCAACTAGAAGCGGAAAAAAGTGCTCTAAGGCTAAATCGACAGTGCAACCTAAAAGAAGGAGATCTAACAGGACACCTGAGAATACTAAAAGATTTCAAAAATAAATAATCTAATAAAACATAAGGAGGATTGGCTGGAGAGGAAACCAAATTTCGGTATTCCTTACGAACAGTAGAGATAGAACGAGAAAGTTGGCAACAAAGTGGACCCACAATTCGGGATGGTTCACTTTGCTTCTACACAGACGGTTCTGAAATGAATGGTTCTGCGGGTGCGGGATTCAAAGGACCAGGAATTAATAAATTTTTTCCCATGGGACACTGGCCAACAGTATTCCAGGCGGAAATATACGCGATAATAGAATGCACGAATACGTGTCTGGAAAGAAATTATCGGCACGCAAATATATGCATTTTCTGTGATAGTCAGGCAGCACTTAAAGCCCTGAATTCTCCATTCTGCCACTCTAAACTAGTGTGGGAATGCATCCTGTCGCTTCGAAAGTTAGCTATGTAAACCAGGTCAACTTATACTAAGTTCCTGGTCATTGTGGAATCGAAGGAAACGAGAAGGTCGACTTACTAGCCAGACAAGGGTCATCTACTAACTTGTTGGCCCAGAACCTTTCTGTGGAGTCTCCCCGAGCGCTCTAAAAGCTGAACTCGGTGAATGGGAAAAAGCGACCGTCAAAGCAAACTGGGATGTCATAAGCGGATTACGACAATCGAAAAGATTCATAGAGCCAAATCGCGAGAAGAGCCTCGTGCTGCTCAGATTGAATAAGAAAGACTTGAGGACATTCACAGGTCTTATAACAGGGCACTGTCCGAGCAAGTATCATCTCAAGAAGATAGGCAAACTTGATGATGATAAATGTCGCCTGTGTGGCATCGAAAGCGAAACTTCAGAACATCTACTCTGCGAATGCCGAATATTAATACAACGCAGATTGCGTATCTTCGGTAAGGGACACATAGAACCTACCGAAATTTGGAGGGAGAGTCCTGGTGAGGTAATAAACTTCATACGAAGTGCGTTGCCCAACTGGAATAAATGTGCAATGCAGCAAGGACATCAACTCGCCAAATAGTGATGTACCTGCTCGTACGCACTTAGAGTAAGGTGAAGCATACCACAATAGATCAAACAATGGTCGCAGTGGTTCAGTCTTCTACAAGGGAAAAATCTTATTCAGACGCTGCCGCTGCGTCATTGCCTGCAGGTCGGAGACCAGTGGACGGGACTGCCGCTTCTTGACATGTATGCCCATGTTCGCCAGTTTCTTCTTCACTGTTTGGCCGGTGGCATCGATCTCCTGGTCGAGCGCACGCCACGGTGTAGCCACTTTACCCTCGGTCTTCCTCTTCAGCACCCTTTGAGCTTTTTGTCGCCCAGGGTCGTCGGCCACCCGAAACCGCACTTTCTTTCAATGCTCTGATTGTTGTCCAATAGTGCCAAGATGCTGTAGATGCCGGAACGGGCGTAACCGGTTTTCAAGAACTGCCTCACGATGTCTTTTTTGACGCGCAGGGTACCGTTCTTTTAATGCGCACACTTATGAACGAAGTAGCTTCATTGTTTTCACCATCACGTTTAGAATTCGACTGATGGAGCTGTCATATTTTTCTGCTGACTTGGTTAATATGATTGATGCTGCATGCGTAGTTTCTTCAGTGCGAGTAAGGGTACACCCATGAAAAATCGGCAATTTTTGTTCATTTTATTTAACCCAAACGTTATATAGGCCTTAAAAATGATGAAAGTTTGACAATAATAATTGATACATGTTTTTTTGCTTCATTTCAGTTGTTATACTGTTCCGGGCTTTCTTTTCCGCATAATTGATATTTGGTTTTTTTTATTACACTGTTTCTAGTTCGCGATTATAAGCTAGATTTTTTTCGCTGACAAAGTGTTATGATTTCTTCTTTCGGTTCTTTTCGTTTCTCCATTTCTTCTCCATACTCACAAAGAATTTCTGGTTTTGCATAACATACGTATTTTTTCTCTTTCAACAATAGGTCAGTAGAGTAGATCTGAATATAATAGCTGATTTTCCAATAAATTTAGTGTACATTATCAGCTTTAAAAGCATTTAATTCAAATAATTGTGAACCGAAAATTCGTTGTTCTTGGCACATCAACTCATTTTGATGACAGTTCAACATGCGGAAATTAATTAAGCTAATTCAATTACAACCACCAAGCTACGGCTCGTTACGCTTTTCCTCCAGATCAGCATAATTTAGTGAGATTTTCAGTGGCGAAAACCCATGACGGACGAAATTAATTCATGTGATAGCTTCAGAGCGTGATATATACGCACACGTGTAAATCAAAGCAAAATTCTGTTGATTCATGTTTACAAATACACCAATAAGAGTTAAACAAAAAACGAATTAATCATTTAAGGTGATATTGTTTCGAACCAAATTATCACATTTATCTAATATTATTTTTGGAAAAGGCACTGGGGGTTGTCTAGCAAAACGCTGCCTGTAGCATAATAATTCTTCATTGCAAAAAACTGGTGATGAATTAATTTTTTATGCTCAAATTATTCGCGGACTTTCAGATCCAACCGTAAGCATCAAAATCAACCACTGAAACTGAATTAACCGTTCGGTAATTTTTGTTTCGATAAAATATAGTATGGCTTCCTCAAACCGTTTTTGTTTGCTTTTTTATTTGCGGAAAAGGATATGATAAAAAAATTTCACCTGCTCAACGAAATCTTTGATGTTTTAATACGAGCAAAAAATGTCAGTGTGAGTATCTTGAAAAGCTCACTGAATGTACTTTAATCTGTAAAGCAACATTTCTATTCAAAACTCTAATCTCCAAGCACTAATTTACTTTAAAATCATTAATTAAACAAAACCTTTGAAATGCAGTTAAATCGATATAGCGATTGTCAAAAAAAGATTCGGTAATACAACAAATTTGTTAAAAATAATGTATGATAGGGTAATTCGTTTTGTGTAAAGCAAAAGCTAAAATTGCCAGTACAACTCGAATCCAACTTCTGAAACAATTCGATTCCATTGGCTCAGATAACGATCGACATTTTACATACGATGGTAGAAAGATAAATTACCATTACACTGTCTAGCATTCATCGTTTCTTTCTGTGGCTTCGCAGAACATACATAACTTTCAGTTGCAAAACCGGTTCCCGGTCGAGTCAGGCAAACCGGCTTAAGTCGTCCAGCCGGCGGCGCCCACCTGGTGATTGCACGGATTTTCAAGTTCAAGGTGTCCAAAGGACAGTACTTCCCCGTTGTCCACCAGCATGAGGAGGTTTGATTAGCCATGCAGCCACGGCTGATGTTGGGAAATACCCAGACACTCACGTACATGGCGTGATTGTTAACGATGGCAATCATTTGCTTTTTTTATAAGGCTTAGAACTCTACAATCACAGAATACACATTATACATTCGAGTCGATGACACTCTAGTTCCGTGACCAAGCAACTATAATTGCTAACTTAGTTAGATGGTATTTTGCATTTACAATTCAATCCAATGAAAAAAGTCGTTTTGCCATTACATTAAAACGTCATCAAATGGCAAAAGAGAAATTAATCCTATAACGGTATTATGAAGATATTCTTCGGCGAAAAATATTATGACCTGTTGATTATACTCTGGTGATCTCGTTCGCCAGATGGAATTACGTGATTGGCATTTTGTCCCGTCTGTGTAGTGAAGTTAGAGACTAATAACCATCAACGTGGAGGCTTCCACTCATTTATAGCAACTGTGTATCGGTTTTAGTTATAGACTCGAAAGCGCAAGTTGAGAGAGACCATGGAGGATTCAATTTAGTGTCAACTGTGGAGAAAGGTTGCTGTTGGTGTTATGATATATTCTGAAAAATTAACAGAACCAATTGATAAAGTAAAACGAAAATAGAAAAAGTAGAAACGTAAGTGGTTACATGAAAATTCCACTATGTGCATCATGGGAACAGGTTTGGATGATTGAATGTGATTGAAAAACTAGCTTTTTAGTAGATACCAGAAGTTACTTACGCGGAAAACACAGAGAATGTTGATCATAACGATGAGAAGGATTAACTCTTAGTGAACATTATCAATACAGATCGACCGTTTGGTTTGCGGTTGAAACAACCAGGAAAACGTAGCATTCAATTATTAAAGCTGTGCCTCGCTTTATTGTCTTTAGTATTTAATTACCGATGACTTAATTTTAGACTAACATTGAACTATTTGCTATCGAGATAATAAAGTGAACCCCTTATAATATAGTGAAAATTTGATGCTCAATTAACGATATAAAAAATACTGGGAACGACCTTTTATATAAAGTAACATGTTCGCTACATGCTACATTTTGTGTGTGAAAATCTTCCTAGTGTCATCGTCAGCAAATTAAGTATCATTATTTAATTTCAGATTTGTTTTGGGTAATCAAACAAAAAACATTGTGATCACGAAACAACTCGAGGAAAAAAAATGCGTTACTAATTTCAACTGATTAGGTGAGAGCGAAAGTAACCGCGATTAAGTAACTGACTGTACAAGCGCTTGTGAGAATCAACCACCGGTTGTTCATTTTTTTTTCAGTTCGAAATTTTGCTTGACGAAGGCGACTAGCTCAAATTAGTAAAATTGACAATAGTCATTGAAATAATCAATTACGGAAACTCGGTGAATCGTTAACGCCCGTCTATACCTAATGATGATTTTGTTGAAAGTGATTTTTTTTCTAGTGATGTTTTTAATAATTGTCGGTAGAAAATTAATCGAAGGTTTCGACCATTACCTTCTTTGTGGTCAGTTTGGGCCACAGGTAGAGCATATTTCTGTGTTGTATGTTTCCTCGGCTGCCTTGTTAGACCAGTATCGTATCATACTCGCCTGAAACCTCGTAACTTTTGGAATTTCATCAACTCGAAGAGAAAACGTACTTCAATCCCCAAAAACGTTTACTACGACGGGACTGAGTCGAAATCAAACTCAGAGTGTTGTGAATTGTTTGCGAGTTTTTTTTGCTTCAGTTTTTGCTAGTAATACTGCATCTGCACTTGAAGCTGTTGAAGCTGCAGTTCCTGTTCCGGCTAACTTAGTGGATTTTATTACCGATATGGTTTTGGCTGCTGCGAAAAAAATTAAACGTTCGTTCTCTGCTGGACCTGCCAGTATCCCGATGGTGATATTTGGTCGATGCGCACCTTTCTTGGCTGAACCTTTGTGTTGCATTTTCAACAAATCTTTTGAACAAGGCCAATTTCCGGAAATTTGGAAACAATTCTTCATGTTTCCGGTATTCAAAGTGGAGATCGTCGGAACGTGAGGAACTATTGAGGTATAACAAGCCTTTCGGCTGCCTCTGAACTTTTCTAAATAATCGTAAGTACGTTTGTTTTATCTCGTGTAGAGAACTATATCTCTACTGACCAGCACGGTTTTATGCCGGGGCGGTCCGTTAACACCAATATTCTTGATTTTACATCCATATGCATTTCCAACATAGAACGAAAAGCTCAAGTTGATGCAATATACACGGACCTAAAAGCTGCGTTTGACAAAATTGACCATTTTATACTACTGGAGAAAATTTCGCGACTCGGTGCCTCTCAGAAGCTTACTGCATGGTTTAGCTCCTTTTTACGCGGTAGAGTATTAAGCCGCGGCAGTAACTCGATCGATTTGAATGATCTTTCGGTTGCATCTATCACCCCCGCTCCCCAATCAGTCAGGTGCGGTTGTATTCGCTTCGCATGAACTGTAAACTGCAGATTGGTGAAATACCTGTGTGTTCTCCAACCAGGTTTTCTGACAAATTTCGCTAGCGGAAATTTGGAACTGTAAACTATCTTGACACATCACTGAAGTTGAGCATAATAAAGACTTGTTTTTTTACGTAGAACTACATTTCTCAGGAAGATCGGCTACATTGGGGTGAAAATGAAAATATAAAAACGGAAAAGGGGACATAATTTGTGTTTTCACATGCTGATAAGCCGCTTAGTTTCCAACGCATTCCCGTCGTTTTTGTAGCAATCAATTGAAAATTATCCACGCATGAGCCCCCAAATACAGACAATTGTAATTTGATTATTTGAAGTATTGTAGGTAGCGAACGGCTTCGGCAGTGGTTAAGATTGCTGCAGAAAACCTGCCGAAGCCTTTCGCTACCCTACTATTGAAAATTGTTATTGAAAAGTGTTAAAATAACAAGAATTAAAACAAAATTTATTAAAAAGTCTTGAAAAAGCAATCAGTTTACTAGTGAAGGATGGGTGCTAACTATGTAGCAGCGGGCAGCAGCGATAGCGAGTACCAGTAGCGGTAGTAGTAGCAGCGTCAGCGGTAAGTGTAACGGTATTACCCTTTCTAGTAAAAAGCTGCTTATGTGCGGTAGCGACAATTCCTCCAGTAAAAACCTAAATTAATCCACCTAGCGGTCAGGCCCAGCCTTTCTCATTCAAACTTTTATTTGTAAAAATAGATTTACATGAACGCTTCAATCCAATAAATGTATATTCACTCTTTAGGTTCTAAAATATTGATGTTGTAATCTAAACATATAAAAATGTAGTCGGGTCTGTCAGTCTGTTTGATCCATATAGGCTCGAAAACTACCGAACCGATCGACGTGAAAATTTGTATGTAGGGGGTTTTGGTCCCGATAAAGGTTCCTATGATAGTTTGATAGTGTATGTGTGGAAGGTGGTTACCGATACCAAGTGGCCTGACATAAAACCACCTTTGCAAGGAGGATACTGATACGGGATCCAGAAGAAAATGGATTAGGATAAGTATTTTGTCTCAATCTGTTAGATTTGAATATCGGGCGCACATTGTATTACGACGACGGAGAGGTATTCGAATTAGTGGTTTAGATGCTTTGATGTTTCGAGCCGTAAAACGGCAGAACTGTGTATGCGTGAGTCAACATGAAGTGCGCATATAAAGTATGTTTATGCGTGTGTTGAAGAAACATAGCTAACATTGGCTAAGCTCGTTATGAAAATTTTCGCCTTTTTCATGGAATTCGGAACATTTTCGAGAATTTCTCGTTTTATAGAGTTTTATGTTTGATATTTTTGATTGAAGAGTGAATCTTTAGTTGAAACACACTAGAAATTGATATTATTTGAGATTTTGTGTGAAAAAATTGCGACAATATGTCGAAATAAAATTTATAAAAATGATATGTTTCGAATAGTTGGAGCATAATCTTAGTCATTGTCATAGCTTATGACTTCTGTTACTGTATGAAAATAAGTGGCTCTATTTAGAAGCGCTATCAGAGTACAACTAAAAAAAAAACGAAAAGTGCAAAAAGGTTTCAGGCAAAATGATGAAAACAGCATATTTTACCTAAACCCCAGCATGTTTGTATGTTTCTCACAAATAAAACAAGTTTCAACATCATTTCTATAACTTTTCAGAAAAGTATGTTTTGTGAGTTTGGTTTAAAATGCATCATTATTTTGAATATCATGCAAAATTGGAAAAAGTTCATAACGCTCACTAATACTAATGCATCGACGTGAATTACATACCTTCTGGAACTGTCATACCTGGGACTTACCCGGTCTACCTTTTGTACCCCTGCAGAAAAAATTGTATACTTACACGCTTACCTATTTACACGTTAAAACAAGATACGTCTACTCTAACTAGTTCAATACTTGTGAATTTATTAAGCATGATATTAAAAGGTTTTCATAATCGATTTTGATACAATATAGTTTTTGAACAAAGATCATTCATATACCGCCATACAAACATGAAAACTTTTAATGAACCATCAGACAAAGGAGTAGCATTATTATATTATCAACATGTTGACCATTTCAGATCCAGCTATGAACAAGGCGGTTCTACGATTTTTACATCGTACTTTCACTTTTGGATGCTGATTCAATTTTGTTTTGATCTAAATTCAGATTATAATATTTACAGCTCGTCGAGAAAATATTATTAAGATGTCTTTTGTTGTTTAATATAAATATTAATAATAATACTTTATTCCATTTCATTCCAATTCCAATTTGTTGTATTTCAACACAATATAATGACCTTTTTTATTCGTAATTTTCTTATTTAACATACATGTTCTCTAAAAAGGTAATAACATCCAGCAATGGCAGAGTATCAACTTTCTTCTTCATATGAGCTAATATTTTATATCACATTTTATAACTTATTTTTTTAGAGCGAAACGTCTGTGAAAGCGCTGCAGTGTTATTGTAATAACTCATTCCAATTCATGTTTTCAGTCGCAGTAAGGAGCACAACAACAACTATTGATAGGTCATAAATATATCTCAAAAAGTTCATAGAGAGCAGTCATCGAGATCTTCTTTGCATCCCCTAGCATATCTTGTTGTATTTTTTAATTCATTTTTATTTATCTCACATTTTATGTACATGATCATATCCATATTGTTTGGATGACTTTATACGGTGAATGGTTGCGCTGCCATGTTGTACTTAATTGAAATAATAACTTATTTCAATTCATGTTTTTTTTTCTGCCGCAGAAAGCTGCTCAATAACAACTATTGATATATCGTGAATCATTCTAATATAAGTTCATCTATTTTATTTTAGCACAACATAGCGAACATTTCCCATTTGTTTTTCCTCGTTAAAAATTTGAATATTTCAGCTATGGGAGGCAATCAACTGAGATCTTCTTTACATACCCCAATACTTCTTAGTGTATTCAATAATTCATCTTTACTATTCTCACATTATATATACATGATCATATCTATATTGTTACATTAATCATTTGAATCATGGTCATATCACTTATCAAAGTGAATCCTGATCAAAAACCCACCCCACTAACAAAAACACCCTTCCGTGGTCTTTGTAGGGATGCAGAGGTATACTCGGTCTCTAATAAAGCAAAGACTACATACTAACATTCCTTCCTTATTGTTGGTTTCGTGCGGCACAGGCACGACTAGAAATTCATAGTTCCAAGAAAAGCGGGATTGGAAAATTAGCGTTTAAAATTACCTTTATTACGTCCAACAAAACTATAAGCAAGTTAAAAACTCTTTTTTACAATCTCTGAAGCAAGTTTTTGATTTGAATTCCAAAGACATATCACTCACATTTTTTTTTGTGAACTTCGGAACAAGTTCTTGTTGAATAAAACTTAACCGTATTTGGCATCGTTTGACATTATTATTTCAAAATTAAAAAAAAAAAAATTGAGTTGTGCTCGTGTTGCACGAAACCGACGATATCCCCATCTGACTGTAAGGACGTGGCCGGCGCCGTTATTGGTCTATAGAAAAATCGGGTCATTGAATGATGCACAGTGAGAAGGAATTACCACTCCCAGTTTTTCTTTCAGTTGATTCATTGTGCATCTTGAGTGGCTTGGACCCATCACGGAGTAGCAACCATTGATATGTACAGTCAGAACTAAGCTAAGCTAAGCTAAGCTTTTTACGCGGTAGAGTATTGCGCGTAAAACTTGAAAATTGTTGTTCATCTCAAATTATGAATAACTCAGGAGGCCCGCAGGGTAGCAATATGGGCCCTCTACTTTTTACATTGTTTTTCAATGACGTGACCTTGCTGTAAGGTGTTGGTGTAAAACTGGTACATGCTAACGACCTGAAACTATACCTCGAAATACGTACTGTTGAGGATTGGCGTCGTTTGTAGAAGCTTTTCGACATATTTGTTGAACTCGTGAAAGTAGATCAGATCAACGACCTTGGAGTTTTATTGGATTCGAAACTCTCTTTTAATTTGCATCGTTCGAACATCACTGCTAAAGCAACACGTCAGCTGGGCTTACTGTTTGAAAGCTTTATATTGTTCGTTGGTACGACCTCTACTTGAAAACACAAGCATGATCTGGTGCGCTAATCAACTAGTATGGACCATTCATATCGTTCGTGTGCAGAAAAGGTTCATTCGTTTTGCATTGAGAAATCTACCTTGACCGATTAATTTGCCTCTGTATCCGGATCGCTATCGTCTACTTGGACTCGACACTCTTGATCGACGCAGGAAAATTGAGCAAGCACTTTTTCTAGCAAAAATTATCAATGGTGAAATCGACTCCCCGAGAATTTTGTCGCTGCTAAACTTTTGAATTTGGGTTGAATTAAGATTGGAATTGAACCGGTTTGAATTGTACTTCGATTGGATTCGGTTTTTATTTGGATAGGGTTTTGGATTTGGATTGGATTTGAATTTGGATTGGATTTGGATTTGGATTGAATTTGGATTAAGATTTGATCGAATTTGGGTTGGATTTGAACTAATTTCGGAATGGATTTGAATGGTTTCCGTTTCAATTAAGGTTGAATTATTGGGTTTGCTTAGGATTTGGATTAGACTTGAATTTGGATTGAATCTAGAATGGATATGGATTGGAATTAGGTCGGATTTGGATTGGAAATGAATTGGAAATGGATTGGGAATGGATTGAAAGTGATCGGATGTGGTTTGGATTTGGATTTGATTTGGATTGGATTTGGTTTGGATTTGCATTAAAATTGGATTGAATTTGAATTGGATTGGATTGGATTTGAAATGGATTGAGAATGGATTGGAATAGGATCGGATTTGGATTTAGATTGGATTTGGATTGGAATTTGACTGGTTTTGGATTAGTTCAGTTTTAATTTGGATTGGGTTTGGTTTGGATTTGGACTGATTTTGGATTTGATTCGGCTTCAATTAAATTGAATTAGGATTGGGTTTGGTTTGAATTTGGATAGGATTTGGTTTGAAATAAGATTGGTTATGGATTGGAATTGGATCGGATTCGGATGGGATTTGGACTGGTTTTGGATTGGATTTTTTTTTATTCTCGCTTATTTTCCGTCGGTCTAGTTCCGCCACTGTTGTTGTGTCAATCAGCGACGCCCGGGAGGCGACTCCACCCAGGACCCTATTTTACGACCCGTTGATTAACGGACCGGCGCCAACGGCTTTACTTCCTCATGCGATGGAAGGCGTGATCCCATAGATTTTTCGCCACAGAAAATCTCCCGGTGTCGGCAAGGATTGAATATAGACCAGTTGGGTTGGTTGTGAGTGGATCACGCCACCCCACAACCATCGACACCTATGTCGGCGTTGGGATTGATTTTCGATTTGGATTGGATTTGGATTTGATCTGGATTGGATTTGGATTGGATTTGGATTGGATTTGGATTGGATTTGGATTGAATTTGGATTGGATTGGATTCGGATTGGATTTGGATTGGATTTGGATTGGATTTGGACTGGATTTGGATTGGATTTGGATTGGATTTGGATTGGATTTGGATTGGATTTGGATTGGATTTGGATTGGACTTGGATTTGGATTGGATTTGGATTGGATTTGAATTAGATTTGGATTGGATTTGGATTGGATTTGAATTGGATTTGGATTGGATTTGGATTGGATTTGGATTGGATTTGGATTGGATTTGAATTGGATTTGGATTGGGTTTGGATTGGATTTGCATTGGATTGGATTTGGATTGGATTTGGATTGGATTTGGATTGGATTCGGATTGGATTTGGATTGGATTTGGATTGGATTTGGATTGGATTTGGATTGGATTTGGTTTGGATTTGAATTGGATTTGGATTGGATGTGGATTGGATTAGGATTGGATTTGGATTGGATTTGGATTGGATTTGGATTGGATTTGGATTGGATTTGGATTGGATTTGGATTGGATTTGGATTGGATTTGGATTGGATTTGGATTGGATTGGATTGGATTGGATTTGGATTGGATTTGGTTTGGATTTGGATTGGATTTGGATTGGATTTGGATTTGATTTGGATTGGATTTGGATTGGATTTGGATTGAATTGGATTGGATTGGATTGGATTGGATTGGATTGGATTGGATTGGATTTGGATTTGGATTTGGTTTGGATTTGGATTGGATTTGGATTGGATTTGGATTGGATTTGGATTGGATTTGGATTGGATTTGGATTGGATTTGGATTGGATTTGGATTGGATTTGGATTGGATTTGGATTGGATTTGGATTGGATTTGGATTGGATTTGGATTGGATTTGGATTGGATTTGGATTGTAATTCGACTGGTTTTGGATTAGTTCAGTTTCAATTTGGATTGGATTTGGATTGGGTTGAATTTTGATTGGATTTGGATTGGATTTGGTTGAGATTCGGATTTGAATTGTATTTCTTTGGTTTTTGATTGAATTTTGGATTGAACTTGGATTATTAAGTAGTATTTGTGGCCCCTAGCCTCTTGGTTTATAACTCCTATCCTTACAACCCAGTGATATCGACTGATGTACCTTAGGATAACCAATCAAGGTGAAAGAGGAGTTTTTTCGGGAGCCAATTCAAACGTTTGATATCCAAGTTTAGAGTGCATGGAAAGAGCGTCTGTTCCTCATGTTAAGAGCGGTTGAGTCTGAGTGCAGTCTGGTCTCTAAGTACAAAATCCAAGAATCCTGGTGGTGCTCGCATCTTGAATCAATGGTACAACATTGGTCCTTTTGCGAGTAGGTTCATAGGTTATACCACAAAAGATGAAAATAATGGTCGCAGTGGTCTAAATCTCAAAAAAAAAGTAGGTTTGGTTGCGGGCCTAGTAAGACTGTTCTTGGAAAAACAACCTGGCATAAAAACGAGAACACAGAATTCGGCACGGAACAATCGGAGTGGATCCAGGCGATGAAAACGGACTAACTATTAGAATCTTGAAACATGGAACTGCCGATCTCTCAATTTCATAGGAGGAACGGACCGAATACTTACTTACCTTATCTATCAGACGGCGGCATGTGTAGCTTTTTCTGTATCTAAGAGACGACGCCATTGTACTCGATCCATGGCTGCTCGTCGACAGTCTTGCAGGCTGCGTAGGCTGCGAAGATGTCCTTCCAGTTTGTCGATCCATCGTGCACGTGCGCACCACAACGCCGCCTTCCTGTTGGGTCGTTATTCAGGACTATTTTGACATCCTTACGACATGCTCAGTTCACAGTAACCTCCTAACTATAGCCTTACGGACTACAGTGGGTTCCCCCAGCAACCGCTGCAACTCGTGGTTCATTTGTTGTCTCCCAGTTCCGTTTTCCATCTGCACCCCACCGTAGATTGTACGCAGCACTTTCCGTTCGAAAACCTCAAGGGCACGCTGATCCAGTAACAAGGTCCATTTTGCGTAGCCGTAGAAAACTACCGATCCAATAAGTGTTTTATAGATGGTCAACTTTGAGAAGCGACGAATTTTGTTCGATTGAAGTGATCGCAGTCTTTTTATCTCTCTGCTAGTGTCGTTGTCGGCGTAGTAACTTCAAATATACAAACTCATCCATCACCTCGATTTCGTCAATGTCAATTAGAATCCGACGGAAGGCAAACAGAGTCTTCCCTCGAAACTCTACTTCTCATGTTTTTTGTCTTCGACGTGTTTATGACTAGTTCGACCTTTTTGGCCTCTGCACTAAGATTGCTGTACGTTCCAGTCAACGTCTCATAGTTGCGTGCCATAATGTTAATGTCGTCAAGTAACTGGCCGGACTGAGGAACGTACTACTCTATCTATACTACTCTATCGTCTATCTTCGCTCTTTAAAAAAAATAATAATTCGTAATGACTCCAGAGCGTCCCCGAAACTCGCACTGTACACAGGGTGGGGAATCGTTATATGTAAAAAACGAAACTTGATAGTAGAAAGCCAGAACCAAGTTTTTATTGTTCTATTTAGGGCCCCAAATAATCCTGAATTTATTGGAAGTCGATTGGTTTTGTCTCCGCTTGGCGCATTGCATTTTAAATTTATATGGAGATTTGTATGGAAAAACCAACTTTTTCGCATTTTCCATTCTAAAGAGCTCAAAATGGCTCAAATCATAGGTTTCATGACTTCTAATGGTAGGTTTTTTGATGCCTAACAACTTGGCCGAAGACACTAAAGAGATAGGGTGTATTTTGCTTTGAAGCGCTTGAAGTCTCGAAAGTAAAATCAAAAATAATGGAACATGCTCTAAGTTGTCAAGCAATCTCCTGCAAGCTCTTCATTGTGCATTCTGCCCCAATTTTAGTTTTGATTGTTTTTAGGTAAAAGTTGACGAAAGTTAGTGGAATAATTTGAAATACTCATAGTATTATAAACTCCAAAAGTGTAAAGGTTAGGGGAACCCTAGTTTTTTATATTATTTACAAGTCAGTTAATCATAAAAGCTTAAATAAAATTCATGAATAATTACATGTTGGACAGAGCCACAGCCAATTGCACAGTTTTTTGAGTATTTTAGTCATTATGGCACACTTTTTTATATGAGAACTGTAGAGAAGCTGGGTTTTTTATAAGAAAAGCGAAGAATATCGTCATGAAAAGCCACATGTGTAAGTATTTTGGGGAATTAATAGCATGGGCCATCTTACCCAACTGGTGCGTCTTGTACGGTTCTCCCCTAATGGGTGGACGTCTCCGTCATTCTCCATGCATCATATTTAGAAGTTATCTGCGGCCTTGAACGTCTGCCCATATTCAAAATACTTGAGAAAAATATGACTACTCCTGCACCGAGCGGTTGAAAGTGAGACTGGTATGCGATTATTTTGCTACTCGATGGCCTCAATAATCGCATATCAGTCTCTTCCTTGTTTTTCATTGTAATTTTCACGATAAAGGCAATCCTCCAATGTAGAAGTTACGATTGAGGTCTATTTCATTACATTATGACGAAAAAATTAGAATAACCCACCCCAAACAAGTGAAATACGCAAAACAAGAAAAATATCTTCAAGCGCTGTTTTCTCAACTCGATGATTTTCCAGATGGGACTGATATGCGATTATAGGCAGTATAGCTCTTCTTAGGGACATTCTAGCTCTTCAGTGTCTTCTGCAAAGATGTTAGGCATCTATACTATACTTTAACATAATGTAGTGCATTATTAGAGCATTATTGAGCTCTCTAGAAAGGTAAATGCAAAAAGTATGTTTTCCCATATAAATTTTCATACAAATTTGAAATGCAATGCGCCAAGCGGAGACAAAACCAATCGACTTCAGGTAAGTTTAGGGTTGTTTGGGCCCCTAAGAGGAACCAAAAAAACTTGGTTCTGGAAAATCGATCATTTTTCCCCACGTCAGTACACATCCTTCTGTCCATCGTTGCTCTGATCAATCAAGTAAGTTTGTCCGGAAACCCGTGTTTGTGCATAATTTGCCATAGCTGAACTCAATCGATTGTGTCAAACGCTGCTTTGAAGTCGATGAATGAATGGCGCGTGGTTACGTTGTACTCGCGGAATTTCTGGAGTACTTGCCGCAGTTTAATGATTTTGGCCGTGGTGACACGGGCTCCCATGAATCCCGCCTGGTATTGCCCCACGAATTCCTTTGCAAAAGTTGATAGGCGGCGGCATAAACGTTGGTGAAGTACCTTCAGGACAGCGCTTAGCTGCTCTGTCCAGCAGTGCAGGCACTTCACGTTTGCGCGGCAAAAGATTCCCTTCCAGATCGTGCCACATATCGGCTTGTGGTAGTCTCGTAGTCTCTGCGCGAACTGTTCAGTTTCTCGTAGAACCTACGGGTGTTGCTAACACAGTACAAGTATTCCATCGCTTCGTGATCTCGTTCCTCCTGTATGTCGTATCGTATGTGTCTCCAGCTATCTTTAAGAGACTCTGCACTAAGCTGCTCTTCCGTTGATAGTACCGCTTCCAGCTGCTACGCGTATCCCTGGGTACCTATAGGATCCTGTGTCCTACTCGCATTTGCTCGAAGTTGCGCTACCTGAAGAAAACGAGCTGATTGCCCCTTTCAAGAACTGTTGGAGCACCGTAAAACAGCCATCAACAGCGTAGCGAAGAACATTCGGCGTAGAGTTTTGGAAGGTGTTGAATGAGAGGGACGCTGCGCGGGTACTAATCGTGCGTCAAGCTACCCGTCAGAACATAAAGCGATACGGACAGAAAATGAAACAGTTAGACCATAGGAAGAAGCGCCGCCAGGAAGAGGAGGATTTCGAAGAGCCAGAGCCGCCGAATCACACTCATGAGATACGAAAATTCCATTGGAAACTCAACGCATCCCGCATCCCGTATGTGCTTAGATAATGTAGATGTATTTTGACAAACGATCTTGAGGTGACCGAAAGAAGCTAGCAGCACTTTGGCGCACAGAAAGAGACGGTGAAGGAAATAACATCGTCGAAGCTGCAGAGGATGGAGATTTTCCGCCCCAACGAAAAGTGAAGTTAGGGACCGGCTGAAGAACTTCAAATCGGCCGGGAAAGTTGGTTTGTCAATATTTGGGATGCCGAATAGCAGCCGGAGGAGTCGAAGAATGGAATCTGCTCTATTCACATAAAAAGCGACGATCTGAACTGTGAGACCTGTCGTACAATCACCATCCTGAATGCCGCCCTCATAGCGCTTTCCCAAATCATCTTCCAACGTTTCGTTGAGAGTTATCAAGCTGCCATCGTAGAAAGCCAGTCAACAATGGACCAGATCTTCAATTTGCAGCAGATCCTCCAAAAGTGCCGTGAGTGCAAATCCGCTATGTATCATTTATTCATCGTTTTCAAAGCCGCATGTGATACAATATAACCGACCGGAAAGAGCTAAGAAAGATTATGGACAAGAACCGTGAGATTCGAAGGCGCATTTTCGAAGAAAGTCGTGCCTACTGCGGGCTCCATAAGCATCTGTGGTCAAATAGATTTAGCCCTTATCCGTAGTGTTCCCTGAATAAACCGTCCTTAACATCGGTTATCTTTCACGGGCACGAAATTGGATTATATCTTGTTGTAAACAATTTATCCCGTAAAACGTAAATCTAGTAATATATCTCGCACCTCTTCTTAACGTTACTGAGCATTTGTAACGTGCATTCATTCTGAAGCATCAAAAATCCTTCAAATAAATGTGTTTTCTTAACAAAAATTGGAAGAAAGCTTTTGAAAAAACAGTAAATAATAAGTAGAAAGTGTCTTCGAGGCTGCAGCTCTTCGGTTATTGTTTGTCTGATTTTGTTTGGAGATTTGTGATACTACCGATATGGTACGATATGATAAACTGACGTGGCGTAATTAAACATTTTGAATCTCTTTCACAGAAATAAATACCCGGAAACGGTATTTAACCTCTACGGGAAACGTCAACATTTCGTATACGGTTAACGCAAGTATGGTGAGTCGTATTATTTTGGAATTATATTTGCGACACAGCATTCCACCTTTTGCGTTGAGCAGGTTTCGCGCAATTCCTTTCTCAGTTTCGAAAGTTTCTTCAGCAGGAGTCACTCACTAGGCTTGATAATTCCAGCGAATCTTTACGCTTCCCAACTTTTTCGCTTCGATTGGAATCAGTCGGCCGCTAAGCGGCGTTTCTCTTTATGACCGTATTGGCGCTATCGGTCGACAAAATCATGCGTCGATTATACTGTTTAGTATAGCTTTAGCTAGCAAAGTTTAAGATGGAAGGATTAGGTACTTGATTATGATTTTGTCTCGATGCACAGTTTTTTCGACTAGTGTCATTTTAAACTAAGGCTCGATAGCGAGCAGGAATATTAATCATGCCAGTAGCTTTCTGATTTTACGATAATGTAAAATTAAAGCCTAATTTTTCTTTGAATCAGAATCTAGCTGATTAACAAATTCAAAGAACAATTCCATCATGGATGTTTTATACGCTATATAGTTCTAGTTTAAACTTATACATACGCAAAATGATATCAGGCTGCTAACTTGGTCCTTAACTTTATTACAGTAGCTTTAGGTCTAATAGGAGAAGATATTCGGTTTAATGTTACAACCAAGCTCTTACACGAATGATAGTCCCTACCCTGGCAAGTGATATACGGTTGACTTGGCATTTTATGGCAAAACTTATCTGACATGATAAAACTTTTCGAGCGACAGCAAATAGCAAGAAGTAGGTATAAGAGACTGCTGTTGAATGCGTTGTGCTGGCGGGGTTCGGTACATTCCGCATCTAGTAAATTTTCTTTGCATAGAAACATGTTCCTACTGGCTCCTGGGTATTTGGAAATTGAGCATGAAGAAAGGATACTGCCGTTCGTTTGCCACACTCTCTAGTGAGGTGACGAAGTGATATAGTTTGTTCTTAGTTGTTTATATTACACTGTGTAAACCTAGCTTCAACGAGATTATCATTGTTGGCTTTACGGAGATAAAGATAGGTTCGGTTGGTTGGTTTAAATTTAAAGTGTAAATGCTCATCATCATAATCACGGCTGACGAGAGATCGGAAGATATGTGCAAAAGCTGACTAGCGTATTATCATTATGTTCAGCACACAGATTGCAATAGATAATCGGAACAGAAGACAAAAGACAATTAACAGGAATGACGATGTTCGTTTGTGTTTGATACTCTTTGAGGAAAGGGACAGAAAAAAAATGTGGCCTTCATGCCTGCCTAATTACACCTGTGCCAGTAGACTATAAAATCACTATTTTCACTTTTTTTACTCAAGATATATTCTGAAAACAAAACGACAAAAACTCCCACGAACACCGAAAAGGCTTTCTTTTCTGTGAGACATTGTCGTCCGTAAAGTCGTTTTGCATAATTTCAGCGTCTTGCTCTTTTTTTCACTTTTTTCTTTTTAATTTTTTGAGACGAATCTTCAAACTCGCTGCCGCCAGAAGGTGAAGAAAACAGGAAAAGTATCATAAATCTGCGATGGTTTCAAGCGGTTGCTGCAATGCTCCACTTGGCTGGGTACATTTCCTCGCCCCGTACCCGAACCGGGGCACAGCGTGCGCGGCGGTACACGATGTGGAATGAATCGTTAAAATCTTGACGATTTGTTTCGAAGTTTGGAAGTTCGTTCTCACCGACCGACACAGCCGCCTGCGGCACGCGATTATTTCGCCGTCGATTATTGCATTTGGTTTCCCAGAGCTTTGTTTGATTTGTACTTGATATAACAATTAAATAATTATTTTCGAATTTACTGCCTAGCCATAATCATTTTGGACGAAAGCTTACCTCTCGTTGGTTGGTTAAACAAGCTGAATGCGGATGACTTGGGCGAATTTTCGTAGTTGGAGAGCTATAGCTTTTCTGTTTTTGTAATTTATAGTGTCTTAGTTATCATTTTAGCCATTAAGCTATATAAATTACTAAATAACACTGATAAGCAGATTCAGTACTTTTTTGCTTGTAAGATGTATATTTTGGACAAGGGTGTTTAAAAAAACTTTCGAGACTTTTAATTGCAGAGAAAAACAAAATATTCAAGACCGTTTCGTCGAGTTTTACAGTACGGAGTGCGTACGATATTTCTGGACAAAATATTCATGCTGCTAAACAATCTTCAAAAGGCACTCCTCTAATAAAGCTCTTGAAGGATTTGTTTCGAACAGTGACAACGCTTGATCGATTTGAAAGTTATCAATATTATATATTTGAAACATAGTTTGGTATTATTCATTTATTTTGTTCTTGACAACTCAAGTTATTCGCTCACGAAAACTGCTACAAGGTCGACTCATCTCTGAGATTTAAACTTCAGTGAAGCGATTGTAGAATGTGTTGTGTGTCAAAGCTCGTAAGTGACCATACTGTGCTCTCGGATAACTCTGGAACATTTTTAGACTATTTTTGTGTTTTATAAGCATTTTTCTTATGAGTTTATGAGGTCTTTTCAATTCAAATGCTGTTGATCTCTCTACGTTTACAAGACAAACAATTCCATTAACGCTTGCCTTGGCGCAAAAAATGGACAGCCGAGAAAAGAATACTCTCTATCGACTACAAATTCAAGCGAAAGCTTGTCCACAATTCTCGTATATTTTTTTCAGGTGTCGCGTAACTCGACCCTAAAAGAATTTGGAAAATTAAAAAAAAATATGTTTACAACATTTATTTAACAATATGTTTACAACAGTTTTATTCTCTAAAATCAATCTTAATTATTTTTCAGAAGAGTCGAACGTGTTTGTTTATGTACAATTTGAAATGAAAAACTGTACAAATGTTCTAAATCGTTTGAATCGATCCTTCGTAACCACCTGCTGTTTCACACAAAAAACAGCATTTCTACTGTGACAACTAACTTGAAACATCTCGGTTTGTCACTTACATGTCGAAAATGGAAAACAGGTTGATGCTGCATATACGGACTTGAAAGCTGCATTCGACGATATTGACCATCGAATTGCCAAATTCTCAAGAATGAGTGTCTCTGAAAGCCTGTTCCAATAATACCTTTGCGATAAAAATCTGATCGTAAAACTTGGATCCTATACAACCCAATGGTCTATAAACTTATCCGGTGTTCCTCCAAGGAAGCAACCTTGGACCACTTCAATTTGTAATGTATTTCAATGATGTCGCAGCCCGTCTAGGAGTTGATTGTAAGCTGTTCTATGCAGATGATTCAAACATTTTTGTGGTCGTTAAAGAGTTTTCTGACTGTCAAAAGCAACAAGAATTGTTGAATATTTTCTAGGATTGGTCTAGAAGAACAATCCTATTGATTATAATCAGGGAAGAAAACATGACATCATGTAATAAATGCGCGAGTATTTCATTTTATCGTGTTAGCAATACTATAAGGGCTACTTACACAATTGGATGCACACTTTTCGTGTCAACGAAATTGACAATCTTACCGGATTGACGAACCGAGCCAATATTAAACAAATCAAATCAAAAATTCGATTGGTGATAACTTTATTCTATGCAGGATACGGGAAAGCATGCTTGTCATACTCCTCAGTATGTAGGAAGGGCGGAGAAAAAATTCACCACGCACTTCCCTTTCAGTATGTGCCCGCGTGTAGCAAGTGCTTTCCCCACACTGCTTCTTCTCTGAATCACTCTACAGAGAAAACGCAGAAGTACACCACAGTGTCCACTGGCGAGTAGTCCGGAAAGTGAACAAAAAACCTATCGGGCAAAGGTGTAGTTCTCGTGTTGCTACACCGCGAAAACGAATTCGACCAGAGTGAACACGACCGGCACGAGCAACGCAGTCTATTTTTTTCTCCCAATCTCTTTTCCTCTTCTGCCATGCTCAAGAAACAGACAGTGAAACGCACCGCAGATAGCTCTGCTGTGTAATTATTGTGCGTGATGTCCTTACGTGTGAGAAAGTATACCATAGTTCATAGTTCAGTAGATAAAAATCGTCTGTTGCTCTCTTCTAGTATGTGCGTTGATTTGCTCTTCAGTGTGACGGCAGTTTTTCGCAGTGCAAGATGTTCTCCTGCACTCTAGAGATTTTCTGAGTAGAAAAGACAAGCGTGCGGGAAAGGGTCTATTTTGTCCTTTTTCACTTAAGTTTGCCTGTTTTTGGGTATATAACCCATTTCCCCTACCCTGCACAGAATGAAACCATCACCAATCGATTTGTTTACCAATTTTACTTAAGAAAAGTTATATTGCTGGACTAACACCAGCGGTGATTAATTAGTGAAATCTGAGGTTCCGGGGTTTTCACTATCTAATCGCCGCACATAGGAGTATTGGAGCCAAAAAGCTGGCCAAAAGTCCAAGTCGCTCTATTTTGGTAGTAATTGGAAAGATTTACATCAAAAACGGGTTATTTTCGTATAATCAACACAAAAAAGGTGACATCTATTTAAAACGTCACCCAATATATGAAATATTTCTTTAAATTCGCTTGCTACATTTTTCTAGTGTCTTTTTACACATGATATAAAACAAAGATTTAGAAATTTCCATATAAATCTTTATTCAATAAAATGTCAATAAAATAAAAAAGAGGAACCAGGAGGAAGATTTTTCTTTTTGTATATTTTCAGAAGGCTTTGACCTTTCTGTCAATGAATAAAGCTTCGACGGGACTTGCCCGGAAGGTTACTAAATCATAAAATTAATTCCACAATATTATGGATTTTTCGCGGTTGGTTTTCTTAATCACTTACTTCGTAAATAATCCTTGATTATTTTATGCATTCAACGTTTTAAATATTGCAAAACATTTTACTTATCTAGTAGATTATGTCGTGTGAAAGAGAAAAATTATTTGACATAATTTTTCAATTTTATACGCCACCCGAGCAATAGCACGTATTTTTCAAACTGATCAATTTACTGTGAAATAACCTTGAAATATAACAGTTTGGTTTATGTGATAAGACACCAATGGGTTTTGGGATAGCATGAGGGTATGTTTCAACTGAAATTAATTAAAAATAATGGGAATCGTGTATTTTGCATGTCGGACTTTTGGCCAACTTTTTGGGTCGAATATTCCTATGTGCGCCGCTAGGCTGCTAACCTAGAATATAGCATTTCTTAGATAAAAATGGTCAACAAAACGATTGGTGATAGGTTCATTCTGTGCAGGGCACAGTAAAGTGTTTGGCCTCTTTAAATCCTATATTTGCGTTTTTGGAAATACAGACCTTTTTAAGTTACCTGTACAGGATTAGAAATACCTTATTTCAGGTTGTCAGCAGCGATTAATAAGTGTCAATTCGGGTTTTTCTTTCGACGTAGAACTACGTTTTACTTTAGCCTACCACATAGGGATGTAAATTAAAAATCTATGAATGGAAAGGGGACGAAATCTGTCCCTTTTTAAATGCACATAAATCGGTTTGTTCGGCATCCGCACAAATGCGGAAAATTGTTGTTTAATTATGCAAACTATTGTACTATTGAAAATTACCAACCTATAGCTGGCTTTCCCCAAAAAAGGTCGACAAAACAGTACTCATTGGGCTATAAAAGAACCTGCTTCTGGCCAAACTAATTACATTTTCGGGTAGATGGTGGGACGGGCGTACGGTCCTATATTAGTAGTTGCGTAGCGGAGTTTGGCAGTATCAGCTGGCTTTCCGAATTTGCTTTCGGCTTCAACAAATCACTTGCCAGTTAGCCACATATCTCAGCAGCGGAGTGATAGCAGCAAATATTTTGATTTGCCGGTTGAGAGCTTCGGCCTTGTTCCTCGTGATGAAGCTTTGCCTTATTTTGGCAACAACTTTGCTTTTAAAGTGAAATAGTAGCTAAACTGAGAGAGTTAGATGCTTGATTTTAAAGAACAACTTGTAGAGCAGATTTCAATGTTTAATTTAGTTAACAACAAAACCCATGTTTATCACACATTTCAAAGAGAAAATTGCAATTTAGTTCTCAAAAAACAAAACGTGAATAATTCTGCAGTAGTTGAATTCTGGCTTTATGGGTCCTCTAAAGGATTTTTAATGAGCTCCCTAACACCAGTGTTTTTAGACTCGTTCGTAAGCAGCATGAAACACCTCATGTGAGGTTCTCGTTGCTGCCGCTATCACACAGCGGAGAATTCTCCATCCAAGCTATTTCTCGATTTCTTTCTTGCTCGCATTTGCTCCCGAAATCATATGCACACACTCCTGTCTACTCTCCTCGTGTGTACTTTTGTGTACATAGTCTTCAACTCGCGAGAACGACCAGCCGAAGACAATTGTTTCAAGATGCTTTGCGATGGTTGCAGAGGGACAAAAAATAATAGAATATCGGACTACTTCGGCAGCGGTTTGCTTCGGTTGGTTGTGCATTAGACTGCTGAAAAAAAACTTACCAAAGCAGTCCGATATCCTACACGTTGCCCCACTGTCGGCTCTCGGTGAATAAAGCAAAACCGGGAAGAAAGTATTTTCGTTTTAAAGCACAGTTTTTCAAGCACTCCTCCTAGTCGAGCAATTTCAGTCGAGTACTCCTACTCGCAAGCAGGAAACCGGCGTATTCTTTCCCAGTCGCTGAATAGCAATACAAAAGAGTTTTTGTGTGTCGGTGCGCGCTTGTTGCTACTCAGGGGAATGCATGAAAAGAAAAGAGTTGAGAAGCGTTGCATATGTCTCATTCTCAAGCAGGAAGGAGGAGAAATGTTTTGCTTCTCGCTCGCTTTGCAACGCTGCCTAACACCCTGTATAAACTCTCCCAGCTGGTCTCAAGGCGCGATGATGGCCTAACAAGCCAGTTGTCGTAGGTTCGAGTCTCGGCTCGGAAGAGGCTGTTAGTGTCAGTAGGATCGTAACACTAGCCCCGCAATTGTCCTGTATACTAAACTGTTTTCTGTGCAGTCTTTGTATAATAAAACAATACGATTCGGAATGTGGCACCCCAAGGCGAAAACGTGATGAATCAAGCTGAGACAATTTGTAAACAAATCGTGTTGACACCTTAGTGATTCTATTGGTGAGTCATATACTTATACTCTCATTTCATTCAAAGTAAATGGCCGTTAAAGCGCAAATTACGGAAATGCTCTAAGTGAAACAACGTGCCGTGATTTGTTGCATCGTTTCAAAGACCAAAATCCTCCGAAGACGCTGAACTGGAGGAATTGCTCGATGAGGATCCATGCCAGACGAGTTAATACACAGGAGCTGGAATCGAACACAGACACCATTTTAAATTCGAAGATGGTGACATCCGGTTTCTGAAAAACAGCTGATAATATGGGTGTTTCTAAAACCAGAAAGACTCAGGGACCAGAAATTGTCTCCAAATGCCATTTTAAAATCCAAGATGGCGTGAATTCGTAGATGATCACTTAAAAAAAAACAACGGAAATAACTGAAATGCACCCAATATCTTTCCGGAATAGAGCTGATGTACAAAAGTTAAAAGTCGAGGATGTTGTCATTCGATGAAACCAATAATTTCAAACGATATAAATAAATCGTAAGAAATAAATGAATTTGAAATGTTTAAAAATACTAAATTGAACAATAAAATAGGCAGGACGAAGTTTGCCATGTCAGCTAGTTAACGTTGCATATTCAATTAAAGGAAGCCGCGTACCGATAGCTCGCTTCAGAAGTACAATTTTGAGAAACTATGTATCACAAACTTGTAGTCTTTAAGCAGCACTACAAGTTTGTCGAAGAAAACAATGCTCTAACTCTTATACCTGAAGTGTGAGAGCCCGTACTGAATGCATTATTCGGCCAATATTCGCGGTGAATATTATGATATTCACCGCGAATATTGGCTGAATGTCCCACTGAATATGGGCTCTCACATTTCAGGCATAAAAGTTAGAGCATTGCTTTTTTCAACAAACTTGTAGCAGTCCTTAAGTAGACTGCAGGTTTCTAGTACATCATGTTTCAAAATTGTACTTGTGGAGCGAATTAAATATATATTTTTTTTCATTTCATGCTTTGAATAAAACCTTTGCCAAAATGCATACACACTTTTAGAAAACTACTCCAAAAATTAGTCCAAAATATGTCTGTGAAAAATACTCAGATTGTTAGGCCAAACACGTGTGAAATGTTTCATTCGAATCATACATCGTTGATTAATTTTTTGCGTATTTTTCGACTGTTTGGCGTGATTTTATTCTCTTATTATTTCACAGTTTAAGTTTCAGTTTAACTAACTATTTTTTCCTATAATTATCATTCTACGTTTTGACGTAGGACTACGTCTAACCGCACTATATCGAGATACATTCTGCGGAAACTAAAACCAAGGTGTAACGTCGGAATGAAAGATTTCAAACGATAATACTGATGGAACCACATGATGGATCACAATAATCAATATGTCGTTGGATTGATAAAATGATGGACAATTTTGTGATTCTTCAGTTATCATTACCATTTCATTGTTAAACAGTGAAAATTTCATAAAAGTTTCAAGGTCGAATTTTCACGAACAATGTACCAATCACATGCGAGCACGCCTGGCACAGATTGAGTAGACACCAACTGCCTGCTGTGATTTCCTGTAAAGCAGAGGTGAAAAAAATTTTCACAGAATCTCCCCGTCCCAATAGGTCAACTAATGTTGGCTCGCATGAGACTAGACTATCAAGACATCAAGGAGGTGAAGCTTTTTCGGAAAGTTCGTAACCATCTCCACTGTCACACAGTTTTACATTCTGCTGTTAGAATGTTATCAAAACCGATGTCTTGAAGGAAAACATGCTGGCACAGATAACACTTCTGCACGGAACAATGTATGACTGGACACTCGTCGTCTATCTGTGTAAAATAGTAGAATCGCTAACTGTGTTGTTTGCAAAAACTGAATGTTTGATATATCGCAAGCAAGGTTTTGGCTACCGTCTTCAATCTAGCCTTTGTCTCTGGAAGGTACTTACCCCACGATTCCCCTCAATGAATTTGGAATAACGGAAAATTTCGAGATGTCCCGTACTGTCCTTAAAACTATGATCAATATGTAATCTTTTAAAATAGGTTGGATCAAATTCGGTTTAAATCTTGCGGGATGGCAGGTAAAATAATTTTCATTTTGGTTATGGAAAGGTCAGATATGCAAGTGTTTAAGACAATAGAAAACCAAAAAGCTCCGTACAGATCTTTGAATAGGTAGTTAAACGAGCTGTACTGATGATTATATTTTGCAAGCTCAATGAATTTAGTTCAATATGACAAGCTTATGTAACATCCCGCGGTAGCGGAGAAAAACCAAATTGATTCCATTTTGATATTAAAGTTCCTATGTTGGTATCTTCGTTGTTTTTTGGTATCTTGAAACTGATTTTTTTTCTGTTTACTGATAAAATGTTTAAATTGACCTGAATTAAATGTTAACATGATCATGAAATTCTATGTCAATTTTAAATTTTCGGTGCATATACATTTTCGACTAAAAACTGTTTATCTTCATCGATATTTTTTCCAATAACTTGTAACTGCATCGAATGAACTTGTAACTGTAATTACCGGAACATGGTCCGGTCACATCTCCGGAACCTGTAAATAAAATGGCTCGTTTTTGATAAGGCGTCGCTCACAAATTACGTAACGCATAAAGGCGGGGGAGGGGAGGTGGGTTGAGCTACAGTTACGTAACTGAAAAGTTTGCTCAAAATTGAAAATTTAGAGGGGGGTCGGTTTGTTCAGCGTTACGTAATTTGGGGGGGGGGGAGGGAGGAGTCATATTTTTTTTTCTCTGTGTGGACTCATCACTGCGACCAGAGACATTTTGATCTATTGTGATATTGCCCAGGTGTTTTCTGTATTCCGCACTTCATATTATTGGCAGTATCACTATTGAAGTGAATGATACGCTATTTTTTTTGTTTATATTCGTGCTTGTGTGTGAGAGTTTACCCTTTCATTTCAAGCTTACTGCTCTACTATACCGAGCCTCTTTTCTATCCTACCAATATCGCCAAATTACAATTCCCTGAACTGAGGCTACACCTAACGTTCCTCTCTGGCCAGGTTTATTCTAAGAGGGACTTATTATGTCAAGAGGAAGGAGTCTTATCGAAACCTCGTTCCTCGTGCCAATATCGCCAATTACAATTCCCTGTAGAGGGTAAATATTTCTGAAATCAATTTTATTATAAGAAGGACTTATTTTGTCAAGAGGAAGGAGTCTTCCTCGTTCCTCCTACCAACACCGCGTCACAATCACAATTCCTTGAAGAGGTACTTATGCTTCACCTCTGGTCAGGTTTATTATAAGTAGGACTTATACTTTTGTCAAGAGGAAGGAGTCGTATCGAAACCTCGGTCCTCCAGCCAAGACCGCGTCATAATTACAATTCCCTGAAGAGAACTATTATACGTTACTCAGAACAGTTTTATTTTAAGAGGGACTTTTTTGTTAGGATGAAAGTCAGCAAGGGTACTATAGAATTCAGCTTGAAGGAAGGGTATGTAGTAGAGAGCCTGAGAATGAACCCATGTTAAAGTCCTTGTTAAAACCAAATGGCCTGATTCTACTAAGATTCGAACCCACGACCACTCGCTTATCAAAGCGGACTCTGTAACCTTGCGGCTACGAAGCTTTCTGGGGGAGTCATATAGAACGTTACTTGTTATTACACTGGGGGGAAGGGGGTCGTAAAATAAGATTTTTAGCGTTACGTAATTTGTGTACGACACCTAATGTGTGCCAAAATCGAGCCGTGCCAAGCGTAAAACGAGCTCAAAGCAAACAGAGTCTCAAAAGAAAATATAAAACTATTGTTGTCCTACATCAACTTTACGGTCGTGTCTTGGATACCACCCTCCTACTTTTCTCTTACTATTTTCTTTTGTTAATTTATCAACAAATTAATTTGTTTTGAATTGATTTAAAAAACCGAAAACAATGCATCTGGATTGCTGAGCCAAGTTTTTTGGCTAGAAGAAACCAAATTGGATTAATAGATAACTTGAAATTTAATTGTAATTATTCGATCATAAATTTTAATAGATGTTTTCAAATTAACTTTCGTCTAAAAAAGAGAAAAACATTTTTAATTTCACACAGGGTTTCGTCTTCTGCAGTGGTTTTCTTCGGCTAGTTTTTACATAAGACTGCAGTAGAAAACCTACAGAAAAAAAGCACTACCGCAGACGTTCGATACCCAACATTACCATAAGTTTGACTGATTGTATACTATTCTTTTACTTTCACTTCTAATGAATATGGTTAACCTAGACAAATCATTTTTACGTCAGATGTTTCTAGTGTATTAAAGTACAATTGCAGAGCTTTTATGCCTCAAACTCTCAGAAATAAATTCTATCTTTCTCAAGATATCAAGAGGAACTCCTTAGTTATCATATTTTGAATCAATGAGGTTATGGTTTTTTTCAAAAACATAAAAAATCGTGATAATATTTTGATCGTTAAAAAGCGTTGGTCTTAACATTTTATATCTTTGAGTAAGTTTTTTCAATGCTCTTTTTTGTAATTTTAGTTTTAATTTGTGAAGTTGCTGTTGTGTCAATGATATTAAGCAACAAGTATCGTGGCTGATGTCGTTATTAGTTCAGACAAATCAATGAGTTTTGTCAAACTATAAGGTCACACTCTTTTCAAGCTCTAATCGGTTTTCTTAACTTCGTTATTGATTCGACCTCTGACTAAGTGCAAAAAAGTAGTCGAGATAAGCTGAGTACGGTCTTCAAATATCGAGAATACTATTCATCGCCATACTAAGCAACCGATATCATTTGAGAATTTTTTAAGGACGGATAAAAGTTAGAAAGTCATATAAAATGTTGTTGAATTAATGATGTCATATTTTCCAACAGTACACGTTGATATACAAAACCAGTTCTGAGTTCTTAAATTGGTAGTGGTTGGTTGGTCTTAAATTGGCTGTATAAGTCAGAGAAAGCAGATGATGTCAGCGACCTTTTCTCCATTCTATGACAACCACAATACGAAAAATCACAAGTTCGATTGAATTTGCATTTGATAGAATTTACTGATTTACAGTTGTCAGATTAGCTCATTCAACAGAAAGGAGCAATAGCTTAAGAACCTGTTGGGAATAGGCAGAAATCCGCAAAGTCAAACGCTGTATGGGAAACCTACTTCGTAGAGATTAAAACACAACAACATGACGTGTCAATAAATAAATTACGGCTGTCCAGTTGTTATTATCTCCTAATAGAATTGCGAATAACCCTACTATCAAATGTTTTCAAAATTATATTGCCGTAATGTAAATAGAGATTAGTTCATGCCATATTATATCACCATCCGAAAAAAAAACATAGGAACTAGATTCAAAGTGGTGGAGAACGATTGTGTTGAATAAAATCATTTGAACTGAACAAAACGAAATATTTTCCAAAAACAACCGAAACTTCTATTAAAAACACATCATCTCTGGTTAGCAAAACAATATATAATTAGGATTCCTCACAATAAAACGATCTATCGTACTTAAAATAACACTTCATTAAAAAAAATGACACAAAATTATCGTGTTTTATGGTAATTAAAGTTCCACCTACTTCCTTGGGTTACGCCTCGAGCAGTCGGTTTAATGATGAGAAACCTCTTCACCGTAAAATCTAACTTGAATGTCGGTCTTCCACTTTGCAAAGGTTGCACAATAAGAGCACTGGCAGAAAAAAATCGTAACGACCGAATTGCACTGACCGCAGAAATTGATGGTTCAAACTGTTGCACTCGATCACAGATTCTTCGCTTGTGGGGCACTTGAATCGATTTAGCACTGGTTTCGCGAATACGGCGGTTCGGCGACACTCGCGCTCGAGCAGTTATTTCTCCTTGAGGGCTCCCGTGCGCTGAGCACTCCGATGCCAGGTTAGTCACGCGTGGCCGGAGAACAATCCACCGACAGTTGACCCCGCCGATTTCTGGTTGCTAAGTTCTAGAAGCACCCGGAGACCACGACACAAAAAGTCCGAACTGAACCGTAGGACATCCAGCGAACGAATGATCAAGAATTGCCAAGATCACTCTGACTCTGCCTATGCTCCAAGAAGAGACCGCGACTTTGAGAATAACAACAATAACGAGAGATCACGCCGCCGCGCTGTACTGCCCCGTTCACGACGCTGTAGACCCCGGTATGTTGCCGCCAAATAATAAAGCTGCAAGGGGGTTCCGCGATTCGAAAGGAAATCCCAAGGAAAAACCTGAATCCAAAGCAAAGCGAGAAAAGCTACCACCGACACGATCGAAAGTCTGAGAAAAGCGTCACTGGAAGTACCGCGGGTTCGTTTGCAGATGTGCGGCTTAGATGAGCTCGAAAAAGAGACTGAGAAGCGGCTCATTACGGCGTGATAGTTTTATATTTCTTAATAGTTTCGGGGGTTCGCTACATCCCTCTTTCGCGAGAGACCAAAGTGTTTGCCACGCTTCGTACACCTTCACTTCACCGCTGCCTGTGTGTACCTGTCCTGTGCTCTGGTTTTTCCCTTCACACTTTGGGTAAGCCGGCTGATAGATTGCGATCGACCCAGCCGGGACCAAAAATTACGAGTCATCGGACGCTTCAGTCAATGGCATTCAAATTTATACGCAGACGCCTTGTTTCGACGAAATTACTGACCTACATCTATTTGCACGGTTCGTGCCGTGTCAAAAAAACTATTTTAAACATCTATTTGCACTGCGGCTGATCGACTGTTTTGTTTTTCGGTCGCAACACAATAATAATTAAAGGGGTGATAACATCAAAAATCAATTCCGGAGAGAAAAATAATCATACAATATGTTAAAGGAGCAGGATTGAATAGCTTATATCAACACCCCTTTTAATAATACAGATGGTTTTTCAACCTTATTTTTCTATTTTTCCTTTAAAGTACTTTATATTCCAAAATATGCAGCTTCACCTTTAACATCGCGTTTTTTTAGGTATTGAATTTATTTATATTTTTTAGAACAAAATTACCCAAAAGTTTAATGTATTTTTGGCATTCCTTGAATTTTGAGTTTTGAAATCTACGTTCAAGCAAAACTGCACAGTATTATTCAGCACAAGTTATCAGCAATATTGTTCTGACATGTAATATATACTGTATAAATGGAGGAAAATTATGACAATAAGAAATATGAAGATATGAACGAAGGTAAAGTGACAGAGGCAGAAACTACCTATGCTCACCTTTTCTGGAGAGTCAGAGTGGACCCGCAATTACCGAAGTTAGGTGAAAAGGTGATAAATACAAGGCGCACTAAAGGGTTGAAATGATTTTTGACCTGAAGAATTACCCAGTGGTGAAGAGTATGGCTTCAAAGCAGCTAGTCGAGAAGTTTCTTGGCGAGGAAGCTTTCTCAGAAAACTGTGACCGAGTGCAGAAATTTGGACGAGGTCACAACGGTAGACGAGCTGTTGAGAGCGGTTAGGGAACAATGCGAGTTGTTTACCGATTGAGCGGGGTGTCTCAAATCCTTTCCGTATAAGAGAGAAAATGCAGCAGTCATGAATGTAACGAAGATTAATCGCAGTCTTTGCGACACTGCACAGCCACTGTTGTGGTAGGCGGCAGCAGAAACGGGTTGCGATGCTGCAATAATTGCAGAGCCATATCGAATTCCTCGCGAAAACGGCAAGGGGCCATCCACATACTACGTAGACAAATTTTTAACGATTTTGACCCCCCCTACCCCTCCGTGGACAAGTGCCCATATAAATTCTAAAAAAATTATATGGACCGTGGACATAAGCCAACCCCCCCACCCCAAAGCTGTCCACGTGGTATGTGGATGACGGACAGAGCGGCAATAGCCGCGATTTACGTTATGGGCAGATTCCCTATCGTAGAAGGGATCTCAAACTCACATGAAGCTGCTATACACCACCCAGATGGACCCAGAGTTCCAACAAATGTTGGATGATCTAACCGAGAAAGTTATCGGGCGAATACCGGTTATTATCGGCAAAGACTTCAACGCTTGGGCACTGGAGTTGGGTAACAGATGTTCCAACGTTAGAGGGTACAGTTTGCTAGAAGCTCTGGCAAAGCTAGAAGTCTTACTATGTAATGAAGGTGCCGTAAGGGGCCATCCACATACCACGTGGACAGATTCTTTACGATTTCAACCCCCCCCTCCGTATATATTTTAAAAAAATTGTATGGACCGTGGACATTACACAGACCCTCCCCCCAATGCTGTCCACGTGGAATGTGGATGGCCCCTAAGCACTTTTCGTAAAGATGGACGGGAATCTATTGTCGACGTCATCTTCTACAGCCCGTCGCTGAGGGCAAGCACGAGTTGGAGAGTGTGTGAGGGGTATACACTCAGTGATCACCAGACGATTCGCTACTGCATCGGTCAACAGAACCCTGTAGCAGTACAGAGAACAAGATCATGCGAATGAAAGTGAAGATGAAAGCTTTCGACGTAAACCCTTTTTGTTGAGGCTCTGCGTATCGATGGCGGATCGTTTTGCCAAAATGCGGATGAGCTGACGAATGCATTGGCTAGTTCGATGCAGCTATACCCATAAAACAGGATCCGAGGAACAAACGTCGTTTATTGCTGGAATGAGCAACTTAGCATCCTCCGAGCTAGTTGTCTCCGGGCCAGGAGACGCGTCCAGAGAGCAAGCATCGTAGCAAGCCGAGAGCAGCGCCAGAGGGCGTTCCGGGCGGCAAGAGATGCATTTGAACGGGGAATAAAGCTAAGCAAACTTATAGCTTAAGTATTTATGATAAATATTAGTAAATAATGAGTATGTGTGTCCAATCACGAATGGTGACTTCTCAACACTGTTAGAAATTTGTAATTTTAATTGTTAGAATTTGTTTGCTTTCGCAATTAGGACTTATCATTCGTAGGGATTTAAACCTACTTGTCAGAAAAGGGGAAGTAAACTTACAACTAACTTAATTGCTAACTTATTGGCTATAAAGAGAGCTTATCGTAGCAATTGAGGATTGCAACGATTTTTGTCGAAAATTGTTAATAATTTTATTTGACATAGCTTCTAATGGTTCAACACCAGTAAGTCTATGTAATTCGAGTGTACCAAACCAAGGAGGACGCTTCAAAATCATTTTCAGAATTTTATTCTGAATCCTTTGGAGCGTTTTCTTCCTTGTTGAACAGCAACTTGACCAGATCGGTACAGCATAAAGCATTGCTGGTCTAAAAATTTGTTTGTAAATCAAAAGTTTGTTTTTTAAACAAAGTTTAGAATTCCTGTTAACGAGAGGATATAAACATCTCGTATATTTGATGCACTTGGCTTGTATACTCTCAATGTGCTCTTTGAAAATAAGTTTTTTATCATAAATTAGTCCAAAGTACTTAACCTTGTCGGACCAACTTAAAATAACCCCATTCATCTTGACAACGTGATTATTGTTTGGCTTGAGGAAAGAAGCCCTAGGCTTATGCGGAAAAATTATCATTTGAGTTTTAGAAGCATTGGGAGAGATTTTCCACTTTTGCAAGTAGGAAGAAAAAATATCTAAACTTTTCTGCAATCGACTGCATATGACACGAAGACTTTTTCCTTTTACGGAAATGCTTGTGTCATCGCAGAACAATGACTTTGTGCATCCTGGAGGCAAATCAGGAAGATCTGAAGTGAATATGTTGTACAGGACTGGACCCAAGACTGAACCTTGAGGCACACCTGCTCTGACAGGAAATCTATCAGATTTTGAATTCTGATAGACAACCTGCAGAGTTCGATCAGTAAGATAATTTTTTAAAATTTTGATTAGGAAAATTGGAAAATTAAAAGTTTGCAATTTCGCAATCAAACCTTTATGCCAAACACTGTCGAATGCTTTTTCTATGTCTAAAAGAGCAGCTCCAGTGGAATAACCTTCAGATTTGTTAGCTCGTATCATATTAGTAACTCTGAGCAATTGATGAGTTGTGGAATGCCCATGGCGAAATCCAAACTGTTCATTTGCAAAAATTGAATTTTCGTTGATGTGTGACATCATTCTGTTAAGAATAACTCTCTCAAACAGTTTACTTATTGAAGAAAGCAAACTGATTGGTCGATAACTTGAAACTTCAGCTGGGTTCTTATCCGGTTTTAAAATGGGAGTAATTTTTGCATTTTTCCATAATTTGGGGAAATATGCAATTTTGAAGCAGCAATTGAAAATTTTCACTAAAAAATCCATTGTGCTCTCAGGGAGATGTTTGATTAGTATATTAAAGATTCCATCGTCACCGGGTGCTTTCATATTTTTGAAATTTTTAATAATTGATTTAATCTCATTCAAGTTAGTTTCAATTATTTCTGCAGGTAAAAAATTCTGGGAAGAAATGAAATCAAATTGACGTGTGACTTCATTTTCAATTGGACTCACAAAATTCAAATTTGAGTTATGAACACTCTCAAACTGCTGAGCAAGTCTTTGAGCCTTTTGTTCATTGGATACAAGAAAACGTTCACCATCTTTTAAAACTGGAATAGGCTTTGAAGGTTTCTTAAGAATCTTCGACAGCTTCCAAAATGGTTTTGAATATGGTTTCAATTTTTCAACTTTAGTCTCAAAATTTTGATTTCTCAGAAGAGTAAATCTATGTTTAATCTCTTTCTGTAAATCTTTATAAATAGTTTTAAAAACAGGGTCACGAGAACGTTGATATTGACGTCTGCGGACATTTTTCAAACGAATTAGAAGTTGAAGATTTTCGTCAATTATTGGTGAATCAAATTTCACTTGAGCCTTTGGAACAGAATAATTTCTGGCATCAACAATTGCACATTTTAATGCTTCCAAAGCGGAATCAATATTCACTTCGTTTTGCAAATCAAGCTCATTATTGAAATTTCTCTCAATATAATTTTTGTATCTTTCCCAATTAGCTTTGTTATAATTAAAAACAGAGCTCATAGGGTTTAAAACTGATTCATGTGATAAAGAAAAAGTTATTGGAAGATGGTCAGAATCAAAGTCAGCATGTGTGATCAAATCACTACATACATGACTTTGATCTGTCAGCACCAAATCAATTGTTGAAGGGTTTCTTACAGAAGAAAAGCATGCAGGACTATTCGGAGACAAAATAGAATAGTATCCTGAAGAACAATCATTGAATAAAATTTTGCCATTGGAATTACTTTGAGAATTATTCCATGAACGATGTTTAGCGTTAAAAATTTCGAACGATTTCTGGTGAGTTTTTGTAAATCACCTTTAAAATGATTTTTGAGCTCGCGTGTGCATTGAAATGGTAAATATGCTGCGGCAATAAATAAAATCCCAAGTTCAGTTTGAACTTCAATTCCCAAAGTTTCAATAACTTTCGTCTCAAGATGGGGAAGAGCACGATGTTTGATTCGGCGATGAATAACAATTGCAACTCCACCGCCGGAACCCTGAATCCTATCATATCTATGAACCACGTAATTGGGATCATATTTTAATTTTATGTTAGGTTTCAAAAATGTTTCAGTAATAATTGCAATATGCACATTATTTACTGTTAAAAAATTAAAAAGCTCATTCTCATTGGCCTTCAATGAGCGAGCATTCCAATTTAATATTTTAATTGTTTAATTTAAAATCATTGCTAAATTTTAAATTAGAAACAATTTTAATAGTAAAATTTGTGCCTATTTGAATGGCTTCAAACATTGATTTTGCCTGCAACATGGCGTTCATAAGATCGAACATTGCCTGTTGCAAAAAAGAAAGTTTACCTGCCGTAATAGGCCCCAGGCAGTTGACATTAGAAAAAATATTTTCGGTAGCAATATTAGCTGGAGTGATAGCTGTACAATTATTTTCTAGCGTGTTTTGCTTACCCATATTAACGGTCATTTTCGAACTACCAACACTAGGCGGTATAATGTTCGAACTACCTGTAACCTGTGTATAAGTTAAACGGGTATGCAAAGGAGTAGGTAAACTATGCGTCACTGGTACGCTTGGAGAATTTTGTTTTGAAGTTGGTTTTAATTGAGAAATTGAATTTTGTTTACCTTGCCTTGCCTTAACAATTGCTAAACGGACTGGGCATTGATAAAAATTTGACATATGGTTGCCGTTACAATTCGCACAGCGAAAATTTTTACTCTCTTTCACAGGACATGTGTCCTTTTTGTGAGAAGAGTCTCCACAATTAAGACATTTTTGGTCCATGTTACAGAATTTGGAACCATGACCATAACGTTGGCAAGTACGGCATTGGGTGATATGCTTTTCACCTCCGCCATACTTCCTATAAGTTTCCCACTTTACACGCACATTATACAAAGCATGTGCTTTTTCAAAAAATTTTAAGTTGTTAACCTCATTGCGGTTAAAATGAATTAAATAATTAACAAGGGAAATTCCAGTTCTCTGACTGTTTTCGCCTCGTGATTTTTGTTTAATTAGAATTACTTGGGTAGGGGCTATGCCAAGTAATTCTGTTAAAGTAAGTTTGATCTCATCAACGGTTTGATCGTTGGTGAGACCTTTCAAGACAACCTTGAACGGCTTGGCGTTCTTGGTGTCATATGTAAAAAATTTGTACATCTTGTCAGTTAAATACTGAACAAGACGATCACGACCCTTTACTGAGTCGGCTAATAAGCGGCATTCACCTCTACGGCCAATTTGATAGGTAACTTTAACGTCAGAAACAAACGTTGAAAGTTCCTTTTTGAATATATTAAATTCAGAAGAAATAGTTACCACAATAGGTAACCCCCCGCAGCGATGCGAGGTTTCTTTTTCCGTCCAGCCATTTCAGGTGATACGAAAAAAGTTAAAACAAATGTTAAATTCAAAAGTAGGTAGTCTTGAGAAAGACTGATGGGAAATAACTTTCAGGTAGTCTTTAAAAGACACACTGATAAAACACAAACTTTGAAGCTATAGGCAGTCAAAGACCAGTCCACAAGCAACCGAAAAAAACGTCTGATCTGTAGGACAGTTCAAGACGCACTGAAACTTATAGATAACTGTGTCGGGACCTTGATGCCAACTCCTGTGATGATGCGTACCGACTAGTAATGTCGGTACAGACAGACAGACAGACAGACAGACAGACAGACAGACAGACAGACAGACAGACAGACAGACAGACAGACAGACAGACAGACAGACAGACAGACAGACAGACAGACAGACAGACAGACAGACAGACAGACAGACAGACAGACAGACAGACAGACAGACAGACAGACAGACAGACAGACAGACAGACAGACAGACAGACAGACAGACAGACAGACAGACAGACAGACAGACAGACAGACAGACAGACAGACAGACAGACAGACAGACAGACAGACAGACAGACAGACAGACAGACAGACAGACAGACAGACAGACAGACAGACAGACAGACAGACAGACAGACAGACAGACAGACAGACAGACAGACAGACAGACAGACAGACAGACAGACAGACAGACAGACAGACAGACAGACAGACAGACAGACAGACAGACAGACAGACAGACAGACAGACAGACAGACAGACAGACAGACAGACAGACAGACAGACAGACAGACAGACAGACAGACAGACAGACAGACAGACAGACAGACAGACAGACAGACAGACAGACAGACAGACAGACAGACAGACAGACAGACAGACAGACAGACAGACAGACAGACAGACAGACAGACAGACAGACAGACAGACAGACAGACAGACAGACAGACAGACAGACAGACAGACAGACAGACAGACAGACAGACAGACAGACAGACAGACAGACAGACAGACAGACAGACAGACAGACAGACAGACAGACAGACAGACAGACAGACAGACAGACAGACAGACAGACAGACAGACAGACAGACAGACAGACAGACAGACAGACAGACAGACAGACAGACAGACAGACAGACAGACAGACAGACAGACAGACAGACAGACAGACAGACAGACAGACAGACAGACAGACAGACAGACAGACAGACAGACAGACAGACAGACAGACAGACAGACAGACAGACAGACAGACAGACAGACAGACAGACAGACAGACAGACAGACAGACAGACAGACAGACAGACAGACAGACAGACAGACAGACAGACAGACAGACAGACAGACAGACAGACAGACAGACAGACAGACAGACAGACAGACAGACAGACAGACAGACAGACAGACAGACAGACAGACAGACAGACAGACAGACAGACAGACAGACAGACAGACAGACAGACAGACAGACAGACAGACAGACAGACAGACAGACAGACAGACAGACAGACAGACAGACAGACAGACAGACAGACAGACTGACAGACAGACAGACAGACAGACAGGCAGGCAGGCAGGCAGGCATGCAGGCAGACAGACAGACAGACAGACAGACAGACAGACAGACAGACAGACAGACAGACAGACAGACAGACAGACAGACAGACAGACAGACAGACAGACAGACAGACAGACAGACAGACAGACAGACAGACAGACAGACAGACAGACAGACAGACAGACAGACAGACAGACAGACAGACAGACAGACAGACAGACAGACAGACAGACAGACAGACAGACAGACAGACAGACAGACAGACAGACAGACAGACAGACAGACAGACAGACAGACAGACAGACAGACAGACAGACAGACAGACAGACAGACAGACAGACAGACAGACAGACAGACAGACAGACAGACAGACAGACAGACAGACAGACAGACAGACAGACAGACAGACAGACAGACAGACAGACAGACAGACAGACAGACAGACAGACAGACAGACAGACAGACAGACAGACAGACAGACGGACAGACAGACAGACAGACAGACAGAAACAGAAACAGAAAAAAATCAAAGAGCATAAGAGAGATATGAAAGTAGTGGAAGCGTAAAGTGAAAGACTATCTTGTGCAAAATTGGCGAGAAGACACAGAAGAAGAACGATGGCAAAAATGAAGTAATGAAAAAGCAAACGAGGCAGTGGTCCAAAGGAAGACGCCGCGATCGTGGAAGTGGAGGCAGAAACTACCTATGCTCACCTCTTCTGGAGAGTCAGAGTGGACCCGCAATTACCGAAGTTAGGTGAAAAGGTGATAAATACAAGGCGCACTAAAGGGTTGAAATGATTTTTGACCTGAAGAATTACCCAGTGGTGAAGAGTATGGCTTCAAAGCAGCTAGTCGAGAAGTTTCTTGGCGAGGAAGCTTTCTCAGAAAACTGTGACCGAGTGCAGAAATTTGGACGAGGTCACAACGGTAGACGAGCTGTTGAGAGCGGTTAGGGAACAATGCGAGTTGTTTACCGATTGAGCGGGGTGTCTCAAATCCTTTCCGTATAAGAGAGAAAATGCAGCAGTCATGAATGTAACGAAGATTAATCGCAGTCTTTGCGACACTGCACAGCCACTGTTGTGGTAGGCGGCAGCAGAAACGGGTTGCGATGCTGCAATAATTGCAGAGCCATATCGAATTCCTCGCGAAAACGGCAAGGGGCCATCCACATACCACGTAGACAAATTTTTAACGATTTTGACCCCCCCTACCCCTCCGTGGACAAGTGCCCATATAAATTCTAAAAAAATTATATGGACCGTGGACATAAGCCAACCCCCCCACCCCAAAGCTGTCCACGTGGTATGTGGATGACGGACAGAGCGGCAATAGCCGCAATTTACGTTATGGGCAGATTCCCTATCGTAGAAGGGATCTCAAACTCACATGAAGCTGCTATACACCACCCAGATGGACCCAGAGTTCCAACAAATGTTGGATGATCTAACCGAGAAAGTTATCGGTCGAATACCGGTTATTATCGGCAAAGACTTCAACGCTTGGGCACTAGAGTTGGGTAACAGATGTTCCAACGTTAGAGGGTACAGTTTGCTAGAAGCTCTGGCAAAGCTAGAAGTCTTACTATGTAATGAAGGTGCCGTAAGGGGCCATCCACATACCACGTGGACAGATTCTTTACGATTTCAACCCCCCCCTCCGTATATACTTTAAAAAAATTGTATGGACCGTGGACATTACACAGACCCTCCCCCCAATGCTGTCCACGTGGAATGTGGATGGCCCCTAAGCACTTTTCGTATAGATGGACGGGAATCTATTGTCGACGTCATCTTCTACAGCCCGTCGCTGAGGGCAAGCACGAGTTGGAGAGTGTGTGAGGGGTATACACTCAGTGATCACCAGACGATTCGCTACTGCATCGGTCAACAGAACCCTGTAGCAGTACAGAGAACAAGATCATGCGAATGAAAGTGAAGATGAAAGCTTTCGACGTAAACCCTTTTTGTTGAGGCTCTGCGTATCGATGGCGGATCGTTTTGCCAAAATGCGGATGAGCTGACGAATGCATTGGCTAGTTCGATGCAGCTATACCCATAAAACAGGATCCGAGGAACAAACGTCGTTTATTGCTGGAATGAGCAACTTAGCATCCTCCGAGCTAGTTGTCTCCGGGCCAGGAGACGCGTCCAGAGAGCAAGCATCGTAGCAAGCCGAGAGCAGCGCCAGAGGGCGTTCCGGGCGGCAAGAGATGCATTTGAACGGGGAATAAAGCTAAGCAAACTTATAGATAACTGTGTCGGGACCTTGATGCCAACTCCTGTGATGATGCGTACCGACTAGTAATGTCAAAGGTCAAAGGGTCAATGACAGCCGTGGACCATAGTCCAGAAAAGTTGAAAACGATCGTTGAGGGACTTTACCCGACACATAACCCGGTGACTTGGCCGACTACACCTTACGGTGAAGAAGATGGGAGTGACGCCAGTGGGCCGCAAGCTTACTTTCCAGCCAGATAGAAAAAGCAAAAGTTAGTGCTGTTACCGAAACCGGGCAAGCCACTAGAGGTTCCAGCATTGTATAGACTGATTTGTCTGCTGAATACAGCTGGTCTTGGAGAGAATTATCCTCTACAGTGCTTGAGATAGTCGGCCAAACAGAAGTGGAAGGGTAATCGTTGTTGTGCCGTAGTTACAAACGACGTCAAGAACACCTTCAACACTGCCAGCTGGAAGGCCATCGCCGAGTCATTACACAGAATGCGAGTACCAGACTATCTGTGTAAGATTATTGGTGGCTACTTCCAGAATCGGGTCCTAGTATACGATACTGCCGAAGGACAAAAGACCTCGAACATCACAGCTGGAGTTCCGCAAGGTTCAATTCTCGGGCCAACACTTTGGAACGGAATGTATAATGAAGCTGCCCAAAGGGGTGGTGATTGTGGGTTTTGAAGATGATTTTGTGATATCGGTGATAGGCGAGTCTCTGGAAGATGTGGAAATGCTGGCTACCTAGGCGATCGGAATGATCGAAAACTGGATGCAGGAAGTGAAGCGAAAGATTGCAAGTCAAAAAACGGAGGTGCCATTGGTCAGCAACTGTAAAGTGGTCTAGCGGGCAGAAATCACCATAGGCGAGGATGTCATACTTTCGGAACGCGCGCTTAAGTACCCGGGAGTGATGACCGACGATCGACTGAACTTCAATAGTCACGACGACTTTGCTTGCGAGTTACATATGGGGGGTGGGGGTCCAAAAATTGGGCAGTAGTAAGCGGCGTCTACTGGCTAGTGTATCATCGTCGATACTGCGATGAGGTCCAGCCTGGCTTGGGGTATTAAAGACTAAAAGGAATCAGACGAAACTGTGCAGTGTGTTCTGGCTCACGGTCATTCGAGTTGTGAGTGCGTACAATCTCATCGGAGGCAGTATGTGTCGTAGCTGGGATAATGCCAAACGGTATTACCCTGACGGAGGAAAACGAAAGTTTCCACCGAAGAAACATCAAACGAATTCGAAAGATGTTACGACCAGATTCAATGTGAATGCGTACAATCTCCCGGGGAAATCGAGGCAAACGGATAGTAAGGAAGTGTTTAGTGGGAAACCCGATCAGTCGAAAATATCAGGATTATAACAAATCTTAATATTTTTTTACGAACTTTTTGTATCAACTTGTGTTCTAAACTTGGTCTTGTTAATAGTTAAAATATCAAAATTCCTATCAAAATTACTTACTGGTCATAACAAATTATAGCAAGTTTTGTAAGGTTTTGGCAGAAAAAGATCGGAATTAGTTAGAATGTACAATATTTTTTCAATTGAATTACAAATTTTGTTATAAATATGCTTTATAAAAACACACTTTTGAGCATTCAAGTGTATAATAACATAATTTGATATAATTCTGAACTTTTTATCATTCAGGCAAATCAAGAATATTACAGGGTTTGTTATTTCTATCAAGTTCAGATATATTTGTGTTACCCGTTTGCTATAATCGTTTGATCGGAAAGCGCTCCGGTGTATACTACACCGTGCCAGAGGGTAGCACGAGGGTACACGCAGGTTAACCACGAAATAACAACAAACTAAAGGCCAGGCTTTTGAAAAAAAAAAAAAACAGACAGACAGACAGAATGCGAAATCTCATTCAAGTCCCTGAAAAGATCTTTTTTTGCTTGAGACATCAAATTTCACAGGGATGATTAAATCGAATAATTGAAGAGGTTGATGATCAACGCAAGATTAACGTAGAATTACGAGAGCCTGTCTGATGGTAATTTATTCTATGCATTAAGTCTATTCCTTGCAATAAGCAATGTTGATAGACCTAAATAAGTTTAACGAGAAATTTTCATACCCGTTTTTCTCGAAACTATAAATTTTGTGATAAGTTTTGAATAAAAAAGACGATATGCAATTTGTCACAAAAGTTTGTTCGTTATTCGTTTTGTAAAGCCACTACGAACCAAGCACGGATGCTTTATTTTCTTACTATGACTGTAAGCGTTATACCTAGTAGTAAATAGCGTTTGGTTTCTTGATAGTAAACTCAGGATTACTTTATTACTCAGATGTGAAAAACTCATCTTTGCTATTTCAATCGAAAATTTGTAGTCGTCCATAAAAGGACGGTTGGTTTTAGTTTCCACATTGTCGACGGTGCTACCCACACAAAAGGGAGATCCAAAATCTAGCGCTGTTGAAGGTGCTGTTTACTCTGTTGGTCCGTCCGCTATAGAAAGCAGCGAGATATTTGAAATCGCCGATCTCGTTCCCAGTGAATCATCCTCTTGAAATAGTGATCGAGTACACCACTGTCGTTGGGGCCGTTCTTTCCACCATCCATTAGTAAAATAATTGGTTTGAGTAAATCAGGCTTTCATATCTCCCAGATGGTCTCGAGGCGCGATGCTGACCTAACAAGTCAGTCGTCGTAGGTTCAAGTCTCGGCTCGAGAGAGACTGTTAGTGTCAGTAGGATCGTAGCGCTAGAGAAGGAGTATAAGGAGTATTTCTTGAGCCGAGTGCCTATATTAATGAAGAAGATATTTTTTTAATATAGCTAGGTTCTAGGAAAATGAGTAGCCTAATTTAGTATTTCAGAGAAATTTATGGATCAAATAATAAAAACATTTATTAACATCATCATCAATAACAATGCTAGATCATTTTATTTCCGTTTAAAATCAAGAAGTTTCTATCCTCAGTTGTTATGCTGCGCAGCTCGAATAATGCTTTCATTATTGAACATATAATGTGCGTAGACAGTCATTAAGTATAATTAAAACCGAAACAAGATTCGAGTCGTCTGCCGATTTGCGGTCCGTCTTCGACCCTTTCACCATTAGGTACAACTGTTCCAAGGTGAAGAATGCAAAAAGCATTGTATGAAACAGGATTTAGTTTAGGTTTGTAGTTGACTTGACATTAGAACCTGCTTATGTTGAAAACAATCAGTGGCCCCAAACTTGCGTGTAAATGTTTGAATTTGCAATTATCATCGTCTCCTGCAATTACACCGTAGGTGAATTAATCGTGGGTCTTTCCATATTCCCAGCAACGGTGCTAATCGCTGTATTCGAACTTATTCTGAGGCGTGTTTTGATCCGGTCGATTCAGCCCATAGCTTGCTTCGGAACATTACCTGAGCATCATCCGTTCGCGTGCTGTTGTAGGTCGTTGCATGCTGCTTTGGCTAACTGTTAGAACTGCAGCTGGGTAAGACTCGGCTGCAGCACGGGATTGCACTTAGCAAGCCTATAGCCACAGACGCGTGACCGTGTTCTCAGCGCCAGCATAATTTGCGCAGCAGATTCACAAGAGTTTCTGCTTCCGAGATAGGTTCTTCGTGGCGCTCAGGTGGCTGTGCTGCAAGATTTCAGCCGAGGTGTGAAGCATACCGAATAGTGCCGCCAGTGAGTGCCGCTTTGACGCAATGGGGCCGGTATGCAGCGAGAGTGAACGATTCAAATTAGAGAAAAGATACACCGAAGCGACGAATGGAGTTATTTTTGGAGACCTTCAAATGGGCATTTTAGGCATTACTGGGCATTACTGAAAATTCGACTGAGCCTTCCGATTTTGGTGTACTCTCGGTTTCCCTTCCGAAGGCAACTGTAATTAATGGAGGAGCCAAGCAATGTGATGATTTTTGAAGCTGCGTCTGCGAATCATAGTGTGTGGGAATTTGCGCTTTTTTATTTTCTTGTTTCGTGGTCTTGCAAGAGGTCATCAGCGTAATCGTGCGCTCGTTCGTAAGAATAATTACTTTGACTGCTGTTTTGACCAGGGGGGATCTATCTGTCAAACATCGTGTAACCAACATATTCGGCAACATGGCGTTTGTTTTGGTTTTCGTTCTTTTTGTTGATGAAATTGATCGATGTGAAAAATTATAAAACCGGAACGTTTTTAAATCAAAACTCGTAAAACCGCGAAAAACTTTCATGAATGTGTTATGTAGTGATTTTTCCCCCATTATTGTTCATAGTTACAAACGTCATGGACCAACAAACGTCATGGACCAGAGTTGATCTGCGATAACGCACACATATATGAAATTTGACAGCAGTGAATCCCCTCTGGTTTTGACGGCTATGAATGTTCTATTTTCAAATAATCTTTTTTGAGTGGATTTTCGTGTTTTTATTAATGTTTAGCAAAATAGAAATTCAGTATTCATGTAACGAGTGAGCAAGAAGTTTAATGGGAATGTTCTTGTTCTGTGAGCTATAATTTTTACGCATCATTGTGACATATATATTTTATTATTATTGTTTAAATGACGATGCACAACTTCGCATTTTTTCTCAGATGGATGAACATTCAATTGCATAACTGATGACGTGTGCTAGAATGAAACAACAAGTTACGCTTGTGTAGATTGCCGATGACTTAGGTGAATATGAGAAATATTGATAATGGCTGTAAAGAAATTGTTTTGATGACGGTGCAGAAACACTTCACAGTTACATAACTTTTAAAGTTTGTTGATTCTGCCCCTATATCTACAAACTGATTGATGATGTAAAGTTTATTTATGTGCTCAACAAACTATTCCTTTCATTCAGGTTACCAATTTAGTTAGAACTTAAACAGATTGACGGCAGAAATTGTATCCAGAATTCCGTGTCCATAGGGGCATTCATTGAAGGCTTTGGAACAACTAACGCCATGCAAACCATATTTACGCGCTAATTTGTAATCATCATCCATAACGTCCGTACCACTTGGGCTAGAATAGTACAAATTATCTAACTGGCTTATCTCATGTGTTAAGTTATTTTTCGTTACTTACGTAAATATCACATCCAGAATTTCACCAAACATTCCATTGTGGCTAAGGGGAGTTTCAGCTACTTCGCAAATAGTTCGCAATATACAAGACCGTCCATGCCGTCCCCAGCTATCGATCATATGCTCGAGCACTTGGTACAGTTGTGGACGACTGTTATCCACAAAGTTATTGTTAAGACGCTCTTTGAACACGTGCTCCGGGACAGGCCAGATGATTGATGCCGGAATAACGTAGTTGGCTTGCAGATTGACAGCACAGTTCAAGCTGCGTTTCAGCCTGTGATGAAATCGAACCGGAAACACTCCGCCAATAACGATCTTGGCAGTGCCTCCATTGATGACGAAATTTAAGAAGCGTTTCTCCCGTGAAAGTAACCCACTCAAAGGTTCTGTGAAATTGGCTGCTATATGCCGTACCTCTGCTGCACTGAGGATGACAGTTGTTGCCGCAAGAACCGAAAATGCTGCTCGACACACTGAGATCATTGTATAACCTGTTTCGATGTTCGGGCTTGGTAAGAAGAAATGTACTGTCGGAATATACGTGATCGTCAACGATAGTGTTGTTTAGTTTACTGTCCAGTCGATTCCGTATGGTCATGTTTGAATACACACTTTCAATTATCGGCTGTAAAGTAAAATACTTTTCTCCGGAATACAATTGCTGTAAACACCGTTTTATTTGCGTTGCAGATTTGCATGTAATGTGGCTGTTTGTCAAAGCAATCATATGAATAGTAGCGAGAAAAATTATTGGGTATCTAGAACAGTGACTTTCTAACTGGCAGTGAGACCACTTGGATCATCGAAACAGAAGGTTCAACACATGCAACCTGAAATGAATATCGCTCGATGTTTAGAAATTCACGTGAACAATCTGTACGTAACCATAAGGGTGTCCTGAAAAAAATCGACGTTGCAAAAGTCAAGGCACTCAACCCTAAATTGAAAGATAATGTCATTTATAGTAATTTTGTAGAAAATGTCGATTTTCTGAAATATTGTTTACAGGTTGCCCAAACATGATTCATAAAAAAATGACTTTGTTCTTTAGGCTACAAAACTACCCTTTTGCATTTTTGCATTTTTGAATATTTTACATGGTTACATATTATATTTTTATTTTACATGGTAGTTTCATTACGTAACAAAGAGGTCGGATATTCCAAGCCACCATTTTTTTTAAACGTATGAAATAACAAATTCAAAGCCTGTTCTTCAACTGACAAAACTGTAACAAAAAACAAATAACAAATGTTGCTCGACACACACAAATAACAAATAACAAATAACAAATAACAAATAACAAATAACAAATAACAAATAACAAATAACAAATAACAAATAACAAATAACAAATAACAAATAACAAATAACAAATAACAAATAACAAATAACAAATAACAAATAACAAATAACAAATAACAAATAACAAATAACAAATAACAAATAACAAATAACAAATAACAAATAACAAATAACAAATAACAAATAACAAATAACAAATAACAAATAACAAATAACAAATAACAAATAACAAATAACAAATAACAAATAACAAATAACAAATAACAAATAACAAATAACAAATAACAAATAACAAATAACAAATAACAAATAACAAATAACAAATAACAAATAACAAATAACAAATAACAAATAACAAATAACAAATAACAAATAACAAATAACAAATAACAAATAACAAATAACAAATAACAAATAACAAATAACAAATAACAAATAACAAATAACAAATAACAAATAACAAATAACAAATAACAAATAACAAATAACAAATAACAAATAACAAATAACAAATAACAAATAACAAATAACAAATAACAAATAACAAATAACAAATAACAAATAACAAATAACAAATAACAAATAACAAATAACAAATAACAAATAACAAATAACAAATAACAAATAACAAATAACAAATAACAAATAACAAATAACAAATAACAAATAACAAATAACAAATAACAAATAACAAATAACAAATAACAAATAACAAATAACAAATAACAAATAACAAATAACAAATAACAAATAACAAATAACAAATAACAAATAACAAATAACAAATAACAAATAACAAATAACAAATAACAAATAACAAATAACAAATAACAAATAACAAATAACAAATAACAAATAACAAATAACAAATAACAAATAACAAATAACAAATAACAAATAACAAATAACAAATAACAAATAACAAATAACAAATAACAAATAACAAATAACAAATAACAAATAACAAATAACAAATAACAAAATCATAAACATAAACATAAACATAAACATAAACATAAACATAAACATAAACATAAACATAAACATAAACATAAACATAAACATAAACATAAACATAAACATAAACATAAACATAAACATAAACATAAACATAAACATAAACATAAACATAAACATAAACATAAACATAAACATAAACATAAACATAAACATAAACATAAACATAAACATAAACATAAACATAAACATAAACATAAACATAAACATAAACATAAACATAAACATAAACATAAACATAAACATAAACATAAACATAAACATAAACATAAACATAAACATAAACATAAACATAAACATAAACATAAACATAAACATAAACATAAACATAAACATAAACATAAACATAAACATAAACATAAACGTAAACATAAACATAAACATAAACATAAAACATTAAACATTAAACATTAAACATTAAACATTAAACATTGAACATTAAACATTAAACATTAAACATTAAACATTAAACATTAAACATTAAACATTAAACATTAAACACTAAACATTAAACATTAAACATTAAACATTAAACATTAAACATTAAACATTAAACATTAAACATTAAACATTAAACATTAAACATTAAACATTAAACATTAAACATTAAACATTAAACATTAAACATTAAACATTAAACATTAAACATTAAATATTAAACATTAAACATTAAACATTAAACATTAAACATTAAACATTAAACATGAAACATTAAACATCAAACATTAAACATTAAACATTAAACATTAAACATTAAACATTAAACATTGAACATTAAACATTAAACAATAAACATTAAACAATAAACATAAAACATAGAACAATGTAACTGTTGAACGTGAAACGTAAAACATAAACATAAACTGCAAAAAATGAAGAGTGAAAAGTAAAAAAGAAAAAAGTAAAATGTAAAACGTTTAAAGCAAATAGAAAAATACGAAATGAATAGTAAAAATTGAAAAGAAAAAAATAAAATAGTAAAAAGTAAAACGTAAAAATAAAAAGTAAAATGTAAAAAATAACAATTAAAAAGTAAAAAGTAAAGAATAAAGTTTAAAAGTTAAAAATAAAAGGTAAAAAATAAAAACACAGACTAACATACATGCCTCTTCGTAGAAAATCTTGTAAAATCTTCGTCCTTATTCGAAACGTTATACTCATGCTTCACCATGTGAGATTATTGCCTACTAACTTGTTTTCGTAAAACGGTTCTTGTCTTTTCCAATTGGTTTGCATGCTTGCTTAAATCAACACAAGCGGCATTACCGATGGTTTTTGTCTTTGATAGTGAAAAGGCACGCTTGCTTATAGCGACACTAGTGGCATTATTGCTTACTAAGAAAAATTTCAAAATAATCTTTATTTTTCTGGTCGAAGAAATCGTCATCGAGTGGCACGTCTGTTTGTCTGTGATAAAAAGCAAAAAGTGAAAAGTGCATTGTTTTAGGTAAAAAATAAATTCTTAAAAGAAAAAGGTAAAAGTTAAAAGTATAGAGTAAAAAGAACCAGAACCAGAACCAGAACGAGATCTAGAAACAAAAAAACACAAAACAAAACAAAAACGAGAACCATAAAATGTGAAACACAAAACGTCAAATGTGAAACGAGAACAAAAGCGATTGCGAAAAGGAAATCGGAAATGAAAATAAAAATTGGATATAAAAAAGAAAATAAAAATATAAATAAAACAAAACAGGTATAAAAAATTGCATAATTAAACAATAGAATATTTAATAACAAAAAATTAATATTACATAAAAGAAATAAACAGAAAAATAAAAACAGGAACAGAAATAAAAATAAAAATTATTTTTTTTTCTCATCTATAGTTTATTTGACACGGCACACATACAATTCAATGTTTAACGGCGCCAATTATATCTGGTAGCTTACTTTCTAAAGTATCTTAATAACTAAAAGCAAATTTTTTATCCTCGCTGCCGACTACGAGCTGAAACTAAATCTAACTTAAGCTAGAATGTTTTGCATGAAAAGCACTGATTTGTTGTTTGATGGTTTTCCATCGCCATAGGTAAGCAGCATATTGAATATGTTCCGCTGCTGGGCCAAGATATTACGGACTGGCATATTGGGTTGTCTCCCTCGGGGCCTGAGAGTATCGTGCGGGTCTAGTTGCTGTTTCCGGATCCGGGGTCTTAACGTGTTCTTGTCGTTTGGTTGGATGTAGGCGGAAGGGGATAGGATCAAACTGGGGCGTGGATGGATTTCAGGAAAACGTATATAAGGGACATGTAGGATAGGTCACGGCTTGCCAAGACATCACGAACAGGAACAGCCGACTGCCTACCTTCGGCCTGCAGGGAAGCTATTAATCTAGACCTGGCGTCACGGTATACAGGGCATGACCAAACAACGTGCTCTATGTCGTGATAACCTTCACCACAGGCACATATACCACTCTCCCCGAGCCCAACACGACGGAGATGCGCGTCAAATCTATAGTGATTGGACATAAGCCGGGACATCACGCAAATGAAATCCCGACCTACATCCAACCCCTTGAACCACGGGTTCGTCGATACCTTGGGGATTATGGAATGTAACCACCTTCCCAGTTCCCCCTTGGTCCAAGAATTTTGCCAACTGATGATTGTATTCTGACGTACAAATGCGAAAAATTCATTAAAGGCAATTGGTCTTTCATAAATATCACCGTTTGTTGCGCCCACCTTAGCCAAAAAGTCCGCTTTCTCATTGCCCGGTATCGAGCAGTGAGAAGGGACCCACGCTAAGGTAATCTGAAACGATTTTTCGGATAAAGCACTCAGATGTTCCCGTATTTTCCCCAGGAAATACGGAGAGTGCTTAACATCTTTCATCGATCGGAGAGCCTCAATGGAACTGAGACTGTCCGTAAAGATGAATCCGTCAGTGTAGAACATATTGTTGCAGTTGATGTTTCGATATTTATTGGAAAAAATTTTGGGGATCTGCTGCACGCGTAAATGATCCGGGATTCCACGAGTTTCTTCTATCATGGATGTATCGAAAAACACAGTAGAATCAGAAGTATTTGATAAGTCGACACGATTTGGAATATTCGAAGAAGGGTTAATATTTTGGGACATGTGATTGAAATACAATGTCATAAAACGGGTTTGAGAATTAAGTTCGATTAACCTTTCAAAATTTTCAATCACGGGACGGTTCAAGACCTCACATTTGATAAGAATACGAGAAGACAGGCTCCAGAAGCGGTTTTTCAATGGTAGTACTCCAGCTAAGACCTCCAAACTCATCGTATGGGTCGACTGCATGCAACCTAAGGCGATACGCAAACAACGATATTGTATTCGCTCCAGTTTGATCAAATGTGTGTTTGCTGCGGAGCGGAAGCAGAAACACTCGTACTCAATAACAGACAATATCGTTGTTTGGTAAAGCCTTATAAGGTCTCCTGGGTGGGCTCCCCACCATTTTCCGGTTATTGTACGAAGAAAATTCACTCTTTGTTGACATTTTTTCATCAGATACCTCACGTGACAACCCCAGGTGCCTTTAGAGTCGAACCAGACACCAAGATATTTGTGTACCAAAACCTGAGAAATCGTTTTACCCATTAATTGTGTTTGAAGCTGAGCAGGTTCATGCTTCCTAGAAAAAACTACTATCTCAGTCTTCTCCGGAGAGAATTCGATACCTAGCTGTAAAGCCCAAGCAGACAAATTGTCCAAGGTATCTTGCAATGGTCCTTGCAAATCGGCTTTGGCTCCTGTAACAGAGATTACACTGTCGTCTGCAAGTTGTCTTATCGTGCATGAGTTTGCCAGACATTCGTCGATGTCATTTACATAAAAGTTGTAAAGAAGGGGGCTTAAACATGAGCCCTGGGGAAGACCCATGTAGCTAATGCGAAAAGTTGCCAAATCGCCGTGCGTAAAATGCATGTGCTTTTCGAACAACAAATTGTGCAAAAATTTTTCAAAATTGGAGAAAATCCTTGTCGGTGAAGTTTACCCGAAAGAATGTCAATAGAAACGGAATCAAAAGCCCCCTTAATGTCCAAGAACGCAGACGCCATTTGTTCTTTGCGAGCATACGCCAGCTGAATATCTGTTGAAAGCAACGCAAGACAATCATTCGTCCCTTTGGCACGGCGGAAGCCAAATTGAGTATCTGATAGTAGACCATTTGATTCGACCCAATGGTCTAAACGACGGAGTATCATTTTTTCCATCAATTTCCGGATACAGGATAGCATTGCAATCGGCCTATAAGAGTTGTGATCAGAAGCTGGTTTCCCTGGTTTTTGGATGGCGATCACCTTCACTTGCCTCCAATCTTGCGGTACAATATTTTGCTCCAGGAACTTATTGAACAAGTTCAACTAGCGCCTCTTGGCATTGCCGGGTAGATTCTTCAACAAGTTGAATTTGATTCTATCTAACCCAGGCGCGTTATTGTTACAGGACAGGAGGGCAACTGAAAATTTTGCCATCGTAAAAGGTGATTCAATCGCGTCGTGGCCCGGAGACGCATCGCGAACAATGTTTTGCTCAGGAACAGAGTCCGGACATACTTTCCTGGCAAAATCAAATATCCACCTACTTGAAGACTCCTCGCTTTCGTTGACCGTTACGCGATTCCGCATTCTTCGGGCTGTGTTCCAAAGAGTGCTCATTGATGTCTCCCTCGACGTCTCGTTTACGAACCGACGCCAATATCCGCGTTTCTTTGCCTTAGTCAAGCTTTTAAACTTGGTATCAAGCTCCGAATAACGTTTAAAGTCGTCGGCATCGTCTGTATCCCGGAAGGTCAGATACGCGTCGGATCTTTGCGTGTAGACATCGGAGCACTCTTGGTCCCACCACGGAGTGGGAGGCCGTTCTTTGATCGTTACGCCGGGATATTTCTTCGTTTGGGCTTGCAACGCGGCGTCGAGAATCAAGCCCGCGAGGAGGTTGTATTCTTCAAGTGGTGGATGATGTTGAATCGACTCGACCGCTTTTGAAATCATTTCCTCGTATAACTTCCAATCGACATTCCGTGTGAGGTCATACGGAATGTCAATTGGTCGCATGCGAGTTGACCCGTTTGTAATTGAAATAAGAATAGGCAAATGGTCGCTACCGTGAGGATCAAGGATTACCTTCCATGTGCAATCCAACCGTAGCGACGTCGAACATAAGGATAGATCCAGAGCGCTTGGGCGCGCTGGAGGTTTCGGGATACGTGTCATTTCACCGTTGTTTAAAATAGTCATGTCGAAGTCATCGCAAAGGTTATAGATTAAAGAGGAGCGGTTATCATTGTATGGGGAACCCCAAGCCACGCCATGAGAGTTGAAGTCTCCCAAAATCAAACGTGGCGAGGGAAGAAGTTCTATTAAATCAAAGAGCAGCCGTTGCCCAACCTGTGCTCTGGGAGGAATATATATTGAGGCAATACAAAGCTCTTTACCTTGTATTGTCATTTGACATGCGACAACTTCGATGCCTGGAATCGAGGGGAGGTTAATACGATAGAAAGAATAGCACTTTTTAATCCCTAAAAGTACTCCTCCATATGGGGTGTCTCGATCACTAATCCAGAGTTTGTTTCATCAACTGGATGTGCAAAAGGAACAATTGGGGTTTTAGATGTTCCTGGCAGTGCTGGGAACTCCTTCTGGGACTTTAAATTTGCAAGCCCAGGAGGAGTTTGCTTCGGTTTTTCCGCAGCACTGTTTGGTTTGTTCGTACTTTTCATTACACTTTGGGAAATCTTAGGACCTTTACGGGGAAGTTTAGGAGAAGAAACATTTTTCCTCTTCCTAGACTCCCCAGGATTGGCATAAGATGTTCCCGCTGATGAATCGTCAGAATCGGTTTCATCAGAGGGCAACAGATCAAAGGGGTTCGATGTTATGGTAGAAGTGGTCACGGTCTGCTTCAGCATCTCAGCGTAAGAACGCTTTGAACGCTCCTTAAGTGACCGCTTGATTTTATCTCTGCGCTGCATGTACACCGGGCATGTGGAGAGCTCGTGCTGGTTTTCCCCACAGTGAATACATTTTTCAGCATTAACACTGCAAGAATCTTCCGCATGAGTCTCCCCACACTTGCTACATCGTGCCTTATTGCAGCAGTAGGCGGCTGTGTGGCCTAACTGCTTGCAATTGGTGCAATTCATAACACGGGGTACATACAATCGCACAGGCAGACGAACCCGGTCGATCGAGACGTGGCTAGGGAGTGCAGATCCGGCAAACGTAACGCGAAACGAGTCTGACGGAGTGTAAACTTTTTTACCGCCGACGAGAGACATGGACCGCAATTGCTTACAATCCAATATCTTCGCCTGTGTTACGGTATTTTTGAAGCAACCGGTTGCGCTTTTTAGGATACACTCGACCGACAGACTCGAATCGGTTATGACACCGTCGATCTCCACGTCTCGTGCGGGTATGTAAACGCGATACTCGCGTGTGAAGAGCTCAGAGCAAGCGATAGCATTGGCCTGTGCCAGATCACTGACCACGACACGGAGCTTGTTAGGTCGGACCTTGGAAATTTCGGTCACGCCCTTGTACCCCTCCGTCAGGTCTTTAGCAATTTGCAGTATGTTTAAACGCTTTGAATTCACTCCTGCCTTTGGACGAAAATAAACAGTATAGCTGCCCTGTTGAGATCCGTCCGGGTAAAGCCTGGGGCGAGGGGGGACTGGAGAATGAACAGGGGAGGAGGTAACAGAAGGGTCAGGGTCAGGGGGGTTCGGGGATGGTGGCACGGGAGGCGAGGGATCTATATCCATTGCGCTAAATGTAGCGCACTAGCGCACTAGCGCCGACAAGAACACGTACCTCTTTACTTCTTCCTTCCAGCAGTGGTTGTCCGATCGTTCGAAGCTGCACCCAAAGCAGCCAGCAGCACCAGTACAGCAGCACCAATACAGCCACCAGCAGTGAGCCGGGTGTGAGATCACTCAGCACAGCGACACGGACTCGACTGTCAACTGATGGGCTTGGATTAAAAAGATCTATTCACGGTGCACAGATCAAAACTGCAGCTGGTATTTTGCACCAATACAGCCAAAGTTGTGAGCCGGGTACAGAACGTATCGACACAACTCACAATCTAGTTGGCCTTTAGCGCGAATAATACACTCTTTTGTTTGGCTATTCGTACACACGGACCGGATTGTAATAGAACGACCACTTTGCACGTCCGTTTCTGTCGAGTGTTCGACGCGGAATGAAAATAAAAATTATGATTTTTATCAGAGTGTAAATATATATGAAACCAATATTATAAATACAAACATAAAAAATGTATGGCGGAGACCTAGCATAGTTGGTAACATCTCCGCCAACCACGCTGGTGGCCTAGGTTCGAATCCCGATGCCGGTGTCGATGGTTGTGGGGTGGCGTCATCTGTTTACAACCAACCCAACTGGTCTAGATTCAATCTTATCCGACACCGGGAGATTTTCTGATGCGAAAATCTCTGGGATTACGCCTTCCATCGCATAAGGAAGTAAAGCCGTTGGCGCCGGTCCGTTAATAAACGGGTCGTAAGTTTGGATTCTGGGTTGAGTCACTCACCCGGGCGTCGGTGATTGGTGATGGAAAATAAGCAGAAATAAAGAAAAACATAAAAAAGGCATAAAAATAAAATTAAACTTAATCAAAACTCTGATTATAAATAAATACTTAAATATAAATAAAAATTAAATAAACTTAAATACAAATAAAAATAAAGTGTAGGAGTAAAAAAATGAAATTCGAACTAATAATAAATCAAAATTTAATATAAAAATGAACAGAAAATATAAATTGAAAATGAAAATTAAATAAACGTATAATAAAAAATGAATATTGAAATAAATATTTTATAAAAATTGATATTGAAATAATAATACAAATAAAAATACCATGAAAAATAATAGTAAAATTGAAAATTAAAAAATAGAAATAAAATAAAAATGAAAACACAAAGAAAACTAAAAAATACAAAAACTTTCTGTTATGTTTTTGTTGTTATTTTTATTGTACGAACCTGAAACAAAAGCAAAAGCAAAAACATAAATATATCCGAGTAAAGTTGAACAACAAAGCGATAACAAGATGTGATGCCTTGTTATCAAGTAAGTCAAACCCTATAACATGATATCCTATATTTAGATAACAGAGAAAAACAAAATGAATCCAAAAATGCCATAATTTGTTATTCAGGCACAATACAAACTAATGTTCTACGGAGCCAATCAAGCCTAATGCCTTATGGTCTAAAACATCTTATAAGCTAAAGGCAAATTTTATTCTCGCTGCCGACGACGAGCTGAAACTAAATCTATTACTACAACTAACATGGTTTTTTTTATCCGAGATTCGTTTCGCTGTTGAATGGGCACCTTGATGCTCTTCAAATAGCTATAAACAAGTAGCAAGTATGGCAAGTTTCGCTGAGCGAGAATATCACGAGCTGGCACATAGGGCTGTATCCTCGGGCCCTGAGGGTATCCAAAAGTAGAGATCTGGCGCCGCGGAATTCAGCACACACCCAAACCACGTGTTCAATGTCTTGGTACCTCAATCCACAAACGCAATGATTACTGCTCGCCAGCCCAATACGCAGGAGATGTGCATTTAACCCGTAGTGGTTGGACATAATCCGAGACATCATGGGAATGAAATCTCGTCCTACATCCAACCCCCGAAACCAAGGTTTGGTGGAAACCTTGGGCCCTGAGAGCTGTTATCTTACTTTATTCGGGTAGGCAAAACAAAATTTAAAAACAATAATTAAATTGAATAACGAATAACGAATCACGAATAACGAATGACGAAGAAGAATAAACGAAAAACAAATAACACCATATGGCATCACTTGATATCTCAACAATTTAACAACTATTCTTTAAAATTTTGACGATGTAGCTATTTAAGGGGTTATATCTACCAAATGCTCAAAAAGAAGGCTTTTTTCATGATAATAATAGTTATTTTATGATTTTTTTTACAGGACATTTGAGATGTAAGGTATATAAGTAATATATCATTGGATTGAGAAACTCTTGCAGAATAGAAAAAATATTTTTATTGCTGTTTTTGTTACAAAATGGCGGCTGTGCAGCGATTGCCGTGAACCGCTTTTTTTAAAGGTTATTCCGCGGCGTCGTGCCCAACTCCACCTATAACCAAAACAACAATTTTTTCACAATCTACATAAGTGTCGCTAGTGAAGTACACATGATTATATTTTTAGAATTTTTCTTCGCAAAATGGCAACGGTTTGAAAAAAAAATCTGTTTCGACAAAAAAAATCGACTTTGATTGTTTATAACTTTAGTTGCTGTTAATCAATCGCTAAAATCGTGTGTACTTCACTAGATAATCTAATGAAGAAGCTACAGTTAAAATTTCAAGTCAATCGGATGTAAACTTTTTCAGTTCTACTGCTCGTCGATTTTGAAAACATGGTTTTGAGAAAAACGCGTTTAAAGTTTCAAATTGCTATAAATCTTAAGAATCGCAACAGTAAAGCCCCTAATAATTTTTTAACCTTCAGTCAGCTACCTTTGTGCCGTAAAGTTGTCCTTTCTGGGCTTTATCTTCCTCTTCTTCCTTTTATTTTATCTGATCTAAGGCTGCGCCTACGCTCTTTCGTGGTATCAGACATGCGACGCTCAGTGACTTTGACGCAGTTGGCGTCCGATTCCACGCAAAACTCAAACTTGTCACTCATATTTCAGTACTTTTGAGTATAACTTACAGTTAAAAAGTAACAAAAAACTCAAACAAAGAACGAGAACGGCTGATCTACTAAACAAATGGAAATTGTGAGAAAACACGTGCTGTAGAGACGCTATAACGGTCGAAACTTGATGAAGCGACCTCTATACTTCAAATTTGAAACACGATATCGATCATAGGTAACTTCTACTAGTGTACAAAGCCTCGAAATTAAAAACAAAAACGAGCATCGCCAAAATAAATGAAAATGTTTTTTTGGAGCATGAAAGTTGTTCGGTAAAAATAGATTTAAACGAATTTTGAGTTTAGATCAGTACTTGAGCGATGTAGATTTTGATTCTAGGATAGTTTTAGCATGATTTAAGCCAATAAAAAAAATGACAAGAAAAAAAAATTTGGTAGATATAACCCCTTAATATGATTAGAGAACATATCGATCTTCGATACGCAATAGAGTTTGTGCCAATTGAGCCTGTGGTGACTAGGTTCAACGGTCAACGGTCTTTGTCAAAGTAAAAACTGATTTCTCTCCGCGGGGATAGAGTTAACATAAAATTTTTAAATGACCATAAATGCATAATAGTTCTACGTGATTTTCTGTCCCTCTTGAATTAAATCTAAGTAATTTTTGTAAAGCATATTTACCTCAAATGTATGCTAGTTTTTAATTTTCGTTTTCTGGTTGATTTTATCGGAAAAACAGTGCATGTAAATCTTTTTTTCAGTAATACATTTTTGGCAGTGCGACTGTAATTCGTTTCCATGTGTTCACTATACAATAGCAGAGTTTGTTCGTTGCGTTAGGCACCTAACAAACCTCTGTTATTTTGCAATCATTTGTTTCTACTTGATTCTGCAAAAAAAAAAAGCAAAAATAATAAAAGCTGCGAATAAAGACGGGTGGTAAGAAAAAAAAAAGATCAGTTTTAGAGAAACGGCGTGAATTGCCAACAGCAGTAAAACGTGTGGGAGATATAACAGAATCATGACAATCTATAAAAATTACTTTATGACGGTAATTCAATTTCCTTATGATCTGGTTTCATTGCCCTTTCATTGGCCTGAACGGACTGAACCAGACTATTATTTTAATAACTACCCTGCCCTTCGTACACTATCTTTGATTTTTTTTATGGCTACACTATACTTCTAGAGTTGAATAAAAAATCATTGCAGTGTAGAATTTATTCCAATACCCCAGTGATTAATCAAATTTATGGTTCAGATCAGGCTATAGTGAGTGAATAAAACAAAAACTAAAGTATCAAATTAACTGAGAACCATTTGGATTGAAATTTGTGAAGATTTATTTTGAGTTAATAATTTAATTGCAACTTAAATTATGATTGCATTTTTAATAAGTGAACAGCAACAAAAGTTAAACTTATCGTGAACTCCACTAAAATAAATTAAATGAAGACTAGTAGAGATAATTCTTCGAATGCTGGTATTGAGATGAAGATAAATATGGATACGGATGGCGAAGAAATATAAACCACCTTACTTACGTATTCGAATATCTCTGCAGATATCCTGCAGAGACCTGTTTGTCAGTCATCATAACTCAACAATTTTCCGCAGCCAGATAATTCAGCTTCGCTGGCAAAGGATTAGAGAAGGATGCTACACTACACGATGTTGAAATGGACCGGCCGCTGTCATTGAGAAGATTACCATAACGAAGCATCCGTGCAGGAGAGATAACAGCCAGCAATTCAATTGAAAATGTTATTCCACCACGATAAGAGCTGCTGTCGAATTAGAATTCCCGCGTCCCGTGTTGTACTGACTCCATTCAAGCGATAACTGACATGATTGCAAACAACCAAATATCTTATAATACCAATATAGTTCACTCTCGAATTCCCCATATAATTTCGAGAAGACGCATAGGGGACACCCCCTCTTGTGGTGAAAAAGGTAACTAAACTCATTGCACAGTAGTACAGTAACGCAATTTAGAAGGACATGAGCTATTTGATGTGATTTTGTGGTTTTAAAGCAAAAGCTTCTTCTGAGGCGTTGTTTCTTATACTTAGTCCTTTATTTATGTGCAAATGAAAATTAGGGTGGCCCTAAAATCAACGAAACGAAATAAAATAACTTTTTTATTTGTAGAAATAATTGTATACACATTTCGGCAAAGTTGTAAATCAACTGTTTTTTTTGTAGCTATCAAATTTACCGATTTAGAGCAATTTGACGTAACTGACCTTGGTTTCCAAAAAGAAACAGATTTTTTGCTTTATTTTTTCAGTTCAAATCTAATAACAAAGTTTTCTTTGGTTAACCTTAAGAACACAAAAATACGCATCTTTTGGCGAAAAAACATTGTCGATATGTTGTATAGGTAAAGAGTTTCTATTTTTCAAATAAAACGTCCAATAAAAACATATTTTTAAGCTTTTGAGGTCCGAATAATACATTGTTATTAAATCTGAACTGAAAAAATAGAGCCAAAAAACTGTTTTTTTCGGAACCCACTCTTAGCCAGTCACGTAAAATTGCTCTATTTCGGTCAATTTAATGCTACAAAAGAGTTTTTTTTTTGCTCAGAATTAGTCAATCTACAACTGTGCCGAAGAATGCGAAAAGTTACTTCTGCAAATAAAAAAGTTATTTTTTTATTTCGCCGATTGTAGGACCACCCTAATTTTCATTTGCACATAAATAAAGGACTAGCTATAAGGAACAACTTCTTAGGAAAGCTTTGACTTTAAAATAAAAAAATCGCATCGAAAACCTCATGTCCGCCTAAATTGCCTTACAATACCTCTGTGCATTGTTGTTGCATTTCTGTGAGCGTATGACACATTCTTACACACGAAACTGAAAATACTCAATTTTAGACTTAGTTGACTCAATATCATATTTTTACAGAAAAAATGACAAATCATGTGAAAAATCACTTATTACAGATTGCGTACGTAATTCCGGACTAGAAAAGATAAAAGGAGGAATCTGCGACTCTAGTTGAATTTTCTATATAATATGCTTGTATTTAACAACGAATGACCTGGTTGTACTGAGATTCGAGCCCGCAATCTTCCGCTTTGTACCAATTAGTAGAAAATACATGGCTAGTTTGTGCTTGATTTAATATTAAATGTCAAATACTCAAAACACCCGCAACGAAGAAATCTTCTAAAACTAATGTTGTGAAATAAATTACTAGAACTTTCTTAGCCTCAATAATGAACTTTGAGTACTTTATGCGAACAATATACCTGCATGCTTTTTCCTGCGTACTCGAAGATTGCTGCATATACTTTCACAGCTCCTTAAGGGATTTTATTAGCGCTCCAATATAGCGGAGTAATGATTTTTGTCGACTAGTATAAAACGTTTGTACCAGCAAATAATTGTCAGGGTTACGTATTTCATGAGTATGAGGTTGTATCTCGACCATATTTACCTTTTAAAAGTCGTGTGAAACATTCACTTGTAGATTCCTTGTTTCCACAATGGTGAATATATGTACACTGCGATCGCTTTTTACGCGGGTTGTTTTTATGCGTTTTTTCAAAAGGGACATCTTCACAATAACGCAGATTATTTTTACTCGATTCGGAAGATTATTTGTATGCGGTATCAAATAAGTTTAGTATGAATATATCGAATCTAATCTTTTAAATACGGTACAACCAACCACGTAAAAAGCAACCCCAGTGTATACTATTGTTTTAAGCTTTCACTTTCTTGGCGTAAACTAATAATGTGATATATATTTTTTAATTTTAAAAATTTTTAAAATAAAAAGAAAACAATTATGACACATCTTCCATGCTCACAATTTGACATCTACTCATTCGAGTTACACTTTTTTAAACATTCATCATATTCACTTGACATGAAGAACAGATTAGATGCACAAGTCACCTATTTTGTCATAAGAAGCGACAATTGGTTTATCTCCACGATAATGAGAAAATCCACGAGACAGTTGTAATCAGCTGATTACAGTTCAGGTCGTTACTTCGATAGAACCCCGATCGGGGAAGCGCGAGAAACAAATATCCAATCGGTTGCTCCAGTATCACGAGAATAGCCATCCTTAACACAACAATAAAATACCACTCTTGATATTTTTGCAGACATTAAGATTTTGTGTTCGGTTCTGTTTTGGGTTTGAGATTGCTAAAACAATAACACAAACAAACGTACCAACCGGGAAACGTCACCCATGTACTCATACATAAGCGAACTATATTCTCATTATAAAAGTCACAATATTATGTGCATTTTTTCAGTGTACCTATTTGGGTAATTTTATTGTCAAAAGTGATTCTTTTTCGAATGTCCTGTAAAACAAAATCAGAAGTGGCGCTCCTAGCGGTCGAAAAGGTAACTAGCGCTTCTGTCATCTTCAATGTGTCTTCATGATTTCACGTAAGTGAACTATATTGGTTTTTTTTTTTCGTTCATCAATAATTTATTTGACACGGCACAAATACAATTTAATGTTTAACGGCGCCAATTATATCTGGTAGCTTACTTTCTAAAGTATCTTAATAACTAAAAGCAAATTTTTTATCCACGCTGCCGACTACGAGCTGAAACTAAATGTAACTTAAAGCTAGAATATTTTGCATTAAAAGCACTGGTTTACTGTATGATGGTTTTCATTGCCATAGGTAAGCACATGTTTCGCTGCTGTGCCAAGATATTACGGACTGGCATATTGGGTTGTCTCCCTCGGGACCTGAGAGTATCGTGCGGGTCTAGTTGCTGTTTCCGGATCCGGGGTCTTAACGTGTTCTTGTCGTTTGGTTGGATGTAGGCGGAAGGGAATAGGATTAAACTGGGGCGTGGATGGATTTCAGGAAAACGTATATAAGGGACATGTAGGATAGGTCACGGCTCGCCAAGACATCACGAACAGGAACAGCCGGCTGCCTACTTTCGGCCTGCAGGGAAGCTATTAATTTAGACCTGGCGTCACGGTGTACAGGGCATGACCAAACCACATGCTCTATGTCGTGATAACCCTCACCACAGGCACAGATACCACTTTCCCCGAGCCCAACACGACGGAGATGCGCGTCAAATCTAAAGTGATTGGACATAAGCCGGGACATCACGCAAATGAAATCCCGACCTACATCCAACCCCTTGAACCACGGGTTCGTCCATACTTTGTGGATTATGGAATGTAACCACCTTCCCAATTCCCCTCTGGTCCAAGCATTTTGCCAACTGATGATCGTATTCTGACGTACAAGTGCGAAAAATTCATTAAAAGCAATTGGTCTTTCATAAATATCACCGTTTGTTGCGCCCACCTTAGCCAAAGAGTCCGCTTTCTCATTGCCCGGTATCGAGCAGTGAGAAGGGACCCACGCTAAGGTAATCTGAAACGATTTTTCGGATAAAGCACTCAGATGCTCCCGTATTTTCCCCAGGAAATATGGAGAGTGCTTAACATCTTTCATCGGTCGGAGAGCCTCAATGGAACTGAGACTGTCCGTAAAGATGAAATAATGGTCCGTGGGCATTTTTTCGATAATCCCTAGGGTGTACTGCATTGCAGCCAATTCTGCGACGTAAACAGAAACAGGATTATCAAGCTTATGGGAGACGGTTAAATTTTTATTGAAAATACCGAAGCCAGTGGACCCATCAAGAAGTGGTCAGTGTAGAACATATTGTCGCAGTTGATGTTTCGATATTTATTGGAAAAAATTTTGGGGATCTGCTGCACGCGTAAATGATCCGGGATTCCACGAGTTTCTTCTATCATGGATGTATCGAAAAACACAGTAGAATCAGAAGTATTTGATAAGTCAACACGATTTGGAATATTCGAAGGAGGGTTAATATTATGGGACATGTGATTGAAATACAATGTCATAAAACGGGTTTGAGAATTAAGTTCGATTAATCTTTCAAAATTTCCAATCACAGGACGGTTTAAGACCTCACATTTGATAAGAATACGAGAAGACAGGCTCCAGAAGCGGTTTTTCAATGGTAGTACTCCAGCTAAGACCTCCAAACTCATCGTATGGGTCGACTGCATGCAACCCAAGGCGATACGGAAACAACGATATTGTATTCGCTCCAGTTTGATCAAATGTGTGTTTGCTGCGGAGCGGAAGCAGAAACACCCGTACTCAATGACAGACAATATCGTTGTTTGGTAAAGCCTTATAAGGTCTCCTGGATGGGCTCCCCACCATTGTCCGGTTATTGTACGAAGAAAATTCACTCTTTGTTGACATTTTTCATCAGATACCTAACGTGACAACCCGAGGTGCCTTTAGAGTCGAACTAGACACCAAGATATTTGTGTACCAAAACCTGAGAAATCGTTTTACCCATTAATTGTGTTTGAAGCTGAGCAGGTTCATGCTTCCTAGAAAAAACTACTATCTCAGTCTTCTCCGGAGAGAATTCGATACCTAGCTGCAAAGCCCAAGCAGACAAATTGTCCAAGGTATCTTGCAATGGTCCTTGCAAATCGGCAGCTTTAGCTCCTGTAACAGAGATTACACTGTCGTCTGCAAGTTGTCTTATCGTGCATGAATTTGCCAGACATTCGTCGATGTCATTTACATAAAAGTTGTAAAGAGGGGGGCTTAAACATGAGCCCTGGGGAAGACCCATGTAGCTAATGCGAAAAGTTGCCAAATCGCCGTGCGTAAAATGCATGTGCTTTTCGGACAGCAAATTGTGCAAAAAATTGTTCAAAATTGGAGAAAATCCTTGTCGGTGAAGTTTACCCGAAAGAATTTCAATAGAAACGGAATCAAAAGCCCCCTTAATGTCCAAGAACGCAGACGCCATTTGTTCTTTGCGAGCATACGCCAGCTGAATATCTGTTGAAAGCAACGCAAGACAATCATTCGTCCCTTTGGCACGGCGGAAGCCAAATTGAGTATCTGATAGTAGACCATTTGATTCGACCCAGTGGTCTAAACGACGGAGTATCATTTTTTCCATCAATTTCCGGATACAGGATAGCATTGCAATCGGCCTATGAGAGTTGTGATCAGAAGCTGGTTTCCCTGGTTTTTGGATGGCGATCACCTTCACTTGCCTCCAATCCTGCGGTACAATGTTTTGCTCCAGGAACTTATTGAACAAGTTCAACAAGCGCCTCTTGGCATTGCCGGGTAGATTCTTCAACAAGTTGAATTTGATTCTATCTAACCCAGGCGCGTTATTGTTACAGGACAGGAGGGCAACTGAAAATTCTGCCATCGTAAAAGGTGATTCTATCGCGTCGTGGCCCGGAGACGCATCGCGAACAATGTTTTGCTAAGGAACAGAGTCCGGACATACTTTCCTGGCAAAATCAAATATCCACCGACTTGAAGACTCCTCGCTTTCGTTGACCGTTACGCGATTCCGCATTCTTCGGGCTGTGTTCCAAAGAGTGCTCATCGATGTCTCCCTCGACGTCTCGTTCACGAACCGACGCCAATATCCGCGTTTATTTGCTTTAGCCAGGCTTTTAAGCTTGGTATTAAGCTCCGAATACCGTATATAGTCGTCGGGTATACCTCCCTTCTGGGAGGCCAAAAACGCGTCGGATCTTTGCGTGTAGACATCGGAGCACTCTTTGTCCCACCACGGAGTTGGAGGCCGCTCTTTGATCGTTACGCCGGGATATTTCTTCGTTTGGGCTTGCAACGCGGCGTCGAGGAGGTTGTATTCTTCAAGTGGTGGGTGATGTTTAATCGACTCGACCGCTTTTGAAATCATTTCCTCGTATAACTTCCAATCGACATTCCGTGTGAGGTCATACGGAATGTCAATTGGTCGCATGCGAGTTGACCCGTTATTAATTGAAATAAGAATAGGCAAATGGTCGCTACCGTGAGGATCGAGGATTACCTTCCATGTGCAATCCAACCGTAGCGACGTCGAACATAAGGATAGATCCAAAGCGCTTGGACGCGCTGGAGGTTTCGGGATACGTGTCATTTCACCGTTGTTCAAAATAGTCATGTCGAAGTCATCGCAAAGGTTATAGATTAAAGAGGAGCGGTTATCATTGTAGGGGGAACCCCAAGCCACACCATGAGAGTTGAAGTCTCCCAAAATCAAACGTGGCGAGGGAAGAAGTTCTATTAAATCAAAGAGCAACCGTTGCCCAACCTGTGCTCTGGGAGGAATATATATTGAGGCAATACAAAGCTCTTTACCTTGTATTGTCATTTGACATGCGACAACTTCGATGCCTGGAATCGAGGGGAGGTTAATACGATAGAAAAAATAGCACTTTTTAATCCCTAAAAGTACTCCTCCATATGGGGTGTCTCGATCAAGGCGAATAATATTAAAATCATGGAAGTTGAGATCAATATTTGAAGTAAGCCAAGTTTCACAAAGGGAAAATGCATCGCATTTGTTTCTATTTATTAAAACTTTAAATGAATCCATTTTTGGTAAAATACTTCTACAATTCCACTGTAAGACAGAGATAGAATCCTTCGTATACGCAGATGAATTAGGCATCGAAGAATACAATCGCTGCAAGGAGGGGCCATTGAGCAGTCAACTGCTTCAAAAATGATCTAACTGTTGGGAGGAATGCTGTAAGAAAAATTTTAATTGGATCGGGTACATTGAAAGCTTCAAAAATCCAATCCACAATGTCAGAAAATTTCACTAATCCAGAGTTTGTTTCATCAACTGGATGTGCAAAAGGAACAACTGGGGTTTTAGATGTTCCTGGCAGTGATGGGAACTCCTTCTGGGACTTTAAATTTGCAAGCCCAGGAGGAGTTTGCTTCGGTTTTTCCGCAGCACTGTTTGGTTTGTTTGTAACTTTCATTTCACTTTGGGAAATCTTAGGACCTTTTCGGGGAAGTTTAGGAGAGGAAATATTTTTCCTCTTTCTAGACGCCCCAGGATTGGCATAAGTTGTTCCCGCTGGTGAATCGTCAGAATCGGTTTCATCAGAGGACAACAGATCAAAGGGGTTCGATGTTATGGTAGAAGTGGTCACGGTCTTCTTCAGCATCTCAGCGTAAGATCGCTTTGAACGCTCCTTAAGTGACCGCTTGATTTTATCTCTGCGCTGCATGTACACCGGGCATGTGGAGAGCTCATGCTGATTTTCCCCGCAGTGAATACATTTTTCAGCATTTACACTGCAAGAATCGTCCGCATGAGTTTCTCCACACTTGGTACATCGTGCCTTATTGCAGCAGTAGGCGGCTGTGTGGCCTAGCTGCTTGCAATTGGTGCAATTCATAACACGGGGTACATACAATCGCACAGGCAGACGAACCCGATCGATCGAGACGTGGCTAGGGAGAGCAGATCCGGCAAACGTAACACGAAACGAGTCTGACGGAGTGTACACTTTTGTGCCGTTGACAAGAGACACAGACCGCAATTGCTTGCAATCTATGATCTTTACTTTTACGTCGTGACACAAAGCATTTTTGAAGCAGCCAAAACCGCTTGCCAAGATACACTCGACCGACAGACTCGAATCGGTTATGACACCGTCGATCTCCATGTCTCGTGCGGGTATATAAACGCGATACTCGCGTGTGAAAAGCTCGGAGCGAGCAATAGCGTTGGCCTGTTCCAGGTCGCTGACCACGACACGGAGCTTGTTGGGTCTGACCTTGGAGATTTCGGTCACGGCCTTGTACCCCTCCGTCAGGTCTTTCGAAATCTGCAGGATGTTTAACGGTTTCGATTTCGGTCCTGCTTTTGGCCGAAAGAAAACAGTAAAGCTGCCCAGAGATCCGTCCGGGTAAAGCCTGGGGCGAGGGGGGACTGGAGAATTAACAGAGGAAGGGTTGGTAGGAGGGACAGGGTCAGGGGGGTTCGGGGATGGTGGCACGGGAGGCGAGGGATCTACATCCATCGCGCTAAATCAAGCGCACTAGCGCCGACAGAACACGTACCTCTTTACTTCTCCTTTCAGCAGGGTTGGTTGTCCGAACGGTCGAAGCTGCAGCCGTTACAGCCAGCAGCACCAATACAGCAGCTCCAAACAGCCACCAGCAGCGAGCCGGGTGTGTGATCACTCAGCACAGCGACACAACTCGCTGTCACTGTTGGCTTCTTCTTTTTCCTCCTTTGTGTTGAGATTCTCGTCCACTGCTGTAGCACAAATCACTTAGCAGCCAAATCGGCTTACGCACCAGCAAACAGCCACGATGCGAAACAGTTGCACAAAGGCGGGCGACCTTGAACCTTCACTCGACCAGGCAAACAATGCCAACACTTGCTCGCGCGTCTTTTGTTTTATATTCTATCGGAGCGATCACCAAACACGTCCTATACTAATGCGTGTTCGGCACAGAATCCTATATTGGTTTTATAAGATATTTGAAACAACGCAATGATAAGTCTAGATCCTGCTTCTTATATTTGAGTTATTTTTGCGCATATAATTATCGGTGATGACACAACCTTAAGGATGCTCAGGATAATGATAATTTTAATTACCTGCTTAATTCTCCGTTATTGATTTTAATTTTGTCATATTTCGTTTAATAAATACTATATAAGACACTATCATAAATCATATTGCATATTTAAATAAAAGAGTTTAGATATTTTTGTAAGGATGTCGATTATTCGGTCATTTCTACGTTCAGTACTCTCTACTGGGAAATAGATAAAAACTAGCAAAGTGCATTGTAGGTTCAAACTAGATTTTTGGCAATGAACGGATACCAGGGCGAATGAATTCTTCACCTTTACAATGAATTCGTGTATATTTCTCGGAGTTGTCGATGTGATGCTCTGGCGAGCCATGGACCAACGCAAATGAAAATCATTTGAAACCATTTCTAGTGAAAATGGCGAGTAAGGAAGAAATTCTCATTTCTGTGTTTTATAAGTTTTCAATATTTAGTTTTCAATATCGTGTCGATCCTTGAATTGCGGGCGTTTTTCCTCTAACGTGGTCCCCAGTGATGGTTCTGAGCATCATTTCTTATGTCCGAACACATTTGAAGAAACAAAATCGTCTAAAAAAATTGGTTTGTTCCGTTTGTTCTATCCGCACGTTTGTGTTTTCATTATTCAAGCAACGATCAATTAAAAAAGCAAAGGAATGAATTCACAAGTAGATGGCGCTGTTTCTCATGAAAAGAAGGTTAAATAAAAATGCTTAGTACCGAATAATTATTCCGGAAGATGAACTTTAAGAATTAAGTGGACAAAATAAACCCTTTCCATGTTTTCCATGTGCATGTTTTCCTTCACTGAGGAATCATTTTCAAGGTTCTGTAACTCGTTGTATGTTTCAATTGCTGTTTAGTAAAATGTAAAACACGCAGTGAAGGTTGTGTGCATGTAGCTCGCCTACATTTAGGCAGTTCCTATCTACACTGTCTAAGTGTCTGTCGCCTGTGGAACTTTGCTACAATCGAATTAAGTGTCATTAGACGTTAATATAAGTAATTGGAATTAGGAGTACAATCACCTATAAGTTGACCTTGTTCAACTTAACCGGCAATTCTATCGCTAACACGAGATGATTGGATTTTCCTATGTCATTCAAGTTAGAAATCATGTCCAAATATTCAGTTCTTACAGTGTGTTCCAATTTTAAATGGAAAAGGTAACATAATTGAATCAAGGTAGTCAGGTTTTTTACGCGGGGTGCTTTTTTCAATAACTCAAAAACGGTACAAAATATCAACCTCATTCCAAACCCTCTTAGGACAAAAGTTATCATATATCAGTTTAAAATAGTAGTAGGGTGGTATCAAAGACACGACCGCATGACGTAGGACTACGGTATTTTTCTATATTTTTTATCTAACAGTGCATTCGTATTTGCTGACATTAGAGCGCTTAAAATATATGAATGAAACCTTATTTATATTGGCATCTCCACTTCGCAGATATTTAAATTAGAAAAACATTTGTTCGTAGCTTGTATTGACAAGACAAACATTTGAATTAGCGAGTTCGGTGTATTCTCCCTTTCTCAGTAAGCAGCAAATACAAACCTATTTAGTATTTGAGACCAGAACAGCCGCCAGCATTGCGGGTGAAACCTGGCACGAGATGACCGGTACTATTTTGCTTTTCCTCCTTTCAACGGCTAGCATCTAGCGTTCGTAAGACACTGATACGGTTTAGTAATGAAATTGATGGGGTTAAATGTTCGAATGGTACCTTTTATATCAAGGCTTCGTCAGTTAGTTAGAAAGAAGGAGGAGTTAAGAAGAATATGGAATGGTAAGGAACGTAAATAAGCATCGGAAACAGAAAGTGATAACAACAATAACAACAAAGTCAGATCGATTGTATCCGTTAGTGTCAACTGTGCTTGGGAAGAGAGGTAGTGATTGGCTGCTCGGTATGATTTAGACAATCGATGTTATTTACCAATTTTTTAATAGTGTATCTCAAACAATAGGTTGTTTTTGTTACATAAATTTAACCGCAAAAGAATTTGTGATCGATTGATGCCAAAACCTCGATAACCTGATTATAAATGACTGAATTATAAGTGCTCAAAACCTGACCACTTTTCCCTAGTTTTCCATGGTTGAACTACTAGATTTTCAAATTCAGGTACCTAACTTCCAGATAGACGTAGTCCTACGTCAAAAATAATAACCATAGGTGTTAATACTGAAAATTTGTAATATAGCATTTCGAACGCTCTGGGACGTTTTAAAACGCTTATTTTTCAACTCATATTTATTAGTTTTCACGTGGTTCCATACAAATTTGGAACGTATCCCTCATTTTGAACAAACCTGACTGTACAAGTTTGACACCTCTCCTGCTCGCAAAAATACAGATTCTTTTAGTTCATTTAAAACAAAATCATAGTTTAAAAGCTATATCACAGTTAGACTTTTATTACGGCCGAAATTTTCTCGAGAATTCCATGCCCCGAAGGACACTTTGGGTATAACCGAGTACAATCGACTCCATTTCTTCCATACTTCGACGCGCTCTTGAATTCCTCATCCATTTCATCGTTCTCTGAAGGGCTGTAAATAACAAACAACAGAATGGCTTATTAGTCTTCACATTATTATAAAATCAATATTTTTATGAATGTGGAACTTTGTATTGGTTTGCGATAAAGAATCCTTAGTTAGAAAATCATGTTATGGATTAATATTTAGTAATATTTTAATATTATATATATATATATATATATATATATATATATATATATATATATATATATATATATATATATATATATATATATATATATATATATATATATATATATATATATATATATACACAACTAGAACAATCATCGCACAACACTTCAATGAATTCCAGGATCAAATGTCAAGAAATCGTTTCTACTGAAGTATTGCTTCTTTGAAAATATATGATAGTAAACTTTAATAATTATCTAGGACATCAAAACAGTAGTGGTATCCCTATGATAAAGCAAGAACATGTTCCAATAAGGTTTAGATTATTACACTCTGGTTGTTTGAAGACATACCCTAAAATCGACGATCCTTGTCACTGACAATAAAATGGCTCTAAATGGAACAAAAATGATTGAATTTACACGATAACCACGATTGACTACCACGTTGTAGTGCAGAGCTATAATATCACTTTACTTTACTCATACTTGAGTCTTATTTTTTTCCATAAACTAAGTTACAGAATGCCTAACAAAGTGGCACCCAGGAGAACTATTTGTACTCACGTGAAGATGATATCGAAGAGCTCCCCGATTAGTCCGTTGTGTTTCAGTGGGGTGTCGGCCACCTCACAAATGGTTCTCAGCAAACAGGCGCGACTGTTACCGCTCCAGGATCCGATCATTTTCTCCAGCACACGGTACAAATCCGGCCGACTTTGGTCGACAAAATTACCGTCGAACAATTGTCGGTTCTTGAAATAACTCCCCGGCACAGGATAAATCAGCTTCGCAGGAATGGGATAATTGGCTTGAAGATTAATGGCCAAGTTAACACTTCGCTTCGTACGGTGGTGAAACCGAACTGGTGCGACAAAAGAAAAGATTGCCTTAACCACGGCTCCGTTCGGGTGGAATGACAGCCACCGTTTTTGCCGAAAGTGTACCTCCTCAATGGTCGTACATTCGGTGGAATTTGAGCTCCCGCACGTCATTGCACTGATTCCAACGATAATGCTAACTAAAATGATAAACAAACAACCAGAACACCCAACGCCGGGTCTCATTTTTCAGTGTTCGAATTAATGTCTCTTTGGAGCCGTTACGGCGTTTCCGCTGCCTTATATATAGGTTTTTGAGAAGGCTTTACATTTGAGACGCTTATGATAATTAATAATTTGCATTCATCGGACTTTCATCCGCTAACGACTACCAATTTTCGTTTTCTTTTGACGAGTCGCCGTTGTTTTTGTTGTTTTTAAAGCATTTTTATATGATTTATTTTGTCGCATATTAGAAGCGTACATTAGTTCAAAATATATGTTTGAAGGGCATGGAAGATTTTCGAGAATTAGTTCAGTAAGATGAGAATAAACTGTATTGATATGTAAGATTTTCTTTGGACGAGTTCTGAAAATATGACATTCACATTCACAATAAATATTGATTTCGCGTCTTTTCCAATATTGTACATACTGACAGGTGTATTCTACAGTATTTGATAAACTAATTGTACTGATAATAAAAGATAAATCAGTAGTTACATTCATAAAGAGGAAGAGTTTGAGCGTGCAGAAGAAAGTTTGCGCTCACAGAATTTAGGCCGGTATTTATTAGGATATCAGATACCATAACAATTTATTCGATGACTGCTTAGTTCTGGTTTAGTTCTCAAATTGCAAAAATTGGCTAATTTTACACATTGCACGATTCCTCCCCGTTCTGCACGGGCGGCGCTGCAAATTAACAATTAGCTGCGAAATTTGTATTGAAATAGATGATCAAGTTCCGAAATTGGAATGTAGCGACTTGGCTTTGATGTTGCACGGATCGTTTATTTTTGGTAAAACTTTTCATTTCAGTCATTTAAGCTGACGACAATGTGTTGATCAAACAAAACTTTGCCTCTCGTTATATATGTGACACTGGCTATCTAATAAGTTTTCTTCACAGCCTTTGCTGTTTGCATTCACCTTAGCACCCGTTTAATTTTCTCTCTGCTGCCGAAAAATTAATCTCTATGAGCAAGCCTAAAAACCAAAGATAAATAAGGAACGTTCACAACTTATTGGAGCAAACTTTATTTGAAAAAAAAAAAAACGTCTGGGCAAGCATTCGAAATGGACTGTTTTTTTTTAATTTATTTTGTTTTTAAATCGATACATTTGGATACTTGCCAAAACTACTGAAAAAGCATCAAGAGTTGACATTTAGGGAATTATCTGAATCATTCAGGATTTATTTAATTATTTCAATTTAATTTAGGATCCTCCACTAAAAAGTATTGATTTCTAAAAAGCTTTTTTAGATAGGCCATTAAGTTGCCCAAAACTCTTGTGAACATTTCATTTTGAAACTGTAACACTTAAGTTTGAAGAGATCTGAGATGATGCTTGTAGTGTGGGATTTCAACTTTTATTTTCCGATATTTTTCAATTAAAACTCATATGATTCCCGAAATATTATCATTCGCAGATTTTCTCCATCTCTTTTAATTATTTATAAGCCTCTATTTACAACAAAAATAGATTAAAAACTGCAGCCTTTTACGAATGTTAATCTAGATACATTTGTTAATGTTAATCTAGATACATTTTTGAAAATGAAGTAGATAAAGGGTGTTACGGCAAAAAATTGGTCAGCTCCAATTTGCCGTATTACATTCATCGTGTAACAAAACAAACCCGAACACCTCTCATTTTAAAGATGAGTGTGTGTACAGTATCATGCCTTATGTTTGATTTACTCTTCAGTTGTGACATTTACTCTTCAGTTGTGAAAATGCTGTCGTTTCAAAAGAAGCAACGCATCAAAATTTTGCTCGCGCATTGCTTAACTAAACTATTGTGCGAGTAGTTTAGATTGTCGCAATTCGCAAGCGAAAATTTTGAAAACTTTGAGCTAAGTTGCGAAAATTTTTGAATGTGTCTAAATCAACCGTCACCAACGTGATAAAAGTGTTTAAAGAACGTTTGTCGACTGCCAGCCCCATGAAGACAGGATAACGGGAAATCGAAATCCGAAATGCGAAAACGACGAAAAGAGTGGCCAGAAGTTTTAAGGCGTCGTACACAAATTACGTAACGCATGAAGTGGGGGAGGGGGGTTGAATCTGCGTTTCCTATTGTTACATGGGGGGGAGGGGGGGGGGGGTAGTTGAGACCGTTACGTAACTATAATGTTTGCTAAAATCGCAAAAATTGGAGGGGGGGGGCAGTTGTCCAGCGTTACGTTATTTTAGAGGGGGAGTCATATCGAACGTTACTTATCATTACATAGGGGGGGGAGGGGGTCTGAAATCTAGGTTTTAGCATTACGTAATTTGTGTACGACGCCTAAGCTGAATCTCAACTTTTCCGTCCGCAAGCAAACTGGGAGTGTCGTCTACACTGCCGCTATTCGCATAGCAGTCCTATGTAGGATTTAGTGTTTTCTTGTTTTTTTTTTGCGGGAATGGGTTCATTTTATGAATGCGTGCTCTTCAGAAATAACCGTTGAAATCGAGGTTGTGGGAATCGAACCTTACTTTTTTAGTGGCTATTCTTCAGGAACATGCCCGGATGGAGCCATTCTCGCGGGAAACAGGAAGACACCTAAGTTTTACATAGGACTGTTATGCAAATAGCGGCAGGTCAAGAGGAACCTTAAGTAGACACAGGAGACGAGAGATGCAGTTGAAGGCTAACTAGGGTGGTCGGTATTACCAACTTTTCGAAAAACCGGTATTTCGGTATTCACTAAAATAAAAACCGGTAAAACTGGTGGAAAACCGGTATTTTCATTTTTTTCGGATTTATGCAAACCAGGGGGGACTCGTGTTCTTTTAACCTACTTGTTCAACTACAAAAGTCTGAAAATCATAGTTTGGGGAAGTGATGACAATCATGTCCGCAAAAAACGCAAGCTATTCTCACTGTACTATTTAAAATAAAACTAGAAAATTTACATTAATTTTGATTTTGAATTTACTTTTTGCTCAGCGTCTCAGGTTGCATCTATGGACGTGTCACTGCATAACTATGGTTTTGCATTTATGAGTACTACTAAGATTTAGACCATTGCACATAGGAGTACGTAGAACAAAAACTTGGCCAAAATTTTTTTAATGAGTTTTCAGATAGCAAATCTAGAGGAACATTTCAAAAGGTCTATCTGCTTTGATCGATTTTTTGATCGGTCACTTTCATTCAATCACCGCAACTTATTAAACATCTTTTTTGACACGTTATTTGCACAAGTAGATAGCGGAGGGATTACTCTAGCATCTGAACAATAAAACACGCTTGGGAGAGTTACTTAAGCTAAACATTTCCAAAATGAAAAGACGTTTCGGGAAAACGAAGAAAGCAGATAGGACCTTTTGAAATGTTTATCATTTACATTTCTAATGTGTTTTAAAGTGGTTTTATCTCTATTAAACTTTATATTTAGACATTTCAGAAAATTTCAAGATGGGCTGCATACAATGTAGTAAGTATCAGAGAATGCAAAAAGGATCAATAGCACGAGGAACACTTAAATTATTTTTTTCGTATTTTGGCCAGCTTTTTGACTGAAATACTCCTATGTGCACTGCGACCATTGTTTTGATCTCTTGTGGTATACGATCCAGATACATTTAACAGTGTTTGGAAAATTTCAATGAATGAATCGTGTGATATGATTACGAAGAACATAATTTCGAAACTCATAGGAACAAAAAAAAAAACAGATTTTTATTTCAATTTTCTTTCACATCGCCAAACATAGTTTTAAGCTAGAGAATAACTTCAAAATTCTTAAAGAAACTGAAACTGTTGAGGAGAGTAAATGAATGAAGAAGAAAATATAATGATGATCAGACAAGAATCGAAAGGAACCGAAGGTTAATACTTCTCTATTCGGATCTGTCTGTTTTAACAGTTCGTCCAAATTCAGTTGAACCTGAGAAAACATTTTTCTCCGCTAGAAATATGGCTAATAAAATCCACAGCGGTATGGGCGACGAAGCTTTGACCATGCTATGGCTATTTAAATGTAATTTTTCAAGGGACAGTAATTTTAAGGATGAAATTCTTCATTGATTGATTATTTCATCCTGTAAACACTTTGTATCAGGAGCAACTTGTCCATAACTAGGTTCAACCTGTGCAATGCACACGGAGATGCCAAACAAAAAATAAATTCCTAATCCAAATTTATATTTTTATCTCATTTTTTTAGTTTTACCTTGAAATAGCACAAAACGAATAATGACGCGACCATGATTGTGATTGCTGCCTCAAACTATGATTTTCAGAATTTGTAGTTGACTAGCAGGTTCGAAACTCACTAGTTGCCCCTGTAAGTATGAGTGTGTATAGAGATTAGCTGTTTTACTTAGAAAATAAATTTATGTTCAATGTTGCTTTTGTGTAAATGTATTTATTATATACACCGTCATATGATTTTTAACGCCTACCTAAGTTGGTAGCATTCATTAGCCCTACAATGATTTATGAAAATTGTGACAAGTTTTTTTTTCAATTTTAAGAAAAATACCGGTTTTTCGCCTCTCCAATACCGGTATTTCGGTATTGAAAAAAATATCGGTTTTACCGGTTTTACCGGTTTTTGTTTTACCGGTAAACCACCATAAGGCTAACTGGCGCTTTGCTTGAGTCAATATTTTATACGAAATAAACTTGATTTGATTTTTGATTGAAAATAGATCGATCGACACACAATTTGTGACCAATTTTTGACTTTAACAACCTTTATGCAAAGTTGTTTAAGCAAGTAAGGCCTACATACCAGGGTTGCAAATTTTCACTGTCAGTGATAGATTCTCAGTTGACACTGAGGGCTACGAATATCAGTATCAACACCCATAAACAATAAACAATTGAATTCAAGCAACAGATTGGCTCAGACCAAATAATTAAGATATTGGGCGGGGGCCTAGCGTGGTTGGTAACGTTTCCGCCAACCACGCTCGACGCCTGGGTTCGAATCCCAACACCGACATAGGTGTCGATGGTTGTGGAGTGGCGTGATCCACTCACAACCAACCCAACTGGTCTAGATTCAATCCTAGCCGACACCGGAAGACTTTCTGAGGCGAAAAATCTCTGGGATCACGCCTTCCCTTGCATGAGGAAGTAAAGCCGTTGGGGCCGTTGGGTCCGTTAATCAACGGGTCGTGAGTTAGGGTCCTGGGTGGAGATCGCCTCCCGGGCGTCGGTGATTGGCACAACAACAGTGATGATGATGATGATGTTGATGATGATGGCCCCACCTCATACCCCTACATCGGTTTGAGCTGGTCGATTTATCTAAGTAACATATTATATAGAGTCATACAATGTAACCAGTTGGCAAACAAATAACGGACTGGTTATTAATACAGACATGGTAACCCTTCAAAAGAATACCAATAATTCAACAATGAGTATAAAAAAACGATTTTCCAATACCATCATGGATCCAAGGCTCATCCAGAACGTTTCCAACCCGAAAATTATCTGGACTTGGTTAGGAATTGAACCTAACATTTAGGAGTGTTAACTAATCAGAATTGATTCTGGATAACGATCCAAAACTACGAGAGAGTTCCTGTGATACTATAGTTCTCGATAACGAGCTTTACAGTCCACAGGCGAACCCAAGCCTTTTCAGTTTTTTCTCCCAACCCTAGTTCAAAATCGTAAAAACAGATAAATATCAAAAATCAGAATAACAGCATATATGCTATTTCATACCAAAAAGCAACTTTCCAACCCGATATGCTTTTTGTTTCAATTTCAGGGGTTTAATCCTGATGTACTCAATATCCAGATTGTCTATGTCAGTCTACGCGCGCGTGGCTCAAACATGTGTAGTCGACTCTTATTTAAACTCTACTATTAAATATTATACAACTAATTCGAACAAAAATCCATCATCATCAGTGAACATAATAGCTTAGTTTACCCAATAAATAAAAAAAAAAAATACATAAATTTTACAATCTTCGTCATTAATTTACAAAAAATTCTATATAATCTGTCTACAAAACAGACTTTATGTGTGAAATACAAAGCCTTTTAAAATCCGCCGTTGCTGCTGCACGTTTTACCTGTCTTGGCATCGAATTGAAAAAAATTATTCCTTTGTACAACAGAGAATTCTGTGATCTTCCAAAAAGAAAATTTGGTGTTCTAGCATCATCCGCGTTTCTAGTGTTGTACCTATAAAAATCACTTCCCCTATCAATTCGATTACACAAATATCGAGGCAGCATATTATTAAAAATTTTATATAGAAACACCATTGTCAGAAAATATACTCTTTGCTTCACAGAAAGCCATTGCAATGCGTCCAGCATAAAACTCGAGGAAGTGTATCTATTACATCTTAATATTAATCGCATAACTTTATTTTGTAAGCGCTGCAGTCTCAATATTTGTGTATTGTTTGCAAGAAATAATATGGATGGGCAAAAATCTATATGTGGTGAAATGATTGACTTATAAAGACTAGTTTTACTACTAACAGTCAATTCATTTTTCAAACGGCACAGAATACCGTATTTTTTGCCATTTTCTTGATGACATTGTCAATGTGAGCCTTAAAAGTTAATTTGTCATCAATAATCACTCCAAGATACTTTATTTCGTTTACGCGATCAATCGTCTCACCATCAATTGCAATATTTACGTCTGGTCTGGGGTTGGCAGAAGAAATGATCAAGTACTTTGTTTGCTGATATTTAATTTAAGCTGTTTAAATTTCAACCAATTCGCCAGATAATGTAAATCTTGATTTAAAAGTGCCACAACGTCATTAGGATTCTTAGCCGCAATGAACAGAACAGTATCATCAGCAAATAAGTTGATATCGCAAAACCGTAAAACTCGCTTCATGTCATTAATATAAATAATGAACAAAATGGGCCCTAAAACACTTCCTTGCGGTACACCAAGTGTATTAGCAATGGAATCCGATTCAGAATCATCAAAACGAGTCTTCTGAGTTCTAGCACACAAATAGCTCTCAAACCATTTGTATGCTGTCCCTACGATACCAAAGCGCTCTAATGTTTGTAACAATAAGGGCCTAGAAATTGTTTCAAAAGCGCGTTATAGATCCAAAAACACCGCAAAAATAGTTTCTTTAGCCTCGATTTTTTCTTTCCATTTTGCTAACACCAGATTTAAAGAAGACTCACAAGAGTGACCCTCTCGATAACCTGATTGCTCTGGGATTAGCAAATCATTACTATTTAAATAATCCATCAGCTGGCCTTTCACAACTAGTTCTAAAATTTTCTCTAATGTGTGCAACATATTAATGGGGCGGAACTCTTCGGCTTTATCCGTCCCATTAATCTTGGGGATAGGAACCACAAGTGATTCCTTCCAAACCTGAGGCACGTGCCCTGTTTGCAGTGATTCATTGATAAGTTCCAGCAGATCGTGTCCAATGACATGGAAGCAATCTTGTATTACTTTTGCGTTGACAGTTGACAGCCGATCTCTCAAGAGAAAAACAAATATCTTTCAACTGTGCAAAAGTAATAGGATGAAAACCAGAAAAATTACAGTTATTATGGACCGGCTGTATTATTTCGAGAGGTTCGTTGACCAATTCAATACTCTGATTGATCGATTGAACACTATCAACGAAATAACTGTTGAATTTACTTGCAATCACTCGCGCCGAATGTTCTTATAAGCCATTAAAAGTTATGGTTTGCGGGCGACTATCTTTACTTTTTATTAATGATTTTAAAATTTTCCATAACTCTTTGCTATTATTTTGATGTTGATCAATCTTCCGTTGTATATATTCACATCGTGCCTTTTTCAAGGTGCGTGAGTATATATTCCGCGCAGCGGTGTACCTATTCCAATCATTGCTATCATTACTTCTGCAAAATTTTTTGTACTTTTTATCTCTTTTACGTTTTAAACGCAAAAGTTCTAAAGAGTACCAGCTGTTCGAATTATGCAATTCAACACACTTTTCGGAAACTAGGCTATTGGTACACTCTTTTAGCGTGTTAGTTAGAACAGCTGCTTTATTGTCGAAATTCCCTGTTATTGGCTGAAAATTCAGGCTTCTCGAAACAAGCTGAGACATTGCTTGCTTCGAGTATCTATTCCAACACTTAATTTTTACTATATTATCACGGTTTTGATCATTCTCAAGTACAACACAAATTGTCTCATGATCTGTGATTTTATAATCGGCCTCAGTGAAAGAATGAACATTATCAAAATTTGAAAACACGTGATCAATTAATGTACGAGAGTGTCTGGAAATTCTTGTAACTTGAAAAACCGTTTGTTGTAAATTGAAAAAATCTGCTAATTGCCTCAATTGGTTCGAATTTGGTATATTAAGCCAATCGATATTAAAATCGCCAGCAATAACATTTAATTTACTCAAGTCAATAAAATTATCCCACCACTTTTCTAAAGTTTCTAAAAAACGCTGGTTACTTGTACTGGGGGAGTGGTACACAATTCCAAAATTTCCTACTGTCATGCCTCTTTCAACTGATATTCCTAGGAACCAATTATTTTCAAAAGATTCGTTTAATCGAATATTTAATTTGATTGATTCCTTGGCGTAAATAGCAACCCCACCAGTATGTCTGGAATGTGAAAGGCAAAAAGCAACTTTGTAACCCGGAATGCTATACTGATCAAATGCATCAGCTTCCACTATATGAGTTTCCGCTAGCAATACTAACATTGGACGTGTTGTTTCCACAAGATGCCGTAAAGCAACATAATTTGGTAGATAAACCAGCAATATTCAAATAAATCATTTCTAATTTCCTTTCACATTGCGTTTTCTTCAGCTGCTATTTACTTAACAACATGTTGCTCTTTCTTTTCTCAAACAGTCTCCGAAATACTGGACACTGTGTACTATATGCTGGATGTTTAGCGTCCAAATTTAAATTGAAGTCTTTATTAGATTTTAAATAATTTACGCAGTTAAAATCAATTGATGAGCATTCCGATGTCTTGTGCTGTGCACTACACTTAGAGCATGTTTCGGAAATAACACTCTCTGTGCTTTTATGACCAAATTCTCCACATTTGAAGCAACGTAGAACATTAATGGCCTCTTGAACAGAACACCTATCCCACCCAATGCTTACTTTACCAGCAGACATCAGGCGGTCGAATGTGTCCCTATCAACTTCAACAATTGTATTATATTTATCGATTTGAAGCGTAAATTTTCAAATTGCGCAATAACTTTGACTTCATTGATTCCGATGCCATCATTTTGACTTTTCAATAAGTCAATGAAGACTTCGGGGGAATATTGATCACTCATTCCCACAATTTTCAATTTTGGCTTAGCGTTTGTAGGAATAGCAGCATTGTACCTTTCACCTAAATTGCTTTCAATGTTTTTTTTCACGTCTTCAATATTATCCCCTATTGCACACTCAGCAATTATCGAGCCAGCTTTCCCGTTCCTAAAGTTTCTAATTTTGTGTACTTTCGGATCCAAATTTTCTTTCAAAAAAATTCTAGTGTCTTCACTAGATTGAGAAGACTCGACTGGTTTAATCACAATGACCGGCCGAGTCTTACGGCTTTCAGCGCGCTTTAATTTATTTACCGTATTCCCAATCGATCCCGCTAAAACATTCGCGTATGTCGGAGATTTTTGAGAAAAAACCTCGTTATCTTGCATAATCGCGTCTTCAATCGGTTCATCATATTTATTCGAAATAATTTTTTTCTAATTGGGAATAGAGTCCAGTTTAGAGTGAACCGTTCTCTCAGTTCTAGATCTCTTTCTATTCATTGGCACACTTTTCTCTCGATTAACATTTTCGATTACTTCTATTTTGAAATCTTCAAGCTTTTTGGCAACATTGCCTTCAATGCATGCCATGCTCTCACGAAGAGAATTACTGATCGATTTCAAAATACAACGGTGGCGAACTAGACCGACGAAAATAAGCGAGAATGAAAAAAAAAACAAAAATAATTTCGATATTAATTAAGATATATCATTTATATCACTGACATGATTATTGACTGATAATTGACACGGGTGACACTCGATATTAGTTTGAAGAAAGTGAGAGTGAAACTGCTGTTGTATCACCTTCATTTTTCTGTGTCGAAATTTCGCAACACTGCTACATACCCACAAAGTTTCATCAAGTTTTTAAAGAGTAATGCCAACTTTCTTTTCAAAGTTGCGTGGCATTGAGTATTCGTAATATGAAAGTCAACGAAAAGGACTCTCTTTCCAATGCACTGTAAGATTCATTAAATCAAAAAGCGAGTGGTCAGAAGTTCGAATCTTGCTAGAAGCAGACCGTTATGTCAGAGGGATTGTTTATGTATGGGTTTATTCTCAGGCTTCTTAATATCTCCCTACTTAACCTTTTCTTCACTCCTAATTCCAGAAAAACTACCACACAGTTGAATGGATACCTTTTAAGGAAGTTACAATTACCGATGCTTGGCAAGGTAACTAGCGAGACTCGGTAAATAAGAGCAGGAGAGGCTATATACCAGATAATACTAAGGATCTGAGCGGATGTACAAATGCCGAACGACTGGTTGGAAGACCTCATATGCCCTATCTATGAGAAGGGTCATCGACTGGATTGTTGCAACTATCGAGGCATTACGTTGCTCAAATCCGCATATAAAGTGCTCTCCCGTATCCTGTTCTACAGATTGAGACCGTTAACGTTGTTGGTGAATACCAGGCTGGTTTTCGACAGCGGCGTTCAACGACGAATCAAATCTTCACCCTGCAACAGATTCTAGATAAGTTTCAACTTACCGACTCACCATCTGTTTGTCAAGGCGTTAGTTGTTGGGGCTGAGATGGAGATAGATGGGAAACGATTTGAAGTGGTTGACGAAATCGTTTTTCTGGGTACGCTTGTGACATGTGACAACGATATGAGCCGTGAAGTGAAACGACGAATTGCAGCTGCAAACAGGGCCTTCTACGGACTACGTAACCGGACGGACATGAATCATGGACGCTGAAAGAAGCTGATCGACGAGTGTTCCGAGTTTTTGAGCGCAAAGTTATGCGATCGATACTTGGCGGTAAATTGGAAGATGGAGTGTGGCGCAGACGCATGAATCACGAGTTGTACCAGGTATACAAACATGCTAATATAGTAAAGGTAATACAGCGGGGCAAGCTTCAGTGGGCTGGACATGTAGCCAGAATGCTTGACGAGAGAGCCGTCAAAACTATCTTCAGTAGAGAACCAGGAGGAGGCCGTCGACTCCATGGTAGGCCTCGCACGCGGTGGAAGAAGATGCACGATCTGCTGGTGTACGAGGAGACTGGAGAACGGCTGCCAAAGACAAAAGAAGCTGGACATTTATGATTCGTGCGGCCCTAGAACGGTCTGTTAGCCAACAAAGTAAATAAGTAAGTAAGCAAGCAAGCAAGCAAGTAAGTAAGTAAGTAAGTAAGTAAGTAAGTAAGTAAGTAAGTAAGTAAGTAAGTAAGTAAGTAAGTAAGTAAGTAAGTAAGTAAGTAAGTAAGTAAGTAAGTAAGTAAGTAAGTAAGTAAGTAAGTAAGTAAGTAAGTAAGTAAGTAAGTAAGTAAGTAAGTAAGTAAGTAAGTAAGTAAGTAAGTAAGTAAGTAAGTAAGTAAGTAAGTAAGTAAGTAAGTAAGTAAGTAAGTAAGTAAGTAAGTAAGTAAGTAAGTAAGTAAGTAAGTAAGTAAGTAAGTAAGTAAGTAAGTAAGTAAGTAAGTAAGTAAGTAAGTAAGTAAGTAAGTAAGTAAGTAAGTAAGTAAGTAAGTAAGTAAGTAAGTAAGTAAGTAAGTAAGTAAGTAAGTAAGTAAGTAAGTAAGTAAGTAAGTAAGTAAGTAAGTAAGTAAGTAAGTAAGTAAGTAAGTAAGTAAGTAAGTAAGTAAGTAGTAAGTAAGTAAGTAAGTAAGTAAGTAAGTAAGTAAGTAAGTAAGTAAGTAAGCAAGTAAGTAAGTAAGTAAGTTAGTAAGTAAGTAAGTAAGTAAGTAACTAAGTAAGTAAGTAAGTAACTAAGTAAGTAAGTAAGCAATTAAGTAAGTAAGTAAGTAAGTTAATAAGTAAGTGAGTAAGTGAGTAAGTAAGTAAGTTAGTAAGTAAGTAAGTAAGTAAGTAAGTAAGCAAGTATCCTTCCTATGAACGCAAAAACCGGACGGGAGGAATTCTTTCGTTACGTTCTTGATAGAGAAAGCCTTTACTCTAGCATCAATGACAATGGTTTGAGGCTAGTAAACTTTGTCGAAGCTAGAAAAATGACCATTTGCACGTTTAAACATTTGAAAGCACACCTAGAGGCATCCTAATGAAAAAACCTATTCATAGATCGACCGCATGCTGATCGACCGACGGCTCTTTTGATCTTATACGGCAACAACATAGGAGAGACATAGAAGAGTTGTTGTGGGGAAAATGAGGGAAATTGGGGAGGATACCCAAGCCGTGGAACCGCCAAACTAGTACGAGGCGAAGAAAACTTGCAAATGGCTACCAAGCCAAAGAGGGGGAGGGCGCGGATGTGTTAACTAGATTATCCTGAGGGTATGGTCTGAAGAAAAACTACCTACGGACTGGTTTGAAGGATTTATTTGTCTTTTTTATTAGAAGACATATAGACTTGATTGTAGCATCCTCAATTCCGCATATAGTTTTCTCTCCCGCATCCTGTTTCACAGATTAAGGCTTTTGCATGAAGCCTTTGTTGGTAAATACCAGTGAGATATAAGAGCGGGACGATCAACATCGGACCAGATGATCACCTGGAGACAGATCCTCGATAAGCTTCGAGAATACAACTTGCAAATACATCATCTGTCTATTTGTCAAATAAATGTTGTCTTCAAGGTGGCGTACGATTCAGAAAAACGCAACGAGCTGGGGTAGATTATGTTGAACATGGTTTCCCAACAAAACCGGTTAAGCTGAGTCGTGCGATTTTTGACGGTTCCACATCATGCGTCTGAATAGCGGGTGAGCTTTTGGACGATGGTCTGATGTAAGGGGACGGGCTCTCGAACTTGCTGTTCGACCTTGCATTGAAGGTGTTATACGGAATGCAGGTGTAGAGAGGAGCGGCACCATCATCAAGAATTCTCACATCCATCTAGGCTTCAGTGGTAATCGTAAATCCTTTTAAAAGCTTCTCTTTGAACTCATCATAATTGAATTGGACTTATCATAAACATTGGCTAAACGAAGTACAGGGTGGCATCAAAAAGCGTGATAGTCTTACTAGAGTTGCTTTCGAAGTGGTTGAAGAACTTGTTTATCATGGTATACTCGTAACATGTGACATTTTGGTGAAGAGACGTAGACGCGGCAGTGAAAAGGACTTAATACGGATTGCGTAGCCAGTTCAACTCGTAGCTTACAGATCTGTACGAAATTTGCGTTCTCCAGAACGTTGATCATCCCGACGACGCGCACCTGTACGAAGTATTCGTACACGCTGATATTGTCAAGCTGATGAAACACGGCAGGTTACTAGGTAGCGACTAGCAAAAATAGCACTGATAAACACAAGGTTTCACTATAGCTTAAACTGGAAAAAATGAAAGATCATAGAAAACTATTTAACCATTTCTGTGAATTTTGGCGCCTTTATCAAGGGTAACTTTTCTAATAACTTGAATGAGTTTTCACGTAAGCCAACGAAGAAGCGACGAACCCGTCGAGCACTTACTTTAAGGCACTTTCACGCACTCCGGCATATACTAGGGCAGCGGTTCCTAGATCGTTTGCTCGGCGGAGCACTCTTTGCGTTCAATACTTGGCAACAAACTGTAGACCAAGATGCTTGAACCACGAGGTGTATCAAGCATACCAATACGCGGATATCATCAAGCTGATAAAATACGGCAAGCTCCAGTGAGCATAGGTAACATTCACCAAAGAGCTCGACAGAGGTTGGCGGCTCCGTGGTGGACTCCGTACTCGTTGAATATGTGGTGTGGATGAGGACGCCCAATCAACGGGTCTTGGGGACGATTGGAGAAGACTAACACAAGAACGAGCAATGTATTTTGAATTTGACAGTGGGTCGTTAACGACCTGTTATCATAAAAATAAAGTAAAATTTTTTTCCATCAGAAACGCCTCGGAGCACGATTTGGGAGCCCCTGCACTGCGGGCGCTAAGCTTCAAAGGGATTGTTGAAAATCTATAATCATTATAGGGCAACTATTTTAAGCTTTAGGGTAACATTTTTTTTTCGGTGTTGTAGACTAATGTAATATTCAGTAGAGAGCCGGATAAAGGACGATGACTCCGAGGTAGACCCCGCACGCGATGGATGAGTGCTGCCGACGAAGATGCCAGTGCTGTGGGTCTAAAGGGCGATCCGCAGAAACCCGAAACCGGATTCGGCATAGGATCTCTACGATCTGCTGCTATAAGCGTAAGTAAATGTTATTAATTGTCTACCACCACTGCAAGTTTAAAACAAACGTTGTTTAATAGAGCTTTTGGATTGTTTCTGTCGTTCCAAATCATGTGTTTTCGGTTAAAATATTGAAACAGCAAGAACTCTTCCAGAGATTTACTATTTTTTTTAAATAGTTTCCAAAATTCTTTGTGTTCAATGTTCCAAAAAAAAGCCCGCAGAAAAATTTTATACAAAACCCGTTCGTACAAGTTCGATTGATTTCAATTTTCACTTCCAATGATCGCAGCACTCTTTCAGATACACTAGATTTTCGTCCTAGTAACGTGCTGTTATACTCAGATGAAATACATCGTGCGCATCGTTCACGGTTACGAAATAAAATTTAACGACAAATCCAACCAAATGATCTTCACTTCAAAGCGAAAAATAAATAGTAGGAGGGTGGTATTCAAGACACGACCGCATGACGTTGACTACCGTATTCTTATATTCCATTAAAATAAATAGTAGAGGGAATTGCAACGCTTCCATTACAAAACTTCGAGGCACCAAAAGGCACCAGTTGCCGATTATTCTTGTTTACTGGTTAGTCCGTCCAGAATTCCAGACATTTCAGTATTTTGCAGTAGCCATGTACTACTAACAGCCACCAGCATTACGGGTGAAATCGGCCCGAGATGACCGGTACTATTTGTCTTTCCTCCTTTCAGTTGCAACAGTAACACCTAGCGTCCGTATTGAACCGGTACGGTTTAGTAATTAAACTGATGGGGTTTGATTGATTGATTTCTTTTGAAGGGACTTTGACCCCAAACGGTCATTCGTCCCTCTGCTTTGCTTGAGGAGAAACAGTCTCTTTTATAGCCCAAAGACATACGCTGGATGATGGTGGCTTCTCCACACGCCACACGCAGTGATGCCACATTTTCATCTGTATTTTGGAGCTCAAAAAATCTTATCACCTTGGTCAAATTTGAAAAAATCTGTAAATCTGTAAAACAAAATCTGCATATGTACTGGACATATGCTTCTCGAAAAAAAAAAACGCAATATAGCTTGTTTAACATTTTTTCCGAGATTCATTCATGCACACGTATAGGCGTAGCATATGAATATAATAAAACCTCCGACACGCTCCACCGCATTTGAGTTAATTTATGTTTTGACGTGGGACTACGTCTTTGTTTTCTATACTGAGATGCATTCTGTAAAATTGGAAATGTAACTGGCAAAAGTTGCGTCAGATTTGAAACGATAATAACAGCATAACCATATGATGGATGACGATAATCAATATGTTGTTGGATAGATAAAATGTTGAACAATTTACTAATCCGCTAGTTATCATCATTATTTCATTGCTATGCGATAAAAATTAATAAAAAGTTTCAGGGACAAATTTCCGTGAACAACGAACCAATCACATGCAAGCATTCCTAGCACAGACGACGTGAATGGACACCAACCATTCTCTGTGATATTCTCTGTATCAATATCAAAAAAAAAAAAAAAGTTGACAAGTCTCCCCGCCCCAATAGGTCAATTTATGTTTGCTTCTATGAACTTAGACTAATTTGATGTTTTGAAAGTAAGGGTTTTTCGAAAAGTTTGAAACAAACCTTCTTGTTGAACAATTTCTAAACCTGCTGACACAGCGTAATAAAAACTGATGTCTTGAGAGGAAACATGCTGGTAAGAGCATCAATACCGTACAGTAAAGAGCAGAGCAGAGCGCCGCAGGTTTCTCATCATCTAGTGTTGCTGCGGTACACTTCTTTTCGTACATATCAGCGGTACGCTTCTATTCGTACAGCCGCGGTACTATTCGTATCGCAACGGTACTATTCGCATTGCAGCGGTACACTTATGTTTGTACATTCCTTTTAGTATGCAATCAAGAAAAAAAAGTAGGAGGGTGGTATTCAAGACACGACCGCATGACGTTGGACTACGGTATTCTTATATTCCATTAAAACAAATAATAGAGAGAATTGCAACTCTAGTATTTGCTGCAATTTTATCTAACAGTGCATTTCTGGTTGCTGAGACGTTAAAACGTTATACATAATAATATATACTAAAAGAATGGATATCTTTTATTTAATCGCTGTCATTTCATACATATTCGAATCAACCCTTTGTTTGCTGCACTACCAAGACAATCATTTAATTGAGCGAATTGGTAAAATTTTCCTATCTAAGCAAAAAGCAAACTTTACGAAACTATCTGAAATTGCAGCCCAGAACGATTCAACCGAAAATTTTAAATTTGAAAATTGTTTGACATATAATCGATAAAACTCATGCTAGGTTAGTTCCAGCCCAGCATATAACTTCATGTATTTGAAAAAAAAAAACGTTTGGTTCAATAACTTAATATAGCAAGAGCTCCATCACACGTTTTTCGGTAGTTGTTATCAAGGTTTGGGCGAGTGACAGGAAAATATCTTAACTTCTTCAGTTGTGATTTAGAGCATTTCTAATTGTTTTGTTATTTTTCACGATAGCGACAAGTTTGCTTCTTTCTCTGTGTGCGAGAAACAAAATCAAAACCGCGCACCGAGAAACAAAAACGAAAATTTAATGAATGCTCATTGAGAAAACTTGCAACTCTTTTTACCAATAACTTATGATACTCAAAAGAACCCGTTTTGATCTAAATCAAATTTCTAGTAAATAAGTGTTGATCATTCATAGGTAGTAATTTTTCCTCGATGAATAAAGACTGGCTGAAGAAGTTAAAATCGCTGCTGTAAAATCAAATTCACAACTGTGTTCGTTAAGACGTTTTAATATTTTCAATGACAATAATAATCTTCGATAAACACCCGCTATAGTTATTAACACACATGCTATAACTATCTAAACACGCGTTAAAACTATTCATACACACGCTGTAGCTATAGCTATCCATACACACGCTATTCCTTTCCATACATCCGATACAACTATCTATACACACGCATAAGCTATCCAACCATGTGCTATTACTATCCATACATACGCTATAACTAATCATTACACACGCAGCAGCTATCCAAACACAAGCTATAACTATCCGTACACACGCTGAAGATATACACGCAATAGCCATAATATGCTACACATGCTAGTGTCTTACACACGCTATAGCTAGCCATATACACGCAACAGCACCATCCCTATCATCGCAAATGTCATAGCAATACAGATGCACATACGCTATATGTGCACACTGCACACACACCCAACGTTTTCACCCAACGATATCTGAATTGGATTACCGCTGGTGGGGTCCAACTCAGATCGAAGGAGCACCGAACTGAATGAAGAAATGCAGCTTCCCACTACCTCCGCCGCTGCTGCCTGATACCACCGCTCTGGTTCTGCTGCAGCTCAGTTTGGCCGCTGGAATCAGCCACCGCTGCTGATTATACAAGACCGGCCTGGTGGCCTTTCACTTGTTAACTGATGACTGCTATGAGACGACACAGGCTATTATATAGCCCAAAGCAAAAATCCATCCGCGAGCAAACAAGAAGCGAGCTTGTGATTGGTTGAATGTGCACGACTTTTAACACAACTTTTAACTAGTTTAGTATCGAAAACATATTTAAATTATTATATGACAATCTTGCGCAATATTTCCCCTATCAATCAAGCCATTGGTGTTTAGAATCTGTTTAGTGGTAATGATAAAAGAAGCATTTTAAAACGGTGTTGAAACACCTGTTGCAGCTACCGAAAGCGAGCTCGTTATTGGTTGAAAGCTGTGAGACTATTTACAAAGTCAGATCGGTTGTATCCGTTAGTGTCGACTGTGCTTGTGAAGAGAGGTGGTGATTGGTTGCTCGGTATGATTTAGACAATCGATGTGATTTAACAATTTTTCAATAGTGTATCTCGAACAATAGGTTATTTTTGTTACATAAATTCAACCGTAAAAGAATTTCTGATCGGTTGATGCCAAAACCTCGAAATTCTGAAAAGAAATGACTGATATATAAGCGCTCAAAACCTGACCACTTTTCCCTGGTTTTCCCCGGTTGAATTACTAGATTTTCAAATTCAGGTGCCTAACTTCGATATAGACGTTAGTCCAACGTCAAAAATGCAATGCTGCTAATGATGGTGATCATAAGTTTATCTCATGTATATGATTACCATAAATAACTCAACAAGTATTGCACATTTTTGCTACGGTTCTGAGTAACGTTATTTTTATTTCATTTTATCTTCGACACTCACTGAATAATCGTGACCGGCATAATATCGAAAGAGTAAATTCCGAGTGGAACTGTCGATTGCCAAGTGTCAACGATATCCTTTCGAGGGTTTGGTAAAGGTATTTCCGAGAAAAAATGGAAGGCTGAGAATGAAAATACGTAAGTCTCTGTACAAATGAAATGAACATGTCTGCGGATTTTGAAGCCTTTGTAACAAAACATCTCTCTAATTACAGTGTTCAGTCCCACGTCACTGTTTCATACAACCCTAGGGTTGTATACCTTGTAGTATTTCAACTATATAAAGAAGTTTAATTTACGACCCCATGAAAACCAAAAAAATCTGTATAAATCTGTATTATTTCCAGAAAATCTATAATCTGTACATGCAGATATCCGTATGAAAATACGCAAAAAATCTGTATAAATGCAGATAAAGCTGTCTATGTGGCATCACTGGCTACACGCGCTATAAACATGCACACACGCGCTACAGACATGCATACACGCCATAAACATACACACACGCTATATAGCAAGCCACACACCTTATATGTTAGGGACACACGCTACAGATATTCACATACGTTATGTGCACACACCCTATATATACATACGCTGGATGATGGTAGCATCTCAAACCACCTGGCGGTGCGAGTCTCTTTCAGTTTCGGGTTGTATTCACCCAACGATATCTGAACCGGATCACCGCTGGTGGGGTCCAACTCAGATCGGAGGGAAGCCGAACTGAAAGAGGTTAGAGCTGCAGCTAACCACTACCACCGCCGCTGTTGCCCGCTGCTGATCCACTTCGCCTACTGCCATCGGTGTTGATGTCCGCTGCTGCTGCCTGCTGCTAGTAAACTGATGGGGTGAAATGTTCTAACGGTACCTTTATACCAAGGCTTCGTCAATTAGTTAGAAAGAAGGAGGGGCTAAGTGACAAGGAACGTAAATAAGCATCGGAAACAGAAAGTGACAACAACAATAACAACAAAGTCAGATCGATTGTATCCGTTAGTGTCGACTGTGCTTGGGAAGAGAAGTAGTAATTGGCTGCGCGGTATGATTTAGACAATCGATATTAATTACCAATTTTTCAATAGTGTATCTCAAACAATAGTTTGTTTTTGTTACATAAATTAAACCGTCAAAGAATTTCTGATCGATTGATGCCAAACCTCGAAAACCTGATTATAAATCACTGTAAAATAAGCGCTCAAAACCTGACCACTTTTCCCTAGTTTTCCCTGGTTGAATTACTAGATTTTCAAATTCAGGTGCCTAACTTCGATATAGACGTTAGTCAACGTCAAAACAAACAGTCCACTCAACCAAAATGAACCTCACCGAAACATTTTTTCACTGACACTGACCGATGCCTTGACAATCTTCGTTAACTGATAAACTGATTTTGTTGTCTTGCTTCCATCGCATGAAATATAATGAGGTGTTTTGACAGTTCACTTCCATGCAAAAAGCGGGAAAGGAGAACTCTGAAAGGATTGTAAAAAAATAACGTATATGGATGGTTTTTTTCACCTTCACTCAAAAGTGTCAACAAATATCAACCCTGGTTCTAATAAAAAATGATCGATAATGTGTACTGTTTTTTTTTTTATATAGTAAAAAACTCTTGACTTCCACAAATAGTCCTTCTTAAACAAAGTAACAGGATAACGAATCAAAAATAAAACAAAAAACACTTTTCAATCGTTGAGTCCAAAATACAACAAGATACCTTGTACAGTTACGATCGCAGAGTAACGCATCTAAGATAGTCTAAATTTAGGCAATTTTCACATATGCTACCCAAACTAGTGTGACAAAGGGATAAAACAGAAAAAAAAATAATTTTGAAATAAGCTATGATGATGAATAGCGTTGGAGCTGATCGATTTATGAGCATTAGATAACATTAACCCATTCCCGGTGGGTGATGCCACATGGCATCACCTGATATTCAAACTTTAATTTAAGTTTCACAATTATACTTGAAAATTTACACCATGAAACTTTTGAGTATCGTCAGAGAACAGATTGATCTTCAATATTCAATGCAGTTTGTGTCAATTTTACATATAGTTGATTAGTAGAAAGACATTAGAGTTCATTTTCAGAGGTAAAAACAGATTTCTCTTCGCCGGGAATGGGTTAAGACATACAGTGAGTGGCAGCTATCTTACAAACAAACGATCTGATAGCTGACATTCGAAATTGTAGGTTCCGATTAGTAATACAATATTAAATACGATCCGTAAATATGTACAGAACTTTTGTAACCTGAAAATTATCTGAAATTGGTTATGAATTAAAGTTAAAGGTTTGAGAGCTCTTGAATTAGCTTCAGATAACAATCTAGAACTATGAATGATTGTACAGTTCTATCGTCCACAAAGAGATCCACATAACGAAGTCCACTATCAAACCCATGCCTTTCAGCCTCAACTTTTTAAATTAGATCGTAAATAGTACAAGGGTGGTAACCAAGACACGACCGCATAGTTGACGTAGGACTACAATAATTTCATAATTTTATTTTGAAGCCATGTTTGATTTGAGCTCGTTTTACTTTTGTAGTTTGCTTGATTAATTTCAACCAATTTAAGCTCAACATCTTCCAAAAGGAAGGTGTTTTGGTTCCGGTGGTAATATCAAGTATCTAGGTCGTCAGCCCAAATTCATCAAGCGACACCTCAAACGACTTGGAACTAAAACTAGTTCATTGGTGGCCATTTCTACTGTTAAGGTCGTCTTTGACCATTTAAAAAGTCAAAAAAGTCATGAAAAAAAACCGTTCATTATTGGCATGGTTCGATTTTGGCAACAGAAAAAATTCTGAGGTGTTGCCAAAATCGAACGGGGTCTGTATTTTGATTATTTTTTTGCAGCACTCTATCTTAGAAGAAAAAATATGCTCCATCCAGAAACCAAATTTAGGAGAAAATTTGGGTCTAGAGCTCTATAGCAATGTTTTAGAAAAAAAACTTTATTTTACAAAGTTACTTCAAATTATTGGAGCTATAAAATTGTAAAACAATTGTTCTATCTACAACAGTAAAAAAGTTAGATACTTGATTTTCCCCTAAATTTGGTTTCTGGACCATTGATGAATACCTTTCATTCTAATACAGCGAATTTTCTTTAATGCGCGAAAAGGCAACCTTCTATAAAATATTTAATTGAGTACGATTTAGTAGCAAATAAACTTCCTTCTATATCTATTTGTCTTGTTGAAGTTGGCTCACTCACCGATCATAAAGCGGCAAAGATGTCACATAAATTTTTTTCCTGTAATTACTAGCTCGTGGAAAAAATATCGATAACGAATTACAGTTTTAGTAGAAAATGTATATTCACAGAAAATTCGAAATTGACATAGAATTTTATGAACATGTTAACATTCAATTCAGGTCAATTTAAACATTTTATCAGTATACAGAATCAATCAGAAAAAAATTTGATCAGTTTCAAGATACCAAAGAACAACGAAGATACCATATTTGAAAGTTATATGTCCGTTATCTTCGAAAATAAACTGGGCTAGAGTGATGCACAACATTAGCCTCAGCAATTAATGTTTGCATAGCGTTGTTCAATTACAAGTAAGGTTATGGAAAGTAATATTTTCTTGCAAATGCTAATTCAAAAAAATTTCAATTGAAAAATATAAACACTAACGTCGGAACTCTAATATCAAGATGAAATGAATTTGGTTTTTCTCTAAACCGCCACCGCGTGATGCAACTAGTATTGTCATATTGGACTAAATTCATTTGGCTAGTAAAATATAATCATCAGTACAGCTCGTTTAACTACATATTCAAAGATCTGTACGGAGCATTTTGGTTTTCTATTGTCTTTTAAATACCTTATATTTAGTTATTTAAATAAATCTAAAAAAAGGCAGAGTGTAGAGTTCAAAAATAAACAACGCATTATGTTGTCCCCGGCGACGCAGCCTATTTTGCGACATCCGAAAAATCATATTGAATTCTGATATTTGCTGCTATACGAAACAAGAAGAAGAAGAAAACAATTCAAACGGCAATTCGATTGTGTTCCACGCCCCACTGTGCGTCAACAGTGGCAATGTAGTTTTCACTTGGCTTGACTGCACAAAAATGAATATCAAGTTTTCCTGTACTGATAGACGACGAGTAACCAGCGCTCTGTTCATACATTACTTGGTGCAGTACTGTTGCCTGTGCCATCATATTCTCCTTCAAGGCATCAGTTTTATTAACATTAACATATTTGTTAACAGCAGAACGTAAAACTGTCTGGTAGTGGAGGTGGTTACGAACTTTCCGAAAAAGCTTTACCTTCAAGACATCAATTTAGTCTAGGCTGATGGAAGCTAACATTAGTTGACCTATTGGGACGGGGAGATTCTGTCAAATTTTTTTTTGCCACTGCTATACAGGATATCACTGCAGGCAGTTGGTGTCTATTCATGAAGTCTGTGCTAGGCGTGCTCGCATATGATTGGTACATTGTTGGTGAACATTCGACCTTGAAACTTTTATTCAATTTTCACTGTTTAACAATGAAGTGATAATGAAAATTGAAGAATCACAAAATTGTCCATCATTTTATCAATCCAACGACATATCGATTATTGTGGTCCATCATGTGGTTACATCAGTATAACCGTTTGAAATCTTTCATTCCGTCGTTACATCTTGGTTTTAGTTTTCGCGGAATGTATCTCGGTATAGTGCGGTTAGACGTAGTCCTACGTCAAAACTGATAAATATCGAAAACCTTTAATACTTAGAAAATATTGCATAATAATTCCAGAGAAGATCCAATAAAAAAAAAATGCACTTGATATAGGAAATCACACCAAAAACCTGCCAAACCTGGTATTTACCAAAATATTAATTGTGAATCCATGTATTAAAAAAAGTAGGAGGTTGTATCCAAGACACGACCTCATAAATGACGTAGAACTACGTACACTATTAACAAATGCATTGAGTGTTTCATTACCCTAGTAACAAAACTGGTTTTATCAAAGGTTTATAGCGCTTTTTTGGCTGTATTGAGCGGCATAAAACTTTGATAAAACCAATATTTTTACTTGGGTAATGAGTTATAATGTCTACTAATGAAGGGTTGTGAATTTCGTGAACCGGATTCAGCAGTTAGCAGAACGTGCCGAGTTAAAAACCATACACAGCACAAACACACAAATCATACCATATCATAGACACACACACATCATACCATATCATACAAACACATACACATCATACCATATCATACAGACACACACACACACATTATATCATATCATACACACACACACACACACATACCCACACACATACACATCATACCATATCATCATACCATACACACATCATATCATATCATACACACATACACACATCATACCATATCATACACACATCATACCGTATCATACACACACAGCAAGCAAGCGACCAATCAGAGGACGTTATTTTTATTTCAACAAGGCTTGACAATTTTCAATAGTGCAATAGTTCTTAGATTCAAACAACATTTTTCTGCATTTGGGCAGATGCGTGTATAACTTTCCAATCGATTGCTGCAAGCATGAAGAAAATCGGTTGAAAACCAACCGACCTATAACCATTTGAAAAGGGACAAATTTCGTTCCAGTTTTTCAGATTCCATCCCTGTGTGGTATGCTAAAATAAAACGTAGTTCTACGTCAAAAAGGCATTTTACTGTTCAGAATCGGTTGCTGATCGCAACCTTTGTACCCCAACAGTGGGGGAGTTAAGATACACGGACAACATGCACTGTGGAAACTATTTCACCTTCTGTAAATTAGACGGCCGCGACAGATGTAACTGCTAGAATCCGCACAGAATGCTTGCTTACGTTGTCAAAAATTATTAACTTTCAATTACTTGTTTATTTGCCTTTTTTTTTTTTTATTCTCGCTTATTTTCCGTCGGTCTATTTCCGCCACTGTTGTGGCCAATTACCGACGCCCAGGGAGGCGACTCCACACCCAGGTCCCTAACTCACGACCCGTTTATTAACGGACCGGCGCCAACGGCTTTACTTCCTCATGCGATGGAAGGCGTGATCCCAGAGATTTTTCGCCTAAGAAAATCTCCCGGTGTCGGCTAGGATTGAATCTAGACCAGTTGGGTTGGTTGTGAGTGGATCACGCCACCCCACAACCATCGACACCTATGTCGGCGGTGGGATTCGAACCCAGGCGTCGAGCGTGCTTGGCGGAGACGTTACCAACCACACTAGGCCCCCGCTTGTTTATTTGCCTTGAAGAAAGGCATTTTGCTGTTCAAAATTGGATTTGGTGATGACGATCTTTATGCTGCCCCAACAGTGGGGGAATAATGGCAGTCTGGCGAGGCACGCTGAGAAGAACCGCGCTGCTACTGAGACATGGTGACCAACCACAGCGCATGTGGTTTATTTAATTTGACGGCAGCCACAGGCGCAACACGCTGTTACTTCTGAGTGCTGTATCTGCTTCTACTGCTGTCAACGTTGTGGACGGTCCATCCAGCTCACCTTCCGACTAATGAATGTAGCTAGTTTTCCCAGAAACACTCTTTTATAGCCGAAGGGTGCTACGTAATAGGCCACGCCCTTCTGTTCAGTTGTCTAATTCTCTAATATTGTTTAGACGAATTATTCCACAATTCGCATTCGATATTTGTTTCCGGCGAATAAACACCGATGGTGCTCTCACACACGCAACGGTTTTAACTCGTATTTTATTGCGGTTTGTAACATCAAGCGATTTCGTTTGCTCGTTGTTGCGTGTTGCATTATGTTACAACTTGGCAGCTGGGAGACGACGAAATTCTGTTCATGCTGATTGATTGAATCGACTTCATATCAGTACTGCATATTCGAGTTCACTGCCTTTGTGAATGCGTTCTAACAGGGCAGTTTGTTATTCAAAATCGGTTATGTTGATCGCAGCCTTTGTGCTGTTCCAACAGTGGGAGTATTAACTAAATAAACTACAACAGAATTTGATTGCTAGGATCCCGCGAAGAATGTTTATTGTTTATTTGCCTTGAAAAAAGGCATTTTACTGTTCAAAATCGGTTGCTGATCGCAACCTTTGTGCTGCCCCAACGGTGGGGGAGTTTAGATACACGGACAACATGCACTGTGGAAGCTATTTCACCTTCTGTAAATTAGACGGCCGCGACAGATGTAACTGCTAGAATCCGCACAGAATGCTTGCTTACTTTATCAAAAATTATTAACTTTCAATGACTTGTCTATTTGCCTTGAAAAAAGGCATTTTGCTGTTCAAAATTGGATTTGGTGATGACGATCTTCATGCTGCCCTAACACGGGGGAATAATGGCAGTCTGGCGAGGCACGCTGAGAAGAACCGCGCTGCTCCTGAGACGTGGTGACCAACCAGAGGGCTAGTGCTGCTGCTGCGGGAGGACGACTGCTGTTGTCGCTGTCTAGAACTATTATGAGCGGCTTCGGCAGAAATAGGCTCTTATATAGGCCAAATAGTATGTTTTCAATTGCAAGGTATATGATTCTGTCGACCGTGCTTGGGAAGCAAGCATATAACGACCAATCAGAGGACGTAATTTTTGTTTAAACAAGGCTTGACAATTATCAATAGTACAATAGTTTGCATAATCAATCAACAATTTTCTACATTTGGGTGGATGCGTGTATAATTTTCCAAACAATTGCTGCAAAAATGAAGGAAATCGGTTGAGAACAAACCGATTTATAAGCATTTTCAAAAGGGACACATTTCGTCCCCTTTTCGGTAATAGTTTTCCTATTTGCATCCCTATGTGGTAGGCTAAAGAAAAACGTAGTTCTACGTCAAAAATCAAAAGTTAAAAAGCTTCGACGAAAATCGTTGAACTTCTGAATTACAACGATTATTTCACTTTATAGTCAGTAAGATTGTCCATAAGTTTCAGTAATTATCTTTTTTCTTTTGTGTTTCACTTAACAAATAGGTTTTGAATTTTTCTACATTTACAATTACCTAACAGTGAATCTGTTAATATAAAAAAAATATTAGATGTATAGAAAACTGTTGATTTGTTAATGAACGTTTTACTTGTCTAGGCCTCAACTTGAAAAAGTGAAGTTTTATTATCATTATTTGATCAATCCAATTTGGTTAAGTCAATCAATCTAAAAACTCAAAGGTTTCCCATCAAGTATCTGACGTCTCTGAAAACGTTGGTTAGTTAGTTAGTCTGAAATTTCTAATCGAATTGCCCTTTTCAACTGAAAATCCCCGGAACTAATTATTTTCCACAGTGCACATTAATCAGAACCTAAAAAGTTTTACTCGTCTTTTATTTGTGAACAGCCGAACCAAAAATGTGGTTGTTGTATCGACGGTCCTGAACCCTCATTAGTGGTTTGCAATTCATTCCCGTTGCGGGTAGTAATGACGGTACATTTTTGTTTCAACTTCCAACAACTGAAACTGTAGAACGATTGAGGATCTTTTCAGTTGCTTGTATTGATTTATCGTACGAGGACTGTTTCTTTCTACTAAGCCACACATAATAAATAAAACTCCAGATTTTTAGTTCCTTTTAAACAAGAAAGTCTTTAATAGCAAATACGTTCAAAATATAAAACGAACAAAAAATATTACAACAAAAACTGACTGCTCTTAGTGATTTTTTTCTTTCTCTGTTTCCGATGAATCTAAAATCTCATTTCTGAATATCGAACCGGAATTTTGTTCTCATGACAATTTTCCGAACCTTGGGATGCTGTCGATGGTGACACGGAATGGTTGTTGGGTGGTAAGAAAAGCAGTTGAACTGGGCACACTACACAACAAGTAAACAGATCAAAATAAGCACTATGAGCTACATTCAGTTGATATCCGCGACCACAGGGGGATATACGTTCCCGGGTGAAGTTGAAATCTAGTGTCCTGAAATCTGCCGTGTTCGCACTAAATGGATGGGAATTATGTTCATTATTCTGTACTAACTATTCTGAACAACAGTTCCGTAATAATAAATGACAAGAATTTCGATTCCAATAAAAGGAATTTTCCGGTGTTCTTTTATATGTTGAGCAATTCGGCTATTTGGACAGATGAAGAATGGTAAAATATTGATAGATGAGATTGATTATTATTTGGATATTCGCTAATAATGGTTACTGGATTGTTTCTTTTTTTTGGGGTTGAATGGGAATCTTGGGAGTGGGAATAAGCGGCGTTCGGTGGATGAACTTGATGGACAGCATGACCTTATTTAGTCGATGGTTAGTTGCTTGAAGGTACCGTCCATACCAAACAGCTCATCGGCGGTCTTCGGGGCACCCGGGCGGAGCGATTCATTGGCCTTGCTGGCCTCCTGTTCCTTGAACCAGCCGGTGTACTCTCCCAGCTTGGAACGCCACTGCTCGTTCAGGTCTTTGATCGATCCACAATCACCGCCGTATTCGGATGGCAGCATCGACTTCGGTACGAACTTGTACAGATCGTCCATGCTGCTGTGAATGTGGATACGTTCGCGAATCTTTTCCTTCAAGAAGGGCTTGACAAAGTTGACGATGGTATCGACGATCGGAGAAACGTTAACCACGTGAACTTCCTTCAGTTTAACTGGATAGGCCTCCTGAACGCAGATGAGGAACTTCTTAACCAGTGTGGGAGTGAATTTTGCGAAATGCGTTGGGGTTGCCACGCTTGCGTCCAAAATATAAACGTCACCAGCAACACCGACTGCTTCTTCAGCCAATCGAACATCACCGATCATCAAGGTTAGCTTCATAGATTCGATCACGTTTGGGGTGGTAATGTCCTTATCGGTTCCGCGCAGCATCACCACACGGCAACCGGCTGGGGTCAGTCCTGGTAGTGGCGGCATGTGGCTGTAAAAAAGATTGGTAACTCAATTCGATTTGTCAAGGGATGATAAGATTCTAAGACTACTCACACCACGTTCAAGATCTCTGCCATTTCTGGGCGGTTGACGTCGCGATTGGTGAAGAACTCCGGCACGGCATTACGCATGGTGTAGTACATATCCAACTTCTGCTTGACGCGTTCGATGCTGAACTTGCAGCCACGCAGGAAGGTGCGCAGACGGGCATCGTCCATGTCCTTTGGCAGATGGGGCTGGGTGTCAAGCCACTGGCGGATGATTCCGATGTCGCGTTCAATGTCGGCGGGGTTTGCTGGCTCGCGCAACTCCTCCTTGATCTTAGCGCTAAGCTCTCCGGATGGCTGGACGAGAGTCATCTGTGCGAAAAGAAGTTACAGTTTGATGAATTTTTTTACTCATAAATAACATAATGATTAGTTTTGATTGTTAAAGTTGCTACCATGCTATTAACGAACTACTAAACGCACCCTACCGAAACCGCAAGCCATCCGAATGCTACCTAACCTAACGGCTCTAGCTGTGCATGAGCGAATTGGCTGGTTGATGTGAATCGAAAGTCTAACAGCACCGGCCGCGGACTCGGTGTTACTTGATTCAATGAAACATTTCGTAACAGTACTTCTCGCTTTGTGGCGGCATCGCGGTGTGTCGAAATGTTTTGCTCTTCTGGTGTTTCTTACCAGCGCAGCGCAGTGGCGTCCTTCATCAATCGTGAAATCTTAGCTATTCGGAGGGGCAACAACCACAGCGGTGCTAGTGGAGGAGCGATGCCAACGAGAAAGAGAAGATCTTTATCGACCGAGTGCTGCTGCAAGTCCTTGGAATCATTTGGCGTTGTTCATGCTGTATGAGAATTTGCCTTCAAATGTATAGTGCCATTTAAGTTTTGATTCAAGCTATTGTGGCAGAAAGGCGGGAAACCATGAATGATTTAATTTTTACTGTATAGTCAAAATGAATTCTAAGCCATGATTTTCAAAAAATTGTAAAGTTACTCGAGTTGGCATAATTTAGCATCGCCAAACAAGTTATTTTTTCAGGTTTCTCAGGTCCGATAATTCTATCTGAACTGTTTGCATATTCTAATATTCACTCATTTGTGTTGGGTGCGTATGATTTTGTCATCGCAAGACAAGAGGCAAAAAACGTTCAAAGCAAAGCTGATGCTCGCACCAGAATCTAATGAATCTATTATTTTAGTATTCTCATCTTCATTATTTAGTGTTTCGTCAGCACAAAACAGTGTGGATTTGTTGTTAACGAACAGTGAAGTTGGCGCAAGTGCTGATTAGGGTTGGAACCCGGATAACGAATGTATCTTAGCTATGACGTAGCTCTTGTCAAACATATCGTCGAGTTTTTTTCCTATTTACCGATGTTCTGGCCAACAAACACGAATACAATAGAGATTTCTACGCCAGATCACACCAATATAGGCATGGTCGTGTTTGTTCCAGAGGAAAAACAGATGAAATAAAACTCAAACCTGGCTAACATCTTGAATAAAAGTTCGCAAGAAGTCATTCTTTGTTACCCACCAGCGTCTTGTTTATTTGCAACCAACAAAAAACATGTATTAGTGAAACCATTGTCCATTGTACATTGTCTCATACTTGTTTAAACTTATATTGATAAGAAATTTCGAGGAACTGTCTTACCTGCTTCAAGCTAGAGAAATGTATCAGCTTTAACTATTAAGTTTAGCTTTTCGTACAGTTCTTGTATGAGATCAGATCATAACGAGTACGAATTGTGCATTCTCCCAATCCTATTGATTAATTAATAGTTGATGAAAGGTTGATATTTGCGTGTTGCCACGACCTTCGTGTGTGGCAAAAACTAATAGTTCGAATCAACAAAATTGTATCTGAGAACAAGTTATGATCATTTTCAAAATAATGATCGCCATAAATGGAGCATTATGACTGAAAAAGCATAAAAAATTTGGTAATAAAAATTTACAATCGTTAAATTTTGCTTAGGTGAATTTTAATAATCGAAAATAAATGCATTTGGGAAGTATATTTGACGAATATATTTAAAGAGCTGTCAGAATTAAAAGGTAAGGCTTTTTTAATTTTTTTTTAATTGCGGTGTTTACTAGTTTTGACATTCGGTAGTAATTTCTGCATCAAAAGAAAATGAAAATTTTGCAACTTTTGAGCAACTTTTTATTATTTTTTCGTCTTATGATCGCGCATTAGACAATTACGCGTACAGGGTGTTCAACAAACAATATCGCACGCTAGCCTGGGAGCTAATGCGGTCTCGATCAACTAGATTAGTTGAGAAAATTCGTTATCGATATTGTTTTTGGCACATTTTCCATGTGTAGGATAAGTACAACGATACACCGTGCCCCAGTGCTGAGTCGAGAAAATTTCCAGCTCGAAAAGATCCTCGACTCGATCGGGAATCGAACCCGATATCACAACTGTGTGGGAGAGCTAGCCGACCGACATCGCTAACCACAGAGCCACGGGGACCACGTAAAACACGTAAGAGTATGGAATTGATATCACCTAAAAAGCTATCAACTCACCAAGTTGCCCAGATTATTGTCAAATTGAAAAATATTGGGCGATATTCAAGAGCAAGTTGAAAAAAAATGGCAGAACGGTAAAAAAACTAGCGTCGAGTAAACAGTTCCACTGGGCAGAAAATGATGAGCGGTATTAAACGAATAGTGCGTGAATTCATCCGAAGCTCAGACGAATAATTCTGAATTTTTTCTTTAAGGTGAAACCTCATTGAATCCAAAAATTACCGATTTCGAGTCACCACTTCGAATTTTCGAAAGCACAAGACTCGGAAATAGTTAATGCGTTCCCTGTGAAAATGCTATTTTATATTTGCTGTGGTGAAGCAAACATAAAATATAATTTTCATAGGGAACGCAATGAGTATTTCCGAATCTTGTGCTTTTGAAAATTTGAAATGATGACTCGAAGTTGGCCATTTTTGGATTCAATGAGGTTTCACCTTAAAGGTATATTGGTTGCTGCTGCTGAGATTCTTCTACATGTTCTACATGGATCAAGCTTCAAACCAATTAAACAAGCTCCAAGATCAGGGATGGACCAGGTACGTGCCACGTACGTTTCTTTTGAGTAACGTTTCAAGCTCGTCATACAGCACAACAACGAGGGTGCTCTCAGCCGCGACAAGGCGCGACAGCTGATCATCGTCACATGCAACCATTTGCGACCAGGCTGCTGATTGGCTGAATCCGATAACGCAATCGTCACGTAGAAAATACAGCGAGGTTACTTTTCACTTTAACGCAGTGTTGCTGTAGAGTCATAGTTTAGGCATTATAATTGTTCATAAATGATGATGCAAAAGTATGCAAGGTACATGATATCATCGAGTAATGTATTTCACTGTTCTAACTTTAAAAATGCATTGATTAATTGTTTTTTACTTTTTCGGTTGAAGTCAGGGGGTACCAAGAAACTTAGGAAGAAAAAAATTGATAATAGAACTATGCTTTATTGAACATAAAATAATAAATAAAAATTGCGTATTATTCGCCGATGTATATTACATTTTGAATTTGTTTTATTTTAATTGACCTGAAAAGTTGTTAAATATAATCATTCTGGCATCAACGGTGTATAACGTTAAAAAAAATTCCAACGGGGATGACGGCCGTTACGAAAAGAAAAATAAGAAGCCAGCTGTCACGTCTTGTCTTAGCTCTCAGCTAGTATGTGTAAAAGTTCTCAATAAAAATAGGCACAGAAACGAATATCTTGATTTTTTTTAACACATTTTTCAAGTGTATTCGAACTTATTGAGCACCCTGTATGTGTTCCTGCGGGGGAACATACAATCAAGCGTTGCAATAAATGTGTTAGCCAGACGACACCCGGTGCATTTGAATTGGTGCAACGTCAGGTTCATTTCAGTACCCTTCACACACTTCATACACAGAATCTCTTCCGTAGCATTCCAGTCTAGAATGTCTATTTTGGAACCGCTAGTATTTTGGTCATTAGCCTACCTCACTGAATACTGATTGACATAAGCGCTAACTTAGGAAGAGGAGAAGCAAGGGGAAAGGGCCCTTGAAAAAGGCCACCAAAACGGCCGAAACGTCGAGCAATTTTGCTAGATTGTCGTGTATTTTCTTCATAAAGACTGAGAATGCCAAAAAACAGACTAACCTTTGCAAATGATTTTCAATTGAAATCGAAGTTTAACAGCGCCTTCACAGAGAACAGACGTTTATCTTATTTTCAAAAAAAACATGTAAAACATGCAATGGGACACCCGAAACAATGTTCAATTCTAAGAGATGGCGCTGCAGTGGTAGTGGTAGTAAAATCGAAATTTCAACGAGCATTTTGCTTAATGATCAGAAAAACTGCTATTAGTTACTCTGTTTTTATATTACAGTAAGGTCGCTTTTTACGCGGTTTTTTTACGCGGATTGCTTTCCTCCATTACTCAAAAACGGTACAAGATATCGACCTCATTTTAATCACGTTTTCCGTTTCAGGCCATGAGTGATCATATATCAGTTTTCAAAAAGCTTTACAATTTTTGGTGTAAGTACTCAAAATTTGAAATACAGGTCGGACTCGATTATCCGGAGTTTTGAAAAACATTTCGCTCCGGATAATCGAATCCTCCGGATAATCGAGCCATTTTTAATTTTTTAATATCTCTCATTTAGAACAGTGAGTTTTCTATTATAGTATGTTGTACACAATACTTGTGCCGACGAAATAAATTAAAAATTGTCTTTAGACTGTTTGTCGGCGTTTGTTATACATATATACGTAATAATAAATTATGTTATATTGATTATCTCGAAGATGTAAAAACCAAATAAAATAAAGCAAAACTACCATTAGAAAGACAGCTTTTGCTTCGAGAGATTAAAGAAAATATTTTTCAGAAAATATAATAGAATTTGATTTGATTTAGGTATTTATCTGTTTTATTATCTTAAATATCGAGAATAATTTAGGTGTTACATATACCGACCCTGTTTTATTTTCACAACACTCATGATTTTTCATTCTGTTTCCTAAGTAACCTATAACGACCTAGACGCTCGACATGACCATTACTGGGCCACTTTGCGGATTTCAAATCGTTATTGATTTCGCTTGATGAGTTTTGGCTCAATAATCCAGGAGTATCCGGAACACCACCGAGACAGGCCACTTTGTGGTTCTAAGTACTGCATTGATCGTGGCCTTTATATTACAGAAATATGTTCCGGCCATAAATTGGAAACCGGTTGACCAATAGTGGTTGTCCTCATCGGCAACTAAAAACCATAAAACCTTGCTTTTGGAGGTTGTTGAGTAAGAATTGGTTGAAGGAACGAAAAGAAAACTGCCTAAAACGAACTACCTAAACAGAACGGGGCATTGTTGATACAATTTTGTACAACCCCGAAACTCCCAATGATCCGAAAGGCAAAAGTACATTATAGAAATACAGAAGAAAAAAAATACTCCGGATAATCGAGCCATTTTCTCCGGATAATCGAGCCCCGGATAATCGGGCCCCCGGATAATCGAGTCTCCGGATAATCGAGTCCGACCTGTATTGATTTTTGAATTCTAGATTGGCCACCATCATATTCAAACGAGGTTTTAACGTTTTAGGACGGTTTTCTTTGTTATATTTGCAACTAGAAAAAGTCTTTTTTTTACGCGGGCCCATACAAATTTGGAACACATCCCCCGCGTAAAAAACGACCTTAGTGTATTTTAACTTTCTAGTACTTACTTTTACTATATTCAATCTATTTTTATCAAACAACTTAATTTTGCTGTACTACTATATTGAGTCAACGGAGTTGTATGAAAAAATGGATGGCATATAGTAAAAGTAACTACTAGAAAGTTAGAATTATATAGAAACAAGGTAACTAATAGCAGTTTTTCCGGTCAATAAGCAAAATGCTCGTGGAAATTTCGATTTTACTACCACTACCACTACAGCGCCATCTCTTAGAATTTAACATTGTTTCGGGTGCCCCATTGTCATTTCACCGTAAGTGGTAATGGTCCTGCTGTGCGGCGCTCGCGTCAATGATAAACCAAGCAGTGATACTGGGCACCACAAGACAGATGTCGTTAGTGAATTTTCGTATTTTAATTGAAGTTTTTACACACAATTTCCAAATTTTTTTATATGAACATAAATGTCTGTTCTCTGTGGCGCCACTATCGACTGACGATTTTAAATTGAAAATAAAGTGACACTAAAAAACACTACGTAAGCGCTCGGAAGGTGTCATCCAATGGAGTGATTGGGTGAAAGTAATGATTCATACATTGCGTTAATCATTTCGTCAAATGAAACAGCAATCAGAATCAAACAAACCGATGAACACCAGACAGATAAAACTCGCAATAAAACTTGACGTTTGATAACGAAAATATTCATCGTGATTGGATGATAGAAAGAAATGAATAGAAAATTTTAATTGATTGCGCGAAATGTTCAGTTTTTTTCTACGCTTAAAAACGTGACGCAAGGGATGTGTGGTTTACATTAATTGATATTGATCAAGCTGATAACTAATTGATCATGAATATTTCAAGTTTAAATATATAATATCTACAGTACCTAACTCCAAGTTTGAAGGACGTTGTTGTTTAAGTACAGCTAAAAATATTCGTATCCCAACCCAGAAATCAGATTAAGTTTCAATCTTTATGAACTTTGTTACCAACATTCATGACCTCAGTTCCAGTCAGTTTGGTGCTATCGTTCGGTAATTTTAAAACCATGTTCAAAGAGCAGAAATCCGATGCTAATAGTGACCTAAACCGAACCCAGTGTTGCTCTTCGACCGTCAAACTAGCAAGGTGCAGGTAATTAAACTAGCATGAGCTTTACTTCCAAGCGAGAGCGGAATCAAGTCATTCCGGCAGCCGGAATAGTCTGGTATGGAGTGGCTTACCATAGAAACTAGGGTACATAATGCATTTCTGCTCGGCTTGGGAATATGTTAGACTGCACCGTAAACGTACACTCGATGAAATGATGAAAACCAATCGCTGTAGTTATTATGTTCGAACGTGGCTGCACGCCTCTTGATCGGCCTAAAACACCTGCCTTTACCTTGTGGAAATAGATATACCGAGCGTCGAAAGCAATCATGGTCCAATTATTTGAGCTATCGTGCTGTGTACGGACCGTCAAAAGTAGTGGCAAAAATTGTGGCAACCAGACAGGGATCAGCTACAACAGTACTGTGCTCATTCTCAGTTTGGAAGGGCGCATTTCTGCGCGATTGCCGTTGATGCTTTTTTTTAATGATAGAGTGCGGTGATTGCTTGGGAGTCATTATAGACCACCGCCGTCAGCTAGTGCGCGATCGATCGGTGGAAAGCCTGGAGCAGTGATTGATGGAATGGAGGTAGAAGAGGAGAGTAAGCTTGAGCGCAAATCGGTGAGGAACAGGTGAAGGCCAGTAGGCCAAATCAGCCGCGCTGTCTCTACCAATTGTTAAATCCATTTGAAGTTGCGTAACTTGGTCATTGTTTTTGATGTCAGATTTAAGTGAGACGTGATGGATTACTTCTGATATAAGTTCTGCGAGCAATATTTCAACCACGTTCCAACGTCTCCTGACAAGCGTGTATATTCTAAAGGGTTTAGCTTCACATCGAACGTAAGCTCAATCTACCTGTGGGTATGTTTCCTCGCATTAAAAAGCGTCAGGTCGTAATATTTTAACGATGCGTTTTAACGACTTTGCTGAATCGTGACACTCGACATAGCTCAGTGGGATGGAAACAGTTAACAGATATTGCAATCGCACTACCTTTAATTTCGTTTTTGAAACGAAAGAAGTAACAACCGAAATGTCTCTTCAACAAGTTGAGTGCTGTGCTAGAAAACAATCATCAACGTGCAAAAACATAAAAAACTCTACACTCATTAAGCAAATTATAAAAACAAAAACTTTCAACTTTACGATGTTCAAATTGCTGTTGACTTTTGAGCAACAATACAAAAATTAGCACGAGCACGTTTGTACATCGTTTTTGTTATTGCAGCATTTAAATTTTTGTCGGCGGTCTCACTAACCTAGTGTTCCGGTGACTAGTCTTTTATATAGAGTAAGTCAACACCCGAGGACTAACTCATTTGAACCGCTGGACCTAGCATATGCTTGAAGTTTCCGAAATGTATGGAAGTGATGATACTTCTGTGGTCTTTGTTTTTTTTTTTGCACAACGAGGAAGAAAGGAAAACACCGAAAAAAATGAGCCAAATAAAAAGGTTCGTCTGCTTCGCGGATGAGCATTTCATGAATAATTGATGAGCTCCGGTCGGTCGGAGTGATGAAAGCCAACAAGCCAACCGGAGAGCATGAAAGATGTTTTTCTTCGAAAAGCTCAACGGCAGAAAGGAATTTTCCCTGGCGGAAATGCTGCACATCCGATGCTCAGCCACCTTTTAGGTTGAAAATGGTCATGAATAGTGCTTGCGAGCTCTTTTTTGTTTTTTTTTTTCTTATGAACATTGAATCCAAATTGCAAAGTTTTCTATCGATTCAACTTGGTGGAAGTTTTTACCATCCATATTGACATTCAGATAGAATTCATTAATAAATCACGGACACTTGTTAAGCTCATTGAAAAGAAAATGTAAAATATTCTTACAAACTTCAGAACCGACTGATTTTTCTTTCAAAAGATTTTCTTGAAAGAAGACGAAACTTCCGCTATTTAATACCGTTTTTCACTGGAATGCAGTATGTTAAAACCACTTCTGCCTATTTTACCTTTCTGACACTCAATGCAAAAACGATTTTTCTCCTTTTCATGTCTAGAGTATTATCCGACGTATCAGTACAAAGAACATAGCGTTATGCCATTGAAGGTGCGAAAGTTTCGCAGACATTGTGTGCAGTTAGAATAGGAAAAGTTTCGACAGTGTGGCATTGATAGTGTTTACCAGCTCGGCGCACACGTGAAAAACTCGATTGTGTGCGAATAATATTTACCAACCAACCGTGCAGTTGCAGTTCGGCTGGCTTGGGAGCTACAATATGAACATATAATCTGGAGCAAGCATCCGGTCTGTTATGGTCATAGACTGACTAGCCCCCCGAAGCAATCCTGGTGGCCGGAACAGTTTGGCTTGCTGTCAGAAAATGTCGGAACTCAGCAGTTTCTTCTGTGCTAACTTTTGCTGCTTATGATTCCGTTCATCATTTCAAAGAAAGTTTTGACGTCTTTTTGATCATATTGCTGATGCTTTTAAAGTGGCACTTCATAATCTGTTTTTAAATTACTTTGCCAATTTCACAATTTTATGCTCAATGTGCTTACAGCATATTGTTGAGAGCGTTCAACTGGAATTGAGTGGAATAATTGGTTCGAGAGATAGTGCTTCGAAGATAGATACTATAAATCCATGGTTACAAGATATGGCTCCTTTTTTGAAATAAGAATTTTTACAGCTCGAATTTAACAATGAGAAACATCAAAGTTGGATTGCTAAAGTTAAATGTAGCAAAAAGGATGAAGCGATTTTTAAAATGTTTAACCTCACTTTACAAATGCATGTATGTTGATTTTGATGAATATAGAAGGGTATTGGGTGTCACAGCTTAGTGACACTGAGTGTTACTAACGACGTTTGAATGATTGTTCGAACTCAAACTTGTAATTTTTAAGTTGTGAGTGGAGAAAACTCACAGACCCTTGGATTCGCAGAGTCGAGTCAGAGGTCGGGTCGATGATCTACAGTATATTTGTACCCAGAGCCGGATTTGCGGGAGGTCCAGGGGTCCGGGCCTCCACGTTCGGGAGGCCTACCTTGTAAAATGATGTTTTCAAAATTTCTGTCCAAAATTCCTGCCGAATGTTCTTAAATTCCCAATGATAAATAAAGGTTTTGAGTACGTACGGCCAAAAAAAAAACCTTTTTTTACTTGGGTTCCCACACAAGACTCGGGCCCCGGGCCCCGGGCCCTAGGGCCGTAAATTCGTCTTTTTTTGTACCCGTGGAGGGATATCCTCTGAGGATTAGGATTAGTGAACACCCGACTGGAATCGGCTTTTCAGCAGCAAACACCCCCTCTGGATCACTACCTAAACGCACACCGAGTGCATATCGGTGTACCGACAGAGACAGTCCCAATTACAGAATTAAATACCAACTCAAAGACACTTACATCCACCCACACAGCGTTGTAGAAATTTAGGGATATTAAATATTAATATTTTAACCAATAGCTTGTCAACCAAGCAAACTACCCGAGAGCCGACCTTGAGAGAAAGAATCTCACGCCCAAATCGGTCTCCAGTGAAGCAACCAGGGACCGGAGGTTTAAAAAAGTAGACTCTTCTGCTCTAATAGTAACATTTTAGAAACCGGAATTCGTCATTTGGAATTTCAAAATGGCATGTGGAGTCAATTCCTGGCCCCAGGGCGAAATTCTGGCTCCGGCAATTCGGCCATCTTGTCTGTTTATCAGGAACCGGAAGTCACCACTTAGAATTCAAGAGTAGCCAAACTATCATAGAACATATCGTCGGTTTCGTGCAACACTGGCACAACTCAAAAAACATAGTTTCGAGAAAAACGCGTTTGAAAATTTACGTCGAAAATTTAATTTTTAATTTTCAAGAAAAATTTAAAGTTTAAGATTTCCAATCTTTATCTAACACTTTTGGGTCTCTTATGCAGATATTTTGAACACGTTGTTAAAGTTAAAATTTTATTTTTACTAACTTTATAGAGAAATTTCGTTTTGTGCAGCAAAGGCACTTTTTCTCATAACTCTGGATTTTTTGAGAATTTTCAAACGGGATTTCGTGGGAAGAAACTTAACAATATTTTGCATCGTTTGCCATCAAAAACTCAAAAATGCAAAATTTTCAGTGCAAAATTTTGAGTTGTGCCAGTGTTGCACGAAACCGACGATATCTTGCCCTCAAAAACCTCTACATGCCAAATTTGGTTCCATTTGCAGAAATTAATGTTTTGTAGAAATAAATGTTTCGTTTGTATGAGAGCCGTCTCGTCCAAAAGAGGGAGGGTGGCGATTTATTTTAATCACCTTTTTTTTATTCTCGCTTATTTTCCGTCGGTCTAGCTCCGCCATTGTTGTTGTGCCAATCACCGACGCCCAGGGAGGCGACTCCACCCAGGACCCTAACTCACGACCCGTTAATTAACGGACCAGCGCCAACGGCTTTACTTCCTCATGCGATGGAAGGCGTGATCCCAAAGATTTTTCGCCTCAGAAAATCTCCCGGCGTCGGCTAGGATTGAATCTAGACCAGTCACCTTTCACCTTCAATCACCTTTCTCGGCCCTAGAAACCCACACATACAAATTTTCACGCCGATCGGCTCAGTAGTTTCCAAGTGAACCAGCGGGACAGACAGACAGAACTGCATTTTCATATGTTCAGATTGTTGGGGTCTTCTCGTAGCCTTCAAACCACAATAATTCCAGCAAAAGAAAATAAAGATAAGGCATGACTGTTTGGAGTTTTCAGTGCCATATTTCACTACTCATTTAGAAATTTTGGATTTCAAAATGGCGTCTGCGATCGAATTTCGACCTCTACGTACCACCTCGGTTTTGGAAGTATTTACGTTGGAAGTTGTTTGACCATTTTAGATGGTATTTAGACACCGGAAATCGCCTTCTTGGATACCAGAATTGCATCTGGAGATGAGTTTCGGATTCTGTGAATCATGTTGATTCCGGAAAGATTATTTTTCGTTATTTAGGATTTCAAATGGCCGATTTTCAGTCTTTTGATAACGAAAATGGGCATATTCATAAGTGTTCGGCCACTTTAAGTTTGTTTTCAGAAACCAGTTGCCACCTTTTTTTAATCCTAAATAGTATCGGAGATAACATCCGACAGCCGGGATCCATCTCGAATCCTAGGCTGAGCTCTACAAACCATAAGTCGCCATCTTAGATTTAAAATGTCGTCTGTAGTCATAATATTATCCCGTGTTTGATCATTATAGGCTGTTTCCCGGAATTCGCCATTTTGGATTTCAAATTATCGCCTGGAGTTGATTTTCGGCCTTTGGGCACTATCCCGATTCCGAAACTGGAAGTACTGCATTCTGCTACAGTCAAATACATCTCAAAAACGGAGAGAATAACTTCAGTACGATCAACTGCGAATTCGGCATTTATGTACAGGGTGTTCAAAAAGTTCGAATACAACTTTTCTTCGTATATGAAAATACGAATGTGCAACTATGTGCTTTGGCGTTGTACTCAAACTACGTAACGCTTAAAATCCAGATTTTAGACCCCCTCTTCGCCTATGTAACGATAAGTAACGTTCAATATGACTCCCCCCCTAAAATTACGTAACGCCAAGCTTTAAACAAATTTCGATTTTGGAGGAAAATCACAGTTACGTAACTGTTCCAACTACCCCTAATAACAATAACAATAAGTGACGCAAACTAAACGCAAATCTCATACAAAATGTTCATTTCTTCAAGTGCGTGAAAAATGCAACCTGTAAAGATTTCACTTCACTTGAAACTGTAAACAAATTCGATCTAAGATCTTTTTCACTTATGCTTACTTTTTTCACGCATGCACTCACTCGTGAAAAAAAAGCCTCTAGTGAAAACTTGACATTTCAGTACGTTTATATTCTGTCAGTTCCTGCCAATTTTCACTTCACTCGTAGTGTAAACTCGTGAATTTCGCTTCGTGTGAACTGTAAACTGCAGGTTTGTAAAATATTTGTGTGTTCTACAACTGGATTTCCACGACAGATTTCGCTAGCGAAAAAGTAAGCTTTTTCACTTATCAAATTTTTCACTTTGCTTGGAACTGTAAACTATGCTTTAAGCCCTAAATTTCATTTAAATTTCATTTCACTTGGAACTGTGAACAAATTCGATCCAGCGAAATTGAAGGTTGTGGATCTTATCTTTTTCACTTGGGTTTACTATTTTCACGCATGCAAACGCTAGTGAAAAATGCAGCAGCGAGCAAAAACTTGCGTGCGTTTATATTCTGTCAGTTGCAGCCAATTTCCGCTTCGCTCGGAGTGTAAACTTATGACTTTCGCTTCACTTAAATTGTAAACTGCAGGCTGGTGAAATACCTGCGTGTTCCACAAATGGGTTTTGACGACAGATTTCGCTATCGAAAATTTACGCCTTCTCACTTGTCAAATTTTTCACTTCGCTTGGAACTGTAAACTTTGCTTTAGGCGTTTTGATTCTGGAATTTATACCTATTTTCTGTTCATTTGTTCTGCCTACTCTAATCAAATCATAGTAAACATTTTCGCTGGGAAACGAGTTTTAAAACTTACTTTCTATCCTGTCTGGAGTTCATCGGTTTCTTTCAAATAAACCTGATGCCTGTTTCAATTGACGCAATAAATGACGAAAAATATGATCCAGTACAAGCCACAACAACGATAAACCGGAGACGGAGCGTCCAAAGTCATTTTTAACAGGAAATCGTCTGGCGATAGCGGTACTGTTAAGGTTAACCTTCGCTTTGAAAATCATTTCGTTCGTTTCCGAGCACTTCAGCTGTCAAAATCGAAACACACATGAAAATTACTCGAATGATCTTGCATTGTTTCGGACAGCAGAAGTGCTCGAAAAAGAAACAAACAATTTTCAATAGATTTCTCTATCTGTGCTAATATCAGTTGTTGATTTCACTCATACAAGTTCTTTAGTGGTTGTAAATAAACAACACGCTGCTGGGTAACAAAAAAATCCACCGAACTTGTATTCAGGTTAAAAGCCAATTTTAAGTTTTAATTCAAATGTTTTCCCACTGAAACAAAGTTCGTAATACAGGTAGCAGTAATGAACTAGGATACATAAGTGATATTTTTTTCGAAACCGAGTATCAACTGATTTCTTGGTTGAAAACAAATTGTTTTTATACGCTTGCACGACCGAGCTTGTATGGGTGAGATCTGGCGTAGGAAGCTTGATTGACGATTAAACGCAAAGCTTATGACTACTGTGCGACTTCAGCATTTTAACATTTTCAAACAAGCCTGATGTACACATCAGACTGAATTACTGTGGAGAAAATGCACTTGAAATACAAAATATATGAGATCCGGTTTTTGTTTATAATTTGAGGTTATGTTCTTACAGAGGCTGGAAGGCTTTATGACGTGTTTTTTTTTAGTTTAAAATGATTATCGAATGAAAAAAATCATAAAATTTCAATCTTCGAACAATGCAACTATATGATAACTAACTACAATAAGACAATCCACGGGTGACGTTCCACTGCTTGTTATTGTAGCTGTTCTTCAAGCTGAAAAACCAAAATACGACCATAATCGAAACTTTTTAATGTCGGCAATAATATCAAAAGTGATTTTTCATTGTTGTATTTAGGATTGGCACTCGCGATACCAGAGCTACCGATCAGATAACATTTGTTTTTCACGCTTCTGGATACGGATTGCATCCAAGTTGCGACAGACCGAGCATACATAAACTGCCTATAATTGCATACCAGTCCCACCTGCATTTTGTCGTTCTTCTAGAGAAGTTATGGTAAATGTCTATCTCATTATATTTTGTCGAAAAAGCGGGAACAAACCACGCTGAACAGCTGAAATAACTTAAGAAAGAAAAATACCTTTACGCGCTGTTTTGTCAACTTGATGAAAATGAAGCTGGGGCTGATATGCGATTATGGGCAGTAAAGCTGTGATAAGTTTAAACAGACTGGAATCAGCTGATAAGGGTTGATATTTGTTGACACTCTTGAGTGAAAGTGAAAAAAAGCATCCATAAACGTTATTTTTTTACATCCCTCAGAGTTCTCCCTCCCCGCTTTTTGCATGGAAGTGAACTATCAAAACACCTCATTATATTTCATGCGATGGAAGCAAGACAACAAAATCAGTTTATCAGTTAACGAAGATTGTCAAGGCATCGGTCAGTGTCAGTGAAAGTGTTTCGGTGAGGTTCATTTTGGTTGAGTGGACTGTTTGTTTTTCTTTCTCGCTTTGAAGTGAAGATCATTTGGTTGGATTTGTCGTCAAATTTTATTCCGTAACCGTGAACGATGCGCGCGATCTATTTCATCTGAGTATAACAGCACGTTACTAAGACGAAAATCTAGTGTATCTGAAAGAGTGCTGCGATCATTGGAAGAGAAAATTGAAAATGATTGGCTGTAATTTTCGAAGAATTTTGCTGGGCAAAATGACTTTTATCAGCACTGACTGTAATATGTAAAATACTGCTCGCAAGTTGTAACATAATTTTTACTGCACCGCCAACTGTCAGTAAAACAGTAATTTATCTTGCTTATTGAAAGCGAAGGTTAACAAAGTCATCATCCTCGAGCGATTTTCAGTTGAAAGTGGTACATATTATCAAACCCAAGATTTTATTCAATGAGTTAAACAGTTAAATTGTAATGAGCACTGTGTTAATTGTACTGAAACCAATCTCATAAGGCTGAATTTACGAAAAGCATCCATTACGTACAAAAAGCGCTACATATTTTGCGGAACGAGCTTGAAATCGTCCACATTCTCCAGCCAACTGCCGAAAGGGGAAAACTTCTGCTCCAGTCCTATCATCTTGAGAATCATAACCGAAGCTTCGTTAGCTGCCGTTCCAATTTGTAGCACTTTTGCCACGCTGGCGAAACTTTCGCCAGATGCAACAAAAAACTATCGAACGAACACCCCGAAAATCACTACTGGCGGAACTCGCTGAAACTCCCAGCCCCAGCGACGCAGGAATTATGCAACATCGTCCGTACGGTTCAGCAAAATATATTTTCCCACTTTGCGGCGAAAATGCGATTATGCTGGCTGGCGTCGTCGTCGTCGTCGATTGCATGCCCCGCACTCGTCGCAGATCATCGCTGGTGTTGTCATCGAGTTACAACGCTGACCACGAATGCAACAGGGGAAAAAAAATCCAGCTACCCATGGCACGGACCTCGACCCACACGACACACGAGTATTACGAAATTAAATCCATTTCGCGGCGGGTCTCTAAAGAAGGGTGGCTGGAGCTGAAAACAAAGTTTTTAATTGTAACATGTGTTTACCGCAGTAGTAATAGCGAACTGAATTTGGGCTTCGTTAGGGATTAAATTTCGGGAATTATGCTGCTCGGAACTGCGTTGCTGGAAAAGTGCTCTATTCAGGGAAACTCCATGCCATGAGTTGAATAAACGTTCTAAACTTTTCACTTGTTCTAGTGTAAAACCTGGTAAAAATAAATCTTTTCGAGCTCATGGCGAAAATTGCCGAAACTAAATCTTATATTAGAGTACCTATATTTTTGGAGCTCAAATTAAATTGGCTTCAATCCAAATTCACTCGTTCGTCTCGTCGGCTGTTGGGCTAAGTCTCGAATCTATGGAATAAGCCAATGCATAAAACAGACAAGCCATAGTTTCATAGCGAGAATATAAAGCAACAGTAGGACACCGCACTTTCCAATCCTCGAAAGGATTAAAAAGGGGAAACCGCAGCAGCTCAGACTGTGAGAGCAAGGAAAAATCATTCCATTTTCCGATGCATGTTCACACAACTACTATCGGGAAGATAAATGATTCAACCGGAACCGCTTTCAGATGGCCAACAAGACGCCAACCGGTCGATTCGATTTGTGACCATCGGTGGCAGCGTTGCCAGGTCATTTTTTTTTAAATCTGGAAAAGATAAAATAAAAATCTGGAAAAAATCTGGCAGTCATTTCGTGGGTTGAAAGATTAATTTTTCGGATGAAAGTCTTGGGGTACGCAAAATTTGAGGTGACAATACTGCAAAATTTCGCGCCAAAATTGAAGTGATGACCTTTTTGCGGAACAGAGAAAATAAAATCTGGATCATCCATGAAAAATCTGGATAACTGGACATCAAAGCTGTCAACCTGGATACATGTTCAAAAATCTGGATAATCAAGCTAAATCTGGATACCTGGCAACGCTGATCGGTGGGCTTCCATCACTTGGGATTGTGTTTGTTTTTACGCTACTTTTCCGGCGGGTTGGCCACCATTCGACTGTTGTTAATGGAATCTATGATTTGTGGGAAAACCGATGTCTGTGACAGAACGTTTGTGCCATGTTTGAAAGCACACAGAAGCACTGAGACTTTTGTAGCTATCAAGCTGTGTGGGGAAGTGATTCCAACAGTTCAATCGGCGCTCAACGTTCGAGAAATAACGAGTATTTATTGTTGTGTGAAAGATTAACACTGGTGAATACACATTTCATAAATTTCGTATGATAACTGTCAGCTTCAACAATTATCCGCTATTTTAAAATGCAATCATCCATTGTGATGCACTGCAATGAGTCATATAGGGTAAGCTTTCTCGATTCCCCAACATCATTCGACTTCTGTCTAGCGCGTGTGTGTGTGGATTGGCTTACTGACATGCTGCCACAGATGGATGCGAACGTTGAGAATAACCGACACGTGCTGAATTAAATTTTCGGCTGCTTTTTGGAAGAGAATGCCGCCAAAGCGCCGCTCCATCACGAGTCATATTAGTTTGGCCGGTCACGGATGCTACTTCAAATGCACTTCATTAATATTGCAACCTATAGTGGAGTCCAAAAGTTCTGCGAACATCATCATCATCGGTAGAGTGTTTATTGCTGTGATGTCGAATTTTTCTTTCCACACGTTTCAATTAGTGGCATGGAGAAATGTTACTCTCTAATTGGCGCAAATAAATAATTCATTTGTAAGTTCGAAATCGTTACGGTATTTCTTATCCAATGAAACCGCACTGTTTTGGATCACTCCGTCGACTAGCGACCCCAATATGGCTACAATGGTACTGTTAAACTTTTGGAGAATATTTCCTGTCATTCCAAAGCGAACGGTTCTACTATCGTCGTTGTTGGGATTGCCGCTGCGATGAAACCGACGGAATCGATTCCATTAGTAGCGGTGTGAAACCGAACACTGAACACACGGTTGCAAATTGATTTCCGTTCTAGACTAGGTTGCGGCTCCACACTCAGACCGTTGGAAGCTTGTTGTATGTCCATTGGCACGCTGCAAGTCTCTATACAAGTAGTGCAAAAAGTAATGCAACAGGACTTGCGGCGCATGCAATTTAATCATAAAATGGAAACAGAACCGGGAAAACCTTGTTTTAGTGAACGGTTTTAGGTTAGGTTGTTTTCGACACAATTAGATAATCTGAGAGCTCAAAATTGTGAACTTTTTTTTACTCTCCAAATACTGGTTTCATTGACTTACTATCCTCAAAAGAAATTTAGTATAGAAAAAAAGCAAGGCGTTTTGCTTTTGGTTTTGGTTTTCTTGGTACTGCATTCCGATACGGAACTCGACCTTCAGTTTAGTTATTCACAGACTTCGCAGCCAACTGTTTAGTGTACAGAACAATTGCGGGGCTATGATTCTACCGACACTAACAGTCTCTCCCGAGCCGAGACTCGAACCTACGACGACTGGCTTATTAGGCCAGCATCAAGAAGATTGATATCAAGTTTTAGCTCGAAACTTCGCTGCTAGTGGCGCTGCGAAATCTAACTGTTCAGTATTGCACTTTGGAAACTTATTTTTCCGGCAAAGTTGTAGATAATGCTGTCTTAGAGAACTTTGCCGAAGACATTTTTCTTCAAACTTTTCTTGTTTCGGAGATATACTGTTTCATATCAGACCAGTCCTTAAAATTCGAGTTTTTAAATATCTAAAAACTGTAGTTGTATATCATTGATACACAAAACTTTACAGAAGACAGAAAAAAGATAGCTTTCACACAGAAATCAACTCAAAATAGTGAACTTTTTTCATTTACTCTCCAAATACTGGTTTTATTGACATACTATCTTCAGAAGAAAGTATCTGAAGAAATGACAACAGGTTTAAGTTAGTAATTCTGCAGCTAGTGGCGTTGCTAAATCCAACTTTCCAGTCTTGTACTTTGGAGAAATAATGGCTTAACTTATTTCATTTACTTGAACTTATTTCATTTACTCTTCAAATACTGTTTTTTTTTCGACATGCTATCCACAGAAGAAATTTTTAAATGAAAATCCTTACAAAATGAAAATAAGTTTTAGTTCGGAACTCCACCGCTAGTGGCGCTGCAAACTCTAATTCTCCAGTCTTACACTTTAGAAAAATGTCTGTTTTTGGCAAAGTTTCAGACAATGTTGTCATTAACATTTTTTCCAAGACCCTTTCCTTCTAACGCTTTTTGTTTTGGAAACATAACGTTTTATTTTAGACTTGTTCTTTAAATATCACACAAACACACGACTTCGAAGAAGACACCAAAACATTTCTTCTGCACTGATCGAGTTGTTGCCAAAAATGTAAAAAATGTGAAGAAATATAATTCTCACATCACAGTTAAGCAAAAACTACCAGACGAAATCTGCTTGATGATTTTTATCAAAATTACTCTACGAAACTGATTGGCCCTTCCAGTTTCTTGCCTTATATGCAATTAGAAAAGGATATGTTTTTTTAAACTTCTTTGCTTTTTGTGTCTTCTACAAAGTTGTTCGTTTCATTCGTATTCTCAAAACATGCTGAACATTGCCACAGTTTTTGAGTTTCCAAAAAAGTTGAAGGACTAGTCCAATTTAAAACCGTATGACTCCAAAATAAGAAGAGCTAGAAGAAAAACGTCTTCAGCAAAGTTTTTTGAAACAAAATTATCTACAACTTTGCTGAAAACATCATTTCTCCAAAGTTCAAGACTGAAAACTTCGATTTTGCTGCGTCATTAGCGGCAATTATTGTAATTTTTTGCGGTTTTTCAATGCACTAAATTTTCTGTACTGTGTTGCGTAAAGACATTCTGGCTTCCTTTTCACTATTGCTGATACACGAGCCTTCAAATTTCGATGAAAAATCAGACAAAGGTAGGCACATGCAAAACGTGTGTCGGAGTATAGCCACTGCGACTTTAGCTAGATTGCTAAGTTGAAGCGCGAAACGTTTCCGAAAAGAATTACTGGTATCCAAGACACGACCGCATGACGTAGGGCTACGGTATTTTTCCATATTTCGATGCTTCGGAGAAATCGTCTTCTGCCGATCCTCCGAACGGTTCTGGGAATTGCGCTTGTACATCATATTCATATTGAGATGTTGATACAAATTCTCAATATATTCGTTTATCCTCAAAAACTGCTATCGCGGTAAAATTGTAATACAAAAAACTGGCGTCCGTATATCACCGGTTTGGTCTTGGAATGTAAATAGTCGTAAAATGATTGAATGGTACCTTTTATATCAAGGTTTCGTCAGTTACTTGGAAAGAGGGCGGAGCGCAGCAGAATAAGAAATGGCAAGGAAGGTAAAACATTTTGAAAAGCTGCACCGGCCGCGAACAAAAATTGAACACTAATGAAAAAACGAGAATTCGATTATAAGCTTATTTGCGTGGCTTTTATCGCTTTCAGCAACGTTATGTATAGGAAAAAATCTAAAAAGTGCCAGTTGCCGATGATTCTAGTTCTCTGGTTATTTCGGGCCGAATTTCCAGCCACTTTCGGCACTCTTGCAGCCACCATGTTCTCTTTAACAGCCATCAGATATACGGGTAAAATCCGACACGAGATGACCGGTACTAGGAGGAGGGGGGACATCATCGCTTTGTGACAAGCTGTGACAAGGATGGGGGGAGGTGTTGGATTAAAATTGACGTAGCATTTATTTTTAAAGACCGTTTTTTTGCAGAAAATATGTATAGAGCCGTCGAGATCTGTTTATCTGTGGAATTCTAAAATGTTCTGAAGATTATACGAAGTTGTATGAACATCTTTCCTCCTGGTACCAAAACACAAACCCTTCGAAGCAGAAGACATTAATTCATTAATTCAGAGTGGATTTAAGCTGTCACAAGTGTATGAGTGATAAATAAATTGAATTAGACACGGTGATTTTTGTTCAAGTATTTTTTAGTGTATATGTTAGCGAGATCCCGTCGGGATGCGGTATATTTTTCCAAATCTGTATCATATTTCCAGTTCGCTTAATTTTGTATTCTCTCTACTTCACATACTGTCTGCTTAATTAACTATATGTTAGCACTCGTATCTTTGTGCGTTTTTCTCAGAACCTTTTAATCAAATGCTACATTTTGCTACGAGAAGGGAGGGTGGGTTTAAAAATCATGAGTGATTGGTTGCTCGGAATGATTTGAATAATCCATGTTATTTACCATTTTTCTCAATAGTTTCTCAATCAATTGGTTGTTTTTGAAACAACAACCAAATCGAAAACAAAATTCTGATCGATTGATGCAAAAAACTCGATAAACTGATAAAAAATGATTGAAATATAAGCACTCAAACCCTGACCACTTTTTCCATGATTCAATTTCTTGATTTTCGAATTCAGGCATCTAACATCCAAGAAAGACGTAGTCCTACGTCAAAAAGAAAAGTTTAGTTTTTTGTTTGTTTGATATGTAAATGACGAGAAACCCATTCTACATTTTTGCCGTTTTTGGGCAAAAAAAAATGCATGAAAGCAAGGTTCTGTATTCAATATTGTCCCCCCAGTAGAAAGTCGAGTTTTTCGACTAGCGACATTCAATTTTTCTCTCATACCGTATATTATACTTAACGTCGGAAGTAATGCGCTATACATCAAACCAGATCCGCTATACAGCGCACTACTTCCGACGTTAAGTATAATGTACGGTATGAGTGTAAAATCGAATGTCGCTAGTCGATAACCCCAATTTTCAACTAAATGCATAATATATAAGGTTCGTCGTTAGCTATACTCTTCTGGTTGGGGTCGTCAAATGATGCTAATGGTTGACATTATGGTAGCAATTGGCGAAATTCAATTATGTTATTGTTACCTTTCATTCCGACAACTTGTATACAAAAACTGTTCCAATACTCTTGCATACAAGTTGTCGATTGAAATCTGTCATCTCAAGCAAAACATAGCTTGAAACGGTAAATCTGATAAACAATCACACAAGCTGAATTTTCATGCAACAGGCCTTAAATATTCAAGAGCTTTTCAACAATGGCTAACATATTAAAGCGTTTCGTAGTATCAAGACCGAAATCACAGAAAACAATTGAACAATCAAATACGATGCAATTGAGTAACGTAGACTAAACATTCTTACAATTTGTTAAAATAACTGTCTTGAACAGAGTATGTTTAATGAATTTTGTAGAAAGTCTTGCTTTTTTAAACAAAAGGTATTGTTTTCAAATTCAGAACAAAATTTAATTTTAGTTAGAGAAGCCAGAACAGCACTCACTTTTCTGTAACAATCATTGAAGAAAAATAAAAACCAATAAATCAGCAACCAATCTTCTTCCGACGATTTATCTAATATTTCCGTGTTACGGAGCATCTTCCTCCAACCGGCACTCGAATCTTATCATCACCCAGATTGACTCGCAATCAACCTCCCACCCATGACTTTTCGATCGACCTATTTAGTGGCAATTTTCTCCCCATCGCACCGTGCCTCGCTGAAAACTGCTAATTGAGAAGAAATTGCAAAAATAATGATCTCTCCTAGCTCGGCTGGCTCCGTTGCACAACCACGGTGAATCATCCGGCGAGTGATGATTATTAAGGTGAATTCTCTCGAGCCAAGCTTTCCACGAGTACTGAGATGACCGTTAGTTAGACTTTCCACTGGCTCTGCGTTTGCAATTGTCAGAGATTGATTGTTGTCTTATTATAACATTGAATTGAATTAGTGTTACTAGCAATAATTGCAGCTGTTTCCAAGCTCTTCGATTACGATGAATGTGGTTGGTTAGAGAAGGTTAAAATCAATACTTTGTTAGCCATACTTTATGGTGTTTAATGAAGCAGTTAATGACAACAACGAGTACCCTCTAGTGGTAACGATCCGGGGGGAAACGGGAGCTGGGATTGGAATAGGCCAGTAGGTTAACAGAACCCGATTTTAGTCGGTCACATCGGATTGTTAGGCTTAGTAGCGAAAAAAATCGCAAACTCACGTACCTTCCACTTGAGATTTGTGGTGGAGAAATTCTCCTCCTTGTGGATAGTGGGAGCCATGGCGTTCTTGATATTGTGTTTTTTTCGATCGAACAAGCAAGAAAACACCCGGAAGTCAGTCGGACCACCGGCAAAAACCGCACTGAAGGATGGAAGAGAAGTAGAGAAAATCATGAAGCGAGGGCGCTTGATGTTGATTTGAGCGTATTAGGTTTTGCTTTTCTTCGTGATTACGAGCAGAACAAATTGTTTTCGCCTGTGGTTGATTGCTAATGATGAAATAACATTTCGTAAAGTCTATGGCTGATTTGAAAACGGTTCGTCGCTTGAAGTTTTAGAAGTTTGTTGGGCGATTCGAGAAAATTTACATAAATCATGTAGTTTATGATCATAAAATTGCAGAACAAATAGTATCAAATCTATTATGAAAATAAAGTCGGTTGAAAAAAAAAAGATATTTGACGGTATTTGCCATTTATTCCAGATTCGAAAAACTGTTCTTCATAGCGACGAACCCTCAATGATCACTAGTTGATAGAAATTTGAATCCACACGTGTTTGCACATACGGTAACTTTACTCCAACAGACACCCACTTAAGAAAACCTAACAGCAATAACTCTGCTAAAACTTGGAAATTCTACTTTTGCTTTCCCGTTGTTCAACATTTACAGCAGCTGCAAAACTAAAGATCGTGACTTTCGTAACACACAGTACATTGATTGCTGTAGCTGCTTACAACGGTTGCGCACAAGTAACCGGTTCGAGCAATGGACTTTTTTCGTGTCGCTCAAAGGGTAAACAGTTCTTCAGTACTCAAGCAATTCACTCTACGCTCGTTATGCAATGGTCACTACTGTGTAATTGGTATTTCCATATGGTCGGTGATTTTATCGTTCTATCCGTAGGAATCCAAACATCACTAGTCTAATTCTTCCCTTAAAAAGTCACTCCAGTCCTAAACTTTTTTTTGAATTCAGTTTAAAACACAAACACTCAAAAAATTATCCGTACCTTGATTTGGTTTTGGTTGTTCTAACAAACGGGAACAAAAATATCACTTGTTTTGGGTTTGGTTTTTTGTTTTTTCCTACAACAAAGGCTGTGCCCCTTTGGAACTGCTCCGAGTTTCCGGCTGACTTTGGCTATATCACAGAACGAAGAGATGTCTGATGCTGGAGAAGATCCAAACTGGTTCGCTTGGCAGTTGTCGCTTAGGATGAGATGTTAAGGTTGATCGTCGAAAAATGGATCGCCGCACTGGTAGACCACTTAAACTGAACTGAACGATGCCGACCGTGGAACTGGTGGTAATATTTAAAGAACACACCACTATATACGCGATCGGGCCCGGCCCCGATCGAGAGCGAGCGAGAGCGACTGCTGCGCAAGACGTGAAAAGGTACGAGCCGCGTGCACATAAGCACATCTCGTGAGGCACCTCCAGTACATAAGATGCCAACAGCAAACGATCATAATTTTCCTGCTCGGTTGCGCGGTAGCTTTTCCGTCAATACACGTGGAACTAAAGCACAACTAAATAAGGCTACGTTTTCTCCTTGAATTGCACACCAGTAAACCTGCACGCAGCTTGGATGAAGAAAAACTTCCTTGGGCGGCTTGGTTTGGCCACCGGGGTGCAACAATCGGCGCTGCAAGTACGCACACGCAAAAGTGTAAACCATGCTCATGCAGCTTATGCACGATCCACCGCCCGCCGGTAATACTGAATGGGATGACCTAAGCTAACAGCAAAGTGGCATGACAGAATGCGAAATTCATGTGCTCCTTCAGTGTTGCATATAGGTACGTACGTACGCTTTGAGAAGTCCAGTTTGGCGATGCGTTGTTGACCGTCAACCGGCCGCTGCTGAACAGAGGCACGCGACGGTGCGTCGAGGTGAAACCATTGGGTTTAAAAGTTCACCGTATTTTCTATTTCGAAGCAAATGAACAATTAAACGAACTTACTAACTGAAGGTTATTTATATTTTATTGATATTCTATTGGATTTTGGATCGCAAATCGAATGTGAACTTATAAAACCACGATTGGACAAGTTGGCTGGAAAACTTATGTCATCTTATTGGTTCTATCGCTTCCATCTCTGCTTTTCGGCGAAAATTACTTTGAAGTAGAGTAGGTGTCTTTTACAAGTATTATTGGATGTGGTGCCTCGAAACAGTTACAATGGGTTTGAAAATAAATTCTCAAGCAATCTCTTCTATAATCTCAACCCTCTAGTGCCCAAGTTAATTTTAAGACGGACTTCGGTAAAATCACATTGAATCTTTATAAACATTATTAAAGTGTTTATTGAAGCTTTTTAGAGGTTCGGCTGAAACCCGTCTAAAGGCGGCACTGGGCACTAGAGGGTTAATGAAAGAGAAGTCTTTCGATAAGTAAACGGGGATTCAACTATGATACAAAATTTGATTTCGTTTCAACTTAGCATTTTCAATAAAAACAGCAACGAAACGCCAGCGGGGGCCTAGTGTGGTTGGTAACGTCTCCGCCAACCACGCTCGACGCCTGGGTTCGAATCCCACCGCCGACATAGGTGTCGATGGTTGTGAGGTGGCGTGATCCACTCACAACCAACCAAACTGGTCTAGATTCAATCCTAGCCGACACCGGGAGATTTTCTGAGGCAAAAAATCTCTGGGATCACGCCTTCCATCGCATGAGGAAGTAATAAACGGGTCGTGAGTTAGGGTCCTGGGTGTGGAGTCGCCTCCCTGGGCGTCGGTGATTGGCCACAACAGTGGCGGAACAAGACCGACGGAAAATAAGCGAGAATAAAAAAAAAAAAAAAGCAACGAAACGCCAACGTTTCGATCAGTTGTTTGGGATCTTCATCAGGGCCTATTTTGAATTTCTTTCGTACATTGAACCATAGAAAATCTTCCGATAAGATCTTATTTTTTATGCTGTAACATTTTTAAGAAAAGTCATCACGAATGAAAATCAATTATTCAATTTTACCGTTTTGGGACAGAGCTGAATTCAACTGAAATGTACGAGATAATACCGAAATAACGAGGGTAATCTTAAAACGCCAACATCCTCTTACGTTATGCACAGTAAATTTTCTGGAGTTGGTTTGACGGCCTTGGACGGCACGCTTCGAATTTGGGTTGAGGTTACGCTAAGCATGTGACGTGATCAGAACGTTCGAATTTTTTTTCGATTCTATTGGGGGTTCCGCAAGGCAGTAATCTAGAACCACTGCTCTTTGCGGTGTTCATTAATTGCGAATCCATATTACTGCCAGACCAAAGCCATATGTTTTCTGCGGATAACGTCAACTAACTACCGATGCATCCATAAATCACGTAACTCCCCTCGGGAGGCGGTTCTGGGGGTAGGTGGTATTATATAACGTTAAAAATTGATTTATAGAGGAGAAGGATGTATTGCCTTGCTTCCCGAGCACGGATAACAATAACATGGATGGAATAAATTCCACTGCCTACATATTCTGACTCAACAAAGTGTTTTGTTTCGTTTCTCTTTCTCGAGACTGCGTGGTCAGGCTTTCAACGCAAAAATCTACGCTCAACTCGATATAAAAAACTGCGTGTAGAAAATACAGTTTCATTCTTGTTCGTTACACGGTAGCGAGTGAAGTATGGCTGTAAGAGATACACGGCATTAGGAAATGAGAGCTGCGCACGAGTCAACTTTCAGGCACTGCGGAACACCTTACCTTCATTTTGCATACGACAGCAACAGGTACCATCGTATGCAGCTACCGGAGGACAGAGCGGAGAGCAAATTAATTATGTGCGGCCAAGCAAAATATTCGATGCTACCAGTGGTGTGATCATCACCGTTCTGTAGCACATATTTCTAGTTGAAAAATATGGAATCGGTTCTTTTCAGAACTATGAATGCTTGAAGATAAGAGTTATGAACGGTAGTGTTGCCTACAGGGCCGGATTTAGACGCCAGGGGGCCCGGGGAAAATTTGTTTGTGAGGCCCTGTTTTCTTTAAACATTTAGAGGTAACGTATTTCAGTATTCGTAAAATCTAATAAGGTTTTTCTGATTTTTTGGAATACGTTTTGAATTTTTCAATCCAAATTCATTCAATTTTGAGGGGGTTAAAAATAGGATTTTTTGCAATACGTAATGATAGATATCGCCTGAGGGTACTACGAAATATAGCAAACTGACATTTTCAATAAGGTGCCCCAGTAACCTATTGACAATTAGTATTCAGAATTGCTGTGTGATTTTTTTCCGTAGAAGTAAAGATCCGGTAATGTTCAGGTATACCACGTTTGGTTCATATTGACCAGAGTCAACCATGTTCGTTACTTTAGATGTAGCGCTAACACTCAGGGCGCACTGCAATGAGATTATTCCAAGGGCGAATGAACAACTTGGATGGAATTCCATGATCAAACTGCGCCTGCGATCATTGTTCGTTTCTGTCGTGCGCTCTGTTCTTGAAATGAAGTGTATGATGTCCATTCATCGCAAATTGGATAACAAAAATCGAAGCCGTGCAACGAAAGTTTATACGATATAGGTACCTTACGTTTTCTTCTGTGGCGAGATCCCCAGCTATGACCTTCTTTTAAGCCTTTCCCTTTTATTTACTTGGTTTTCGTCGCCATAATTTCTAAGCCAACTCTCCTAGTCTCCGCTTTTAAATTGGCGTAGATTACTTCCGCCGTCACAAAGTTTCTCGTAATAACGTCCAGGTCCTCTACGAAGCCTATGAGTTGACTATCTTTGCTGGACATCGTGCCTTTCGTTTTGATAGCCACTCGTCGAATTACACCCCAAAGAGCAATGTTGAAAAACGTGCAAGATAGTCCATCTTGTTGTGTCCTAGATGTGCAGACGTAACAGATCACTTGAATCAAGATAGTTTTGATAAGTCGTGTCAGTTTATCTGGAATACCGTAGTCGTGCATTATTTGTCATAGCTGTTTGACTGTATAGACCACGAGGACGTGATAATGTGAGTACGTTATACTCCCGGAATTTTCGAAGGATCTGCCGGAGAGTGAAGGTTTGATCTGTAGTCGCACGTGCTTGCGTGAAGCTCGGTAGTACCAAGGTCCTACGAATCATTTTGCTAGAGAAGAAAGACGGTGGAGCTAAGGTGGTTTACCGGTAAAACAAAAACCGGTAAAACCGATATTTTTTTCAATACCGAAATACCGGTATTGGAGAAGCGAAAAAAACGGTATTTTCGGTATTTTTCTTGAAATTAAAAAAAAACTTGTCACAATATTCATAAATAATTTTAAGGCTAATCAATACTACCCACTTAGGTCACATGACACACACATGACGGTGTATATAATAAATACATTTAGACAGGAGCAACATTGAATATTATTTTCCCTTATCTATTTATCAATTTTTGTGTTTTTCTTGTTTGTTTTGCTTGGATTCAGACGATGTGTTTGTGTGTACCGATAATATGTCAAAAAACTTTATATCAATAAAGCAAAACATTTATTTTTTAAGTAGAACGGTCAATTTTGTTTTACACTCATACTTACAGAGACAGCTCGTGGGTTATGAACCTACCAGTTCAACTACAAATTCTGAAAATCATAGTTTGAGCAGTAATCACAATCATGTCCGCGAAAAAACACATGTCACATTATTCGTTTTGTGCTATTTAAAAGATAAACTAAAAAATAATGTATGAATATCAATTTGAATTTTGTTTTTGTTTACCGTCTCCGTGTGCATTGCCCAGGTTGCACCTAGTTATGGGCAAGTTGCTCCTAATGTGTTTACAGGATGAAATAATCATTCAATAAAAATGTTCATTCTAAACATAATTTCTTCTTATTCAAGATAAAGCGAAATTTAAATAGCTATATCATGGCCAAAGCTTCTTCGCCCAAACCGCGGCGGATTTTATTAGCAATACTTCTAGCTGAGAAAAATGCTGAATTTGAACGAACTGTTTAAAAAGCATCGAAACCCCTATGTGCCAGTTCGTGATATCCTCGCTCAGCGAAACTTGCCATACATGCTACATGTTTAGAACTATTTGAAGAGCATCAAGGTGCCTATTTAACAGCGAGACGAATCTCTGATAAAAAAAACCATGTTAGTTTTAGTATTAGATTTAGTTTCAGCTCGTAGTCGGTAGCGAGGATACAAAATTTGCCTTTAGCTTATAAAATATTTTAGACCATTAGATATAATTGGCTCCGTGAAACATTAATTTGTATTGTGCCGTGTCAAATAAATGTTTTGTGAACAAAAAAAAAAAGCATCGAACAGAATAGAGAAGTATTTAACTTCGGATTTATAAAATGAAAATTCTTGTCTGATCGTCATTTCATTTTCTTCTTCATTCATTTACTCTTCTCAACAGTTTCAAATATTGTTTCTCTAAGAATTTTAAAGTTATTCACTAGCTTGAAACTAGGTTTTGTGGTGTGAAAGAAATTTGTAATAAAAACCTGCATGATATTTCGTTAATATGAGTTTCGAAATTATGTTCTGTAATTATTATTTCTCAGTTATATTTTTCAAGAGTACAGAGAGACTGATTTGTATTTTTCGCGAACATGATTGACATTACTTCCCCAAACCTTGATTTTAAAAATGTTGTAGTTGAACAAATAGGTTCAAAGACCACGAGTCGGCCCTGGTTTGTATTAATCCGAAAAACAAATTTGAAAATACCGGTTTTTTACCGGTTTTACCGGTTTTGATTTCTATGAATACCGGAATACCGGTTTTCCGAAAAGCCGGTAATATCGACCACCCTAGGCGAAGCAGAATCTGGGAGAAGCCTTTTAGGCGGCGTTGATCAACGTTATGGCTCAGTGTGTAGTCCTTACGGGATTGGTTAACTTCTTGTCAAACTCTGTCCTTCAACTGGCTTTTCTTTCTCCTCAGCAGAGTTGCCAATAAAATATTCGATTTAACTGGAAAAAGGCTGGTGAAAAACTGGAAAAATCTGGATTCCAAATAAATTTAAAAAAAGCAAAAATATGAGTCAGAGAGAGCTTTTCTGTTACGGGCAGCCATGTCCAAACCACGCTCTACACTGAGTGGCATATCTGAAACACGGCACGACGTGTATTGCAACTGCAACTGAGTGTTAGTGTTGAATCGACAACACGCAGAGCGATAGCCGAACCACCGGTGGCAGTGGCTGTTTTTCCTTTTCGCCACGGGTGTTTCCAACTTCGGCAAACACCGGAATCGAGGGATTTGGCTTCGTAAAAACACCGGCCGCAGCCGAGAGTTTCAACTTCGAGAAAGCATCTCGACAACACGCTCGCCTGCTTGTCCTAGCGCGAGTTTTGATGTTTTCAATCAAACCTATCTCGCTTTGGGAAGGGAGTGCGAGGTCGCAAAAGCACTTGTTTACTTGTTAATTTAATGGTCATTTAGGATGAATCCTTTATTGTATTTTGCAAGTGCAAGAAATAATTCGTATGCTTTGTGCCGTCAGCGCCGTCAGCGATAAATCAACAACTATCGTTAGCGCTGAAATTAAACGATCATTCAAATTAACGATAAATATTGATAACATTTCCATCTGTAGATTTGGCCGTGGAATTTTAACAAATTAGTCGCTGACTGGACTATTTGGCATTAATCCTAGAACAGAATACTTTTTGTTTTGTATGGCGTCTGATCATAGAGAAATGCGGTTGAATTAGTTTACTATAGCGTTTGGCGGCATTTGCGGGAAGCCCCAAAGAGAGTAATGTTTAATATTGATAATTTGTGGAACATAAAAATATGCAAGAGTAGAAATTTTTCTGAATATATTTTTTAAATTTTTTTTTTCACTTGGTTAATTTTTCGAATGGACAAAATTATTGTTCAAAATATTGTCGAAGAAACCATACCGATCGAATGAACCGTTCCACAGTGTTTTATTTTGCCGTTTTCGTATGATTGGATAAATAGAGAATCAAATGTTGATTATAACCATAATGTATGATCGGAGATGTTTCAAGATATTCAAAAATGCATCTTTCGATGTAGGAAGATGAGTGATCAATCCACCTAAAAGTGAGATAGAAAATTTACTTTTTCATCAGATTGAGATAGATGCTTGATGTCTCCGGCAAAATTTTAGGTGATCTAAAAACAAGAAACATGGCCGTAGACATCATGTTTCTATCGCTTACATATTATGAGCAACATACAGTTTTCTATTAAGAGGTACTGAAAATCACAATTTTCATTATAACTTTTTTCTCAGATTTTCCCGAGTTTTCAAACCTTCTACAAAGTTATCAGTCATCCAAAAATGCATGTTTATGCAGAACTTTGTTATTTTATATCTCCCAAAATAAAAAGTTTTTTGACATATTTCGATATTTTTGGGGAGATTTTCACCTCAATCATCTTCAAATTACGCAATTTTACGCAAGTGGCAAATCCGTACGATAAAATAACTATCTTAAGACTTTCAATAAAAGGCACAAACTTTTGTATGTAACAGTATGTAAGTAGCCTTTCCGCCTGTTGTACAAAGCTATTTGATGCCGCTTTTTATATACAAAAATTTTAAAATGAAGAGTTTTGAGTTTCGAAGGTGGCACTAAATGATCTTTAGTTAAACTTGCATGCATGCTTACACGTTGTGCCGTGTTTCGATGCAAAAGTGGCAACCGGGCAGCACAGTTCGGTGTTTCGACCATGGCTGGTTACGGGGACTAAATCCAGTGTCGCAATTAAGAAAATAGAGCTGTTTCATTTACTTTTATCTTTAACAAAAGTATTGACGCAACATTTTCTTCCGTTACATCAGTGAATTTTAAATTTCAATTATCTATGATTTCGATATCTTTTGGTATCTCATTCTTCTAACGATTTTTTAAATGCTACGCAACAGAAAATAAATAGAAGATTTTTTTGCCTGGTCTGGTAAAATCTATTTGTTTTGTTTAATCTCAACCATATCATGCAGTCTTTAACTTGGCCGTGTTTCGTGCGAGAGGATAGAATACTGGAAATGCTGTTAAGAATTGTCAAAATAATTTATCAATCTACAAAATTTACGTTTTGAAAATATTTCCAAAAACCAAATGGAGATTAGGTGAATAAAAAACTGGATAAAACTGGCAAATATCTGAAAAAACTGGAAGATTTTGGGAATAAACTGTTTGACTGGATCACTTGAAAAAAAAACTGGAGGTTCAGTTCAGTTAAAACTGGAACATTGGCAACTCTGCTCCTCAGAATCTCGGTTGACTCGTTTCGAGCTCATCGTTACCTTACCAACTTACCCTATACATCCTCGAGAGTCGAAGCACAGAGTTCTTTTGTAGAAGGTACACGTAAAAGTTCCAGCGCCAATCAAGCAATGTGTCCTCTCGATTCGCTCATCAGTTGTGTGAAATGCATAATGCAATTTCAATCAAGAATTGTGCTAACTTCGTGCAATACTGATGTGGTCTCGTGCCATCCAACTTTGACGTGTAGTGCCTCGTCAAGTAAGCGAGTGTAATTCTATGCAGCCTGTGGGGTGTGCCACTGCCGAAGCCAAGGAGGACGGTTTTGTCTCCAGAATACGTCTTCACAAAGCTCGGTCTTGAGGTGATCCTCTCAAGTCGCTCCTTGCACCTGCCGCTCATCGACAGCACATATCCGACGCGTGTGGGGTGTGCCTTGAAGTCATCGGTCTCTATACGGGTCTCTAATTTCTTGCCGATCGCTTCTCTGAAATACGAGCTACATGGCCATCCCACTGTAACTTACCATGTTTCATCGGCATGACAAGCGTATACTTCGTACAAGTCGTGATCTAGCATCGGCACCACATCCCATTTTCTTGCTTGCTACCGAGTATCGATCCCAAGATTCTGCTTGAAGATTTCAACCGCTTGCCAATCGACTTCCTTTTACGTTCACGTTTCGTAGAGCACCGCCGATAGATCAGCGTCCTGTAGAGCGCAATTTTTGTGAGTAGCTGCAGGTAGGACAACTACGCTCTTTGCCAGCCACCACGTACTTCATTTTGGCAGTGTTTATGGTGTGTCGAATTGTCGCTGCTTTCCTTTCGAGAATATTAAAGGCCTACTCCACAGCTCTACGATTAACACCGATGATTTTGATGTTGTCCACGAGGTCTAGAAGCATGTGAGACTTCGTGATGATGGGGCCGCTGCTCTGCCCTTCGTATAGCACCTTTCAAGACTATGTTGAATAGCAAGTTCGAGAGCCCGTTCCCTTGCTTCAGACTTCCCAACATCACTAATGCATTTGAAACTTCACCCGCTTTCCTGACGCATGATATGAAACCGTCAAGAATCACACGTATCAACTTAATCTGCCACCGCAGTATATGTAAAAAAAATGATGTCACTGAAAGTTGTGTTCTCGAAACTTGTCGAAAACATCTGTTTTGTAGATGGTCTTGCTAGAAAACCGCATTATTCACTAACAAAAGCATCCTGCACTGGCTTCAATTTATGGAACGGGAAACACAAACGGAGCATTTTCTATGTGAAATCGGGGAGGGTTATGCCTAGTCTGTGCCCTTTCTTATGTCCAGTCTAGTCTGTGTCTTTTCTTATAGATCCAGTCCAGGCTTATGGCCAGTCTAGTCCGTATCCTTTCTTATATATGGCAGATGAGCCCTTCCAATCAGTTTATAGGTGGTGTCTTCTCAAACCATAGTCTCAGTATAATCTGGTGAATTGCAATGCCAAACCGCTTGCTCCCGACTTTGAAAAATTCGGTCGGTAAGCCATCCTTCCAGCGGTGTTGTGGTTCAATTACTCAAATTTATTTCCTGTTATCTTAATCTCATACCTTCCTACCTGTTCAACACCACTTTTAAATGTTGATCCTAACGTCTGACCACTTGCGACTAATTAGTAGTTAGATTCTTCTTCCAGACGTCAAACATAGCAGAAACTGGTACAGTCCGGTTCTTGATTCCATTAGTTGATCTATAGAAGATTCTTGTGTTTTGCCTGGTGCCTGGTCTCGCTCAGTCGTATTCAGAGAGTCGGCTACATTTAAAATTTTCAAAATCAAATTCCCAAATATTTATTTTAATTTATTTTTTCCTAATTTTTATCTTGATTTGCATCATAAATTCAGGAATTTCTTCTGATTTTTAGGGTTTTTCGAAAGTATTCTACAAACATTGTTGAAAAGTTTTGATAAAAGAATTTTTAACGTGTGATTTTGAAACGTAATTTTTTAACTTAGATTGCACATTAGGCGATTCTTTTTGTCCTAAATAAAATCGGTTGTTACTCGATATGTTTGATTGTTTTTACTTGTTTTAGATTATTGGTTAAACTTCCAGAATCAAATTTCAAAATGTTCTGCCTGATTTTTTTTCTGATTTCTATCTTTAATTCACTTCGAAAGAATTTTGCAGATATTAGTTTGGATGTATTAGATTATGCATCGACGAGTAAAAACAGAAAATACGGAGGAATTTCGATTTTATCACGGTCAAAAAAAAAACACTTTACGGTAAAACTAGCGACTTTGGATTCGAGGTTAGTATTTTTTGTTGCATAGCAGTAAAATCTAACGCAAAACACTAATTTTTATCATTTCACCATGTTGGCGATAGAGAAAAAAGCTTCCCGGTTTGTGAAGACTTTTATATGAAGAATTACAAATTCCAGAAAATTATTACAGCATTAAATTTAACTGAGAGCAAACAATGTTTTAATGCTACTTACTGTAGTAGCTTTTCGCTATCGTGCATCCTCGCTCAGCGAAACTTGCCATGCATGCTACTTGTTTATAGCTATTTGAAGATTATCAAGGTGCCCATTTAACAGCGAAACGAATCTCGAAACGAAAAAAAAACATGTTAGTTTTAGTATTAGATATAGTTTCAGCTCGTAGTCGGAAGCGAGGATATAAAAATTGCCTTTAGCTTATAAGATATTTTAGGCCATAAGGCATTAGATATAGTTGGCTTCGTAAAACATTAATTTGTATTGTGTCATAAATAAATGTAAAAAAAAGAATTTTAACTGTTAGCTTTAAGTTTCAACGTGAGTCCACTATTAACAATTGTCTAATGATTGTTTCTTTTTGACGCTTTTTTTTCTGTGTGCCTGAAGGGCACTGGGTACTGAAATCATTCTGAAACATTTTTGCTGATTGTCTTTTGTGGCGGGCCCCGATTGCTGTGCACAGGTTACGGATTGCTCGTACTCATTGATAGAGTAGAACTGTTTTATTGTAAACCTGTACCCCAATTAGGTACAACATAGTTGATGAAACTAATGACCTGCTTGGGATTAGAGCTCCATACTTGGTATGGAGTTGAAAGGTAGCTTCCTAAGAAGTTGTACCTAGTAGAAGAAGCAAGAGCTCCGCAAGAGCAAAGCAAATGCTCTGAACTCTCTGGTTCAGATTTGCAGAATCGGAAGGTGTCGTTCAAAACTACACCGATTTTCTTTAAATGATAAAAAGCGGGACAGTGTTCGGTAAGGAGTCCTGTGATTATCCGTAGTTCACTACGATTTAGACTAAGTAACTTTCTGGCGGTTCCAGGGTTCGGATAGATAAACTGTTTAGTGCCAATGAAAACAGTCGTTTTGAGAAACCCTATATAAAATGTTTATCTACCCAAAAAAACACCCCGTGCAAAATTTCAGCTCAATGAGACTTAAAATGGGGTGGCGCAAAGCGATTGAATTTTGGCCTTTAAAAGTCCAAAAATTAACCCAACGGAGTGGGGTGCATGAAATATCGGTCTTCGAGATTTTTTTTTTCTGGTCCCAGATGGCTCCAAAATGCATGAAACGTCCAGATCTGGTATCATCTGAAGAAGAAATTCTCGATTTTGGTGATTTTTCGAATTTGTCAAGGTCAAACTTCGATCGCTTTGCGCCACCCCGTTTTTAGTCCGGTCGAGCTAAAATTTTGCATAGGGTGTTTTTTCAGGTGGATGAACATTTTGTGTAGGGTTTTTTCTTTAAGTTTTCTGGTTACTTTTTTTCCCATATAAGTGATTGGCACCCCACTGTTTAGCTTGTCTACAACCCTGTACCTGTTGCATTGGGATGCTATTTCTAGCCTTTCCCAAGTTAGTCTGCAATGTCCGGGAACCCAAAAGAGAAAAACTGAGTTCTGTCGGGAAGATTCCCGTAGAGTTTCAATGCCTTTCCAAACAAGTTTGGAAGCGCATTTGATGGACTTAAGTGCTAGTAGTGCTGCTTGACTGTCCAAGAATATACCGATTTTCGCATGTCTGTAGTTGCGTTTCAGACATATTTTTGCGCAGATATATATGGCATGTACCTCTGCTTGAAAAACGGTGGGCCATTTGCCCAGGGAAAACGTTCCCCTGATACCGGGTCCGTATATACCAGATCCCGTTAGAGATCCCGTTTTCGAACCATCCGTATAAAAACTGACGATGCCAGGTGGAACATTAGGCCCACCATTGTTCCACATAGAGCGGTTTGTTTCCATCACTCTATACGGAATATCCATGTTGGCCCCAACGTCCATCCAGTCGGAGACTGTAGTTAATAGCGGAGTTAGTTTGAACTCCCTAAGTATGCGAAGGTGGCCGATTTGGTCCGCATCGAGTATAGTTTTCCTCCTTTGCAACCTTAGAGCGCCAAGCACTGCTTCCTTTATCACATGAAGATGTAGGAGGCAGTAGGCAGAGCATTGCTTCCATGGCTGCAGTTGTAGTTGTTCGCAAAGCGCTGGTAATCGAAAGACATGCAAGTCTTTGAACTTTTTTGAGTTTGGCTTGCGCAGTCACTTCGTTCACCCTAGACCACCACACAAGGGCAGCATAGGTGATTCTTGGTCGGGCAATGGTCTTGTAAGACCAAAGTGCCAAGTCTGGTTTCAGTGCCCAGGTCTTACCGAATAGAGTTCTGCAGGCCCAGATCGCCGAGGTCGCTTTCTTAGCAGCATGATCCCGTTGTGCAGACCAGTTCAGTTCCTTATCCAGAATAATTCCGGGGTATTTGACTTCATTGCTGAAGCCCAGTCTAACTCCATTCAGTGTTGGAGGAGTGATGGAGATCTTCCTTCGTCTACTGAATGGGATTAGGACTGTTTTAGACTCTCCTGTAGACACCATAACGTGGTGGCATTCAGAGCCGCTTGCATTCGGCTCGACAGAGTTGCGTCATCTTTACCTCTGACGATGAGGACGATGTCATCAGCGTATTTAACGACCTCGTCTCCAAGCTGCGAAAGCTTATTAAGAAGTGTGTCGACAACTAGTGACCATAACAAGGGCGAGAGAACTCCTCCTTGCGGGCATCCCTTGATCACTGACATTGTTACAGACGAATCCCCCAAGGTTTCTGTGATCACTCTGCTAGCATTGCGTGTATCCAGCTCCTTGAAGTGTGGTCGATTCCCTTATTGGAGAGAGCCGTATTAATTGATGCAAAGGACGTGTTATCAAAGACCCCTTAAATATCAAGAAAGGCACATAGCGCTGTCTCCTGATAACTCAGGGACTTTTCAATCAACGTCACTAAGCTGTGAAGAGCAGTTTCTGTTGATTTGCCGCTTTGATAGGCATGTTGGTTCCTATTCAGCGGGAAGTCTTTGGGGCCATCCACATACCACGTGGACAGATTTTTAACGTTTTAGACCCACCCCCCTCCTCCTCCGTGGACAACTGCCCATATAAATTCTAAAAAAATTGTATGGACCGTGGACCCCAAAGCTGTCCACGTGGTATGTGGATGGCCCCTTTAAGAAACTCATCACGGATATATTTATCCATTATTTTCTCCTTCAGCTTGAGAAGTGATGAAGTCAGACCTATGGGTCTGAAAGTCTTAGGTAGGGTTTTATCCTTAAGTAGGGTTTATGGTTAGTCCAATTCTCGCCGATTTTCTTATGAGATCAGTCAATAATACCGATACTATAGATATCGTCTGCGAAGTCTAGAAGCATTGTAGATGTCGTAATGATGGCGCTACTCCTGAGCCCTTCATATGTCACCTTGCGAGTCTAAGCTGAGCAGCAAGTGTGAGACCCGTCTCCTTGCTTCCGACCATCCGATGTCACAAACATGTTCGAGAATTCACTTTCTGTCGTGACGCATGACGTAAAAAGTTTTGGTGGGAACCCATGTTTAAGCATAGTTTCTCACTACTCGTTGCGTTTCAATGAATCGCACACCGTTCTTCCGTCACATCTAGATACTTCAGACACTTAGCATCAAACCACTCAGTACGCTTGATTCCTACTGTCATTCCTATCACCGCTCGTGTCACTGACCACTGCACGTTCAAGTCCTCCGAATGTACTCTGCAGCAACTCCTTCCGCTGAAAGCCTCTGGATGTCCAGACGTATCACATCGATGACGCCTGAAAGTGCCGGTCGTCGATCAGCATGTGGTCGATATGGGAGCAGGCCTCTCCATCGGGGTGTCTACTGGTGTGCTCCCAAATGTTCAGACGTGCAAAATAAGTATTCACTTTTCTCCATGGTAACCAAAATAATAGAAGTAGCATCACTCCGAGAGCAATAACATAAGAACGAGCCAATAATAGGGGAACTGTTCCATTATTCATCTCAGTCATATATTCATCTTATACTATATGAAAACACAATTAAAAACAGGAAAAACTCATGTTTTCTAATTAAATCAATCTTCTAATCCATGGAATGGGTTTTTCTTAGTTCACTTTAGATTTCTCATAAGGAGGAATCCTCAAAAACTTACTTAAAAGCTCTAAATTTCATATAATAGTCGGGCATTTGCACTCGAAAACTTATTTATTTCAATCACCTACCTCAGAAAACAAAATCCGTGCATTGCTCTATACGGCTACAACGGGACTTTTTATTTTAATCACTAAACAAAATCACTCACTACGCAAATAATACTTTAATCATTGAAATGTTCACCTCGAATTTTCAAAAATAAGCTTGAATTAGTAGAAATATAGGGGAACTGCTCCATTATTCACCTCAGCCCGTATATTCATCTCATTCAACATGTAAACACAATTGAAAACAGGAAAAAAGGCATATTTTCTTCTTAAACCAATCTGCTAATCGATGGAATGAATTCTTCTTAGTTCACTTAAGATTCCTCATGAAGCATAAACTCTCTTAAAAGCACTAAATTTGATATTATAGTCGGGCATCTGCACTCGAAAACTCATTTAATTCAATTACCTACCTCAGAAAACAAAATCCGCGCATCGTTCTATACGGCTACAACGGGACTCGTTCAGCAGCCAACCAAAGTTTTTTCATCACTAGCGGCCCAATTTTTATTTCAATCACTAAACAAAATCACTCACTACACTAAGAATACTTCAATCTTTGAAATGTTCACCTCAAATTTTCTAAAACAAGCTTGAATTAGCAGAAATATATGAGATGAATTTCTGCAATTCCTAAATTTCAACTGTATGTATTTTCATCTGTTTTCACTGCGTTGAAGAAAATCAAGAGCTGCCAAATCAGTTCCTGTTAATACGTAAAAATCATACAGAAAATATTGAATTATTGCGACATAATTGGCATAAATCGAAAGCACTGTAGTAGTTACCTAGGTTACCAGTTTTGCACGTAAACAACTGCAGCGGATATCTAGGTAACCTACTACGACGGGCTGCGGCTACGTTCATTCATAATAATGTGTTTCATTCATGATTAACAGTGTGATGAATATGGGGCGTCGTGAGATCAATAATTGAGCAGTGATTCAAGTTTTGAGATGGATACGGAAGCGTTGTGAAAAATGGTTTTGTTTTACAAAATTTAGGATAAATCTATCTAATTTTACTAAATATACAATGCTAAACGATTACATAAGAGTACTTAAGCATATTTAGTTCATTTGTTCAATGATTCCGTGAAAATTTGGTGTTTTATCCGTGCATTCTTCGTGAATATCGGCTTAATGAGATGAATAATGGAGCAGTTCCCCTATGAGGTGAATTTTCACAAATCCTAAATTTCATCGTTAGGTTCGTTGTAACGTAAAATTATTTCGACTAGGGTTTGCAATATTCCCGAGAATAGATTTCCCGGGAAACGGGAATGCAAAATCTCATTTCCCGGGAATTCCCGGGAACCGGGAAAGGAAAAAATCCTTAGCAAAAAGGAGATTTCAAATAAAGTTTATTAATAAAAAGTTTTAACAATCGTTTACAATTTAATTATCAATTGAAGAGCAATATTTATTCAAGTTCACTCCAAAAATTCATGAACAATCGTCTATCAAACGCCTCAGTTCCGCTGACAATTTTTCGTTAGGCCGAAATAATGTAGTTCCCTTCTGTAAAACTTTGCTTAAGATCGCTGAATCACCGCTGGTGTCTGATATCTAAAATACTTCTAAATCACCGATTCCAGCTATTGCTACATTTCATTAGAAACTGAAGAGTCCAATACTTTTAGTTTGTTGAAGATAAAGCTGAGTGTTCGGCAGCCAGATTTAAGAGCATTTGAATGCCTTCGTAATTATGTGAAATCGCGGCCACGACCCAAGTTACACTGAGTTTTATTATTTTTTTTATTTCTGGTCGCATTGATTTACGGGTTTATTATCAATTTACAGGTTTCAAAATTTTCTGTCAGTAATCAAAGAAAAAATCGAGCAACTATCCGCTTAGTAGTAAACTCACTAGCAAAAAAGAAATGAGACGAAGAAAATATTTTTTAATTCATCGTTCACTGAATAAAACAGCATATATTTTTGACAAATTGATTAAGCAAATAATTTGATATTACACGGCAAGCAAATATTGATCGTCGTTTCAAGCAAATATTTGCTTCGTATAATGCACACTATGAAGCCGCTCTACACTTCTACGACGTAAGTTTCGTGTTTCGATACGATATTTAGTTTTATTGCAATATTGTAAGGAAAATTTTCCGAGGAGCTCGGGAATCTCGAAATCCCGGGAATCAATATTCCTATTCCCGGGATCCGGGAATCCCGGGAAAAGGCAATTCCCGGGAAATCGTTCCCGGGATTGCAAACCCCAATTCCGACATAATTGACATGAATCGACAGCACTGCATTGGTTACCTAGGTTCCCAATTTTGCACGTAAACAACTACAGCGGATACCTATGGAGTCTACTATGACGGGCTGCGGCTACGTTCATTCATGATAATGTGGTTCATTCAGTTTTAACAGTGTGATGAATATGGGGGCGTGTTTAGATGAATAATTGAGCAGTGATTTAAGTTTTGAGATAGATATGGAAGCGTTGTGGAAAATGGTTTTTTCTACAAAATTCAGGATAAATCTTGCTAAGTTCACTAAGTATACAATGCTGGGCCATACCATAAGAGCACGTAAGCGTAATTTGTTTATTTGTTCAATGATTTCGTGAAAATTTGGTGTTCAATCCGTGCATTCTTCGTGAACATCGGCTTAATGAGATGAATAATGGAACAAATACCCTATGTCATAAAATTTTGACTTCATTCTAACCGGGCAACCCTAGAGATTTTCAATTTACAGCAACGTTTCTGTATCAGGACAAGGTATAATTATCATTTGTTTGGCATTTTGGGCGTCGTACACAAATTACGTAACGCTAGAACCTAGATTTCAGACCCCCTCCCTCGCGATGTAACGATGGGTAACGTTCGACATGACTCCCCCCCTCAAAAATTACGTAACGCTGATCAGCCAGACCCCCCTCCGAAATTTTTAATCTCGAGCAAACATCACAGTTACGTGACTGTCTCTACTACCCCCCCTCACCCTTACGTAACAATAAGTAACGCAGATTCAACCCCCTCCCCCCATTCATGCGTTACGTAATTTGTGTACGACGCCTTGACAGTTAATTTAGAATTTGAATTTCGGAATGTTATTTTGTTATTTTGATTTCGCTTTCGCTTTGCTCACAGAAGGTTTTTTTACGATATCACTTAATTACTTTTATGGCGACAGATCGTTGAGATCCTATGCCGAATCCAGAATACGTCTCCACAAAACTCGGTCTTGGGCTACTTCTCTCTAGTCTCCCCTTACACCCGCTACTCTGGCATCCTCGTCGACAGCACACTTCCAGCGCGTGCGAGGTTTGCCTCGAAGTCGTCGGCCTCCATCCGGTTTTCTGCTTAATATTATCTTTGCCGGTCGCTCATCCGCCATCCGTGCTTCGTGGCCAGTCCACCTGCCATGTTTCATCAGCTTGACAATATCAGCGTGTCTGTATACTTCATACAGCTCGTGGTTCGTGCGCCTGCACCACACCCAATTTTCTAGTTTGCCTGCGAGTATTGATCGCAGGTTCTACGCTCGAAGACCCCAAGCGCTCGTCGATCGGCCTCCTTCCATGTCCACGGTTCATGTTCGTAGAGCGCCACCGGGAGGATCAGAGTTCTATAGAGCACAAATTTCGTACGGATCTGTAGGATACGGGACCTAAGCTGACTACGCAATCCGTAATAAGCCCTATTCGCCGCCGCAATCCGCCTCTTCACCTCACGGTTCACCTCGTTGTCACATGTCACGAGAGTACCAAGATAAAAAAATTCGTCGACCACTTTAAAAGTATCCCCATCCATCTCCACCGCAGCACCAACACCCGTAGAACTACCACGCTCTCTGCCAGCCACCATGTACTTCGTTTTGGCAGTGTTTATGATGAGTCCAATTCTCGCAGCTTCCCTTTTGAGAGCCGTAAAGGCCTCCTCAACTGCTCTACGGTTAACACTAATTATATCAATGTCGTCCGCGAGGCCCAGAGGCATGTGAGACTTAGTGGTGATGGTGGGTAGCTGCGTAGCCGCAAGGTTATAGGGTCCGCTTTGTCAAGAAAATGGTCGTGGGTTCGAATCTTAGTAGAATCAGGCCATTCGAAGTCAAAAAAAGGACTTAAGCATGGGTTTATTCTCAGGGTCCTCCACCACTTACCCTTCCTTCACGCTAAAATCTATAATACCTTTGCGTGACTTCCTCGCGTCAAAATAAGTCCCTCTTATTAATAAAACTGGCCAGAAGGGCGCACGACGAAACTTCTCCAGGGAATTGTAATTGGTGATATTTGGCAAGAGGAACGAGGCACGGTGTAGTAGAACAGTAAGCGTGCAAAAGGAAGGGTAAAACCACTTACACACAAACACTGATAAAATTATAATGAGCATGCCACTAATAGAATAGAAGTGCAGGATACAGCAGATACCTGGGCATATTTCACAAAGGATCAATGATACTAATCTCAGTGGGGAAGTCCATAGAGAAAAAAAAGTGATGATGGTGTCGCTTCTCTGCACACCTGCCCTTCGTATCGCACTTTCCAAAGCTATGTTGAACAGCAAGTTCGAGAGCCCGTTACCTTGCTTCAGACCATCTAACGTCACAAACGCGTCCGACTTTTTAACGATAGTTATTTTTAAATCGTGTTCTTATAGTCAACTAAATTTTTAAATTTTCAAAATCAAATTTTTTTTTAAGAAATAATTTTTCTTGCGGAACTATGTTGTTAATCAATACGTGGACAGGTCACTGAAATTTGTATGAGTTTCTATTAGATAAATGCGATTCATAAGCCTTGAAAAGCTCTTTCAATTTTCTGTATGCCGATTCAAAAATCCAAATTTATGATACGGTTTAGATCTCCTGGTGACCGAATGCCCAGAAAACAATCTTGGTAGATCATGAGCTCAAACTTCTCACTAACACCATCTCCAGACGATTCTTATATCAGCAGTTATTGTCGAAGTAAAAACTACGTTTTTGATCGTTCATAATTTAGATTATCAAATGTTCGCTCAATAAATTTGGTAGTTAAAAAGCGATCAAATATGTTGGACTACGCCATAATAAGTACCGTTTTTCCAGATAATCAAGGTGCTATGGTATAATTAATGTAGGTACTATATTTGAATTTGTCAGCATGTCAAGTATGCATTAACGACATTACGCATCCAAAACGATACCTTTCATCTTGGTTCAATTAGTAACTAATGAGCCTTGAATCCATTTTTTCCAATATCGCATCAAAATCGAAACAACGATACTCGGAACATACGTGTGGTTTTCTGAAGTTTCACACATTAGAGAGTGTTTGCCGGCAACGTAAACAACGCACAAATTGCAATTGCATGCCGAACAAAAGCTTTGGGTTTGCGGCTACGTACATATGCGCTTATGTACGCGGTCTTTGTTGGAGCAGTGGTGTGATGGAAATTCTGTGTTCACCGGCAACGGCTACGAAGGAAAATATACATGAGTGCTAAAGTTTGCGCTTTTCCCGGTGCCAAAGGCTAAGCAGTGCATGCAAGCTGCACTGCACAGGTAAGAAAGATGACAGCGGTATCGCCGCATTGACATCGCACAATGCCGAGCGTGTTATTATGAAATGAATGACTTTCGGGCTTTGGATTTACAAATTACTATTGTTGGCAGATTTTACGGTGAAGCATTATTATGTGGACAAGTTTTATTATAACGTTCATACAGGCATTAATATAGACCATTAGTGAAACCGATCTTAGCCAACATTTTCAAGCCACGGTGAAACTGTTATGATTTAATTTCGAAAACCACGACAATAATTGTTGGTCGTTAGTTGGCGAACATAGGAATCAAACAATTTCCAATGATTTTTCGAAATGATCTGAGGAATGTCGAACCAGTAAAAGCCCAACTTAAATCAATTTAGTACCGCTTTCTAAATCCCATCATGAGTTTGATTCCCTTAGAAACTGTAGGTAATACATATAGAAGTCGAGAATTGTCGCATTCGATGTGGCAAAGAGTACCTAGTAAGCGTACCTAGTAAGCTTGCGAAATCTAAGATTGGAAATAATATTTTGTGGCATTTGAAGCAGAAGAAAAGAATCGTGTCGCTCGGTGCTGGACGCGTCCCAAATTCTTTCAATGTGCTTTCTCCCACCCACAGCTAGCTGCAATTGCTGCAATGTAACGGACGTCGCGTACCCTTCTGGAGGATTAAAATTCCGACAGCATTTCGGGGGACGGCGTGGAGAACTGAAATGAAACATAAATCCACTTCGAGCAAGCAGATCGAGCTGCAGTGAAAAAAAAATGGAAAAATCACTCCCCGTTTGTGGCTTCAATTTCACCAACGTGGTATCGACCGGAAGCTCTCTCCTTTGCTTCGCACTTTCCTCGTCCGCCTCATTGGTATACACACACTCTTCGCCGACAGGTAATAAATGGTTCGCTCTGATTGAACGATTTTTTCGCTTCGTGCTGTTTCGTGATGCACTTCGACCACAAATTGCACCTGGCTGTAATGGAGAGCAACAGGTTGTATCCACGCGGCCGGTTGAAATGACGAAAATCGGTCCAATATATAAGGTAGTATCTTCCAATATGGCTATGTACCGATGAACTATTTCGCGAAAAATAACTGTGAAATCGTTTTCATTGTCGAAGGAGAAAGTTGCAGTGTAAATACTACATTGTCTTATTGCAACGGTTGGTAAAGTAACGTAAGGATTTGCACTTGGATCAAACATTCTGGTCAAAGATCTTATCAAAAACCAAGAAACAGCATGGAGATCCATTGTGCCATTATTTGGGAAAAACTAAATTGGGTTGATACATAAAAAGTAAATGAGTTGGTTTTATCAGACGCGAAAAAAATTAACACAGTAAAGCCGCTGTCAGGCCTATCACACAATTATTTAACATAAATTTACGTCGCTGTGGGCCTGTTTCTGTCTTTCTCTTTTTATTACCCTCACCCGTCTTCTCGCCGCCAACTAATGGTGCGTTGCGTTCGCAAGATGGAAGCTCTACTGGAAAATTCGTTTCCATTGAACTACTCTGCCGGCGAATTGATTGATTATTGGTTCATGAAAAAATGGTTGCTGCATTGAAGTGGCGATGAAAATGCGTAACGGACAGACGGCTAGCTGACGGTGAATGCTGGTAGAGGTGTGGTGCAAATAATAGAGTACTGGAGAAAAAAATAGTCAAAACGACTGGAAACAGAAATTGGCGTGGGCCGATCGTGATGCTGTAAGCTAATGTGGGTTATGGAATGAAAATGGAACCACTTCCTTGCGAGCTAACCGATGCACTATTGCTTTGATGCATCAAGGCATGCAGCAATAATGAATAGATTTATATTTTGCCATGCAGTACAATTTTGAGCCCACCGGATGGCTTCGTGGTACGATATTGGTCCAACGAGTAGTCGAGAAGCCTGTTACAGATCGCATAAAATAGAATATTTCTCTGCAAAGGAATAACGTCCAAAATGCGAAAGATATCATGCTGTAAATTTTTCAACTGAATTGTATAGCAATGAGCACATGAAAATTATTTTTGGGTGTTTTTTTTAGGATGAATTTTCAAACTATTCTTGTACCTTACACCTTTTTAATAATTGTCTAATATTTTTTACTTACCTTACCAGTTAGCTCCAGGACGATGTGTCCCTTGCTGTTAGAAGAAGTCCTTGGCTACAACTCGTTAGCTACTCCGTCTGCAGAGGACCCGCAGGTTGTCTTCCACTTCATCGAACCATCTTTGATACAGGCTTTACTCGTTGCGCGCCTCGCCGACTCGTTTCTGCCGAGTCGTTATCGAAAATCATTTTCACAGAGCTTTCATCCTCGGCCTCCCAACTCTCGTCTAGAATAAGGTGTCGACGAATTACTCTGCTGGTGTCGTTGTCAACTGTCACCAGTACGCAATTCTTCCGGTTTCAACCTTCAGTCTGATGTACGTCTCCGTCGTCTTCTCAAGGGTGTACAGCGATATCGATGTCATCGGCGAAGCCAAAGAGCTGAACGGACTTCTTGAATACAATGAACCTCGTATAGATATCAACCCTTCGTATTACAGCTTCCGAAGCGAAATTAAATAACGAGCACGATAATCCATCACCTCACTGTAATGCCTTGTTCACACTATAATAGCGGATTGTCATGTGATATCGGGTATCTTGATATCAGAATCCATACATTGTTACCGATGACTTCCAAGTCAACTGGCCCAATTGAAGATTATGTTTAATTTGTAGAATGTAAGTTGTAAATATTGGGTTTGTTTGTGGTTGGCTCTTCGATATTGTTGTTAGCTGTTAATTTACATTATTTCCCAAATATTGTTACTTCTTGTTTAACATAGATTTAAGCTTTACCAAACAGACTAACATAAAAACACCAAATTACTCTATAATTAAGCAACGATAATTTGTGAAAAAAGAAAGCTATGTATTGTTTTCGTTTACAAGTCCGTGGGACCCTCGCCGGGTGACAACCTGTAACGTGACAACCCGGAACGTGCAGACCAGACGTTGGGGCTTAAGTCGTGGTTCCCAAGGCGCCACCGGAATTACAGGAATTCCGCCACAACGACGGCAAAATAGTCCGCACTAAAATTAGTTCAACAAATTAATAACCGCTAACCCAACACAACCCTGAATAAACGTCACCGTATATGTAAAAGCAAGAAAATGTTTCATCAAGATCGCTGCGAAAGCAAGACAGACGATGGAGCTCGTTACAAGGGGACAGTCGTGGGAGAAGAGTCATTAACGTTCGTACAATTAGTAAAGTAAAGACGGAATATAAAAGTGAGCAAAAAGGTAGAATTTGTGATTACGAAGAAGAAGGAGTTGAAACAGTCCGCCGGAGTGGAACAACGGCCAGGGTTAGTTTGACGGCTTCCAGGGAGTACGACAACGGCCAGCTAGGAGATTCGACGGCCCGACCGTACACGAAAGAACTCGCCGTTTAGCTTGGACCAAGAGCTTCAACTGAGAAAGACACGCCGGAGGACAAGCCTGAACGTCCACGTGCCTTACTGAGCTGTTTCGGAATCTGGTGGATTTGCGAGATGCTGACGAAACCCTAGTTTGCTGTAGTTTGCTTTCAAATAAGTAACAATCCCTTTTCTGCCAGAGTGTCGTTGGTCCACTTCGTTTGATCTAAATCGGTTCTCATTGCATAGTATAGAGTTTCGCCCGAACACGCTGCGACCCTGAGAACGTAAGCGTGAGTCTTCTGGGCAGTGTGAGGTAATTCATACTTTTAACATCTAGTTTTCACAGAAAATTTAGTGTATGACATTTGAAATCAAGATAGGCGATATAACATGATATCCGCTATAGAGTAAACGGGCTATAACGCTCTTCGAGATTCGAAGAGACTTTAAAGTGTCCACGGAAACTCAATCTACGCGCCTCACTCGATCCATCGATCTGCCATAACTGATCTCGATATCTAAGTCGTGATGGCGCGACCATCCATGAATCCCACCTGTGGTTGTCCTACGAACTCCCTCGCAAACGGTTTTACTCGACGGCATAGAGCTGAGAAAGTACTTTGTAGGCGGTGCTCAGTCACCCTTTCTGTAAATGGGGCACATGGTGTCCTTCATTCACTCCTCCGGTACTACCTCCTCCTCTTGGCAGTGTAGCGCCTTAGCCAGTGCTGCACCTCCGTGTTTCAAAAGCTCTCCATGGAGTTGCACAGCTCCAGCTGTTTTTTTTTTTTCAGTCGGCTGACCTCCTGTTCAACCTCCTGGAGGTTAGAGACTGCAATTCTGCCGTCATCAACGTGTACACCAAGATCTACTACCACTTCATCGTCTTCTTCTGCTTCATCGGTGTTAATGTGTTCGTCGAAGTACTGCCTCCAGCTTCCAATCGCGTCACACTTATTCGTGTGAAGAATGAAGTCCAGGTCCCTGCACATGCGTGCTTGTGGCACGTGACCTTTGCGGAAATTGTGTTGCACGTTACAGTTTCTCAATTGTTTCGCGATCTCGATCTTCCTGCTGGCGCTGCTTCTTTCGAAAGACCAAGTTTTGTGGGTTTGCCTGTTTGCGCGTCGGTAGCGCCATGCGTTCTCCCGCCTCATATATTTATGGGACGAAAATCAAAACACTTTGATGGATTGACTGTAGGTAATAGCAGCCTACAATGTAAAGCCGAGCATAAAGGCGTGATCGAATGAATGAGGAAATTCTCTTCTAAAAACATTCCTCATTGTAAACTTTTCCATCCCTTGTTACCAAGTGATAAAAACCTTTGTATAGTTTTGTCCACAACTGCCGATCCCTTGTCATCTCATTACGGGAAAATTTATCTGCATAAACAAACCTCAACCAACCCACAACATCACTTATACACCTGGTAAAACTTATTGAATTCGCCAAACTGTCATCGGGCACCTTTTTTAATTGTTGTGGACTCATAGATTCCGGTCATTTCCACCTCTACGCCTGATGCCAGATTCAACGTACAGGTCTCCCGGTTACGCTTGAGTACGATATGCCAATAACAACCAGTGAAGTCGATTTTAGAAATTTCGAAATTTGAGCAAAACAGACGAAAAGTGTTAAACTCTGGTTTGCTGCACAATTTTGGGCTGGGAGTTTTCATTTCCGCGTTTTTTGTCAGATAGAGTTTATTGGGTTGAGAAAAACACCTTCCATAAAAAAGTTCACAGTGAAGAAAAATTTTCCGAAAAAATAATAAATGCCTACCTAGAAAAACTTGCGCATTTTTGTAGTAAAAAGTCTATGACTGCCCAGAAAATTAATCATAGACCGTGCAACTTTTAACTAAAATTACCTTTAACTAAAATAACTAAAATTACTAAAATTATTACTTCCTTGTACGCCTATGGGCACAAAAATTCATGGGGCAAGTTTCTTTTAAATGGACTCATGAGTGCGAACTAAATTTCTATTTTAACAACGGCTTTTTCCCGTTAACACGCAAGTTCGTTAAGCAGACAGTATGTGAAGTAGGGAGAGCGAAAAATAAGCGAACTGGAAATATGATACAGATTTAGAAAAATATACCGCATCCCGACGGGACTCGAACCCGCAATCTCCCTGTCTCCGGCATGGTGTTTTGACACAATTAAATTACGGAGGACGGCGGTACTGTTCCACAATCTATATCGCATCACATTCCACTACCGATTTATTTTATTGCTCATCCCTAATTACACACACATCGCTGTGCAAGCGTTATTTATAGACTGAAAGGAATGTCTCATCACACACAAAAGAGTCAGCTGATGCTGACTCCCGTCGGGATGCGGTATATTTTTCCAAATCTGTATCATACTTTCAGTTCGCTTATTTTTCGCTCTCTCTACTTCACATACTGTCTGCTTAATGAACGATCATGACTGCGACCAGAAACATTTGATGTATTGTGATGACATCTACTCGTGATGTAACCCGGGTAATGCTATCAATCCAACAATAACAAAGTTAGGAGGTGCGTCGTGATCACTACCTCGTTACCCAAAGTACGATGGTATAGAAAATGCTCTGTCAACCCTGAGCGTCCGTTCACCAAGGAAGTGTGGCTCAGAACAGCGTGTGTTCCATGTCCTATTCATTCTGCAAATCATGGGCTACAGGCACCTGATGCGAACACTACATTTGTTCACAGACTCATCAACATGTGACCTAGGAATCAGATGACTGTTCAGGATGAGTGCAAGGTAGATCACCTAGTTACACCACTCTACGAGAGAGCCACTAAAACCAAATTTTATTATCGTCAGCAGAAACAAGTCGGGGCGATTCCGAATGTGGGGACAAAATGACCTGTGTTTTAGTCACATTGAACACAATTTTCCAATTGGTGTAATGATTATTCAGATAATACATTGTGGTTCTAGAAATAATAAATACACTGCAAAAAAAAAAAAATTCTCTGCCAAGTTTTCCAAATTGTCACAAAATATTTATTATCTCAAAAAGTTCAAATATGGTGGTGGTAAAATGAAAAACAATTAAGTTATGTACGTTTGAGTATTTTGACATTTTCACTCTAAACTTGTTTCTGAGTGTTTTTTTTTCTAGCTACACATTACATTACACATTACGAAAATTTAGTATCATAATCGATCATTTTTATACTGGCCCTGTTGAAATGGATATGCGCAAACAACCGGTGAACCCCGTTATCAAAAGTTTGTAGAAATAAAACGAACCCACAAGGTAACCAATTGAAATAGTACATGTTTATATCAAGTAAATCCAGATTAATAGAGTCAGAAGCTGAGATACTGAGCAGACAGGTTTCACTAATAAACTTGCACTTGCGGCAGTCCACGCTACTTCTAAAACTAATGCTTATTTTTTTCCAGTGTAAATACTTTTTCCAGAACCGCAATTTTAATACCTGCATCTTTGCCGAAGACACTATTTCAATCTAACAAGCCGTTTTTATGATATAGAATTTTTTTCATCTGTCACTATTTAGGATAGGCCCTTTTGAAACAGCAGTCGCGAATGTAGAACTGATATCATAAATTGACCTTGTGATGAATAAGGAACAACTGTGAAAAGTTTCAGCGAAATCGGAAATGACATGCTGAAATAATTTCTTTTTACCTATTTTCTATATAATGCCTGAGTGTACAGTTTTCTGCACCGAATAATTTTTTACGGTACTGATGAGATTCGGTAACAATAGGGTAAAGCTACATTGGATGGACCACGTCTTTTAGTGGACCACCGGAAATTAACTCAATATATGCGGAAATTCGAAGGATTTTCAAGAAACTTTCATGGGGAAACATATTATCCAGCTAATCTGTGGCAGAATCACGAGAAATATTTGTAAATCAAATATACTATTATTGATTGAAAAAATAATTGTAAATTCCAATTTATATCAAGAGAATAAACAGTTGTTCGGCAGAGTGGCACACTGAAGTAAGTGCTTCATCCAAGGTAGTTCTATCCTAGTTCGAGCAGAAATGAGTAAGAAAACAAATTTTCTATGTGCTGTCAAGAAAACATAGTGAACCACCCTGCAGAATAACTCCATTCCTGCAAAAACTCGATTTTCAGAAAACTTCCATCGGGAAACATCTTATTGCAAACAAATATGCAAAATTTTGCACAGAAAAACCATATTTTCGCGAAGGTGCAGAAAACATTGTTTGCATTTTATTACAAATACAAGAGCCCTCAAATGGAACATTTTTTCAGTGGATGCATTTTTAGATGTACAGGGGGTAGATAAAATGAGACAGGCAAAATTTTGTCAATTTTAAAATAGCCAGAACTTCACGAAAAATGAATCAATTCTGAAGAAACCGGTTTCATTTTATTGGAAAGCTATTCTAATTTCCAAAAATTACTAGGGAATTTGACGGGACCAACGGACACCGGGAATAATCCAGATTCTAGAAGTGTGTGTCAAAATGTGGATTCTCGCAACGCTTATAACTTTTTCTGACATCTTGTTTCTTTAAGGTTTATATGTTTACAAAAAAACTAGAATTAATTCCGAGTTCATTGGTGCCCAAAGGTTGATAATTTGTCGAAAAACCATCGAGATATAAATTAATTAAGTATGGGTGTTGTTTTTATCAATTTTCTCTTGTTGCGTACCATTTTCCGTGGGCACCCTAGCAGAACTCAATGGGTGTGTAGGCCTTAGTGAACGAAGCAACTTTGCAAAATTTTTTTGAAAATTATCTGGACTAGCATTAGAAAATGTTTGAAGTATTCAAACCTCTTTCTTATAAATCAACATATCCAAATAATGACGAGAGATAGAGAATGATTGTCAACGGATAACTTCTAGAAAATTATCTGAACTTTTATTTAAAAAAATATAAAACAATTGAATTTCAGATCCTACACTGAAAAAATATTCATTTTTCAAAACAAGAAGTGATTTTAAAAATGTCGGTTATTTTATATTTTTTCAAATGAAGGTTTTTAGATAAACAATTTAGTTACCTAAAACTTTTCAGAACAAGCCACAGTGCAAATTCTTAAAGAAAAAAAGTTTTTCTCACAAAAACTTTTTCGTGTACTGTGTACCCAACAGCAGAAAAACTGCAAAAAACATACTTAATTCATTCATATCTCGATGGTTTCTCGACGGATTTTCAAACTTTGGGCACTAATGAACGCGGAATAAATTCTAGTTATTTGTAAACATATAAACCTAACAGAAACAAGTTGTCAGAAAAAGTTATAAGCGTTGCAAAAATGGACATTTCGACATACACTCCTAAAATCCGGAATATTTCCGGTGTCCGTTGGTCCCGTTAAATTCCCTAGTAACTTTTAGAAACTAGAATAGTTTTCTCAGTAAAATTAAAGCGGTTTCATCAAAATGGATTCATTTTTCGTGAAGTTCTTACTATTTAAATATTGACAAAATTTTGCCTGTCTCAATCATTTTGTCTAGATGGTAGTTAAAGCCCTGTAGGTAGTTAAAGCCAAAAATAAATCTTCGATTTTATTGGACAACCAATTAGGAGGCATCCAGAAATTACGTAACGCCATAGAGACTGGAGGGGAGTATTCCTGACGTTACGATTTGTTACATAGAAAAGGGGGCTGGTAGGATCAGCGTTACGTAGCAAAAAATCTTCGGAGAGACTCTCCAAGAACAACCATTTTATTAAGCAAATTCTTCCACTGTGTTACGTAATTTTTATTAGGAGGTGGGTGCTAGTGTTATGTTTCGTTACATATGGAGAGGTGGGGTCCAAAAATTGGGATTTTTGCGATACGTATTTTATGGATGTCACCTTACAAAGATATATATTTGAATAATTTGCCTCTCAAGTCTAGTTTTAATTGGTTTTTGTACTATTCGAATATAGATTCGTAAAGAGATTATTTTGCACTGAGGTCTAGGTTGCACTGGGAAATCGCTTTATATTAGAATTTTCATAAAATCTCCATTTTCAATAAATTAAGCTAGCGAAATATGTCATGTTTAAATCTGCATTGAAAATTGAATTAAAAATTGAAAACAATTCCATAGTCTCCTCCTGACATCAAACCACTGCCGCTACTGTCACTGCGATCGATTACGTGTTTCCGTTAATCATTTGATGATGAATTAATCACTGAGTTTAAATAATTTCCTGTGATGGGTTAATTAAGAATATCGAAGCGCATCAGCTGCATTCGACATCCAATGCGGTAAACAAGTGCCGAAAGCTGGTGTGCATTGCGGTACAAATGGAATAATAAACACTAGCCAATTTAATTGAATTTTCATGTCCCCTTCACAGTTCACTGCGCTTAAAATGAATTTTCGTGGAACCTACTAGAGGATTCGCTTGTACGAAATTTAGAAGGCAGTCAGCCTGCGTGACCTGTTGTATAAAGATGATCTATGATATGATATAAAGAAACGTGTATAAACAGTGGAGATAACGGATAAAATTGAAAATGGAATTTCAGTTTATCACATTTTCACTTTTCTGTCTTAAGTTAACTGAAATAATAACTAGAAAGAGTGTATAATTTTATTGCCTGTGTGCAATTTTGTGTATCGCTTTCATTACACAAACCTTTAGGGGTACTGGGGGTAAGCCCGGCCCCCTAAGGAAAATGATTCTTTAGTAGCACTTGATGGCGAATATTGTTATGTTTCTTTCACTTAATCATTGCCCAGATTGTTTTCTACAAGATATGAAGGTTTTCAGTACTTTCAAACTGTTATTTTTCAAGGAATAGTGAAGTTTTGAAACCAAGATAAAAACGACGTTTAGCAACCAGTGCGGGTGAAGCCGGCACCCCTTGGGGGAGTTTGTTCATGAATTAACTCGTATTAACTGAACCAATTTGAATTTGGAAACCGCCGAATGAGAGATCTTGCATTTCTGTATGTTACTGTTGAATTTGGTTGTTATTGGTTAGCTGGTTCTGGGCAGATTGCCGGAATAAGTTCCGGTGAACATTATGTATAAACAATGAAAGAATTTGATACTCGGCAAGCCTATCATGTGGCACTTTAAATCATATTATTAACTAGTTTCATTGAAGCCAGGATCACATTGACCACACCGGAGCATATTTCAAATATGTCAGTTTTGTGACTTGATTCAGTACATTTGACACCTCTAATAACCCTTGGAATCATTCATAAATCACAGAAGGGCTTGAGTGCATGGTTATAAGTCGAATAATTAATTTATTTATCAGCGAGACATTGGTAATAGATGAGAAATATGAGCCAGTAACATCCAACTAGCCTCAGACCATGTCGGGCTTACCCCACTCAATGGGTAACGGTGTTACTCCGACAGCACAAATTTTTTTAAAAAGAGTATTTCTACAAATTTATCGCTTCAATTTACCTCAGATCGAATTCCTGTGATTGCTAACAATACAGGCAATAAATTGTAGTGCAACGAAAAATTATTTAAATCTTTTCAAATGAATAACAGCTTAAGTTCAACTCACGAAAAATTACATCCGTTTACGCATCAGCTGCAGTAGCGTATGTTTTGTCTTTTATTTTGACGTTTGACGTTTCACGGTAGCTTCGATGTGTATTAAAATTTCTAAAATATTAAATACCAACACTTCACATATTCCAAAACACAGTTAATAAGCGTTTTCTAGTAAAAACCTAGGGGTGACGGTCTTACCCTCAGTGCCGGGCTTACCCCCAGTACCCCTAATAGTATCTGTTGAAACTGAGTTGCTTAATATGTACATGGGTTTTTATGTAACATTCCCCAACAAGAGTTAAACAAAAAAAAAATCAGTAGAGACATTGAAGGAAATTCATTTGACAAAATAAAATTGAGGATGAGGATGCTCTAACTTCGACTTCAACAATGGCCCACTGAAAAACAACCCAATTCAGAAAATGTGAATGAAGTTCTCGGGTATAACTAATGTTCCTTCACGGACCTATCCCATTGGAATATTTAGGTTGCACTTTTGCTATCTGGTCATCCGCTTCGTTTGCCGAAAAAGTTGTGATTGCATCGATGCCCCAGAGTCCAACAGTGACGCAAAACTTGCGTCACAGTGAAACAGATTCCTCTTTCGTTCAATGCGATTCGCTTCTTGGCCTAGCGCCGCCAGCTGAGGCTGCTCGCTATGCCGTAACGGACAAATCGGAATGTACCTGCACACGATGGCGTTACGCGAATGCCGCGTACTGCTAACGGCGAGACGAGTCATAACACTGCTGATATGCTCATACGTAAACAAATCCGCGAGAAGAAGACGAAAATGGTGGAAAAACGTGTTAATCTTCGAATGCGTGGCAAAAAATCACGGAGAAATTAGCAGCGATCGAATAAAACCGAAGCAATGGCACCAATCTGGCAGACCGTAGCAAATGCTGCTGGCACTGGCGTAATTATCCCATTAACAGGATGAACATTACGAGCTGCTCAGCGGCAGTGCAGCTTCTGCAATGAAGGAAACCCAAGAACTCACGTTATCGCTAAGTAATGGCTCAAAATAGGTTTGGCAAACAGACTTGAGCCAATTGGCCGCTGGAAACACGCACCGCGAGCACTGGTTCGGCATGAATAAGCGTGCGTATCATGTCTGACGGTGTACATAGTGTAACGCAAGAAAATACCTTCTGGGTTTGATCGACGATCAGGCCGTAAGGAAAGTAGAATGGTATCATATAAGCAGAAGATATCGTATTACAATAATCTAATATTTGATACTAAAATATCCTTCTATTGGTAAATAATTTAATATATCAGAGTTTAGATAAATTCAGCAATATAACATAGTTTCCAATTAAATTCTGCTTTAAGCACACATTTTACGCTACAACTCTCCGGAAAGTCTGGAACTAATTATTTAATTTTCTACAAAACTGAAAATTGTAGCGTGATCGCATGCAACTTCTGTCGAAGTCAAAAAAAATTATGCTTGATCGGAACTTTTGCTATTCGTATTGCGAAATGTTGTTGCGAAATTAAAGCTCAACAGACGAAATAAATTGTATTAGATGTGAAGCAGTTTGAAGTTGTATACAAATTTTGACAAATACATCAGAACAATGTATCGATAAGACCCTTTCTTGACAAAATAAGTCTTTGTTATAGTAAAAATTAAAATAAAATAGAAGTGAACCTAGGTTGTTTCCTTGTATTACACTTGATATATTAGAGAAGCTTGTAGATGATACGGTTCCAATCTTGACATAAAGCCGCCTGTCTGTGAAATAGGACCTAAACCAACTAATAAGATCGTTGGAGCTTTAAAGTTTATCTTAATTTAGAAGTAGTATGCTATGATCAACTCTATCGAAGATTGTGAAGTGTATAATGCGTCAACTTGAGAACCGGTATCAATATTATATAATTTTTGCAGTTTGAGTACACTTTTCCATTTGCAGAAATAACAAATATTTTAAAGCATTGTGCCACGAAAGTTTGATTTTTTTTTTGATCGTTTCTATGCATAGGAAATATGACAGACAATTTACAGCTGGGAGAAAATTTGCCTTCGCGGAGAGATTGATTGAAGAGTAACGTTAAAAGCTGGATTAATGTGCTCGTGCGTCATTTTCGAACACAGGAAAATTACCTGAGGTGTGTGTTAACTTTTTAAAAATCCGTCAAAAAATCTAATAGCTGGAACTTAAATATGAATTTCAAAAGTAATAATAAATGATAATACTTTTGTGTTTCAATGTACGCTAGATTTTAAACTGAACATTATAGAAATATATCAAGTCACTGGCCATTAAAAATGATTATTTCATGAGGTAAGCAGTCCACGGATAGTTGTAACAGTTAGGCAGTTGAAAAAGAAACGAAAACCATCAGTGCGTAGTTTCGAACGAAGAAGAGCATAATATAACGCTTATTAAGGAATCAAATGCTATTCTTTTCTTTCAAGAAATCGAAAAAAATTGCTCTTATTCCAAGTACAACTCATTGAGAACATTTTTACATTTTCATAGGGATTTGAGCAATAAGTAGAAAGTCAAAGCAATTTGGAGCTCGCCTCGTAGCGGCCCCATATGTTAAATATGCAATGGTGTTTTCCAAAAAATTACTTGGCCTTAAAATCAGTTGCTGAAAGACTACACAGTGCAACAATTTTTTTGCCCTGGCTTCTATGTATGATTTTTTGATGTACTTTGATGCGAAAATAAATTTCCTGGAGTTTGAACGTATTTCAACTTAAGGGGCGCCATATTGAATTTTTTAGAAACTGGAAATTTTTGAGGTTTTTTCGACGCCATTTTGTTTTAAGACCAAATATCAAAATTCTAAGAGTTTGTCCACATATTAGCATCTTTTTACCCATCTTTTGAAAAAAAAAACAGATCTTAAATCGGAAAAAATAACTGAGCTCAAAACGGTGATTCTACGAAACCGGGTTTGGCTTAGTTTAAGTATATTTCACAAAGCAAAATAATATCGATTATTTTTGAGCATTAATAGTAATTCGCTAATATCCTAAAGTGGAAGTCAAATTATATCTTATTTTTAATAAAAAAGTCTCAGAAATAGAATGGTAGGTGTCTGATCTACGTAAAATGTCAGCAAAATGTCGATTTTGCCCCAATTTCCCTATAATACAAAAATAGGTTTATCTGCTCACATTTTACGTAGATCGTACACCTACCATTCGATTTCTGAGACTTCTTTACTCAAAATAAGATATAATTTGACTTCTACTTTAGGATATTAGCGAATTACCATTAATGCTCACAAATAATCGATATTATTTTGCTCTGTGAAATATACTAAAACTATGCCAAACCCGGTTTCGTAGAATCAGCGTTTTGAGCCCAGTTTTTGTCCGATTTAAGATCTGTTTTTTTTTTTTTCAGAAGATGGGTAAAAAGATGCTAATATGTGGATAAACTCTTAGAATTTTGATATTTGGTCTTCAAACAAAATGGCGTCGTTTGGTCTCAAAACAAAATGGCGTCGAAATCAAATCGATTTTATTCGTCATTTGATTTGAATGTTCGTTATTTACATAGCTTAACTTTCCGAAAAAAAATATTATATTTTTTAGCGATGATGAACTTTTTTTCTGGGAAAAACGTTCTTGTTTGCAATAGAAACGCTTTTTTTTTAAAAATGATCGTTCACAGACCCAGTACAACTCTAAACTAAGAAAATTTCGCAGGTTTGATGATTTCAGTTGTCCCGCTGAGCCTCAACCAAATTTTTCTACCATAAACAATTTTAAGGAACAAATGCTTTTTTAATTGTTCAAAATATGTGCTATTTTAAAAATTTCAACTCTATTGCCACTAAACGCAGACAACAGTACAGTGGAAAGTGAATATTTTGAATAAAAAAATGAAGTCTTCTTAATCAATCTTTAACAAAAGGCTTTTTTTGTCTAACCGGAGATGTTGAATTTATTATTCATTACGAAACAATTGAAAATGGAATTATTTTTGATAAGGAGAAAGTTTCAGCTATTGTGGTAACATTATTTTCCGACATTAAAGTTACCCACCAATAGAGCGGAAGTGAAAAACAGATTACTCAATATTTGCCACCGATACGGCCTGGGGTCACATGGATACGGAAAATTTAAACAGTGGGAATTCTTTTTACAAAAATAACTTATGCTCAGTGGAAGAGAATACAAATCTGGTTGCGTCAACTGTAACAGGGAGGGAACAAATGTACATCAACTGTACCATCATAATTTGAAAAAGGCAACGATTGGAAACTTGGCACATGGAATGTGAGGACTCTGCTGAGAGCTACGGAAGGCAAAAGCTGAAGTGAATTCCGGGCGGTTGATCCGACCGCGGGAACTTCTTTCAAGTACCACATCTACACAAAGGAGTAACTCGACTGAAACCCTGGCCAAAATTATTTTCGCTGCTATTTAGCAATATTTTGAGAAATATTTAAGTGAGAAGTGGAAGTGGCTGGTTTGAGTATTGTATCAAAAAATAACTCTAAATATCACACACACAACTTAATGGTTACATTTACATAGCCTATGTGTCTTCATTGATGTTAGTGAACAGATGAGCAAATGAAGTAATACGATCGTAAAATTTGTGTTCGCAAAATGGACAGCGAAACAAATCGAAGAATTTACCAGAAAAATGATGTGGCAAAATAACTTCATTTTGAATTTTCAATTTGAAGCTCACAGATTATATGATGCCTCGTGAAACCTACAGCGGCACCAAAAAGCGTCAAAAACTCTTTTTATATTTTGGCCAGCTTTTTGTTATAGGTACTCCTCTGTGCGTCGCTTTCATGCTACTAGGAAACCAAATGTAGCGTGTCATTGGGTGGAGGCCTTTTAATGACCGTCTATGCGTATTGAGGTCAAGGGCATATTCTTCTATTACAGCTTCAACGTGTACGCGCCGACAAACGATAAAACCGACGGCGTAAAGGAGGAGTTCTATGAGCTCCTTGATGGAGTATGGAGTATGGACAACACGTCATAAAGATCATCATCGGAGATATGAACGCATAAGTCGGATGTGAGGAGTTCTTTCGTCCGGTTACTGGTGAGGAAAGCCTTGACTCTACCACCAACGACAACGGCTTGAGGTTAGTGAACTTCGCCGTGGCCAGGGAAATGGCCATCTGTAGTACCCATTTTACACGTCTGAACATTCGGAAGCACACCTGAAGACACCCCAATGGAGAGGCCTGCTCCCAGATCGACCACATGCTGATCGACGGCCGGTACTTTTCAGATGTCATAGATGTGCGATCTTTTCGAGGGCCAAACATTGACTGGGATCACTATCTCGTGGTGAGCAACATTCACACTCGGCTGTCCAACGTATTTAAATTGAGATCGGCGAGGGTAATACTCTGGACATCCAGAGGTTATCAGCGAAAGGAGTTGCTGCGACGTATACTCGCAAAGACGGATCAGCGAACAAGTTGAAGTGGACTTGAACAAGCAGTGGAAGCAAATCCATGATGCGTTCAGCAAAACAGCGCGAGAACAAATAGGCATAACAGCGAGAACCAAGCGTAGTCTAGAGGTGATGGTAGAGAAGAACCAGGCCTACGCCAACAGGTTGGTAGCAGCTAATCATGTGACGCGTCAGATGCGAGCGAAATACCGAGAGGCAAGAGCTGCCAAAAAGAGGCTTCACCGCCGCAAGAAAAGTGAGCACTACGGTCGCGTCCTTGCGGAGACGGAGAGTTGCTTCACCATGCATAATTCGAGGAGCTTCTGTAGAACGATTAATGGATCAGAAAGCGGACCGTGCCAGCACCTGCCATGTGTAATGACAGGAAGGAGAACCTGATTATACGATAAGCCGCAGGTGACCAGGCGTAGAAAGCAACATTTTGAAGGGGTGTTGAACGGCAGATAGGAGAGTTGTCGAGGGGAACAGGATAGAAATTGGGGAGGACAGACAAGCTGTGGACCCATCAACATTGGACGAGGTGAAGAATATTTGTAAAGAGCTTTTAGGAACCACAAAGTCGTTGTAAAGGACGGCTTACCGGCCGAACTTTTCAAAATCGGGAGCGAGCGGCTGTGCAGTGTAATTCACCAGATTATCTTATGGGTTAGGTCTGAGAAACAACTACCTATGGACTCATATGCCCTAGCTGCAAGGAGGGACATAGACTCGACTGTAGTAATTATCGAGGTATAACCCTCCTTAATTCCGCTTATGGAATACTCTCCCGTATTATGTTCCAGTGACTAAGGCAGCTGCCAGAAGCCTTTCCTGAAGAATACCAAAGCGGTTTTCGGGCGGGACATTCTACAACGGACCAGATGTTAACTTTGAGACAAGTTTCGAGACCACAACTTACAGACACATCATCTGTTTATCAACTTTAGACTAATTAAACTGTTACGTGCGACGCTTGACGGTTTCACATCATGCGTCAGGAGAGCGGTCAGCGAGTGAATTTTCGAACGCGTTTGTGACGTTAGATGGTCTCAAGCAAAGTGACGGGCTTTCGAACTTGCTGTTCAACATAGCTTTGGAAGGTGCAATACGAAGAACAGGTGTGCAGAGGAACGGTACAATCATCACGGAGCCTCACATGCTTCTGGGCCTTGCGGACGACAGTGATATAATTGGTGTTAACCGTACAGCTGTTGAGCAGTCCTTTACGGATCTCAGACGGGAAGCTGCGAGAATTGGACTCACCATAAACACTGCCAAAATGAAGTACATGATGGTTGGCAGAGAGCGTGGGAGTTCTGCGGGTGTTGGTGCTGCGGTAGCGATGGATGGGGATACTTTCGAAGTGGTCGCAGCGCAACCTGCGTCAAGCTGACGAAACACGGCAGTTTACAATGGGCTCGCTACGTAGAACGGATGGCGATTAGTGACCGGCTAAGATAATATTTAGCAGAGTACCGGATAGAGGTCGACAACGTCGAAGCAGACCTCGCACGCGTTGGATGTGTGCTGTCGATGAGGATGCCAGAGCAGAGGGTGTAAGCGAAGGCTGGAGAGAAGCAGCCTAGAACCGAGTTTTGTGGAGGCGTATTCTGGATTCGGCATAGGATCTCAACGATTTGTCGCCATAAAAGTAAGTATGTTGAAGTAAAATGAGCAGTTCCAAAAAATGTCCCAGTTTTAATATTTTGTTTTATTTGTCATTTTTGATTTGACCGAAATTTTGCATAGACCTATTTAAGGGAAAATATGCCATTTTGTGCAATTGGTTCAATTTTTTGGAACACGACTCAGAAAGAATTAAAACTGGAAAAATTCCGACCTATAAAACTGTTTAAAATTGAAAACTGAACAATGATGGTAAATTATTCAATCGAAATTTTTGATAGTTTTTTTCGCAGATTAAAGCAAATGAGAATATTTTTTTTGATTATCTAACAGGCATTAAAGAGTTATGAGGTGAACCAGCCGCAGGCTGAAAACCTGAAAAATACAGAAAAAAAAGAACAAAAAAAGCAAAGCCTTAGTGCTACATTCCGAATCAGAATTCGACCTTTTTTAATATACACAAACTTCGCAGCCAACTGTTTAGTGTACATGACAACTGATACGTCCCTACTGACACTAGAATTCTCTCCCGAACTGAGATGAGAAGCTATGACGACTGTCTCGAGACCAGAAGTTCAGAGTCCCAAGCATGCATTACAATTTCAATACTCTGCACGGGTAAAAATATTTTCCCGTTTTCATGATATCATGATGTCAACCCCGAATATCATGAGCTATGAAAAGCGTTTTCAAGAATGTGACTCATGGCTATTATAAGCGTAACACATCGCTGTCGCATGGGCTCATAGAATCATGAGTTATGACTCATGATACCATGGGTTGGACTCTGAATATCATGAGCTGCTCAGAGCGTTTTTAAAAATACGACTCATGACTGCTAAAAACGTAACACATATCTGTCAAACTGTGCGCCGGTATATTCAGTGATTGCAAGTTTAGAAACCGGGATTAATACTGTAGGTGGACTAGCGTATTTCATGTGCAAAACAAGGTTTTCGCGAGTGAACGTGTTGATAAAACATAGGACGAGTGTCCGGTTGCATAAATTTACTCAACACAGTATTATCAAGTGCGGTTGAAACTGAAACAACTGCGGCAGAGAACATACGATTGCTGCTAGAATTGATGGATACGAAGCTGTGCGGCGAGTGTCATCTGCCTGTTAATGATTTGAAACCAGTGCCCCGCGGTTTCTGCGATGCCTTTTGTCACATCGGCTAGCAATGTTGTGAAATCAACGGTCGTGCCCACAAGGATTCGTTCGCACAAGGGAAGGCAATGCTTATTTGTCCCGCCTGTAAAGATAAATTAGGCGGTAGAAGAATTCGTGCCTATTTTGCCGAAAAACTAAATAATGTGCCGGCTGTGCCAACGAATGCTGTTCAATTTAAACACCTGTGTGTGTACGTAATTCTGCAAGCCGCAGCAGTAACTCGATCGATTTGAATGATCTTCCGGTTGCATCTATCACCCCCGCTCCCCAATCAGTTAGGTGGTGGTTGTATTCGCTTCACATGAACTGTAAACTGCAGATTGGTGAAATACCTGTGTGTTTTCCAACCAGGTTTTCTGACAAATTTCGCTAGCGGGAATTTGGAACTGTAAACTATCTTGACACATCACTGAAGTTGAGCATAATAAAGAACTACATTTCTCAGTAAGATCGGCTACATTGGGGTGAAAATGAAAATATAAAAACGGAAAAGGGGACAAAATTTGTGTTTTTTAATGCTTATAAGCCGCTTAGTTTCCAACGCATTCCCGTCGTTGTTGTAGCAATCAATTGAAAATTATCCACGCATGAGCCCCCAAATACAGACAATTGTAATTTGATTATTTGAACTATTGTAGGTAGCGAACGGCTTCGGCAGTGGTTAAAATTGCTGCAGAAAACCTGCCGAAACCTTTCACTACCCTACTATTGAAAATTGTTATTGAAAAGTGTTAAAATAACAAGAAATAAAACAAAATTTATTAAAAAGTCTTGAAAAAGCAATCAGTTGACTAGTGAAGGATGGGTGCTAACTATGTAGCAGCGGGCAGCAGCAATAGCGAGTACCAGTAGCGGTAGTAGTAGCAGCGTCAGCGGTAAGTGTAACGATATTACCTTTCTAGTAAAAAGCTGTTTATGTGCGGTAGCGACAATTCCTCCAGTGAAAAACTGCCGTATTTTGGCAACACACAAACGGGGGTGTTGGCAATCAAAATCTGTTTGCCGTCAAATTTTTAGTCCGAAAACAGCTTTTAATGTCAGGAATAGCACAGAGATGGGATCAGCATCATATCCTAAATTGAATTAAAAAACTAATTGTCCTTTAGAGGATGAACTAAATAGTCAATTGAAGAGTTGAAATTTAGTCGTTCATACATTACACCTTAATCAAAATGTTGGTGTGCCTTGATATAGACGATTGTAAATTCGATATGATCTTCATGTCTCAGTACGAGTTCGAAATTTAAATGTGCACCAAGGAACAAATAACTGAGTGACCAACTTTTTTATAAGTAGACCCTGTTGATGTTTTCCACAATAATGCGAGGGAGCCAAGTTTAGAGCAACCATCAACGTCAAACATTAGTTCTACTATTCAGGATGTCCATGTTGTTCAACATATTGCTTTCTGAGAGAATTTGAGGCGACATTTTGACGACAACTTATAAACATTTAAGCATTTGATAGGAACAGCTTTTACTACATTTACACAGTTTACCTAACTATAATCGATCCTCTGCATCACGCCACGCCATTCCGATGCGTCTTGAACAATTATTTTTGGCTGATCGTGCTCGCGAGTAGGGGAGTGCACGCGAATAAGACCGTAAATAGGAGTGTGTGTCCATGGTTTCGGGAGCGAAGAAAACTCGCAAGCGTCAACAGTCGGTGGTGTGAAATGAAGGAAGTGTGAAAGAACGAGAGACAGTTCGAATGGTGGAGGTACTCCATTGTGTGTGTGATTTCGGTAGCGGTGAGAACACTACTTGGAGTATCGCATGCTTGTTTAGAGCGAGTTTAGCAACACTGGAGCATACAACCATAAACCATTTGTAGTAAAAAAAAACTTTAAAACTAGTTGTTTTCCTTGTTTTGTGTTGCAAAATAATTTATTTGTGTATACTTTTATCGGTAAGATAAAACTGTTATCTGCAACTTTTCTGAAGAAGTCACACCGATTAAACAAACCGTTCTGTCTCTAAAAATATTTTTTAACCATCCATAAGGCAATCCACGGGTGACGTTTCACTGCTTGTACGTTTGTAATTGTTTTTTCAAGTCGCAAAACCAAAACACAACCAAACACAAAATCTTTTAATGCCGGAAAAAAAATCTAAAGTGATATTTTATTATTGGGTAAAGGATTGTCACTAACCATACGTGAGCAACCGATCGTTTGTTTTTCGTGCTTTTCGATCCGGGTTGCATCCAAGTTGCGACCGTTCGAACATACCTAAGGCTGTCAAAAGTTGAAAACTAACTGAAATCAGCTGACCGCACCTGTCTCGTCGATTGCCTTAGCAACATCCATAAATTAGGTAACGCTAAAAACCCAATTTTTGGACCCCCACCCTCCCATATGTAACGAAAAGTAACGCCAAAACCTACTCCCCATAAAAATTACGTATCGCTGTAGAAGAATATATCAAATAAAAATGCTCGTATTTGGAATGTCTTCCCATGGATTTTTTGTTACGTAACGCTGATCTTACCTCCCCCTCCCCTATATAACAAATCATAATGCCAAAAAATATATCCCCCCTCCCTCCTATAGGTATTACGTAATTTATGGACTCCGCCACATTATTCGTGACCAAAAACAAAAAATAATAATAGCACAAAATGACATCTTCAGCCCATAAGAACATCTATGCAAAGTGCAAATGCAATGCTATGCAAATGGCATTTAAAAAAAATAGATGAGAAACATTTTGTGTTCTCTAATGTCATCGATAAAGATTTACAGTACTTTTTTCAGAAAAATAAAATCCGTTAGAAAAAACGATCAAAAATGGTTGAAATGTTATTATAAATTGATTAGGGTATCGAACGTCTTTGGCAGGTTTTTGCATAATACTGCTGCAGAAAAGCTACCAAAGAAAACTTATTAATTTTTGTTTTACTTTGTTTTGCCGTACAAATCATAAATAGCACTGACTGTCGAACTTGTTACTACAAACGCAAATCCTCAAACCCGTAACGGTTTGGCATCTAAGACCGTGAACAAAATCTGATCTTTTACGATTTTTAGTTTTAAGTTGAAAAATTATAATTTCAATAATTCATAATCATGAATCAAATTCCAACTTATCAGAGTGATGAATCCAATTCAAAGTTTATGAACTTTATCCTAAGTTTAATGAATTTTTATTGTAGTTTCATGAAATAAATTACTGACTTCATAAACCAAAACACGAATTCAAATATAATGTCTAATTTCATTCGTGGAACGCTAGATCACATAAATTATATTTTCAGTTTCGTGATCGATAAATCATGACATTAAGATTTAATGAACCAAAGTGAAGTTTCATAAATTAAATGTACACCCAGTCCGCACAAATGACATGTTGGTGACCTTTAAGAGAAAATTAATTTTCGTATTAGGAATATGTTCTGTAGATGGCCAGGAATGCTGAAAAAGCGTCGAAATGGCGGGGCTTATATAATTTTCTGCATTTACATGTTTTCAACTGTGTGATATTTATAGGAGAAACCAGAAACGTTTCTAATTTCGTTTTAAGTTGTCATCGCGAGTCGTATTTTTATCAACACATTCATGAATATTCTTCGTGACAAATGATAAAAAAAGAAATGATTGAACGTGTACATATTAGCAATAACATAGAGCAAGTTGAATTTGCGATGAATGCCAAAAGCTATTTCCAAAAGCAATCCCATTTTCATGGAGAAAGTATGTCGCCTACCCCTTAAAATTTTCGCGCGCCTTCCCAAAAATTAGGTTTTAGATACTATTCGTAAAATTATAAATATTTTAGAAACACATTTATTGTTTTTTAAAGCGTCTGTCTGGTAATGGATCACTCTTGTTGTAATTTTGTTACAAAATATATGAAAATTATCAAGGAAAACTTTTAAATCATATTATGGTTTAATTTTATAATATATGTACTACTTTCGTCAAGCATTGCCTCCAGCTTCCAGCCAACAAACTTTAGGTGCTCGTCACCAATTCTTGGTGACTTTCGTAAAAAAGATGCATTCCTCTTCTTCAATAAACATCAATTAATACGGGGACTCTTTTGAGACTAATCGAACGTTAGTTTCAAGAAATATGTGACTTTATTAATTTCAACTAATCGTTCCGATTTATGTGAAGAAAAAAAAATAATCGTTCCGAAGCTACCTGACCAAAAAGGATAGTTACTAAAATTCCGCGAAATTTCTGAAGAGACCACATATTCATAACAACATTTGACATATTCTTTACAAAAGTCACGGTGACTAAAAAGTAACATTTGTTGATTGAAGCCCGATGTTTACTTTTTCTGATATTTATTTAAACTAGAAGAGATGATTACCAAAATCACTGCGACGATGTTAATAACATATAAGTTTTTTTCAAAAGGTCACGAATTCTATTGAATAAAACTTTTGACACAGAAGTCAAAGTGACTAACAGGGGAAACTATTCCTATGAAGGTCACCATGAAGTTATCAGAAAAATTAAATGTACCTTTTAATGACTTAGTGACTATTCTAAGACAACATACCATTTGTACTTCAAATTATCACCGTGACTACTTAATGGAAAAAATAATTTCGTTTCACAAGTGGAATAATTTCGCCTGTGACCCTTCAGAGAAGAATAAATAAATTTAAGTTCAATTATAACAGAGACAAAATGAAAGAAAAATTGGTTTTATAATCATAGCGCTTTATAAAACTAACACAAGTTTTTCTATGAAAAGTAATGGTTACTCGCGTCCAAAAACTATTTCCATATTATTTTTTAAAACATTCGGGGGACAATTGTAAGAAAATAGTCTTATTTTATTTGTGACTCTCGTGCGGATTGGGCAATTTCGTGAATCGGATCGCACAGATCATGATTCCATGAAACTAGCCCAATCAATCATGAGTTCAATTCATGGTTTCCTAAATCAAAGCAAGGTTTTATAAATCGAACACCCGATTTCATGAGTCAAATGCTATATGTCCTGACTCGCAACTCATGATTTCATAAATCAAAATCATGGCTCCAAAGCCAAATCAAGAATTCATAAATCGAACGCCCGATTCCATGAGTCAAATGCTATATGTCCCGACTCGCAACTCATGATTTCATAAATCAAAATCATGGTTCCAGTAGCCAAAGCAAGAATTCATAAATCGAACACCCGATTCCTGGAGTCAAATGCTAAATTGCATGACTCGTAACTCATGAGTTCAGCTCATAATTTCATGGGTTAAAATAAGCCAAAGCAAAAATTCATAAATCAAACACTCGATTCCCGGAGCCAAATGCTATATTTTAAGACTCGCATTTCATGATTTCATAAATCACAATCATGGTTCCATGAGTCAAAGGGAGATTTCATAAATTGAACGCCCGATTTCATGAGTCAAATGAGTCAAATTTCATGACCCATAAATCATGGTTTCAATCCAAATTGCCATGATGTCAGCAAAACAATAACGCACGGGGTGCGTTACGAACAATTGGCTCATGATTCCATGAGTCTTTACTCATGGTGTATATTCATGCCATGAAAATACATCCAAATCATGAAATCTTGAGTCATTTTGCCCGTTTTCGAGATTTTATTTCTACCCGTGTGTTATACTTAAACAAAGGGTTTGAAACCGATCGAAAAACGCAAAATACATCCGACGCTCTTAGAGTCGAGTGGTATATGCCATTTGACTCAGCTCGGCGAGCTGAGCAATGTCTGTTCGTATGTACATGCATGTGTATGTATGTATGTGACGATAAATATAAACGCATCTTTCTCACAGAACGGTTAAATGACTGTGATGTTTTTGCGCTCCCCAAAAATCGTACCGAGCGAATTTTTTATCAGTTGTCTCAAATTAATGATAATAATGATAATCCATAACCTATTTATTCGTCTTTTTTAGTCCTTTCTTCTTTCTTTGAATCTCGTTCTCCCACCAGTTTTCATTGGATTCTTCGTTCTTTTAGGAATCGATTGGAAAACCATCTATGCATCCGCCCAAATGCCAAAAATTGTAATTAGATTTTTCGATCTGTTGCACTATTGAAAATTGCCATGTAGTTGAAACGCAGAAATCGACCTCTGAAGAGGAAAGCGACTAACAGTCCTAACTATGCAGCAACAGCAGATAATGTCAGCAGTGTCAGCTGCAGTAGGTCCAGTGGCATTTCCTCTAATAAAAAGTTACCTTTGTGCGCTAGCGGCAGCTGTAGTGGCAAACCAGATGCAACGGTAGTGGTAGGAGCGGTTTAGCGGTAAGTGCAATTTTACATAAAACACATAAACGTTTTTGGGTTGTTGTCAATCAATGCCTGTTGGTCGTCAAACTTTTAGCGTGACAACAGCTTCCCACCGTGTTATCAGAGAAATGCCTTATTCCCATTGTTTGGGATAGCACACAAATAAATGATTGAAGATTAAATATTTTCTCGTTTTTCGCTATAATCAAAAGTTATTTGTCTTCATCCGCCTGCGCCACATTGTGTTTGTTCCATTCCTGATTAGCCATGTTGTGTTTATATTTATGTGCATATTACAATTCGGTGGCACCTCCACTTCTCGTTTGCACAAAATTTTAAGAATATTCGATTCAAGTAATGTAACGAACAATCTTATGTAGTTCTACGTCAAGCTTGTGATCGTGACTTTGAACAAAACACTTTTTATTTTTCTCCTTCTCTCGCACTCTCGCTCTCTATCTTCCGCCTTTTCTCACTCTGTCTCATTTATTATCTTTCGGTTACTCTTTTCCCTCTCTTATTTTTACTTTCTGTTGCTATTTCTCCATTTGTTTTAGTCTACATGCATGTGACAAACAAATAACAGTTTTTCTAATATACCTGAACCAATGAACTGTGAAACATTGCAATCCATGTGTATGAAAAATAAACAAACAATGAAAGTCTATTCCTTGGGGATACCAGAGAATAATAATTGTTTCTAAGGAGCTCCATAAATTTAACGAACTCAAAACCAAATGTAAGCTCGTGTTAATTCCACACATTCTTGAGTTTGTGAATTCATGTATATGTCTAAAATATGTATGAATGTACGTTAGTATGAGAATTCATCGATTATCAGCATCTGTATTTTTCGATTGATTTATTTTTCTTTTCATTTGTTTATTTAACTTGCTAAGGAACAAATCCGACATTTTTGTGAACGTTATTTTCGAATCAAAGTTAAGAATACATGTTTATCTCAGAAGGGATTACTTTAGATTAGAATGCTGCAATTTTAAGTACTAAAATATGAAATATGAGTATAAACCTATAAACCTTCATTTATTAAAATGTTAATAAAATTTTACTATCCGAATATATTCTGTAGGTTGTGACTGTTCTGCAAAAAAAAAAAATGAAATTCTAACGGGACTTGCCCAGGAGGTCGGCTTTCACAATCACTTTATTTTTGTAAACAATTATTTTATAAAAGTAACGTTCAAAATATTGCTAAGCTTTTTGCTTATCTTGTACATGATCTCCCGTGATAGATAAAAACTATTTGATAATTTTTTTTTCATTTTTTTATGCCACCCGAGCAGTAAAACGTATTTCTGAAACTGACAAATTAACTGTATGATAGCTCTGAAAAATAACAGTTTGATGTGTGTGATAAAGCACTAAGGAATTCCGGGGTACCACGAGAGTATGTTTAAACTGAAATCAATCCAAAATAATGGAACTCATATGTTTTGTATATCGGAGTTTTGGTCAGCGTTTTTGAACTCCTATGTGCAACGAGTAATTACTATGCGACACTTTGACGTAAGTTGACGCATTTCTACACTGATTAGAGGCAAAAATTTTCACAGGAATGGCTGAAAAACTACAATCTTTCTAGAGCACCTATTTTGAGCTTTAAGGTAGCATTTTTTCGCTTTCATCGACCAGTGATATTTTAATTTTTACGGTTTTTGCAATCACCAGTAGTGCATATTCCTTATCTTCATCGGACCCTGGATCGAAACCACCAGCCCATGTGTTTTAAATATTCGTTTGAGAAATCGGTTCCGAAATCCACGTAAAAATAAACCACGAGCGCAGCGAGTCTAGGGTATTTATTCGAGTTATCAACTCTAAATTTTGCTTTCTTTGGGCTGTTTGCGAGAATTATTCACATCAGAATGATGTCACACATAAATGAAAATTCAATTTTTGCCGGTTAAAAACTTTGATTTCGCCAGGGGCATTCCACAGCTCATCAAATGCTCATAGTATTTTTTTATTTATTTTTGTTTTTATTTTTATATTTTTTTTATGGGTCATTCCATACGGAGTGTACATGCCACTTGGACACGACCTTCACAGATTTTGCTCAAAGTGCTCATTCATCTACTGTCTCTTTGGAAAAATCCCAATTTTGGTATCGATTGGAATACCCCCCCCGCTCTCTAGGACCCCCATCTTTATTGCAAAGTCACGCATTTTTTGTCAAAAATCTCTTTTTTCTTTTTCTTACAATTCATAGACGTAAGATGTCTGGAAAATACTGATAAATGATTTTTGAAGAGAATAAACCAAGGAATCCAGAAAAAATATAAGTTTTGACCGGAAGTGTTGCCAGATAAATTATTTTTTTATTTGAAAACTAAATTTACATTTTTCGGCAGCCATTTTTATCTTAAATATGATATTTTTTTCGTGTTCCTTAGAAAATTTCACATAAGAAACAACTATCATCTCGAGGTAATATGAGCCAATCTCGAGATACATAATTTTTACGAAAAAAGTTGTAAACTTCATAATTATTTTGTTTTATAATATATTGACGTAGGATACCCGAAAAATAGTGATAGTTGAATTTTTAAGAAAATGAACCAAGGAATCCAGAAAAAATATTGTTTTTGACCGTAGGTGTTGCCAGATAGATTATTTTTGTATTTTAAAACTGAATTTGCATTTTTCGGCCAATGTAGCTGATTTTATTTTAAATTTGATGGTTTCATCGTATTTCCCGGAAAATTTAACGTAATATAATATTTTTTCTGGATTCCTTGGTTTATTTTCTTCAAAAATCATCTATCAGTATTTTTCGGACATCTTACGTCTATGAAGTGTAAGAAAAAGAAAAAAAGGAACGGGGGGTATTCCAATCGACACCAAATTTGGGATTTTCCCAAAGTGACGGTAGATGAATAATTCTCCCAACTTTGAGCAAAATCTGTGATGGTCGTGTCCAAGTTTGTGCTTTTTTGTGGTCACTTCGTATGGAATGATCCTTATATATTTGTTTAGTAATTTTTTTTTTTTTATTTCTATTTTTCTAAGTTTTTTTATATTTTTTTAAGTTTTAATTTTCTTTAAATTTTTTTTATTATTATTTGCTCTTAGTTACTCCTAGGCGATTCCACTGAAGCTGTTCTGCTAGAAATAGAAAAAGCATTCGACACTGTTGCGAAAAAGATGATTTTTAGTTTTCCAAATTTGTATGGTCAACATTTTAAAAAAATATTCAACTGATTAAACAGTGCTTGTTGACTACTGGAACTCGAAATCTTCTTTCAAATTTTCTTTCAGAGCTGTTGTGTTATACGATGTTCAGTCTGATGTTCAGTCCTGTGCAACATATTTATTTCTAGTCTTCCCTATTTACCTCCAGGATGAATAACATTATTCTTTGATGCCATAAGCATAAGGCAAGATCTGCCTCTCATGTGCTGTCATTTGCTGAAAAGCTAAGATATTTACCTTACCTATTTGTAAAAGTGGACAACTTATTCCAAATTAAAATATTTTTTTCACAAGGCTTCTTCTCTCAAAATAAACAATTATCACTTTATCAAAATATATGGGCTATTTTATTATGATCAGGTTAAGCGACGAACCCGACGAGCAATTACTATGTGACATTTTGATGTAAGTTGACGCATTTCTCTACTGGTCAGAGGCACGAAATTTCACCTTTCTTTATCGGGCTTTGGTCTTGAACTACCAGTCAGTGTGTTAAATTTCGCGAAAGAAATCGCATATATTCCTAAATCTACGCAAAAATAAACCACGTGCGAAGCGAGTCCAGGGTATTAATAAACGATAGAAACTTATTTCCTAAGGGGGTATTGATAGTGTACAAGCATAGGGTGTCGCACTGTTGTTTACCTATTTAGTCTCGTTGATAGAGATCTTGAACTTTGTCAAAAGAATAACCTTCGGATATACAAACAACTTAATAAACCAGCAATACTTTCAATATTTTTTGACAACTGTCATTGAAAATCTATCTTTTGTAAAATTTACATTTTTAAGAACTACAGATAAACTCGAATTTGTTCTTCGAAAAATCTCATTTAGCGATTATTGTCAAAACCATCAGCACTAATGTTCAACCTTGGCTGCTGATTGGACAAATCATGCTTCGTTTGATGTACAAAGGTTTTCCTTACTGTTTCGATGAATCATCCAAATCACTGTAGCAATACTTGCTACCAGTCAGAGGCTAATGTAAGAACCTTCGCAGCTCAAGCAATCCGAAATTTCGCAACGTTTACAAACATGCTGTTAATCAACAGCGAAAGCTGTTTAGAGGTCACGGAATCGGTGAGCTTGGCGTAATCCTTATGACGCCGTAGGAAAGCAAAGAGCCATGGTCCGCGTTGTACCGTAACGGCTCAGCACGGATCACCGCTTTACTTCGGCGCTGCTGGGGTGGGTAATTATATCAATCGAATCAATCTCGATTGTGTTGAGTTCGGGGGTGGAGTAGCAGGCAGGCTGGTAGGAAGACTGGTGCAGTCTGAGTCATCGGTTGACCGAACGCTCCAGTTCATGCAAGACGGTCAGGCAGTTCCGAAAGCGGAACGACTGCCGATGCGATGTGGCGCGCGCTACTCATTTTGGGTTGTTGAGAGATGATGCAACGGTGGCCGTAAGTTGACCGGTCAGCCAAAGTGGAAAGTGCATCGGCAAATTGGATGCTTCTTATGTAATGACAAGTGTATCTTATGTATCTCTGATATGCAACTGATTTGGTGTAAGTTTTTAATAGCTACAGTATAAAAAATATATTCGCTTTTTTTCGCAACAGAATTATACACCTGAATTGTAGATGCATATCTAATGCAGTGGAATCAAAATAATTCACATTTAAACTTTAATATATCCGTAAAGTACCTTACAGGCAAAAAATATAAATTTAGCTATTATTTCGGTGCTAAAACTGCCATCTCTTCATTTGTTATACATTTTCTTTAACTTGACATTGCATGATGTGTGACTGCTCTATGCATAAGCAACCTTCATGGCCTATGTCACGGGTCAAAAAGTTTCTCGTCACACAAGGCCAAACTAACTGCATCTTGATCTCTTCACGGTTTATTAAATAAACGTTTTTCGGTGTACCATATCATTTTCGGTAGAGGTCGAAAAGAAGTAATATATCTCAATCAATTATTATTCAACAGCTGTTGGTAGCGACTATACAAAAAGCAAAGTACATATACTGGGACAGCTGCTAGAATGTACAATGCAAGCAAAAATATCCGAAATCATTGAAAGTTTGACTAGAAATAAAGGCTATGATATTGTTTCTGATATTTAAATTAATTCAATTTTCTCACTAGCAATCCGATTTCATAATACACTAAGCATTACAACTGATTTTACTCAGTTCAGTTTGCGTGCATGTGAAAGCTTAATATCTACTACGAAACCTCCAATGTTTGATTTTCTTACCAACAATAGTCTGCTTGCAGCGCCGGTGAATTTTATGACCATTGAATGATAGTTATAAGCGAGACGTGGTCTTTTTAATGGTCACTTGGATGTATTTTGTATTAAAAAATTTTCAATACTGAATTGATAACGCGATGTTAATATAGTTTGAGCAGAATGATATGGGAATTTTTATTTGAAGCGTTTGATTTATTAACAAACTAGTTCGACGATAGGCATCTTACACTCGCGGAGAAACCATGATAACCAGGTCGGTACATAATGCATTTACCTCGAAGCCGCCGGTTTATTGATATGTGCATGCAGTTTATGGTGCTTTCTTTGCGCATTTTTCGGTTTTTATTTTACCTTATATAAACTATCTAAAACTGCGTTTCTTGTGTTCGTCCTTCATGCTTCGATAATCACGCTAGCTTCGTTGAATTTATTTGTATCGATCCATTCGAGAGCTTTCTTTCCGGTTGAATTGAAGATGTCTTAATTGGCGGAATAAGTTATCGAAGTTGCTGTTTAGTAACAGTACGAAGGCGAAGAGGGTTGGGGAAGAGAGGTTCCAACTACGGCTGTGCTCTTCGAAGGCCTCAATTTGCTGATAATTTCATGTGGCAAAGTAATAAGTGTGCCAAATAGGTTTAGCAGCTGATGAATGTTTTAAACCATTTTTTTCTCACATTATCACAGCGAGCAAAAACTGATAAACAGATATCGACATGAATTGCACTTACTAAAAACAACCCGCGACTGATGTATAGAAATTACGTTTTCTTTTCAACGAAGAAAACAAATTACAAATCTGTCCTTTAAGGGCATTGCGAATTTATTTATATCACACAGAAAAAATACTATTTCATTATAAACTATAGTCAGATAAACATTGCTCATGTTGCTTTAAAAACTGGTTTAATACATAGGGGCATATGTCCAAATATTATTTCTGTTTATCATCAATTATATTTCAACAAAGTTTGATTGATTAGCACTTTCAAATTTCTAGTCAACAAATTTCTACATTTTAAACCTAATTTTAACTTCAGTGTAAGACCTTGTAGAGCAAGTCCTAATGTTGTGTCATGTATTGCCGTTTTGATTGCATCATAGGTAACATTGTTAAGGTACTGTAAGCGCTTATAGGGAGCTTACTTCAGCTGCACCAGCACCATGAAGTAGGTGACAACTGCTCCCAGAACCTGAAAACACATGTCGTTATTCACTAATAAATGGCTTGATTACTCTTTTTACGGTTGGATCCTACCGAAGCAAACAGATCCAGAGAAACGGTGAAAAATTTAGCCCCCGAAATGGTCATCGCTTTCTGGCACTGTTGACAAACGATTTGTACGAATGTTTTGGCTTCCTCGGACCCATCGTACCAGTGGCAGGAGTAGGCAGCCTCCATCACCGATGAGCTCTGTAAGTGAAATAAATTGAAAATTCATGCATGAGTCCCGCATATTCTCAACCACAATCCAAAAAAGTTAGATTGCAGACAAGTTAGGCAGTTCCAAATGGAACCGGTTCATTCATTAGATTACCTCTTCAATAAGTCGATTGCCGAAGATGCAAAACAGGAACACCTGGGCGAGGGCGTATAGCAAATAGCCGATAACGGTCAATCCGTACACGTTGAGTCCGTCGATTTTCGTCGCTTGGTAGGCCAGCAGTGTGAGCTTGATTGTCGATGTCAGCATGTGCAGCAGAAGGGCCGCTCCGTACGTGTCGCCAATGGCCGATACCAGTCTGTGAAGAAGGAGGAAATTTTCGGTAACACGGAATCGAAACAGAACGTGTGTGATAGAACCCACGAATAAGTGTTGAGTACGGCTATCGAGTGCAATTGGAATATTTAACGAGCACGAATGCATTGTACGTTCATATAGATGAAACATTGTTTAAATATTTTTTAGATTTTTAAAACTTTTGACAGTATGTTTTCGAAAATTGTTTCTGAAGAAATGTTACAGCACTTTCGGTTAATACCTAGCGAAATATTAAAAAGGATCATTAGTGTCAGCAGTTTGACCAAACCGAAACACAATAATAGAACTTCGTCAAGATTTTGCAATGTCATACAAAGTGGCCTAACAAAATTAACGGCTTGGAAAAGTACCGCCTTAGAGATGCTGCAGTAGTGACAACGAGTCCCAAGTTGACTTTTATTCATGGCATCCCTTTAAGTGGATGTTTTGCAACTCTATATTTGTATGCAGCGTCGGCAAGAACATGGTTAGTTTGCTGAATAATAGCACAACGGACATACGGTAGAGCTTTCAACGGAAGAACCACGACAGCGCCGCAAAAAGGAAATCCTCTTCATTCTCGAAATCATTGTTTATGTAGCTCAGCGAAGATAATCGGCGATGGTGCTTCGGATCTAGTGCTAAACGTGCACGTCAGCATGTGCGCGTTATTTATTTTAGCACGAAATGTTACTCTTGAGTGTCTGGAAGAGTGTGAGAAGGTTTGTGGAGGCTTGACGGTTGAGGTACTGTTTACCCTTTAAAGAAAATTTCAACATCTTGAGAAGAATTTCCTTTAGGTGTGATTAATTATTTAGAAATGTTTGCGAATTCGCAACCAGCCGTCACGAAGCAAGAATTCAACCTCCTTATTATTTCACGCAAAACATTTAACGGCCTGCGTACATCTGATTAAAAATTTTAATCGTATAATCACAATACCGTTTAAGTTTATCTAATTAAAAGCTTTCGTAATTTATCAAAATCCCTACAAATATTTTGTGGTGCATAAATTTGTGATACGCATAAAAATTTCAGATGTTAAACACTGCAAAAAAGAAACAACGTAACTAAACAGCATGAGCGATTGTCAAATCAACGAGCCCAAATAAACGATAGAGAGGAGTTATAGTAACAACCGCCTGTGTTATCTTAAAATAGTTTCAATTAGTAGGTACATTGGTGAATGTATATTTGTTCCTTTCAATGGTCGGTTATTCCATTTATTCAATAAATGATCGATCAAGAGAAAACCCATCTCTCTCTTGGCTGCTTTTCAGGGAAAATCAAAAACTTTGATTTCAAATACTCTCCGTGACTTCAAACCTTGTCTGGCAACCGAACGTACCCAGAAACCCACCACAACTATATATTGATCCATTTAAGGCAGTATATTTAGCATATTGAAGGTTAGAGATGAGCTAAGACTGTCCAACTGAGTTCCAAAGCAATTCAGAGACAGTTCGCTGTGTAGCCAAGAGAAGTTGTATGCTCATACGAAAGCATCTCCAATAAAATTCGCTAATGAACGTGTAGAGTGGAGCGATAAATGGTAAAGCAAAATATTACATGGTTTCATGAAACAAAAACGCCCTGATCTCAATCTAACAGAGAACCTGTGACGGATTATTAAAAAGTCAGTTAATGATGTTGAATCGAAAAAAATCACAAGAAGGTTGTATGCAAAGCCACGACCGCAAGGTTGAAGTAGAATACTTTTACAAGAAAGATAACCTGGCTGCTTGCGTGTCAGTAATTTTTTTCTAGTAAATATACGTTGACCGTTCATTGGCAGTATTGTAATTTCTTTTTGTCTAATATTTTGAATGAAGTTCATTGGATATTTTAAAATTTTGTGCAAATGAGAAGTTGAAGTGCTGCCGAATTGTAATATGCACATTTAATACGACATCATTAAACGGGAACGGAACAAAGGCTACGGTTATGCAGAACGCGAATGCCGGCGCGATGCGATTCGCCTTACCGTGGTGAAATGTACAGCTCTTTTTAAGGCGAAGTAGAGGTATACATTTCAACAGATTTCGTCTTGCCGAATCGCATCGCGCCGTTATTTGCGTTCTGCATGACCGCAGCCAAACACTAAGCGACGCAAACACGTAATAATAGTCAGAGTATGCATGTAGATGAAGATAATTAACTTTGGATTATAGCGCAAAACGAGAAAATATTAACTCTTCAAATAATCATTTGTGTTCTTCAAATTTGAGTTGTTCAATTTAATATCCGATGAAATGTTTGTTTATTATCTGATGAAGCTCTTATATAGGCCAAATGATGCATTCCCAATTTACTAGGTCCATGACTCTGCCGACCGTGCTTGGGAAAGCGCGGTATAACGACCAATCAGAGGTCGAATTTTGTGTTTTGACAAGGCTTAAGAGTTTTCAATAGTACAATAGTTCGAATGATTAAATTGCAATTTCATGCATTTGGTAGGAATCTTAGAAGATTTTCTAATCGATTGCTGCAAAAACGAAGGAAATCCATCGAAAACTAACCGATTTATTAGCATTTGAAATTTTTCTCACTTTTTTCAGTTTTAGATTTTCATTTTACATCCCTATGTAGCCGAACTTCCTGAGAGAAGTATTCTAATTCAAAATTAAATCTTAATTAATTCATTTGTTGTCCTAATAAGGACAATTGTTCAATTTATCATAGGATGTAGTGTTTATCTTACATCTCTGTGTTACATTGATTGACATCGGCCTCAGGGAAGTACCGGCTGCATCTGCATCTACCGCTGAGGCTGTCACTATACTGCTATTGGCACCAAAAGCTATTAACTCTTCAAATAAGTGTGTTATTTGTTCTCAAAAGAACAATTGTTCAACTCAAAATCGGATTTACGCAATCGCATCTCTGTAATATTACCGACAATAATATTCTTCTGAACAAACTGATACAACTTTCCCATTAGGCCTCTGCCATAATAGACGCGAAAAGCGACGCGAACCGATTCGCTCAGCTGTAGGTTAATGTACAGCCATCAGTAGAGCTGTACATCAACCTACGGCCGAGCGAATCGGTTCGCGCCGCTTTTCGCGTCTACTATGGCAGGGGCCTTAGAGAAAGTTGCTGGCTGATGTATTCACTTTAGCAAGCCTGCTGCTGATGCTTCCCGCTACCACACTGAAACAGCATTTTAGTGAAGGGAGTGTCGTTGCATCAGCTGACCCTGCTACTATCGATGCTGATATACCCGCTGCAACAGCTACGCTATGCATAGCCATGCCACAGTTGTGGCCGCTATACGCTGGCCCAACTGCTGAGCACCTGCAACGCTATCCGTAGCCATGCCACAGTTGTGGCCGCCATTGGTATCAACCGTACCTGCATCTGCTGGCCCTGCTGCTATCGATGGTGAGATCCGCTGAAACTGCTACGCTTATTCGCAGCCATGCCACAGTTGAGGCCGCTATCCGCTATCGATGTACCCACTGCTCGCTCCCGCTGCTGCTAAGGGAGGACTGCTGTCGTCGCTGTTCAGAACTACTATGAGCGGCTTCGACTAAAACAGGCTCTTAAATAGGGATGAAAATAGGAATGAATTATTTTACGTACGTGGTGGAATGATATAACTTGAAGAATATGTGTGACTTCATTCTGGTTCAGAGCGATCATTTGATAAGCTCCACCTCTTTTTTCAGTTTCTAAAGTTTTTCCTCAGTTTCGTAGCACGGATGCACAAAAATGATTTCTTGTGAACATTCTGTCGAGCCGGACCGATAGCACTCTCATTGAAGCAACAAAATAACATGTTTGGTGTCGTGTTGTGCAGCTTGGTTGAAGAAAATGTTCCCGTCCCCATGTCGCATGTAAGCAGATTATTGCGTTCAGTAGACAGTAGATAGTGTGTCCAGCGAATAAACACCGATGGCGCTCTCACACACGCAACGGTTTTAACCCGTATCTTATTGCGGTTTGTAACATCAAGCGATTTCGTTTGCTCGCTGTTGCGTGTTGCATCATGTTGCAACTTGGCAGCTGGGAGACGACGAAATTCTGTTTATGCTGATTGATTGAATCGACTTCATATTAGCTCTGCATAGTCGAACTAACTGCTTTTGTGAATGCGTTCTAACAGGGCAGTTTATTATTCAATGTCGGTTATGCTGATCGCAGCCTTTGCGCTGCCCCTACAGTGGGGTGTTTACTAAATAAAGTGAAAATTAGACAACTACAACATAATTTGATTGCATCCCGCACAGAATGTCTGCTTGTGTTGATGCCAGAAAATTATTAACCTTCAATTATTTTTTTATTTGCCTTGAAAAAAGCATTTTGCTGTTCAAAATCGGTTGCTAATTACAACCTTTGAGCTGCCCTAACACTGGGGGAATTAAGATACATGGACAACATGCACTGTGGAAGCTATTTCACATTCAGTAAATTAGACGGGTGCGACAAATTTAAATTGCTAGGATGCAACACAGAATACTTGCTTGCGTTGACAAAATTTATTAACTTTCAATGACTTGTTTATTTGCCTTCAAAAAGGCATTTTGATTTCCAAAATTGGATTTCATGCAATCTTCATGCTGCCCCAACGCGGGGGGAATAATGGCTGTCTGGCGACACACGCTGAGAAAAACAGCGCTGCTCCTGAGACGTGGTGACCAACCACAGGGCTAGTGCTGCTGCTAAGAAAGGACGACTGCTGTTGTCGCTGTACACACGCTGAGAAAAACCGCGCTGCTCCTGAGACGTGGTGACCAACCACAGAGCTAGTGCTGCTGCTAAGGAAGGACGACTGCTGTTGTCGCTGTCTAGAACTATTATGAGCGGCTCCGGCTGAAACAGGCTCTTATATAGGCCAAATAGCATGTTTTCAATTGCAAGGTATATGATTCTGTCGACCGTGCTTGGGAAGCAAGCATATAACGACCAATCAGAGGTCGAATTTTTCTTTTTGACAAGGCTTGACTATTTTCAATAGTACAATAGTGTGAATAATAAAATTACAATTATCTTATTCTGGGACGAATCTTAGAAGATTTTCCAATCTATTGCTGCAAGAACGAAGGAAATCCATCGAATACTAACCGATTTATTAGCATTTGAAATTGGACATATTTTTCACTTTTTCCGGTTTTAGATTTTCATTTCACATCCCTATGTAGCCGAACTTCCTGAGAGAAGTATTCTACTTCAAAACAAAGGAACTGTATTTAAATTATCAAAAGCAAAAATATCCCCAGTTCATAATAGTTACAGCAAAATTAACTACAATTATTTGTTGCACAGTAATTACCTTGACAGCCCAAGTAGGGTTTTGAGAGCTAACTTCCGTTATACTAAGGACATTTAGTTCAGTTTGCGTCTTTTTGCAACAAAATCAAGTAGAAAAGTGGAAAGTGTATATTGGATTGGGTTTCGTCTCTGTCTCATTATTATCAGGGTTGTGGACAGTGTTGCGAAATTTCGACACAGAAAAATGAAAATGATCCAACAGCAGTTTCACTCTCACTCACTTCAAACTGATATTGAGTGTCATCCTTGTCAACTATCAGTCAATAATCATGTCAGTCATATAAATGATGCATCTTAATTATTATCGAAATTATTTTTCTGAGCCAATATATTGCATGAAGTCAATGGAGTAGGTAGGCACCATCATCCTACACCGCAAAAACATCGCTAGAGCAGCATAGCGTGTGCGAAATCACTGTAATTACCATTGTCAACTGATTGGCGCTGGAAGCAATTATCACTGTCAGCTCAATCGTGTTGATACTGATATTCGTAGTATTCAGTTTCAACTAAGAATCTATCACTGACAGTGAAAATTTGCAACCCTGGTTGTGGATCGTCGTACTGCAGTTTTAGTAGTGTCTATTGTGGTTGTAAATTTACTCGTATTTTGATTAAAATCATCTGATTTATTATTTATTTATTATTTATTTATTTTAAGAACCTCCGTCATTCGGGTCCGTAAACCATCTGATAAACTAATGAAACTGGAATCTACCAGGGAAATTACTAGGTATATTTTGATCGTGAATAATTTGAAAGTTTCAGGAAAAATGCGTATGGGGAAATCTTTAAGAGATATGGAGGAATCCATAGTTTCACGCAATACCATCTGACTACGGACGCTGATACTTTCGGAGGCCCTTTACGGGCATGAAGCATGGACGCTGAAGGAAGCTGATCGACGACTGCTCGGAGTTTTTGAGCGTATAGCGATCGATACTTGGCGGTAAACTGGAAGATGAAGTGTGGCGCAGACGAACGAATCACGAGTTGTACCAGGTATACAAACATGCTGTTTTAGTGAAGGTAATACAGCGGAACAAACTTCAGTGGGCTGGACAGGTAGCCAGAATGCCTGACGAGAGAATTTCCAAAACTATCTTCAGTAGAAAACCAGGAAGAGGCCTCCGACTCCGTGGTAGGCCTCGCACTCGGTGGATGTGCGCGGTGGAAGAAGATGCACGATCTGCTGGTGTACGAGAAGACTGAAGAACGGCTGCCCAAAGCAGAATAAGCTGGACATCTCTAAAGCAGGTATTAGACGAGGCAAATATTTGCTTTTTGTTCATAAATATTTTATTTTGTGCAAATAAAAATCGTACCAAAAAAAGCAAATATTTGCGTCGTCTAATACCTGCTTAAGTCGTTCGGGCCTAGATCGGGGAACGGCTCGTTAACCAACAAAAGTAAGAAAGTAAAAGTAAGTCATCTGACTTACAAAGGCATGATTCATGGTGATTCTTCTCACACAAAGGACATCTGTCTTGTGAATGTAGTAGTAGTACTAGTAGTTTCGAATGTGTAAATTAAGGGTAAACACAAATATAATTATTTCAATGTCAAATAAAAATCTAAAACCGGAAAAAGTGAAATGTATGTCCAAATTCAAATGTTAATGAATCGGTTGGTTTTCGACAGATTTCTTCCGTTCTTGCAGTAATCGATTGGAAAATCTTCTAATATTCCCCCCAAATTCAGAAAATTGTAATTTTACCACTCGATCTATTATACTATTGAAAATTGTTAAGCTTCGTCAAAACGCAAAATTTGACTTTTGATTGGTCTTTATATGATTACTAGAGACAGTGGTAATTCGCGGCAAAAAAGCTGAAAATTCGCGGGTGATAAAATATTTATTTAGATATCGCGGTAATTTCGCGGCAACCTTTTCTTTAGAAAACGCCAAATGAAGTGCTTTTTTGGGTAAAAACAAAAAAAAAACTGTTTTTGTCCATTTAATATACGGTAATTTAACCGGACGGTTCATGATTCTTCGCAGGAACGGACTACTGTCAAATTGTCTTCAACCATATTTTGGTGTCGGCAGGCACGTATTATTCATGTTATTCTGACTCACGCTGCATTCCGCATCTACCGAGTTTACCAACCGAAAAGCTCAAGAAACCGTCCGCGTTTCGAATACTTACCAAAATCATAATGTCAATCTCACTGTTGCGTATTTTTAGAAATGCAAAAATGTTTACCACTTGAACTAAGTAGGTACATTTTTCAGCTTCGATTTTGCACACTCCGGAACTCTATCACGCAGGTCTCCAATCGCCAAATTCTTTGCTCGAAGAGGATCTAGTAACCGAACCGTCCGAAAACAATTCAACCCAGGCTAACAAAATCAGTAGTACTATTCCATCTTATTGGTTGCGTAGGAAAAGGCCTCCCGTTGTCATCGAGGTTCCCATTATTCTTTAGATTTGTCCGTGTTGCTGGTTTTTGGCGGATTTTTGGTAATTTCGCGGCCGATGCTAAATTTAGCGGGATTCGCGGCTTCCGCGAAATCGCGATTTACCACTGTCCCTAATGATTACTTTCACAAGCACGATCGACAGAATTATAGACCTAGTAACTCGGAATGGTCTATGTAAGAGCCCGTTTCAGCCGAAACTACTTATATTAGTTCTAGACAGCGCGTCCAACAGTTCTTACAACAGCAGCAGCAGCAGCAGCAGCAGCGAATAGCAGCAGTAGCTGTGGCAACGGATAGCAGCAGCAGTTGCAGCGGGTATCGGTATCGATAGTGGCGGCACCAGTTTATGCAGCGGCACTTCCTTTAGTAAAACGCTGTCTTTGTGCGGTAGCGGGCAGCATCAGTAGTCTAGTTTTGTGTGTTCAAACAGCTTTTCACTGTGTTATCTATCACGAGGAATACCTAATTCGCAATGTCAGTAATAACACAAAGATGTGATCAGCATCTTATCCGATGTTGAATTGAACAGCAAATTGTCCTTTTCCTTTTCAGGATAAATTGAATGCCTAATTAAAAGCCTAATTGAAGAGTTAATATTTTCTCTTAAATTAATTACACTTTATTTTAAATGATGGAATAGTTACAAACTTGCCTTTACCTTCATGCCTCATAACGTACCGAATTATCTTTTCCTTCAGTTATATGCAACACCCAAACAGCTTTTATTATCTGTATAAAAATTAAGTTACCGCATAATCAAACCTTGAAAATTATCAAGCCTCAATTTGGCAAGCAACTATACTATTGAAAATGGTCAATCCTTGTTGAAACGCAAATTTCGTTTGCTCTGATTGGTATCCGGGTAGCATGAGGTGCTGCGTAGCCGCAAGGTTGCAGAGTCTGCTTTGTCAAGCGGAGCGGATTCGAATCTTAGTAGAATTATACCTTTGTGTGAATTCCTCTTATCAAAAAGAAGTCCCTCTTATCAATAAAACTGGCCAGAAGGACGCACGACGAAACATCTCCAGGGAATTATAATTGGTTATATTTGGCAGGAGGAACGAGGCTCGGTATAGGAGAACAGTAAGCGTATAAAAGAAAGGGTAGCATATTACACACAAGCACTGATAAAAAATAATAATAAGCATGCCACTGCTCAATAGCGGTATTGCTGATTATAGATGTGCGGGATACAGCAGACACCCGGGCATATCTCACAATAGATCAACGATAAAATAGTAAAAATGTTGTTGAATGCATCGGCTGACAAAACATATTGCCGGAAGAATCTTTTCGAAGGAAGCGAAAATGCAGCCATAGGTTACTCGAAGAGAAATTTTCTCGTTTTGTTGAAAATAAGTAGGTTGACAAGTATTCGGAAAATTCATATCACACACCTTACCTTACCAATCAGACGAGAGTCGTGGTGGCTCGTGTTGTATCGAGAAGTTGTCGCCATGTTGTTCGGTTTTGGGCTATGTTTCGCCAGTTCCACCCGCAAACCTCCATAGATCCGGTCGAGCCATCGTCCACGCTGCGCCCCTCTATTCCTGGTGCCGGCAGGGTTGCTGAAGAGAAGTGATTTCACAGGGTTGTCGTTCGGCATCCTTACGAAGTGACTGGCTCACCGCAAGCTATTGACTGTCCAAGTAGCGCGTGCAGCTCGTGGTTCATGCGCCTTCGCCATTCTCCGTCGTCCGTTCGTACTTCACCGTAGATAGTCCGCAGCACCTTCCGTTCGAAAACTCCAAGGACGTTAAGGTCCTCCGCAAGAAGCGTTGTTGTCTCGATTCCGTAGAGGTCTTATCAGGGCGTCAACTTCGTGCGTCGTCGCACTCAATTCGATCAAAGTGTCCTCCGCAGTGAAAAGTAGGCGCGATTTCCAGCCTGGATGCCTCTCTGGATCTCTTTGCTAGTGTTATTGTCGGCGATCACCAGTGACCTTTAATACACCAACTCGTCGATCATCTGAAGCTTGTAACCGTCTACTGAGACTTGAGTTGGCAGGCTGATGTTGCCTCTCGCTCGCATGTATTTTGTTTTCGACGTATTAATTCGCAGTTCGATTCGTCCGGCTTCAGCTTTCAGTCGGGCGTAAGTTTCCTCCGCCGTCGCAAAGTTACGTGTTATGATGTCAAAGTCATCCGCGAAGCCCAGAAGTTGGACAGACCTTGTGAAAATCGTGCCCCTCGTGTCGATGCTCGTCTTCAGATCACACCCTCAAGGGCGATGTTAAACAGCGAATAAGAAGGTCCAACACCTTGTCTCTACCCTCTGCACGATTCAAAGGGGCTCGAAAGTATCCCCGAAACACGCACGCAGCACATCACTTGCGCGCCATGGTGGCCTTGATCAGTGGATTTCTGTAAGATCTGTCGGATCGAGAAGATCTGGTCCATGGTGGCACGGGCTCCCATTAAATCCGCTTGGTATTGGCCCACGAAACTTCTGGTTAAAGGTGATAGACGATGGAACAGGATCTGTGAGAGTATTTTGTAGGCGGCATTGATTAGCGAGATACCGCGATAGTTGCGGCACTCCAGCATGTCGCCCTTATTGTAGATGGGGCAAAAGACTCCCTCCATGCACTCATCTGGCAGTTTTCCTCCTTCCAAATCTTGGATATGGCCCATTGCAGCGCTCTAGCCAGCGCCTCTCCATCTTAGCCTGCAACTTTGTTGGTTTTCAGCTTCCCGATCTCACAAAGAACTTCATGAACATCGCGAGGGCTCGTACTGCTCCGCTTCTGTTCACAGTATCGCCATTCAGGTGTCCATCGAAGTACTCTTTCCAGCACATGGCTTTTGCGAGACTGGTTTACCTTCTCATGGAACTTTCGCGTATCACTGGCACGGTACAACTGCTCCAGCTCTTCATGTTCACGATCCTCTTGTTGGCGCTTTTTTCGTCTGAAAATCGTGGTCATGTCGTTCCGTGCCCGTTTATAATTGGCCTTGTTCTCACTTGTTGACCTGTCCAGGTATATCGCCCAGGTCCGGTTCGTCTCATTCACCACTGTCTCGCACTTCCCGTCATACCAGTCGTTTCTGCCACTCGGTGCTTCCACTCCTAGTGTCGTCTCCTCGATAGGCGATGCGCCAAGCCCTTCTGCCGTGGGTAGTACCGCTTCGAGCTGTTGCGCGTATTCCTCCGCAGTCCGGGGGTCCCGGAGCTCCTTGATGTTAAGCCGCGGAGTTCGGCGATGTCGCGCTTGGTATACGGTCGACATTCGTGAGCGCAACGTTACCGCAACTAGGTAGTGGTTCGAACCAATATCTGCATCACGATTGGTGCGTACGTTTTTAATGTCTGAGAAGAACCGGCCGTCGATGAGAACATGGTTAAATTGGTCAGGTAGTCTCCAGGCGGTTTTGTGGATGTCTTTCGAAGAAGAAGGAAGCTACGAAGTTGACGCATCGCTGGTCGTTATCGTTTGTCACGGTGTGCAGGCTGTGCGGGCTGATCACCGGTTTGTATATGTCTTTCCTACCGATCAGAGCGTTCTGAGAGTCTTGATGTCTCTACGCGAGCAGCTATCGTAGAGCTTCTCCAGCTGTGCGTAGAACGCTTCTTTCTCTACACCAGGTCTTGTACACTACATTAGGGATAGTGTAGTTGTAGAACCGGCCTATTATTCTCAACAAATTCAACCTGTCGCTGATCGCTTGCCACTTGATCGCACGACTCTATATCCTGCCCAGCACTATCAAGCCGGTATCCAGCGCATTGGTTGTGCCGCCGCTCTGGTAGTACTGTGCCCTGCGGCCACAAATCCTCCGTATCTTCTCTTCTTTCCGGCAAAGCTCCTGGAGCGCAACGATGTCGAAGTGGCGGGGTTCTAGCTGATCCAGCAGAATCCGGTCGCCACCCGGGGTGTTAAGCGATCTACAGTTCCATGTACCGAGCTTTCAATCGTTGTCCTTATTTCGTCGTCGCATTTCGTAATTCAGCCGTCCGCTCCGGATCAGACGCTGTTTGAGCCGCCCCTAGCATGGAGAACAGAGGCTCAGGCAAGCTGCTTTTCGAGGAGAACAGCTCTCCCTTTTCTGTCAGCATATGACAAAGTTCCCAACGGTTCACCGATCTTCCCTTGGTTGCTCGTATCTCAGTCGGTACAACGTGGTGGTAGGGATAGGAGGCATTCTGCATAGGACCAACCAAACCACACACACAAACACAAACCGAAAATTCTCTAGAAATACGCTAGATTTAAGGGCATACTTGGAGTTTGTTGACGTAGAGTTACGTCTTGAAGTAACATTCTGGGATCCAACAAGGCCAAATAACATCCAATATGGGATTGTAGGAACAGAAATGATATCCAGAGGCCGGAAATCGACCCCAGACGCCATTTTGAAGTTCAAGATGGTGCCATCCAGCTCAGTACTTTCGGAATCGTGATGATACGCAGAGATCTGAAATTGACCCCAGACACAACTTTGTAATCCATTGTTGCGCAACTTTCTGTTCCTGGAATACAGCCTAAAATGACCAAATAGTACTCAATATGGGTATCTCTGTAATCGGAATGATTAACAGAGGCCAGAAATTAACCTCAGATGCAAATTTGAATTCCAAGATGGTGAATTTTCTTCTGGTTGCTGGAAAATAGCCTAAAATAATCGAATACCACCTAATATGAGTTTCTCCAGAACCGGGATGTATTTCAAATGTCGTAACTCGACTCCATATTACAACTCTGAGGGGCCGTCACATTTTAGATAGTCTGTCGTAACTTCGCATTAGAGGGAGTTGAAAGAAAACTTTTACTGAAAGAGCTCTCATAGATCGCTCATCCTTCAACACCACGATTCAAAGTTTGATCGAAACTGAAGTTTGATGAAAAAATTCTAGTGAATTTCTAATCCTGAAGTTACAATTTTTTCATTCATCACTTGGTATTTGTCGATTTGTCGAAATAAAGCAAAAAATTGGAAGAATTATTAATAATAAGACGAACTTCTTTAGGTAATGCGAAAACATCGTTTGATTGAGAACTCCATTGTTTTTGAAACATAATGACTTTCCAAATGCTGCAGCTTTTGAGAATTTGAAAATAGAATTCTATATGGAATGTTTACTTTGCTCCATATGACAGAGAAGTTTTAAATGTTCACTCATGTGTCCAAGCTCTTGCAATGGCATGCAGAATGAAATTTCAAAGTCGTAAGTAGATGAGAGATTTGTCTCTGTGCATATACTGTGATACTATGCAATTCACTATGCTACATAAGACAATTGAATGAACCATCGAAATTGCAGATGTTTAATGCGGCATACAAAAATCGTTCTTAGTCACTCGCTTTTTGCGCATCTTTATTCTGCAGCTGCAACAAAAATTGAACAAGAACGGTGAAATAAATTCGAATAAATTAACATTCATTACTTATTATTTTTTTATGTAACTTTAACTTAAGCTTCCAAACAGGCGCTCATTGTGAAGTGTAGCCAAAAATTGTAGCCGTTGCCGTTACAGCAGCTGCATACAATCTAGGCGTAGTACCATTGGCGATAACGCACAGCCATTGAAGAGCTTTTCTCTCTATAATGGCATTTTAATTCGCGCTGATTCTCCTTCACTGATGAACAAGTTAATATGCCAATTTACACATTATTATTATAGCAATTTTGGAAATAAAAGAAGAATTATTTGAATTTTTGAACTATTTTCATTTTGCAAGGAATTTTTTTTCTCTTTTTTTACATAATTATTATGAAGGTATTTTTTTATTTAGAAAAAAATCGATAATTATTTTGTTCAATAAATAGCATAATATTATAGAAACATAATACATTACAATTATATTTAACAGTATCCAGTTTTTTACGCACCACAATAGTGGTCGCTATAGTGTGTGTTCGTAATATGTGAACCTCTATGCTTAGGTCGGTTTTGAGATTTCTACTGAATTGGCAACAAAAATGTTGCCAGATATATTTATTTTTTGATAAACTAAAAGAAGACTTCAAACTGACGTAAGCAGAGTTTTCAAAGGGGTGGGTAATTTATTGCGAACTTTGCATTATTGCGTCCGTATGTTCACTATAAACTCAAACGGAAATTTGCCAACAAAATTGGTGACAGTTTGTGTTAACCCCTAAAAACTCGAGACAAAACTTTTTTTTTTGAAAATGGTAAATAATATTCAAGGGAAGAGTTGCTTTAAGTTTGGTAAAGGTATCACCTCACTGCGCCCCTGCAGGCGCAAATATGTTTATGTGTTTTCTACTTTCACAAACAGATTGAGCAAATTTTCATAGGAATCAATTGTTTTATGTATAAAATCATGTCAGGTAGATGAAATATGGTGAATAAGGCAGAATTTCAAAGTTTCCAGATTATTTCAGTATAAAATCTTGAAACTACGTATTGTTAGTTTTTAGCCCTATCCATACACTTGCTGCTTCGGTAAAAATCTGTCAGAAAATATTTATAAAACAAAGTTTAGCCAAATATATTTTTTTATCTATTTTGTAGCAACAAGAGCAGCATTTGAAGAAACAATTTTGTTTTGACATTTACGGTAATTCTGCAGGCCAATGGACAGTAGATTTTTGATATATCCACCATTTTATACATTAATGCAGAAGATTACTTCTCTGTGTCGCGTTTTACTCCTCGAAAAATAAGGAAAACCATCAACCCTCAAGGGGACGGAAATATAAAAAAAAATTATACTAATCTCAACCAAAATGTTATGCGGTGAAATATTGTTTCCACTAACCTGACCACATGCTTGTGTCGTTCTACCCAGTACTTAATAGCGCTCCGGACCATCATTTCCTGCTTACGGGTAAGCCCATTGGGATTCCCATTCATGCCGTTATCGCCGAATGTTTGCAATGTCGAAGGGGCCCTAAATTGGGCACCCCAATCCGCTTTAGAGCTGTAGATACCGCTCAAGTCAAAGTCCTTAGTTTCCGGTTCCTTTTCTGGAAAGAATAAAGCAAGTCAAAGTTATTCTACCTGTTGTCGAATCCTGCAGGAATAGATTTGGCTTCTTTCTTATTATTGTCTTTAGCGAGGTGGTGCTAGAAAATGCAAATGCAAATGCAAATGCTGATGCAAATACTTGTTATTTAAAAATGCACGACTGGTTTGAATTATTTTTTTCCCTCGACAGTCACTTAATTCAGTTTGTTTTATTCCAGCTGAACTTCCATTCTGTTTCGCTAGGCCTATCGCGAAACCTATCTTATATTCCACCTTAACGTAGCACTCACCTTCGTTCAGAATCAGTTCCGACTTGGATCCGGCGGAAATGGCACGAAAGAGAGCAGCCGAGTTGGGCCGATAGGTGTCCAGCGAGGCCGAGAGTTCCATCAGCGGGCGCATTATACCCTGAAACGCGAATGAACCGGCAGCGGGATGGAGAATAATAAAGATTTAAATCATTTTTTTTCTCGCCTTTTGCTGTGGCGAAACAAAGTCTCACCGGGTGGCAGTCAAATAGCAATTACCTTCAGATGTTGCAGTTGTTCGCAGGCAAAGAGCAACCAGGAGCAGAACAGAACATCGGCCAGGTTGGCCTGGCACATCGAGAACAGTAGAAAATATGCCTGCCAGAAAGTGTCGTTATTAAATCGTGAAATAGTTGAAATGAAAACATGAGAGTGGGAGAGTAATTAAACATATGAAAAAGAGAAAAATACATATGCAGATTCAGTAGATGGAAAACTGATAGAGAAGGAGTGATAAACCCACACATCACACTAATTATTCAAATGTAATACTACAAAAACTTGCCTGGTAGACAAAAGAAAATACGTACGCCACTCCGCCCATTGCATTCCACGGGTACCAGGCTTTGATGGGTAGGCGAGGGATTTCCACTGTGTACGTTTCGTTAGTTTCCTTGTCGAGGACATTTTTCACACTGTCACCAAAGAACGTAATTGTGATCCAAGCTGCGCGTATAATTAATTTGATGCCAGCGCCAATGGTGTTAGCGGAAAGAGAAGTGTAATTAATTTAACCCACGTACGTAAGAATCTTCAGTCACTTTTTTTTAGCCTGCTTGTAATCTACATAGAGTAAGTACCCAACATTAAAAATCATAATCGTATTTCATATTTCAAGGAAAAGGTGCCTAATTTGAGTTCACAACCAGAGCCAAATTATTGTAATTCGTTTGATTAGCAACTTTAGCACTCACCTACGACAGAGAGAATGGTCGTCACCATCACCATAACAAGCAACTTCCTCATTTTGGCCAACGCAATCGAATGATACCGGGCGTCCGATTCGGCAAACAGCGGATGGGCGTTCGGCTGATTCCACGCTCCCAGCGTTCGATAGAAGCTTTCCGAATTGACCGCAAAGTAGATAAACTTTGTCACAGAGTGAGTAAAGAACAAAGTCGTGATCGTATTGGCCGTCAGTTCGTTTACGTCATCCGTATTGAGCACCAGATTGCCAACGATGGCGAAGAATTGCAGCAGAATCATTACCAAATTCCACCAGGAGAACAGCTTCCGTATCAATATCGGACCGGTAACGTAGCGGAACAGAAAGTGACCGAAGCCCTGCATCAACCGTATGTTGGGCATCAGGTCCGCGATCAGGCCCGTATACTTGGTCGGTTGTACATTCATCTGTGGTGAAGTGAAAAGGAATTATGTATGTTATTTATTTATTTACTAGTTGGCCCGTAGTGGCTAGCCACTTTCAAATGCATTTCGGGCTGTTTAAAGTAGGTATTTAATCTTAAATGAAAAATTATTTTTTGAAATATCGAATTGAAGATCAAGATGTAACTATGACAATATCGACAATTCGATGGAAATAGCTAACGCTAGTTTAAAACTTCATTAATTATCTGAACTGCGATAAATCCTCCGTTCAGAGGATCACGAAAACGCTTGGATTGATTGCTTACGTGGAAACGAATTCACATTTCGCTTCTTATACGGATCTATTTCACAGCATTATCTCCATTATATGAAGAATTTTCTTCCAATGTTTGACTATTTTCGAAAAATTGTCTTCTAACGATTCAATTTTTTTTTTCAATTTCATAACTTGAATATTAGTTGATTTTGTCAATTGTTCGATGTTATATTTCAACTAAACTTACAAAATATTTAAAAATAAATGTGATAAATAAATAATACCGGAATGCTCAAGAAAATATTCATACGCGCAAAAGTTTATCTCTGCAATTTGTCAATAGTCATAGCAAAGCTTTCAATAACTGACCTCTGCCCTCTTTCAATCATTGATGGGTAGTTCGAATCACTCCTAATACTTTGATATAACACACATATTCACACATGATAAATTATGGGCATGAAACTTCTTTCTTCTGCGTTCCATAGCAGAAACCTTTTCTAGAGTTGCGTAACAACATAACAATCCTCTTCCTATCACGACCACCTTTGACTGTCGGTAGTCTATAATATCTAAAATCAAAATAGATTTTACATAATGTTTAAAAATAATGACCAATAGCTTAACCCAATCCCGGCGGAGAGAAATCTGTTTTTACCTCAAAAAGTGAACTTCGAACTCTTATTACTCATCAACTATGTACGCAGTTGAGAAAAACTGCATAAATAAATTGGATTGCATTGGATTAAAGATCATTCTTTTCTCTAACTATTAACAGTTTCATCGTAAAAGTTTTCAAGTATAATAGATGAACTTTAATCAAGTTTGAATGTCACCCGCCGGGAATGCGTTAATCTTATACTGTAGATTTTTTAATAACTGCTAAAATATTCACGTATCGGCAAAAGAAATATCGCTTTCTCCGTACAGTATAAACATCGTAGTATACTTAAAGTATTAATTTGGGGTATTATATGTGCACCGTGTCTTGTATTAAGAGGTTAAATGTTTTTTATATTTTTCAAAATATCAAAAAAAAATTTTGCTCTATCTTAAAGTACAACATCTTGAGAACATTTTTGCAAATTTTCATCGAGGTTTAATCAATAGAAAGAAAGTTGGATAGATTTTAGATGCGGCTGGTCACGGCACCATAAGCTAAACTTGAAACTCGATATAGTGTTTTGCATAAAATGGGTTTTCCGAGATACAACCGGTGTTCTTCAATTTTTTCCGTTATTAACGTCGTAATTCGTCGTAACTGATATTTTGATAAACAAATAACGTTTTGTTACCTAATAATTGTGCTTCTGGTCTTTAGAAGGGGTTTTCGGCGATTCTGAGCTTAATTTGGGATCAAGTGATTTTGAGCTAAATTTAGGATCATTTTCTTTTCTGGCCTTTAGAAGTGGTTTTCCGGCCATTCTGAGCGTAATTTGGGATCATTTTCTTTTTTGGCCTTTTCGGACCTTTAGAAGGGATTTTCGGTCATTCTGAGCTTAATTTGTGATCATTTTCTTTTTTGGCCTCTACTGATCTTTTGATGGGGTTTTCGGCGATTCTGAGCTTATTCCAGGATCATTTTCTTTTTTGGCCTTTTCTGGCCTTTAGAAAGGGTTTTCGGTCATTCTGAGCTTAATTTGGGATCATTTACTTATTAGTCACTACTCGTTTTTAGACGAGGTTTTCGGTGATTCTGAGCTTAATTTAGGATCATTCTCTTCTCTGGCCACTTCTGGCCTTAAGAAGGGGTTCCGGCAATTTTGAGCTTAATTTGGGATCATTTGTTTTTTTTTTTTTTTGTGTTTACTGGTTTTTAAAAGAAGTTTTTTGGCCATTATTAGCTTAATTTGAGAATATTTTCTTTTTTTGGTCTTTTCGGACTTTTAGAAGGGTTTTTGGGGATTCTGAGCGTAATTTGGAATCTTTTTTTTCCCTTTTCTGGTCTTTTCGGCGATTCTGAGGTTAATTTGGGATAATTTTCTCTTTTGGCGTTTTCTGGCCTGTGGAAGGGGGTCACCGTCCCCCGTCGTTTGATGGTGGTGTTCTAATACCGCAATCCTTAGTTATCGATATAACTCCGCGAATCATAGTTACCATAGTTACCATAAATTTGTTATGATGGTGTTATTGTACAATATTGTTGCTAAATGGGAAAAACGCCGGAAATTGGCAAAAATTATACTGAAGCAACTGTTATTGAGTGTTTTTAAGCTATAAAAAGTGGTGTTTCGACTAGAGAAGCTTGCAGGCGCTCCAATGTTCCACGATCCACCGTAATGTTCCGTGCAAGCAGGAAAACCACGAAGAGCTAAACCAACTGTATTGACTGCCGCGGAAGAGGATTCAATTGTTGGCTGAATACTTCGGATGGCACATAAAGGATTCCCTATTACAAAAGAACGGCTGCAGTCTACAGTTGATCCAGATCCAGAACTCTCAGTGCGTAAATCAGAGTTAGTTTCATTCAGCTACGGTTGAAGAGATGTAGGTATTGTTTAGACCTGGCCCAAATTAGAAAATTGTTGTGGTCCAAATAAGGAAACGGTGGCCCATTAAAGGAAACTGAAACGATGATTTATTTCTTAATTTATAAGAAAATAGAGGTATAATCTTGTTGTTTTTCATGCAGGAAAGATGATAAACATGTTACTTCTTGTTTATACATAATGAAATACTTAATTCAGTTTAGATATCTGCACTTTTACTTGCAAAATTTGCAGCTACGCTACTAAGTGGGTCATTGAAGGCAGTTACACCCTATCTCAAAGATTCTCGCCATACTGTTGAATGCAAGTGAACTTGGATACAATAAATACTATCGTGCTTAAATCATTCGGTCTCCTTCAATGGTATTTAGAACTCTTAGAAGCGAAAAATACATGCGCAAGAATGAGCTGTCGTGTGCAACACAAGACAGTTTCTTTGCCTTGTTTAAGTTGTAGCTGTATGTGAGCTCATATGAACAGCTCATGCATGAGTCTGTTAGAGTGAAAAGAGAGAAAAGTCGTCAGTATAATGTCGCTCTCCAGTCATTCTCCTAAGCTTGTGTATGCCTTCTGTCTCCGTCAGCGCTCATTGACATTTTCAATTGAGAATCGTCATTTGAGAGTGATGGTGATAATCTCCGCTTTCGAATGAAAAGCGTTTGTATCAATTTCAAGCCCTTCAGTTGTCAGAATCACAGCAAGAGCTTTCGACTGGGTGTTATGTTACTCACGAAGTGCTCGAAAATGATTCAAAAGCTTTTCAATTCAAAGTGATGGCTCAAAGCGTCACTATAACCTGATAATTGTCAATTGAAAATGACTTTGTCAGGCTCTGATTAAAAGCAGTGAAAAAATGAGAAAACCGCCTTGGTTAGTTCATATTAATGGGGTCCGGGCACAAAGCTGTTAAACGGTTTCAAGAAAAGATGAATTTTGAGCAATTCTTCTTCTTTTTATTGCTTTATTTCTCTTGAATCTGTCATTGAACCCCTTACAACCAGCATGTCATTTTTAATAGGAATGATACACGCAGAGAAAATAACTATTGAGTTCCATAAGAACCCCTTATGATTTTGCGCCACAAGGATTCCTTATAGAAGTCATAAGTTTGTCTTATGAAATGGAGGGGAAATTTTATTCTCGACTACTAACAATTTTCATAAGTCAAACTTATAAAATTTATTGGTCGTATGTATGCATGTTATAAGAACAGACATATCAAAATCATAGCTTTTCAATATGAACTCCATGAAGAGATTGATATGAATATCATTAGTTGATTGTTATAAAGCTCATAATTGCTGCCATGAAATTTATAATACCAGGGTATGTTAACATGTTTTGTTAAAAAAAAAAACTTTTTAACTCTAGATCTTATTTATTCTTTACCCACAAATATCGCAAATATATAATATATAGGTTTTGAAATTCGGGAAACATGTTCGCCTTTGATTCCTTTTGTCGAATGTCGCCAGCGTTGTCCTCTATGATCACAAGATTTAATAGTCGCTAGAATAAATATAGATGATATGATGTAATGGAAGAAAATGTAGAGAGGTACTTACAGTTTTTTTCTCCAATTTTCAACAACTGACACCAGCTGTGCATATTTCAGCTTAGCTTTATCCAATATCTTAAAACACTTATCTGACGGTGCACTAGCAATAAAAACAAAAATTCTGGTCTGCCATTTTGCAGATTCAATAAGATATGACTATGGAATTTTCAGAATGTTGACGTTAATGAAAATCATAAGTTACGCGTATGGGATGCATATATCGTTTATATGAAAATTCCAAAATATACTTATGAAATTTATAAGCTTGATATGTAATGCATAAGTGTCTAATGAAATCAAAATTATGCATGTTCATAAGTTGTAACATATGAAATTCTCAAGTGTTTTTCTCTCAGTGTAGAGCTTTCGTTTGAAATAGAAAAAAAATTGGCCGCCATCTTGGATATCGCCGCCATCTTGGATTTTATCAGAAAAATGTGTTTTTGAGCAAGTTTTTTTTTCATTTATTTATTTATTTTATTTCATTATTCTTTTCGGGAAGGGGAAAAGCCACAGTTACCATAGGCATAAAAACCCCTCATATAAATGCAATACAATATATCCTTAAACTAATTCACAATTAAGTTATTTTTATACATATTCAGAGTTTCCCTATTTATGCGGTTGTGTTTAAAGATGATAAACCCATGGCAGTCAAAATTGACTGATCTTTGAGTCTGCCAATCATAATCATTTTGCATTCAAGAGAAATGGAATGGAGCATGTTTTCAATATGTATATTCCATTTGAGATTTTGCTGAATTGTTAATCCTAAATATACAATGGAATCAACTTTTTCTATTTGATCATTTCCAAATTTTAATTGATGGTTTATATAGCTGAATCGATCGGTACTTGACAAAATCATGTATTTGGCCTAAGAGGCATTGACAGTTAATCCATTATGTATGCGTTGTATGTATGCGTATGCGCTAAACTGTTAAAAGCTAGAGTTCGAAAAGTGATCTGAATGGTAAGGTAAACTCAAAGCTCACCTAATTTTTTGAAAGTATCTTATAGCGTTTTTTCTCAACTTTCCAATGGTTGTGTCAAATTTAAAATAGGTGGTTGCGAACTTGCTCAGAAACACATTTTTCTGATAAAATCTAAGATGGCGGCCAATTTTTTTCTACTTCAAATAAAAGCTCTATCATTCTTCTTTAAAATGACGTGCTGGTTGTACGGGGTTCAATGCCAAATTCAAAAGAAAAAAAAAGCAATAGAGGATGAAGAATTGCTCAAAATTCAACTTTTCCTTAAACCGTTTGACAGCTTTGTGCCCGAAGCGTCCATCAATATGAACTCATTTTTTCATTACTCATTTTCTCATTTTTTCACTACTTTCAATTATTCAAACACAAAAATACGCTTTCTGAAAGACCTCATTTCACCAGTGGGACGGTTTCAGCGAGAATCGCTCATTTTCTTTTCTGTCTTTTTCTGGCCTTTAGAAGGGGTTTTCGGCCATTCTGAGCTTAATTTGGGATCATTTACTGTTTTTAGCCTTTTTTGGTGTTTAGAATGGGTTTTCGGCGATTTTGAGCTTAATTTGGGATCAATCTCTTTTCTGGCCTTTAGAAGGGGTTTTTGGCAATTCTGAGCTTAATTTGGGACCATTCTCCTTTTTGAGACCTTTTCTAGCCTTCATAATGGGTTTTCGGCTATCTTAAGCTTAAATTGGGATCATTCCCTTTTTTGGTTCTTCTTAGCTTTCAGAAGGGGGTTTTGGCCTACTGAGCCTAATTTGGGATCATATGCTTTTTTCGGCTTTTCTGGCCTTCGAAAGGGGTTTTCGGCGATTCTGGGTTTAATTTGGGCTCATTTTCTTTTTTGGCCTTTAGAACCGGTTTTTGGCCATTCTAAGCTTAATTTCAGATCATTTTTGTTTTGGCCTTTTCTAGCCTTTAAAAGGGGTTTTCAGGCCTTTAGAAGAGGTTTTTGGCCATTCTGAGCTTAATTTGGGATCATTTTCTTTTTTGACCTTCCTCAAATTCTTTAAATCACTTAAAGCGCTAATGCTAATAAAATTTAAAAAAAATCAGAACCATCTAGGTTTTTATAGATCAAGTGGTATACTGGTTTACATAAAACTTAACCCAGGAAACATTTCAGGTTTTCAAGCGTATTACAAGTATAACATAAGTTTTAGGAGAATCTCCAAGAGAATCATGAAACATAAATTGTTACTTGGAAAGATGGGCGTACTATGAAGACATGTTGAGCCGGAATTTCTTGAAAGTGATGTTAATCAAAAAAACACTAACCGTGCCGAATTTCTCCTAATCCTCTACTGCCGCACGTATGATTGTTATCCGTGAAGAAATATGCAAGATTCGTCTAGTTGCCGGTTTTTGTAGTTTCAGTCGTATGCAATTTTATTACCCTTTTAAGACGGATGAGTAAATTTCATTGAATGCGTTATTCTTTCACTTTAGCTTTAGTGTTTCCACTCGGTACGCTTACAATCACATTTACACAGTTTTACAGCACTTTGAGTATCACTGTTTTTCCGGGTTTTATCCTTTATGCATGTCTAGTTTCTTCTTGCTTGTTTTCGATTTAAATAGATTCGATAAAAAATTTCAATATGTTTTCGTGTTCATCGAACATGAAAGTTGAATCACTTTATTCCATTTTTTCTGTTTTTTTGTTTTGGATACCGTCATTTGTTTGGGATATTGTCACTTATTTTGTATTGCCGAATATATACATTATTTGTTCCTTTGCAAAAAAGAAATCCAATTTTTGTGACAATTCAATTCCGACACACGATTAATTCGAATTTCGCTTAGCACGGTAATACACGTCTTTCGAGAAGAACAATTCCCAGTCAATTGATTATTAGTTCCGAGGCAATACCCTGACCCATTACAACGCTCGAGTGTGAGGACACTTGTCCTTGAAGTACGTACGTGTCATCACGGAATACGTTATCGTGTTTTAAAAACCATCGCTCACCTATGGCCCATTCGAAGAGGCCTTGTCATAAACCAACAATTTCAAAACACTGACCGGGAAACAGCTGCCAGCCGGCGGAGGAAACGGGCCAAATTTTCCCACCAGCTCATCTGCCATAAATCTTTAATACCGTTTCTCATTTCCATCCACCGAACGTCGGTTGCTTCGCGTTGCTTACCACTCCCAAGACATAGCACGCGCGGCAATGTAAATTTCCCACCGTACTTTTTGTTCCTTTCCCACTTTCGTAGCTGTTTTTCCTTTCAATAATGTATGATACAAAGCCTTTGCTCTGTTTGGATATATTTTTCATTTTAGCGTAAACCGATTTGTATTATTAAATTTGTTGGAATAACTGATTCGATAAGTTTGGGAAGGAGAAAATTTTGTTTGTCTGGTCTTGCGAAGGCGACGAAAAATAAACGTAAACTTTATCAAGGACACAATCTTCAGGTGATTTCTCCCTTTTCAAGAAAATAGAATTCTTTTTTCTTGAATAAGAACTATCGTGGAGGGTGTGTTTAGATAGAAACTACACTAATATTGATAAAAAGTTTGTACAGATACGTCAGATATTGTCGTAATATTTTTTATGAAGAGCATGATTATGTTTGTGTACAAATTTTCATGTCGTGTGAGCTTTTTAAAAAACGCATTTGTGGATAAAACTATTTATAAAACAGCCTTTGTCTATTGCCAGTATAGTCTATGAAAGATTTCAAAATGATGTATACACTTTGTCTTGGCTTTCCGAGGTTATGCTCCATAGTCCCTTTGACATATATTTTCTATAATTTAAAGACCTGGCAAGGGCTACACCAGTGCAGATGTATAACATTCCAGACCGAAAATAAACTTTTCAGAACTTCGTTCATTCTTTACCTCACAAGGCGATACGCCTCACGTACGTAGCTTCAACTCTTGAAATAAAAAAGCAGACACCGGCACAAATCGCTGAATCGGTTGATGTACGGCAGTTAGGATTAGAAAAAGTTGCTGGGTTTTCATGCTCGAATTGTCAGGAAAGTTTTTGCCTTTCATTCTTTTCGTTTTTGTTTCCTGCACTTGACAGGATTTTGCGGTCGATAATTTATGACACTCGAACGTGAAATTGTTTGCCCAACTTTGGGCATGCCTGATCTAAATTGACTCTAGGACTTTATCCGCGTGCAGTTGACAATGGGAGTAAATTGAAATTATCCTGAATTCCGTTTGTTAATATAAGGTTTTTAGCAAAAATGTTGTTTTAAATTAGTTCAACTATTAAACCAAATTTGTTCAATTTAGGGTAAATTATTTCATATCTTTGTCGTGTCTTCGTCTTGTCTTTGTCTTGGCTTCGTCTTGTCTTTGTCTTGTCTTTGTCTTGTCTTTGTCTTGTCTTTGTCTTGTCTTTGTCTTGTCTTTGTCTTGTCTTTGTCTTGTCTTTGTCTTGTCTTTGTCTTGTCTTTGTCTTGTCTTTGTCTTGTCTTTGTCTTGTCTTTGTCTTGTCTTTGTCTTGTCTTTGTCTTGTCTTTGTCTTGTCTTGTCTTTGTCTTGTCTTTGTCTTGTCTTTGTCTTGTCTTTGTCTTGTCTTTGTCTTGTCTTTGTCTTGTCTTTGTCTTGTCTTTGTCTTGTCTTTGTCTTGTCTTTGTCTTGTCTTTGTCTTGTCTTTGTCTTGTCTTTGTCTTGTCTTTGTCTTGTCTTTGTCTTGTCTTTGTCTTGTCTTTGTCTTGTCTTTGTCTTGTATTTGTCTTGTCTTTGTCTTGTCTTTGTCTTGTCTTTGTCTTGTCTTTGTCTTGTCTTTGTCTTGTCTTTGTCTTGTCTTTGTCTTGTCTTTGTCTTGTCTTTGTCTTGTCTTTGTCTTGTCTTTGTCTTGTCTTTGTCTTGTCTTTGTCTTGTCTTTGTCTTGTCTTTGTCTTGTCTTTGTCTTGTCTTTGTCTTGTCTTTGTCTTGTCTTTGTCTTGTCTTTGTCTTGTCTTTGTCTTGTCTTTGTCTTGTCTTTGTCTTGTCTTTGTCTTGTCTTTGTCTTGTCTTTGTCTTGTCTATGTCTTGTCTTTGTCTTGTCTTTGTCTTGTCTTTGTCTTGTCTTTGTCTTGTCTTTGTCTTGTCTTTGTCTTGTCTTTGTCTTGTCTTTGTCTTGTCTTTGTCTTGTCTTTGTCTTGTCTTTGTCTTGTCTTTGTCTTGTCTTTGTCTTGTCTTTGTCTTGTCTTTGTCTTGTCTTTGTCTTGTCTTTGTCTTGTCTTTGTCTTGTCTTTGTCTTGTCTTTGTTTTGTCTTCGTCTTGCTTTGTCTTGTCTTTGTCTTGTCTTTGTCTAGTCAATATTTTATCTTGATTTTATTTTTAAGATACATTTAAAAGTATTAATTAACTAATGCTATACACACTTATTTCACAGAGACCAAATTCATAAGGAGAAGGCGTGCGTGCGGTAAGGAGGAGAATGGTAATTTGTGTGAATCTGTTCCTATTTGACATGAAAGACATATCGGAATCAATTATCATTGATATTATTTTCAGGTTATAAGATAAACTTCATGTTAATATACTTTTCTCCTAAATTTTAATAATAAAACTGTCCAAAATAGCTCACTTAAAGACACTGCAATGAAACGACTGATAACCATTACCCACATGGATCATAGATCTGTCAACAGGTTCAGCTTTATGCCATGGAAGGATGAAAAATCACAAAAAGCCACTTCATCCGTTTCACCGACGGATTTTTTTCCTTCCTGCCGGCTACATAATTAGCAAACGGACTGGAACTGAGCCATGAATGTCGGGGCCTTCAGCTTCTGCCCGTTTCCAATGCGAACCGTTGCTCTTTATCTATTTTATTCATGAGAATCTATTTCCGTGTATGAAGAAACGTGAAATGAAAAACGGAGAAATCAAAAGCATCCATTCGGACTTCACTCGCATCCCTCGTTCTGTAGTCATTTTTTTTTTTGACCAGTTTATATGCTGGTGAAATATTTCTATTTTACGGTCACCGGTAGAATCAAAGCATGGAGGCATATTATTCAGTTTGTGTGCACGCGTATATCAAAGAGCGAACCCGCCTCGTACGGTCCGTTCGGAATTTAGTGAGCCGTTTTCCCGATGAGAACCAATTCCTAGTATCAAAGAGCTAATGCCCCGTCGATGGCGATGACTGGTCTTGCCTTGGTCAAACCGATACACTCACTGATATAGTCCAATGCTTCGTCCAGGCAGCCAGACACAGGATTACGTGATCCGAACCAAAGCCGACGCAATCAGTCATAGCGCAGGTTCTCAGCTGTTTTCCCGCACATTTTGTTTGTACACAAAACTGACAACGGGCCTTTTTCGGAAAGCGGGTGAGTTTCTAACTTCGGTAAAAACGACATCCGGTATACTCACGCGAACTCGCATTTTCTAGCGGCAGGACCCAACGTTCGTTTGAGCTGTTTGTTAGAGAGAGGGCTGCCAGCTCCGTACATTTCAGGTTTTAAAAGCGTATAGAGAGTGAAATAAGTTTAGCTGTAAAAATGAACTGAATCTGTGATTACAGAACTATGCTAGGGAATTTGGCAGTAAATCTTACCAAACTTCACATCAGACCTTTGAAGTTCATTTTATTTATTGTGTCAATTATATTGCTTTGTGAATTTGTTATGCTTTGTCAAATTGTTTACGTTAATTTGATTTATTTTGTTCTGGAAAGTTAAGCGTATCATATTCGAATTGATCATCAATTTTAGTTGATTTTTTTCTGTTCAGGATTTTTTTAAATTAAGAAATCCTAAATGTATGACTGAATTATTCAGACAATTTTTGAAGAGGACGTTTCGCCCCATCTGTATCACTATACCTTAAATAGCTGTCAGTGCTATTAAAACTACCTAAAAAGCACCATTCATGCGAGATCAGCTACTTGCTGCAATCGAAGTTCAGAACTGCTAAAAGCGTTTCTTTTATTTTGTGCCTTTGGTTACGTTCATATTAACGGACGCTAGTTCCACTACGCAATTGGTTACATACAATATCTCACCACTTTCATTAATTTATCATGGTTTTCAAAAAATATCGATAAAAGCTTTGTACGTAAAAATCTGATGATCCTAGCTTAAAGCCACATTATAAACACTTGCGCTACCACCATCAGTAGCGGTTCACCCTGCCAGTCCCCTCTTTAGACGTAGAATTAGTTTTTTCGGCAACATTCTGAGAGAATTGTAAAATTGTCCATCAATCGATTAAAAAATTAGCTATGCATCCACTAAAATGCGGAAAATTAAGATTTTTATGCTCACTTTTAAACTATTGAAAAAAAATTCAATACTTTGAACGAAGCTTCGACTAATCAGAGCCGAAAACAAAAACAAATTCCATCCATACTTATTTACCTGTCAGCTTTATGCCGAAGGGCACTTGCTGTCCAAAAAATCGTCTTCAATTCGGTCCATGAGCGCCATGTTGTCTGCGGAGGCCCGCAAGTTGTCTTCCACTTGATCGAATCACCTTGCTCACTGCGCGCCTGTCACCTTGTTCCAGTCGGCTCATTATCGAGAACCATTCTCACCGGGCTTTCGTCCGGCATCCTTACGACATGCTCAGCCCACCGTGATCTCCACTCATTGTATCTCCCAGCAGCTTATGCAACTTGTGGTTTATCCGCCTCCATCACGCACGCCGTGTCAGAATCGGCATATTGTGCAATTTTAATGCACCCCGAATTTTTCTTCATCAAAATTTAGCCTAGGGTCTAAGCTCTCAAATGAAAGTGGTTTTGAAATGTTCTATCTGGGAAAATCTGAATAATATGAGTTTGAATTTTTTTCAATGTTTTGACTATTTTTGCCCATTTATTGAAACGATTAACATAGAGTATGGTAACGAAATAAACAATGTGTGAGTGTGTATGTGTGCGTGTGTGTATGTGTGCGTGTGTGTATGTGTGCCTGTGTGTATGTGTACGTGTGTGTATGTGTATATGTGAGAGTGTGTGTGTGAGAGAGAGAGAGAAAATACAAAAAGAGCACTCGTTCGCCAAAATTTGCATAAATTGTTTTACTCCAGCAGGACGTGGAAAAGTGCATAACTAGAGTACACAGTAATAAGACCTTTTAATGCTGGGTGGGGGTTCTCAACATTATCAGGTCTCGAAGGCCATTCGAAACAAGTCAACATATGATCAATCGATGATAAGTTTTATTAATTTGAGAGAAAAAACCTATCCGTACACGGACAAGTTTAAGGTATAATCAATTATTGCGTTCGTAAGAAAAACTTTTTGTGCTTAAGCATGCCCACTTTGGTTTGCTACGGAAGTTTTGGGCAACTTAATTGTATATCTAAAACCCTATTTTGAAAATATCGGTCATCTTGATTTTATTTTGAAATCACTTTCTGTTTTTAGAATGATTTTTTTTTCAGTGTAAGATCTCAAATTCAATTTCGTTGATATTTTTCTAGAAAAGCTCAGACACTTTCTGAAAGTTTTCACAGTTGCTTAGGATAGTAAGGCCTATATATTCACAACGTTTCATTGAGTTTTGAGAGGGCGCTTCCAACTTCTGGTTGCAAAAGAAGGACTTGGACGATGTTCGAAACAGACCATTGGAACTATTCGCTGCGATTTTTGCTAAAAAATGGATGAATCAATAAGTTCCTGAAATGCATGAAAGATATCAGCAGTACATGTATCATGAACATTTTTCCTACCGATAAAGGTCATACTGTACAAACTAGAACACGATACTTCCCCCTTCCACCCCCTCTCTCTTTCTCTCTGTCACACACATACAAACTCAAAAAAACATTGTTCGTATCGTTACCATACCATATGTTACAATGTACCTAGTGCCTTTATACACGGGCAAAAATGATGGATAAATTAAAAAAAATTCAAACTCATTTTATTCAAGTTTTCCCCGATAGAATATTTTAAAACCACTTTCATTTGAAAGCTAAGACCCTAAACTAATATTTGGTTTAGAAAAATCCGAGGTGCATTGAAGTTGCATAATATACCGATTCTGACACGGCATGCCACGATTCATCTTCTATCTGCACTTCACCGCAGATGGCACGCAGCGCTTCGTTCGAAGACCCCAAGGGAGCTCCGTCACCTTGCTTCAGACCATCTAACGTCACAAACGCGACCGAAAATTCACCCACTGTCCTGACGCATGATGTGAAACCGTCGAACGTCGCACGTAACAGTTTAGTTAGATTTGTTGGGAAACCATGTTCTAGCATTATTTGCCAAAGCTAGTTGCGTTTCACTATGTCGTACGCCGCCTTAAAGTCAATAAACAGATGATGCGTCTGCAAGTTGTGTTCTCAAAACTTGTCGAGAATCTGTCTCAAGGTAAACATCCGTTGTACATCGCCCCACTCGAAAACCGCATTAGTATTCTCCAACGAAGGCTTCCTGCAACGGCCTCAGTCGCTGGAACAGGATGCGGGAGAAAATTTTGTAAACGGAATTGAGAAGGGTTATGCCTCGACAATTACTACAATCGAGTCTATGTCCCTTCTTATAGAAAAGCATTTGAGACCTTCCAACTAGTCCGTAGGTAGTTGTTCCTACACAGCCACTCGCTCCCGACTTTGGAAAGTTCGGTCGTTAAGCCGTCCTTCTCAGCGGCTTTGTGGTTCTTTAGCTCTTTGCAAGCATTATGCACCACGTCCAATGTTGGTGGGTCTACAGCTTGTCCGTCCTCCCAAATTTCTATCTTGTTCCCCTCGACGACTCTCCTATCTTCCTCACCGTTCAACACCATTTTAAAATGTTGCTTTCAACGCCTGGCCACCTGCGATTTATCGGTAATCAGGTTCCTCTCCCTGTCATTACACATGACAGGTGCTGGCACGGTCTGGTTCCTAATTCCGTTGATCGTTCTATAGAAGCTCCACGTGTTCCAATCTTTGTCCTTTTTGCGGTCGGATCAACCGCCCGGAATCCACGTTCCAAAGCTCCAAGTGCCCAGTTTTCAATCGTTGTCCTTTTTTGTTTGCCTAGGTCTATACCGATTGTTCCGATTTGTATCATTCTCTGGAATGTTCGTAGTATGTTTATTTCAGCATGCTGCCTTACTTGTGCTGCTATGCAAGGTCTCGCGACGGGGCTGCCGTCTTGGGTGTAGCTGGCGAGACACCGCATTTCATAGTTCGCCCGTCCGCTCCGGATCAGTCGCTGTTTGAGCCGCCCCTAACCTGGGGATCAGACGCTCAGGCAAGCTACTCTCCAAGGAGAACAGTTCCCCCTTCCCTGTCAGCATACGACCATGTTTCCACCGGTTCACCGATCTTCCCTTGGTTGCTCGTATCCCAGTCGGTACCACGTGGAGGTAGTGATAGGAGTTGCTGTGAAATATGCACAATAGACCACTGGGGTCTATTTTATGCAACTAGTATGGGTGTACTGCTGGTACGCATTTGCCCAGCCGTTTACCAACCACATTAGACACTTCGTGCAAAATTACCTAACCTCACTTCCGTAGGTACTTACTTCGTGGATAACCCAAAATGACATGTTTATCATTTCATTTAGAACAACTCGGAAAAGCACAACCTTTTCTCTCCTTTTCAAAACACTTTTCCCAACTGTTACCTTCTAGGATTATATCCACAACCGTGAAACATCACGATTAAAATTTCATTATAAAATAATATAATAATTCGTATTTGCAAATTACGCCCATTTAAATAACTAGCCAAGCATAACTACAACAGATAACCAAGAAAAACGAGGTACATTCAGTTTATAAGTTAGCTGGCAAGATGCTCCCGGGTTGGTACCACCAAATTGTTTCAAGAAAGTTATTACAAGTAAGTAAGCTAGAAGCTAACTTGGTTCTATATCAACCTTTGAAATATCCATATGCATCCAAATTGTATTTGGCCATTCTAGGCTATATTCCTTAAACCATAACTCGCAATCTTAGATATACAAATCCCTCCTCTAGGCATCATCTCGGTTTTGGGATAATCCCCATTGGGCAATTTGACCACTTAAGGCTGCTTTACAGACACCGGAGAAGGATTCCATGACATCTGCAATTAATTTCCGGCTTCTGAGCCTCATTGCAATACCGTGAATATCCATATTGGATGATATTCGGTTACGTTTACGGTTCGGAAATCGTAAGGAGCCAGCCGGATTCACCCGGACGCCGGATTCACCCGTTTCAGCATCTACAGTATCTTGGTACTATTGGACAACAATTAGAGCACCAAAAGAAAACCCGGCTCATGACGGCAGACTACCCTGAGCGATAGGATGCTGAGGAGGAAGACCAAGGTGCAACCGACCAAAAAGTGAAAAAGTATTGAGGTGTAATTTGCGTAACAATCTTTCACAGTGTATAAACTGATACCTTTCCAATGAGATCTCCCGTGCCTCTCACAGAAACCAATTTTGTTTCTCACTCTATATCATTACTTTGGATAGTAAAGACGCGTTTATAGTATTCAACGAGTTCTTCGTTTTATTCCGAAACGTCCGGTTATTCCTGGGTTGCCTTGTTAGGTTCTGGACCCAGAGTCGGTTCCGGATTGCGCGAAAAAGTAAAAGTTTCGATTCAATTGAAAACGCGGAGTGATATCTGGCTTACCTTCAGAATGGCGGAATCCGCACATGAAGAGATTCGCAGAGTCGCCATCTTTGATAACCAAAACTTCGTCTCGTGGAAATTTCGCATGACGTCCTTGTTTGAAGAACATGACTTGGTCAAGTGTATTGAGAGCGAAATCGACGACGTAGAGAAGTTTAAAGTGCTTGTGACGGACACGGAGGCTGTGAAGAAGGAAAAAGCGAAAAATATCGCGGAACGACAGAAGAAAAATAAGAAATGTAAATCCTTCATAGTGTACCGTATTCACGATGACCAGCTAGAGTTGCTTCAAGGGAAAAGCACTCCGAAACAGATGTGGGATACGTTAGTTCGAATCTACGAGAGAAAAAGTGTTGCCAAGCAGTCAAATCGCGAGCTTTTCGAGCTGCGCCACTCTAGTGGTACGTTGCAGGATTACTTTGTGAAGTACGACCGACTCATTCGTTTGTTCCAAAATGCTGGTGGACAAATTGATGATATTGACGTCGTGTGCCGTTTGCTTTTGTCTTTGGATGCTGAGTACGACACGGTTGTTACATCGATCGATAGTCAGCCCGAAGAGCAAAGCACGATGGAGTTCGTAAAGTGTAGACTTCTCGATGAAGAGATCAAGAGGAAGTCGGTCACAGTGAGTGAAACACATGGAGAGCAGAACGATTCTGCCGCGTTCAGTGGTAATGGTAATACCGCACGCAACCCGAAACTGAAAAAGAAGAAAGTGTTTAAATGCTTCGGTTGCCAGAAAGAGGGGCATAGAATTGCGAACTGCCCCGAGTTAGAGAAAAAAAAGAGAACAGTAAAGTCGTCGGCTTTTAGTGCAGCGCAGAGTGGTGATGGTGTGTTGTTCTTGATGGAGAATGGCAAGCGAGAACCACCGATGAATCGTGTGCAGTGGTTCGTCGACTCGGGTGCCACCGAGCACCCAAGTATGATGACAGTTCTACAAGGTATGCTACATTTTTGTCTATCCACGCACACAAACAAATCTCGTTATGAAAACTTTTGCGTTTTGTATGGAATTCAGAACATTTTTGGAAATTTCTCGTTTTATGTTGTTTTATATCTGATTTTTTTTTTGGTTGGAAAGTGAATCTCCAGTTGAAACACACTAGAAATTGATATTAATTGAGATTAAATGTGAAAGATTGCGACAATATGTCGAAATAAAATATATAAAAATGCTATATTTCTAATAGTTGGAGCATAATCTTAGTCATTGTCATAGCTCATGACTTTTGTTACTGTATGAAACATAAGCGACTCTATTTAGAAGCGCCATTAGAGTACAAAAAAAACGAAAAGTGCAAAAAGGTTACAGGCAAATTGATGAAAAACAGCATATTTTACCTAAACCGCAGCATGTTTATGTATTCCCCACAATTAAAACATGTTTCAACATAATTTCTATAACTTTTCAGGAAAGTATGTTTTATAAGTTTAGTTTAAAATGCAAAATCATTTCAAATTTCATACAAAATTGGAAAAAGTTCATAACGATCACTAATACTAATGCATCGACGTGAATAGCATACCTTGTAGAACTGTCATCATACTTGGACCGAGCACATATGCAATGACAAAAGCTTGTTTTCGAAGCTTTCGCTCTTGGAGAGACCTATAAAAATAGCCGTAGCGAAGAACGGTGAATGGGTGACCTCCAAGTACATCGGAGACGTGCCTTTTCTGTCAGTAGTCGGAGAAAAAGTGGTCAAATAAACAGTGAGCCAAGCATTGTTCATTCCGGAGGCAAGGTGCAATTTGTTTTCGATAAGCAAAATTGAGTCTGCCGGTATGAAAGTGATTTTCGCGAATGGTCGAATTGAAATTCTTCGAGGATCGACGGTGGTAGCCATCGGCGAAAGGCGAAATAAACTGTATGAGCTGAATTTCTTCTCGCGTCCGGGTAGTAGTGAAATGTTGTGTTTTTCGGGACAAATAAGCAAGGCTTACGAACTATGGCATCGTCGGTATGGCCATTTGGGAGAACGAAATCTGTCGTCGCTAATCAAGAGCGAAATTGTGAAGGGTATTTCGTTGAAGCACAGCGATGAAGCGACAGTGATCTGTTAACTGTGTGTCTGCGAAACAAACAAGAAATCCGTTTGCGCTGCGTGAAGAGCGTCGTGCGAGCCGTGTACTGGAGATTGTTCATTCGAACGTCTGTGGTCCGGTGACGCCTACTGGTTGGAACAATGTACGTTACTTTGTTAGTTTTGTAGACGACTGGTCGCGATTTACGATGGTTTTCTTGATCTGGTCGAAAGACGAAGTGGTGGATTGTTTTAAGCTTTATGAGGCACAAGTGACGGCTAAGTTCGGAGTTAAAATCTCGCGCTTTCGCTCGGACAATGGCGGCGAATATTCGTACAAAGAAATGCGTTCGTTCTGTGCAAATAAGGGCATAAAAATGGAGTTTACGGTGCCCTACAGTCCCGAACAGAATGGGATCTGTGAACGTATGAACAGAACTCTTGTTGAAAAGGCGCGTTCCATGTTGTACGATTTTGCTGTCGATCGTGTGTTTTGGGGGGAAGCGATACAAACCGCAACGTTTTGGACGAACAGAAGCCCATGTAGTGTTCTTGATTCAAATGTGACACCATATGAAGTGTGAGAAGGCAAGAAACCTGACGTTTCCAAGCTACGCGTTCTTGGGTCGCTCGCTTACTGCCACATCCCAAAAGAACACCGAAAGAAACTTGATGAGAAGACATGGTAAGGAATGTTGGTCGGATATTGTGCAAATAGATATCGTGTGTGGAACCCCAATAGGCGGCAAAACGTTGCAGTGCGTGACATCATGGTCGACGAGAACGCGAAATTCTCCGACGCTAGTGCAAAAGAAGAAAAGGTTCCAAAAGTGAGCGTCTGGGATTACGCTGAAGATAAAAGTGGACTCAATGACAATATGGACGATGATCAAGAGATCGAAGAAGATTCAGAACACAACAATAATCCAACAAATGATTCAGTTGTGTAAAGTGATTTTGAAATACGCGCTTCTCGAAATAAGCGAGTACCGGCATGGCATGCAGATTATGATATGACCTTCGCTGGAGTTGCGTTCGGTGCCATGGACTACGTGAATAATTTGCCGGATACTATTGCTGAATTAAGAACCCGAGCTGACTGGCCGAAATGGAAGGTGGCCATACATGAGGAGCTGGATTCGTTGCAGGCGATAACATGTAAGTGGATATTTCGTATGAAGCCTGGTGATGACGCACAGCCGTACCGCTTCAAAGCAAGAGCCGGGGATTCTGCCGAAAGAAAGGGTTTGATTTCACGGTTATATTTACCCGTTGCTAAATACCTTGCGCGTCCTACTAGCGGTGGCCAACCAGGAACGTATGCCGGTCCAACAAATGGATGTGCGGACGGCGTTCCTTAATGGAGAAATTTCCGAGAGCATATTCATGACTCAGCCGGAGGGTATGCGCCAAGAACCCGGTTTAGTCTGCAAGTTAAATAAGTCTCTTTATGGCCTCAAACAGGCATCCAAGACATGGAATAACAAATTTCATGGCTTTGTGACGAAATTAGAATTTCGACGATCGAAGAGCGATCAATGCTTATATCTACGTGGCACTAGCAAAGAGAAAGTTTTCTTACTTCTTTATGTAGACGATATTCTTGTCATTGGGCTTGACTTATGCGAGACAGAAGTGGTCAAAAGGAGTCTGGCCAAGGGTTTCGATATGACAGAAGGCGGAGAAATTTCAAGTTTCCTTGGAATGAAAGTTGAACGGGGCCTGCAACATCGAACGATGAAAATAAGTCAACGTAGGTACCTGGAAGCTTTACTCGATTGTTTCAATATGGCCGATTGCAAGGCAAGCTCTGTACCGATCGAATGTCGCTTTCGCTTGGAGAAGGGCATCGAGGAAAACCGTACGAAAAAGCCCTACAGAGAACTAATAGGTCGTCTCATGTATGGATCCCTTACCACTCGTCCGGACCTGTCGGCTGCAGTAAATTATTACAGCCAGTTTCAGTCCTGCTCTAGAGAAGAGCATTGGACCCATCTAAAACGCGTTTTGCGCTACATCAAGGGTACACTCGATCTAGGCCTTCAATACACGGGCAAAGATGACCCACAGTTGAGAACTGCCTTCTGTGACGCCCACTGGGCGAACGATATCAATGACAGACGGTCAATCACCGGATATCTTTTCAAGGTGTTTTACTGCACAGTGATTTGGACAACCAGGAAACAACGTGCAGTATCTTTATCCTCAACTGAAGCCGAATTGTGTGCTCTCTGCGATGCCACCTGTGACGGTGTATGGCTTATGCGTTTACTTGAGGACATTGGCTACAAGATCGAGGAGCCAGTGCCGTATCATGAGGACAATCAGTCCACAATAAAAATCATCGAAGGACCTCGTGATCGAAGCAGACTCAAACACATCGATATCAAAAATTGCTTCATAAAAAGTTTGGTTGAGCAAGGAAATGTTGTGCTGAAGTACATACCAACTGAAAATCAGGAAGCTGGCATCCTTACTAAAGGGTTGGCGGCTGGTCAATTTCAACGACTTCGAGCTGCCATAGGATTGCGAGATTCCGTTAATTAAGGAGGGGTATTGAGGTGTAATTAACGTAACAATCTTTCACAGTGTTTATACTGATACCTTTCCAATGAGTTCTCCCGTGCCTCTCACGGAAACAATTTTTGTTTCTCACTCTATATCATTACTTTGGATAGTAACGACGGGTTTATAATATTCAACGAGTTCTTCATTTTATTCCGAAACGTTCGGTTGTTCCTAGGTTGCCTTGTTAAAAAGTACCTGGCAAAACATGGACATACATGGGCACACATGTCAGGAAGCGGTAGTCCCGTCCACAGGAGCTGAATAAGATGATCAAGACAATTTTCCCGGCGACTCGTAAAGTGGCGGTGGTGATGGACGACGAGACCTATCTCCTCACCCTAAATGGCAACGACTGGTAAGGCACTTCGTATTTTACTCCAATATTTTTTTGGGATTCGCAAACCATATTATTCATCGACTACCTTAATTATGGAATGAAAAAAATAATAAAATAAAATTAAAACTTAAATTTAATAAATAAATTGGTCTCACGATAAAACGAAAAGTTACTCAAATCAATCTTAAACAAGGTTGATAAAATGTCGCTGGAAAAATCTCTCGGTAATCAAACCGAACGGGATATTTTCCTAAAATGCAATCTGCTAAGTTCCTACAAGTGAATCTCCACCACGCTAAAGGCGCATCGGCAGTCCTTAGTAGAAGATTCAAAAAGGAGGAGCTAGACATGGTTCTTATTCAAGAACCATGGTGCATTAAAGGTAAAATATTAGGGATTCAAATGAATTCTGGCAAACTATATTACGACGGTTCACAGAGTTCGCCAAGAGCTGCAGTTCTTGTGAACAAAGCATTAAAATGCTATCCTGTGACAGAATTTGTAAAACGAGATATTGTAGCGGTTATGGTTCAGGTGCCAACCACCAGGGGGAATACTGAGGTAATTGTTGCTTCGGCTTATTTTCCAGGTGAAATAAATGAGGCGCCTCCTCCTGAGATTGCTTCGTTTGTCAAATTTTGCAGAGACAATAATAGGGCATTCATCATAGACTGCGATGCCAACGCTCACCATACAGTTTGGGGGAGCAAGGGCGTCAATGGTCGTGGTGAGTGCCTATTGGAGTTTCTCTCGTCGAATAATATAGATATTTGCAATAAAGGTAACAAACCAACATTTGCAAACGCTATCAGAGGTGAAGTTTTGGATCTGACGCTATGCAGTCCAGCAATTTCGGAGAAAATTGCTAATTGGCATGTGTCGGATGAAACCTCACTATCTGATCACAAGCACATTTTGTTTGAATGGATTGGTGGGAAACCATCATCTGTTACTTACAGAGATCCTAAAAAACAGACTGGGATCAATATGCACAATATTTGCGAAATGATTTACCTTCAAATTGTAGCAGAATTGAAACAGTTTCAGAACTGGAATCTATGACAATTCAGCTAAATGAAATGGTGATAAATGCATACAATAATAGTTGTCCCGCCAAACAATCGTCATCAAATAGGGACGTGCCATGGTGGAACAAAAAGCTAGAAAGTCTTCGAAAAAATAGTCGAAAACTTTTTAATAAAGCAAAACGTACATCAGATTGGGCTCAATATAGAAGAGCCTTAACTGAATATAGCAATGAAATCCGGAAATCTAAAAGGAGGTCTTGGGTTCAAATGTGTGAATCTATAGAAAGAACTCCAGTTGTTTCCAGATTACAAAAGCCAAAGATCATACCGTTGAGCTTGGCAATCTAAAGCGTCACGACGGAATCTATACTAGTGGTCCTCGTGATACCTTAAATCTAATGATGGAAACGCCTTTTCCCGGTTCTATTGAAAAGACGGATTCAGCCATCTCTGATTCAGTTGAAATTTGTTCTACGCAGACTAGCTCTTGGTCTGCTGGAATGGAAAATACTGTATCAGATGTGGCGGATGAAATTTTTACGAGAACCAGGGTGGAAAGTGCTATGAGATCCTTTGAGCCTTTCAAGTCTGCAAGTGTAGATAGAATATTTCCAGCATTGCTTCAAAAAGGTGAAGCAATACTAATTCCTTCTCTCATTGAGATTTTCAAGGCCAGTTTAAGGTTGAATCATATTCCATCAAAATGGAGGGTATTAAGAGTAATCTTCATACCTAAAACTGGGAAGCGTGATAAGACGCATCCTAAATCATTCAGACCCATGAGTCTTTCTTCGGTTTTGTTGAAGACAATGGAAAAAGTGCTGAATGATTTCATTCATACATCTTACATGCAAACAAAACCACTGTCAAAGATCCAGTTTGCCTATCAAACTGGAAAATCTACTATAACAGCGCTTCATACGCTGGTCATGAAAATTGAAAAGTCACTTTCAGCTAAAGAAATTGCTCTGGGCTCTTTCTTGGATATTGAAGGTACTTTTGATAATGCGTCCTATTCTTCAATGTCTAGTGCAATAAAGAACAAAGGATTTCACACGAGCATTGTTAACTGGACTCATACCATGCTTGCAAAAAGAGAAATCACTTCTGAGTTGGGAGGTTCGTCTATTACGGTAAGGGCAACGAAAGGATGTCCGTAAGGAGGTGTTCTTTCGCCACTTATGTGGTGGTGAACGATCTTCTCAAAAGCTTAGAAGCAAAAGGTTTCGAAGTTGTGGGCTTTGCAGTTGACATAGTCATCTTGGTAAGAGGAAAGTTCGACAACATAGTTTCGGAAAGAATGCAGGAGGCTCTGGAGTATACCCAGTCTTGGTGTATAAAGGAGGATCTCAGCATTAATCCGACAAAAGCTGTAATCGTACCATTCACTAGAAAGAGGAAATTCAATCTGAAAACTCTCAAGCTTGGAAAAGTAGAAATTCCATTCAGTGAACAGGTTAAATACTTAGGAGTTATCCTTGATGCCAAGCTAAACTGGAATTCACATCTTGACTATGCAATCAACAAGGCGGTCAGTGCATTATGGTTGTGTTCCAGAACCGTTGGGAGAAAGTGGGGCTTGAGAACGAAAATGGTGATGCGGATATTCACATCTATCATACGTCCAAAACTGACCTACGCTGCGTTAGTGTGGTGGCCAAAAACCAAAGAGTCCACCGCTAGAACAAAGCTAGATAAAGTTCAACGACTTGCGTGCATTGCTATAACAGGAGCAATGAAAAGCACCCCGTCAAAAGCTCTTGATGCAATTCTTCATCTGCTGCCGTTGTACGAACACGTGCAACTAGAAGCAGAAAAGAACAAAAACTATCTAAAAAAAAAACAAAAAGAAAAAAAAACTAAAAAGAACAAAAACTATCTTGTCAGGTGATCTTGTGGGTCACCTGACTATACTGGACTTTTTCAAAAGAGGGCCAGTGATGAGTATGAATGGAGACTGGATGGCACCTCAGGATAACCATGATATTCCTTACAAGGTATGCGAAACGTCGCGTACAGACTGGGAAGTCGGAGTTCCTGATGTCCGTCCCGGTTCAACGATATTTTTCACAGATGGCTCAAAAATAGGTACCAAAACTGGTGCAGGAATCTTCGGCCCTGGAATTAATATTTCAGTGGCAATGGGACACTGGCCAACAGTGTTTCACGCAAAGATTTTTGCAATCATTGAATGTGCGAATGTGTGTCTGACTAGGAAATACAAACATGCAAATATTTGTATTTTCTCTGACAGTCAAGCAGCACTGAAAGCACTTGATGCTTATAAATGTACATCCGAGATTGTCTGGGAATGTATTCTCACATTGCGACAGCTATGTCTAACAAACTCAGTAAATTTGTATTGGGTTCCAGGACATTGTGGCATTGGTGGGAATGAAAAGGCAGACGAACTTGCAAAACAAGGATCTAACTCACAGTTTATCGACCCACAACTAAAAAAAGGGGGCCGAAAATGGAGCTTAAACGCTGGGAGGAACAAAAGGTGATAACCAATTGGTTGGATGTCAAAAAGTGTTCCCAATCTAAAAGATTTATCACACCAAACGAGAATCATTCGAAAAAGCTCCTAGAGCTCAACAAAAGAGCTCTTTGTACATACGTCGGCCTAGTAACGGGGCACTGTCCGAGTAGATATCATTTAAAGAACATTGGCCGGGTTCAGGATGATATCTGTCGTTTTTGTAATGTGGAAAGCGAGACATCGGAACATCTGCTGTGCAGTTGTGGTGCATTATTTAAACGCAGATCAAGGTTTCTTGGCAGTGGCTGTTTACAGCCCAAAGAGATTTGGTCTTTGAATCCTGGGAAGGTGATTGGCTTCATAAACCATATTTCACCTGACTGGGAGCGTGTCGGTGCAGGTACCTGATCACTCAACAATAGTGGTCATTGTATTTTGCAAGGGGACACGTATAGCAATTGACTGGGATATATTACAAATGTTCACATCAATGGACAACGTAATTCTAATTCCCTAACAAAAAAAAAATATATGGTACAGTAATCAACAAACAATAGTATTGTACATTATTAGATCGATTGAAGGTTTTCAACAAGACAACGCACCCACTCATGCTGCTTGCGATACAACCGAAAATTTGAATGAGCTGCGCTATAAACTTGTTAGCCACCATCTATATTTGTCAGAATAAAAGTCCGAAGCCACTGTTTCCCCCTTGAAAATGTGGCGTAAATGAAGTAATAGAGTTGAAAACAAATGATTATTTTGTAGGGTTGGTCGGGTTTGATATTCTTCAAACCGTTACTCAACCCAAACCCGATTTTTTTTTTCGGTTAGAACCCGAGACCGACTCGAGCCTGAAATAATTTTTTTCCTCGCACGATCCGAGCCCGAAATTTTTTTTCAGCGATTTTTTATACAAATTTGAGCATGATCCAGAGCTTTGAACCACGAGCGAGCGGTATCAAAATATAAGTGACTTTCATGGTTGCATGATATTAGACATCGTTATCTGATTATTTAAGATGGTCGGGTTGCAATTTTTCTAACCTGATTTTTTTTTTGCACCAAACCCGGATCCGACCCATACCCGACATTTTAAAAAAAATTCACCTGGACCGGTACGGGTCGAACCCTGCCATCTCCACTATTTTGAAGAACCTGGCGCGCGGCACCATCAACCGGCATCTAAATTTGATGTAATTTTGACACAATCTAACAATCGATGATAGTTTTGAAATAAAATATTCGAGCAAAACATTACAGCACACCAACTGCACACATATCGTAACGTTAATTGTCAAGAACTTAGTGCAGCACATAACCAAGAGCAGGCTTTTTAAGCGGAAACAAATCTGGCAACAATTCATCGCTGATCTCTTCAGAACATGTTCTCTCTCCCGCTCCGCCGCTAACAGGGAGAATAAGTTTCCGGCCAGTCGGGCCCCATCCCTTTCCCTTTATCGGCAGATACGAACTGGATGCTGCGTGACTCCAAGGACTATGTTTTGGCTGCGACCGCTGCCAGTTTAGGTTGAGATTTTCTCGCGTTTGGTTCACTAGCTGCTAGCTCGACCTAGCCTGCGGTGTGTTGGTTTTGCGAAAACGTTTCACTGAAAGAGCATAATCTGTGCAGCCTTCAAATTTTTGTTTTCTTTTTTGTCGTAGCCAATCGAAGAAATTTTCGCCAGACGGGATACTTTAAGTGAATGTGCAGTGTGATAACGAGGGGAGAGCGGTTCGGTCCCACAGGAATAATGATTGTGAATTCGTTAATTTTTGTGTAAATAATAACGAGGAGTGAGATGGTTTATGACCCCCGCCGTGGGCAGATAGCTAAAGAAGTAAATATATATATATATATATATATATATATATATATATATATATATATATATATATATATATATATATATATATATATATATATATATATATATATATATATATATATATATATATATATATATATATATATATATATATATATATATATATATATATATATATATATATATATATATATATATATATATATATATATATATATATATATGTGTGTGTTAAAGGAAGGTGGGATTAGGGAACTGCTATTGGGGTCTCGCTCGACGGAAAAATAAGTAACCAAGCGTTGGTTAAAGTGCCCGTCAATGGAAACCGTTCACCAGTATCATGGGGGTTTTGGGCGTGAACAGTAGTGGGCCAAAGGAGGAGAATTTAATTTTCCCGCTCGCTGTTAGTCCTTTCTCGTCCCATCCTAAACGATTTGTAATATTGGATTCTAATATCTGCAATCGGAAAACAGTCAAAGGATATGTGCTGAACGACAAGACAATACCGCGGGGCTGAGTTGGCCTGATGTTATTCGACTGAACGCTCGGTGATTCGCTGTACAGAAAATAAGAATGGATTTTCGTAATCGGTGGGTAACGTGTGCTCGGATTATCCTACTCGTCATGCCGGGTCTCGAGAAAAAGGCATAGGCGGACTGTTATGCAATCATACTGGGTTTTAAGTTTACATTTTTGTGTGCGCCGCCTTTCGGCTGGTATGAAGATACTTTATACGGCGCTACAAGTTAGTGGTGGAACAGAGAAATTGGAAACGGGAAAGTTACTCAGCAAATTGTAAAATTCGCACTGGAGAAGCACTAACCAATAGTTTGTTGGGCAAAAGGGGGTATCCGGTATTCGGTGGACTCGTTCCATTTGCTTAATTTGAAATCTATACCAGCACGATGACGCCTGCAATGCAATGCTTTTAGAAAATTGCAGTTTGCACACATAACAGGTTGCACATTAGTGTTTGGAGGACCGCTCAAGTGGAGCAATCATTGAAATACCTGTTAAATGAAGTTTGCAGTTGATTGAGAATTCTAGTGTGCTCAATACATTGATTGGAAGTCAGTCTTATATGTTATGTTCTTTTTGCAGCTTCGACAAAGTGAAATACTTTTTCATCAATCATACATTACAACATTAGAATGTTTTAAAATAAAACTGAGTTTAACTTAAAGCCAGTGAATGTGTATATTTCGTGAAAAAAACAAGTTTAGTACCTGATCTGTGAGAATTATTTCCATTCTAGCAAACTGCTCGATCTACTTGCTTTAATCGAATCACCAAATTTGAATTAACATCCAACGTCGGGCACTGTGTTAAACCTTGTAATCCAATCAATATACCCACCCTGTTGCGGATTCCAAGCTCTGATAGAGGGTGAGCCCATTTTGTTTTACGAATGGTAATGTAGTCAAAGCAATATTTGATTTAGGGCTCAAGCTTTTTCCTGCTCAAATACCGGTATTTGTTATTCGTATCAGAACTACTACCAGGGGAAATATTTATTAGCTTCTGTTTGAACTTGTTAAAGTACCATCATTTGGACTAATGGTTCACATTTGATATAGATTGGTATTGATTGAGTACTACTGAACCACTACTGAAAATGACTAGCACTTTTATGGTAAAATGAAACAATAGAAAATAATTCAATTGAATATTTTGTGAAAATTTAATTCCAAGCCATACAAATTAATGTTATTCTGTTTTAAATTAACTTCATTTTCAAATGAAACAACCCTGATACAGCAGATATTCCCAATTAAAAATCTCCCCGGGTGATAATCCATTCAAACGTCTTACTCCCCCTATCACCAATTCCGCGTGACAGCTCGTTTCCGCCGTTAATCAGCAAGTGACAGGCAAAATTCCGCAATGTCATTAATTTACAAAGCGCAATTATCCTGTGTCGTATTTTGCCAATTACATTTCGATTTGCTGTGGGTGCGTCACGGCGAACGTGACAGAAAGCTTTTCTTTGGCTGATTAACATCTTATTTCAAAATACAGCGAAAATTGCTAGAACAGTTGCTTAATGTGTTATCTCGGATTACAACTTAGGCATGACAGGTTTTTGGACATATGGCCTTTACGTGTGCGATACAATTTTGCGTTAAATTCTGTGTCTCTTAAGAAAAGGTCGAATCATTGCAAACGGAGCACACTCCTCCTAATATGCGAAAGGAATTATGTGTGGCTCCTGTCCCCAACATATTGCAAGTTTTAGAATCGTTCTAAAGTAATGGCCTATTTATCCCAGATCAATATCTAAAATGAATATCAAGAGAGACAGTCTTGTGGGTATCCATCGAATTGCTCTTTTGAAACAATGTCTAGGCCCTTGTTGTTGAAAATTGTGAAGTGCTTTGGTATCGCAAGGACAGTATGCAATTGATTTGAAAGGTATTTGTGTGCTAGAATTGAGAAAAATTTGTTTTGTGGATTTTGATTCGAATTTTCATTGAGAAAAATTTGTTTTGTGGATTTTGATTCGAATTTTCATTGCTAACTTTTGTCTTCATAGTTCAATCTAGTTCATAATCATCATAGTTCATCTGTTAGTAGCCACCAACAGTCTGGCATCAATTAAAAAAACTTTTTTTGCTTGTTGAAAATTGTCCTAAATGGGCATAAGAAGGGTTTAAAAGACTGATAGGTGATGGGAAATAGGTTTTCAAGCATCTTTGAGTGACCTCTTGTGTCAATTGAAAAAAAAATTTTTTTGCTTCTGAAAATATTTCTAAATGGGCATAAGAAAAGTTTAAAAATACTGATAGGTTATGGAAAATAAGTTTTCGCGCATCTTTGACTAAGCATTAACATTCTTGCATAAATTAAAAAAAAAAATTTTTCGCTTCGATATAACGTAACTCGATATAACGTAACGAAAATAAAAATAAAGTTGCCTTATATCGAGGTATGACTGTACTTTCAACACATTTCACCCATTTGAACCCCTGACCTCGTCTTAGATTTTCTGATTCCATTGCTATCTTCCGTTAAGGCCAGTCTGAAGCACGTTTTGCTCTATTCAAAAGTTTTCGACTATTTTTTCGGAGACTCTCAAGCTTTTGGTTCCACCAATTTTGAAAATAATTCTTTGTACGTATTGATCCCAGACCGTTTTTTTAGGATCTATAAATGTAACAGATGTTGTTTTTTCACCAATCAGTTGAAACAGAATATGCTGGTGATCGAATAATGAAGTTTTATCCGACACATGCCAACTATTAATTTTCTCAGCAATTGCTGGACTGCGTAGCGTAAAATTGTGTAAACGTTGGCTTGTTCCCTTTATTGTAAATAAGTATATTATTCGATGAAAGATACTCCAATATGTACTAATCATTGTAGATAATATTGCGGATAATAGATAGGGCGGGTAATTAAATAAGAGGTACGATAAAATGTAAAAAAAAAAAAAAATCGGCGTAATAAAATTTGGATTAAACGTTTTCGATAAGCGTGTATCGGCCCTACGATTGAATAAATCAATCGTGTGAAAGTGAATGAATCGCAAGTCGCGTTGACGGCATTCAATCGTTTCGCTCATATACGAGTATGAATTAACTCATAAACTAAACTTTTCAAGGTGGCAGCACTGTATCCCTTCTTGACCATTGAGTGTCCTTCGGGTTTCTTCTTAACCATCAAAACCCCTTTAAAGAAAGCAGACCGGAAATTCGAGTCAGTTTTGAGACAGACGTGAATAAGAGTTGACCCGTTGTGAAGTGACCAGTCGAAAAAAAAATTATTCGAATATGTTTCAAAAATGGAGAAATCCGACAATCACGACTAACGCTTGTCTTGCTCAATACACTTGCTCCTCAAACTAGTTGTTTTGTTTTGTTGTTGTTTGTTGTTTGTTAGACTGACTCGATTTAATTCATTCCTTCGAATCGTTTGAGATTTGTCCGGAATTGATTTGAGCAATTCCGAGCAAAAAGCGGCATTTCTAATGTTTCTAATATTTTGCAATTTTTTATTAAGGCCGTTACAAATTTTATTTTCATTTTATGTCTCCCCCCTTCAAAAATCTTGAATATTGGAAGGGGAAGAAAAAAAGGCTCAAACCGTTTTGTTCATTTCATTGGTTTTCCGACAGCATAAATGCTTAATTTAGCAACAAGCAAGTCAGGTGACAGCGAGAGTATCGTCGAAAAGCAAGCGAAATAAATAATAATAATAATAAAGTGTTATTTTTCAACATCTATTTGAGTGCAAGTTACAGACGTCAAAACTTGCACAGAAACTTCAATCAAAGATATTTCTTTTGTTTCGTCTCACTGTTATTTATTTTTTGCCACCCCCTCTGCTAACTTTGATAACCTTGGACATAAAAGAATTCGAAATTTGTATCAGCCAGGATTATAAAAAAATGGAGTTGAAAACATTTAATATTACAAATTTTATTCTTGAAAAAGGTAAGAAATGAAAATCAAACTGTTATTTTTTTTCAATACTATTGGTTTCTTGACAGTGACATATGCTCAATTTAGCAACAAACAAGTCCAGTGACAGTGAGAGTGTCGGCAAATAGCAGGCCAAATGATTGTTATGTTTTTTATCTACATCCTATTGTTTTTACAGATAATCGATTAATTCGACTTTTGGTTTATAATTTATGTTAGCTACAATTTCAGTGTATGTCAAATGAACGTTTACGGACTCGGAATAATTACAGGCAGATGTTACTGAGAGAACAATGTTGATCGAAAATTTTCAAACAGAAACACGTTATAAAGCACTTGTACACTAGCACATGGTGACCTTATTACTACAACAGAATTTTTGTTGAGGGTGTATGTGGCTGATGTCGCTGGTAGCGGATTTTATATGACCTACTGAACATCAATCGAAGTCGCCGCTAGTCTTTCAATAAAAAAACTTCCGCGGATCAGCCATTTAGTTACATCAATAATCTCTTTATTATAATTTTTTTTTCAATAAACTTTTTTTTTTGAAAACTGTTGAGAATTATAACTTTAAAGTAGTAAAATAACCGCTGCATACCTTACACATAATCCAAACCTCCAAGTCTTCTCATTTATGCCGAGTATAAACCTTTGAACATTCAATTCACAATCAAGTTTAGGTGGTTTTTAGTTTGGTGGTATTGGAAACAAGCCTCAAATGACTAATATTATCGAAAAAGTTTTATGTAATGTTTTCTCATTTTTTTTTTCTTTCGAAGGGTTACTAATTCTCTATCAACAGCGAGTCCTCCTTTGCAATCTGGCCACATTGTATATTTTCTGAATATGGTGTATAAATAAATCGTCCAGCTCAAACTGATGAAAGATAATGAGGTGGGATTATCGTCTTTTTCTCTTTCAAAGCATTTATATGAAACTATCGAGCTTTTCGTCTCCTTGATTGTTATGGCTTAGAGCATTATACTAAATGGTAGTAAAATCAGTAAAAAACTCCTATCTGATTTATTTTGCTCTTCTGGCACTTATAAATGATGATAAAACTCGCTAGGTGTGTTATGCTCGGATTACCGCTAAAATGTATCATTATCGGCCCAATGTTTTTTTTAGCGCAAAATTCTTTCAAATATTTACTGGTATACTCAAACTTCTTCTGCGGAATGTGTTCAGAAAGTTTCATACAGATTGTCTACCAATTCTTTTCATGAGAAACATTCAAAAAAGTTAAAGGGTATGTGCTTGAGTGTACAAACGTAGGCTTGACGTGGGACTATTGTGGGTGTAAAGATTTAATTCTGCCATAGCCATAGTACACAGCAAACGTACAAATATCAAACACAACAATCTATGAAAACTTAACAAAAAACACATACACCTGTCATAAACCATAGCATACAAACAAATAGGAAAATTAATTAACTTGTTGCCTATAAAAGCATTCTCTCATGAATAAATTTACCTCGGATGAATGTATTTTTGCACACACATACACGTTATACACACACACGCTATATACACACACTACTCACAAGCACACGCTCTCAGACACACCCACGCTACTTACACACACACATACACACACACCACTTACATACACACACCACTTACACACATACACACACACATTCACACACACACACATTCACACACACACACACACACATTCACACACACACACACATTCACACACACACACACACACATTCACACACACACATTCACACACACACACACACATTCACACACACATTCACACACACATTCATACACACGCTAACGCCACTCACACACACACATACACACGCTAACGCTACTCACACACACACATACACACGCTAACGCTACTCATACACACGCTAACGCTACTCAGACACACACACTTGGTATACGACACACTTGGTATACGACACACTATACCTACACAAATTACTATCGGCAGCATCCAAACGGCTTACAAGTCTTCCAATGGTCCCTTCCAGCGGTTTCCAATGGTCCCCAGTGCCGATCACGTCCAGTTTCGGGCTGTATTCCAACAACGATATCTGAATTAGATTACCACTGGTGGGGTCCAACTCAGATCGAAGGGAAGCCGAACTGTTCGCTTTGACGGTCGACCAGGGAATGATCTTCTCTTAACACGGAGTGTCCTTTTATAGCGTCACTCAGTGTGGAAACTTGGGTGATTGGGGGTAAACTAATCACGTGGAAGCATCTCTGCTTTCTTTCTTCGTCGCTTGCGTTGGGTGATGAATGCGATGCCAATTGGCTGGCATTGCTAGCCAATGACTGAATGCGTGAAATCATTCCGTCTATGTTTTTGAAGTCTGCGTTAGGGAAATATACCAATCGTATGAGAGATGTATGTGGATATTCGACCTTCAAACTATCCCGCAATTTTCACGGAGTAATAAGAAAATGTTAACGGAAATTATCATGTTATACAAATTTTGTATGTTTCAGCTTTCCAACGGTATATTAACTATTGAAATCGGAACAGTTGTTTGAGCGCTATTAGCATCTAAAATCTTCCATTCCGCCAACCAAAAACGTTACATGTTCAATCCAGTTTTCCCAGAAGGTACCTTAGTATAGTGAAGAAAGACGTAGTCCCACGTCAAAATGATTCACAATTTGCACTTATTTCAAAATGTCTTCTGGGGCCGTTTTTCGACCTTTGACTATCATCCCGGTTCCGGAAATATTTGTTTTGAATGTATTCTGCCATTTTTGGTTGCATTTCAGTAATCGAACGTCGCCATCTTAAATTGCATAATAACCTCGTAGTCATATGCTTCTAGGTATCATCGCGATTTCAAAAAGTAGTGCTGGGACTTCGGTTCGGATATATTCGTGATCCGGATATCCGGAGCTCGGATCACGGATAGGTAAACGAATACTATCCGGATATCCGAATATCCGGATACGGATTATCGAATAGTCGGATATCCGGATATTAACCATCCGGATATTCTAAATGCTTCATACGATTCAATAGATGTGAACTGCGATTCATTATTACTACAAAGAAAAGTCTTTTTTTTTCAATTTTTTCTGAGAAACAACGAATTTCTTCATTCGAAATTGTTTTCAACTGACTCGACATTTTAACGAATTAAATTTTTTTCGTTGTTCTAAATAGCGTCAATAATAATTAGGCTGACCAGATTTTCTTGGGATAAAAACGGGACAAATGGGTTCAAAAAACGGGACACATGATAAGATTGATTTTCGGAAACTTTCAATAACAAAAGTATGCAAACAAATATTTGTTGCTCTGATGAACCTTTTTTTAGTATGCCTGAAGGAAATTGGGACTGAAAAAACCATTGCGACCATCATATCAATTATCTTTTGTGGCAGACCCTGATGAACCTACCGGATCCTGTACGATACTTAGCGTTTGATGAACTTTGCGTAGAAGAGTGTGATTTTTTGCAATAGGATCCTAAAATTTGTCACTTGCATGATCGAGATTTTGACTAATAATTATCATGGTCTCATCTTCAATCGCGACTTTTTCGTTAGTTCACCGTAGGGGATGCCCTTCCCAGTGGTGCGGTACTGTCAGGAAGGCACAAAATGTAGGGGATTTGTGGGTAAAATGAACAGGGTGGTAAAATGGACACCCGTTTAAATCTCGACTATAACGTTGAAAAATAGTACAAACTTCTTTTGCACCTTATCTTAGAGGCACTAGAAACTAATTTAGACAAAGTATGCGACATGAAACAGTCAAACAGTCAAAATAATAAACAAAAACAAAAAACGAGTGTACATTCGTGGTGATGATGTTATTTTTGGCCTGCAAAAAATAAGGTTTTTTCTTGTGTAAAACAGTATTTTATAACGATTTTTTTGCAAATATCTGCACTCAGACTACTAACCAGCAAAAATCATCAAAGGTTAGTAATAGTTTAAATGATTTTCTTGATATATTTAGGTATTTTCAATAATATGTATGTGTGGGTTAAATGGACAGCCCACGGTGATGATTAAAAAATTGTATTAATTTCCATTGAAAAATCTAGATGCTTCGTGTTTATATCAGAAAAACCCAAAGGTAAACTCGGACAAATGAACAGATGATCGCGGCTAAACGTACCGTTGAATGCGGAATGTCCGTAAAAAAAGCTTTCGATATTTCTCAGTTCCTTGCGGATAAGTTCATATATTGTTATTAATCCTACGACAAACGGTGAAAACTGAGCTGTTGGTGAATGCATAAGTGTGTCACGTGCTATGGAACAACATTTTACTATCCGTAAGAAGATAATTATTGTTCACGCCCAAGGTGTTCATATTACCACCTCCTTAAGTTCATTTTACCCAAACGTGTCCTTTTACCCCCAAAAAACTGCTTTCGAAAATGCTCATGAAAACTACGAAAAATACTATATTTGAGTACTTCTTCTCATTTTTTGTATCAACCATTAGTGGCTCAGTTGCGCTATCGTTATCGACCCATAGTTGTAGTGTTAAACTGTGGTGGAAATTGGGAAATGGCTTAGGGTGTCCATTTTATCACCCCTTCCCCTACTCAGTAATATTAAAAAAAGTGGAAGAGGTTGTTTATAAGAAACGACCGCAAGGTTAACGTAGAATTACGACAGCCTGTCTTATGTCAATATTTTTTTGCAATAGCTTTGGAAATACACTCGATTAGGGTTAATAATTTTAATGGAAGCAGATTATTGTGTGTTTGATACTGCTGTTAATGAGGTGTTATGACTTTTCTAAAACTCTTGAACTCTTCAAATATTCATTTGTGTTCTTCAAATTTCAGTTGTTCAATTTAATATCCGATGAAATGTCTGTTTATTATCTGATGAAGCTCTTATATAGGCCAAATGATGCATTCCCAATTTACTAGGTCCATAACTCTGCCGACCGTGCTTGGGAAAGCAATCGTATAACGACCAATCAGAGGTCGAATTTTGTGTTTTGATAAGGCTTAAGAATTTTCAATAGTACAATAGTTCGAATGATAAAATTGCAATTCCATGCATTTGGTAGGAATCTTAGAAGATTTTCTCATCGATTGCTGCAAAAATGAAGGAAATCCATCGAAAACTAACCGATTTATTAGCATTTGAAATTGGACATATTTCTCACTTTTTTCGGTTTTAGATTTTCATTTTACATCCCTGTGTAGCCGAACTTCCTGAGAGAAGTATTCTACTTCAAAATTAAATCTTCAATAATTCATTTGTTGTCCTTATTAGGACAATTGTTCAATTTATCATATTGCCCCTTGTATGACTATTTGGACTTCTGTGATAATCATTCATTGCCCAATTTCTTATTTCGCTCTATCGAATTGACACCTCCGTAGCGCAGTGGCAGTTTTTTTTGGGTTCATTGTTTGTTTTGTTTTTCATTTGCAACATTAAGTATATATTTTTGAGCAGCTTTAGTTGAAAATTAGGTTGAATATCAAAACAAAACTAAGTGTTACATGATTGATTGGGTGATACTGAGTATCGATACTTTCTCAATTGTCATAGTATCGATACCACACCTCACGGTTTCAAGTATACTTTATTAATATATATAGGTATCAAGCCTTGACCATTGCTGGAGTGATTTTTTTTAACTCACCAAGGTAACAGTCATGATAGGGATTTTTTTTTTGTCTATATAATAAAATATTTCTGTCAAGCGTTTCGATAACGCTAGTATCGATACCCATCACCCAAACTGCGAAATCGTGTGCGAGATTCGACTGTGATAATCGTGTATTTCGGGGTAGTCCAATTTGGCGTAAAAGTCGCAATAGGATGTAGTGTTTATCTTACATCTCTGTGTTACCTTGACAGTGAGGACTAAGGCGCACGGTCAACACAATAAGAAAGGTGTTTTCACATGGAAAACTAGACACGGCTTTACTGGAGGAAGTGTTGGCAAATGCATCTACCGCTAATACCGCTGCTATCATACGAAAGCGCGTCGTTTCATGTGGGGAATATCAACAACGAAAAATGACGCGCGTCTAAGCATAACCCAAACTGTTTCGCCGTGCTGCTTCCATTTACTTCCACATCGGTCTCAGGGAAGTACCGGCTGCGTCTACCGCTGAGGCTGTCACTATACTGCTATTGGTACCAAAAGCTATTAACTTTTCAAACAAGTGTTTTATTTGTTCTCAAAAGAACAATTGTTCAATTCAAAATCGGATTCACGCAATCGCATCTCTGTAATATTACCGACAATATTCTTCTGAACAAAATGATACAACTTTCCCATTAGGCCTCTGCCATAATAGATACGAACAGAGAGCCGCTGAAACTGCTACGCTTATCCGCAGCCATGCCACAGTTGTGGTAGCTACCCGCTATCGATGGTACCCACAGCTCGCTCCCGCTGCTGCTAAGGGAGGACTGCTGTTGTCGCTGTTCAGAACTATTATGAGCGGCTTCGACTAAAACAGGCTCTTATATAGGTATGAAAATAGGAATGAATTATTTTTCGTACCTGGTGGAATGATATAACTTGAAAAATATTTGTGACTTCATTCTGGCTCAGAGCGATCATTTGATAAGCTCCACCTCTTGAAGCAACAAAATAACATGTTTTGTGTCGTGTTGCGCAGCTTGGTTGAAGAAAATGTTCCCGTTTCCGTGTCGCATGGAAGCAGATCATTGCGTGTTTGATATTGCCGATGGTAGACATGAGTATGAAGGTCGAAATTTTGCTGAGGTATCAAAATATAACCGTTTTAATTTAAGACGCAAGAGCGTAAGTGCTGCATTTCTGTTATCTGCTGCCATCCAACACGAGAACAAGTATAAATTATATCTGGTCCTTCTCTGGTGGCCCACCAACACGTTCTTGAGGCAATGTTGAATTTGTCCTCGCTTGCAATTGCTGAAATTCGCGGTTTTCCGTCTGTTACACACGATGAAAAATTTTAACTACTTCAATCACATAGTTGAAGAGCACCAAAAGGTGCTATTATATTTCACAACAGTAAAAACACTGGCAAGTTTGTTCAATTATCATCATTCCGGATAACCATTCGCCGATGATTCTAGACCTCCCGTTTTCTCTAGTAGAATTGCCTGCCATTTCCAATAATTCTGCAGCTACCGAAAACTCCATAACAGCCGCCAGATAGACAGGTGCTTAAGTATCAACGCGCCCAGAACGATCAGCCGGAAATTGAAACCCGGCTTTTCTCTCTGCTTCACGATCAGCAATCAACGTCCGTGTGGTATCGGCACAATCATGGAATGAATTATACATAAAACACAAAGCGCGCATTCTTAGTCAACTAGGTATATTCTGTCGACCTTGTTAGGGAAAGAAGCATTGTGCGACCAATCAGAGGTCGACATTTGCGTTTCGACAAGGCTTGACAATTCTCAATAGTACAATCGATCGAACAATCAGATTACAACTTTCTGCATTTGGACGGGTGCTTGGTTGATTTTCCAATCGATTACTGCAAAAATGACGAAAATCGGTTGGAAACTGACTGAGCTTAAAACGGTTGAAAATGGACAATTTTTGTGACGCTTTCGATGTTTTTGGTTTTTGAAATTGGATCCCTGTAATGAAATTGGTCCCCTGTATATGTTGCCGTAAGACGTAATTCTACGTCAAAAAATCCTGGCTGATAGGAAACTTATTTTCCATTAAGGAAAATTTCAACGCAAAGCTTTATTTAAGAATTTTTCAAGGAGTATCCGAAAACGCTACAAAATAGCAAACAGACGGGACGGTTGAAAATAGTTGAAAAAACGGTACTGTCCCGTTCAAAACGGTACGTCTGGTCAGCCTAATAACAATTCAAACAACAAAATCACAATGAACTATGAAATGTTATATCCATGAAAATCACACTATAATATAACGGGTTGAACCAAAAAGTCCCAAAATCAAATATGACGTTAAACGTTCAACTTTAAATATTCTTGGTCTGAAGGTTAATTTTCTGTCATTTGAAACCCGATCGAATAATACGTAAGGCGAAAAACGGCTTTATTTGCATAACCCTATCCCCAAATGACAAATTATAATAATCAGATTTCTAGTACCCCAGCGTAACGTATAATTTGTCCAGACCCTTATTAAAGTTTCATCAAAGCAAATTTGATTACGGTTTGAGTTCAAATGATATACTCTGACATTGTACGTTCAATACGTCCTAGTGCACCAAGCATTGCGGGAGTATCACGTGTGAGTCTGATCTCCGTGGATTTCGTTTCGTTAAGTGTTTGATAGTAAGTGACATAAAGTGAGTGTAATTACCTTGCGCTGAATTTCTCTACGCATATTTAATTCAGATAACATTGTTAAAAGTGTGCAAAAGATTCTGAGTATTGGACATTGTGTGTAAAAACATTCAGAATAGGTAAATGTGCTCATTAATAGTGTCGTTGACCTGATCATGTGCTAATGACCTCTTGTACACTAGCCACCCGGTTGAAAACATTTTATTCGACAGCCACCAGACGAACAGTGTGCTAGTGCCCGTTTCAGGTCGAGGTATCTCCCTGTAAGTGGCATTGAGAGAGCAATACATTCCCCGCCGCAGTTCATCCCCCGTCATTGTCTACGGACCGATCGCACGCACGTTGCCGATTGTGATTGATATCACCAGCAGCAGTAGCAGTATCCAAATAAGCAACCAACAACAACTCAAAACATAAATTTTTAAGTTCTGAAGAACCAGGAGATTATCATGAAGATGCAAATGTAGATGGTACATCAGGTGTATGTGGTGTGAATGTTACCCAAACCCAATCCGCTGGTCCTAACAATAAAAGACGTCGTACAACGACTGATGATCACCCTACAAAACAAGTTAGTTCAGTACGATCTGAGGAGATTACAAAATCAATTTTCAAAATGATTGCAACAGATATGCAACCAATATCGATTGTGGAAGATATTGGATTCATAGAGTTAATAAAAGTTCTGGAGTCAGGCTACACGATTCCGTGTAGAAAGTCAATAGCCAGTCGAATGAGCAATTCGCATGAGGAAGTAAAAGAAAAAGTTAATAACAAACTTAAAAGCATAAGCTACGTGGCATTGGCATCGGATGCTTGGACATCCAATGCAAACGACAGTATCAGCACATTTCCTGAATGAGGACTGGATAACCCAAAAACTAACGCTCGGAACGTTCAGATGTTCGGAACGACACACAGCGGATAAACTTTGTAGTGATTTAAAGGAGGTTATGAATGACTGGAACATTACAGAGAAGGTTGTTGGTAAGATAAATTGATTTGTGATTAAAATTTGAATACTATGAATAATTTTTTATTATTTCTACAACTATTGTTCATGGCAATGCGTCGAATTTCATTAAGGCAATTGAGGACCTCGATTCGGCAAGACAGACTATATTTAGTTAACGATGTGCTGCACATACTCTCCAACTAGCCATCAATAACGGTGTAGGTATAGAAGAATGCAGTGTGTTGATTAGAAAATGCAGTGAAGTTGTAGGTGCCTTTCGACATTCGTCTATCAGTGCAACTGCGTTAGAATCGTACTTGAGTGCTCTCGATTTACCAGAAAGACGCCTACAGCAAAGATGCGCTACACGATGAGACTCAACGTTTTCATGTTGGAAGGTCTCTCAGAGCACCGTGCAGGAATTACAACTGCGCTAGCGGATCGAAAAATATTTAATTCCAACATAGCTGCAAAGTTAAAATTATGTGAGCATGATTGGGTTTCGATTCAATTGCTTGTTGAGCTTTTACGTTCACTTCAACAAGCAACGACAGTGTTATGCTCAGACACAGCAATTACTATAAGTTTGAATCGACCCATAATGTACAGCCTAGTCACCCGACATCTGGAAATAAGAGACCAAGACAATGCCATGATAATGAGTGTTAAGTACCGAATCAGTCGTGAAATTTCAAGGAGGTACGTATCTAGAAATTTTAAAAAATCAATGAAATAATAATGTTTTTGATTTTACCAAATTTGACATGGAAGATTCGCATGACGAAACCGTAAGCTTGCAACAGCTGACTTGCTTCTTTGATCCTCGGCATAAGTCCTTACTCGCAGAAGGATCATCTGCAAGGGACAGGATACGCGAGAAAGCAAAAAATACTAGTAGCAAATACTAGTGGAGAGTAGAAATCAACCCAGCAATACGAACGCTGATGATGCCAGCAAAATGAGCGTACTGGACTTCCTTTTAGGGGACTCAGAAGAGGAAGGTGGAGAAGAGTTGGATAGGTATGTGGCAGAACCCCAAATAGATCGCAATCTAGATCCAGCCTTGTGGTGAAGAGAACATGAAAAATGATACCCCACACTAGCTGATGTCGCGAGAGGCATTCTCGGCGTGCCTGCAACATCTGCCAGTGTCGAAAGGGATTTTTCCTGTGCTGGTTACATTGTATCGTCTAGAAGAAATTGTTTGAATCCCGATACTGTGAATTGTTTGGTTTTTCTGCATCAAAATTGAAACTTTTTGTTAGATAGCGCAGAAAAATAGATAAATTGTGTTTTGACATTTTCTGGTGAATTATAATTCACGTTTTTTTTGTTTTTGCATGTTGTCGTAACATATGTTTATTAAAACTTTTCTAGAAAAACAAAAAATTAAGTTTTATTAAACTATCCGAATATGTAGAATCCGGATATCCGATTATTCGAAAATCCTGATATTCTGTCGGATAATATCCGGATATCGGTTCGATCCGGATTTTGGATATTTGCCGGATATTCGAGGTCGGATATCCGGATATTTTAATCCGGATAGTCCCAGCACTATCAAAAAGACTCGTATTGGATGATATATGATCACCTTAAACTGTTTTCCAGAAAATGGAATGATCTGGAATATTGGATATTGAAATTGTGGTTGGGGTCATGTTCTGCTCCCATTCGGGTATTACCCGTATTGTATAGCATTTGATAATTTTAGGCTGTTTTCCAGAAACCACCAGTAGTCATCTTGAAGATTAAAATAGATCTCCTAATACCTGCTGCCCTGGCAGCCTCGTCGACAGCACGCATCCAGCGCGTGCAAGGTCTGCCACGAAGTCGTCGGCCTCTATGCGGTTCTCTGCTAAATATTATCTCTGCCGATCACTCATCCGTCATCCGTTCTACGTTACCAGCTCACTAAATCCTGCCGTGCTTAATCAGATTGACAATATCAGCGTGTTTGTATACTTCGTACAGCTCGTGATTCATGCGCCTGCATCACACTTCATTTTCTGGTTTGCCTCCGAGTATTGATCGCAGGATTTTACGCTCGTGAACCCCAAGCGCTCGTCGATCGGCCTCCTTCCAGGTACACAATTCATGCCCGTAAAGCGCTACCGGGAGGATTGAAGTCCTGTAGAGCGTAAATTTCGTACGGATCTGTAGGCTACGAGACCTAAGTTAATTGCACAATCCATAATTAGCCCTATTCGCTGCCGAAATCCGTCTATTCACCTCGTGGCATACCTTGTTGCCACATGTCACGAGAGTACCAAGATAAACAACCACTCGACCACTTTGAAAGTATCCCCCCTATCCATCGTTACCGCAGCACCAACACCCGCAGAACTACCACGCTCTCTGCCAGCCACCATGTACTTTGTTTATGATGAGTCCAATTCTCGCAGCTTCCCTTCTGAGATCCGTGAAGGCCGCCTCAAGAGCTCTACGGCTAACATCAATGCCTTTCTCCAGACCGTCTAACGTCACAAACGTGTCCGAAAATTTGCCCGCTGTTCTGACGCTTGATGTAAAACCGTCAAGCGTTGCACGTAACAGTTTAATTAGTTTTGATGGAAAGCCACAGCTCGTTGCGTTTCACTTTATTGTACGCTGCTTTAAAGTCTATATATAGATGATTTGTCTGCAAGTCGTGTTCTAGAAACTTGTCGAGCATCTGTCTCAAGATGAACATCTGGTCCATTGTAGCTCGTCCCGCTCGGAAACCGCAATGATATTCTCCAACAAAGGCTGCCTGCAACGGCTTCAGTCGCTGGAACGGGAATTTTATAAGCGGAATTGAGGAGGATTATGCCTCGATAATTATTCCACTAGAGTTAAGGTCCCTTCTTGTACATGGGACTTATGTGAGTTCTTCCAACGAGTCCGTAGGTAGTTGTTTCTCAGACCATACCCTTGAATAGTCTGGTGAATTGCATTACACAGCCGCTCACTCCCGACCGCTCCGTCACCTTTCAACACCACTTTAAAATGTTGCTTCCAACGCTTGGCCACCTGCGATTTATCGGTAATCGGTTTCCCCTTCCTATCACATGGCAGGTACTGGTACAGTCCGGTTCCTGTTTCCGTTAATCATTCTATAGAAGCACCTCGTGTCGTGAAGGTATCCTCCGCCTCCGCGAGGACACCATCGTAGTGCTCACGTTTCTTACGGTAGTAAAGCTTTTTTTCGCAGCTCTTGCCTCCCGGTATTTCTTCCGCATCTGACGCGTCCCTCGATTAGCTGCGACTAACGAGTTGGCGTAGACCCAGTTCTTCTCTTCCGTTACGTCTGGACAATCAGTATAGAACCACACACTACGCTTGGTGCCTATTGCTTAATGTGCTCTTTCGCTTACCGCATCATGGATGTGCTTTCATTGCTCGTTCAGGACCACTCCAGCTGGTTCACCGATCCGTCTATCAACTTTCCGAGTATGCAACCACTTCTTCCGCTGATAAACTCTGGATGTACAGACGTATCTTTCTCGCGGATCTCAATTTGAATACGTTGGACAGCCGGGTGCGAATCTTATCTAACACGAAATAGTGATCCGTGTCGGTCAACATTGATCTGGGAGCATCGGGATGTCTCCTAGTGTACTTCCGAATGTTCAGACGTGCAAAATGGGTACTACAAATGACCATTCCCCTGGCCGCCGCGAAGTTTACTTTTATTCTTGCTTATTTTCCGTCGGTCTAGTTCCGCCACTGTTGTTGTGCATATCGCCGACGCCCAGGGAGGCGACTCCACCAGGTACTTTAACTTGCGACCCGTTGATTAACGGAACGGCAGCAACGGCGATGGAAGGTGTGATCCCAGAGATTTTCCGCCTGAGAAAATCTCCCGGTGTTGGCTAGGGTTAAATCTAGACCAGTTGGGTTCGTTGTGACACCTATGTCAGCATTAGGATTCGAACCCAGGCCACCAGCGTGGCGGAGGCGGAGACGTTACCAATTATGCTAGGGCCCCCTCAACCTCAAGCCGTTGTCGTTGATGGTAGAGTGAAGGCTTTCTCTACCAATAATGGACGAAAGAACTGCTCTTGCCGACTTGTGCGTCCATATCTCCGATGACGATCTTTATGACATGTTCTGGGTACTCTCCGTACGTTTTCTCAAAGAGCTCATAGAACTCCTCCTCTACGTCGTCGGTTTTATGGTTTGTCGGCGCGTATACGTTGATAAGGTTGTAATTGAAGAATGAGTCCTTGATGATCAATGCGCGTAGACGGGAAATAAAAGGCCCGCACCTAATGACACGCTTATTTGGTTTCATAGTAGCACTAAATCGATGCCCCGTTCCGCTCTGTCGCCGCCATGGTAGTTGATGTGGCACTTGAAAGAAATGCCCGCGGTTCTCGGAATTCATGTTCTCCGGTTTTTGGCCAACGCACCTCTTGTATGGCTGCTTCTTCCACTTTTGCCTCCCTTAGCTCTTTGCTCTAGCCAAGATGCCCGCGTGTCTCGTTTCGAGCAGAGTCCTAGCAATCGTCCTTTCCAATCGTTGTCTATTTTCGTTAGCCTGCGTCTGTACTGATTGTTCCGATTCGTTTCATTCTCTGGATTGTTCGTAGTATGTTTATTTTAGCATGCTGTCTTACTAGGGCTGCGATGCCTATTTTCGCGACGGAGCATTTCATAGTTCAGCCGTCCGTTCCGGACCAGTCGCTGTTTGAGCCGCCCCTAACCTTGGGAACAGACGCTCAAGCAAGTTGCTCTCAAAGGAGAACAACTCCCCCTTCCCTGTCAGCATATGAACAAGTTCCCACCGGTTCAACGATCTTGCTCGTATCCCAGTCGGAACAACGTGAAGGTAGAGATAGGAGTTGCATACACTAGGGTTGTATCTTTCTAGGGCAGCTATTTTGAGCATTAGGGTCGCATTTGTTTTCTTTGTCGACCAAAGTTATTAATGATTTTATCACTTTTTCTTCATCATGTTTTTTTTCTGATAGCTCTATTTTAAAACAAACGAAAATTCAAATGAAAAATTTCAAGTATGAAAACATACAGATCAGAAAGATAATTCGATTGGTATATTTCAACTACGACTACGCATACTAACTGAAAGAGGATTCTGAACATAGTCACTGCTTAGACTGCCGAGAACTGAAAGAATACACGATAAAAACCAAATAGGAGTAGGGTGGTATCCAAGACACGACCGCATGGTAGACTTAGGACTACTTTAATTATTATTCATCAAACTCTTAAGTCATATAATTATGTCAGTGCGGATATCGTACGTAGTCTGACCATGACGCATTCATGTGATAACGGCATGAAATTTGCAATGGAGTTATCGGCCTTTCTCAAGGCTATTACATGTATTTGGAAAAGCTTAGTTAATGATGATACCAAAACAAAATGTAGGGTGAATTAACCTATAACGAACCACTGAACTTATGGGAAAACTCGAAGGATTTTCAGAAAACTTACATTGAGACATCTTATCCGACTAATTTGCACCAGAATCATAAGAAACCGTAAATTCCGATTTATGTTAAGAGAAATTGAGTCAACCTTGCGAGTGGTCCACTATAAGTTAATTTACCCTAGATTTAATTGTCCATTATTGTTCAGGAGAATTTCAATTGTATGAGGAGGTAACATAGTTTGAAAAAATTACACTCCAGTTCAGGCTCTTGAAATAATAAGCTGTTCCTGAAATCAAGCGATTTCACACCCTTGGAAAAAATATCTGTATTTGCCTCTTCAATATAAAACTTTTTTTTGAGAACAATACAGTAACCAATAGAATTCTACAAAACGGAAATTGATACAGATGTGAAATATTAGAGGATATTTGCAGTGAAAAAATAACAAAACATGGAAAATTTATTGCATAATGAATATTGAAAAAAATAGTAGCAGGGTGGTATCCAAGACACGACCGCGTAGTTGACGTAGGACTACAATAATTTTATATTTTTATTTTGAAGCTATGTTTGATTTGAGCTCGTTTTACTTTTGTAGTTTGCTTGATTTATTTTAACCAATTTAAGCTCAACATCTTCCAAAAGGAAGGTATTTTGGTTCGGGTGGTATTATCAAGTATCTAGGTCGTCAGCCCAAATTCATCAAGCGACACCTCAAACGACTTGAAACTAAAACTAGTTCATTGGTGGCCATTTCTACTGTTAAGGTCGTCTTCGATCATTTAAAAAGTCAAAAAAGTCATGAAAAAAGAACCGTTCATTATTGGAATGATTCGATTTTGGCAACAGAAAAAATTCTGGCGTGTTGCCAAAATCGAACGGGGTCTGTATTTTGATCATTTCTTTGCAGCACTCTATCTTAGAAGAAAAAAATATTCTCTCTAACATTCACAATGGTCCAGAAACCAAAATTAGGGGGAAATTTGGGTCTAGAGCTCTATAGCAATGTTTTAAAGAAAAATTTTCTTTACAAAGTTACTCAAACTTATCGGAGCTATAAAATTGTAGAACAAGGTTTTCTATCTACAAAAATAAAAAAGTTAGATACGTGATACCATCGAAAATTTTGGTCCCCCTTATTCTTGATACATTTTCAATAAGCGCTTTATCATATGTAACAACTTTGTAGAAGAAAGTTTTTCTCTAAAATATTGTTATAAATCTCTAGAGTTTCCCCCTAATTTTGGTTTCTGGACCATTGATGAATACCTTTCATCCTAATACAGCGAATTTTCTTTGATACGCGAAAAGGCAACCTTCTATACAATATTTAATTGGGTACGATTTAGTAGAAATTAAAACTCCTTCTATATCTATTTGTCTTGTTGAAGTTGGCTCACTCACCGATCACAAAGCGGCAAAGTTGTCACATAATTTTTTTTTCCTGCAATTACAAGCTCGTGGAAGAATAACGATAACGAATTACAGTTTTGGTAGAAAATATAAACAGAAAATTTGAAATCAACACTGAATTTTATGAACATATTAACATTCAATTCAGGTCAATTAAAATATTTTATCAGTATACAGAATCAATCAATCAAAAATTTGATCAGTTTCAAGATACCAAAGAACAACGAAGATACCATATTTGAAAGTTATTTGTCTGTTATCTTCGAAAATAAACTGGGCTAGAGTGATGCCCAACATTAGCCTCAGCAATTAATGTTTGCATAGTGTTGTTCAATTACAAGTTATGGGAAGTTATATTTTATTGCAAATGCTAATTCAAAAAAAATTTCAATTGAAAAATACAAATACTAATGTCGAAGCTCTAATATCAAGATGAAATGAATTTGGTTTTCCTCTATACCGCCACCGCGGGATGCAACTAGTATTGTTATATTGGGCTAAATTCATTTAGCTAGTAAAATATAATCATCAGTACAGCTCGTTTAACTACCCATTCAAAGATCTGTACGGAGCATTTTGGTTTTCTGGTGTCTTTTAAATACCCTATATTCAGTTATTTAAATAAATCAGGAAAAAGCAGAGTGTAGAGTTCAAAAATAAACAACGCATTTTGTTGTCCCCGGCGGCGCAGCGTATTTAGCGGCACCTGAAAAATCATATTGAATTCTGATATTTGCTGCTATACGAAACAAGAAGAAGAAGAAGAAAAAGAAGAGGACAATTCAAACGGCAATTCGATGGTGTTCCACGCTCCACTGTGCGTCAACAGCGGCAATGTAGTTTTCCCTTGGCTTGACTGCTCAAAAATGAATATCGAGTTTTTCTGCGCTGATAGACGACGAGTAACCAGCGCTCTGTTCATACATTGCTCGGTGCAGTACTGTTGCCTGTGCCATCATATTCTCCTTCAAGACATCAGTTTTATTACCATTAACATATTTGTTAACAGCATAACGTAATACACTAAAGTCGCTTTTTACGCGGGGGATACGTGCCGCGTGAAAAAAACCGCGTAAAAAAAACCGCGTGAATTCCGGAATCCGCGTAAAAAAAACAGCGTTAATTCTGCATTCCGAGTGAAGGGAAACCGAAATCCGCGCAAAAAAATACCGCATAAATTCCAGAATCCGCGTGAAAAAAAAACCGCGTAAGTTTCGGAATCCGCGTAAAAAACCGCGTAAATTCCGGAATCCACGTAAAAAAGCCGCGTAAAAAACCGCGTAAAAAAACCGCGTAAAAAGCGACCTTAGTGTACTGTCTGATAGTGGAGGTGGTTACGAACTCTTCGAAAAAGCTTTACCTTCAAGACGTCAAAATAGTCTAGGCTCATGAAAGCTAACATTAGTTGACCTATTGGGACGGGGAGATTCAGTCAAAATTTTTTTTGCCACTGGTATACAGGATATCACAGCAGGCAGTTGGTGTCTATTCATGAAGTCTGTGCCAGGCGTGCTCGCATATGATTGGTACATTGTTGGTGAAAATTCGACCTTGAAACTTTTATTCAATTTTCACTGTTTCACAATGAAGTGATAATAAGAATGGAAGAATAACAAAATTGTTCATCATTTTATCAATCCAACGACATATTGATTATTGTGATTCATTATGTGGTTACATCAGTATAACCGTTTGAAATCTTTCATTCCGACGTTACATCTTGGTTTTAGTTTTCGCGGAATGTATCTCGATATAGTGCGGTTAGACGTTGTCCTACGTCAAAAAACTAAATGATAAGATAACCTTCTGTCTGTATGAGTCCAAGGTAACGGGTTAAAAAATGGTTAGACCAGTGAATACATAAACAAAAGCAGGAGGAAATCAAATGAAATGTATTCTATTCAATCAAGAATATAATTTAGAAAGAAGAATAAAAACGTCTTTCACAATCAAGCATATGTAAGCCAATTACGCTGGTTTATACGCCTTTCTCCGTGGTTAGAGTTTCTTCCCGATTCTCCGGGCGTATCTCTACCCAAATATATTGAACGATAATAAGATAAACATAGGGTAAGGAACGGCTTAATTTCAATGATAAGAACGAAAACTTTGATTAACTAGCTTTCTTACGAATACATAAAATTCCTTTCAACACTGAAAAATCTTTGAAAAAACATCAAACGAAAAAAGTTGCAGCTATTCAGGCGCTATTTGGGTGCTGAAGAAAATCTCCTGCAAAACAGATGTTAACTGCTTAGAAGGTTCAGGGTGATTGGAATAGTGTCCCTCAAAAGAGAACTATAACTGATTATTGTGAAAGTTTGCTAAATCGGTTTGAGAATCTGGAAACAAGTACTGACAGAGAAAAAGATAGAGTACCAACGGATATACTTATGTTTGTATCTCTTCTTACAGATTTCAAGTATTTCGTCTCAATGCACAGGCGGCTCCTAAAGCTGCTTAGAATATGTTCCCTACGCTATATGAAAGTTTTTTCCGTCCGTCTTTAAATTGGATGATATTTTGCTCTTCGGTGCTAAAGGTTCAAATAATGACAGGATTTATTTGAAAGATGTCCAATAACAGTTTAGTCTAGAGTCTGCAAATTTCCATAATACTCTTGCCCATTTTATTTGTTTTCTGTTTTATTTTTTGTAGTTTACCAGCCTGAATCGAAATTGTAGTTTGATTGTAAAGCGCGGGGAAAAGATAACTTACCAACATTACTGTGAAAAACTCACTATGTATCCCCTAACCCAACTCCCAGATCTCACAAAAAACACGTACCTTGATCACACCAAATTTTTATAGCACTATATAACAAGTTTTAAACCGACGTCGACATTAAAATTAAATGAATTGTCATGGTGAACGTCTGCTAGAAACTCTCTTAGGGATAACGCCGTGCCTGTATCTCAATATGCTAAAAGTAATATATTTTGTAAAGCTGCCACACGATAAGCAGCCTGTAGGCTTCTGAGTTGCTACTATTGTTAGGTTTTCCATGTCCTTTCCTTAAATAAAACATATCCCCCAGTAGGAATCATTCTGCAAACAAATTTACATTTCCACAGTCAGCATTATACATTTATTTCCAACTTCAGCTAGCAAACCTGTAGCATTTTATTATCCCTTTGCTCAGTCTATACATTCTAGGTGATACGTTCTGCTCAATAAATGCGAAGACTACGTTTGTCAGTGCGCCAGCATGAGTGATACTGGTTGTAGGAATCATGCGACACCTAGCGACTGTTGGTTCAACGATATGACTAATAAAGTTAGCGAAGTGGAACACGAATTGACAAGATTTGAGGAGTTCTTTGAATCTCATCATTCGCAATTTTCCATGACGACGAAGAATTTTTGGTATAATTTGTTGCTTTATGAAAAGCAATATGAAATCTAACATGTTGTTTATATACGCCATGACTTCCAGCAGAAAATTGGATCGATGTGAGAGCAATCCATAAACTTTACTGGTGGGAATATGAAAGATAGTAAAACCTATTGTTAAAACAAGATAAATTTATATCTATTCGATTTCAACAACCGGAAAAGCATGATACCTTTGGGCTTCTCGCATACTAATTGGCGACATACGGGTGTGCTTACTGGGAAAACAATCAAAAGTTCCACGGATGGATCAAGCGACACTGGTTCCATGGAAACTAAACCGTGTTTCATGAGAAGCACAAAAAGGTTTAAGAAAAAGCGAAAACGCTCCCATATAATCCCGATCGATTCTTTTTTCAATGTTCTATTTCTGGTGGAAGCTTGTGTGTTATGCTTGAGCGAACCGACAATGTTTGTCGAGCAGAGCTCCGTTGAAACAATTTTCCTAGCTAGGGGAAAGCATATTATGCGAAAAGTTTCCCTATTTAATTAACCGCAGTTTTCTCACGAACTGTCCATCAAAACGTGAACGATTGGATGGAAAATAGAATCGAGAAATGCCTCGAGTTATATTTGCGCCCGATAAGTAAATAAGTGTATGTTTGGTTAGGCAATCAATAAAAGAACCCAATTATAGCCGTATGGCCGGGCCGGGGCGATAGCGAGTGCTAAATGCTATACAGCTAATTGATGGATGGGATCGTTAAAAAAGGCAAATGCATGTCAAAGATTAGACATTGTCGTTCGGAATGACATGCCTGACAGACATTGTCTTTCGCAGAACGATGCAAATTTATCTGACAATTTTAGAACAACTGAACTGGAAAATTGGGATATCAGTCTAATCTGATGGCTCGACCCGACAGATGTAGACTAGGTTACTTGTGGTGGAAAAGTAAAATGTCAGGAAAAACCTTCGCTATAATTTAGAGAATCTTTATGTTTTGCGAATCTTTTCGCGGTCGTGAAAAACTCTTTTTAAACGATGTCTAAGATAGAACGTATAATTTACCTTGGCATCCGAATCTAAAGTGTGTACATATATATGTCGTGGATTTGTTTAGGTGAAACCAAAATCAAATATTGTTTTAATATGCAAGATAAATTAGCACCAAAAGCCGTGTAAAAACAGACTAAGTAAGCTCCTTTACAAAATTGAGTAAAAATTGAGCGAAATTCTACAAAAAAAAAAAAAAAAAAAAAAAACATGCAATCCCACGCTGTCGATTCATCTGTTGCCACACTTAATTTTAGGGCTCAGGCATTTAGGCTTGAGCGTGCACAGCATAATCCACGCAAGTACACGTTCATTTTTTTCTTTTCAGTTGACTTTTTCCACCCCATGCGGGAGACCGTCAACGGGGGTCTGCTCTCAGCCCACCTCCATACATGCGCCCGCGATTTTTTTAATGTGTTGGGCTGGTTTATGCGGCATTTCGGGTCCCTTTGAATACGCAGAAAGGAGCACTGCTGCTGGCTCGAAGCGTTTACTGTACGTGACACTCATCTCGGTCGGCGAACAAAAACGACTAAAATTGTCTCGTCAATGCGCCGAAGGCAGAAGTTTCTTCTGCCTATTACGAAACGTTTAAATTTATATTACTTTCTAACTGTAGGCAATGCTACACGGTTTTTTTCTGGTAAAATTGTTTTTTTTTCGCCTGCAAGGTTTTGAAACTGGCTATTATATTAACAACCTTCTACATTCGGCAGTTTCTATCATTCCACCATTCTATTTATTGGGCAGGTAAATCTTCTAGATTACCACTCCAAGAGCATTTCAGTTGAATCAGCATTAGATCTCTACCAAGCCGATTATGTGTCCTTAAGCACTTATACTCCACACATCTACAGGCCATTCCTGGAATACTTACTTCCCATTGACGATGCAGTTAATTTTTTTTCTCAGCCCATACTAAATCTGAACTGCTTGTTATTCCATCGCACAACTGGCAACACTACGATTTGATTCCATGTCATGAATCTGAGTAAAATCAGGCTATTCGATGTCAAGTAACCCAAAATTACTTCCTTCACATTGGATCCCCACAACATCCCAATAACTTCCTCTTGAAAGAGAAAATCACTCTAATAATAACTGCGTAAAGGAGGGTAATTAGTCCTTCTCGAGGAATTGTAGCAGAAGTACTGGCAGACGGAACGAAATCTCTCTATAGGATAACTGTGGACTTGAAAGGGGAATGTAAGGAAATGTACAAATAGATTAATGATCGACGTTTGGCCTTTAGAAATTCGAAAAACCACCCAAGCGTTTTTTTTCAGATGATACTAGATCTCGACGTTTCATGCATTTTCAAGCCAACTGACGTCAAAAACCCGAAATTTCTTAAGGTTCTTCGAAGTTTTGACTGTTCTGAAATTGATATGCTTATTAAACGTTAGCTTTGAGTCGAGAATTAGTTCAAGATTCTTTACGTGTTTAGCGCGAAGATACAATTGAGCTCGTATACAAAGTTGCTTGCGTAGCGGTCAACAACTTTGCATCCGAGATTAATTGTATCCTTTCTACGGTAAAATGAAGTCATCGAACATTTCATTGGTTTTAATGCCATCCATTTGAATTCCCAACATTTTTTTAAAACATCGATTTGTTGCTGGAGGTCAGTGTATCATCGTCATTTTCACGCCATCAGTGAGCGATGATCCATAGAGCACATGATGGACGCCATTAAAAAAAAGCAGAAAGATTAGCGGTCCTAGTTGACTAGGTATACCTGAAGTGGCCGCAAATGAAGTGGAATAGTTTTTGGTGATGTTCGCACTGAGCACACAACTGGTTAAATAAAATTTAAACCATCTTTGAAGTGATGCACCGGAATCTATATTTTTCAATGTAGCTAGGGTGATTTTATGATCAATCTTATCAAAAACTGCAGACAAATCAGTATTTATTACGTCTGTTTGACGATTTTTCGATACTTTAACGCTTGCATTAAAAAATGGACAATCAGTGCGTCTTGAACTGTCCTACAGATCAGACGTTCTTTCGGTTGCTTGTGGACTGGTCTTTGACTGCCTATAGCTTCAAAGTTTGTGTTTTGTCAGTGTGTCTTTTAAAGATTACCTGAAAGTTATTTCCCATCAGTCTTTCTCAAGACTACCTACTTTTGAATTTAACATTTGTTTTAACTTTTTTCGTATCACCTGAAATGGCTGGACGGAAAAAGAAACCTCGCATCGCTGCGGGGAGGAAAAGAGAGGCATCTCTTTCTGACACTTCGAGTGTCTGTAGTGACAATCCTTTTGATATTTTGCCTGAGCAAGAAGCTGGTGAAATGGAAGTTACCAATAATGAAACTATACAAAATATAAAATCTTTAAAAAAGGAGAAAGTTCCACCCATTGTGGTAACTATTTCTTCTGAATTTAATATATTCAAAAAGGAACTTTCAACGTTTGTTTCTGACGTTAAAGTTACCTATCAAATTGGCCGTAGAGGTGAATGCCGCTTATTAGCCGACTCAGTAAAGGGTCGTGATCGTCTTGTTCGGTATTTAACTGACAAGATGTACAAATTTTTTACATATGACACCAAGAACGCCAAGCCGTTCAAGGTTGTCTTGAAAGGTCTCACCAACGATCAAACCGTTGATGAGATCAAACTTACTTTAACAGAATTACTTGGCATAGCCCCTACCCAAGTAATTCTAATGAAACAAAAATCACGAGGCGAAAACAGTCAGAGAACTGGAATTTCCCTTGTTAACTATTTAATTCATTTTAACCGCAATGAGGTTAACAACTTAAAATTTTTTGAAAAAGCACATGCTTTGTATAATGTGCGTGTAAAGTGGGAAACTTATAGGAAGTATGGCGGAGGTGAAAAGCATATCACCCAATGCCGTACTTGCCAACGTTATGGCCATGGTTCCAAATTCTGTAACATGGACCAAAAATGTCTTAATTGTGGAGACTCTTCTCACAGAAAGGACACATGTCCTGTGAAAGAGAGTAAAAATTTTCGCTGTGCGAATTGTAACGGCAACCATATGTCAAATTTTTATCAATGCCCAGTCCGTTTAGCAATTGTTAAGGCAAGGCAAGGTAAACAAAATTCAATTTCTCAATTAAAACCAACTTCAAAACAAAATTCTCCAAGCGTACCAGTGACGCATAGTTTACCTACTCTTTTGCATACCCGTTTAACTTATGCACAGGTTACAGGTAGTTCGAACATTATACCGCCTAGTGTTGGTAGTTCGAAAATGACCGTTAATATGGGTAAGCAAAACACGCTAGAAAATAATTGTACACCTATTACTCCAGCTAATATTGCTGCCGAAAATATTTTTTCCAATGTCAACTGCCTGGGGCCTATTACGGCAGGTAAACTTTCTTTTTTGCAACAGGCAATGTTCGATCTTATGAACGCCATGTTGCAGGCAAAATCAATGTTTGAAGCAGTTCAAATAGGCACAAATTTTACTATTAAAATTGTTTCTAATTTAAAATTTAGCAATGATTTTAAATAAAACAATTAAAATATTAAATTGGAATGCTCGCTCATTGAAGGCCAATGAGAATGAGCTTTTTAATTTTTTAACAGTAAATAATGTGCATATTGCAATTATTACTGAAACATTTTTGAAACCTAACATAAAATTAAAATATGATCCCAATTACGTGGTTCATAGATATGATAGGATTCAGGGTTCCGGCGGTGGAGTTGCAATTGTTATTCATCGCCGAATCAAACATCGTGCTCTTCCCCATATTGAGACGAAAGTTATTGAAACTTTGGGAATTGAAGTTCAAACTGAACTTGGGATTTTATTCATTGCCGCAGCATATTTACCATTTCAATGCACACGCGAGCTCAAAAATTATTTTAAAGGTGATTTACAAAAACTCACCAGAAATCGTTCGAAATTTTTCATAATCGGCGATTTTAACGCTAAACATCGTTCATGGAATAATTCTCAAAGTAATTCCAATGGCAAAATTTTATTCAATGATTGTTCTTCAGGATACTATTCTATTTTGTCTCCGAATAGTCCTACATGCTTTTCTTCTGTAAGAAACCCTTCAACAATTGATTTGGTGCTGACAGATTAAAGTCATGTATGTAGTGATTTGATCACACATGCTGACTTTGATTCTGACCATCTTCCAATAACTTTTTCTTTATCACATGAATCAGTTTTAAACCCTATGAGCTCTGTTTTTAATTATAACAAAGCTAATTGGGAAAGATACAAAAATTATATTGAGAGAAATTTCAATAATGAGCTTGATTTGCAAAACGAAGTGAATATTGATTCCGCTTTGGAAGCATTAAAATGTGCAATTGTTGATGCCAGGAATTATTCTGTTCCAAAGGCTCAAGTGAAATTTGATTCACCAATAATTGACGAAAATCTTCAACTTCTAATTCGTTTGAAAAATGTCCGCAGACGTCAATATCAACGTTCTCGTGACCCTGTTTTTAAAACTATTTATAAAGATTTACAGAAAGAGATTAAACATAGATTTACTCTTCTGAGAAATCAAAATTTTGAGACTAAAGTTGAAAAATTGAAACCATATTCAAAACCATTTTGGAAGCTGTCGAAGATTCTTAAGAAACCTTCAAAGCCTATTCCAGTTTTAAAAGATGGTGAACGTTTTCTTGTATCCAATGAACAAAAGGCTCAAAGACTTGCTCAGCAGTTTGAGAGTGTTCATAACTCAAATTTGAATTTTGTGAGTCCAATTGAAAATGAAGTCACACGTCAATTTGATTTAATTTCTTCCCAGAATTTTTTACCTGCAGAAATACTTGAAACTAACTTGAATGAGATTAAATCAATTATTAAAAATTTCAAAAATATGAAAGCACCTGGTGACGATGGAATCTTTAATATACTAATCAAACATCTCCCTGAGAGCACAATGGATTTTTTAGTGAAAATTTTCAATTGCTGCTTCAAAATTGCATATTTTCCCAAATTATGGAAAAATGCAAAAATTACTCCCATTTTAAAACCGGATAAGAACCCAGCTGAAGTTTCAAGTTATCGACCAATCAGTTTGCTTTCTTCAATAAGTAAACTGTTTGAGAGAGTTATTCTTAACAGAATGATGTCACACATTAACGAAAATTCAATTTTTGCAAATGAACAGTTTGGATTTCGCCATGGGCATTCCACAACTCATCAATTGCTCAGAGTTACTAATATGATACGAGCTAACAAATCTGAAGGTTATTCCACTGGAGCTGCTCTTTTAGACATAGAAAAAGCATTCGACAGTGTTTGGCATAAAGGTTTGATTGCGAAATTGCAAACTTTTAATTTTCCAATTTTCCTAATCAAAATTTTAAAAAATTATCTTACTGATCGAACTCTGCAGGTTGTCTATCAGAATTCAAAATCTGATAGATTTCCTGTCAGAGCAGGTGTACCTCAAGGTTCAGTCTTGGGTCCAGTCCTGTACAACATATTCACTTCAGATCTTCCTGATTTGCCTCCAGGATGCACAAAGTCATTGTTCTGCGATGACACAAGCATTTCCGTAAAAGGAAAAAGTCTTCGTGTCATATGCAGTCGATTGCAGAAAAGTTTAGATATATTTTCTTCCTACTTGCAAAAGTGGAAAATCTCTCCCAATGCTTCTAAAACTCAAATGATAATTTTTCCGCATAAGCCTAGGGCTTCTTTCCTCAAGCCAAACAATAATCACGTTGTCAAGATGAATGGGGTTATTTTAGGTTGGTCCGACAAGGTTAAGTACTTGGGACTAATTTATGATAAAAAACTTATTTTCAAAGAGCACATTGAGAGTATACAAGCCAAGTGCATCAAATATACGAGATGTTTATATCCTCTCATTAACAGGAATTCTAAACTTTGTTTAAAGAACAAACTTTTGATTTACAAACAAATTTTTAGACCAGCAATGCTTTATGCTGTACCGATCTGGTCAAGTTGCTGTTCAACAAGGAAGAAAACGCTCCAAAGGATTCAGAATAAAATTCTGAAAATGATTTTGAAGCGTCCTCCTTGGTTTGGTACACTCGAGTTACATAGACTTACTGGTGTTGAACCATTAGAAGCTATGTCAAATAAAATTATTAACAATTTTCGACAAAAATCGTTGCAATCCTCAATTGCTACGATAAGCTCTCTTTATGGCCAATAAGTTAGCAATTAAGTTAGTTGTAAGTTTACTTACCCTTTTCTGACAAGTAGGTTTAAATCCCTACGAATGATAAGTCCTAATTGCGAAAGCAAACAAATCCTAACAATTAAAATTACAAATTTCTAACAGTGTTGAGAAGTCACCATTTGTGATTGGACACACATACTCATTATTTACTAATATTTATCATAAATACTTAAGCTACTAACAAATCCCCCCATAAAAAAAAAAAAAAAAAAAATGGACAATAATAGCCGATTTCTAATGGGTTTACCTTCACACGCACTAACGAAACTACTCATCATAGTAAAAAATTGACAGCTCTATCAGTCGAACTATCACCATGGTGAAAGCAGTGAAGCTACTCCATTCAGAGTTGTGCGCGTTCAAAGAACAGTACCCCGCCACGGATGATGACCCTGAGCTAAAAGAAACTCTAAAGGATACTTAAAAGGAAGACCGAGGAAAAAGTGGCTACATTGCTGCGTGCGCTGGGTCAGGAGGTCGGTGCAACCGGCTATACAGTGAAAAAGTACCAAGCAAACATGGAAATACGTGTCAGGAAGCAGCAAGTCCCGTCGAGTGGTCTTGAAGCAGTAGGCAATAAAGCAGCGGTAGCGGCTGAATAAAACGGTCAAGTCGATTTTACCGGCGAATCGCGATGTGGCGGTCGTGATGGACGACGAGACCTATCTCACCCTGGATGGCAACGGCTGGCAGGGCACTTCGTATTTTACTTTCCCCGTGAAAGAACTGAGCTCCGAGGTGAAGTTAATTTCACACACCAGGAAATTGCTGGTGTGGTTGACAATTTGCGAGAAGGGAATATCAAAGCCACTGTTTTTTCGCTCTGGATTGGCCGTGAACGAAGAAATTTATAGTGCGACATGCCCGCCAGAAGTTGCGTCGCTCATCAAGGAACACCATAAGGGTGAAGACGTGGCGTTCTGATCGGATCTAGTGTCGGCCCATTACTTGGAGCGATCGTTAAGGTATACCATATTGAGCGGTCGAATATCAATATGGTACCCAAGCCAGCAAACGCGCCCCATGTCCCCCAACTGCGTCCTATCGAAAATTTGTGGGCAAACCTGAAGTGTAAGATCTGATCCAAAAATTTTGTCGCGAAAACTGAGGAGAAATTGATAAATAAAACTAAGGAAGAACTGAAAAACAGGCATGTTTTCGTCCGCCATGGCGAATGTACAAGTTAACTGCCGAACGGCTGCTTTTAAGCGTATATTTTGCTTGCACGTAAGCATTTTTAACTACGCAATGGTGTCAACCAAAGGCTTATGTAAAATTTCAAAAACCGTTCTTGTACATTCTGTTTATCGGCCCAAAAAAAAGACCTTTGCAAAATTTCTACTTAATCGGACATGATTTAGGGGTGCCTCCGAGAGCTCAAACTTGTGATTTTTTGACCCTATATAATCTACCAAGGAGGGACTTTCATGTACTTGGGAAAATCGAAAATTTCTTTCTATGCCGAATGGTTTAAAAATACAAAAAAATCGACCGAAAATCGACTTTCTAGGATTTCTAGGAGTAATTTTTTGGGCAACCGAGAGTCTAATATGGGATGATTGCGTCCGAAGTTGTCGCGTTTAGTCGTGATTTATAATATGAAGAGGGTGTAATTCGTGTTGTAGTCATAGTGGAGAAGCCTTCGTTCAGAGTCCAGGTGTTTAAAGGGTATTACGAATGAAAGGATTGATGAACACTGCTTTGAGAAGTGTAGTGTCAATCCTGTATCGGCTCGTAGGAAAAACTAATTTTAGTGGTGCAATTGGGACTATCGAATCCCGTGTGATAGAGGAAGTGATCATTAAAACGATGCGGTTAAAGATAAATATAGTGAACGTGCGGGAGGTAGTTTAAAAGTGATATTCTGTTACTTTCAAAATTGTTCATGCATAGAAAGTGACAATTGGAACGAGCGTCGCGTCGCTTGCTTTCCACATCAAGGCTTGCATGAAAGCTTGTGTGCAGGTCCGAGTGGACTGACAGTGCTGCTGTTTCCACCGTTAATGGAGCAAATGCATTGCAAATAAATCTCTTTTTCCTGCTTAAATTTTTTAATTTATCATGATTGTTCAATTTTCTTACTATAGCAATTGCGTAGATGACCAATTGACATATTATTTATTACAAGTTTAGCAATTTGTCATCAGATTGTAGGTAATATTTTGGTACATACATAGGTTATATTTTGGTCTGATATATGGTAAGATTTATTCATTTTACTATTTGACACTCCTCTTGTCAATAAATATAACATGCTATTAAATAAGGGTCATTTTTTTATATAATAGTATCAAACGAATTGAAAATCTGAAAATAATAATAAAATCTGTAAGATTCTAATATTATTTTGAGGCGGGGCCAGGGGCGTCTCGTCCATAGGTGCAACCTGTGCATTGAACACGGGGACTCCAGGCAAGAAATTAATTTCAAATCCAAATTTATATTTATATCTTTTTTCAGTGTTTTTAAGTAACAAAAAGGAGTAACTTGCGTTTTTTCGCGGACATGATTATGATTACTTCCCCAAACTGTGGGTTCAAAAGTCACGAGTCGCCCCTGGGCGGGGCTTACCGATTGGAAAATTACTCCGGAATGTACTGCCAGTACTCAGTCATTCTGTAAAGGGTCTTTGGAAGGTCGGTAGAGCTAACACCTTCTAGAACCCGAAACTAAGATAGTTGCAGAATTAAAATATAATTGCAAATGTCTTTTTTTCACTATATCATAGCCAAACTGGGGATCTAGAAAGGTTCCACACACCCACACCCACACCCACACACACACACACACACACACACACACACACACACACACACACACACACACACACACACACACACACACACACACACACATACACACACACACACACCGAGAGTCTAATATGGGATATTTTAGAATTGACCTTCAAAATTAGACATCATACACAAATTGCAAATCTCCCTGTTGGTCTCGAGGTACGACGCTGGCCTAACAAGCCAGTCGTCATAGCATCGAGTCTCGACTCGGGAGAAACTGTTGGTGTCAGTAGGATCGTAGCGCTAGCCCTGCAATTGTCCTGTACACTAAACAGTTGGCTGCGAAGTCTGTGTATAATAAAAACAGAAGGTCAAGTTCCGTATCGGAATGTAGCACCGAGGCTTTGCTTTGCTTACTTAAATTGCGAAACACATGAACGGTGGGAATGGGTTCAGTCTGCGTTACTTATTGTTACATAGAGAAATGTAGGGAAAAAGGGTAGTTGAGACAGTTACCTAACTATGATGTTTGCTCAAAATTGATAATTAGGAGTGGGTTGAAGTTGTTTAACGTCACGTAATTTTTCGAAGGGGGTGGGGGCTAGTCATATTGGATGTTACTCATTGTTACATAGGGGGTAGTGGGGCTGGAATATAGATTTTTATCGTCACGTAATTTTTGCACGATACCTTACTCATAACTCGCTCCAAACCACATGTAAGCTATTCTAATGTGTATTAGGCATCTCGAACTTGATTTTCATTAGGGTAGTTCAGTTACAGTTACAGGTTCGAGTCTCGGCTCGGGAGAGACTGTTAGTGTCAGTAGGATCGTAGCGCTAGCCCCGCATTTGTTCTGTACACTCAACAGTTGGCTGCGAAGTCTGTATATAATAAACAGAAGGTCGAGTTCCGATACGGAATGTAGCACCAAGGCTTTGCTGTTTTGCTTTGCTTTAGTTCAGTTACTTATTACTAGGTTGGTCCAAAAATAATTAAAACGGAATTGATGGTGACTGAGTTGGAAAAATGCTCTATCTACCTATTTAACATCTTATACTTTATGTAACACATAGATGGACCAATTAGTTCTCGTAAGGGTGCTGGTAACAAAAAAACATGAAAATTCATGATATTCAAAAGAGAAAGAAAACCATTAAATTACAAACGATCCCATATTTATTGCTATTAACAATAACAATAATTTTGTATGGCTTAGTTTTTATTTTGTTGTTTGGCCTATGTAACATCGTATTCTAATACATTTTTTCTATAGGGTGGTTCAAAAAGAATGTTTGGACAAAAACAATCGAATTGAGAATTGTTTGCTTATTTCGCTCTACTTGCTGAACATGTATGACACAGATAATATGCCGTAATGAAATTGGTTGGCTCACATAAGTAGATATGCTAAGAGCTGAAAACCGAGGGAAATGTTTGCAAAACTATCAAGTAAGATTTTCATTGGAAATTTTTTTATTGGAACCGAAAATATGGGATATTAATATTGCAAGTCATAGCGCGAGTAACGAAATTTTGAAGAAATATTTTTTCCAAAAACGGTTTTTTATTCAATAATAAAAAAAATTATTTTAGGTAATTGTTGTTGGAAATAATTTGGTATCAAAAAAATTTTTTTTCATTTTCCCAATTTAAAGTAATTGTCATAAAATTGGATTTTATATTGGAGGTGTGTCATGACGTGACGTACTTCTCCTGGTAGGGGTCATTAATGTGTGACCAAACGTGAAAATGAATTTTGTTCAAAATTTGCGTGACGTACTTAATGGATGTCACCTTGTTTTGTACTTTCTCTAGTTTTATTGGTTGATTATACGAAAATAACACGTTTTTGATGTAAATAGATCCAATTACTACCAAAATAGAGCGAATTGGACTTTTGGCCAGCTTTTTGGTTCAAATACTCCTATGTGCAACGTTTCGTTTTTGAAAACTATGACTTAGTATCTGTTCTGGAGGAGGACCAACTAAAGTGTAGCCATTATCTAAGTGAATTTAAATTGCGTATAACTTCTTCTTCCAGTACACGCAAAAGTTCAAGCTTACATTATCCGATGTGTTCTCTCAAAACGCACATTAAATGCTCTGGCTTTTGCACAACAAATGTGTCATAAAGATAACGCAACAGTTGCGTAATGAATACATTGACAGAGATCAAAATCAGAATAGGGTTATCGCTCCTATCTTTATCTCAGTACATGTATTCATCTCATCGCGCCTTTTTAATCAATTTATCGTCAAAGATTACCATATTTTAAACTGGAAACTTTCCACCACTTGACAAAATCGAGAAGCAAATAGATTTACTTTCAAAAATTTGTAGAAATTCGACGGTAAATTGGAAAAATGTGAGAAATAAGATGAATATAGGTGCAGCTAGCTGTTGAGATGAATAATGGAGCGATTACCCTATGTATAATATACACAAAATCGTGATGTTTCGGGGGCAAACGATCAGTTTTGGGGCGCTCCAAAAACCGCTGGTAACCTCCGCGAGTCGGTGCGTATCAAAGGCTCGTGCATCCCTAATCACCGTCAGCAACCGAAAACGGCCGATAACGAGCCTTGTTGCAATAGAATTTACTCACGCTGGTGCCAGTAACGTGGAACCGAATGCATATGAAAAAAACCAAAGTCATCGTTAAATGCAAAATGTTTTAAACAAATCCAATGCTTTTTCAATTGTTGTTGATTCGATGATGTTTTTGAATGCCCGGATTCATGATAGTGAATCGATCAGTTCATATTTGCGTTAACCTAGTCAGTACCAAAATCATCAGTATTGATTACTGCTTGCATTGCTTTAACGATAGCTGCTGCTATTAATATTAATAAAATATTAACAATACCAGTACGAATCATCATGGCAATACTAGCACCTATTAACACTGCAAAAGTGTTTTGATTTTGAGCTGTCCAATACATTGAACATTCGCTAGAGTACCAAATGCGTTATGAACAACACACATTAGTCGTACTGGTTCCGAAACAGTACAAAAGATGCTCTGAAAAGACGCATTATGGATGGGGTTACTCACAGTTAAATTTTTGCGTGTATGTCTCGAGGTACGAAGCAGTGTCGGCAGTATCGTACGCTAGCCCCGCAATTATCAATCTGCAAAGTCTGTGTAAAATAATCGTAATGAATCAAGGTTTTTCGAATTTTTAGTTGATCTACTATAAGGACTATGGATAGTTGGCTGATCAGTTTCAATTACACTTACGTATGAGCAAGCCGTTTAAATATTTGCTCTCCCTTCAAGTTTCTTATTCGCAGTGATACATTCCTATATCTTGAAGCACGAATCAGCGATTTACTTGCTTGACCATCTTGAAAATCCTGGACAGCGCAGGTCAATAAACCTGGGAAATGAAATGGTTAGATGCGGGAAGCTAATGGAAAAAAGAGATGATAATTCGGGTTAGAACTCGCCGTAAAAGTTCGTTACAGAATTTCCGGTTTTAAAAGTTGGCCTCTAGATATTATTATTATATTTCATCTTCAGACAATTTAACTTAAAAACACGTCTACTCGACAATGTAGGCAAATCGATCAACATACAGCGGCTTTCATACGATGGTAGGTTAGTTCTGTCCCTACAGTTTAGAGATCGAAGAGCATATCGGAGAAAGTGTTTCTGAACTTGTTCTAACCGGTTGATGTGTATTGCATGATACGGCGCCCACACTTGCACCGCATATTCCAGGACACTGCGCACGAACGAGTAATACAGTATCTTAAGCGTGTAAATATTGTCGAAGAATTCCGAATTTCGCTTCAAAAAGCCAATAGGGAGTAAGCTCTAGCCGTGACTGCAGAAATGTGCTCCGCAAACCTTAATTTGCTATTGACAAGCACTCCCAAATCTTTCACTGTGGTCGTGCGGGTCAAGCTCGTTGACGCCATTTTGTACTCGAAGACAATCGGTGCACGCAAGCGGCTGAATAAGATCACGCAACATTTGGTCACATTGACTTCCATTCCGTTCAAGCCACACCATTCCTGAAGCATGTCGATATCCATTTGGAGCGCACAACAGCCAGCCTCCGTTGTGACTACACGGGAAAACTTGAGGTCGTCAGCGTACAGTAATTTTGGAGATTTCAGCTTCGTGCAGAGCTCATTTATAAACAGTATGAACAACAAAGGGCCCAGAATACTGCCTTGAGGTACTCCTGAAAAAATCTCAAAAGGTGTAGAATACGTTTCACCTACCTTCACCGAAGAATTACGTCCGGTAAGGTAAGACGAAATCCATTGTGTCAGCCACTCTGGAAGTCCTATCCGCTTGAACTTTTCGACAGCTAAGTATGTGGCACCTTGTCGAATGCTTTGGCAAAAGCAATGTAAATCGCATCAATTTGCTGCCGTTTCTCCATCCGATTTACAAGGGTCGAAACATAACTCATCAAATTTGTCGTGGTAGAACGCCTCTGGACAAATCCGTGCTGATCAGCTGAGATAACGTGTTTAACAGATTGGTAGAGCACATCGTATACCATGCTTTCGAGAGCTTCCGGCAAACAACTCAATATAGAAATTCAGCGATAATTTTCTACATCGTCGAGCGAACCTGATTTATGAATCGGTATGATCGAAGCGGATTTCCAAACGGTGGGAAAGCATTTTTCACTCAAAGAACGGTTGAAGAGTATACTTACAGGCAAGGCTAGAGCACTTGCACAGTTTTTGACAACGAATGGTGGCAATTGATCGTTCATTTTCAAAGTTGTTTAGAGTCCTCGCACTCTGACATCTTAAGCTTGACGGTAATCTGATTATTTGAAGTTTTTTCCGTATTGATTATTTTCGTCAGTGCGACCAACTTTTTGATATTTTGTGACATTTGTTTAGAGTTGGCCCAGTGATGAGAAATCGCGCGGTCGGTGTTTGAGGATTTTTAGGTAAATTGCTTAAGTAATATTAAAGTTGATAGTTAGATCGATCGTTGTTACTGAATACCGTAGTAGATTGCATCTGTCTTTTCTTTTCCCTCAGTTGATTCACCTGAGAAGATACGATAAGAAATACCGATAATCACAAAGAAATCTGTGAACAATCATCATTCGAAACAAATCGACCTTTATTGCAGCCATTCAGGAGCGACTTCGGGTGCTGAAAAAAACGGCTGCAAAACAGATTGAAACTGCTTAAAATAGATTCGGGGTGATTGGAATAGTGTCCCTCGATTGGTAACTTTAATTGATTATTGTTAAAGTTTGCTAACTTGGTTTTACAATATGAAAACAAGTTCTGACAAAGAAAAAGATAGAGAACAGATTGATATACTTCTGTTTGAATTTCACAAAACACATTTCGAGTATTTCGTCTCAATACACAGGCGGTTCCTAAAGCTTTTAGAATATGTTCCCTACCCTATAACTGGTATAAACGAAGAGCTTCTTGATCGACTGGATATCATTCTGCGGAATTGATGTGAACTACGATGCGTATCACGCATTCGCTATTTTTATTCTTCTTACATATTTTTTTGCTTTACTGCTGTAGATTTTACATTATTAAATACAAAAAAACAAGCATGACGAACGTAGAAGCACAGCAGAAAGTCCAGCAGAATAGAAACAGTGCCCAGTCTAAGAATAAATGTCGGTTCAACTGATACCGGTAAAATAAAAAAAAAAACTGTCGCGAAACTCCTTATCGATTACAATGATTTGGTAGACGACGAATAAACGTTTCGGTAAATAGTCCCAACAAGTCAACTACTGTTTACTATCTTGAGCTTAATTTAATTTGATGTCTCGAAAGTAAAGCTTTTTTAAAAGTTCATGATAATCTCCTTTCTCCATCACTTTGTTGTTCCACTATTAAAATGTAATCAACTCGATGCCTTGAAGGAAAACCAGGAAAACCTACTGATATACAGGCAACAGTACCGCTATAAGCCATGTGCAGCAGAGTGCACATATTTATTTAGGTGCAAATAAGAGAAAAACGCTGTGCTGTTGCCAAAGGTAATTACCAGTTGATCTCACGAATATAGTTCCAGTTAATCTAAATCATCGAATATAGGTCTAAGAAATAAAATAAAATAAGTATTTAAGAGTTAAACATTCTTTAACGGAATTCTTATTTTTTTCTAAGTTGACATCAAGAATAATGGCCGGTACAATATTTAAACTAAAATTTGTTGAAAAAAAATCAATAGGAAAGAACTTGTTTTTATTGATAAGAAGCGGGGATGGACTTATTTATTGAAGTTGAAATTGAAGACAAAAAATCTTGGCTTTCTTATCAATGAAAGCCCTCTTTTTCTTCAAACTTTAATGTAACTGATGTGATGATCCAATGGCCATATATTTTTGCCCCATAAAATTTTTCACTAATATTTGTGTGGTTAAATTGAAAGTAATTTGCCAATATAACCTCCAGATTGTGGGAGTTTTTTAAATTACTTACTGTTAACCGTTAAAGGCAATGTAGGCATAAAAAGTCTTAAGTGGGTATATTTATAACTCACATATCTCTTGTTCTTTGTTTGGGCACCACATGCCTGTAAGTTCACCAGCGTGGGGGTAACATTATTATTGAAAGGGAAGAGGAAAGGGAGGTATTGATTACTCTTTGTTAGACCCTTAGATGTTATCGTAGAAAAGAGAATCATTTTGAGGTATTGTAGAAACCTTTTTCATTTCTGTTCCGATTGAAAGTATCTTTTATTTGTTCGTAGAGAATTTGATGTCCTTGTTTACTTGAAGGGTTGCGTATAAACACCGCTTTGGCTGGGAAGATTGATAACAGAAACTAACTAGAGGAATTGCTTCGGTTCCCTAAATAAAAGCTTTCGTTCATCCAATTCTACACCATTGTCAGTGGACAAAGTATAGCGAAATCCCATTTTTTATCTTTCCGTTCATGGACCACAAAAGAAAATAGTAACTGTCGTTGCGTCGCTATGGGAAAATTCACGTCACCGAGTCAACGTAGGATTAACTCCCTTCATTTATATCAGCACCTCCATCATTTGAACGGTGATTATGCATAATATACCGGTGCCGAATAGCACAATTTGTGACACTATATTATCTGCGCAAGGATGCCGCCTTGTGATTTGCCAAGTGTCGATACGGATTTAGTGTTATATATTGTTTGTGAATTAAAATCGTGGGAAAATCATGTCAATAGAAAAACAAATCATATTATAATTGAGAAGGTTTTGAAATATACTCTCTTTTAATTCATTTATATTGCCACAATGAAAAGAGCGCTGTTATCTTAAATAACCGACTCACTCTTTTGCACAAGATATTGCTTGTTTCAAATTTCTTAAGACGAAATTACTCCACCAACTTCAAAGAGCACGAGAATCCTTACTGGTGCTTGCAATAAATTGACTCCTCTCTTTTTATTCATCGCATCGCAGATTTTTTGTTCGTATCACGTTCTTGGCTATTTCGCGCCTAAAATGCTTTTAGAACCTTGACTGGAATTAATGGTTAAAGTATTTGATACATAGGACTAGCAACGTTATCAAAAATTATAAGCTTTTTCACACCATATAATAAATTTAACTGTTCTAGAATCCCCAGATCTAATTGCTGCCAAGCCAAAATGGGAGCATTTGCACCAAACATACAATAATGTGTGTTTTTCCTGCGAGTAAATATTTCATTCCAAATAATGCATGCACCCCATGCACCCGGCGTAGAACCACCGCAAATACAATAACGGGTTTCATTCATGGCACAGTTCTTAGCTGAAACACAAAAACAGAAACAAAATTTACGCGTTACTCCAAAATAAGCAATAAAAGAACAATTAATAGCCATTGCCTCTTTTATATACCGGTAATAAAGCTGTTTTTGAGTATCGTGTTCTTTACAGTTGAACGTACCGCTCGAAAAACTTCGTGGCCAAATGAATCAAGAATATAATTTGCCAACCATTTTAACTTGTGTTATACGAATACCTAGCAGCGAATTGACCTCGGGCTATAATTACTTGGTAGAAAATGCCTTCTAAACGATAACACAAATAGCGGTTTTCCTAGCGATATTTATCGATGATAATACTAACGTTATTCCTTACTCCGTTTGTAGCATGCCGAATGACTGCTGGCACACCATTAATGAACGGCACAAAAAGCTCCACCAATAATGGTGCTTAAGGACAATAAAATATTCGAAGTGGATTAGTGATTGCCTAGAGTAGAAAAAACATTAGTAATTGTTTGCAATCGATGAGCTAGTTCGATGCTAAGTTGTACGCGGAGCACGACATCCGATGCCCTAGCTATCTAACCTATAGCAAAAAAAGCAAGAGTTGCGGAAAGCTCACAAAAGACGTTAACACGATCTGTCCGGGCGCTACACGGAAACTAAACTAAAAGTAGAGCCATAAAGTGTTCGGGATCCGATTTGATAAGGACTCCAACGAGCGGTAATCGAAAACGAAACTGTCGTTCCAGCGTGCAGTCCTTATTCTGCCGAAACCGTTCCGCTCGATCGCAGCCCGCAACGGAGTGGCAGAAACAAAAACGACGACGTTCAACCCACCTGTCAGAGTAGCGAAAAGTGTTTGCCATTAACCTAATCAAGTTTGTCGTAAAAATGTGGAATCGCATCTCGCCAACCAGTTCCAATAAACTGTTGCTCGAACATGGTAATAATAGCAATAATAATAATATTAACAACAATAACATTAGCACTGTCTGCAAAAATCCCGGTAAGGCAAGTGCTGCCCTTGATGCTGCGTTTTCTGACGCTGCTAGCCCTGCCATTGTTTCCATAAATTCCGCAGCAGCGGCAGCCACTAGCGCTGTAACCACTACCACCACCACCATTGCCAATAATAATAAAAAATATAGCACCTCCAATAAAAATACCATCACCACCACCAACACCACCACCTCTGCCATCACCACTACCACCAGTTGTAGCAATAAGCCCAACAAAATTCTGTCGATCGATATGGAAATCCGTATACAAAATAAGTGTATTTCAGCATAGCGGATCACTCTGGAGGGACCGGAACCCCCCTGGATGCAAGGCCCCCTCAAGGTGGCATTCCTAGGGGCCTCCGGCGTTGGACGTACCAGCATACTGCAAGTGAGCATAAAAACTGAATTTATTGTCAAGCAAAAACAATAGCCTGGTATTTTTGAACATAACAACACTGTGAAATTGTTTTACACTATTGATTTACTGTTATTCAGAACAATTCGATTGTTTTGATTTGAAATTTATCCACAAAAAGGATATGATTAACTGCATAGAGTCAATATGAAATTGAAAATTAATAATCAGGATTTATTAAAAAAAAAATGGAAAATAAGACACAATTATTTGGAGAATTTAGAAATTTTAGGATTGAAATGTTTATTTGTTCATCTGATTTCTGATTCTTGAATTTTGTATATTGATTGTTGACTTCTAATTTTCGATTGTGACTTTTATTTTTGTGTTTTGTTTTTAACTTTTTTAACTTATTTGACATTTTTAACTTTTATGGAAGGTCCTTTGACTCATAGTCGTAAAAGCGATCTATTTTGACATTTTTTATTTTTACGACTTTCTTGACTTAGACGTTGTTTTTTATTTTGACATTCGATTTTTGACTTTTATGGTTCTCCGTTGCCTTTCGATTTTGATGTTGGCCTTTAGCCTTTCTAATTTGCCGCTAAATTTTCATTTATGTTTTTATTTTTTGCTTTCAACTGAAGATTATACTCACACTTTTAGATTTTTTACTCCTAATTCGTTCATGATTTCTCTGTAGTCATTGTTCTTTTATTGTTTTAGTTTTTTCAGCTTTTTAAACCATTTTTATCTCTAAACCATCAACTTTTGATTTTCAATTTTGATGAATTTTCCGAATTCTGATTCTCGATATTTAACTTATATTGTTTTACAATCTATGACCTTTCACTTTTACCTCTTAACTCTTGAATTTGGACCTTTGATTTCAAACTTTTTTGTTTAGAATTTGAAAGTTGAATTATTACCTTTGGTTGTAGGCTTCTCACTTTTGTCTGTTGAATTTTTATTTTAATCTTGACTCTTTACTCTTGATTTTCGACTCTTGAATCTTGACTCTTGACTCTTGACTCTTGACTCTTGACTCATGACTCTTGACTCTTGACTCTTGACTCTTGACTCTTGACTCTTGACTCTTGACTCTTGACTCTTGACTCTTGACTCTTGACTCTTGACTCTTGACTCTTGACTCTTGACTCTTGACTCTTGACCCTTGACTCTTGACTATTGACTCTTGACTCTTGGCTCTTGACTCTTGACTCTTGACTCTTGACTCTTGACTCTTGACTCTTGACTCTTGACTCTTGACTCTTGACTCTTGACTCTTGAATCTTGACTCTTGACTCTTGACTCTTGACTCTTGACTCTTGACTCTTGACTCTTGACTCTTGACTCTTGACTCTTGACTCTTGACTCTTGACTCTTGACTCTTGACTCTTGACTCTTGACTCTTGACTCTTGACTCTTGACTCTTGATTTTCGACTTTTAATTTAATTGTTTACTTTTTTTGACTCTTCACTTTTTACTTTTCACTTTTCACTTTTTACTTTTACTTTTTACTTTTTACTTTTTTCGTTTTACTTTTTACTTTATACTTTTTACTTTTTACTTTTTACTTTTTACTTTTTACTTTTCACTTTTGACTTTTGACTTTTGACTTTTGACTTTTGACTTTTGACTTTTTACTTTTTACTTTTTACTTTTTACTTTTTACTTTTTACTTTTTACTTTTTACTTTTTACTTTTTACTTTTTACTTTTTACTTTTTACTTTTTACTTTTTACTTTTTACTTTTTACTTTTTACTTTTTACTTTTTACTTTTTACTTTTTACTTTTTACTTTTTACTTTTTACTTTTTACTTTTTACTTTTTACTTTTTACTTTTTACTTTTTACTTTTTACTTTTTACTTTTTACTTTTTACTTTTTACTTTTTACTTTTTACTTTTTACTTTTTACTTTTTACTTTTTACTTTTTACTTTTTACTTTTTACTTTTTACTTTTTACTTTTTACTTTTTACTTTTTACTTTTTACTTTTTACTTTTTACTTTTTACTTTTTACTTTTTACTTTTTACTTTTTACTTTTTACTTTTTACTTTTTACTTTTGACTTTTTACTTTTTACTTTTTACTTTTTACTTTTTACTTTTTACTTTTTACTTTTTACTTTTGACTTTTTACTTTTTACTTTTTACTTTTTACTTTTTACTTTTTACTTTTTACTTTTTACTTTTTACTTTTTACTTTTTACTTTTTACTTTTTACTTTTTACTTTTTACTTTTTACTTTTTACTTTTTACTTTTTACTTTTTACTTTTTACTTTTTACTTTTTACTTTTTACTTTTTACTTTTAACTTTTTACTTTATACTTTTTACTTTTTACTTTTTACTTTTTACCTTTTACTTTTTACTTTTTACTTTTTACTTTTTACTGTTTACTTTATACTTTTTACTTTATACTTTTTACTTTTACTTTTGACTTTTTACTTTTTACTTTTAACTTTTAACTTTTAACTTTTTACTTTTTACTTTTTACTTTTTACTTTTTACTTTTTACTTTTTACTTTTTACTTTTTACTTTTAACTTTTAACTTTTAACTTTTAACTTTTAACTTTTAACTTTTTACTTTTTACTTTTAACTTTTTACTTTTTACTTTTTACTTTTTACTTTTTACTTTTTACTTTTTACTTTTTACTTTTTACTTCTTACTTTATACTTTTTACTTTTACTTTTTACTTTTCACTTTTTACTTTTTACTTTTTACTTTTTACTTTTTACTTTTTACTTTTTGCTTTTTACTTTTTACTTTTTACTTTTTACTTTTTATTTTTTACTTTTTACTTTTTACTTTTTACTTTTTACTTTTTACTTTTTACTTCTTACTTTTTACTTTTTACTTTTTACTTTTTACTTTTTACTTTTTACTTTTTACTTTTTACTTTTTACTTTTTACTTTTTACTTTTTACTTTTTACTTTTTTCTTTTTACTTTTTTCTTTTTACTTTTTACTTTTTACTTTTTACTTTTTACTTTTTACTTTTTACTTTTAACTTTTTACTTTTTACTTTTTACTTTTTACTTTTTACTTTTTACTTTTTACTTTTTACTTTTTACTTTTTACTCTTTTACTTTTTACTCTTTACTTTTTTCTTTTTACTTTTTACTTTTAACTTTTAACTTTTTACTTTTAACTTTTAACTTTTTACTTTTTACTTTTTACTTTTAACTTTTTACTTTTTACTTTTTACTTTTTACTTTTTACTTTTTACTTTTTACTTTTTACTTTTTACTTTTTACTTCTTACTTTTTACTTTTTACTTTTACTTTTTACTTTTTACTTTTTACTTTTTACTTTTTACTTTTTACTTTTTATTTTTTACTTTTTACTTTTTACTTTTTACTTTTTACTTTTTACTTTTTACTTTTTTCTTTTTACTTTTTACTTTTTACTTTTTACTTTTTACTCTTTACTTTTTACTTTTTACTTTTTACTTTTTACTTTTTACTTTTTACTTTTTACTTTTTACTTTTTACTTTTTACTTTTTACTTTTTACTTTTTACTTTTTACTTTTTACTCTTTACCTTTTACTTTTTGCTTTTTACTTTTTACTTTTTACTTTTTACTTTTTACTTTTTACTTTTTACTTTTTACTTTTGACTTTTGACTTTTGACTTTTGACTTTTGACTTTTGACTTTTGACTTTTGACTTTTTACTTTTACTTTTTACTTTTTACTTTTTACTTTTTACTTTTTACTTTTTACTTTTTACTTTTTACTTTTTACTTTTTGCTTTTTACTTTTTACTTTTTACTTTTTACTTTTTATTTTTTACTTTTTACTCTTTACTTTTTACTTTTTGCTTTTTACTTTTTACTTTTTACTTTTTACTTTTTATTTTTTACTTTTTACTATTTACTCTTTACTTTTTACTTTTACTTTTTACTTTTTACTTTTTACTTTTTACTTTTTACTTTTTACTTTTTGCTTTTTACTTTTTACTTTTTACTTTTTACTTTTTATTTTTTACTTTTTACTTTTTACTTTTTACTTTTTACTTTTTAGTTTTTACTTTTTACTTTTTACTTTTTACTTTTTACTTTTTACTTTTTACTTTTTACTTTTTACTTTTTACTTTTTACTTTTTACTTTTTACTTTTTACTTTTTACTTTATACTTTTTACTTTTTACTTTTTACTTTTACTTTTTACTTTTTACTTTTTACTTTTTACTTTTTACTTCTCACTTTTTACTTTTTACTCTTTACTCTTTACTTTTTACTTTTTACTTTTTACTTTTTACTTTTTACTTTTTACTTTTTACTTTTTACTTTTAACTTTTTACTTTGTACCTTTTACTTTTTACTTTTACTTTTTACTTTTTACTTTTTACTTCTTACTTTTTACTTTTTACTTTTTTCTTTTTACTTTTTACTTTTTACTTTTTTCTTTTTACTTTTTACTTTTTACTTTTTACCTTTTACTTTTTACTGTTTACTTTTTACTGTTTACTTTTTACTTTTTACTTTTTACTTTTTACTTTTTATTTTTTCCTTTTTACTTTTTACTTTTTACTCTTTACTTTTTACTTTTTACTTTTTACTTTTTACTTTTTACTTTTTACCCTTTACTTTTTTACTTTTTACTTTTTACTTTTTACTTTTTACTTTTTACTTTTTACTTTTTACCCTTTATTTTTTACTTTTTTCTTTTTACTTTTTACTTTTTACTTTTTACTTTTTTCTTTTTACTTTTTACTCTTTTACTCTTTTACTCTTTCACTTTTTTACACTTTTACTCTTTTACTCATTTACTCCTTTTCTCTATTGCCCCGTTATTTCTTCATGATTTATGGTTTATGATTTATGATATTTGATTTATGATTTATGATTCATGATTTATGATTTAGGATTTATGATTTATGATATATGATTTATGATTTATGAGTTATGATTTATGATTTATGATTTATTAATTATGATTTACGATTTATGATTTATGATTTATAATTTATGATTTATGATTTATGATTTATGATTTATGATTTATTATTTATGATTTATGATTTATGATTTATGATTTATGATTTATGATTTAAGATTTATGATTTATGATTTATGGTTTATGGTTTATGATTTATGATTTATGATTTATGATTTATGATTTATGATTTATGATTTATGATTTATGATTTATGATTTATGATTTATGATTTATGATTTATGATTTATGATTTATGACTTATGATTTATGATTTATGATTTATGATTTATGATTTATGATTTATGATTTATGATTTATGATTTATGATTTATGATTTATGATTTATGATTCAGGATTTATGATATATGATTTATGATTTATGATTTATGATTTATGATTTATGATTTATGATTTATGATTTATGATTTATGATTTATGATTTATGATTTTTGATTTATGATTTATGATTTATGATTTATGATTTATGATATATGATTTATTATTTATGATTTATGATTTATGATTTATGATTTATGATTTATGATTTATGATTTATGATTTATGATTTTTTGTCTCTTTGTCTTTATTTTAATTCAAAGAGTCGTTTTTACTTCTTGTTTCTTGATTTTTTTCGTTTAAATGGGCTCTTTGATTTCCGATACGGGCAATTCAAGTTGAGATCAAACCTATTTTCATATAAGGTTGTGGAAAACGGTTCAAATTACGCTTTTTAAAAAGCCAATGTTGTCTAGGTAAAGAAACTGCATGTTATGAATTAAATTGACCCTTTTTCAACTGGAAGTTGTCAAGATGTTATGAATTGTTTTCAACAACTTCAAGTAAATAGTGGCCCGATCTGAACAAAAATTCCTCATGTTTAAATTATAGTGTTATTGATTTTGTCTTATTAAGTTGCTTCGAGCTAATTTTTTTTTTATTTCCGTCAGTAAAATGTTCATTTTCTAGCATTGATTTTGGTATTTGATTTTTGACGTTAAATTTTTGTAATCTGATTTTCTCCTTTTTATTATTGAATTTAGCCTTTTTGCTTTTAATTTAAATTTTAAATTTTCGTTTAATGATTCTTGATACTCGATTTACGTTTATTTTATTACCAACTTGTGATTTTCTTACTGTTGAATCTCAACATTTTACTTCTGTCTTTATTTTAATTTTTACCCTTAACTTTTGTCTCTTGAGTTGAAATTTTTGCTTTTTTAATCATGACTTTTGCCATTGAAAGCCCAACTTTTCTTCTAATTGCGAGCTCATTTCTTTTATTTTTGTTATCTGATTGATTTCGAGTTGTTATTTCTATTCCTAATTTATTGAGGTTAGTGGGTTTTAGTTATAACCGTGATGTTCGAAACTCGTCCAAAATCTTATTTTCAGCATTATCAAAAAGTATGTTCACAGAAATTAAATTTACTAATCGATCAAAATCAGTACCTACCGTGTTTATACAAGAATACATAGAATATGCTAATGACCTGTAAATTTTTTTTTCATGTCAAGTGTTCGAAATTCCATTTTGACATATGTTTTAAAACAAAACTATGTGTGGAGGATATCGATAAGGTAGCCAGCTTCTGGTTGATTATCTTATTTGAAGTGCGTATTTAGACATCATAATAAATTTCAAAATCTCAATCAAAACATTGTCCTCATTGAGTTTAACAACCATGTTAATCCATTTGCTTATTTTGTATGGGGGCGCGCGGTAATTCAAGCTAAAGGTAAAAAATTCCCATGACAGGAGTGCCAGTTATTAAATTTGAAATCAATATTCAAATGTTGTTACGCGTCAGTTATATTCAAACAAACCATCCAGTGCCAGCTTTATTGATATTTTCCCACATTATACAGTCTGAGCCGAAAAATCGACAGCAAAACGTTGCACAGACGAATTTATGTACCTGCACAAATGTGTATGCTTGCAGCAATTTTTCAAGCATGACTTCCCGAGGAGTCACGTCCGCACCAGCCGGCGCACGGTGTATCGCAGCTGTCTGGTGTGTGACACCTGCATCCGCGAGCTGATGGTGATCGATGTGCCACCGCAGAGGCGCTTTCCGGTCGACAATCTCGCCGAGTGGAACAACGGGCACCCGCTGGGACTGCGAACCGTGCACACCTACGTGCTGGTGTACGACATGGGCAATCTCGAAACGTTCCAGGTCGGATCGACGGGTTGAAAAAGTTGTGATTTTACGTGACTTCCTCTTTCATTCCAGTATTGTCGCAGCATGCGTGATCAAATACTGGAGAGCTTCTGTCATCGGGATTTCAAAATTATGGTTGTGGGCAACAAAGTCGATTTGGTATCGGAAACCATCCCGCACACTCAGGTAAGTGTTCTAGGGGCCTCATTTCCTACCTGCCAATCAAAACTAAAATTTTTCAATTGATGTTTCATTGTGAAACTTGCAAGGTGGAGACGCATGGCTTTTCACATTTGTAAATTTCCATTATATTTTTCCAGGAATTAAAAGACATTTCCACTCTGGTTAGGAAACACTGGCGCTGTGGTTATGTTGAATGTTCCGCGAAGTAAGCGTTTGAATTGCCTCTCTTGCTCTCACCTGAATAAATTCTTACTGTTCTTGCAGGCACAACTACAAGATCGGTGACATTTTCAAAGAACTGATGGGCTACCCGGTGGGTGGGACCGCTGCCAAGCTGGAGTTTTCCCAGTCGATTAGGAGCAAAAACAAATGCACAATTCTCTAGTAGTAGCTGTGCGGGCTGGCTGAATGTGTGACCCGTACACGATTCTCCGCTATTGGCAAAGTTTTTGGAAGCAGCCAGCTTCAAAGTTGTGAATTTGAGTGAGAAATGATTGGCAAACTAATGCCATTTAAAACCGAGCGCAAGCTGGGCACTTTAAGTGTGGAAACAGCAGCAGCAGTTATTCAATCGTAGATTTAAGAAATCATTAAAAAAACCCAATCACGTTGACTATTGATACCTAGCAGTTTATCACAAAACCAATTGACACAGTTTTACGTGTCGTTTGCAGGACTGTATGTGCAGAATAAAATTGTAACATTAGGCAGCCAGCAGAATGTGACTTGAGCTGCAAATTGCCCATTATAAGACAAAGAAACTGTAAAGATAAAAAGGACACATTTCGATACCGGCGAAAAGTATCGCTCTATGTGTCCCTACATATATAAATGTGTGTGTGAGTGTTTGTAGATGAGTTCAAACAATACATTTTAAAAGTAACTACCGTGCTGTGAGGTGAACTGTTTCGATTGTCGAACAAAACACACAAAAAAGACTCAATTTTGGCTTTGAACCGGATGATGAGCAAACAAAAAATAATAGAAATCAATTTTATCTCGTTTCGCGGTTCAACATAAATATCAATAAGTCCTAGACAAGAGGCTTTGAGGCAGGGTTACACAAAAGGCTCAATGTGTATGTTTACAATGCACGAACATCCGCAGTGCTTACCCCCGTCACAGGTCGCGATAACTGAAGAAACATTTTGCAAAAAAAAAAATGATCAAGAAATATTCAACACAGAAATATACACACACACGGCTAATGGACAACGTTTGGGTGAAATAATAACGGGCTTTAGATTATATCAATATCAAACTTCACGAAAAGGTTATACCAAAAAAAAATTAATCATCAGTAGTATTTCTACAGAATATTGTTTTATTTCATCTATAGGGATGCGTACTTACCATGGCCATTTAACCTATAACGACAGCTCGGCGCTTGGCTCCAGAATGAAGCGTTCCCCAAGGGCTCGTTCCTAAACCAAGTGGTCATTAACAGGGCGGATGGAGAGTTCGCCAAAGAAAAAAGACGCGAAAGACCACGGTCACGGAGAGGTGTGATGGATTGAAGAGCAAACAGTTTATATATTTTGTTTTTTGTTTATTTAGGATAAAAATTAATTTTAAATTCTTGTATCCATTTTAGCGAAAAGTATATCTTGACTGTTTACGTAGATTGAATCATTTTCGAATTACTGTTTTTTTTTAAATAATCATAAAATCATATTTTGAGAAAAATAATTCCGAAAGGATATTTCGCGAAATATTCTCAGATTTTTTTTGCACAAACAAACTAAGCTTTGTATATAGCCAATTCAAAATTTTCATCTAAATCGCAGGCAGCCGCGTCCAATCATTTTGTTGTTTACTCTAGAAACGTTCGCGCACAATTGTTTACTATCACAATATTTACTCTATTCATATCGGGAGAAACAATTTTTCAGTACTGCATGTTGAATGGATACATATGAGAAGCTTCGTTTTGCTTTGCTATTTTAATAAGCTTTGCACATCTGTTTTGTATTTATCTTCTCTTTTTTTTAGTTTTCCTATAATAATAGTTTTCTTCTGTGTTTATTTATTTTCCTTAGAAAGAAGGTTTTATATCGTGGGAAGGCATAAAACAATGTTTTCTGACTAGAATCCTTCTCAGAATAAGTGACAGATCGTTCAGACTCGAATAGCATAAATTTATATGAAACTTTGGTCTTACAGACATGATGATTCGCATGGATGGAAAGCGGCAAAGCAAAAAAAGCACGTGATAACAGAAGTATGATACAGTGGAGTTTAGCAGAAAACCTGGATTTTTTACTCCTGGCAAGAGGGTGAAAATTGAATAATTGGCCAAATCATGACCACGTGGTTTAGGTATGATCTCGAAGTCTCGAAGCTAGATAAATTTTTTTCTAGACTTTGTTGGAATCTTTTTACTTTGATTTTACTCCACATTTAGCAAAGCAGCTTTTCTTCTTAACCTCAGTGTTATACGCTATAGTACTTCAACATCCCCCTCAGCAGATTCAATAACTCTTCTCTGGGCATTCAGGTTTGATTGCAGTCTTATCTCTCATTAACATTTAAGTTTTATAGCCTTCTTTTTGTGTTTTATCTCATTAGTTCTTTCAAACTGATGTCTTTCAACTTCACTTCGGTGATTGCTGTATTATTCCATTTCCAAGAAACAACTTCTCATTTTGAATATATGAGATCGAAAAGGGTTTCAAAATGTTAGCAATTATCCTGTATGAACCCGTGCAAAGTTTGATGACTATTATTTCGTCCGAAAATTGTCTAGCACACAAACCTCAGTGTATCAACAAGTAAACAAATCTAGCACAAAACAGGTAGATGGAAATCAATAAACGTTCAAATACAGAAATGTTAAAAATGTAGAAACTTTAGAGACAATAACCGATTGCTAATAAACAATATCGAAAACTGGTTTGCGTTGCTGTGAATCTAATATGAGTACACGCACCATTGATTTGTTCCACTCTAACAAAATCACAAACGCAACGATTGGTTAATCATTTCGCATTCTTTCATGGGTTCAACTCTTCATTCCAGTGACAGCTTAACTATGCAATTTTACTAATAACAGATAACATACATATAGAAAACAGCACGCAAGCCAAACAAGCAGCTTCACCGCTTTGTCGACAGTTTTGAGTGAATAAAAACTCGACCGAGATCATCCTCGCGTCGTCCATTTGCGAAGCAAGTTTGCAAAATTACATGTGTTAGTGAAACCTCAATGTTAAGCTTTTGTCGGTAGTTGTTGATAAGATACAAAACAAAAAATAAACAATACAGTGCAAATATATTTGCCAAGCGAGTGCCAGCGGCAAACACAAGCACAAAACAAAAACGATACGCTATTTTGTGAGTAAAATTAAACGCAAAAGTTGTTGCTTTGAAAGCGCCTCAAATATTTTGTAGATAGGTTGTTCGGTAGCAGCTCGGTGTAGTTTTGCTTTCGGTGAATCGTACGCAGCTGGTGTTTTAAATTTTTTGCAGTGCGAAATCATTCCAACAAATCAGCTACAGTATCAAGCAAAAAAAAAACATTTCGAACAAATTGAGAAGCAATCTAATAGCAAGCATAACCCAGTATGGACCAACAAATAAAAACAAAACAAGATTGATGATATCAAAGTTGCCTTTCATTTGAAGTAGCAATAACTTCAAACTAGTTGTCCGATATCTGGTAATCGCTGTCGTACTGCTTCTATGTGTTTGTAATGATGGCTCAACGTATCAATATCGAAGAAAAAACTAATGATCCTTGTCAGATTTCGAGTAATAAAATATTAAATCGGAGGCAACATTAGTTTCCTGATGTACTCAAAATCGCCATAACTGAACGATCTTTTCAGTATATAGTTGTGTTCAATGTATTCTAGATACTCGTTATGCATAGCATAACTGAATATGTGAAATTGTTGACAGTTGATCTGGTGGAGTGATTTTGCTCAGCACGTGCAATGTATCTTTCGAAAATTGTAAGTTAAAAAAAGATTCATCTCATATTTAGGACTTATTTGACATGCAACGAGTTGGTGATTCAATATTAAGTAGTGTTTATTGAAACAGAGCAATGTTAGGTCTACAAAATATATCAAGAAACCAAAGAGAAAAAAAATATGATGTTTTCAAAGAATATCACTTCCTTTTGCGTAACTGTACACATCTGACTTAACATAACCTGGGTAATTTAAACCAATTAGCGTAATTCATGTTACCAATTTTACCAAAACTTACATACATAAAATTACGACTATTTGTTGACCACGTTTCAAGATAAAAAATCTTTCTTTTATACTTATAAACCAAAATACGAATAGATATTCTTATAATGAATACATACATGTCAACAGACAGCAGTTCAATTTTTGCAACATGAGGATTGGCAATGTCGTGAAGCAAAATCATTTTGTCGTGTCGAACCTCAAATTTTGGACGTTTTATATATGCACACCCCACTAATTAATTCCTACACTTAATATTTTCATATTTTCACTAATTGAACCGGCAAATTTCGTCCGCCCATTTTTTTCCTATTCAAATAATTTGTATAATCCAAATAGAATGATTCCTAGCGATTTGCTTATAGTCTGCAAATGCATGGCGAATCGAATGGTGGATTGGAGCCAAAGTCAAAGGAAAAATCGTTTGGAATTATTGATTTTATCGGAATGACAACATCCTCGCATTTTGGATTCTGTACATCACCTCGATTTTAGAAGTATCCATTAGACTGGTACACGGTTATATGGGAAAAAAGCGATGGTGTAATTTTTTCGCTCCCATGCACTTTTCGTGTTCCTTATAGATCCTATAACAACTGTGTAACTTTTCAGATCGATCGGTGAAACGCCCGATTTGCGCCCGATTTTTTAAGTTTCCATACGATTTTATATGAGATAATTCACTTTTTCAAAACTTATTCTCTAGAAATTCCCAGTTTCTCACTGCTCGATACCGGGTAATGAGAAAGCGGACTCTTTGGCTAAGGTGGGCGCAACAAACGGTGATATTTATGAAAGACCAATTGCCTTTAATGAATTTTTCGCACTTGTACGTCAGAAAACGATCATCAGTTGGCAAAATGCTTGGACCAGAGGGGAATTGGGAAGGTGGTTACATTCCATAATCCCCAAAGTATCGACGAACCCGTGGTTCAAGGGGTTGGATGTAGGTCGGGATTTCATTTGCGTGATGTCCCGGCTTATGTCCAATCACTATAGATTTGACGCGCTCCTCCGTCGTGTTGGGCTCGGGGAAAGTGGTATCTGTGCCTGTGGTGAAGGTTATCACGACATAGAGCATGTGGTTTGGTCATGCCCTGTACACCGTGACGCCAGGTCTAAATTAATAGCTTCCCTGCAGGCCGAGGGTAGACAGCCGGCTGTTCCTGTTCGTGATGTCTTGGCGAGCCGTGACCTATCCTACATGTCCCTTATATACGTTTTCCTGAAATCCATCCACGCCCCAGTCTAGTCCCGTTCCCCTCCGTCTACACCCAACAAAACGACAAGAACACGTTTGAACCTTAAGCACAAAACCAGCAACCAGACCCCGCACAACAGAACCAGGACCCAAGGACTACGAGCCTCTGTCCCAACTCACGACATCGTGGCTCAGCAGAACGAATCCATACATGCCATTCGACGATTATCAGACGACCATTGAACATCAAAACACTGATTGGAAATCCCATGCTAGTTTTAAGTTAGACTTAATTTCAGCTCGTAGTCGGCAGCGAGGATAAAAAATTTGCTTTAGTTTTTAAGTCATCAGATATAATTGGCGCCGTTAAACATTAAATTGTATTTGTGCCGTGTCAAATAAATGTTATGTGAAGAAAAAAAAAAAAAAAAGAAATTCCCAGTTGGGTCCTAAAAATATATCGCTACATGATATTTGTAGGAAATTTTCCTGGAAAAAACTCTTTTGAAGACCGTAAGGCGCTGTGATGCTTATAGAAACAGCTATTCACCCCAAACTGATTGAATGTCTGACGTACGGCTCTCCATTGAATTTCACTAGCAATACTGCTGCAGCATGCTGCTGTTGCAAATTCAACCAAGTGATGAGAAATGATATCGCTTAAATTTATCTTGGAGGCTTCCCCGAAGATTCAGTGAGCAAAAATCACACTTTGAAAATTAATTCCACGCGAAATTATTTTTCATACTTAAGCAAGTCTGCAATAGCAGCATGCTGTAGCAGTGTTGCTGGAAAATTTCAATTGTGAGCCGTCCGTCAGACATTCAATCAGTTTGGGGTGAATAGCTGTTTCTACAAGCATCGTAGCGCCTTATGGTCTTCAGAAGAGTTTTACCCAGGAAAATTTCTTACAAATATCATGTATTGATATATTTTTAGGACCCAACTGGGAATTTCTAGAGAATAAATTTTGAAAAAGTGAATTTTCCCATATAAAATCGTATGGAAACTTTAAAAATCGGGCGCAAATCGGGCGTTTCACCGTTCGATCTGAAAAGTTACACAGTTGTTATAGGATCTATAAGGAACACGAAAAGTGCATGGGAGCTAACATTTATTTTTTGTCCCACCCTAGTATCCATATTGAGTTGTATTGATCCATATTGAATTGTATTGAGTGACAGACAGACAGAC